>NC_041813.1:31500841-32818754 GCF_900964775.1 Scleropages formosus | reverse complement strand
GCTCCAGCACTTGCCCTACCCGAACCCTAACCCTAGCTCCGGCCAAACCCTACCTCCAGCCATAGGCCAGGCTCCGTCCGACCCTATCTCCAGCCCTAACCCTGCTCCCAGCTGAACCTGGCTGCTGTGCAAGCCACAGCGCCGGGCCCCCCGCATAAAGCTGCAAACCCTTAGCCGGCTCCAGCACTTGCCCTAGCCCGAACCCTACCCCTAGCTCCGGCCAAACCCCTACCTCCAGCCATAGGCCAGGCTCGGGCCCCGACCCTATCTCCAGCCCTAACCCTAGTCCAGCTGAAACTCTGGCTGCTGTGCAAGCCACAGCGCCGGCCCCGCAAAAAGCTGAAACCCTTAGCCGGGCTCCAGCACTTGCCCTAGCCCGAACCCTACACCCTAGCTCCGGCCAAACCCTACTCCAGCCATAGGCCAGGCTCGGGCACCGACCCTATCTCCAGCCCTAACCCTAGCTCCCAGCTGAACTCTGGCTGCTGTGCAAGCCACAGCGCGGCCCCGCAAAAGCTGAAACCCTTAGCCGGGCTCCAGCACTTGCCCTAGCCCGACCCTAACCCTAGCTCCGGCCAAAACCCTACCTCCAGCCATAGGCCAGGCTCGGGCCCCGACCCTATCTCCAGCCCTAACCCTAGGTCCCAGCTGAACTCTGGCTGCTGTGCAAGCCACAGCGCCGGCCCCGCAAAAAGCTGAAACCCTTAGCCGGGCTCCAGCACTTGCCCTAGCCCAACCCTAACCCTAGCTCCGGCCAAAACCCTACCTCCAGCCATAGGCCAGGCTCGGGCCCCGACCCTATCTCCAGCCCTAACCTAGCTCCCAGCTGAACTCTGGCTGCTGTGCAAGCCACAGCGCCGGGCCCCGCAATAAGCTGAACCCTAGCCGGGCTCCAGCACTTGCCCTAGCCCGAACCCTAACCCTAGCTCCGGCCATAACCCTACCTCCGCCATAGGCCAGGCTCAGGCCCCGACCCTATCTCCAGCCCTAACCCTAGGCTCCCAGCTGAACTCTGGCTGCTGTGCAAGCCACAGCGCCGGCCCCGCAAAAAGCTGAAACCCTTAGCCGGGCTCCAGCACTTGCCCTAGCCCGAACCTAACCCTAGCTCCGGCCAAAACCCTACCTCCAGCCATAGGCAGGCTCGGGCCCCGACCCTATCTCCAGCCCTAACCCTAGCTCCCAGCTGAACTCTGGCTGCTGTGCACGCCACAGCGCCGGCCCCGCAAAAGCTGAAACCCTTAGCCGGGCTCCAGAACTGCCCTAGCCGAACCCTAACCCTAGCTCCGGCCCTAAACCCTACCTCCGCCATAGGCCAGGCTCGGGCCCCGACCCTATCTCCAGCCCTAACCCTAGCTCCCAGCTGAACTCTGGCTGCTGTGCAAGCCACAGCGCCGGCCCCGCAAAAAGCTGAAACCCTTAGCCGGGCTCCAGCACTTGCCCTAGCCCGAACCCAACCCTAGCTCCGGCCAAAACCCTACCTCCAGCCATAGGCAGGCTCGGGCCCCGACCCTATCTCCAGCCCTAACCCTAGGCTCCAGCTGAACTCTGGCTGCTGTGCAAGCCACAGCGCCGGCCCCGCAAAAAGCTGAAACCTTAGCCGGGCTCCAGCACTTGCCCTAGCCCGAACCCTAACCCTAGCTCCGGCCAAAACCCTACCTCCAGCCATAGGCCAGGCTCGGGCCCCGACCCTATCTCCAGCCCTAACCCTAGCTCCCAGCTGAACTCTGGCTGCTGTGCAAGCCACAGCGCCGGCCCCGCAAAAAGCTGAAACCCTTAGCCGGGCTCCAGCACTTGCCCTAGCCCGAACCCTAACCCTAGCTCCGGCATAACCCTACCTCCAGCCATAGGCCAGGCTCGTGCCCCGACCCTATCTCCAGCCCTAACCCTAGCTCCCAGCTGAACTCTGGCTGCTGTGCAAGCCACAGCGCCGGCCCCGCAAAAAGCTGAAACCCTTAGCCGGGCTCCAGCACTTGCCCTAGCCCGAACCCTAACCCTAGCTCCGGCCAAAACCCTACCTCCAGCCATAGGCAGGCTCGGGCCCCGACCCTATCTCCAGCCCTAACCCTAGCTCCCAGCTGAACTCTGGCTGCTGTGCAAGCCACAGCGCCGGCCCCGCAAAAAGCTGAAAACCCTAGCCGGGCTCCAGCACTTGCCCTAGCCCGAACCCTAACCCTAGCTCCGGCCAAAACCCTACCTCCAGCCATAGGCCAGGCTCGGGCCCCGACCCTATCTCCAGCCCTAACCCTAGCTCCCAGCTGAACTCTGGCTGCTGTGCAAGCCACAGCGCCGGCCCCGCAAAAAGCTGAAACCCTTAGCCGGCTCCAGCACTTGCCCTAGCCCGAACCCTAACCTAGCTCCGGCCATAACCCTACCTCCAGCCATAGGCCAGGCTCGGGCCCGACCCTATCTCCAGCCCTAACCCTAGGCTCCCAGCTGAACTCTGGCTGCTGTGCAAGCCACAGCGCCGGCCCCGCAAAAAGCTGAAACCCTTAGCCGGGCTCCAGCACTTGCCCTAGCCCGAACCCTAACCCTAGCTCCGGCCAAAAACCCTACCTCCAGCCATAGGCCAGGCTCGGGCCCCGACCCTATCTCCAGCCCTAACCCCTAGGTCCCAGCTGAACTCTGGCTGCTGTGCAAGCCACAGCGCCGGCCCCGCAAAAAGCTGAACCCTTAGCCGGGCTCCAGCACTTGCCCTAGCCCGAACCCTAACCCTAGCTCCGGCCTTAACCCTACCTCCAGCCATAGGCCAGGCTCCGTCCGCGACCCTATCTCCAGCCCTAACCCTAGCTCCCAGCTGAACTCTGGCTGCTGTGCAAACCACAGCGCCGGCCCCGCAAAAAGCTGAAACCCTTAGCCGGGCTCCAGCACTTGCCCTAGCCCGAACCCTAACCCTAGCTCCGGCCAAAACCCTACCTCCAGCCATAGGGCAGGCTCGGGCCCCGACCTATCTCCAGCCCTAACCCTAGCTCCCAGCTGAACTCTGGCTGCTGTGCAAGCCACAGCGCCGGCCCCGCAAAAGCTGAAACCCTTAGCCGGGCTCCAGCACTTGCCCTAGCCCGAACCCTAACCCTAGCTCGGCCAAACCCTACCTCCAGCCATAGGCCAGGCTCCGGGCCCCGACCCTATCTCCAGCCCTTAACCCGAGCTCCCAGCTGAACTCTGGCTGCTGTGCAAGCCACAGCGCCGGCCCCGCAAAAAGCTGAAACCCTTAGCCGGGCTCCAGCACTTGCCCTAGCCCGAACACTAACCCTAGCTCCGGCCAAAAACCCTACCTCCAGCCATAGGCCAGGCTCGGGCCCCGACCCTATCTCCAGCCCTAACCCTAGGTCCCAGCTGAACTCTGGCTGCTGTGCAGCCACAGCGCCGGCCCCGCAAAAAGCTGAAACCCTTAGCCGGGCTCCAGCACTTGCCCTAGCCCGAACCCTAACCCTAGCTCCGGCCAAAAACCCTACCTCCAGCCATAGGCCAGGCTCGGGCCCCGACCCTATCTCCAGCCCTAACCCTAGGTCCCAGCTGAACTCTGGCTGCTGTGCAAGCCACAGCGCCGGCCCCGCAAAAAGCTGAAACCCTTAGCCGGGCTCCAGCACTTGCCCTAGCCCCGAACCCTAACCCTAGCTCCGGCCTTAACCCTACCTCCAGCCATAGGCCAGGCTCCGTCCGCGACCCTATCTCCAGCCCTAACCCTAGCTCCCAGCTGAACTCTGGCTGCTGTGCAAGCCACAGCGCCGGCCCCGCAAAAGCTGAAACCCTTAGCCGGGCTCCAGCACTTGCCCTAGCCCGAACCCTAACCCTAGCTCGGCCAAAACCCTACCTCCAGCCATAGGGCAGGCTCGTGGCCCCGACCCTATCTCCAGCCCTAACCCTAGCTCCCAGCTGAACTCTGGCTGCTGTGCAAGCCACAGCGCCGGCCCCGCAAAAGCTGAAACCCTTAGCCGGGCTCCAGCACTTGCCCTAGCCCGAACCCTAACCCTAGCTCCGGCCAAAACCCTACCTCCAGCCATAGGCCAGGCTCGGGCCCCGACCCTATCTCCAGCCCTAACCCGAGCTCCCAGCTGAACTCTGGCTGCTGTGCAAGCCACAGCGCCGGCCCGCAAAAAGCTGAAACCCTTAGCCGGGCTCCAGCACTTGCCCTAGCCCGAACCCTAACCCTAGCTCCGGCCAAACCCTACCTCCAGCCATAGGCCAGGCTCCGGCCCCCGACCCTATCTCCAGCCCTAACCCGAGCTCCCGCTGAACTCTGGCTGCTGTGCAAGCCCACAAGCGCCGACCCCGCAAAAGCTGAAACCCTTAGCCGGGCTCCAGCACTTGCCCTAGCCCGAACCCTAACCCTAGCTCCGGCCAAAACCCTACCTCCAGCCATAGGCCAGGCTCCGTCCGCGACCCTATCTCCAGCCCTAACCCTTGCTCCCAGCTGAACTCTGGCTGCTGTGCAAGCCACAGCGCCGGCCCCGCAAAAAGCTGAAACCCTTAGCCGGGCTCCAGCACTTGCCCTAGCCCGAACCCTAACCCTAGCTCCGGCCTTAACCCTACCTCCAGCCATAGACCAGGCTTCGTCCGCGACCCTATCTCCAGCCCTAACCCTAGCTCCCAGCTGAACTCTGGCTGCTGTGCAAGCCACAGCGCCGGCCCCGCAATAAGCTGAAACCCTTAGCCGGGCTCCAGCACTTGCCCTAGCCCGAACCCTAACCCTAGCTCCGGCCAAAACCCTACCTCCAGCCATAGGGCAGGCTCCGTCTGCGACCCTATCTCCAGCCCTAACCCTAGCTCCCAGCTGAACTCTGGCTGCTGTGCAAGCCACAGCGCCGGCCCCGCAATAAGCTGAAACCCTTAGCCGGGCTCCAGCACTTGCCCTAGCCCGAACCCTAACCCTAGCTCCGGCCCAAAACCCTACCTCCAGCCATAGGGCAGGCTCCGTCTGCGACCCTATCTCCAGCCCTAACCCTAGCTCCCAGCTGAACTCTGGCTGCTGTGCAAGCCACAGCGCCGGCCCCGCAATAAGCTGAAACCCTTAGCCGGGCTCAGCACTTGCCCTAGCCCGAACCCTAACCCTAGCTCCGGCCAAAACCCTACCTCCAGCCATAGCCCAGGCTCCGGGCACGACCCCATCTCCAGCCCTAACCCTAGGTCCCAGCTGAACTCTGGCTGCTGTGCAAGCCACAGCGCCGGCCCCGCAAAAAGCTGAAACCCTTAGCCGGGCTCCAGCACTTGCCCTAGCCGAACCCTAACCCTAGCTCCGGCCTTAACCCTACCTCCAGCCATAGCCCAGGCTCCGGGCCCGACCCCATCTCCAGCCCTAACCCTAGGTCCCAGCTGAACTCTGGCTGCTGTGCAAGCCACAGCGCCGGCCCCGCAAAAAGCCGAAACCCTTAGCCGGGCTCCGGCACTTGCCCAAGCCCGAACCCTAACCCTAGCTCCGGCCTTAACCCTACCTCCAGCCATAGGCCAGGCTCCGGGCCCGACCCCATCTCCAGCCCTAACCCTAGCTCCCAGCTGAACTCCGGCTGCTGCGCAAGCCACAGCGCCGGCCCCGCAAAAAGCCGAAACCCTTAGCCGGGCTCCGGCACTTGCCCTAGCCCGAACCCTAACCCTAGCTCCGGCCAAAACCCTACCTCCAGCCATAGGCCAGGCTCGGGCCCCGACCCTATCTCCAGCCCTAACCCGAGCTCCCAGCTGAACTCTGGCTGCTGTGCAAGCCACAGCGCCGGCCCCGCACAAAGCTGAAACCCTTAGCCGGGCTCCAGCACTTGCCCTAGCCCGAACCCTAACCCTAGCTCAGGCCACAACCCTACCTCCAGCCATAGGCCAGGCTCGGGCCCCGACCCTATCTCCAGCCCTAACCCTAGCTCCCAGCTGAACTCTGGCTGCTGTGCAAGCCACAGCGCCGGCCCCGCAAAAAGCTGAAACCCTTAGCGGGCTCCAGCACTTGCCCTAGCCCGAACCCTAACCCTAGCTCCGGCCAAAACCCTACCTCCAGCCATAGGCCAGGCTCGGGCCCCGACCCTATCTCCAGCCCTAACCCTAGCTCCCAGCTGAACTCTGGCTGCTGTGCAAGCCACAGCGCCGGCCCCGCAAAAGCTGAAACCCTTAGCCGGGCTCCAGCACTTGCCCTAGCCCGAACCCTAACCCTAGCTCCGGCCAAAACCCTACCTCCAGCCATAGGTCAGGCTCGGGCCCCGACCCTATCTCCAGCCCTAACCCTAGGTCCCAGCTGAACTCTGGCTGCTGTGCAAGCCACAGCGCCGGCCCCGCAAAAGCTGAAACCCTTAGCCGGGCTCCAGCACTTGCCCTAGCCCGAACCCTAACCCTAGCTCCGGCCAAAACCCTACCTCCAGCCATAGGCCAGGCTCGGGCCCCGACCCTATCTCCAGCCCTAACCCTAGGTCCCAGCTGAACTCTGGCTGCTGTGCAAGCCACAGCGCCGGCCCCGCAAAAAGCTGAAACCCTTAGCCGGGCTCCAGCACTTGCCCTAGCGCGAACCCTAACCCTAGCTCCGGCCTTAACCCTACCTCCAGCCACAGACCAGGCTTCGTCCGCAACCCTATCTCCAGCCCTAACCCTAGCTCCCAGCTGAACTCCGGCTGCTGTGCAAGCCACAGCGCCGGCCCCGCAATAAGCTGAAACCCTTAGCCGGGCTCCAGCACTTGCCCTAGCCCGAACCCTAACCCTAGCTCCGGCCTTAACCCTACCTCCAGCCATAGCCCAGGCTCCGGGCCCGACCCCATCTACAGCCCTAACCCGAGCTCCCAGCTGAACTCTGGCTGCTGCGCAAGCCACAGCGCCGGCCCCGCAAAAAGCTGAAACCCTTAGCCGGGCTCCAGCACTTGCCCTAGCCCGAACCCTAACCCTAGCTCCGGCCAAAACCCTACCTCCAGCCATAGGCCAGGCTCGGGCCCCGACCCTATCTCCAGCGCTAAACCTTGCTCCCAGCTGAACTCTGGCTGCTGTGCAAGCCACAGCGCCGGCCCGCAAAAAGCTGAAACCCTTAGCCGGGCTCCAGCACTTGCCCTAGCCCGAACCCTAACCCTAGCTCCGGCCAAAACCCTACCTCCAGCCATAGGCCAGGCTCGGGCCCCGACCCTATCTCCAGCCCTAACCCTAGGTCCCAGCTGAACTCTGGCTGCTGTGCAAGCCACAGCGCCGGCCCCGCAAAAGCTGAAACCCTTAGCCGGGCTCCAGCACTTGCCCTAGCCCGAACCCTAACCCTAGCTCCGGCCAAACCCTACCTCCAGCCATAGGCCAGGCTCGGGCCCCGACCCTATCTCCAGCCCTAACCCTAGCTCCCAGCTGAACTCTGGCTGCTGTGCAAGCCACAGCGCCGGCCCCGCAAAAAGCTGAAACCCTTAGCCGGGCTCCAGCACTTGCCCTAGCCCGAACCCTAACCCTAGCTCCGGCCAAAACCCTACCTCCAGCCATAGGCCAGGCTCGGGCCCCGACCCTATCTCCAGCCCTAAACCTTGCTCCCAGCTGAACTCTGGCTGCTGTGCAAGCCACAGCGCCGGGCCCGCAAAAAGCTGAAACCCTTAGCCGGGCTCCAGCACTTGCCCTAGCCCGAACCCTAACCCTAGCTCCGGCCAAAACCCTACCTCCAGCCATAGGCCAGGCTCGGGCCCCGACCCTATCTCCAGCCCTACCCTAGCTCCCAGCTGAACTCTGGCTGCTGTGCAAGGCACAGCGCCGACCCCGCAAAAAGCTGAAACCCTTAGCCGGGCTCCAGCACTTGCCCTAGCCGAACCCTAACCCTAGCTCCGGCCAAAACCCTACCTCCAGCCATAGGCCAGGCTCGGGCCCCGACCCTATCTCCAGCCCTAACCCTAGCTCCCAGCTGAACTCTGGCTGCTGTGCAAGCCACAGCGCCGGCCCCGCAAAAAGCTGAAACCCTTAGCCGGGCTCCAGCACTTGCCCTAGCGCGAACCCTAACCCTAGCTCCGGCCTTAACCCTACCTCCAGCCATAGACCAGGCTTCGTCCGCAACCCTATCTCCAGCCCTAACCCTAGCTCCCAGCTGAACTCTGGCTGCTGTGCAAGCCACAGCGCCGGCCCCGCAATAAGCTGAAACCCTTAGCCGGGCTCCAGCACTTGCCCTAGCCCGAACCCTAACCCTAGCTCCGGCCTTAACCCTACCTCCAGCCATAGCCCAGGCTCCGGGCCCGACCCCATCTACAGCCCTAACCCGAGCTCCCAGCTGAACTCTGGCTGCTGCGCAAGCCACAGCGCCGGCCCCGCAAAAAGCCGAAACCCTTAGCCGGGCTCCAGCACTTGCCCAAGCCCGAACCCTAACCCTAGCTCCGGCCTTAACCCTATCTCCAGCCATAGCCCAGGCTCCGGGCCCGACCCCATCTCCAGCCCTAACCCGAGCTCCCAGCTGAACTCTGGCTGCTGCGCAAGCCACAGCGCCGGCCCCGCAAAAAGCCGAAACCCTTAGCCGGGCTCCAGCACTTGCCCAAGCCCGAACCCTAACCCAGGCTCCGGCCTTAACCCTACCTCCAGGCTCCGGGCCCGACCCCATCTCCAGCCCTAACCCTAGCTCCCAGCTGAACTCTGGCTGCTGCGCAAGCCACAGCGCCGGCCCCGCAAAAGCCGAAACCCTTAGCCGGGCTCCAGCACTTACCCTTCTCTAACCCTAACCCTATCATCAGCCATAGCTCAGGCTCCAGCCTTAACCCGACCTCCATCCCTAACCCTAGCTCCTTGCTGAAAGTTCACATTTTTTCCAAGAACTTTAACGTGTATACATTGCAGTATATTTATAATACACAGTACAGTACATGGCAAGTACAGTACATGGCAACTACAGTGGAGCCTCTTCACTCGACCACTTCAACACTCTTACTCACTGGACCCGGCCAAGCCCGCTGAGACACCACACCCCTGGCGTCCTGTTAATGCATTTTTTTTTTAAACAAAATTTCACATTTTATCCAAGAACTTAAATGTCTATACATTGCAGTTTATTTCTAATACACAGTACAGTACATGGAAAATTACAGCGGAGCCTCGGCACTCGACCCCTTCGGAACTCGTACTCATCGGACCGGCCAAGCCCACTGAGGCACCACGCCCCCAGCGTGCTGTAAATGGATTTTCTTTAAAAAAAAAAAAAAAAAAAAAAAAAAAAAGTTCACATTTTATCCATGAAATTTTAACGTGTATACCTTTCAGTATATTTATAATATACAGTACAGTACAAGGCGACTACAGTGGAGCCTCTGCACTCGACCGCTTTGAAAGTCCTACTCATCGGACCCAGACAAGCCCGCTGAGGCACCACGCCCCCAGCGTTCTGTAAAAGGATTTTTTTTAAACAAGTTCACATTTTTTAAAACAACTTAAACTTGTGTACATTGCAGTATATTTATAATATGCAGTAGAGTACATGACATCTACAGCCTCGGTACTCGAACGTACTCGAAAATGTAGTTGTCCAATAATGACCAAAACTTGTGTCTACACAGAACACATGCCTGCGGCACAGATCAGATCGCTACAAACTTATTTGTGAAGATGTTAAGCGCAAATTTTCATTATTTTACATATGAAATATGCAACAAATGCCAGTTCAGGAGAGAACAGACTTAATTTTCAGTAATAATTTATTAACTTATTTCTTAATTCACTGATGGAATATTTTCTAGCAAGTGTGATATTTTTCTGATGAGCGATTATGAAATCACGTTACAGCATTCAGAAATTATGCTTTCAAAGCTGAGCTTATCACACAGACAAAATATTCGTAGTACTCCGGTTTCATAGTACATTAGAATTTCTGATGAAAGCAGAGCACAAAACAGAACTAAAAAACGTTAACCTACTAACTAATTTAGGATTAACTTATCCCTGTTTTATTCTGCCTTGACTGGTGTTTCCACGACTCAGTGTCTGTGCTCCTCAATCCATTCAGAGCTGCCTCTGCTCAACGCAGCAAAACTAGTTACTATGAACTGAGAAATTTTTCTCACTCATTTCAACAGACTTAGTTTCTCTGAGCCTTTTGGTCTCGCCTTCACATTTTGAGCTTTGCTATTCATCATGACATGTTGCAACAAGTGCATCGCACCACTTACATTAAGTTAACCTGGCCTTGGTACCAGAGAGAGCAGAGGGGGAGCATCCTAAGCAACACATGTCATGATGATGATGATATACTGTTAACGGCGCTGAGCTGAGGGGAGTCAGTTGTACCAGCGTCCGTCGTGTAAACAGTTGATATTAGTTAGTGTTCATGTGTGTACATAGTTGCGTGTCTTGTATTGTCTGGAGCGTCTTTGTTAAGACTGCTAGTGAAAGACACGATCACATACGCGTCGAATATTAGAAGAGCACGTTCCTTTTACCCCGCAGTCCCTGCCTCCCGCACCAGTTTGATTCTAGTAGTAGCTCCATGGGGCGGACGGACGTTAAAAAATACACCAAGATCATTCATTTCGCATCATGTTAGCGATTTTCTGTGATAATGCTGCTTGCCTAACTGACAAGACACAGATCATCTGAGCCACTTGTCCCATACGGGGTCACAGGGAGCCGGAGCGTAACCCGGCAACACAGGGCGTAAGGCTGGGGGCACACACCCAGGACTTCTATTTGTGCCTGACTGGACTGACGGAGGCCCAGGTTTTCTTAAATATTTCTGTAGCCAATTCCTATTTTATGAGCTGCAACAATTCTTCTTTTGAGGTCCTCTGAAATCTTTTTTGATCTGGTCATGTTGCACTTCAGCAGGTCTCTGCTACGGAGGCCAGGTAGCCAAATTGAAGAATTCTTTAATAGAACAGGTCACCTCAGACACACATACCTGAATGGCATCTCACTAATTGGAAACCCTGACTTTAGTTACCGTGCTTGCTAGAGGTTCATATACTTTTTTCCCTCCTTGGTCTTGAATATTTAAACAATTTGAATTACACACACAGACACCGTTTGTGCCTGACTCTTCTCCACAGATGCGGTGTGTCTATTCCACACAGCACTGATCTCCATGCCGCGTTCGCTCTCCTTGTCCCCGTCTGAAGAATTTTTCCATGATACATTCGGTGCACTGGTGGTACACGGCCAGTGGCTTCGTGGGATTGCTGAGGTCTGCACAGTGCACCATGATCCTCAGTACCTGCAGTAAGACCCCACCACAGGATCCCGGTGGTTATTACAGCCTTATACACATTAACCCTAATACAGACACACACTCGTACAAGACCATAGTAGTATTGTGCATAGCACAGTAGCGTAGCATAGTAGTTATTGTGATTTACATATATAAATACAGAAATGTGAAATGTCTGAATGACTTTTATACACATACCAAGAGCAGAATGGTTACTTCAGTCTTATAACAGTTCTGAAGTTGTTTCATTCAGTTCCATTCCGTCCAATTCAACGTATTTTTATAGAGTGCTCTTCTCATCATAGAGCACTGAACAAAGTTTCAAGCCAAGAAACAATACAGTATAACAGGAAAAACTGTAGCTAACTCTCTGGAAGAACCAGCTAGCAGCTGAGGAGCAGAAAACAAACAAAAAAAGAAGCTCCCATTGCAAAGAAGGGGATGCCAAAACGTGCCATGCACACATAGAGCACACTCAAGAGGTTACAGCATAGAAGCCCATACTCATTCTCTGTGGTTACCGTAGTCCTCAGTCTACTGGTCTATTCTTACCTCTATGCGGTGAGTGTAATGGTCCAGTAACAGCACTCCTCAATTTGTCACCTTTTTATTCTCTACCATTGTTTTCAGATTGGCTAACAGACTCATGTGTTTAGACATACCAGTTGCTAGGACCTACACGGGGAGCAGAAAATTACAGTTTTTCAATTAACTGAATCAGAAGATAATCCAAAACAGCATCTACAAATGCTTTCAGTGCCCTCTGCCTTCCTTTGCGGGGTTGATGTTGGTCTCTTAAGACATGATATGCTGTTGGGTTCTGTGCTATGTGTTTTGGTGAAATGAGTTGGGTGTCCATTGCTTTATTCCCTATTCCACCAATCTTTCAGTAGTGTGAGTCCACTACGAGTCCAAAGTGACGGCACTCTGATTCCCAGGGGTTTTACTGGTTCCTTTCTTTGGGGCTGAATCCTTCAGTTTAGCAAAGTAACCCTCTTGACAGGAGTCTGTGGTGTGTTAGACTCACGCATTTTTCAGCTGCGATTAAAGCCTTCACCAAGAGTTTTGGTTTGATATGATGTATTGTCAGCAGTCCTTGCTTGTAATTTACAGTATACGTTACAAGAAAGTCATGCCCAGAGTCCAGTATCACAGTGCTGTTGCATTGATTTGTTGTGCTCTGTTTATGCACAATGTAGAGTTACACTTTTCTACTGCAGTGACTCACTAGTGTTGATGAGGAACTGCTTAGAGACTCCAGGGTGATCCACATCATGAATGGCAGCTGCAAAGGGAGCAGTGAGAATCTCAAGATCAGTAAAGACTGCCTAACAAAGGGGGGGGTGGGGGGTGAGAGAGAGCAAAACACATTCACACATGTTCATTCAGGGGGTCCTCTTTAAAAGAAGCACCAACATGGCATGTGCCTGCAGGTCTTTCCTGGTAGGTGTTTCAGTTCTTCATAAGAAGCTATTGGTCTGCTAACGACTCTAGTGAAAAAAAACTAGAAGTGTGTGATACCACACAGACTGCAGGCAGAGTGTTTGCCCCAGTAGAGATCACGAAAGAAAGGACATCAGGTGGTGTAGCGGACATCATTGTCCACGGCGGATTGTCCCTACTGTAGTGCTCTAGACAGCCATAGAAGAATAAGGTGTCCACCCGTCACATCCGGACACTCGTGAGATAAAAAAGGAGCTTGCTGTGTAAAGGCACATATTGCTGTTGTGTGGTGCTGGAAAGCATTTTTGTCCAACATTAGAATGTTAACATTTAATGAGATGTTTGCTCACTTTGAGGGGAGGCGTGTCAGTTAGCAGACACTTTTCTCCAAGGCGACGTACATCCCAGCGAAAATACAATGTGTTCATTATATTAGGAGAAAGAGACGCGTGATTCTTAAGTACAGTTAGTTTGTTTCTTTCCACCATATGAACCAATGTTCAGTCATATTTTGAGTCATTGTTAAATTCTGCAACGGAGTGTCATCACATGCAGAGTGTACCCTGCCTAGCCTTGGGCTCTGTGCTTCTGGAACAGGCTCTGGACCACCGGGACCCCCAACTGGCCAAGTGGTTAACAACAGGAAAGGTGAAGTGGATCATTTTTCAGTTGGAACACAGCTTGAAGTGCAGAAAAATATTAATGTCTCTAAAGGTTTTTTTTTTTTTTTTTAAACCTATTATAGCTATCTGAGACATTTACAGAAACCAATCAACAAATCAATCAAGTAACACCTCAATAACAATTAACCTTCCATGGATTGTGACTCGGTGGTGAAAAATGACTTGGGACTCAGAAACAAAAAAGACTTCCAAACACACATGGGGCCCCAGTTGTGTTTGCAGCTGTGAGTTCCGAGGACTAGTCAGTGAGCTTGTGAGATACACAGTGCGTTTAGAGACTGTGCAGAGATATGGAGCGGGAGCCTCTTACCCTTCGCTGGTAAGAGAGGAGTTGCAGGACATGGCCCTGGGAGACGGGTCGTAGTCGGAGTCCGAGCAGTACGGGAAGGACTCGCGCCGCTGGCTCAGTGGGAAGTAGGGGTGCAGCAGCAGACCTGGACTCACCTGCGAAGCCAGAGGACTCCGTTCTTGGGATGGAACATTGTCCACCTCCAGGCTGTGAGAAATACACAACTTGTGAGACCAGGGAGAGACTAGTGGAAACATTCACCTGGCCAGGTGCGCCTCCCGTACGGCTCCTACCTGTCCGAGTCAGCGTGAGCGATGGCGATAAGCGTTCTGCCGTCAGACGATACATTCGGGATGGAACTTACGTCGAACAGGGACTCGATTCTTTCGAAAGACGCCGTCTTGGCCACCGGTATTCGACTCCTCACTCCGGACGCTCTGCCTCGCTCTCTAAAGGAGAGATGTAACGCTGCACGCTGTATGAAGCAGCAGGAACTAACAAAGACAAACTGCATGAGAAAACTGTTGTGTTGATGCTCTCATACACAAGTAGAGACTGAAACAGGGCACGGTGACCCAAAGCTGGAGACAAAAAAGATAACGCGTTTGCATCAAGCACGGAAAAGAGAATAAGGTTCACGTTTGCAAAATCCCCAGAAAAGAACAAGCCCAAGAAAGTGGAAAGTTCCAACCTTAACCACAGCTCCAACCCCAAGCCTAGCTCCAACTCTAAACCTAGCTGCAACCCTAATCCAAGCTTCAACCCAAACTATAGCTCCAGCCATTCCCGTAGCTCCAACCTCAACCCTAGCTCCAACCCTAACCATTGCTATTCTTATATATTGTAAGATAGGGATTTTATTATAGACAAATGTTTTGTATGTTTTTGTATTCATGTTGGGTGTTATTTTTGCAGAATATGTATTTTGGCATTACTTGTTGAGGCTGTTATGGTGTAGCCAGAAGGGCGAAGTTTCTGCTATAAAGCTTGTATTTGGTCACTAATTAGGAGACTCACGCAGACTCATGCAGACAGGCATTCACTCAGAGAATGGGAGAGCTGTGTATTGCTGTTGGTGTAAAGGGATTCAGCCCATGGCTCATAGGCTTATTTTCTTTTGTAACCCACTGTTTATGTTTGTATTTGGCTGGGGTTAAAGTGTTTTTGAAGATCATCTTTTTAAGTAGAGAAAAATAAACATTTTTGGTTCTACTACTTCGGTTCTCCACTGTTGCTTCCATCCATTGTCCAAACCCTCACACTAACCCTAGCTCCAACCCTAAACTTAGCTGCAGCCCTAACCCAAGGTCCAAACCTACCCATAGCACCAGCCCTAAACCTAACTCCAACCTTTACCATATCTCCAGCTCTAACCCATGCTCTAAAGCTAAGCATAGCTCCAACCCTAACCCTAGGTCCAACCCTAACCCAAGTTGCAGCCTGCAGCCCAAACCCAAACTCTAACCCAAACCCAAGCTGCAGCCCTAACTCATGCTCTAACCCTAACCCTAGCTCCAAACCAAACTCTGCATATAACCCTAACCATAGCTCCAACCAAAACCCAAGCTCTAAACCTAAGCTAAGCTGCAACCTCAACCCTAGCTCCAACCCTTTTACAGGACTTGATCAACCGGTACACCCCAGCCAGGCCCCTTCACTCATCTACTTCTGCTCGCTTGGTGGTCCCGCGCACGAAAGGCAAAGCTCTGAGGTTCTCTGTTCTGGGTCCATTGTGGTGGAATGACCTTCCCCTGTCACTCAGAACTGTGGAAACCCTGTCTGTTTTCAAGAAGGGTCTGAAAACCCACCTTTTCCAGATCCACTTTGCCCAAGATCTCTTCAGATCATATATGACATAACCGTTCACGCATTGTAGCTCCAGAAGCATCCCCAGATACAACCTTTATTCAGCCGTTACTCTGGTATTGTACTGCTCATTTGTGTATCTTATATTTAATTTTTTTTTTTTTTTAAAAATTGGTGTGAGTGTGGGATTTGTCTGTGTCTTATGCACCTACTTGAACGATGAACCTTGGTGCAGCAAGTGGTAGGGAACAAACTAGGTTTGCTTGAGACTTTCATGTCTGCAGCTATGTCTCCTCCTTTCAATGTAATGCATAAATTGTACTTTTGCTGAGATGTATGTCGTTTGGGACAAAAGCATCTGCTAAATGAATAAATGTAAATGTAACTAACCCTAGCTCCAGCCCACACACGATTAATAGGTGATCAATTTTTTTTCCTTAAAAAATCTCCCATCCACAGCCTACCCCTATCCAAGAATACAAACCTACTATGGATACCTAAACCAACCACATCACAGCACATTCAGAGAAATTTCAACCTACCTGAAACTCCACAAGATACTCGCAAGGGGGAGACATTACTCCGCAACAAAAAACTAAAAAAAAAAATTAACAACACATGTGACTCTCCCACAACTGAACACCCCATAGGCAAACACACACATACATAAGGCCTTTACACACCTCCCAGCAACGCTTCATTCACCAGCATTGCTGCACCATGCACAAACACACCAAAAACAAAAGGGACATGTTACAACCTGGAGAAGAACACGGTGTTGCCAGAGCAACCGAAATACAACTGTGTAAACGAAGTCCATAACTCTCCTCAGCCTAACCCTAGCTCAAACCCTCAGCCTTGCTAAAACCCTAACCTAAGCCCTCAACCCTAACCGTAACTCCAAACTTAACCCTAGCTCCAACCCTAACCTTAGCTCCAAATATAACGCTCCCTCCAACCCTAACCCAAGCTCTAACCGTAAGACTTTCTGCAACTGTAGTCCTAGCTCAAACCCTCATCTAAGCTCACACCCAAAGACTTACTCCAACCCTAGCCCTAGCTCACACCGTAACCCAAGCTCTGTGCATAGCTGCAGCCCTAACCCTAGCTCCAACCTTAACCAAAGCTCCTGCCCTTTCCATAGCTCCAGACCTAACCATACCTCCAACTTGAACCCTTGCTCCCACATTAATTCTCGCTCCAGCCTTAACCTTGGCTTCAACCCTATACATACATCCAACCCTAACCCTACCCCCAACCTTAAGACTGGCTTCCAAACCCTAGCTCAACCCCTAACCCAAGATCCAACTATAACCCTATCTCCGGCCTTAATCATACCTCCTGCCCTTACCCTAGCTCCAACCTTAAGCATATGTCCTGCCCTAACCATAGCTCCAGTCCTAGCCCTAGCTCCAACCCTAACCTAAGCTCTAACCCCAGCTCCAGCCAAACCCTAGCTCTAACCTTAACGATAGCTCCTGCCCTATCCATAGGTCCAGCCCTAACCTTAGCTCCAACCCAAACCCAAGCTCCAACCCTATACCTAGCTCAAACCCTAACCCAAGCTCTAACCCTAGCTCCAGCCCTAACCCTAGCTCCTGCACTATCCATAGTTCCAACCCTAAAACTAGCTCCAACCCTAACCCTAGCTCCCGCCCAAATCATAGCTTTAGCCCTTCCCCAAGCTGCACCCCTAAGCCTAGTTCCAGCCTTAACTCTTGCTCCAGCCCTAATCCTAGCTCAAACCTTAACCCTCTCTCCTGCCCAAACCATAGCTCCAGCCCTACCCCAAGCTGCAAGCCTAAGCCAAGCTCGAGCCCTAAGCCAAGCTCCCGCCCAAATCATAGCTTTAGCCCTTCCCCAAGCTGCAACCCTAAGCCTAGTTCCAGCCTTAACTCTTGCTCCAGCCCTAATCCTAGCTCAAACCTTAATCCTCTCTCCTGCCCAAACCATAGCTCCAGCCCTACCCCAAGCTGCAAGCCTAAGCCAAGCTCGAGCCCTAACCCTAGCTCCAACTCTAACCCTAGCTCAAGTCCTAACCCTAGTTCAAACCTTAACCTTAGCTCCAGCCCTACCCCAAGCTGCAATCCTAAACCTAACTCCAGCCCTAACCCTAGCTCTAACCCTAGATCTAAACTTAACCCTAGCTTCTGCTCAAATCATAGCTCTAGCTCCAACCCTACACCTACCTTCCCGAAGCTGCATCCCTAAGTCTAGCTCAAACCCTAACCCTAGCACCAATGCAAACCTAAGCTCCAACTATAACCCTTGCGGCAACCCTATGCCTAGCTCCAAATAACCCAATTTATTAAACCTTCATCCCCTAACATTACGTGACAGAAAGTACAAAAAAACATGGAGGCCTGGATGAAAAGTAACATGTATATACTCCAGGCCCATTATGAAGGCATAATACACACACAAAAATCCACTTCTGACTTAGCCAGTGTGGCAGAATGGGAAGTGGTGGTGAAGTTGGCAAAAAGTAGATACAGACACCAATTAAAAGAAGAAACATTGATCAGAACAAAACATATCCTGGGTCTTAATAAACGAACAGAAAACAGTGAGGAAAAAGACGGTCAGAACAGTAACCTGTCTGGGGCCGGCAAACAGCCACCGGACATACACACAAGTAAACACGGAACAGAACAGAGTAGGAACAGGTAGGACAGGTAAAACAATAGCACAAGTACATAAGGAAGCAGACACACCACCTAGGGCTCCACAGGACAGACAGAGCGGGACAAAAGGAAAAACAAAACAAACAGAAAATGGCTACAGTGAAGTAAATAAACAGAATGACAAAGGGAAGAAGACGGAAGAAACAGGCAAGGGAACGGGAGGAAAGGGACAGAGACGTACAGAACCTATAAGAACCAGCACCAGCATAGGGTCCCAGGAGGTAGCAATTATTGAGGCCCTCCCGGAGAGCGGAACAGTTATGGAAAAACAGACAAGCAGGGAGGGAAACAGACAGACTACAGTGGAAAGGACACAGAATTTACTTAAAGTAGAACAGGCCATAGACAGCAGTGCAACACTCAGTACATAAAGGGGTGTGGAACAGGAGCAAACAGATAAGATAAGAAACATGCACAGGAGCCGGAGCCCCCCCCCCCCGTCAATTCGGAGGAGGAACTGGTGCCACAGACTGCAGTAGCACTTTGGGCACCTGCATGACACTCGGCCACGGAGAGGCAGATTGCAGAATGGGAATCAGAAGTAAGGGAACCGATCGTAATTATAGGAGATGAAAATACAGGAAGAATCGCAGGCACCACGCCGAATGGGGTTCAGGTAGACAGGTACCCAGAGGCCAACTTCTTTCACGTAGCCAAAATATTCAAAAAAAAACAAACGTACATCTCCAGGCACAGCAGGAATTAGCTTCAAGACTTCACAACCATCTGAAGCAACCGTACAAGACAGCCATTAAGTAATTACAGCACATGTGGAGGGCGGCAAGGGAAACTTTCCCAAATGCCTCCATACACAGGCCCCTAATAGAATACTCGGACATGTTACCCAGGGAGTTCATTACCAATGATCAACAAACTTCAATTCAAAGTTGAGCATCTTAACGTAATACGGTGGACAAGAGGAATGGCGGGTTTGATTGTCGGACACTGGCTGGACCAGTTAAACTTTTAAGGGTGGAGACGTGCAACAAAAACAAAAAGCACACCAACATTATCACATACACGTATCATCTGAAACCACTTATCCAATACAGGGTCACGGGGAGCCAGAGTCTAACCTGGCAACACAAGGCATAAAGCTGGATGGGGAGGGGACACACCCAGGGTGGGATGCCAGTCCGTCACAGGACACCCCAAGAGGGACTTGAACCCCTGATCTGCCAGTGAACAGGACCCGGCCAAGCCCGCTGCAGCACCACACCCCCGTGCTGTAAACAGAATTTTACAAAAAAGTATTTACATTTTTTCCCAAGTACTTAAACATGAAGGGTGACGGAGAGCAGTTCCTTGTGTGTGAAAGAAAAGAGAAGAAAATGGAAAATAATTTTTTTTTTTTTTTTTTTAGAAAAGCAAGCTTACAGCACCTTGTATTCCCAGGCGGTCTCCCATCCAAGTATTAACCAGGCCCGACCCTGCTTAAGCTTCCGAGAGCGGACGAGATCGGGCGTATTCAGAGTGGTATGGCCGTAACCGAGCGCAAGCGTCAAGTGCGCCCAACTTGTAGCTGCTGCCCATGAAAGGCCCACGCAAAGAGCGCTCAAGCATCCGGCGCGTGCTTGGGCTTTGGCCACACGAAGCAGAGTGCACTTTTGCCTCTCTCTTGTGAAACACTCACGAGAGTCCAATGAAAAGTTGTCATGACTTTCAGTATCTGCGATCAATGTCACATATTAAAATCATGCACCCAACAGGAGAAAAAGAAACTCAAGAGAAGAATAAACAGTTGTGAATAAACTCCTGGAGTCACAAAGCATGTTAAACACAGGGAAGAATTAAAATCCAATGAAATCCTGGTACAGAAACAAAACGATGAAGGGTGCATGTTTCCTTGTGTGTGAAAGAGAAGACAGAGAGAGATGAACCCTAACCCAGGGAGGGGGTGGAGGCATTTTACCTCTCCCCCATCAGATATCCTCTCTCCACCAACCCCTGCAGCTTCCCTCCCATCCTCCCCCATCTCTCACTGAGTTAACTCTACCAGGCCACTCTTCCCTTCCTCCCCTCTAACCAACCACTCACCCACCTCTACCTCTTAGTTACCTCCCCCAGCTCTCTCTGAGACCTCTCCCACTTTTCTTTACTCCTGACCCAAGTCTTGAACCCTAGCTATTGCCCCTAAGCACCCAACCCCATGCATATCCCCTACATCAACAACTTACCTCCCAGCAGCCCTTCCCCAACAGCCATAAGTCAATTGCCAACCCTAGACTAAACACACTAACTCCAACCCTAACTCTAATTCATCTCCCAAGCAACAGAGCAGCATAAACTCAATGGCAGGGGGTAAGAGTCAGTGTTCCTGCACCACAAGACTGGGGTTAAATCAGGGATATGGTCCAAAGCCACTCAGAAATGAAAATTATGAGTATTCTATAGTTTGTTTTTAAAAACATCAATAACATGGTAAGTAACACCTAAAGTGTTAAAAAAAAAAAAAAACAGCTGGTAGCCCAGTGGTTAGAGCTGCCACTTTTCCATCTGAAGGTTGCAGGTTTGAGCCCTCGCCCCCAAAATCCGGCTGCTGTATCCAACGACATAGCTCCTGTACAATTAGAGAACAATATTAACGGGTGGTTAATTAAATGTAAATGACCACATGGTGGTGCCAGAATGACCCAGGTGAGTCATTGATACCCAAATGTGCTCCTGATTCAACTTGCTCACACTGCTCTATTACAGGTAGCTACACATCTGAACTTAACACTAACCACGCATCCCCATTGCATCATTTCTTAGTTGACAAGTACAATACCTCTGTTCCTAAACCAAAAAAAAAAAAAAAAAAAAACTTTAGGAACACAAGAGAAATATACAAACACTAAAACCTGAGTACAAAGAGAAATATACACACTACAAACTCAATAAAACAAAAGTGAACACAGCTGTGATCGCTAGCACACATCAGAAAGCCTGTGATCTTCCAACCTATGGTACAGCTTTTCCCAGCACCAAGACAGGAGAGCCCCTCCAGTGAATGGAAAAAACCTTAGCCCCCCTTCCCAGAGAGAACAATGCACACTCAAGAGTGTCGCACTGTGCCCCCCCTCACCCCCACCCCCCCCCCCACACACTGCCATTCTCTTTTATTTGTTCAAACTCACACGTAGCAAGACGCATTTCCAACAGGCATCGTTGCTCGTTCTTCCCTGCGACCTTTATCTTATGCCATACCTACAGAATAATGCGTTCCCACAGGCACTTTGACAATCCTACCTTCCGTATTTCCCTCGTGAAGCACATAACACACAAGAGTTTATTGCATGATACCACATTCATGCATTGGAGCCCCGGTCCCTGTCATTATCCTCTTACATATCATTACATACGAAGAAATGCCATTCATACCAGCCCATAATACATGTAGACATAAAAGAAGAAATCATAATTGCAATCATCATAGCTTCCACACAACAAGGCCAGAAAGTAGTCAGTCCATGAAGTCCCTCCTCGTGGAGGTCCGGTTCAGAATGCGAGCAGCCGATCGCTCTCACGCAACTGGCTGGCGGCGAGTCCGGTGAATGCGGGAATTGCTGTCATCCGCCCTCAGGGGTACGGGGTCGTCGGCAGAATCCCACAGGGGCCTCTCCGCTTGAACTAGAGACCAAATTTCCTGCCCGTGTTGCAAAGCAGAACGCGGGTGTCAGCCTGAGATTTTGGACAGCTTTAAGGTACCTCCGCTCCAGACTCACCCCTGCTGTCCACCTACAACACTACAAGGGTTTTTTTTTTTTTTTTTTTTTTTTCCTCCCTCAGCTTTCACTTGGGAGTTTTGTTCCTTTCCTCCGTGGGCAGTAGGCATACTTATAGCTCTGTAAAAGTACTGGATTACGGTAGTCATTAGTAAACTGTCTTCTTTGTTTCTTATATGATCTATTTTTTTCCCCCTTATGTCTGTGTTAAAGCGCTCTGTGTCACTGTATGAGAAGATTGCTCTATAAAAAATAAATTGAAAAATCTCATCCTGAGACTTGACAAAGATGGAAAATGATACAGGAACATCGGTGACCAACTAAACATCGGTTGAAGCACAGCAGTAATTGTGGAGGGGGGGTACGCACCAATCAGTATAAACATTAGAACCACCTGCCTAATATTGTGTAGGTCCTCAGTCTCAGAACAAATCTTTCAGACCCACTTCTCTCTTAACCTTCAGTCTTCTCCAGAAGTTTACATTATGATTTACATTTACCAATTTAGCTGACACTTCAATCCAAAGCAATTAATGTCAAGGTGCTTTCAATTTACCCATTTATACAGCCAGATAACATTCTCTTTACTGGGGCGATTTAGGAAAAGTACCTTGCTCAAGGGTACTATGGCTGGAGCTGGGAGTCAAACCTGCAATCGTTGGGTCCAAAGGCAGTGCATGACTAGCTGTCCTTTCGCAAATTTTTCATTCATACAAATATTTGTATGTTCTATTCATTCACATAAACTGTCCCTCTCACTTAAAATTTTCCTCCCTGCACCAAATATGTATGCGGCAATTCTCGTAATCCATATTGGCTTAAATGGTGACATCTAGCATTGGACCCCACGACCGTGCTGGGGAGGATCAACCTTTGATTTATAATTCTCTTAAACAGATCCTTCTGCACTTCTCTACCTTTGTTCCAAGTCTTCACAGCAAGTTGACACATTAGTCCGGGAACCAGGACTCACGCGTGGTCCAATACAGACAACTACAGAGATTATGCTGTGCTGCAAACGGTAACGGGTTCTTCAAAGCCACCCCCCTCCAACTTGCTGTAATACCTGCAGTCCTACTCATTTCTCCTCTAGTCTCTTATTGCGGTTCAGTTGTTACTCAAACCTACACTGTACTGTTCTGTGAGATATTTCTAGATTTGTTTTGGGTTTCTGCCACCTAGTGGTCATTTAGGAGAATAACGTTATTCTTTACGTTATTTCGTACTGTTACATTATTGGATGGATGGGCCATGTGACACAGGCGTAGATATGGTTTAAGAATCAGGAAGTGTCTTCAGTCGATGTGTGCCATGCGGTCGGCTTGCGGCTCCAGTGCCTTCTTCCCTCCTTGTTTGTGCCTTGGAAAGCATCGTTTTTTTTTACAAAAAAGACTGTACTTTCATGGGAAGGAAGACAACAGTAAAGGCATTCAACTTTACTGCAGCCTCTTGACTTTCTCTGGAAGCTCGTTAGCTATCTGTCGATTTGCGTTAGACACGCACTGAGGACAGAATAGTAAAAAAGCGACTTCACAGCGGGCACTGCAGTAACGGGAAGGCAAGGGAAACGCAGCTCATGATGTCGCACACCCCAGTAGCCGAACTGGAACGATTGTCCATTGCCGATGAGGGCATTTCACGACGGGACAATGTGTATGAAACAAAATCACAACGTTCTACTTCATCTGAATCTTCCTCAGCCAGCTTAGCTGCAGTCAGAGCTCGCGCCAAAGTTGAAGCTGCACGCGCTCGTGCAGCCTTCATTCAGCGCGAGGCGGAGTTGAAAGTCCGAGAAGCACGCATAGCTGCCGAGCTGTCAGCACTGGCGCAGGAGAAGGAAGTTGCAGTAGCTGTAGCAGAAGCTGAAGTCTTTGAGGCAGCAGCAGAGATGGAGGGTCGAGAGGACGGCGGGAGTTACCATGCAATGGCTCGTGTTGCCATGCAGCGTACCCGCGACTATGTCAAACAACATTCCCAGCTATCTGATAGTGATACAGAACCCCCAACGCTTCAGCCATTTTCACCATCTCCTTTGCCCAACACCAAACCCGAAGCTACATCAGGTGCACAGAAGCAGACTCCCGATCACAACGGAGCTCCTCACACATTACCTAAACATGCAGCAAGGCAGCCTGAGAGGTCAACACCAGTGGCTCGTCAACACATCAGGAGGGACAACGACAACCACAGGGGACAGCTACCTGAAGGACCAACGCCTGCAGTTCATCACCATCCCAATCGTCAGTACCCTTCTGCTCATTTGCAGCCTTCCTCTTTCAACAGAACCTCATTCCAGCTGCAGGACGACAGGACTGGTATGAGTGACATCGCAACTTACCTGGTACGCCGAGAGCTTGTGAATTCAGGTCTCATCAAGTTCAACGATCGACCAGAAAATTACTGGGCATGGAGGTCTTCATTCTGCAATGCCATTGGAGGGCTAAACTTAACTGCTAGCGAGGAGCTCAACCTCTTAACAAAATGGTTAGGCCCACAGTCTTCAGAGCATGTAATGCAAGTCCGTTCCGTGCATGTTGCCAGCCCTTCTACAGGATTGAAGATGGCCTGGGAACGCCAAGAGGAGTGCTATGGGTCCCCCGAAGTAATTGAAAGAGCTCTTTTTGACAGGATAGAGAGTTTTCCTAAAGTCAGTCACAAGGACCCCTTAAAGCTCAGGGAATTAGGAGACCTGCTTAGGGAGCTAGAGTCTGCTAAGTCTGAAGGCTATTTGCCTGGGCTCTCTTACCTAGACACCGCCAAGGGCGTCAACCCCATAGCGGAAAAGTTGCCACCTGGTCTTTGAGAGAGGTGGTTAGTTCAAGGCTCATTATACAAAGAAGAGTACAGTGTTTCATTTCCTCCATTTTCATTTTTCACGAACTTTGTATGTAGTGAAGCACGCAGAAGGAATGACCCTAGCTTTACTCTCTCAACAGTCTCT
The DNA here is from genome assembly GCF_900964775.1 of Scleropages formosus. Classification (NCBI taxonomy): domain Eukaryota; kingdom Metazoa; phylum Chordata; class Actinopteri; order Osteoglossiformes; family Osteoglossidae; genus Scleropages; species Scleropages formosus. The sequence continues at coordinate 32,794,106 of NC_041813.1, read as the reverse complement.
ACCACTCCGCCAGACAGTTCCTACAGGTTTTCATCAGGATCACCAAAACACGAACGAGGAGAGAGGAGATCGGGATATTTCAAGACTCAGGTTTCTGCTCACAAGACTGAAGTCACATCACATCAACAGGCTTCTCAACAAGATGGCTCAAGTGGGAAGCTGAGTGACGTCGACAGACAATGTCCTATTCACAAGAAACCTCATCCTCCAAAAAAGTGCAGAGGTTTTCGGAGCAAACCACTTGAAGAGCGTAAGACCTTTCTTAAGGAACACAATATCTGTTTCAGATGCTGTTCTTCTACTACTCACCTGGCTAAATACTGTAAGGCAGCTTTAAAGTGTAAAGAATGTGATAGTGACGCTCACATTTCTGCGCTTCACCCTGGACCACCTCCGTGGAATGTAGCAGACCCCTCCTCAGAGCATGGCGGGGAGGGTGAACAAGAGCCTTCTCAGTCCGTGGTCACCTCGACGTGCACAGAGGTCTGTGATGAAGCTAAAGGACCTAGATCTTGCTCTAAAATCTGTTTGGTGAAGATCTATCCCATTGGACACCAAGGAAAGGCCATTAAAGTCTATGTTATTCTGGACGACCAGAGTAATAGATCATTGGCAAAATCTGAATTCTTTAACCTCTTCCACGTCAGTGGGTCACACTCGCCATATACTCTCCGCACATGCTCAGGAATCACCAAGACATTTGGGAGGAGAGCCACAGGATTCATGGCGGAATCATTGGATGGAAAGAAAAGTATGGTGCTCCCCACACTCATTGAGTGCAATCACATGCCAGACGATCGGTCAGAGATTCCGACTCCAGAAGTCGCACAGCACCACAGTCATCTTAAGCCCATTGCTCACAGAATACCACAGCTAGATCCAGAAGCCCAGATGCTGTTGCTTCTAGGGCGTGACATCCTGCAGGTTCACAAAGTCAGAGAGCAACGCAATGGTCCAAACAACGCACCCTATGCTCAGAGATTAGACTTTGGTTAGGTAGTTATAGGCAATGTTTGCCTGGGCTCAGCACACAAGCCAGGTCCTGTAACTTCTTTCCGGACCAACATTCTGGAAAACGGACATCCATCTTTTTTTACTCCATGTCCTAATCACCTCCAGGTCAAGGAGAGGTTTGACGTCGAGGCCCAGCATTGCAACCCTTTGCATGGACTTGCACACAACACCGCAATGCTTGAGGACTGCAACCTTGGCAGTATGATCTTTCGGAGAACCAAGGACGATAACAAAGTTGGTCTCTCCATTGAAGATAGACTCTTCCTACAGGTCATGGCCAAAGAGATGTTTATGGACGATACCAATAGCTGGGTGGCACCACTTCCTTTTCGATCCCCTCGGCAGCGGCTCCCAAACAATCGGGACCAAGCTCTTACTCGCCTCAAATCTCTTTGTCGTATCTTAGAGAAAAAACCTGAGATGAAAGCTCACTTTGTGAACTTCATGCACAAGATCTTCGATCACGATCAAGCCGAGCTAGCTCCACCACTGCTTGAGGGAGAGGAACGATGGTACTTACCCATCTTTGGCGTGTACCATCCTCGCAAGCCAAGTCAGATCAGAGTGGTCTTCGACTCCAGTGCATGGCATTGTGGCATCTGTCTGAATGACGTGCTACTTACTGGGCCAGATCTCAACAACAGCCTACTGGGAGTCTTGCTGCGCTTCCGAAAAGAGGCAGTGGCTGTGATAGGGGACATCGAACAGATGTTTCACAGTTTTATAGTCAGGGAAGATCACAGAGACTTTCTTCGGTTTTTGTGGTTCAAGGACAACGACCTCAGCAAAGAGATTGTCGAGTACCGAATGAAAGTTCATGTATTCGGCAACAGCCCATCTCCAGCCGTAGCCATCTATGGTCTTCGTCGAGCAGCTCAGCACGGAGCAAATGAGTACGGTATGGATGTCAAAGATTTTGTGGAACACAACTTCTATGTCGACGATGGTCTCAAGTCACTCCCAACAGCGGCTGAAGCTATCGACCTCCTGAAAAGAGCACAGGACATGCTTGCTATCTCCAATTTGTGGCTTCATAAGATAGCATCAAACCACCCTGATGTCCAGAAGGCCTTCCATCCAGAAGACCATGCAAGGGACCTGCAGAATGTAGACTTTGATGACAACTCATCTCTCATCCAACGCAGCTTAGGGTTAAGCTGGGATCTCAAACAGGATGTTTTCACCTTCAGAGTGGTGCCAGCAGAGAAACCTTTCACCCGTAGGGGTGTCTTAGCCACAGTTAACTGTTTGACCCTCTCGGATTCGTCGCACCAGTCGTCATCCAAGGGAAGTTCCTGCTGCGAGAGCTCACCAACAGCGAAGCTCTTGACTGGGATAGCCCTCTGCCAGAGGACAAGGAAGCAGAATGGAGAATATGGACAGACTCCTTGCAAGATCTGAGTAAGTTCAAGATACCAAGACGCTACACCAATGCAACATTTACCACTGCTCAAAGAAAAGAGCTGCATGTCTTCTCAGATGCCTCTGTGAAGGCCATTGCCGCTGTGGCTTACCTCAAGGTGATTGGCGGTGACGGAAAGTGCCACGTGGGATTCATTTTGGGGAAAACGAAACTTGCACCTCTGTCCGTGCACACCATCCCACGACTGGAGCTTGGAGCTGCTGTGTTGGCAGTGGAAATGGCAGAGCTGATTCAGAGTGAGTTAGACATTAGCCTCGATACCTTGCAGTTCTACACAGACAGCAAGGTTGTTTTGGGATACATATATAACAGGACCAGACGGTTCTACGTGTATGTTTGCAACAGAGTACAGCACATCCTGAGGTTCACCACGTAGATATGGTTTAAGAATCGGGAAGTGTCTTCAGTCGATGTGTGCCATGCGGTCGGCTTGCGGCTCCAGTGCCTTCTTTCCTCCTTGTTTGTGCCTTGGAAAGCATCGCTTTTTTACAAAAAAGACTGTACTTTCATGGGAAGGAAAACAACAGTAAAGGCATTCAACTTTACTCCAGCCTCTGACTTTCTCTGGAAGCTTGTTAGCCATCTGTTGATTTGCGTTAGACACGCACTGAGGACAGAATATACGCCACGGGTGAAGCTCCCGCAGTCCGTTCGGTTGTCCCATCCAAGCGGAGCTCAGATTCGGACCCGAAGGCCAAACGGAGCTGCACCGAAAACAGAGTTTAATAAACAACGGCTGAACCAAACACCACCGGAGCTTACGACGCACGTGTCCACAGTGGCTCTAAAACTACAGAGTGAGCCGGTAAACCTTCCAAAGCTGAAGTCCAAGCACGGACATCAGGGACAATACTGACTGAGGCCGATGAGCGCCTACATCCTGGAGTTCTTGAGTTTCACAAAATGTCCGTGAACCCGAAACAGAATATCTTTGAGGAGAACATGGAAAGAAGAGGAAACAGCCGTTGCTCAGCAACAATCAAATTAGCAATATAGCAAGTGGCCTTGGACGCGGAATTGATCCCCTCGGTCTCTGAACGTGAGGCCCTTCTCTCGGTGTCACGGTAACTGGGCGGCTCATTAGGGTCCAGGTCAATGAGAGAAGGTGCTGTGCTCAGACAGGGACAGACACCCCATGAGACAATGGTCAGCTTTCAATCCAAAATAACTCGCGTTCCACATCGTTCGTGTGTTCGTACTCACAGGAGTTCTACCAATGCAACAAGCTAAGAGCAGCTGCTCCCGCCAGAAAGTCAGCGGGACCAAGAGATGGTCTCCCTCACAGGTCTCAATTCCCTCGACGGTGGGTCCGAGTTACCGGGCTTAGCTCGGATCATGTCTTGCATCCATTTGCCTGGCCGACTGTCCCACTGTCCTAGCAGTACGAGGCAGTACCTGAGAGGACAGATAAGGAGGCGCTACTGTGCAATTGAAACCCAGCTGAGCAGGAACTTCTCTTTCACTGTACAAACTCTAAACTTGTGCGGTAGATAACAGGCGAGTATTTTCTGTCCCCCGTCACCTGCGGGTGTTCTCTGCTGCACAGCTGGACTGTATGTTCCTCTCGGGAGGTGAGATTGCGAGTAAATGCATCACCTTCTTCACATTGAAAACAAAACAATCAAGTTTAATAAACATCCACAACATAAGAAATGCAAACTGTACAAATAAGGCGCTAAAAACTGAGACAATAAAAGCACACAAGTCCAGCATGAATCATAACTGAAACCTGGTGAACAAGAGGCTGAACAGGGAAGCAAACCAACAAACTGCTGTTGCGCTTCACTTTTGTCCCAACGGCACTTCACCCATCGACCGAACTTCCTCGCACGCAAGCAGAGTGACGTGGAAGAAGGGGGCCGAAGTCCACTCCCTCTGGAGGACAGCAACGTGAGGCAAGAAAATAATGCAATGCTGCTCACATGGGGGGTCCTCGCTCGACAAGCGAGTTGAGGGACGACACCAACGAGGTCAGCGGGTCGCGTCCAGCTGCATCGTGACAGGCGACAACAACTGGTGTGGAATCTGGCAAACTGGAACCCGGAGAGACTAACGAGGCCCTCGGGGAGCCGTGGCGGGATCCGCAAAGTGCTTGGGGTTTGAGTTGCGCGGCAAAGCGACATTGGCGGGGAGTTGCAGAAGGACTGTGGTATGCCGTGATGGGGAGGGGTGCCAGGAGCGGGGACACTAGAGCTTCACTGTCCCTGGGGGCAAGCTGCCATTACAGAGCCTGTAGTAGCGCAGGTCATTCACCAGTCTGTGGACACTCTGCGTGAAGGAAGGCAGGTCCTGCGCAGACAACAGAGAGAGACGGGTCATTACCGGACGTGAGAGTGGTAGCTGCAGCTCTGGGCCCCAACCCTAACCTCAGGGTGACTCATCCCTACAGGTTCACAGTAGTAACTGCGCCTGTTGTGTGTGAACAAGAAAGAGCTGCACCCTCAAGGATTTAATGCAATAAAACCCGGTTAATTGCTCCTTCGCCTTACCCGTTCCATCTTGAAGTTGCGGCCCAGGACGCCGCGCTGGTTGCCGTCGACGCCTTGGCAGCCGTTAAGGAACTCGGGCAGGAAGGCTGAGTAGAAGGCATCAAAGTCCACCGAGGCCATGTTGTAGACTGCGAGCGCAATCTCGTCCTGCAGCAGCTCGTGACTCCGGTGGACGAGCACCTGCAGCAGCACGTTGATGAACTGGAACAGCATGGAGCTGCGGAAGAGTTTCTGCAGAACAACAGAGCACCGGCTGAGCACCTTGTGCAGAGACACATGGAGATGGCTGCACGCAGGAAGCACTTTTCCGCTCACCTTGTGGTACAGCTTGTGTTTGCTGTTGAGAGACTCCAGATACAAGAGGTTCTGCTTGAAAACATGGATGTCGGGCTCAAGGAAGGACTGACCGAAAGCCTGCGGGCAGGACATTGCAGAGGGTTAGGAGAAGCAAAAATGCAGGGAGGAGCACCAACAGGCAGATCCATTTCCTACCTGCATGGCAGCGACAAATTGGGCCTCATTCTCCATGGGTTCCTCAGCTCCACCCCTCTGAACGCTGGACAGCACGGACGCCTTAAAGAAGAACCTCCAGTTGTGGTGCAACACCTGGTACAGCAGCTCAAACATCTCGGCTTTCACATCGGGGGAGGAACGCTGCGGGACAACGTACGCGGAGTTATAATGATGGTTCATAAGTCAGACCGCTTAACACTCACCGGAATTAATACTATTCATAGAATTACGCTAATTGCCTCCCCAAAAGCTCACCCAGGACAAACTGCACCGCTCCCTTCAACTAGTTGCTTTTTAACCCGCGAACAGGGCACGGTTCACCTCCCCGACAAGAAACTCACCTCCGCCACAATGGGGTACACCTGTTCCATGCACAGGGAGATAATGCTGGGCAGGAAGGGCTTGAAAGCTTGACCCGGTTCTTGCACAACCACCTGCAGAATCTTCAGGAACTTCTCGACAACACGACTCCCTGCGCTGCCCTCCTGCAAGATGCTGGCAGCCAGCTGTTCCCTGCCGTAGTGCAAGCAACATCAGCCAACAAACCCCAACTGAATCTCATCATTTTCCTCCATGATGTACCAGAACATCGAGAGGAAACAGAGCTCACAAGCGCACGAATTAAGGTCTGGTTGTGAAATCTCATACAAGCTCCTCATTACCTTGATTTTAAATTGTTTCAGTAAAACATTTCCATTTATTTAGCAGATGCTTTTCTCCAAGGCGACATACATGTCATAGAAAACACAATTTGTGCATTACATTAGAAGTACTTGCAGACAAGTAGTTTGTTTCCACCATATGCACCAATGTTCATCACACGAGTAGATGCTTGAAACTCAGAATATCAACGATTCCTGATCACCACCTTTGTCATTTTTTTTTTGAGATACAAACACATTTATGTTACAGGAGTAGCTGCGTAAATGTTTATCCGCGGATCTTAAAGTTACAGTGCACGAACGTTTACGCTTTACACGAACTTAGATCACAGGCAATTAAGCGCAGAAGAGGTCAGTTTTAAAACCCTTTTTAAAGGCGGAAAGATTTTCAGCGGTTACAAGAGGGGGAGGTCATTTCACCGCTACGGAGCCGGAACAGAGAACCTCCGCGCTTTACGTTTCGTTCGCGGGACCACGGAGTGGGCAGATGCGGAAGAGTGCAGTGGTTTGCTTAGGGTGTAGCCGTTTATCAAGTCTTGTAGATTATCTGGCAGCAGTTCTACTGATGCTTTTGTAGGCTATAACCATTGTCTAATTTCATCCAGGTGACTACAAAAAGTCGGTGCAGAGAAACAAGTAGAGGAAATACATGGGAATGCTTCGGCAAGTCAAACGCAATTCGGGCAGCAGCAGCGTTCTGTATCAGCTGTACCGGTTTGATGGCGGTAGTGGGAAGGCCGGACAGGAGAGAGTTACAGTATCCAGACAGGATGTCAGCATGGCCCGAAGAAGTAGTTAGGCAGAGTCGGTCGTGAGGTAAGGACAGATCCTGCGGATGTTTGTGAATCGTAACTGATCGTCGCTCCCGGACTCTTAATCGAGGAGGTAGGCAAAACGAGCAAGTTGTCCAGTTTGATTGTGAGATCGTGACAGGAGGACGGGCCGGCTGGCAGGCGTTAGACTTCTGAAGAGGTTGAGCTGGAGGTGGTAATCCGTGCGGAGATGTCTGACAGGCGGACGGCAATGCATGCGGAAGTATCTGATGCTCCAGGTGGAAAGAAGGGGAAGAGCTGAGTATCATCGGCGTAGCGGTGGTATTTGAATCCGAGGGAAGTGACAACAGAGCCGAAAGAGAAGGTGTAGATCAAGAAGAGCAGATTACCCGGTACCGAGTCACGCGGGACACCAGTTGAGAGAGGCAGAGGAGAAAAACGGGAGCCCCGCCAGACCACTCGATATGATGTCTGACGGGTAGGACTCAAACCGTCTCAGAGCCGTTCCTTTGATCCCAAGCTGACTAAGAGAGGACAGCAGATAACAGATCTGGTGACGCTGCAGACGGGTCGAGGAGAACAAGGACTATGGAGAGAGAGGCTGCTCCAGCCAACCAGAGAGCATCGGACACTGCCAGGAGCGCCTGGCTTTGAATCCAGACCGATATCCATCAAGGAGATGGTTCTGGGTGAAGAATTCAGATAGTTGATCACAGGCCTCCCGCTTCAGAGTTTTAGACAGGAAGGAGAGGGAGACTGGTCTGTAGTTTTGAATCGAGTGAGGATCCAGAGAGTGTTTCTTTACGAGAGGTGAAATGACAACAGTTTTGAAGGCAGCTGGGAAGCAGCCAGAGAAGAGCAAGGAGTCTATGTTAAAGATGAAGGTGCAGAGTTGCGGGGAGACAGCCTGCAGGAGTGACGATGGAATCAGATCAAGCAAGCAGGCGGTGGCTCCACGTGATATTGGAAGGTCAGAGATTTCAGATTCTGAGTGCGCGACTTTGCAGGGAGGTCTAGTGCGAACAGGGCAGGGTGATGCTGAGAACATTTCTCACCAAACAGGTAAAGTTCCAGCCTTATCTATACAACACGGATAAACTCATTCAAACACAAGCCTGGACCACTAGAACTGATCTGGATGCTTAAATCAGCCCTTAAAACCCATGTTTGAAAATCACTTATTCATAACTCATTTGAATTTTTTTTACCCCTACCCCTCATCATTTATCTTACTATCACTTCCTCTTTTCATTCTGTTGTTCTTGGGGGGTGCTGTGGCACAACGGGTGCCTCGCAGCTCCTTGCTTGCGGGTTCAAATCCAGCTCGCTGCGTTTGCGCGTTCTCTCCCTGTTCAAGTGGGATTCTTCCAAGTGCTCCTATTTTCTCCAACAGTCCACAGACATGCATTTCAAGTGAACAGGTGACAAAATTTCCCATTATGTGTGTGTCAGAGAGACAGACAGACAGAGACACTGCCCTGCAACGGACTGGCACCCTGTCCACACCATGACCTGCCTCATGCTCAATAATTCGAGGACAGGCTCTATTCCACCCTTCACTGGACAGGCACTTATTGATAATGGGCCATTAAGGCTTTCATTTGCCTTTTCTACTTATTCCAGCATGTTCTTTAAAACTTCCTTGGCTTTCGGGCTCATTATTATAACATATAATAGTTTTGCTGTCCCATATAACGGTTTTCCGAGCTCGTACGCGACAGACAATTGGAGCACACAGGAGGGAAAGGCATTCGGGTTCTGGTCCGTGCACCTGGTGAACATGTTGAGGAAGGTCTGGATGATTTGCTCGGTGAAAGGGACACCCATCTGGACCCGCAACCCTTGGAAGAGCGCGAGGAAGAAGCTGAGCATCTCATCTGTCACGTCTAGGAAGGAGCAAGAGAGAACGTCGTTAGATGGTGGAGCACGGAGAGGCGGGGGCCCTGAACAAGAGCAACCTCCGTCAAGTGAGGACTTGAACTGCAACGCAGAGCCCCGCACACATGCGTTCCCTATTAACGTCTCACTAATTTCAACACAGAACACACAAAGCATCCGATTACACTGGAATCAGGAATGAAGGATAATAAGTTTTCCAGTACACACACCTGTGAAATCCGCAATGGTCTATTCTACTACAGCTCCAGGATGCTGACAGCACACTAACCCTAACTACGCAGCATTTAAGTCCCCAAAGGCTTTGGTATCCATTGAACACTGCATCCTCTCTTTGAATTCCACTTTCTGCCAGAAGTCTACAACTCAGCACCGACCGACTTGCGCCAAAAAGTCACACCTTAACACCTTACTAGCACAGGGAGCTGTGTGCGTGTATGTATCTCCTCACCTGACTGGTGAATAAACACGGGAAACAGGGAGAGGGACACCTGCACAGACTCCTGCAGGGACTGATAGCAGATCTGGCGGGACTTCGTGGACTCCCCAGAGACGCTGTCCACAATGTCCCGTAGGATTCTCAGTGTCTGCCGCAGCTCTGCTCTCACTGCCGGGAGCAAAGGGCCTTTTCAGGAGCAGCAGCACAGCAGTCACACGACGCAACCCGTGTTACGTTTGTTTCTTCCATCGGGAAAGCAACGCGCTGTCGGAACTCACCGTCCTCCGGGTCCATGCGGCGCTGCTGCACGTTGGTGGTGCCACGTAGCTGCCTGTAGTGGCGTGTGAGTGCAGCCAGTAGGCTGGAATGGTTGACAGAGCGCGTGTTCCACTGCTGTTCACTCTCAGGCAGGTTGGGCCAGGGCAGGAGCAGCATGCTGGACAAAGCTCGGCACACAAGCACCTGGGCCTGGGAGAGGACCCAGTGGGCAATCGCTTCAGTCGATGCACATGAGCGCACCTTGGATGAGTGGACCGTCCCTTTGTTTTTTGGCCCAATTTTTCTTTTTTAAAAAACCATTCAAGATCAACTAAGGCTATCTTCCAGCATACTAGTCCCTTCACGTATAAATTAATTTTTTCTCCATCAAATGCTTAACTGGAAACAGTCATCTTATGCTGCGCGTCAGCCTCCTCCCTGTCAAGGGGATCATGGGTAATTTTTCTGCCCAGTGGTAGGACACCGAGCCTAACAAAAAACTTGTTAATCTTTTTTATTGAAAGGTGCTAAAACTATGTTTAACCCACACTGACTGGCAGTGAGAGCACATGGTTCGCCTCCCAAACACAGCCAACGTGTTTTGACCATTAAAAGCCAAGGAGACGCAAGCCACGGCGCTGACCTCTGGAGGGAGCCGCCGGGTACTGCTGTCTGTCACCAGGTTGAAGATGTTCTGCACAGCAGGAACGGTCACCAAGAACACAGGCCTCACGGTCGTCGCCACGGAGACCATGAGATGGCATGCAGAGAGCAGCAGCTTCTCTGGTACCTGAGGATATGGGTGACACAGAAAGTGGGTCAGTGATGTCTGTGAGCTGCAGAGACGCTCACCCCGCACACGTACCGGACAGTACCGCAGCGGGTACCTTGGCACCGATGAGGGGCGCGCTTGCGTCCATGGCCGATGTGACGATGTTGACGAAACGAGTCTGGCTCTGCCTGTGGAGTTCGCTGTAGAACTGTGCCAGCCAGTGGCAGTATGCCTGCAGCGCAGCCAGGGACTGGGCGTGCCTGAGGGGACACAGATGGGGGGGGGGGGGGGGGGGGCACGTCGAGAAAACGGTGGCACGCACCATCGGGGCCGAGACCCTCCTGACCTGGGGATACTCACACATCGATGAGATCGGGTTTGAGCACCGATGGCACGGCCGTCTCCACATCGTACAGGCTGACCTGGGAGCCATAGCAAGTGACCTCCACCAGCCTGCACTCCAAGAACAGCAGCACACAAAGTGTCATCATGGTGCGTGCAATCACACACACAACACAGACAGCTCCTTTTCTACAGTAAGCTGTCACTCCACCGTGGAGGAGCCTGAAGAGACTGCCTGCCTATCAGCATCATCCCACCCCAAAGCATGCCGCTCTCTCACCGCTCCACCACTGTGAGGGCATCGTTGAAGCGCGCCGCAAACACGTCTCCGATGAAGTACTCGGCGAGTCGGCCGACCGCCTGCAGCAAGGAGCTCAGGTCACGCAGGGCACAGTGCAGCCGACGACAATCGTTCTCCGCCGTGATGTTCAGCCTGCGAACTGCAGGGGTGCGAACCAACCAAAACAAGAGCCATTGTAAGGGTTGTTCTGCCCCTCGCCTTCAAAGGCTCACTCTGCACAACAGCTCTTGCTCTCACCTGCGCCTGAGGTCACAATGAACTGCTGCAGCCCCAGGTACACGTCCAGGTTCTCCTGCAGCACCGGGAACTGTATGGGAAATGGGAGGTCACGAGCCCACATCTATTGGAAACAGGCACACGCAGGCGCCGCAGGGACTCACCAAGGTGGAGAAAGCATGTGAGGGCAGCAGCTCCATCACCTTGGCCACCACCTCGAGGCTCTGGCGCAGATAACGCTGCCACTCGGTCTGTTGCTGCACAAGCAGAGAGGAGGTCAAACGGCTGAGACACTGACCCGAGACCGGAGCGCGGCACAGGTGGCACACGCTGGCAAGACGCAAGCGGGCCAGGAAGGGTGGCTCTTACGTCATCGTCGAGAGCCTCGTCATCCAGCTCCTCCAGCTGGGCTTGGCTGTAGCGGAACTGGATCCTGTGGAGAACCTCCCTCAGCAGCAGCACCAAAGCATCTTTATACCTGCAGTCCCGATGGCAGCAGACACACAAAGGACAGGAAAACCACAAGCTTACGCTCTCACATGTGACACTGACTCCAGCAGCAAAGGGAGTGAAACTGCAGAAATGTAATTTTCACAAGAGCTGCTCCACTTTCAACGGCATCAGAGCTGCGGTTCGTTCCATGTCCCACGGGGGCGTGGTACGGTTATCGCCGTCTCTGGTCGTTTATAACCGAAAACCATCATGTCACAATGCAGCGAAACGAGAGACAATGGAAGTCTGGGGTGGAAGTCTGAATGATGTCTGCATACTGGGGGAAGACCAGCCCTTCAGCAGAACACCTCAACCGATCCTTGCCTCCGATGAGGGACACGGACAGAACCGTCACCGGCTGCGACGCCGAGCCCTCCAGCTCTCCCGCAGGCTTAATGACACTTTCAAAAGGATGTGGTGGAGACAACAGGAAGTAACGCGTGCGGCACGAACTTCTCGAGCGACTATGCTTCTCAAGATGACAGCGCAGAAGAGGCAACTGAGGAGGGCTCACCTGTTCAGAACACTCTCTCTGTCTGCCAGGCGGCTCTTGATCTTGGTGGTGAGATAGTCGAGAAAGATGGTCCAGATGTCAAGACAGCAGAAGTACCCTTCGTGGCTGGGCTACAAAAATACAAAGCAAGACGTTTCATTTCTCGGTTTTTGAGTAGAAGAAGACAAGTGTAAAGCAGCAACATCTAACGGATGTTGATGTGAGTAGTGAATGTAGGGAGGAAGTAGACTTGGAGACGCATTACACTGGATCTCCAGCTGCAGAGCAGTGGCTGTACAAAAGGAGCCCAGGAGCTCAGCTCACCTGGTGGAAGGTGTACTTAAAGAGCAGCTCTAGGAACTCGACCACAGGGAACTGAGCATTGGTCTCGATCCTCCGCAAATGGATGCTCACAAAGAGCCGCAGGAAATCGGTGAATTTCTCCACATAGCTGGAGACAGGAGCAGAGAGAGTAGGATGTTTGGTATGTATGAAGAGCAGGGAAGGTTAAATGTGATGTTCACCATGAACCATCCAGTGGCTTGTGAGGAACTGAAGAAGAAATGCACCAAACTGCAACTGAATTACAAAACTAGGAAAATAAAGTAGAATGCAAATAAAAACCGCTTAAGGATGCAGCTATGGGGCGGGAAACCCTCGACTGGGAACATCGGCGTTACAGCAGAGAGAAGAGGCTTGCCAGCAGCAACGACAGCCAGGGCCCCACAAAGGGACCCTTGCGGAACCTCTGCGCGTGTACGCGCCAGTCGCAAATGCTCTCCTCTGTGGATCCTGCCAGCTGAAGCAATGGCACCATGTGGTACATCATCTTCCTCCAAGGTGATCAGCTCCTCAACTTACAAACAGACTGGGGACTGCCGCTCTGTTTGTAACTTGTTTTTTCAAACTTTTTTCAAAATCAAAACCCACAGCTTCTCTGTAATGTTTACAGCATGACACAACATACACTCCCTTTGTTTCAGACTGCACTTCGAAAATCCTGTCTCTATATACAGAATTGTTGATGCACATCTCTGTGCTGTGTGCTACTTTGGAGAGAATAAATGCCAATGTTCAACAAGTCACACTGAAAGAGTCTGGTTTCGTATCAGCTACAGCCATAGCAAAAACACCATTTTAATACCAGTGCTACATTAAAACAACGTGAAAGTGGAAAACAGATTTAAATTTGAAGGTACAGGCAAAGCTAGAGCACTTGATGCTTCAGTGAGTAAAGAACTACCAGCTTCTTTCACATAATAAACGCTAATTTGTTTTCTTTTAGATAAATTGCTCATTGGGTAATTTTTCTTAAGATATTATTACAATTCAATGCAAAAAGTGAATAAACATGTTCTGATGGAAAAAAAAAAAAGTTCTACATTTAAAATCGTTCCATGGCATCGCACCTCCATACCCCTGCACTCGAACTTCAGCACTCACTGGAGGAAACTGCATTAACCCCCTCACCTTGGAGGCCTCCTCCGGTGCCTGGATTTAGGAAGTGCCTTTCTTGGGCAACACCTCATTTGCCACTGTTTCTCCACACATACCTCCTGGAGACTCTGGGCTGTGTTCCCAGGGGATTATGGGTAAGAGCCAGGAAAGCAGGCAAGAGGAGGCAGGAACTTAGCTTAGCAGGCACAGGGCAGAGGGAGGAGCCCACAGGACGGGGCATGTCGGGACCCGGAACGGCGACCCACCTCTCATCGAGCTCTTCTAGGCGGCTCCGCACCGTATGCGCATTGTTGTCCCGCGTGAGCCTCTGCAGCAGAAAGAAGGTCTGCTGGAACATGCGCAGGAGGTACTCCTCAAAGTCCAGCGGCACGCAGTTCTTGGACATGAGCTCATTGACGCACGTCATGGCCAACACGCCGAGCCGTGCGCAGTCCGCCGAGTCAGTGTTCGGCGCCGAGCCACCATTCAGCTGTGCTGCCGGGTGAGCGCCGTCTCCATTCGATGCCGAGTATGTCAAGGACCCTTTGCTCTTAGGGTGGGCGCCAGCGACAGTGGAGGGGCGCAAGTCACATCCGAAGCGGGCAAAGTGGAAGACCGTGGCGAGCAGTGAGGGCGTGATGCTTGTCGACAGTGGGATCCAGCTGAATAGGTGAGCCAGGCACTCTAGCACCAGCGAGCAGAGCTGCAGGCTCTCGGAGTCAAGCTGCGGCACGGGCTGCGACAGAACTTTGGACGACGGCGGTCCTCCAAGGAGACTGCCCAGGAGCTCCCCTGCCACAGCACAGAAGACAACAGGCACTTAACGCATAAGGCGACAACAGTGACGATCACTGCTGCTACGCTTACGTTTCTCAAGAACAAAGAAAAACACTCCGCTTACCGCAGTCCCCGTGTGTCGGAGAAGGAGGGGGCGTGGCTCCGCCAACACTGTGTTTGTCCCAGATGGACTCCAGGATGTCTGCAGGAACAGAAAGAAAAGCAGTGCTCAAGCAATCGGTGTCAAGAGTCGGGCTTCCGTGCACGCAGCGAGAGTCGTCACAAGGTCACCTGTAAGCAGGCTCAACACTGTGGGAACCTGCTCCAGTAGCAGTTTGCGCAGCTCGTCCTTGCGCGCCACACTGAGGTCCTCGCGTGGACATGCCAGCTCTTCAGATGTGGTCTTGAGAAGGACAAGACCCAGAGGGGCCATGGCGGGGGTCTGGATCAGCTGGTGGGGCAGTATGACATATGACTACACACAACAACACAAAAGACACTGCTGCAGCACGCATTGCCACCCACCACTGAGGAACACAGGCTCATGACGTGTTTACTGAAGAAGTTCCTGAAGTACGCCCTGCGGCTTTGGCAAACCCGGACCAAGTCACAATTCTGTCCGTAAGCACACGGTGCATAATTTTTAAGAGATTATTACAGGGTGTACCTGTGATGACCTACAGTGTTACATATCGTGAAGCACACACGCAAGAGGGCAATTTAGCAAAGCCAGCTCAACAGAAAGTTCAACATGTGTTTCTGGAGTATGGCTGGAAACGCCCCCCCGCACAGGCACATGGACGTGAAGGCAACGCTCAGGGTTTGAGAAAAGAGAGTGAAAAGTGAAGGAGGTCATGAAACTGTGTGTTTCATAGTGCCCCCGTCAGCCCAGCATTGGTTGCCCCACCGCACAGGGGACGAGAGCATCCCCAGCCCGCCCCCCCGAGCCAAACCTGCAGCGTGTTGCTGAAGAAGTCGTGGTAAAACATGGGCCAGTCCTGGCGCCCTATGTCCACGATCACCTTGCAGAGCTTGTTGCGGATGAAGAAGGGCAGCGCCTTATGCTGGGCCAGCAGCAGCTTGGGCAGGCAGGAGCGCATGTCCATCTTGTCTTGGGACGGCACGCCGAGCCACATCTTGTTCACCAGGTTCTGGCGGGGGGAAACGGATGTGGGTAAGCGCAGGACACAAACACACACCAGTCGGTGCTGCAGAAAAATCTGGAAACGCGCAGCGATGACATCGGGAGAACGCCAGTTACGGAGCACAGGGAGGGAAGCACGGAGGGACACGCGCACACGCTCACCTCGAACACGGTCAGGCTGTACATCATGACGTACTCGTTGCGCGTGTTGGACAGGAAGTAGAGACAGTAGCGCCAGGCTCCGATCTGCTGGGCAAAGTTATTGAGCAGCTCCTCTGCAAAGAGACGGAAGAACACACACGTACCGCACGCATCGCGCACATGATCACAAACAAGGTCGGCTGCAACAAAACGGGATGCGGCGGCGTTTGAGTGACAGCACGTGGGGGCAGGGCCTCGCTCACCAATCTCCCTCTTGCGCTCATTGGTTGTGCAGCAGTGAAAGAACTCGGTCATGAGGGTCTCCAGAGCACGCAGAGAAGCCTCCTCAGATGCCTGTGGACCAGGAGGAGCAACTGAGACCAGCAGGGTACGAGCGGAGCGGAGCGGGGCGGGGCGACCCCACACCGGCACACCAACAACCGCGGCCCGGGTAAAGCGTTCCTACCTGAGCTGGCCGTAGTACTCACCATAATACTAATAGCTCGTGACTAAATAATATGGTCGCAGATATAATTATTTCTTCGTTTTATCCACTCCTTCTTCTCGCTTCTCCGTCCGATGCTCATAATCGCCTCTTCAGTTCAGCAGAAGCACGAGCGCGCACTTCGAGCCATGATAAAAGTGGGGCGCGTGCAGGCGCGCGACCTGCAGCACAGAGAGCGCGCGGAAACGTACGGATCGCTGTTCGCGAAGACGACGCTGCCCGTTCCTAATATTCCCGCCGATAAATTATGTGGCCGCTCCGCTGCCGCCGGGCACGACGAGAAACGAACGGAACGATGGTGGTGAGTAAACCAGCTGAATTTAAAACAAACGAAACGACAGCGGACAGAACTCACTGGCAGGGCGCGCGTTCCCGTACGGAACGGAGGCGCTCGAGCCGCGCTTTCCCCCTCGGGTTCAATCCGTTTTACTCTGCCCCCGCCCCGTTATTTCACTCTCTTTTCTTTTCTTTAACTCCGTTATATTCTCGCTTTTAGCGGTCCACCTCCTTCCTCTTTCTGTCGCTTCACTACGCACGGCGCTCCGACGGGCCTTCGGAGCCACTTCCGCCCGGCCGCGACGCCCCTCCCCTCCCACCGGAAGTAAAATCTTAATCTCGAACCGGGTGGAACCGGCTACGACCAGAGACGGTGGCGCACGGTACTTCCGGTTGGATGAGCGCCTTTACGACACTTTCCCTTTCTTGTCTTTTATATGACACAGTTCCTTGAGTACCATCAGTTGGCTGTGGTTTTGGGAAACGGTACCTGTGGTAATTCAAAAATGCACGAAACAAATGCACAAGTACAATTTATGCATGTGAAAATGATTCCAAGCGACACAATACAAGAAGATCATCTACTGTTTGTCAATTAGGGCTGACAGTGACAGGATGGGAACGGAGACAACGCATGGAGAAGACAGAAAGAAACACCATATATCGCACAGCTAAGCTGTAGAAAACATCATCGTCATTGGTGCGATCTCCTTTGAGATTAATAAAGTTTACCTCTGCCTGTCTGTCAGTGAATCTCTCCCCATTGCTGGCGTCGCCGTTTAATATTTTATAATAACAGTCAACTGCCTCAAGGTGACACTCTTCCCCAAGGCAAATTGCATAAGACGTGTGATCTGGGCAGGACACTTGTCACTGAGATGATGTGATCCATGACATTCCTTGGGTCCGGAGGTCATGGTGGGGACCTCAAGGAGCCTGCAGTCTCTTCGTGCTGTCGTAGTTCATGGCCACGACCAAACGACCTGTAGCCCCCCCGGTACCCGTTGACGGATTATGAACTTCCTGACAGGTACGTGAGGCCGAGCCCCCATCTGTCCTGTCTGACGTCCATCGGCAGAGGCACTTCCATCAGGATCGTAACGCTTGCAGACGATGCAACGATACCAGGCTGGATCTCCAACAACGAGTTGACCCGCCGTCGCAGTGAGGCGGGCATCTTGCGTTGCGGTGTGCTCAACGGCGTCAAGACGATGCAGATGCTGGTCGACTCCTTTGGAAATTGATGGCCAGGCTTTATCTGTGGTCAAGTCATTATTTGTTAATATATTTTATATTAAAAATTGGGAAAAAAGTAGTGGGTAAATCAACCATTTTTTGGGGAGGTACGGTGGCACAACGAGTAGCGCTGCTGTGTGAGGACGTCGGTTTGATCCCAACTCAGTCTGTGTGGAGTTTGCATGTTCTTCCCGTGTCTGCGTGGGTTTCCTCCCACAGTCCAAAGACATGCTGTTCAGGTTCCCCCATAGTGTGTGAGTGCCACAGAGAGAGTGTGTTCTATGGATGAGTGACCCAGTGTAAGTAGTGTATCTAGCAGTGTAAGTCACCATGGTGAATAAGGTGTGTGGGCTGATAACACTACTGCTTTGTAGAAAAGTGTCTGCTAAGTAAATAAATAATGCAGCTCTTGCCTTGGGGGACAGTCAGTGCTGATGCTACTACCCAAAGACTTTGTTTATTTACATTTTTTTACATATATTACATAGCTGACACTTTTCTTTGGAGTGGCTCCTCCAAGAACTCCAGAACTTTGGCATGACACCAACGGTGAGCGCCTGAGAAAGAGCCCGACCGGACCACTCGCATGTTCCCTGTGGGAGGAGGTCCTTCTTTCCAAAGAGCACGACGGAAATAGCACTACTTCATGGGGATGGTGTCACTTTCACAGTAACTCAACCCTGTGGGCAGCAGTCTGCCTGGGGTGTCCAGAGGCCACTAACCCTCAGCTAGTTTTCCTCAAATAAAGGAAGCTTCTTGGGGCAGCTGGTCAGAACTGTGGAAGAAAAAGAACAAGAGATTAGCAGAGCATCTCGTGTTGATCTCGGAATGAACTTCCCGGATGAAATTCAGCTTTGTTCTGAAGGCAGTGCTTTTTGTGTTCCTCTCCAGCACAGATACTGAAGAAAAGGGACTTTAAGGGGACATTCCAGATCGCCAGAGTTTAAACTGCAGTCTTGGTGCCTTTCAAACCCTCACCTGAAAGCTGCTTAAGTTTCACATTGAGTGTTTCAATTTCAGTGTTCTAGGAACACCAACATTCCTATAGCATGGCAGATGTGTTGTTCCTGTTCGGTCTGTCACTCACCCTGGTGCTCATAGTCATTGTCAACATGCATTTAAAGAGAATGACCCGAGAGGCTTTGGAAGATGAGGAGAAAGAGCAGCAGAAGAAGCGCGATGCAGCCCGCGCGACTCTCATGGGAGGAGGGAGTACAGGCAAGGCACTGCACCTCTCTCCTGAGGAGATGAAGAAGAACTCGGAGAGGCTGTACGAGCTCTTCGGCCACGGAATTGTACCGACCCAGAAGACCGCCGCGGGACCACAGAAGCCTCCCGCTGAGGTGCCAAAGCGTCCTACCGGTCCACGTCCTGCAGCCCGGAAACCGGTGCCAAGCGTTGATCCAGAGGTTTGGTATTCGTATGCGTTACAGCAAAATGCTGAACCATTTACATAACTTAAACTTGAATATTAAATCATTTATATTTATTAAATCATCGGAAGCGTTCCTCCAAAACCATACGCAATGGTACCCAGTTGCTGCTGTTCAAGTTCAAGGTTTATTGTCATAAGTACAAGCACCATGAAATTCTTGTTTGTTTCTTCACAGACTATGAACAAAAAAAAACAATAGATAATACCGCACAAAAATGAAACAATAACAATAAACAACAGTAAGAATAAATAACAATAGACAGCCAGAGTACTTAAAACTGAGAGTATTTAGTATTTAGGTAATATCTTTGTCCAAGGTGACTATCAGCGCTGGAGACACTTCCCTGCACCTCCTTCTATATACCATGTCAGGGAACTCTCTTTTACGCACACACACACACACACACAATGGGCAATACGAAGCCCACCATTAACACATCTTTGAATAGAAACCCACACAAGAACAGAAACTCCATACTTCCAACCCACAGTTCAGGCACCGTGAGGCACTGGCACTATCTGTTGTGTTACTGCACCACCTGGTTTGTGGAGTTAACCTTTGACAGAAGGTACACCTTCCATTCAACTTGCAAGCAGAGCTTCAACTTTTTACCTTTGCGTGTGACCATTTGTTCTTTTCTGCATTTTCTGGCTCATCAGCCATCGCCGTGTGCCAAAGCCGAGTTGTTTTGCGTCAAACACACCGATCAAGACCATCTGGCAGCTTCCGAGTCGAGCCAAACGCCAAAGGAAACACTTGCAGATGCTTTTTGGAGCTGTGCTGAAATACCTCATTCTACTTCCTTCTCAGTTTACCTCAGTTTATTTCTGTGTATCACCCCAACCCAACAAACACTCGGGCCTGGTATGAATGCATGCAGCCCATAAGCAGTCCCACTGTACTGACTGTGTATAGAGGGGTAGGGATCCCACTAGCCACTGAGCCACACATACAGCAGTGGGGCATCTCTCTGCCCAGGATACCTGCTGAAGCCCAGGTGACGCTATGCTCCCTGCAG
Source organism: Scleropages formosus (assembly GCF_900964775.1). Taxonomy (NCBI): domain Eukaryota; kingdom Metazoa; phylum Chordata; class Actinopteri; order Osteoglossiformes; family Osteoglossidae; genus Scleropages; species Scleropages formosus. The sequence continues at coordinate 32,774,053 of NC_041813.1, read as the reverse complement.
GAAGCCAGTGTTGGGTTTCCCTCGTGAGCCTAACATGGAAGAGTATGCTTGCGTATCGAATCCCACACAAGCTCTTCAGATCCTGCCAGCACTGAACCTGCTTGGCCGCGGCTTCCAAGTCGGGGTTATTTCCACACTTGGTGTGACTGAACATTAACTGAAAGAGAGAAATCTGTGGGAAACGTGACAAAGTGAGCAGAACGTGATATGAACATTCACTCCCTCATCTTAACTCTTCCTGTCTTTACATGTCACAGCAGGTCCCCAAGAGAGAAGGTGAGCAGATCCTCTCAGAGACTGGTATGTGCTCACCTCCCTGAGGACAGACGCACAGACGCACGCACGCACACACGCACTCATCCCATTTGCACTGATACAGTGAAGGTGTGAAACGAGGAGATGCGTCTCACATGGACATCAACAGGCCAGAGATGGTGGAGCTCCACGCTGTAACCCATGCTATCTCTCTTATGCAGAACAAGTAGTAGAAGAAGCCTAGTAAACAGGCATCCCGGGGGCCACCGCACCATTGGCACGCGAGGGGTGAGTGACTGATACTTTCTGAAAGCAGACAGACGACCCTTGACATTTCGGTCGCTCACACAGGAGCAGCAAGGAGCAGTGTTTCAAACTATTCCGTCACTTTAAACTCGTTTCAATTGTAACGCAGCTCCAACTTAAAAAAAATCTTATTATATATTCTTTCTTATAGCAACTTACAAGACGTTTACAAAATGTACCTGGCCTACACATATATCAAGCAACTCATCAGGAACCTGATGAACATTACATACTGTTTCAAGATGATTTAATTCTATTTTTACAGAGTGCTCTTCTCATACAGTGTGGTTGATGAACACAAAATAAAACTCCCATATATAAAGATTTAATTGATGATAGTGGTTGCATTTATGAACAAATGGAGTTACAGACTTTTGTTCCCAGTTGTGTTCTTTAGTTGAGATTTCACTGTAATGCACCTACGTAACATTTCTGAGTTTAACACAAAATCTTCTGTCAAATGAATAAATTAATATATAATTTACCGTTGATCTCAGCACAGGAAGGTCATTTTTGTGAGCTGACATTTCTGTTTGTTTTCTCCAGACGAAAAAGAAAGAAGTGTCCTAACTCAGAGAAGAAGCCTGTATGAGCGAACCAACAAATGAACAAATGAATGAATGAATGCTGGTGGGAAGATTGTCTACTTCTACAGTGCAGAAGAGTTGAAAACTACACTACAAAGTTACTAGGAATACAAAAAAATAAAGCTCTATATTGTAAAAGCATTTAAAGCTCATCTTAAATACATGTATACAGTATACATCAAAGCAATGCACGCCTGCATCTGAGTAATATTATTGAGACTTATTTCATGTAACCCTGTTGTTGAAATGCATGATAACATATCTAATAGACTGTAATTGCACTAACTGAAATATGTTTGTACTTCCTGTTACTGAAAGTTGCATGTTGTGTGTGTGCCATTGATTGTCTTAGTAAACACACAGGAATGTCCTGATGATGCCATCAGATTAATTTTCCTTTAATTTTCTCAGTAACTTAGATGTTCATGTAATGACCGTAGTTTGCAGTGATTTTGTGATTCACAGTAAAACGTTTCTCCGACAAAGATCACCTGTTTCTGCAGTTTTATAATTCAGTGTCCACCTTCAGAAAAATTGTTAATCCTTTTAGTCTGCACAATTCTCACTTTAAAAGAGGACAACACATTTCGCTTTCCTTGAATACATGCAAACGCAAACACACACACACGCTTTCTAAACTGCTTGTCCCATAGAGGGTCACGGGGAACCGGAGCCTACCCGGCAGCTCAGGGCATAGGGCCGGAGGGGGAGGGGACACACCCGGAACGGGACGCCAGTCCGTCGCAAGGCACCCCAAGCGGGACTCGAACCCCAGACCCACTGGAGAGCAGGACCCGGTCCAACCCACTGCACCACGGCACCCCCTACATGCAAACATTTATGTTAAATTTAAAGGCTAAATCTTTGCTTGCTATAGGAACCTGGTCCTGTGTTCTACTTAAATTGCCGGACTCTCACAGAAACACCGTGACCTTCCTGGTGAAACTGTCAAGGATTATTACAATTATTATGTGCGTTTAGGTGCCTACTTATTTGGCTTCAGTCTGGAAAACGGCAGTTAGTTAATTTTATTATGTTATTTTAGTTAAAGTATGTCAATGACAGCCAGTGGTGGAAGAATATTATATTTCTATATTTCAGCATAAACGTGAACATGATCATGATCAGATGAGATGGCCGTGCAATTTAAACCTGCAGAAATAGCGCCGCGTCGTGCTGAGAAATAGCTACTCTAAGATTTATAAACGCTCACACGTACATTTACTGTGTGTGTGTTTGATTCAGTCCGTTTCTCACGAGCAGCCGCCTAGTCTAAGAGAGCCTGGTTTCATTACAGACAATGAACAGAACCTGGCCGACGAAACCATTTCAGCGAAGCGAAACACCACGCACTACCAGCACTACCAGCACTACCAGCTCGGAGCCGCACGCCCACCGTTATCCACTTTCTCTCTTTATTACGGAGTGTCGAGTCCAGTCCGCATCTGTAGTATTAGGTCTGGACTTCGGATCCCGTCAACCCCTGCGGCCGCATGAGTGGCCGTCGTGTCAATTGTGATTGGCTAATTCTCGGAAAATCCCACCCAATTGGGAGCGGCAACGTGTGAATGGTGCCGGAAACCGGAATAGAATGTGCGATTGCAAGAGAAATTTTGCATTCATGGAAAGGCAGACGGCGATTTTTTTTTTTTACTTTTTACATTAATGCCATTAACTTACTGCATATAATAATTTCGTAAAGTAAGGGACGCAGATTGCGGATCGCGTCACGGTCCAACACATGGAACGCTTTGTTCGCATCCTTCCGCTTTTTGTTTCGCTTGTTTTGTCGCAGCCGAGCGGCGCGCTGCTGCATGATCTGCAGCAGTGTCGCGCGGCTCTGGACACGCCGCCGGTGACGGTGGAGGAGCAGCGGGACACGGCGGACGGGGGCTGGTGAGTCCTGCCGAGTCCTGCTCTAGTCCAGGGTAAAGTCCCTTTGGACGCGGACTCACTGGACTCGACTCGACTCGACTCGAGTCCTTAAGACAAGTTAAGTTAAGCCTGGCGGCAGGTTCAGTTTGAACACACAGAGACGCGATTATAATTTATAGTCTAGATAGTATAATATATATATAATAGATCATCATGATAATGATGATTGATATACTACTAGTTACATCATACATAGTAACGTACATAGTACCAGGCAGGCTGCAGCAGCAGGCTGAGGATGACGGCGGGGGTGGTTGGTTGTTCTTGGATCATCGGGGTCTTGGATCATCCTACTACTAGCCAAATATGCCGGTAGTACACATGACTGTCATGATTCCTGCAATATTAACGCAGTTCCCTGTTTGTGCGCTTCATGGTTCAATCATACCTGATGAACAGGTCCTCAGGCTCTGGTTTCAGGAGCAGCGATGAGGGGCCCTGCACTGTGGACATCTGGGACACGTCCCTGACTTACGCGCAGTTCCTCCGAGAGTAGGTTCGCGCTTCGTTCGCCGCTGGCGGCGCTGCACAGCTGCTTTTGGCCGCATCCCTGTGCTCCAGCGTGTCTGTCGCACACAGGTACGCCTACAGCAAGCCGGTCATCCTCAGGGGCTGCTCCGACAACAAGGTGAGGCCGCGCTTGCTTTTCAGACACCAAATTTTGAGCGAGAGCACTTGGATGCGCATCGCCGTCTTCGGAGCTCGTGATCTGATACGCAGCCCCGCATGTCGCCAGGAGTTCCGACACCTGTGCTCCAAACAGCGCTTGCTGCAGGAGTACGGCGAGCGGCTGGTGAGGCTGAGCACGGCCAACACCTATTCTTACCGCAAAGGTGAGAATGCAGCAGGACTCCTCTTTTAAGTGGTTTTATTACAGCACAGGGACACAGCGGTATGCAGACATAAACGATATGCCGTCTACATGCGAGTATGTCCATGTATGTAGAGCAAGGACTCAGGGTCAAAAGGTTACATTACGTCCCTTACGGAAGGACTCCGGAATTCATTATAATTGTCATGCAAATCAAATGTTAAATTTTCCCCACTAGAAAAAAAATTGACAAGTCATCTTCATGTGGTTCATCTGGAATTAAGCCCTTTCCACATACATACATAAACGAGGAGGACCGCACAAGTCTGCAGTAAACGCGTCCCCGCTCTCCCCACGCAAACAGTAAATGTATTTAACCCAGACTTAAACTAAAGACCGAGGCAGAGAAGCCCCAGCAAATAATATCTGTACCACCATGCTCCACTTCCAGCTCCGAAAACTCTTCAGCTACTGGCCACTATGTGCTGGGATTAGCCTCACCACACTGTCCTCTCTCCACAGTGGACATTCCCTTCCAGGAATAAGTGGAACACCTTCTGAAGCCCCAAGCTGCCAGCGCTCTGGGAAGTGGTCAGTTTCTGTGCTCTTAACCGAGCCAATGAGCCCCGCTCGCAGATCCTTTCTGGCTTGTCGGGCAGAAGAACCTGAGGAAGACCTTTACTTGAAAACGCCATCAGAGGAGGTTAACAAGGAATTGTTCACTTCTTTTTGTCCTCCAGACACCCTGTACTTCTTTGGCGACAACAACTTCACGGAGTGGCACTCACTGTTCAAGAAATACAGTGCTCCATGCTACATCCTGCCACGCACCACCGGGGCATACAGCTTCGGCATCGCAGGTCGGTGGTCCGTGTTATTAATGTCACTCAAGATAAATGGGGGCAAGACACTACACCTGTGAGGTTGGAAGGTACAGCACTGAGCGTCATAAATGCCTGTTCATCAGGACCTGGAACCGGAGTCCCTTTCCACTGGCACGGGCCTGGCTACTCTGAAGTCATCTACGGCAGGAAGGTAGGTAATCCAGCAAGGACATGTGTGCCCCAGGCCCCAGTGACTGTTGAGCTCCTCCAGCTACGGGCTTCGGCCTCTCATCTTCCTTGCAGCGATGGTTCCTGTACCCACCCGATAAAAAACCACACTTCCACCCCAACCGCACCACGCTGTCCTGGGTCACAGACGCGTACCCCACGCTGCCTGCTGAAGACAAGCCAATTGAGTGCACCATCAGGCCTGGGGAGGTGAGCTGGTGGTGGGCGGGGCCTCAGGGCAGGGTCTGCGGCCTTGGTCACGTCTCTCCTGATAGCAGACCCTTTGTGCGCAGGTGCTGTACTTCCCTGATCGCTGGTGGCACGCCACTCTGAATCTCGACACCAGCGTGTTCATCTCGACCTTCCTGGGCTGAGGGCAGCTAAAGATTTAACGTGACCGCAAATAAAGCTTTAAGTGGACTAACATTTCATGTGGCAAAAAGGCCTGCTTTGTGTCATCTTAGAAAATTATCAGAAAAAGGACAACTTATGAACTGAAGAGACGTGTGCACAGGAAAACACTAGCATGTTTCACTAGCAGATATTTAATCTACACAGACCTTCATTTTAAAACAGAGCGATGAACAAGGCAACGCAGAACACACCAAACACACCTCTCACCTGTACAGCAGAGCGGCCCAAGACAGCTGTGGAGTAGTTAGTGTTCATGATTAAATAATATTCATCGTGCATACAAGGAAAAAATGTCAAAACTCCAGCGTAACAGACAGTGTCAGTTGAACTCTTGGGTATTGACAGGAAGAGTGATTACGGGGTATAACAAAAACAATACATTGCTAATATAAAAAACTAAATCCTTGCAATTTTTTTTTTTTTCATACTTGATAATGAATTGAAAATTTTCATTTCTTTACAGCCCTTCACCAATCTGGTAGCCACTGTTCCTGACACTAAAAAAAGCACACCAAATGTCATGTACTGCAAGAGATTACACATTTGTGTAAAAATGTAAGCAAAACAACCATTAAGTCAATTTCGAACACGGTGACATAAGGGTTTCTGAATTCATCAGGTTAAAACCGATTCAAAACTTGTGCAGCTAATTTTTGACCATCGCTGAGTCCATCATGGGCTCTTCCATCACTCTGTGGGTTGGGACACCATGTGAGACACAGCTGGACCACAGCGCATCATCCCCCAGCCATTTGTGCTACCTTTTGTACAGATGGCCTGTGGAAATCCTAAGATTCTCAGCGTGGCACAAGCGTGCGTGCCGATCCACTTTGAGCCGGGCCAGCGCAGCCCTGCGAGCAGCCCCACATGGAACACAGGGTCTTATTCTGTGGAGGAGAAATGAGGCCGTGTGGAAGGAGGCCCCGCTCCTGTCCCCAGTGAGCTACACCGTGAGCCTTGCAGAAGCCCAGTGTGTACCGCAGCACGCTTTTGGCTGAACACGACCAGGTGAAGACAGAGGTCCTCAGAGAGGTCCTCATGGCAGACCCGCAGGGGGTGTGGCTGTGCTCAGAGGGGGCGAAGCCGATGCAGCCCATCGATGCTCGGGGTGATCGGAGGGCTGTGGGTGGCTTTAGATGGTGCCCAGTCGCCCAGGGAGGCGTGAACAGCCTTGCGGTGAGTCAGTCTGTGCGTGATGGAGAAACCAGCGGTGCCCTCAAGCTGAGACAGGACCACCAGCACCTGCCTGAACAGGAGGACAGGTCACTCAAGGCCGGTAGGCAAAGCCCACACGTGTACCGCTGCGTACCTGTCCACAGACCTACCTGTGTAGCGGCGGGATGCTGTCAATGGTCTTCAGGCTTCCACGGGTAGACACCACATTGGAGCTATCCGTGCAGTCACAGGACACGTGCAGGTAATGTTTCGGATGACGGTTCTCCGCGACCACTAGCAGGCCTGCCCAGCCGTATGTCAGGTAGTAACATGTCACCCCATCACGGCCCTGCAGGAGGAGGAGGGCCTGCTTAGCTGCCCTTCTGGCCCGGAACTGCTTGTAGCAGTAGCTCCGCAACACCTGGTACCTCACCTCGTGCCTTTCGCCCTCGTTCTCCATCAGCAGGATGATGGCGTCTGCTAAGGTGGTCGTCTTGCTCTGCACCTGCTCTACCATTACTTGCCGAGAGCTGTAGATTGCCAGGACGTAACCTGGACATTCTCGCCTAGATCTCCCCTTGCTGGCTGGTGTCAATACTGTGAGGACAGGGAACATGGACTGGCAGACAAGTTTAAACAAGGACGTTTGAGCTGACTGGAGCATGAGTAGGGAGCGGCGGGATATGAGCGGAGCGTATGCACTGTAGACAGGGTGCAGGTGGGGCTGAGTTGGGGGGGGATCTCACCAGCTGGCTTGCTCTTCATCGTGCCATCTGACCGCCAGTGGTTGAAGGCGCAGCACAGCACGGCGTACTCCCCAGGCTCCAGCATGACATCGCAGCTAACAAAATTCTTGACGCCACGTTTGCTGTGGGCCAGCAGCCGTACCAACGTGGGCTTCCCGCCGTCATCGAAGGATGCTCGGAACACAAGGATGCACAGGTCCAGCAGGTGGCCGTCTGCAGCATCTGCACAGCTGCACGGTAGGGTCATGCAGGAAGCACGCTGGAAACAAGCGCAATCGCACACACGCGCACACACACGCAGGCTGCTCACCGATGACTCTCCTGATAAAGCGCAAACTCTAGTGCAGTTCTCTCGAGCACGGTCAGTGCCGTCACTGTGTGGGGACCGCTCGCCTGGTTCGGGAAGCAGCCCTGCACGCGTACCTCGTACCAGTCCGAGTGCACCTTACAGATGTCCACCGAATCAAAGTACCTGCACAAGGAGAAGAAAGAACATGACACACTCACACGCAATGACAAACTCCAGGGTTTGCCTGCATCCTGTGCCAGGCTGGCCAGCGGCTCTCGGATGCTTTTAGACACATCTCGCTCTGGCACGCGTGCACAAGAGGGCAGAGGCGCCAGGTGGAGGACTGAGGTGCTGCAATTGTAGAGCAAAGCACCTTGGCGAAAGGGAGGATGTCGACCGCTAGGCAGCTTATGACCAGGAGAAGAAAACTGCCCTTTTCCGTGTGATGACACACATAATACAGTCCTCCGGCTTATGGTGGGGTTCCGTTCCGACAACCTTGTCATAAGTCTGCTGTGTCATTAGTTGCAAAGGGTTATATAGACCATAGGGATATACGAACAGTTAGCAATCACGAATGCTACGTTGTATAATAGGGCTCTGTGACTTTTTTTTACTAAAATCACACATTATTCACATTAAAAATAATGCTTATACAGAACGATAAAATTTTCATGATGCTGCAATATTCACTTTCATTTCTAAAGCAGTTTTTCACTTTTTTCTGCACCACTAAATCAGGCACATTTTAGCTTTGTTTGTTATTGTAAAAAAAAATATAACTTGGGAGTCAGAAGCAAAATATTGTGGGGGAAAAAAAGCAACGTTTCTGGAAACAAAATGCAGTGGCTCACAGGCACACTGACCGACTCAATAAAAAATAGGGTGCCGACGAGACAGTACAGCAGATGGAGCGCTCGTTGTCAGAACGCCGCGACAATACGATGTAGTCGATGGGATGACCGTCATAAGTCACGCACGCCATAAGTCGAGGACCACCCGTAAGCAGTGGTTTGGGTCCAAAGCCTCCGCAGAATTCTTTCCAGTGAGAGAAGGAGGTGTGTTTTGCTGCTCACTCGCCATGTGCAGCCACCATAGGCACTGTTACTTGGAGCTGCGTGTGGAAACGGGATCCCACTGACGCTCAGAGTTACTCTCGAAAGAATACTGCAAATATCGCATCTCCGGCAAGGCTGCTCCCCAAGCTGCCATTAAGTAATGTAGTGGAGTGACTGAAATGGGTCAGTCTGTTTTATACTCTGCTTTTCATATGTATTTTATTAACGAATAAATTAATTATTATTATTACTGTGACTCATTTTGTACATTTTGCTTTATTTGACCATTTCAATTATGATGTTTTACGCTGGGGTTGATGAATGGAATTTTAAGTGGTTATATATTTACAAACGTGTTATTTTTTTCCAAGACATTACTCACAAATTGTGTGTATTTAGTTTTTATGAATGTATATCATACATGGTAGTGAAAAGAAAGGGTGGAGCAGTGCCCTCTCACTTGAGGAAGTCTCTGTATTCCATCCAGAAGACACCTTCTCTGTTGCCATGGGCCATGAGCTTGTGGCGCAGATGTTGTGGCCACTCCGGCCACTCGTCCGACCAGCTGCCCTTCCAGGAGAACCGACCCCAGGGGTTCCGCAGGCGCAGCAGCCTGCGGGGGGCAAGACATCATAAACTAGGAATCACGGGGCCATGGCTGTAGGGTACCAAAGCTCACAGCTGCTATGTGACCTACCTGTGTCCCTCCACATCCTGCACGTCCAGGATGGAGTAAGCGTGCCGCGCCTGCAGACCCACAAATTCAAACACGCTGTCGTCCGCCTTCATGTTGCCCCCCCCACAGGAGGCACCAATTAAGAACCTGTCAAGTAGGAAAGGGGCACTGAACCTGGGGTGGGGGGTAGGTGTGGTCACACTGTCTGAGGCTGACGGATTTTCCAAAAGCGAGCGCTTGGGCCACATGATCTGGGCCAGAGTACTCACCCGGCCTCTTTGGAGCTCAGCATCTTGGCCCAGATTAGGTCGTGATCGATGGGCTCTTCGCGCATCTTGCTCAAACTCCCTTGCAGCGTGACAGACTCGCACGGGGCGCCAGTGAGGGTAGCGAGGCCTTCGATGGCTCGGCCCGCCTGGAGGGCGAAATAGGAGCCGTGCAGCTTGGCCAACGCTTTCTCAATGAGGGCAACCCAGAGCTGGCGGCGCTGAGCCTGCGAGGAAATGGGGCGTGTCGGGGGGGCGTATCAGCCATGCGTCCAGCAAGCGACATGAAAACAACAGTACACGCTTCCCTCAGTAACACGGAGAAACACACCGGGACAAAGTCGGGACAGAGCGCTACCTGGAGACAAACCACATTAGCCAGTCCCCTGCCAGACTCTCACACCCGTGACTCACCTGCGAGAAGAGCAGGAAGCCACTCTCGTCGCACGGCAGCATGTCATCCACCAGCACCGTGGTCCACGTGCCATCCTTGCACAGGCGTACCTGGTATGCCCCCTCGGGGCAGATCTCCCGCGTGATCATGACACGCTGCACAAGGTCAGGGCGCTCAGCCAAAACTGCTAGGGCACTGAGGAACCTGCAGGGGGCAGCAGAGTGAAGCGTGCGCACACTGTCTGAAACCGTTTGTCCTAAGCAGGGTCACGGCGAGCTGGAACCCAACCCAGCAACACAAGGCACAAGGCTGGAGGGGGTGGGAAACACACCCAGGACAGTACACCAGTCCGTCACATTGCACCCCAAGCCAGATTCGAACCCCAAACCTGCCAGAGAGCAATTTGTTTAAAAAACAAATGAAGGTGCCGTAATTCGCGTTTTGTTTTTCGGTTTCTAATGAAAAAACAAATGAACGTAGCAGACACGAACCATTCGTTAACTACTTAATTTTTTTTTTTCGGCATCTTGAAAACCATTCACAAAACACGCTAAATGTCAGAAGCAGTGGAGATTTTCATAGAGTTTTATAACATTTTCCAGTTTTAAATGCATTTACTTCATCCCTTTTTCATAAAAATTTTTTATAAAAAGTTTTGTCTGTAGCAGAGCGAACCCAACCTGTGTTTGTGTTTACTCTCTCAGCCAATAAATGGAAGTTAAGAGCACCAGCAGGACCGAACGCTACAGGATCAAGGGACCACCTTACTTTACCTCACTCCTACAGTGTTTACAGGTCGTATCTGGTGCCCCAGAGAGTCAGTTGAACAATAACAAAATAAAGACATTACAGGATTATGACAAATCAATCAACATTCAGTACTGAATAGCAGTTTTTTGGGGGAAAGCAGTCTCATTTTCTGTCATTTTAACTTAGTGTTATATTTAATGGAGCTCAAATCGTACAAATTATTTGCTACTTATTACAGTGACACTGCACATTTTCACTGAACCAACCCTGGAAATACGTAGAGGGATGTCTGTATTACTAATGCTTTACCAATTGTGTTATGAACAAAATGAACGAGCCTCACCAGCAGTTGCCCAGCAGCCCCTGTTGGATGTCAGATGGTAGCGGAGTGCGGAACACACTCCACTTGATGCCTCGCTCTTTGAAATTGCTGCAGTTGATTTCGTGAGGACGCCGCCACTTGTTGACGCGCTGCTGCACCTTGTCTCCATTGGGGAAGCCAACGGACCCAGGTCCAGGTGGGAAGCTATCGTCCACAAAGTGCAGGGCATTCTGGGTAAGGGAAGTGTATCGTACGCATGGCTTAGTGAGAAAAGGATGCAAAGAGTCCACTCGACAGCCTTCTGGGCGCACACGCATGCGCACACACACACGCTCCAGCTGCACAGTTAAGAAGCCTACCTCTCGGCAGAACGTGACAATGTTCTCCCACAGCTCCCTGGCCTCGCCCTCATCATTGCGGCGGCGTGCCTCAATGTGCACGCTCTTCCTGCGACGCAGCGGTTTTGTCTTGCGCAGTGTCAGGTACTGCTGTGCCGTGTGGCACGCCGAGCAGTGCTTGTTCTGCACGCTATTGAACAGCGTGCATGCCGGGCAGGACCACGTTCTCTGGGCAGCAGTAGAGCCGGGGCTGGAGTCCCGGTGGCCGTGCTGCGATGCACTGTCACAGACGCTGCAGAGGGAGGTGCTGCCAGGGTTCTGCAGCGTACATCTGGAACACACCCACGTGCTTGAGTCCACGGATGGCTGCCCCTGCGTATCATTGCTGGAGAAGCTCTGTGGCCCAAGCTGTGAGGATGTTGAGTCCTGGGGCTCCTGCTCCTCCAGTGTTTCCAGCTGATTGGGCAGGACAGACTCTGCAGGTCGGGACTTGTGCTGCGGAGGCAAGGGGGGCCGCAGGGGTCCTTCGCTGAGGGTGTCGAGCATAGGGAGGCTCAACTCTGGGCCAGGAGGCTTCCCTGACTGCTGAACCTTTCTCCGGGGGCGTGGCACTGGTTTTGGAACCTCTGGCTCCAAGTGCAGCGCTGGAGAGTCATTTGCCCAGGCAGTGGCCTTTGCAGGAGGCACAGTTCGCCGGGATGACGTCTCCACTGCTGGTACATGGACCTCCTGCAGAGGCTCCGGGGGTACTGTGGGCAGCAGGAGCAGGCGCGGACCCCCGCAAGCAGAGCACGACTGAGCCGAAGGCGTGTTGCAAAGGGTGCAGCGAGAGCAGGTCCAACCTGGCTGAGGCACCGCAGAGTCACCTGTTCCATTTGCATCCTGTATGCAAGCCTCCTTGGGCTCAGCTGGGGGGGCACTGGGGGCGGGAGCAGAGTCGCAGGCAAAGCACACTGCCAAGTCAGAGGGGTTGGCAAATGTGCACCGGGGGCATGGCCAGTGGGGTGTCTCCACACTGCTGAGCCAGTGCGCGTGCCGAAGTTTGGGGTTTTGGCAGGGTGCCTCACAAATCCTGCAGCAGGAGGTGCTGCCAGTATTCAGGAACGTACAGCGATCACATGACCATTCGCTGATCTGACCTGCAGTTGCCATGGAGCTCAGGGTACCTGCAGGAAGTAGGGAGAAACACCAGATGGGACTGGGAGAGGCATGACCTGCATTATCCACCAGAGCAATTGAACCCTAACTGCCACAGAGGAAATAACGAGCAGCAGGTTGAGGGGTCAAGGGGGTATGGACAGCTTGCCCTCAAAGGAGCGGCACTGAACCGGTTTGAGTCCTACCTATCAGGTAGATCGTATCACGTGGTCTGACGTGACTCCCTGTCTTCTCCTGAGCGTCTCTCAGCCGGTGTTCCTCAGGGCTCAGTGCCGGGACCCTTACTCTTCTCCCTCTACACCTCTTCCTTCAGCTCTGTCTTCGCCTCCTACCGATTCTCCTATCGCTGCTGTGCTGACGATACCCAGCTCTTCCTCTTTCCTCCTGCAGCTACAGACATTTCCTCACGCGTCACCTGTGTCTCTGTGACATCTCGGCTCGGACGACTGATGATCATCTACGAGCGAACCTCTCCAACCCAACTGGTTCGTCCGCATTCTGAACTCTCAATCAAAGCGGAACCCTTGCTCATTTCGCCTGCTTTGTTGACCGAGAGCCCAGGAATAACGATCGACTCGCGTCTCTGGTTCTCCCGACACGTCTAACCCATAGCCTGAACCCGCAGATACATCCTGCGTAAAATTGACAGGATCCGCCATTTTCTCACAACAAATTACACAGCTCCTGTTCCACATCGCGGCGATTATCCCGCCTGTGCGACTGCCACTTTCTCCTGTCTGGCCTTCCAGTGTCCGCCATCTCCAGGCCTCTCCGGCTGGTGCAGAATACCGCGGTACAAGTTGCGTTTGACCTGCCAAAGCGTTGCTCTGTCTCTCACCTCCTCATCCCTCTCCATTGGCTTCCTGTTTCTGCCCGCATCAGTTTCAAGACACTGGTCACGACCCACCAGACCATTAATGGATCTGAACCCCGATAGCTACAGCACCCGATCAAGTTCAAGTGGTTTTTATTGTCGTTCCTCTATATACTGTAACTTGTGCACAGTGGAACAAAATGTCATTTCTCCGGAGACCAGGGTGCAACGCAGAACAGTACGCATCGCTATGCTCCTGCTAGCTTACTATGTTCTTCCACCTCTGGCTGCTCGGTGGTCCCACTCACTACAGATCCAAAATCAAAAGTCAGAAGATTCTCAGTTCTGGCTCCAATGTGGTGCAACAGGGCCCTTTCATCAACCAGAACTGCTGAATGCCTCTCAATGTTCAGGAAGGGTCCCAAAATGCATCTTTCATACCCACTCCTCTTTGGATCGCCTGTCTATTCTGTAAATTTGCATTACATTATTTACCGCATTACCTTTATACAATCTAACAGGTGCTTACAGAACTAGCCATGTAATACATGCTAGTTTAAATGGTGACATCAGACTAAGAGACTGGACTCTGCAAATAACATGTCTGCAAGTGCATCTATCTCTATGTCGGTTGGTGAAATGCACGTTTACACCGAGTTGTACGTAGCTTCAGAGAAATACACGTGCTAATGAAGATGATGACCAACCGCCATGATCGATGAAACATACCTTGGTGAACAGAGAGAGCAAGCTACCATACAGCAACAATGCCATTATTACCTGTAATCTGATTTAGAAGTCTTGATTTAATCTAGAACGCCCAGGAACGGTGGGTGGGCAGCCACTGGCACTTGGAGCCCCAGAGGTATTTTATCCTCCCTCGACTTTCAGTTGGGAGTTTTGTTGTTCCTTTCCTCCATGGCCAGTAGGCATACTTATAACTTTAATAAATGCATAGATAATATATTACTCCAGTCTGTAGTCAACTGTTTTCTTTGTTTCTTTGCCTTACGCCTGTGTCGAAGCACTTTGTGTCGCTGCATTAGAAGAATGCTCTATGAAAATAAACTGATTCAAACTGAAAGGTAAATGTAAATTGAAAGCTTAACTTGACCTCTCCTTGTCCAGAACAGCACCTGTGGCATACAAGGGCACCTCGCAGTGCCAAACCAGCGTCACCTAAGGCAGTCTGTGCATTATGTGCCTTCTGAGTGTTCTGAGAAGAATCGCAAGGTGAGCATTGCAATGGTGCATATAATGCATTACATCATTTATTGTAAAAAACAAAAGTTAGACAGTAAGAGTGACTCCAGCCAATGAGAGGAAAAGAAAGGCCAACAGTCAAATACACACACACACACACACACACACACACACACACACAGGGTGAACAGCTGTGTCCTTCAAACTTGAGGAATGTAAGGTTTGCAGTTCTTAAAAATGTGACATACACCCTTTACCAACGGTAAAGTATCATCCTCGCTGCCCTGATGGGACTTGCTCAGGCTGTGGAGGAAATGAAGGACGTGGCACACAAACGGATTAGGACGGGCTGAGAGCTGGATGCCGTCATGAGGATCATCAGGAAGTATCGTTGGGCTGCATTCTAAAGCAGAATTCACGTGAAACCAGTCAGACAGGACAGCGGCGGCATCGGCGTCGACGCCCAGAGACAAGAACAGGGCTGGAAAGCAACACAGCAATGCCCATGGCTCAGATTGCTTTGAGAACATAAGCGAACCTTAAGAGCATCATCCCAAGACGACACATTTTTATTTTATTCTCCTAGTAATATGTTATTCATTTCCACCCAAGTGCAGCTGAACAAGGTTCTCTCCCATTTTGTAAACTCAACGAAAAACATGCAGCAGTATCTCCCGGATATCCAGAGAGCAGGTCCACAAAAAGAAAACTGCATTTCTCCAGAGAGTGAAATAAAATATCAGTTCAATGATGGCAAGTTGCTCACTGTTCGCTCTCCCTGTTTTCTTCCTCCTCATTAACATAGTCACAAGTAACCCGATGATAATGTCTTTGAAAAGAAACTTTACCACAAAGCTCAGCACAGCTGTTCTACACGCTCACACTTGCAATATCTCTCGAACATGAAAGCGCCGAGCACATGACAGGTAAGCGCAGCAACTTACTTTCTTACTGCTTCCCAAATCACAAGCTCCCAGTTTCTGCCTCCTCATCCACACAGCGCGACAGTGTAACTTTACCCCTTATGCCACTCTTGACTTTTGAACGACTCCAACTGTGACGCCCTGCCGAGAACGGGGCGGTACGGCTACCTGGCCACACTTTCATTTTTGAAATTCCTCGGAATTACTCGACGGTCCCTACGTGCCGGGGCGGTGACATGTGGAACGTAATGGAACGCGCGTACAGCTGTCACAGGCGCTGAGCAGAACGATGCGAAGAATAAAGCAGTCTGGCGCATTTGTGGGGGGGGGGGGGGGGCTCCAACTTGCACATTTTTGCTTCCAGAATCGTTTCGCATTCAGCGTTTCGCCGCGGAGAAACAACTCAAATGCTCGCGAAACTTGCACATTTCCTGTGACACTGTGATACCCCCTTCTCTCTCTGTCTCATCAACACACTGGTTCGAAGCTGCAGCGCCACCCAGCGGAAACCATGGCGACTGAACATGGGACGCGCGTGTCTGTGAGCCATGTGAGAACTGGAACCCGACACACCCCAATCCTCAATCTAGCTGCAGCAGTGCTGTGTGCAGATCTCCAGAGACCCTCCACATGTGCTAACACTACACATTAATAGCGTAGTAACATTTTGCCCTTCTCAACCATGAGCTGCACAGCCTGTCTACATGACACAGGAAACTGCTGCTCTTCACATGTGACAAGCACATAAAAAACAACTGTGGGCAATAAGGTGCCCGTTTTCTCTTAAGGCTATAATGCAACTACATTTTGAAATTAGATTTTGAGAGAAAAAACAAAGCTACAAAACTCCCCTCGCTCCCGGAGGAAGATGCAAGGATTTCTAGAATTTGATAAGCTGAAACAGTACATCAGGATCACCTCTGTGATCATCGTGGCGAAACCCCTGACCCAAACAAACATGGAAACATACAGTGTGGTCACATTCCTCTCAGCAGTTAGCAGAGAAACTCATGTTCAGAGGTGTCTCGAGCCATCAGCGACATCTCATGCGCTCAGTAGTGTCCCTGTAAGACGGAAGAGCGTAGCGGTCCCACGAGGTTGTCCGGTCCACGCCCCCCTGAAGAGTGCGGACCCCCAGCGGGCGGCTCAGCGCACCGCCATCACGGCTCTCACTTCCTCCACACCTGGTGTCCAGCGATGTACGTGGCTCTAACGCTGAGCTCATCATCCAGCAGCACAAAGTCTGCAGAGGAACAGACATCGGAGTGAGGAAACATGTTCTGTCCCATCATGCCTTGCGTTTGCAGCCGTAAGTGCTGCCACGCCCTCCCGGGACTACTCACCTGCGTCCGTTCCGTAGTTGAGAGTACCCTTGCGGTGGCTAATCCCCAGCAGCTGGGCAGGGTGCAGTGAGGCAGCCTCCAGGGCAGCCTCCAGAGAACAGCCTGGACAGGGGCAAAGGTCACACAGGGCACACAAGGCCCAGATGGGACTGAAACGGTCTGACTGAGTGCCACAGCATACGCACCTGACGCCTGCTGGAAGTGTCTCACACACATGTCCATGGTGGCAATGCTACCACTGAGCGTCTTCGTTCCTGAATAGAAAGAGGTGTGGTCACAGCACCATGCGGACTCACCTCCACTTCACACAAACACCCGGCAGCAGGACTTCTACAAGGGGCTCGTGAGAAGACCCACCTGCCACGTAGGCATGGAGGCCTTCGATCTCAATGTCCTGCTGACCCAGGGTGTGGCGACCAGGCGGCAGTCCCATGGCTGTGATGGCATCTGTCACCAGCACCAGTCCTGCAACGTGAGGTGCTGTCACTAAGCGCCGCTGCCATACCATACCGCCAGGGCCCCAACACGGGCTGGGCATGCAAACTCTTCACCTGCAGGGTGGGCGCGGTGTGCAATGCGCAGGGCTGCTGGGTTCGTGTGGATGCCATCAGCTATCATCCCGTAGAAGATGGTACGATTTTCAGGAACCTGGTCGCTGGTCAGGAGGCCCACGATGCCTGGATCCCGGTGGTGAAACTAAAGCCACAAAGGACACACGTGAGCCTGATGCCATTGCCACAGGAACTCAAGGGACACCCCCAGCCAAGTCCAGAGGAGACACTCACGGGCAGCATGGCATTGAACAGGTGGGTGATGAAGGTGGCACCATGCTGCACCGCTTGCTCTGCCTGGGAAAGGTCAGCCACCGAGTGCCCTGCGTGACAAGAGCGACAGCATCTCAGTGGGTGGAGTCCTTGCACCCCATCCCCTCTCCCCCACTCTGCACCGTGCCCACCCTTACGGCCCACCTAGGGACACGGTGATGCCTCGCTCCTTGAGCTGCCGGACCACCTCCAGGCTGCCAGGTATCTCTGGCGCCAGCGTGACGATGGCCACGTTGTCCAGGCTGCCGTAGACCTCGAGCAGGTCCTTCAGGCCACCCCCTGCAAGGCTGCACAGATAGCGCTCAGGATGCGCCCCCCTCTTCTCCCTGCTGATGAAGGGGCCCTCCAGGTGAACCCCTGCCCACAAAGATTGCCATCATTATTCATTTACCAGTTACCACCACCGCAGCAGCCTTTGTGCATTCGTTTCATGCTCTGGGTCCTTCTGGTACAAACACCGGAGTTTCAAATTTTCAGAGACACATGTCCTTCAGCTTATTTTTAACAGAACTTTCATCTCTTCTCCATTGACAAAAACTGGTTTTCTGCGAGGTGAAAGTCAACTGCATTTCCATAAACAGTTCAGTTAACCTTAACACAGAATGTGTTAAAGACTTGGGTGTTCTGTTGGACGGAAACCCGTCATCTGTGTGTCACGTTACTACACTGACGAGGTCGTGCTTCCATCAGTTGAGAAACAGCGAAATTAAAGCGATTCTTATGTAGGCAGGATGCTGAGAAACTGGTTCATGCTTTTGTTTCAAGCAGGCTGGACCTACTGCAATGCTTTATTACCGGGTTGTCCGTACCAGACTGTATCCAGGCTACGGTCGGTACAAAATGCTGAGGACGAGCCTTTAGTTATAGAGCACCTGAACTATGGAATAATCTACCAGGTACTGTTTGGAATGCCCCATCTGTCTCATCCTTTAAATCCAGGTTTAAAACTTACATTTTCACACACGCAATATCAATAAGGGAAATTCTTGTTGGCTGTGCTTTTATTCACCTGTATTAACCTGTCTAATCTCTTTAAATCATCATTGACTAACCATTTCTTTCCTGTTAAGCACTGCTTCTCTATGATAAGATCTGAGGAGGCTGATCAGCCGTGATAGCACCCCATGTTGTCTAAAGCTGATGACCACCTGCCATGTTGGACAAGATGTACCTGTGTGAACTGGGATACCAAGTTAACACATCTACAATGTTATTATTAGTTGTAAATTGACTTAAAAGTCTTTTTTATTCTAGAATACCCAGGAGGGGTGGGCAGCCACTGGCTCTTGGACCCCCAGAGGTTTTTCTTTCTTTTCTTTTTCATTTGGGTTTTTTGTTTCTTTCCTCTGTAGGATTACTCACAGCTTTAGTAACTGCATGGAGACTAATAATTTAATATGCAGTCAACTGTTTGCCCACTTGTCTTAAATAAATTTAAGTAGATAAGTTCATTGCTGTTATAAGTTAACAGAAGATAATGCAGCAGGAGACAGGAGTCCCACCTATGGGATTACCTACCTCACACCTTGTGCTTCCCAGATAATCTCCGCAAGACTGAGACCTTGCACACGATGAGCAGTACACAAAAATTGAATAAATAAATTAAAATCTTACTGTAAAATTAGTTCATTCCAGCTTTTTTTTTTTTTTTTAAACATATCTTACCAAACAGAGTAAATCGAGGTCCATCTTATGACTACACTTCAACTAACTGCCTAACTACTTGTCCAAGACACAGTGACATCCCATCTGAACACTGCAACTCTCTCCTGTCTGGCCTTCCGGCTACCGCCATCAAATCTCTATAGCCGATACAGAACGCTGCTGCTGCCCGATGTGCGTTTGACTTGCCAAAGCATTCCCTTGTATCTCCTCTACTCGTTTCTCTGCACCGGCTTCCCATAGTCGCCCGGATTAAATTTAAGACCCTAGTTACGGCCTACAAATGCATCAGAAGAACTGCTCCCTGATATCCACAAGACTTGATCAACTGCTACACCCTAACCAAACCGCTACGCTCTTCCACATCTGCCTGCTCGGTGGTCCCATGCAAGAAAGGTAAAGCGCGGAGGTTCTCGGTTCTGGCTCCGTTGCGGTGAAACGACCTCCTCTCACTCAGAACTGCTGAAACTCTATCCATCATCCCCGGATAAACCTTTACGCAGCTACTCCTGTAACCTACGTAAATATTTGTGTATATTAAAAAAATTAATAGGGAAGTGATTAGGAATCGTCTGTTCTGGGTTTTATGCAACTACTCGTGTGAATGTTGGTGCATATGGGTGGAAAGAAAAACTGTACTTAAAAATCACATGTCTGCAACTATGTTTCTCTTTCTCATAATGTAATGTACAAATGGTATTTTCTATGAGCTGTACGTCATTTTGGAGAAAAGCGTCTGCTAAATTAATAAATGTAAATGCAACTGTGACGTGGTGGTTGTATTTATTAACAAATTGAGTTCCAAACAGGCCTCTCGCCCCAGCTGTGTTCACTAACCCTAAGGGCCAACTGCTAGTGCAGTGATTAGAGCTCCTGCCTTTGGATCCAGAGATGGCAGGTTCGAACCCACCTCCAGCTGTAGTACCCTTGAGGAAGGTACTTGCCCTAAATTGCTCAAGTAAAATTACCCAGGTAATGGGTAAATAGTTGTAGGTAGACTAACACTGTAGGTCCCTTTATACAAAAGTGTCATAAATGGAAACGCATATCATGTTTCGTTATCACTGCAACTTGTCGATCGCCTCTCTCTGTTGAGCATCGAAGAGGAAAATGAGTAGCTACGTCACTCGACTTCACATCACTTACCCAGGACCCCTGCTCCACCCGGCCCGCCATCATCAACGCTGACCTGCGGAAGAACCTGCACCGATACAAGCACGCGGTCACTGGCTGCCATAAGAAGGCTCCCATGCTGAGTGCTCCGAGCTAGGGTGTTTGCGTGGCGCGGACCTTGTGGTAGATGTGTGGCGGGGACGTCACCAGGGTAGGGCAGAACGATGTCACCCCGTGCTCCAGGATTTTTTTTGCCACCAGAGCCATACCCCCGCTAATGTCATCAGCTGCCTGGGAGAAATCGACCCCGTAGCCTCCTGCACAGGTGAGCGGAGACAATCGAGCTGTCAGAGGCAGTCGAGGACAGTGGTTACCCCCCACCCCACCCAGAGGCACCTAGCACTCACCATTGATCTGGACGTCAATGAAGCCGGGGGCAAGAATCCCATCACCACAGTCCACTTGGAGGTCCGCAAAGCCCTCCTCGTCAAAAAAGAGCTTCTCTGGGTTCAAGATCTTCCCTTCTCGAACCCACAGGTCATCCCTGAGACACACACACACAGCAATGCAAGCGACTTAGGAAGGGGGAACGAGGGGAGGGGGTGGGTGTTCATACACACACCTCTGCAGCCGGTGGTCCCTCAGGATCCTGCAGTTGATGAACTGAGTGATGGGCGCATCCGACACAGACTTGTTCGAGGGCATGATCCTTCGGAAGAGAGCAAACCACATGAGTAAAAGGGATCACCACAAGTTAAGAGTGAAACACACACCACAGGAGGCACGGTGCGTAACGAGGGCGACGGCCCATTAGTGTGCGCGCTCATCACACAACACAAGCCAAGGTATCAAACATGTTTAAACCACAATAAAGAAAATGTTCCTGGGGACCTGGAGTCTTTTCCACCAAATGTCCAAACTATGGCATCAAGCTGAGGTATGAAATATTAGTAATGCGAGACGAGAAGAGAATACTGAGAAATATGAAACATTACAGTTTGGAAACTAATGTGACAAAGAGGAAACATGAGAAGAAAACTTTTCTGTCTGGAGTTCTACAAATCAAAATCCGTAGGCTTCCGCAGTTAGAGTCAACTAACCTGTACAAGATGTGGTCACACTCTGACGATGCTTCCAGCAAGAGAAGCGAAATGTTGGAACCAATGTCCCATACGCGGTTTAATCTGGAAGAAAAAAACCTCCAGTCTGGAGTTCTACATGTTCACTGACTTTCATTTCTCCAGCAGATGTTTCTTTCCAAAGAGAGACACTTTGATTAACTACATTTACACTGTCAATATTTAGTACACCTTTTTCCAAAGAGACAAAGTGTTAGAGACACCGCGGTAACTGGGGTGCGCAGGCACACAGACACACACGGTGGACAAATCAGTGTCACCGACTGCGGAAAACACAAGCCTGATTGGAACCTGACTCCAGGCACCGTGAGATAGCCGCGCTACCCGCTGCGCCACCGTGCCGCCCTGTACCATGCGACTTTGACCTCTGCTCGGCTTTTCAGCGCGATTCATCTGTAATACAGTCTGTTTATGGTACGCTTCCAGACTGCATAACAGTTAACACTACTCGTCCCATTTTATGGTTTATTACTATGACGTGATGTTCCGAGTCAGAGTCCACAGAGTGCAATTTAGAATCATGTCTCTGCCCCCCCCCCCCCATCCTCTCTCTCCATTCTCTTCCTGTACCTACCAGTTCAACATTACGGTTACGGTCCACAAAACAATCACCGGATCTGCTCCATGGTATCTACAAGACCTGATCATGTGCTACACCCTCACCAGAGCGCTACGCTCCTCCACCTCTCTCTGCTTCGTGGTCCCATCGGTCCCCATGGACAAAGGTCCATGGACCAAACTAGGAGTGGAACTCAGTTGCTCGCTTGTCACTAAGTAAGTAAGAACTGTTGAATCTCGCTCTACATTTAAGAAGAAGGTCTCAACTCACAATTTTTCACGCTCTTTTCACACACAATGAATGAATGAACGTGTAAACATGGGTCATTTTAATTAACAAGTATTAAATGACGGGCTTTAGGTAGCGCCGTACTCGGGTCATTTACACTGGTTTCTGGTACTAACGCGACAAAGTACAAACGGGACTGTACTAGAATCACGTGTCTGGATGCAAGTCTGTCTTGAAGTTCAGTTTTACTACTTGTCGATGTTGTTCTCGGATACGACGCTCGTTGCTTTTTTGGTCCAGCCGGTCCAAGGAGGAGGAAAGCGTCCGTTAAATTAACAGTAATGTAATGTTCGTTGAAATGCTGAGGTAAATGTTTATAAAATATAAATGTTGAGGTAAACCAAAGGACGACACTCACCACGACGTCGCGCCGAACCCCGCACAATCGCACGCGCCTGTCGCAAGCGGGACACGTGACGCGAGCAGGTCATGTGACGCGAGGAAGTCACATGACAAGACTGTCAGTCAGGCCGTCGGTTCGGTCGCGGTTGCCGTGTGAAAGAAGCACTTGTGCGACCCACGTTACGCTGAAACCTTTTTTTTATTGAACAAATCACATACATAACAAGAACGTTAACTCAGTTAACCTAGCCAGGAGGAAAAAAAAACACTCCAATAACCAGACATCAAGACCTTAAAAATATTACAATAATAATAAACAGTCTTAACGGCCTAATTATTATCACACTCCTCGATAGTGTTTATGTACTGCTTAACTTCTTTAAAAAAAAAAACTGAAAATATAGGTTTTTTTTTATTAGCAAATTTTCAAGTGTGTATATGATATTTAGCCAAAATGATTAATAAATTAGGAGGGTGCGGTGGCGCAGTGGGTTGGACCATGGTCCTGCTCTCTGGTGGGTCTGGGGTTCGAGTCCTGCTTGGGGTGCCTTGCGGCGGACTGGCGTCCCATCCTGGGTGTATCCCCTCCCCCTCCGGCCTTGCGCCCCGAGTTGCCGGGTTAGGCTCTGGCTCCCCGTGACCCCGTATGGGACAAGCGGTTCTGAAAATGTGTGTGTGTGTGTTTCTCTGTACGTCTATTTATTTTATTTATTCTTTTTTTTATAGAGCACTCTTCTCACGCAGTGACACAGCGCTTTAAAACAGGCATAAAGCAAGAAAAACAGATACAAACAAAGAAGACAGTCGACTAATGGCTACCCTAATGAAGAACTTATTATAGAGCTATAAGTATACCTACTGGCCACCGGGGAAAGGAACAAAAACTCCCAACTGAAGGTTGAGGGAGAAAAAAAACCTCTGGGGGTCCACGGGCCAGTGGTTGCCCACCCCTCCTGGGCATTCTAGAAAGTAACAATTTGTGTGTAACAAGTAATAATGATAATGTTGGTAAATGGCATCTTGGATCCCCAGCTCGGCATGGAACGTCTCAATTGTCACGGCAGACGGACATCATCCTCTGTCAGCACGGGATTCGTCTGTCATCACTGGCCAGCCTCCTCAGATCTTATCTAGCGAGGTATTGCTCAACGAGAAGATAGGAGACAGTTAGTAATTTGTTACTTAAGTAACTTTAAAATGCATTTTTGTAAAGGTGATAAAATAAATAACCAAAGCAGGTCGAATTACATTACGAGGTGGAATGCCTAAGTAAACATGTAAGTCTTTAGTCGGGATTTGAAAACGGAAACAGACGGGGCATTTCTGACAGTAACTGGTAGACTATTCCACAGTTTAGGTGCTCTATAACTAAAGGCACAACCTCCTACTGAGGTCTTATTGATCACAGGTACTTTAAGGTAACCCGCATCCAACGAATGAAGATTTCGTCCTGGGATATAAGAATCAATGATCTCACAAAGGTTAACTGGAGCAATGCCATGTACTGCCTTATAGGTAAAAAGTAGGATTTTATAATAAACTCTATAAGCGACAAGGAGCCAATGCAACGATTTAAGTACCGGTGTAATATGGTCAAACATTCTTCTTCTAGTGACAGTTCTCGCAGCAGCATTTTGTACCAACTGTAGCCTGGATACAGTCTGGTACGGACAACCCGACAATAAAGCATTACAGTAATCCAGCCTGCTGGAAACAAAAGCATGAACCAGTTTCTCAGAATCCCGTCTGCAAAGGAATCGCTGCATTTTAGCTATGTTTCTTAACTGAAGGAAGCACGACTTAGTTAAAGCATTTACTTGCGAAACAAATGACAGCTTTCCATCCAGCAGGACACCCAAATCCTTGACACAATCTGTACACTTGAAGGTAATACCATTTGTTGTAAAGATTGGCGTGATTATGTTGAGAGTTTTAGCATCACCACCCACCACAAGTATCTCTGTTTTACTGCCATTTAAAGATAAAGAATTATTACTCATCCATAATTTTATACTGGTAAAACAATTAGCTAACGACACCACATGTGATGGATCATCAGGCTTGAACGATACATAAAGCTGTGTGTCATCTGCATACGAATGGAAATTAACATTGTGCTTGCGAATAATATCACCCAGTGATAACATATAAAGTGAGAAAAGTAACGGACCCAACACGGAGCCCTGCGGCACACCATACTGAACCGTAGTAGAGATGGAGGGGGGGCAGCCGTCAGATTTCAATACAAATTGTTCACGCACCGTGAGCTAAATACGATTCAAACCACTTCAGAACGGTACCTCTTAGTCCAACCAGGTTTCCGAGTCTACTCAGTAGGATACTATGGTCAACAGTATCAAACGCAGCACTCAAGCCAAGTAACATAAGACTAGAATAGAGACATGACCAGCAGCATCAGAAGAAATGAGAATATCATAACAGCACGTGTGAGTGCTGTTTCAGTGCTGTGAGTGTGACAAGTGCGGAAACCAGACTGAAATTTTTCAAATATATTATGATGATTAAGATATTTTACAATTTGGGAAGCTACGACTTTTTCTAGAATTTTGGATAAAAACGGTAGATTGGAGATCGGTCTATAATAATTACATGGGTTATTATTACAGTCCAGATCCGATTTCTTTAGTGGTAGGGTCTAAAACGGCGATTTTAACTAAGCCATAGGGCTTTTGGAACACAGCCATTTAGTAAGGACGTATTACCGTATTAGCAATATTAGCATTAGGTTCTGCAAGCACGGAAACTGCTGCTTTCAGTGATTAGTGGGATTGATTGATTGGGTCTAAAGGACAGGTTGTACCTTTCATAGAACGAATTAGCACGGTAATTTCTTCTACAGTTATTACGTCGAACGAAGCTGCTGCTGAGATGGTGCGAACAACTAATATCATCGTCAGAAGCGCTTATGTTTGCTAAAACCGAACTAGAGTAGAGGACACTGTGGATTTGTGGATATTCACTAATTTATTATTGTAAAACGACATGATAAATTCATCATTAATAATGATTAATAATTTTAGCAGTAGTAGTGTCATCAATATGCCGCACGATTTTGGTCTTACTAGTATTGTCCGACGACACGGGCAAGGATAGATTAAAGGTTAACAAATGATGATCAAAAATGGCTCGTTTCAAGGAATAATCATGTCAACATGATCACGAACATCTAGGGCGTAGATTATGACAAGATCAAGCGTAGGACCGGTAACAGACACACATGATTTTCCGCAGCGCTTGTCCCACGAGGAACCGGAGCCTACCCGGCAACGCAGGGAGTAAGACCGGAGGGGGAGGGGACACACCCAGGACGGGACGCCAGTCCATGGCAAGGCACCCCGCGCGGGACTCAAACCCCGGACCCACTGGAAAGCAGGACCTGCTCCAACCCACTGCGTCACCGCACCCCCCGGTTGGTTTCCACACACACACACACACACACATTTTCAGAGCCGCTTGTCCCATACGGGGTCACGGGGGGAACCGGAGCCTACCCGGCAACACAGGGCGTAAGGCCGGAGGGGGAGGGGACACACCCAGGACGGGACGCCAGTCCGTCGCAAGGCACCCCAAGCGGGACTCGAACCCCAGACCCACCGGAGAGCAGGACTGTGGTCCAACCCACTGCGCCACCGCACCCCCATAAAATGAACTCATGACCATTAATTCAAATGGGAAAAAATGCAAAGATGCAAAATGCTAAATTCCTGCCTTATCCATTAACCACAGAAAAAAAATCTAATTAGAGACCAGCTTGGATTATGAGCACACCACACATCTTCACATCCAAGCTTATGACCAACATGTTCAAAAGTGCTTATACATAATATATTTGTCTCACATCATTCATTTTACTATCATTTTCTCTTTTCGTCTTGCTGTTCTTGGGTGGCACAGAGGGCAGCACTGGTGCCTCACAACTCCTGGCTCAATGTACTCAGTTCGCATGTTCTCCCCACATTAATGTACGATTTGTCCAGGTGCTTTGGTTTCCTCCCACAGTCAAAAGACATGCGTTTCAACTGGGGACTCTAAATGACTCATAGAAGGGGTGAACAAGTATGTATGTGATTGCCTTGCGATTCTCTGTCATCCTGTGCAGATTGTACCCTGTCACACATCTTAGGCTCTGGACCACTGTGTCCCTTCAGTGGATAAGTAGTTATTAATAATGGACAGATTCTGTTGCCCACTCACTTCTGTTAACCGCTTGTCCTGGTCAGGGTCATGGTGGCCTGAAACCTATCCCAGAATCACTAAGTGCAAGGCTGGGGGTACACCTTGGACAGAATGTCAGTCCATTGAAGGATAGCCACACACATTCACACATACACTACCGATACAGTGATCCATTGACCTGGAGCGCATGCCTTTAGCACAGGGAGAACATGCAAACTCTACACAGGCTGTGAACATACAGCCAAACAGCTCAGGCACTGTGGAGAGGCAGCGCTACCCGCTGCGACACCATGCTGGCCCTGGAAAGATTCTCTAGTTATTTTATTGTTTTTTAAATGCTGACATTTATTGTAAATATCTTTGCTTTAGAGCTATAACTCATATATTATACATTTTTTTTAAGTTTCTTTTAACTATTCTATATAGAATAAAGACATTATGATTCGAAAATTAGCAACACCTTCAAAATCTTTATTGGATGCCGCACGTCACGTGTATAACTTACAAGTAGACTGGCTGATGCACTCTAGTGCGCATGTACAGAGTCCAGCCTATAGCAAACCCCGAGGGGAGAAAAGACTCATCATACAGACATTTTTTTTTTTTTTTTTTTTTAATTATGAAAAATCACACACAATACCAGAACATTAATTCAGAACAGTCAACCTAGCCAGGGGGAAATTTTTTTTTTTTTTTTTTTAAAAAAAAAGAAAAAAAAAGGAAATTATAAAACACTCCAATAACCAAATATTACATCAAGACCTTAAAAATATCACAAGAAGAAACAGTCTTAATAGCCTTCTTATTCACATTCCTTGACAGTGTCAATGTACTGCTTAACTTCAAGAAAAACAGAAAATATAGGCTTTTTATTAGCAAATTTTGACCTGTGTATATGACATTTAGCCAAAATGATTAATAAATTAATGATGTAAGCCTGTTTCTCTGTGTGCTTATCAAAACGGAAGAACCCAAACAGTACACATTCATAATACAAAGCAAAATCCTTACACAGTTTATCAATAAAAAATTTTGAGACATCTCTCCATAGCTGTTTGGTATAACGGCAGTGCCAAAAGAGGTCAGGCACCGTCTCTGGGCGAAGGCTACAAAAAGAACAATTTACATCAGTCCCATCCTTGAATTTTCTAAGAAAATGCTTGACAGGATAGAATTTGTGTATAATCCTGAAACAGATTTCCCTAACCTTGTTGGTTAAGAAATATTTGTGAGTCAACAGCCAAACTTTCTCCCATGGGACCTTGTCAACAAAGGAGTTCCAATAAGCAGTGACATAAGGTAAGGTGGCAACTTCATTCTGAAACAAAGACCGAACCGCTCTGTTATTATTTCTGAGAGACTGCGAAAAACAGATCCTTCCACATGGTGTATCAACTGGGTTCACTACAGAAACAACAGCAGGGTAAGAGACACCTCCAAGCAGAGTCACAGAACCATTAGGAATAGCCCGCATTACCAGGCCAAACTCTTCCCTTGTGACATGAAATCCAAAACATGATATAAAGTCAGTGTAACTCATGAGAACTCCTCGTGAGGTCATCAGCTGGCCCACTAGAAGGATATTTCTCTCAAACCAACTCCTTAAAAAGATACTCCTACCCTTATACAGGATCTCACCATTGTTCCAAATATAGTACCGGTGTGGAGAAAAGTTGTGCTTGTAAATTAGTTTCCAAGCCAACAGCGCCTGTTTGCGAAAGGCTGACAATTTAACAAGTAACTTCTCTATGTTATAATTGCACATCAGAAGGAAGGAGAGACTGCCGAGTTGGTCAAAAACAAACTTCGAAATGAAATTCCAGATGGAGGCATCATGTCTCAGAAATTACCTCATCCAGTTAATTTTAAGAGTCTTATTCAAACTGCAAAGTCCAAGAAATCAAGCCCACCGTTCTTACATGAGTTGACAACCACAGACTTCCGGATATAGTGGACACGATTTCTCCATAAGAAATCGAAGAGCATCCGGTCTATTGTTTTAGCAGTTTTGCTGTCTAAATGTACCGAAGAGGCAACGTAAGTGAGCCTAGAAATACCTTCTGCTTTAGACAGAAGAACCCGCCCTTTTAAAGACAAGTCCCTCTGCAACCAAAGATTGAATCTGGTCCTTGTCTTCTCAATCATGGGGTAGAAGTTAAAAGCAATTCTGTCCAGTGGATCCTTAGTTATCCGAATCCCTAAATAATTCACCTTTTCTTTAACAGGGATGCCACTAATTGATGTTACAGGACAATCCTTCAAAGCAAGCAGTTCACATTTTTTAAGGTTAAGGCACAAACCCAAACCTTAGAAAACACTTCAATCGACTCAACAGCAGGTTGCACCTGCGAAACATCTCTCAAGAACAAAGCTGTATCATCTGCAAACTGACTTATAATAAGACTTCTCCCTGCAATAGAGATACCCTCCAAACTACTTAACCTAATAAAATGACAAAAGACTTGAGCGACCAGAAGGAAGAGGTACACAGAAACTGGGCACCCCTGCCTAATACCTCTTTTAAGTGCGAACCTTTGAGAGGTGCCATGACTCAACTTCACAGAGCTGTTACCATTCGTATAGAGGGCTTTCGTCGCGCTACAAAAGTAATTACCGAACCCAAAACTACGTAAGCAATAAAAAATAAAGGGGTGCTCAACAGTATCAAAAGACTTGTAGAAATCCAAAAACAATATAAAGCTCTCATCAGCAACAAAATCAGAATAATCAATGAGGTCTAGGACCAATCTTATATTATTGAAAATATGCCTCTTACTAATAAACCCAAACTGATTTTCCTCAATAACTGAATCTAACACTTGCTTAAATCTTCTGGCAAATACTGTGGCAAAAATTTTATAATCATTGTTAAGTAAGCTAATTGGTCTCCAATTGTCAAGAAAGAGCAAGTCTTTTTTAGGCTTAGGAATTAAACAGATTACGCCTTGCATCATACTAGCGGGAAGAGCAGTCCTAGCAATGCTCTCTGAATAAACCTCAAACAAAAAGGAAGCAATTAACTCAGGAAAGAGCTTATAAAATTCAGCTGTGATCCCATCATTGCCTGGTGACTTATTATTTTTAAGGCATATAATGGCATCCATAATTTCACCCACAGTAATTGGAGAGTCACATACTAATGCTTCATCTTCACTAAGGCAAGTCAGGGTGCCGAGATATTTAGAAAAGGCTGCCAAGTCACCCTCACTAAACTTGGATTCGTACAATGTGGAGTAATAATTATAACAAAAGCTGGAAATCTCCTCTGGGTTACTGGTAACACTACCTCCACCGTTCAGCTGAAAAACAGAATTAAGTTCAGCTCGCGACTTCTCAAGCTTAAAACAATATGCAGACATTTGCTCCCCATGCTCCAGCCACTTCTGTCGAGACCTTACGAAAGCCCCCTCTGCTCTTGCTTTGTACACATCATCTAATTTGCTCTGTAGCTCAGCTAACCTTAACCTCTCCTCATTCGATATACTCCCAGGAGGTAAACTGGAAAGGGTAGCGATCTCTGAAACAATCCCCTCCTCCAGAAAACGCCTAGATCTGGCTAGTGAGCTGCCGTATTTTCTCAAAAATTTGCCAACTTCAAACTTTAAAAACTCCCAGTTACAACTAAACATACCATCCCTCTGGGCTTTGTCCCAGTAATAGGTGATAAGCCTCTTCAGCTTCGCCTTCACTGAGTCATGTTTAAGCAGGGTGCTGTTCAGCTTCCAGTAAGAAGCCCCTCTTCCGCAAGATGCTCCAGCAAAAAAAATTATGCTAATGAAAACAGCCTTGTGGTCAGTCAATGGAGTTGTCAAAATATTAACAGTAACGCTATTTTTATCTAACACCTCAGAAACAAGCCAAAAGTCTATACGCGACTGTCTAGAGCCATCTCTGTTGCTCCAGGTGTATAGCCTATCATTCACATACTTCTCCCTCCATATGTCAACAACATTAAATTTTTCCATGAGAAGTTTCAAAGTAGATTTCAAGCACGAAGAAAGACCCGGAGGCCACCTATCCTTAGCCTCATCCAAAACAACATTAAAATCTCCCCCTATTAACAAATAAGCTTCCGGATACTTGGACAGCCCGTGTACAAGTCTCTTCTCCAACGAATTAAGTAGTTGATCATTCCTAGCTTTAGAGTTAAATCCATAAATGGTAACCACAATCACAGTAACGCTATAGCACCTTATGACCAAACAAATGAAATGGCCATTAAGATCACAGTCAGAGTGCAGGACCTTACCCTCAAAATTGTTTTTTAGGCAAGAAACCCCCGCAGAGTGCTCCGACCAATGGGACAGCCAGATATCCCCACCCCATTGTGATTTCCAAAAATTAACATCACTAGCAATAGAGTGCGTCTCCTGAAAAAAAACAAAATCAGTTTTCAAGTGCTTAGTAAACAAAAACAAGGCCTTACGCTTCACATTATCTCTCAACCCCCTGGCATTTAATGACACAACCGAAAAAGACATAAAAATACAAAAAAAAAATAAAAATAGAACTTTTAACCTCTATCGAGTCTAATACTCTAGAAAATGAAATAAGTAGGTCAGTAAAATAAGTAGCACCACAGAACATGTCAAGTTATATGAAAAGAAACTTCCAGAAAAGTTCAACAATAATCTAAGTTACATTAAGTGACATCTCCCACAATATAAACTACACATTCCAAATCAAAGTTATCCAGCACTTCAAAAAAATATCAGAGGTCCATAGAAAAAATCATGGCCCCTACCAACAGAGTGCAAATACTCTGTGCCTGCTAACAGAACTGTTAAATAAGTCACATGAGAAAAACAACAATATCCAAACAGTGCAACAAGTCATCCCGCGAGAACAATCTCGCCTTCTCCTTGAATGTAAGCTCTTGCTCCTACGAAGTAGGCTGTCTTCCCTGCTTCCCGGGCCTTCTGAACCTCTGGCCAAAGTCGGCGCGTCTTCTCCCGATCTTTCTTAGAGAAATCCTCCTTAAACTGCAGGCCATGGCTCTTCAGGTAGGAAGAAGTCTTAGCAGCCCTCCACACGGCATCTCTGCACGCACGTGACGTGTACTGCAGGATGATCTCCCCGGGTCTTCCGCCGCCGTCCATTTGCCGGCTCTTGCCTCGGCGAAATGCCGCGTCAACAGCATCAACAAGCTTGTCCTTCTCGCTGGGTAGGACATTCTGGCAAATCTTCAGCACCTCCTGACGAACATTCTCTTGGGAAAGTTCCGGAACCCCCAACAACTTCAAATTCCGCCGTCTCATATAATTTTCAAGATCCTCCAGTCTCCTCTGCACCAACCTGACAGGCTGCTCTTCTCTTCCAACGCACTGCTCGAGGTCAGAAACTCTCACAGCGACAGCCCTGAGGTCAGTAACAGCAGCCTCCACCTTCTCATTCAAGTCGGAGATTCGCCTCTCAATTGCGTCGGACCTGCTGTTTATCAGCTGGATGATGCTCGCTAACTGACACGCGACCTCACCGGCCGGCATCGCGGCGCCACACTCCAGCGATTTCTTTTTGGCAGCGGGCGACTTGCTCGGGGTGGCGTGCGGGGGGGGGGGGGGGGGGACTCCTCCTCCTCCTCCTCCTCCTCCCCCTCGACTGTACACACCGCCGCGTCCTCACACATGTCTCGTGTGTAATCGTGGCCCCTGTAGGCTAACGCACGTGCAGAGCTCACCGCCTTACTTACGCTCCTCGGCCGAAGAAGACGAAAGTCCACGCTTACGAACCGTTGGAACAAAAAACAGCACACTATATAAACGAATAAGGATAAAAGCACTTATCTACTTAAAAATAATACGGCCACCTCTAAGTTGGAAGCCTTTCCATTATTCTTTTCCAAAACTTGGTGCAAGAGCTCAAAAAAAGCATCCGCTTAGGCAGCCATCTTGGTCTCCCCCATCATACACACATATGCACCACTAGTGAACAGTCTCTTAGTGTCACCACCTCCAAAATTAAATCTTTTACATAATCATATCCGTCCGGAGCGGCTTCTATTAGCGGAATCGTATTGGACTCACCTAGCCAGGTTTCGTTAAGAAAGAATAGATCGGACTTGTAACTTCATATTAAGTCGTTTACTAGGACAGCTTTACTTGTTAGTGAACGAATATTTAACCGACAGGATTTTATATAACAGTTTGGCCTCGGTGGTAGGTTGAGAATGTTTGTTTTAAATTAATGTATTTTAGGTTTCTGGTGCAAACGCTGAGTCCTATCACTAAGTCTAGTTAAACGCCGTGGCCTTATAATAGTTTGAATGTTTTGGCTGCACTTAACACTTTCATTTAAAGTTTTTAGGCCCACATTGGACAAGGCACAAGAAACCCCATCACATGAGAAATGACCACAGATATCAGAACGAGGAACAGACCCATCAATACACAAAGCTGCTAAAGGAGATGATCCATGGACCATGAGTCAGTCCTGCAACTTGCAGGCCAAGTTCTGGGATAGAACCAATGAACCCCTCCAGCTGAGGTGTACACCATCACGCGTGAAGAACCTGGGCCTTTCCCAGAAATCATCCCACTTATTAACACTGTTAGATACACTACTTACACTGGGTCACTCATCCATAGAACACACTCTCTCTGTGGCACTCACACACTATGGGGGAACCTGAACAGCATGTCTTTGGACTGTGGGAGGAAACCCACGCAGACACGGGAAGAACATGCAAACTCCACACAGACTGAGTTGGGATCAAACCGACGTCCTCACACAGCAGCGCTACTCGTTGTGCCACCGTACCTCCCCAAAAAATGGTTGATTTACCCACTACTTTTTTCCCAATTTTTAATATAAAATATATTAACAAATAATGACTTGACCACAGATAAAGCCTGGCCATCAATTTCCAAAGGAGTCGACCAGCATCTGCATCGTCTTGACGCCGTTGAGCACACCGCAACGCAAGATGCCCGCCTCACTGCGACGGCGGGTCAACTCGTTGTTGGAGATCCAGCCTGGTATCGTTGCATCGTCTGCAAGCGTTACGATCCTGATGGAAGTGCCTCTGCCGATGGACGTCAGACAGGACAGATGGGGGCTCGGCCTCACGTACCTGTCAGGAAGTTCATAATCCGTCAACGGGTACCGGGGGGGCTACAGGTCGTTTGGTCGTGGCCATGAACTACGACAGCACGAAGAGACTGCAGGCTCCTTGAGGTCCCCACCATGACCTCCGGACCCAAGGAATGTCATGGATCACATCATCTCAGTGACAAGTGTCCTGCCCAGATCACACGTCTTATGCAATTTGCCTTGGGGAAGAGTGTCACCTTGAGGCAGTTGACTGTTATTATAAAATATTAAACGGCGACGCCAGCAATGGGGAGAGATTCACTGACAGACAGGCAGAGGTAAACTTTATTAATCTCAAAGGAGATCGCACCAATGACGATGATGTTTTCTACAGCTTAGCTGTGCGATATATGGTGTTTCTTTCTGTCTTCTCCATGCGTTGTCTCCGTTCCCATCCTGTCACTGTCAGCCCTAATTGACAAACAGTAGATGATCTTCTTGTATTGTGTCGCTTGGAATCATTTTCACATGCATAAATTGTACTTGTGCTGAGATGTACGTCGCTTTGGACAAAAGTGTCTGCTAAATGAATAAATGTAAACGTAAATGTAAAAGCGGTGAGGCACTGTTTCTGGGTACAGGTTACAAAAAGAACAACTTACATCAAATCCCATCCTTGAATCTTCTAAGAAAAGGCTTGACAAGGTAGAATTTGTGCATAATCTTGGAAGAGATTTCCCTAACCTTGTTAGATAAGAGGTATTTGTGAGTCAACAGCCAAACTTTCTCCCATGCGACATTATCAACAAAGGTGTTCCAATAAGAAGTGACATAAGGTAAGGAGGAATATTCATTCTGAAACAAAGACCGAACTGTTGTTATTATTTCTGAGAGACCAGGAGAAACAGATCCTTCCAACATGGAGTATCAACTGGATGGTACACTGAAATCAGTAGTCAAATGATGGGTCGACGTTTATGTGGCTTCTCATGTCATGAACAGTGGGGTCCAAATCCCAGCACTGTTACTGTTGTTACCTGAAAAAAAATCTTCTGATTCTCTTTCAACATTCGCAAAGCACTTCAAACTGACTTTGAAAACCAAGCCTTGAGTCTGCTGAATAATTCCAGCTTCACACTTTTGCATCACGCCACATGTTCCGATCACTTCTGAACTCCCACACAATTCTGTATTTACATTTATTTAGCAGATGCTTTTCTTCAAAGCGACTTCCAGTGAACTCTATGTAGTGTTACCAGCCCACACACCTTATTCACCAAGGTGACTTACACTGCTAGATACACTATTTCCCATGGGTCACTCATCCATACAGCAGTGGAACACACACACACACACACACACACTCTTTGTCACTCACACACTATGGTGGAACCTCAATAGCATGTCTTTGTACTGTGGGAGGAAACCAGAGCAGACATGAGGAGAGCACACGAACTTCACATAGACTGAGTGGGGATCAAACCCATGGCCTCTCACACCACCCAGGCGCTGTGAGACAGCAGCGCTACTCGTTGTGCTGCCGTACCACCCGCTGTATGCTGGGGTCCTGTGCTAAGTGCAGGTGGACGATGCAAAGAGCGAGCTCTGCCCCACTGCTCCTGGAGGAACCGGACAAAGTTTGAGGCATGTTGAGAGTGGCCTTTCCCGGCTTTTCCATGCGTTGGGTCAGAGTTGCTCAACACACTGAATGAGCTTGTGTATGTTTCACCAGACCAGGAGAGGGCCACCGCACACAATCTGTGTATTTCGATGTGTTGTCCTCCCCCGCCCGGAATCACAGTATCAGAGAAGCCCCCCCATTCAGTGCGTTCTCCCGCTCACTACCTGGGAACCTCCTGTGGGCACCTCTTTTCAGGCACCAGGCGCGTATTGTATGGTTCCTCTCCCCTCCAAAGAGTAGGGTGGGGCTCCTTAGGTACTTTCTGCATCATACCCCCAGAGCAGGGTTCCACCGTACATTACTGCGATTTTACCCATGCACAAGCAGAGCTCGTAAATCATACAATTACATGCTCACTTTGTGTAGGGGGGGAAGCGGGCACAGGGTGCGAAAGTGCTGCACACGTGGACCAGCGTGCAGGAGGGGCAACACGCTGACCTGGTCAACAAATGGAAGACACATTGCCGTGGGGCAGAACGTTTTATTAGGTCACACTGATCTGGGGATGAGACACTGCGGTACCTCACTGCACACAGGAGGGAGCCGTGGAGGAGCAGCTGGGTACTGCAGCTGTGACGACATCTGCTCCCTCGCTCCACCACTCATTCGCCTGCTCGCTCATTAACCCACTCGTTCACCACTTTACCTGCTCACTCATCTGCTTGCTAAAGAGAATCTTAGCCAGGCTCAGAGGTGAATGCACAACCCAGCCCATCATAATATTAATCAAGAGTCAGTGTTACATGTATGACATTGAGTAATAAAACAATAACTAACAAAGGTACACTGTGAGTGTATATGTCTGCATGTCTGCACGCAAGGTCAAAGAAAGCACTGCACCGGATCATATGAGTCGCAGTTAACATCCAGGTGTAGAGGAGGCGTGCTCCCCCCGCCGACGCCGCTTGATCAGTGGTATGAAGCGGCTCGGCCTTCGGCTGTGCCTGCGGCAGAATCGCTCCCGGATGGCCTGATGAGCGGCTCCTCCTCCATGGCGTCCACACCCGTCCCCTGGCCGTTGGGGCCGCACGGCTCACACATGCCCAGCACTTCCCGCACCTTTGCTGGAAGCTCCTAGAAGGGGTCAAAAATCAGAGATCACGTGTCGGCTCAGGATGCTGAGGTGACGACCACCCACGATGCCCTTGCTCACCTTACAGGTGTCCAGCTGCAGGAAGATGCCCTCGGCGGCACATAGCAGCGCTTGAAGGTCCAACTTCATGGTCAGTTCATTGATGTGCTGCAGACAGAGGGAGAGAGAGGCATTTGCAAGGTAACGCTGTCCTCCGCCTTCATCCCAAAACACCGTTAGCATCCTCGCCACCCACCTTCAGGATGGTGTTGAAGTCATGCTCGGAGCCGATGAGCTCCCCCCTCTGCGACTCAAGGATGGCGCAGGCTATGAGCAGATGAAAGTTGCTGCACGGGAGGCCAGTCCACATCACCTGGAAGGAGGCGGCGCTTCGGTGACTAAGATCGACAGCATCGGCAGAAGAGCCCGTCCTCGTGGCCATGCCTACCTACCTCCCACAGCATGAGGATGTCCTCGAAGGAGAACTCCCGCTTAAACCAGATGAGCAGCCAGCGAAAACAGAAGCACAGCGAGCCACTGTCCTGGGAGTCTGGAGGCCGCAGCACAAGCGACACAGTCAGTAGTCAAGGGAGGGGGATTTGGGATGGGTGTCAAGTGTGTGCACGCTAGTTACCCAGGTAGTCGCACAACTCCGGGTCAATGGCCTTGAGCAAGACACTGAGCTGCAGGAGCTGCTGCTTCATGGCCTCTTGGGACTCCTCAAAGTTCTGGTGCTGAGACACACACACACACACGCACGGTAAAGACGGTGAGCGGGGCGACCACACAGTCAACGCACACAGCGCCAGGCACTCCAGGAGGCTGGACTCACCACGAGCTCCATGAAGCCGGTGAGACACCAGAAGGACTCGACCTCGTTCTGCGTAACGAAGAGGATGGGCGAGAGGAGATCGCTCATTCCCTGGACGTAGCCTGGGACACGAGACAGGTGGAGACAGGCGAGGACAGGAAAGCTCAAGCGCAGCGGCTCGTCGACAGGGACATGCATGAGTGCATAGCGGCGGCGCTCATACCCAGGTCAAAGTTGTACATGCAGTAGGTCATCAGAACGTCGTGCAGCAGCGCTAGCCCGGGGTTCTCGCTGCCTGAGAAGAACTTGTTGTGCCTATCAGTGCGGCTCACGTCACGCTCTGGAGGACAAAGATCAAGTACAGTGAGCCCTGAGCCCCGCCCGCACCTGGCACCGCCCACCAATGGGGCACAACAGCAGCTCTGACGGACAGGGGTGCTGACCAATGAGGCTCCGGTATCCCCTTAGGAGGGAGTTCCTCATCTCCTGCTCCTCGCTGACTGACTTCCACTGCACTTTCATCCTGAAATACTCGTCCCTTCAGGAGAGAAATGAGGGGTGATGGCTAGCGGGGGGGGGCGCTGCAGCTCTTGCTCTCACACACACACACATACACTCGGATGGAGGAAACAGAAGACAGAGAGGGACTCACGTCTTCACCCTGACGATGTCCTCCCGCTCTCTGGCTGTGCTGGTCCAGGGATAAAAGCCCAGGAGGAACTTCCACACCTCCTTGCGTAGCGATGGGCTGATACCCTGTCAAGAGGACAGTTGCTGAGCCACACAGACACGCGCACGTGCACGTGCACACGCACACATGCACACGCACGTGAAGGACAATCGTACCCCTCTGAAAATCATCTCCTTCACTTTGTGGGGATCTCGAACACGACCATCTGTGTCCAGGAACTCCTCCCACTGACCCAAGGGGGGGCCCCTGCTCACCTGGGGTCTTGGCCCCAGTTCTGCCCCCTGCAGCACACACATGGTTACTGCCACTTTATCCACACTTGCCACGAGCGCACACTGTAGCACCGCAGCTCTTACGCAAGTGATGAGCTCGAAACCGGGCTCGTCATCAGCCAGGGGGGTGCCGTGCGTGTCCAGGGGAGGATGGCTGCGCAGAGGAGACTCGGGGGGGCGCAGCGCCCCTCGGAAGAAGTTGGTAACTTTGGAGAAACCACCAAGCGTGGTGGCATACGGGTCCTGGATGAACCTCTGCACAGAGAGAGAGAGAGAGAGAGAGAGAGACAGAGAGGTATCAGTGACACACATACACACACACACAGATATGCAGACACAGACAACAAACAGCGACACACATACACACGTTCCAGACGCAGGACTCACAGAAACAAGGTCAGAGCTGCCGTCATCAAAGAGCTGCAGTTCATCGAAGGACTGTGAGAGGGCACCCGAGTCGTGGGGGTAGGCCAAGAAGAGCCTCCCATCCACCGGAGAGCTGGGGGTGCATGGGAGGGCACTGGTTATGAGAGAGTGCAAACACATGCAAACACGAACGAATGCGTGCGCACACACACGCGCACTCACGGTGCCAGGATGATGTAGCGCTGCAGAGCCCTGAGCAGCTCCATGGTGCCACCCCTGTGGAAGTGTAGTGGAGGAAGCGGGTGACCCCCCCTGCTGGTGAGCACCAGGAAGTTCCTCCCCAGGGAGAAGCGCGCGCGCCGCAGAGAGTGCAGCTCTGACAGCGGCAACGAGAAGGGCCCCCACTGACCTGAACATGGCACAGAATGTTGCTGGGAACAGGGACATGGAGACATGGGGACATGGGGACGAGGGGGGCCAGGAACAGGGGAGCAGAGCGCAGTACCTGTCTCTCGCACCGGGGGGTGCTCCCGAGTTTTCTTCACTGTGCTGATCACCGCCCAATCGGGCTCATACCCTGGGTCAAAGTTGGTCTCTTCTTCCCCTCCATCGCCGTCCTGTGAAGATGGACAGAGGGGGCTCACAGAGGATCATGACAGTATTCCCCACCACAGTGGGAATAACTAAACACTGACTTTTACACTGAAATTTATACTGACATTTACATTACATTTACACTTGACATTTACTCATTTGCCCAACGCTTTTCTCCATCCACTGACTACTCACTCACCATTTGTACAGCTGGGTAATTTTACTGGAGTAATTCAGGGTAATACCTTGCTCAAAGGTACTACAGTTAGAGCTGAGATTCGAACCTGGAACCTCTGGATCTAAACACGGCAGCTGTAAGCACAACGCAACCTGCTGTTACGCACGCACGCACGCACATTAGTCCTGCTACTTGCTGCTCGACCCTACAGCTCTCACACAGGTTGGTGTAGGTGGTCACGGTCACTTACCTTTTTGGTGTAGAACACGGCAGGCGCACGTCCTCGGGCCTCCTCCAGGGGGCTCCACTCCAAAGCCGGCTCCCCGCCCTAAACGAAGGCACTCGTCAAGCACGGTGCTGCATCTGGCGAAGGCGGCCCGGACATCCCCCGCCCCCACCCATGCCGACGCTCACCCTCTCGACGATGCGGATGAAGCCCGGGATGGTTGTGTCCTGGTTGGCGCGCTTGGCGTTGGTGTGCAGGTACACGCCTTCCTTCTCGAACACCAGCTGGAGCACAAGCAGAGGGCTTCTTCAGTATTTTCGCACCGTTGGATTGCGACTAGACCGACGCTTCTCAAGCCATCCACGCCTGTACGGTGTGTGTCTGTCCACATCGCCTCTTGTTTTCCTTTGCTCTCTGGCCAGTTGGTTCACTTTGTAGCTTTAAGGCCTACTATAATATATTATTGTACTATATACTTACGGTACTAATAATATGTACTAATCATGTACTATACTATAATCCTATACACTGTATGTCACTGACTATTCTATAGTAATTGAGTGTTATTAGAGTAGAGTAGAGGGAAGGTTACACTCGTTTCAATCAATGTCTCCCCAAAAA
Organism: Scleropages formosus; assembly: GCF_900964775.1. Lineage (NCBI taxonomy): Eukaryota > Metazoa > Chordata > Actinopteri > Osteoglossiformes > Osteoglossidae > Scleropages > Scleropages formosus. The sequence continues at coordinate 32,733,593 of NC_041813.1, read as the reverse complement.
TCATTTCATGCACTTCCTCCTTTGTTATTTGTTGTCTCTCACCGTTTTCTCGCTGGTACCAGGCCTCTCTCTTACACACACACACACACAGTGGCCTGCATTCACAGACTCACCTAAGCCAAACAACAGGTGTTTCCCACATGACCATTATTAGCCGTCACAATGGTTACACAACCACGAGTACTACTTTTACCGTGCCGTGTCGCACTCACTCACTCACTCACTCACTCACTCACCCTCCACTGTCACTCGGTGTGAACGCAGCACGACTAGTAGAAACTAATACTGAGTCTCTTCCCAAAACAAACGGAATTCGCAAACTCTGTACTAGAGCTTAGGGGCCGCCACGATCGGCCAGCAGCGGGCGAAATGTCACCCACCCTGCAGGTCTCCGGACTCGATTCCTCCTCCATCATCATCATCATCATAATAATAATAATAAGAAGAATAATCCTCCTCCTTCTCCGCCGCCGCTCAGTTTCGTAAACAACGCAACGCGACGCTCTCCGCTTCGGCCTTGCGTGTGACGTCACACCACGCTTCAGCCAATCCCTAGCAGCGTCTGCTCTTCGCCCCGTGTCTTTTCTCACATGACCAAAACGGTGAGGCAATCGGAGAACATTGACGTACAAAAATATGTCGACTTTGTGCTGTACGTAAAATAATGAAACCCGTTGGAATACAGAGAAGTTAACCCCTTTAATTGCTCATTATTGGAAATTTTAAAACAATGTATGAAAAACTTCAGTGAACGAGGCAGGTCACGGGCAGTTCCTGTTAATTTTATGCAAAAATAACAACATTTCTTAATCACTTGGATTCATCGTCAGTATCGCTCAGTGCGGCGGAGCTTTCACAGCCTTAGTTGATAAACCATCATTAAATACGACGCCGATTACGTTTCATGAGTGCGCACATCACCGCTCGCGCACGCGTCGAAACTAGTCGTGAACGACCCGCGCCGCCACGAGACGAGTGCGACGTGCGTCTCAGCGAATTGTAAACAACGTATTGACGTCACAACGTCGCGACGTCTGAGGAGAGACGGAGAGACGCAGAGACGCAAGCAGAGCGCTGGAGGAGCGGAGCGGACCGGACTGGACGGGACCGGAGCGGACCGCGGGTGAAGAACTATCCAGCGAGCCGACTGACTCGGGTGGGTGCTTCGGCGCCGCGGGCCTGCGCAGCACTGACTCTGGCGCGGAAAAAAAAAACCCGTCAGAACGGAGGGGAGCGAGCGCTAGCTAAACGGACGGGCTTCTTGCGCTGCGTCTCTCCGCCGCGTGAGTTTAACGGCTTCTCCCTCATTCCGCAGCTGACGAGTGACCCTCGCACTGCACCGCCCCCCAGCGGTCACCACCGGCCTCGCGGGCTGCGGACTGCCCTGCTGGGGGCCTCGGGAGCGCGCACCCGCGAGCAGGAGCGGAGCCGAGGACCTGGCTGGATGAGCAGTGGGGCGTGCAGACCGACCCCGCCGGCAGACGATCCACGCGCAAAGGCTCACGCACACGCGCGCTGGCCTGCGGTCGTTGATGAGCCGCGCTGGTCGCCACGATGGCCGCCGTGTCCCACCCGTCCAACCCCGACATCCCCGACAACCACCGGGAGAGCTGGCTGAGCCTGCTGGCCGCCGCCGAGGCCTACTCGCAGAAATCGGGCTGCGACCTGGCCCTGCTCCTGGCCAGCAAGAAGGTGCGCCTCCCCGCCGCCCAAGGAGAGCCCACCAGCAAGTGGGAGGGAGGCGGGCCCCCCGGGGCCGCGGAGTACTCGTACCACGTGTGGGGCCAAGGGGCCCTGGCCGAGGCCTCGCGCCGCTATATCGATGACATCGCCGTGCTGCACACCGCCTCTGTGCTCACCGCCCACAGGCACACGCACCTCGGTCTGGGGGAAGGGAGAGTGGCTGGCCTGGGAACGGAGCCCGGAAGCCGGGGGGTGAGTGGGCTTTGCGGGATGTCGCACGGTACAGAGAGCTGTAAAAAGCAGTTGTCACACACACTCCAACATCGCTCTTGCTCTCTCTCTCTCTCTCTCTCTCTGTCTCTTTCACACACACACACACACACACAGAGCTTCAGCGGTGACGGCGGGACCGTGAGCCCAAGCTCACGCCTCTACTCGCAGAGCTACCCGTCAATCTACAACCCGGTGGGTGCCGTGGGCCAGGCTGGCATGCAGAATGCCAACGGGGAGCGAGAGCGCACCGTGGTGGAGGAGATGGGCAGTATCAGGGAGAGGCCGGAGGGAGGAGAGGAGGATGAAGACGATGATGATGACGAGAGCAGGAGGGGCAATTTAAATGAAACAGCTGGTAAACACCCCTCTCCCATCTGACCTTGTGTTTACACCTCACCTGTAGATATGCAGCAATCTGGGAGTGCTCTGCCCAAAGGCCGTGTGCGTGTATGATAATCTGTGCTCCCCATGTCCCTCCACCAGGCGTGTTCTCCATGGATGAAGACTCTCTGTCCCGCGACTGTGAGCCCTTCTTCGAGTCGGACGCTGAGGAGGAGAGCACTGATGGTGAGGGGGCTGGGCTCTCATTGGTCCCTTTCTCCCACGGGACTAGCTCTTTAACTGGCATCTGTGTGCTGGCTGCAGGCTCCCTGAGTGAGGAGGCTCCGCCCCCAGCACGTAGCGTGGCTGTGGGTCAACTGTCAGCGGCACGTGCCCAGCACCCCCTGTTACTGGCCCGCTCACTACCCGTCTCCGTACCTGTGTGGGGGTACCGGTGCGGCCGCGGAGCGCAGGCAGACAGCCACAGTGGCGAGCGGGTGAGTGTCCTTGCACCTGTGCCGCTTATTATCTCCCCGCAACGGGGCATGGCACTCACCTCCCCCGCCCTGTACCTCCCCCACAGGCTGGCTGCCCTGACCTCGAACACATTGCTGCCAGCATGCAGGCGCTGCTCGCACCTGGTGCCACCGACGGCACTGAGATGTTTGGAGGACTGCCCCGGCCGCGCCTCAACACCGGAGACTTCTCACTCAAGCACTGAGCTGGAGAGGCACCGAGATGGCGCGCGCACACACACACACACACGCGCGCACACACACACACACACACACACACACACACACACACACACACACACACACACACACACACACACACCAGCTTTTAAAGGTTTTTAAAAAGAAGAAACTGACCACATGCAGTGTTGTGTTGCTCACAGTCCGGTGTGAACGAAGGGTGTTGTGTGCGTGCCCTGACTAGAAGCAACAGTAATAAGCTACTCTCTCTCTCGCTCGCTCGCTCACACACCAAGTTCAACACTAAGATGTTGGTGCTCTTGCAGCGCTAAGTGCATCGGTGAGTTTGTTTTAAATAAAGGATAGGATGCAGTGCTGTGTGTGTGCTTGTGTTCTTCAGACGCACCCGTGCAGAACCGTCTCAGACGAGCTGGCAGTGGCAATAGAAGGGTCCCATTGGAGGAGGAGGAGGAACAGGAGGAGCAGCAGCCGCCACCACGCGAGGGTTAGGAAGGGTCCGGTGACAGAGATAATGCAGTACGGTGGAGTGCAGAGTTCAGAGAAGTGCAGCAATATACTGAATACCTTCAGCACCAGTAAAATGCCAAGTAAAGACGGTAGTGGAACCACAGCCCCCCCCCCCCCCCAGTTTCCCTGAGCCCCCAGCAGAGGGCACCACCGCACACAAGAAAGCACCGAGACCTTGTCAGTGGAAATTCATCTCGATCGTGATGTTGGCAGAAAATTTTGGGAGGATTCACCTTACCATTTGTGTGTGAGAGGAGCGACCAGTGCTCTGACAGATGTGTGTATCCCCTTCCGGTGTTAAATATCCCTTGTATACAGAGGCAGTTGATGGTAGTCATGACATCCTTAGGGCCATGCTTGACAGGCACAGACCGACAGAGAAACAAAGTGACTTTTGCTGCCTTCCCCACTACCACTATGAAAAGCCCAGGATGAATCAACAGGGATCTCTCGGCATACGTACGTTTATTCATAACTGCGTGTGTTCATTTCACCACCACATCCTCACTCAGTGGCACGTATGAAATGAAACAAGGCAGCAATGAGAAACTCCAGCCAGAGTGTTTAGTCACATCAGTGCTGTAGTAATGTGTTGGCTGTTACTCTCAAGCTCGACCGTCGCTGGTACTCGCATTCTTAATCACAAAGACAAAGCAAGGAGTTAAAACAGTATTTTTTCTTGTCGTCAATTTCCACATTGTCACGTTTATGCCATTTTTCTACATCCTTTAACATGCCTCTTGTGTTGCTGTTACTATCGAGTTGCACACTGCCGGAGCCTCTCACTCGGCTTTGCTCTGGATCCAGCAGAAGGACTTGCTCCCTACCCAGAACGCTGGTTGCAGAGGCTCCTTGAAGCTTGTCTTGTACCTGTGCAGCAGCTTGACGGCTTTGGAGTCGCCCTGGCCCTCCACCGCGTAGAAGCTGAGGATGCCCGCCGGCTGGTCCGCATAGACCCCGATCACGGAGCACGCCTTGGCCTCGATGTCCACGTTCTCTCCGTTGTGCCAGGCCTGGTAGCACGATCCGGCCCAGCCCAGACCCCAGGACCTGTCATTCTCCCCGATCCCACAGGCCCCATCCTGAGCTCTTCGGGGAGCACCCTCACACACGATGCCGATCACCACCCAGCCTGTGTACTCCACCTCCCAGTAGCCCCGTGAGCCCCATAGGTTCTCCTTGCAGAGCACCTGGGGGGAGGTACAGGTAGAGGATGGAGGATGGGTTTTGCCTGCAGTAACACAAGCTCGGCAATAGGGGGCACACTTGCGTACCTGTGGAGAGTGGTCGTATCGCTCGGGCCTGTCCAGGTAGGGGCACACGTCCTCTGACATACGGGACACCTTGCGCGTCCCCTCGGAGATCCAGAGCAGCTTCTGGGCAGTCCTGTCATCTAGCGAGAGCGGGAGCCAGTCTGGGAGGGGAGGGGAGGGGAGGGGAGAGACACACAAATGTGTAGAAGGCATGGTGTTTGGGTTAGCTTGGGTTAGGTTAGGCTGCGGGGGCAGGACACCTCCTAGGGAAACGCGCTTACATTTTAGGAGCTCCTCTCGGCTTTGCGGCTCCGGAACGTTGGGCTCGTAAGTAGGGTAGCTCGCTGCAGACAGAGAGGAACATCAGAATGACAGTGTTGCACCGCCTCTCTCTGTCAGTCCACACGGCACAACAAACACCGTGTCCAAGCACTGGTTACTCACCTGCTGCGGCGGCTCCACCATTGGCCTTTCCTACAAAGAGAAGACAGAATGAACCGCATGTTGTATGTCGAGTGTGTGTACGTCACCCTCTGCTCGCCCCCGCCTCCCTCGTCGATGCCCCTCTCGTGTGCCAGCTGGACGCCTGACCTGCTGATTATCAAATTTACTGCTGCCATCAATCTGTCACCCAGACCATCAAGGACCAGGCCATGTAACACACTTAATACCACCAAGCATTTTCCTGGGCTCACCGCTGCCTCTTTTTGTAGCATCATGGATCCTGGAACTGGTCACAGCACATGCTGAAGGTAGCACTCATTCAGCAGTTCACTTCAATGCATTTTGTAGTTACATTTACATTTATTCATTTAGCAGATGCTTTTATCCAAAGCGACATCCATCTCAGCGGAAATACAAACTTGTGCATTACGTTACGAGAAAGAGACATAGTTGCAGGCATGTGATTAAGTAAATCTAGTTTTTTACTTTCCACTTGATGCCCTGCAGTTCATCACTTGAGTAGGTGCATAAAACACAGGATATATGAATCCTAATAATCTTCTTAAATTTTTTTTTTAAATTTGTTTAGCCAATGCTAAAGCGACTTACAGTGTTAATTTATCTACAATTATTTACCCATTTATTCAACGGGGTAATTTTACTGCAGCAATTTAAGGCAAATACCATGTTCAGGGGTTCTACAGCTGGAGGTGGGATTTGATCGTGACCTTTGGGTTCAAAGGCAGCACCTGTCCCATTTTACATCTCATTCTGCCAGCTTTGGATAATGTTTGGGTAGCAGGGCAAACCTATATATGAAGCCATAGTAGATGCATTAGTAGTGATAATTTTGTGCGATTAAATAAAAATGTTCTCAAATACAATCACCCAGTTTCGTGACGAGCCATTTCAACAGAAGGTGCTGGCCATTGGGATGTATGTTCAGAAATCCCGCTAGTCTCGGGACACGCACAGAAATGGCCAGATGACCCCGTGTCAAGTCCCCAGGAGGCGTAGGCTTGCCACGGGTGTCATCAGGGTATCGATGGAGGCGGACGCGTGTCGTCTCCCTGTCGACTCGCCTTCCCAGCAGCCATTCCCAACACGGGCCAAAATACACACGTGGTCTCATTTGGGGGAAATACATTTTCATTCGTTCACATCCAAGTTCTCTCAGTTCTCTTCTCCGGTGTTCTTTGTGCTGACTGGTGCAACGTCCAGCACGGCTGTATGTTACACGATAGCTCACGGGATCATCTCAGTTCTACTCGGGGACAATTTGCGACACACAGCAGCTCTGCCCTGTTGACATCGGCGGATTACCGCAGTCGATCGCAACGGTCCTCCAGAGCAGACAGAACAGTGCCCTAGCACGCTTGCTACAAGCATGCGTCACCCACGGGGCTGTTCCTTATTCACACTAGAGAAGTAGGAGCCTGTTACCACACTGCCAGCAAGTGTGCAGTACCTCAGAGAGAAGGGTGTAGTGGAAAGGAAAGAGTGCAGTGTCTCCAAAGCAAGCTGACTTGGATTTTGCACACAGTGCTGAAGCAGGTGTGTGGATGCTAGTCTTGTCGAGTGAAAGGACTCCGTGAACAATCAACACTTGTGTAATGTGAGGGACCAAAAAGGACACGCCTGTTAAGCTGATATGCTTCCAAAGAGCAGTTAGATGTTAGATGAAGCAGAGATGGGCAGGGAGGAATGCAGGTCATCTGATCTAGACTCAAGGGAGGGACACCAGGAGGTAGTGGCAATGGGTGATGACAGCTCATTCCATCAGTCATCCCTCGACAAAATTTCTCCCTTTTAGGGAGGGAGAGAGGGGAGACGAGGGAGGACAAACAAGCACTACAGCTCTGTTAAGGCAGATGGACAGATGAACAAATCCTTGGACAGACCTGTGGATAAAAGAGTACAGATAGAGTGATGGATTTTCCCTCAGGGGTGCAGTTGGTGAGTACCCATCCATCATCGGGGCTTCAAAGGAGCACCCTCTCTATGGTTGCTTGACCATTCCCCAAAGCTGAAGAAAAAATCCTGTGGAGAAGATCCTGGCCAATACTGGCAGCAAAGCTCTCTGGTAAGAGCAAAACCTGGACTGCCACTGAGGTTCCTCCTGAAAGGAGCTACATGTCAATTCCGTACCTGAGACAGCGACACAAGTCTATGGTATCTTGTACACTTACTGACACTGGCACGTTGACTGGTGGGGGAAGACCACTGGCTAAGGTAGGAAGGGTTTGTCGGGTGGCTCGTCACTGACTTATGTTGGAAAGGTTTCCATTTTCGTGGAACAGTCTGGACGGGGTTAGCGCTAGCGGTTAATACAGACCTGCAGGTTCCTGGAAGTGAGAAACGCGCACCTGATGACAGCTTTCTCATACACTGTAAAGACAGCCATGGTACTGTGGATGAGGCTCATACCTGAACAATGAAAAGGGCAAAAAGCAATGAAAAAGCAAAACGCAAGGTCAGTTGTCCCAGCAACAGCAAAGCAAAGTGTTTCTGCCACACAGGGAGAGTGAACCCTTGACACAGCAGAAAAGAATCTGTTGATGTTGGACTCAGTTTTGTAGGGGCACGGACCCCCGTCGTGAAAAGGGTCTTGCTCCATTTCAGGTTAGAAGTGCTCGAACAGCTGGGGCCGGAGGCTCCAAATGTGTGGTCGCCTGGGATGTCAAGAGCAGTGGGAGGTAGAGCGAGAGGGGATAAAGTGGATCGGCATCAATCTCATCCTTCTCTCTGATATGAAGTGACGAAAAACCGCCCACTGTGCAAGGGGGAGAGAACATCCACATCTGAAACGGAGATTAATGAGAAGATTAGAGGCTCATAGATAGGCAGATTTAGGGCCATAAATAAGCTGAGAGGGAACATGAAGGAACGGCACACAAGCCCACTGTTGATCTGCAGCCATTGGACCTTAAAGTGCACTCAACAACACAAATCAATTGTGCGGTGTCCTCATCAGCTGTCATTCATCTGAACCCCTCATTTATACAGCTGTAGCACTTTGGGTGCCTTTCTCAAGAGTGCAGCAGCGGCTTCAGCCTCAGGACACCAAATTCTCAAAATAGCAGTAAAATACAAGTAAAATCATATACTCGGTGTTATGTAAGCGTGATGGTTGGCCTTCTCCTTGGAGACGTCAGGATGAACGTCAGCCAGTGACGTTACGGGGAGCTGGCTGCTAATCTACAACTCCACGGTGCCCGAACACGCTAAGGTAGAGTGGAAAGAAGGTGGGGGTTGCAGCCAGGAGGTTAAGTTGCTGCAAAGTGGTTCACTCACACCTCATTACCAGAAGAGCCAGAGAGATCCTCACAGCAGGGCCCATTTTCCAAAAGCAAGTGGGTTAACAGGACAGGACATAACAGCAGTGTGGCATTCAGAGGAGATGCAGGGGGTGCAGGTAATCACGGAGAGCGAGAGAGTAAAGTGCACACACCATAGAAGGTTATGAGAAGGTCTGCAGAGACGGAGAGGTGAAAGATGAGGAGGATGTGACGTAGGAAAGAAGGCTGGCGAGGGCAGAGCTGGTTGGCACGGTGGATGTAAAGAACCATGCGTGACAGTAACATTATCTCCAGTTCAATAAACAACAAATTAATCACATCGTAAATTGCACATGAAACACGTAGCGATGAGAGCTGAACAACTTCTGGGCCCTGACCTTCTGCCCGTTTGTCCGCCTGGCCAACCCATCAGTGTTCACTGGCATTGACTTCCTTCTGACTGCACAGGCTCCGCTTTTCACCTTCGAAATCACGTCCATCCGCCAGAGCGACTGCATACTGATGTCTAAAAGACACCGTCCAGCCGTCCACGTACGGGGCAGAGTGGAACCCAAACAGAAGCACACAAGCTCCCCACTTTCCTCCAGTGTTCTTTGTGCTGACTGGCGCTAGATAATCATATTCTCTAGTCATGCTGGCAACAGTTTTCTATTTTCTATTCCTGCAGCTACTATTTACACTTGTGGCTCGATCGAGCAGGTGATTAATCTTCCTCGTAATGTGAGCAGCTAAAGGCAGAGAACTCAAGAGCCTCGATCCTGTTTCAGGTGCCAATCTGGTGGTCAGATCTGACACATCACAAGGGACTGTACCGCCTCAACGCACACAAAGCACCCCAGCGTGGCCCTAAGTAAACGTGTCCAAATGCTCCTTTTCCCTTTATCTTCTAGCCCCAGCCGTACTGAGACCAGCTCTTCCTCTGTGAACCAGCATTGGTGTTGCTGTTGTTGGCTTGGGGTTGGAACAATTCCTAAGATACAGATTATCTCCAAGAACATTTTCATCACTAAACAGGTGAAGAGAACTGCTGTGACACAAAGGTACTGCTTCAAGATGCTAAATGTTGCCTCGGCCAACCAAAGTCCGAAATCCCGCAAGCAACATAAGAGGAGGTAGAAGCCCATGTACAGCGAGATGCCAAACCCAACAGCCAGGTGCTCAGGCAGGACCTTACCGGACTTTTTGGACTCAGGCATGATTCTGGCAGCACAGGCAGAGGTTCTGACTCTTGCTTCCCTTTGGGACGAATGCTTGTCAGCCGCCCCAGGCCAACTCTTATTCCCTACGAGCGGGTGGGGTGGGGGGGTGTTGTAGTGAATGAGAACGAGGCAAGTGGGAGGACAGGGCTGGGGACATGCGCACTCTGCATGAGACACCCAGTGGGGATGCTGGTGACTGTCATCTGAAACTGGTGAAACCCAAGTGTCCATCCCCCACCCCCACTCTTGTAGCAGAATGGAGAGGTAGACATGGTTGCTTGGGGGGAGTCAAATTGCCCAAGAGACCACCAGGGTGCGAGGGCCACGCCCCAAACAGTAACCCACTTGCACTGAGTGCACCACTACTTAAAGAAAAACAAGGACACCTGCTGATCTGCACATCAACATAGTCTCTGGCTGTTGTCTCCGTGGGAACGGCTCAACTCAGTTGCCATGGTGACATTCAGTAGCTGGTTTGACTAACTTCATCCAGAGTGCATGTTTGGACAAGCCCTCAGAAAAGAGAATTGTGGTGAAGAACACCTGAGCTTGTCACCATTCCAACACAGGGCCCCGATTCAGTCGTCTCCGTGGAAAGAGAGCGAGATACAGGCGCGGTCTCATGGCAGGCCTCTGACGCGATGCAGGAATCCAAGTAGGTTCACACGCCGTGACGTTGGAGAGTGCCAACACCGCTGTGGATCAGGCCAGTTCTCCTTGCTGTTCCAGCAATCCCCAGCTGATGCCTCACATGGCCATTCTTTGTGTCGGTCGCTCTGAGGGCAGCGGGAACCACACTCCATTTGTGGGCACCACACACCGCGAGGGACCGGTAGAGTAACACAAACTGCTCCTCCCGACATCATGCTAAGAAGGGCGTTTATGGCACAACCTGTCCACTGACTGTCAGTCATCCCACTTCGCTTCTCGGCCTTTTGGCTAAGATCAAAGTGTAGTTCCGGAGATTTTAGCGGGGGCAGAGTGGAATCGTATTCAGGACTGTGTGTGGCATGTCCGCAGCTTTCCTGAGGCGAAGCTCTGCTCCTTTGTAGGAGTTCTATTTTTTTTGGGGTAGCCTGCTAAGCCTAAGGTGCAGGGTTTCGAGTGGCTTGTCCGCCGTCCCTGTAGGGTGACACAGACATTTTGTTTTTAGCCGTTCTGCACCAGATTGTCCAGAGTAGGGTTTTCCTCGAAGACGTTGGCGGCCCCTGGAGAAAACGAGAGACCATCATTGGCGGCGAGGACAATGGCTGGAAGGATGCAGGCATTGAAGAATACCATCCGCTTCCGCTGGAGGAACTGGGACGATGTCGTCGGATTTCACGAGCACATTCCATTCATTCGTGAGATCGTCTTCGGACTCCTGGGACTTCCAGCGGAGGACATTGTCTGCATCCAAAGGAATGGGCAGTTGTCCTTCTTCGATGTCACACTGGCAACTGATGAACGTTATTGGAGGGTGCTGGAGACGTGTGGGGTGAGTGCAATGCATTCCAAGCTGCTCCCCTACTCCATCAAGGCACTCTGGAGGACAGATAGAAGAGTTGTGACTGTCCACGTCTTCGACCCCTTCGTGTCGGCAGACGTCGTGGCAGCCTTCCTGGGGGATTTTGCTGACGTCTTCCCTGGACACGAGGAAGACCGGGACCTTCTGGGTATCTGGATTGGACGGAGATGCTTTTTAGTTCGCCTGGGTACCCACCCTGCAGGGATGGACGGTTATAGGCACCTGCCTGCGTATTTCACCTTGGGTAAAGCAAGAGGCTACCTATTTTATTCTCGTCAGCCTCCCTCTTGCCATCTGTGTCTTGGCGAGGGACACACCAGGAAATCTTGCAAGACAATGAAGTGCCAGTGATGTTTGGAGATCGGCCACCTGGCTAAGGACTGCGTAGGCCCCCACCGCTGTACCCAATGCGGGGGGGAAAATCATCTCTCCCGCAGCTGCCCGCAGCACAAGCCGACCTATGCCGGGGTGGTACGGGCAGGAGCGGTGCCGACAGCAGGACAGTGTGGAAGCCCAGCCTTCGTCTGGCAGCGCTGCGGTTGTCCGGGACCAGTGTGGCATGGTCTTCTTTTTCGCTGGGCACTTCTGAGGGGTCCCGGGCCAAGGAGGAGAGGGACACACCTAGTCACTGGGGTATTTTACAGGACTTTGTGGGAGTGACCAGGAAAAAGAAAAGGCGCAGGAGGGAGGCTGGGTTGATCTTCGGTACTACACTGGGGGTGCTGGTCTTGACTGCGCCCCCTCAAAAGGGCGGAGAAGATGCTCCCTCCTCCATAGGGGTACCCGATCATTCGGGCTTATTAGTTATTTGTCTCGGGAGGGGTCTCCCCCTAGGTTCATTTCGTCAGGGCCTGGGGAAGAGTCCCACCTGACAGCTGTGGAGGATGGAGATTTTTGTTTAGAAAAACTGTTTGAATAATTTATTTTAATTTGTACATTTTATTGTGTTTACGGTGTTTTGTTTTTGTGCGTTTAGTATGAATGTTTGATGTTTGTGGTTTTTAATGACGGAGCTAAATCAGAATGTGGCAGTTCTGGCATAGGTGCCTGGATACTTTTCTTGTGAGTGTGGTAGACGTGTTTTAAGCCTTGTATTTAAACCACTTTTTGGTGAAGGGTTTTCAAGTCCCAGGTTCGTTTTGTCATAATGGAAATTTATATTTGCTTTTAAATTCTGATGTTTATTACTCCTTGTACTGGTAATCCAAGATGTATGGAGAAAATAATAAGCTCCATCATCTCTATGTTAAGAGATGGTGTTATAATGAAATGTGAGGATGTTATTTTATGTTTGTGATGTGGAATACTGGAGGTTATTCAATACCATAAGAACAAAATAAAAAGTAATCAAAAAAATCCCACTTAACTGAAGCGGTAAGGAACCTTCTCTTCTCCTTTTGAGCTGTTTGTGCTAGAGGTGACATTAGTCACACAAAAGAAAGTTAAGCTCCCTGCTCTAGAGTCCCCTGCCCACTTCAAGGCTTGACACCGAGACCATTTTGTTAAAGGGACCCGATTCTCAGAGGATAAGCAGTGTGTCAATGACGTCCTGCGGGAGACCCAAGACAACAGAGCAAAACAAAGCGCAATCACCATTTACTAGGCCTCTATTTTCCAACGATCTCCTCCTGCTTCCATCTGCTCTCAGGAGACAATGCAATACATTGGCACCACCTTTGTCAGCTTTATTACACACAAACGTACCCTTCCCAAGTGGCCAGAGGTCTTTACAGCGCACGGCTGCCCTGAGCTCCTCAGCGCCCAGCAGTCACTGCACAAGGAGAGCCTCTCCCACTCACATTTGTGCAGCTGTCACGCTTCTCCAGAGTGACAGGCTTCTACGCTAAATACACCGATTTACCCATTCATATTTACTTAGCAGACTCTTTTCTCCAAAACAACTTCCAAAGAACTCTTTGTAGTATTATCAGCTCACACAACTTTTTCACCAAGGTGACTTACACTGCATTTATACAGCTAAGCAGCTGAGATCAACAGGAAGTTCACCACCTTCACAAAACCACCACATGAAGACCACCGTTGGGACCTCACGTTCTGTAGACATGCAGCAATAAGGTACCAACACTCCGTTTCACACAACACTTTAATAAATTACTCTCTACTGTAAAAATAAAAAAGGTGACAGCAATATTTTTTTATAACGGAACAGTATTTTCCAGATTATTTGTACAGTTGCATTTCTGGGCTGTGTGCTCCTTCATAAATTCCACAGCATTTATAAACATCATTATGTACATGTACTAGATGATGCTGGCACCGCAGCAGCACGTCACTCAACGTCCTCCACCATTGGCTGCACCACCTGCGGTCCCGCCTCCTGTCTGATCTTGTGCTCCTGACATCATGAGGAAAAGGACCAAAGGCACAATGTACATCCACTGCAGACAGAAAAAACAGGGAGAGGCAAAACAGCACAGGGAAAAAGAAGCATTAATAGAGCAGAGACAACAGGAAACACACCACAATGCATGAACCAATCAGTGATCCAGATTAGAATCAGTGCTCTGTAATCACTGGGTGAATCAAAGACTTCAGCAACTCCAAAGCCCAATGTTACTTGTCCAGAATCCTCACCGAGAGCCAGGATTGATCACATTGCAAGTAGGAGGTGCAGAGAAGCATTGAGAGAGGCGAGGCAGAGGCAGGCCAAAGGTGGAGCAAGGCCATGGCTTAGGGAGCCTGCCAACTGCCCCAAATCAAGCGGATCACGGGGGGTGGCCGATTCGCAGATGAGCGCCGAAACTCGACCCTCGCCCAGCCCTGCTTGCCTTTCGTCAGAAAGAATCTCACCAGCGTCAATCTGCTCAAAGAGCCTTGAGCTAACAGCAGGACACCAGTAGCTCAGCCCAGCTGCACACATCCATCTCCATCTTGGAGCCTCAAGGCTACGGCTTTGTGGGCCATCAGAGAGGACACACTGTTCTCAAAGTTTAATTGAGTCCCAGCGTTGTAACACCTGTATCTCTATTACATAAGCGTGTGTTTGACGTCCAAGGAAAACATAACAGAAAACAGCAGAGCTCGCAGCCCAAGGGGGAAGCTGAGCACCGGGTCCAAACCAGATGACATGCTGACTCAGTATTTCCGCTGCATTACCACACAGTACGCTGATGCCACAGGGCTGATGAACAGCGGATGAGCTGTACAACAAAGATCACGGTAAAGCCAGTAAATCCCACAAATATCAGAGCTCACGTCACCTCGGTTTGACCCAGGACACGAGGGAGCAGTGAACGCATGCAGTGAAGACACTCGCAAAGTGAAAGTTAGTGAGGAAGAGGATGAGGATGAGCGCAGGGACTGACAGTACAGTACTTGGAACAAACGAGAATCAGCTCTGTTCTCTGGTGCCCCCTGGGGAGGGTTGTGTGGAACTCGTGGCCATGAGGAACACCGCGCCTCCGAGAATCAAATACCACTGAAACACAGCACAGCACCGCAGAGCACAATGTGGGTCACTCAACAGCACAGTCTCAGTCCAACAGCACAGCAACTGGATCAATAACACAGCGCAACGTGCAAGTCCAGCACACACGAGAGCTCAACACCGCACGGCATAGCATGGCACGGCACGGCTGCACACAGTCTTACATGCAGCAGCACAGCAGTCAAAGAGAAAGAGAAGCGAAACAGACAGACACAGAGACAGAGTCACAGACAGCAGGAGGACACACCACATATACACTCACATATTTTGCAAAGAATGATTTCTGCTCTTGAGGGTTTTTGCCTTTCTTTTCCATTTCCTGCTCCATCCTCTCGATGAAGAGAGCGGTCTCGGGCCTGCGAGGCACGGTGACACGAGATAACAGGACAAGCGCTTAGGCTTAGGGTTGCTCCGTTGACCTATGTGCCACTTGGCATTCTGGGAAGCAGACAAGTCATCACCAGAATCAAGCAGTACGTTTGTCCAAGTTTGAGGCGCAAAGAGTAGGCCTGCAGGAGAGACTCACGCAGGGGCGCTGACAGGTCCCATGATGCTCAGTGTGGTGTTGAAGGACTCGAGGTCCACATCATCCTCGACCTCAGCACCTCGGCATGTGCCCGGAACCGTCACTATGGAGATACCGATGAGGTAGCCCGCAACATCGGTGTGTAGGGTGATGACATCGCTGAGGTGGGACTCCACCAGCGAGCACTGCGGAGGAACCACACGCCACACATATGGATTAGCATCTCCAATAAGGGTGCCGCTGCACGTCATGACGATAAGCGGGGAGACGCGCGCATACGAACCGCTCGGACGAACGCGGTGAGGTAGCCTTCCGCCTGCCGCTCCGACGGCCTCTCCGTCTGCACAAACACCCGGGGCACCCGCACCCGGTACAGGCCGTCCACCGCAGCCACCTCCTGATGTACAGCGGGGGACAGGGAGAGGGGGGCGTCAAGGCTGGGACCGGCCCGCCCGGGGCGCAGTTCACCGCGACGCCCTCTCTCACCTTCAGCACGGCCCGCTCCTCCTCCGTCAGCGCGTTCTGCCACAGCGATGCGGCGGGCTCCCTCCCCCGCAGCTGCACGGAGCCCCGTAGGCGGAAGCGCGGCGTGTCGTCTGGAGGAAGAGGCAGCGCCGTGAGGGGGGGCATCGCGGACAGGGACCGAGACAGACGGAGAGCTACGAGTGTGTCGCTACGGTCAGAGGTCCTCACCCAGCTCGAACGAGTGCTCCAAGGGGACCGAGAGCCCGGTGACCTCCGCGTCGGGGCCGTCGACTGCCTGCGGAGACACAGGAGGACCTCAGTCCTCGCAACTTGCGGTTCATTACAGCGGCGTCAGTAACCTACCCATCAACGATCAACACCAATTTCACTGTGTCGTCACCCCCTCGCAACCTTACCTTGCCCTCATCCATCCTGTCACCTCCCCCCGTTTCAGTGTGACGTCACCCACCGCCACGAGCGACTCGCTCGACTTGGCCCTCAGTCTGACTGACTGACTGACTGACTGAGGCAGGCAGGGCAGCGGCAGCAGGGGGCTAAAAATGCTACTACTCTACTCTGCAGTAGTCTAAAACGGACCGATTTCACCGCGGACATTCGACCGTGAACAGGTGTACACCTTACACTCACCCTTTTAGGGGTGTTTCCATGAGCAAACTCTGCCGTTAAGATCACAACAGCTGCCGTTAATAAAAAAAGAGCAGCCACAGAAGACACAGCCACCGCCATCTTCGACAACCGGAAGCAACGGAAAAAAAGAAAAAACGGGCAGACGAGCGGTGACGTCAGCGCCAAATTCACCGTAGTGCACCGAATAGAAGGGCGATGTAATCGCTTCGAAGGGTTCGCGAGGTGCCTTGCGCCGGACGAGTAGCACTGAAAGTGAGCGGCAGGTGTCGCCATCCGCCCACTTTAGCGGTGTTCCCTTGTCTGTGAAGGAGGCGCTAATGTGGGAGGATGCGATGAACATCCTATAGAAGAGACACACACACACACACACACACACACACACACACACACACACACACACACACACACACACACACACATTTTTAAACCGCTTGTCCCATAGGGGGTCGCGGGGAGCTGGCAACACAGGGCGCAAGGAGACACACCCAGGACGGGACGCCAGTCCGCCGCAAGGCACCCCAAGCGGGACTCGAACCCCAGACCCACCAGAGAGAAGGACCCAGTCCAACCCACTGCGCTACCGCGCCCCCTCCCATAGAAGATACAATGTGTTCATTACAGTAGCAGAAAGAAACGCATACCGACGTGTGGTTATTAAGTACAGTTACTTTGTTTCTCTCCGTCATATGAACCGATATTCATCACACAACTTAGTAGCTGCATAAAACTTTATCCAAATATCCATGATTCCTGATCACCTTCCTAGCAATTTTTTTTGGAGATGCATAAGCATTTACATGCAATATACAGGAGTAGCTGCGTGAAGGTTTACCTGCGGATGATCTTAAAGTTACGATGCATGAACATTTACACCTTATATGAACTTAAGAGATCATGGGAGGAGTGAGTCTGGAAGAGGTGAGTTTTCGATGTGGACAGAGCAGTTCTAAGTGAGAGGAGCAGGTCGTTCGACCGCAACGGAGCCAGAACCAAGAACCTCCGCGCTTTACCTTTCGTGTGCAGAACCACCGAGCGGGCAGATGTGGAAGAGCGTAGTGGTTTGGTTGGGGTGTAGCAGTTGATCAAGTCTTGTAGGTAACTGGGAGTAGTTCTATCAATGCTTTTGTAGGCCATAACCAGGGTCTTAAATTTCATCCGGGCGACTATGGGAAGCCGGTGCAGAGAAACGAGTAGAGGAGATACATGAGAACGCTTCAGCAAGTCAAACACGACTCGGGGAGCAGCAGCGTTCTGTATCAACTGCAGAGGTTTGATGGCAGTAGCAGGAAGGCCACACAGGAGAGAGTTGCAGTATCCCAACAGGACGTCACCATGACCTGGACAAGTAGTTGGGCAGAGTCCGTTGTGAGGTGAGGATGGATCCTGCGGGTGTTAATGCAGGGTGTTTCTGCAGGACCAGGTTGTGGGTTCGATGTGCTGAGAGAAAAACAGACTTGTGTCAATCGTTACTCCCAGACTCTTGGCTGAGGAGGTAGGCGAGGTGAGTGAGTTGTCCAGTTTGATCGATAGATTGTGAGAGGAGGACGGGCCAGCTGGGAGGTAAAGAATCTCTGTTTTGGAGAGGTTGAGTTAGAGGTGGTGATCAAACATCCATGCAGAAATGTCCTACAGGCACGCAGCAATGCGTGCGGAAATGTCTGATGCTCCAGGTGGAAAGGAGAGGAAGAGCTGGGTATTATCAGCATAGCAGTGGTATTTGAACCAATGGGAGGTGATGACCGGGCTGAGGGAGGAGGTGTAGCTCGAGAAGAGAAGAGGACCCAGTACTGAGCCCTGCGGGACACCGGTTGAGAAAGGCAGAGGAGAAGAACCGGAGTCCCACTGGACCACTTGATAGGATCTGTCAGATAGGTAGGGCTCAAACCTTCTTAGTGCCGCTCCTTTGATCTCAAGCTGGCTAAGAGAGGAAAGTAGAGACACACTACACTTCTACTACAGAGCTTCGGGCCACATGGGCCAGGGTTCAGGGGTCATGAGCACACGGACAGTGCCCTGCAGTGCGACTCTTCAATGAGCAGCTGAGAGAGGGACACAAGGACACTTCTACCATGTACCTGCAACCAGTGCTCAATGGTAGGGGCACTCCACAGGATCTCTCCTTCAGAGCTCTTCAGAGCTCTGGTGTGTCCCTGGTGTGTCTCTAGTGTGTTTCTGGAGTGTCCCTGGTGTGTCTCTGGAGTGGTTTTTATGCGCTCTTCTCACACAATGACACACTGGACAACGCTGGACAAAGGATCATGGACACAATACAAATGAAAGGTTGATGATATACGGAATTACTACAATAATTGCATTAGGTATTAAAGCTATAAGTAACCCAAAAGGCCACGGAGGAACGGAAAAGTAAAAACCTCCAATAGAAAGGGAAGGGAGAAGAAAAACCCCTGGAGGTCCAAGTGTCAGTGGCTGCCCCCCACCCCTGCAACCATCCCTTGGTGTTCCAGATATTTGAAAAAAGAAACTTCTACTTTTCTTCAAAGTCACTGCCAACAAACTCTAGGTAGTGTAATCAGCCCACACACCTTATTCACCCTGGTGACTAACACTCATCCATAGAACACACTCTTTCGGTGGCACTTGCACACCATGGGGGAAACTGAACAGCATAGCTTTGGACTGTGGGGGGAAACCCACACAGACATGGGGAGAACATGCAAACTCCACACAGACTGAGCAGAGATTGAACCCATGTCCTCTCACACCACCCAGGCGCTGTGAGACAGCAGCGCTACTCGTTGTGACACTATGTCTTTTAATTCAGCTTACAGTTATTTGCAACACTGATGCATGAAAGAATGAAGAGGCTTCTTCCGTGAACCACACATATGTTGCATGTCCACAAGGAAAAGGGACGCATGGCTACTGCAGAGGCGAAACTGTCCTGTGAGTCATAGTTTCCCGGAACAAGTCCATTCAAACACATACAGTCTACAATCGCTTGTCCCAAGGGGGCGGGGGGGGCTCACAGCAAGCCGAAGCCTAACCCGGCAACACAGGGTGCAAAGTTGGAGGATGAGAGGACACACCCAGGAAGGGACACCAGTCCGTCACAAGGCACCCCGAGTGGGATTCAAACCCCAGACCTGCCAGAGAGCAGGACCTGGTCAAACCCGCTGCGGCAGAGAGGGCACCCCCCTTTCCATTCAAACATTCAATTTCTCTGTGTCACAGCTGCAACCTGTGAAAATTTATGAAAAAAACATGTGACAATGTATTTCTTTGTTATGTCGTCAGTGTCAGTAAATCGGACATTCAGGGTGACATCACTCCTGTCTCTGTTAATTGCGTCCAGCCGTGACCAGTGTCCAAACTTGGGCCTCTTTTCTCCTGTTTTCACGTGATTACTGCATGTAGAGACACAGGACTGAAGGGACATGCTGAGCAGCTCTTTTTGCACTAACCCTAACCCTAACCCTTCCATGCCCAGTCAGAGGTCTCTGTGTGTGCGCGTGGGCCGTGATGGGACAGTACTCGTGCTCGAAATCACTTTGAGCACATCTCTCTCACAGGACACACATGGCGCAGGACTGCTGTCCTGCATGTAAATTGGTGCCGCGTCCTTCGTCAGAACGGCCACGCCGGTGTCACTTGCGCCGAGGCAGACGAGCTGGAGCGTCTGAAGCGGCTGAAGCGGCTGCGTCCTGGTCCACCGAGCTGTGCGTGAAGGTCCAAGCGCCCTGCTGTCAGCACCTCTGACCTCCCGCCCTTCTCCGGTTGCGGACGCTATAAATAACGAGCCTCGCTCTGCCCGTCTGTCTTAAGTTCTCTCTCTCGCTCAAATTGAAATTCAAAAGCGCGTTTATTGACATTCCAAGGTTATGAAGGCATCGTGGAGCTGTGTTCCAGTACGCCTGTTTACTGATGTGCGGGAGCAGATGTGCAGCAGGATGGAGCTCAGCCACCCTGGTGCTCGTCCTGCACAGACAGAGACACACGCAGAGACACACGCACTGCTCATGGGTGAGTCCCTCTTTTTATCCACAGTGCTGCGTTGACACCTCAACAATGTTGCCTCTCTCAGGTGGCACTTCTACAGAGTAGCTCAGGTCCCTCTTGGGACCCTGGGCCTCGGGAGCCTTTGCTGAGGAGCTCACCCACTCACGTAAAGCACAGCATGACTTGTCGATGGCCATGCAGGATGTGCCCAAATAAGAGCTGAGCTCGCAAACCCCAGTGTGCTGTAGGATTTCACCGTCTGTTGAATCACAATCAGCAACAGACGGAGAGCTTTAGACACACAGCTTGTGTGTGTAACACCACCATGTTGCTGGTTCACATCCCTCCAGCAGCTCCTCTAGGAGTGATAGTCAAACAGCAAATACACAGTTAATCACAGCAGACGGTGATGGATTCGTTGATGGTGCTGTCAGGAGTTTAGGATAGAAGCGGCTCTCAAAGAGGTGGGTTCGAGACCCTTCTTCGGTGTGAGGGTATTCAGCAGCTGTGAGGGACACCGAGCTCATTCCATCACTGTGACACTGGACCCCTGTGAGTGGGACCGCCCAACGGCACAGGATGGAGGAGCATAGCACTTTTTTGTTGGCCTCACTGTATGATGTGCCAGACATTCTTGGTCCCTCACGGCCCTTGATGGCCCATGGTGACTTTTGAGGACCTTTGGTGACTGCTACCACTTGTATCACTCACTCGTGCAGTGAAACAATGTCCAGATGGGGCTGGGTTGAGACACTGAGCAGGTAAGTCCAGACTCAGCTCTCCTAACCGTGCTCCACACGTCTGGTCTCAGTGCGTCTTTCTCCCTCAGGGTCTCAAGTGTCACCGTCTCCTTGGCTGTGTGTGTGTGTGTGTGTGTGTGTGTGTGTGTGTGTGTGTGTGTGTGTGTGTGTCTTTCCCTCCCCAGGGGTTCGAAAGCTCATGAGGAGAGAGAGCGGCGCAATAAAAGGGATGCAGAGAGGGCTTGGGACAGACGCACGGACGAAGGAAGCAGCAGCAGCACCAACGAAGGACAGCAACACGCAGCCATGCCTGAGGCCAAGAAGGCAGGTAAAGCAGTGAGACGGAGGCACAGGGACACGAGCGTGTTGGGTCCCGGCAGCCTGCGGTCCGCTCTCTGGCACACTCTCAAAGGGGACTGAACACTTGTCAGGCACTCGTCTGCATGGTCAGGGATGAAAGTGCATGTGCGTGTGCGCGTGCGCCAGCCTCCAGCGTGGGCCACTCGTAGTATCTTGGTCTCGGTAAGGTTCAGATCCATCACGGGAAACGGTTCAATGGTTGTTTCACTGTCAGGTGGTGTGTGAAGACAGAGCTCTGAGCTGAATTTGGGGCCAGTCACACTGAATGTATGTGTGTGCGTGTGTGGGAGGGGTTGGGGGGCAGACTGGGGCTCTCTCATCGTCATTGTGGAGACTTTCTGCATCGGTAATGAGGGATAAGAGCCAGCGCACACCGGACTGTGTGCGTCATAATGAAGAACGCTGTGAATAAACATGAGGAGTAGGAGGAGGAGGAGGAGGAGGAGGAGGAGGAGGAGGAGTGGAGGCAGCGCTGCAGGAGGCCTCACTTAGACACAGGAGCTGTGTGTATTTGTGTGTGCGCGAGCCACTTCGCTTAGGTCTCAAACAGACGCTAGAACAGGGAAAGCAGGCACTTTCATACCTGCACGTTAGAGCGGGAGGACCACGTTCAGGCTCTGGGCGAACATGCGCTTCTTGAGCGTCGGCCGCCGTCCACCACTGCAGCCCATCCGCCGTCTCCGCCGCTGCGCTGCCAAGACGCGCACCGGCACCCACACACACAGGGAGGTCGTGGCGCTCCTGACCCTATGAGCGCGCGCACGGTCGCGGTGGTGGCGGCGGCCCTCCCCAGCGAGCTGAGCGTGTCCTCCGGCGGCGCGGCTCCTGAAACATCACCCTGTGTTTACAGAAGCGGGCAATTAGTGTCACGCAGATTTATCGTCTCGCTGCGGTCGCGCTGCTCGTGAGGCCAACGAGTGAAAATATGAGCGCGTCCCGTGTTCCGCCGGCGTCTCGCCTTTCCGACAGCGGCAGCGGACCAGAGGAACGGTAAATCACGGTACTCAACGCTCCGGTGCGGGCGGCTGACCCCCTCACAGCGCAACTCCTCTCTGCCCTAAGGTCAGGTGAAGGATGTTCACGCTTTGTTACATACTGTATAAACATACAGTAAGTGACACATGTGATTGACGCACTTTGATGGACACATTGACATTTTGTGACACGCTGTGACATGAGGAAAAGGGCTGTTCTCATGCTCCGGGTTCCTTTATTCACTTCCTCACTACTGCGTCCACTACTGTCCATCTGTCCACCTTTCTTCTCCTCTTCCTCCTCCTCCTCTCTGCGCGTCTCATGTCTCTGTCCACTTCTCGTCTTGCGTCCCCCTTTCAGTCTCCGTTTAGCCGTCAGCCGCCGGTACCCAGTAGCGGTGAGGATCACAGGGAGAGTGGATTTCCCCAGGGGTCAGGAACCCGTCGCCACTCCACTGACCCGAACCCGAACCCGGGCAGCACCTCAGTCCTCAGCTCCCCCTCTGGCAGGACAGCAGACAAGAACGTCTTGATCCGAACTTATGCAAAGCCACTTCAGCACAATTCATCGTAACTCCGTCCACGTTAGCTTAGTTCGCCTAACGGAACCGATTCCCGCCCTTTGTACGCCGTCTCTCAGTTTCTTCCAGCTTTCTGACACTACCCCTTTTCTCTTGGCTTCTCTCCTCCAACATGACATTATGACACTTGAGTAATAATATTTTTTCAAAAATCGCTCCACCCTGCCATTAATCATCCTTCCGGAACTTTCCTGGTGCCTCTGTGTTTTCCTTTCTCAGGAAGGTTCTTCTCTCTGCTCAGACGCCTCCGGCTCCACCAGCATCCGGCTAGAGCGAGGAAAGGGGCTTATAAACACCCTGAAATGAAAGATCCAGGGCCTTAGGGTTAGGGTTCGAGGTCAAGAGTGAGGAGGCCCTGCGAGAAGTATGTGCCAGTTCCTGTCTACTCAAACTAGGTGTTGATGCGTGCCCCCTGGTGCTCCTCCAGCCTCTTCTTTCTCCCCCTTGGACTGAGCATAACACCATCCATGCTTCCCGACAAGGTGGGTGTGGGACGCTTTTCTGAATGTGACAGCAACTCTGCACATGAACTCCACCTTTCCCACATCTCATGCCCTCCTCCTCTTCAGCCCTGCAAGAGGTGCAAGACATGAAAGAGGTCCTTTCTGCTTCATCTCTTGGTGCAGAAGGGCCTTGCACCCCCCTTCCCCTGCCTCTCTCACTCCCTCCCTCTACTTCACCTGCGCTCTTTCTTGAAAAGCCCAAATCAGTGCTCCATAAGTCCACTCACCAGAACAGACACATAAAGCTGCGAAAGAGAGCCAGGAGAGCTTAGCTGTACCAGGATGCTGCCAGCCAGGCACCGCCCCCTTACCCCCCACAGATGGACACCTGCCACATTCCACTGATGCCACTCACGCGGAATAAAAATAGCATGTCGCCCATCCATCTTCGTCATGTGTCACATCATAGTCCGCCTTCCTCCAGGGCACCGTCGGCCCCTACCTTCTCCGTGTGCTTCGTCTCGACCTGCTCCGCATGTCCAGGTGTCCTGCCTCCATGGAGAAAAGGCCCTTTGGAAGCACCGTCCGCACGAAAGGTCACGGCCTGTCAGCGGGCGACTGGCGGCATCTGTGCGACTGTGTCGATGACAGGCTGGAACGAGCGTTCCGCGTAGCTTAATACCCCAATGAAATGGAGAAAGGGAGCCTGTGTGTAATCCCGTATCTCTGTGTGTGCGTGCGTGCGTGTGCGTGCGTGTGCGTGCGCGCGCAGGACTGCGCTGCATTAACACGAAGACAGCAGGAGCAGAGAGGTTAATGCAGAGGTACATAGAGGGATGTACACGGAGATTTACAGCACTACCGCAGAGTGAAACGATCATGGGAGATGAGCACTGAGACAGGACACTGAAACGCCACCGTGTGACCTTGTCGTGACCCTCTGGCGTCACTCAGCAAGGCCCTCGCTGGGGTCAGAATCGCTCAGCCCAGCGTTGGCTGAGAAGTGACGGCGTGGCATTCGTTCCTGGGCAATGAGGAGAGGAGGGAACATCAGCAGATTCCCGAGGGGAACGGAGAGATGGAGGGAAAGCGGCAACGCGGACAGTTAAGCTGTGATTTACAGAGAGCCAGTCCTGCGCTGCACCTGCACTCGGTTGGGTTCGACACAGCAGGACGGCGCCACCTGGTGTGCAAACATGGCAAACAACAACGATGACGACGACGAGAAACAAACATGAGTGGGTTCACTGGTTCTCAAGTGCGTCCCTGGTTCTACCGGAGTCAGATAATGTCGCACATGGGTTTTAACGCAGGGAAGAGACTTGTCCATGTTTGGAGTGCTGTCCTTTAAATTTAGGAACAGGAAGAGACGTGTCCCCCGTCTATATAGAGACGCGAAAAGGGGTGAGAAACTCCCTCCTGCTCTTGGCTTAAAATAGCTGCCCCCTGCGGGCCCCCAGAGCCAAGGCCTCTCTCCTCCGGGACCTGAGCCCATCTGGAGGAACAGGCTCAGGGAAGAGGGGCTCTGGATGGGAGGGGCTAATCTATAAATACAGGCACGCAGGGCCTTTGGACAGAGGGCAGGGGAGGGCTGGCGGCGCACAACCACCGCAGCCCTCAGCTGGCCACCGGGGGCAGCGCAGTACTGCTATCACCGTATTATTATTTACTACATCTTTTTATGGTCACGTAAGGAGGCGAGACGCGCAGCCTTCACAGTCATCCTTCACGAGCACCGCGTGGAGCTCGGAGCGCGTGCAAGGAAGACCCGCAGGTGCGCGCTGAAGAGTCGCCCTCCCTCCGTGTGCTGGGGGCAGACCCTGGACTCTGCGGTCAGCCCTATCCACTGTACACACAGGGGTCGGTGTCAGAGTGTCATGGTGTGGAGGCCAGGTGCAGGAGACTGAGCGTTAACACACTGCGGCCTGAAAGACAAACCTGGTCAAAAATAGAGGCGTTGGCCATAAGAGCCGGGGGAGCAGCAAGTCAACAGACAGGGAGGAGCACAGAGACTCAGGGCGTGGGGGAGGGGCAGCAGGGCCAGTTTCTGTGTCTCGGTGGAGAGACGGACACCCTTCCCTTTGCCTGACTCGGCCCCCCGTCTCCGCACCTGCTCGTTGAGCCCACCCCGCGCGCACACACACCTGGCTGTACGTGTCCAAGCCGTGCTTCTGAAAATCCTCCCGTGCTGAGAACTGTCTCCTGCAGTCAGACATGTGGTTAAGGGACCTGGAGGCAGGAAGAGGCCAGATGTAGCGGTTATCGTGGGTTCTGTCCCCGCAGAAGGTTCTGGTCCAGCTGTTCCAACTGATATAGACTGATGTAGTGACACTGGGAGCAGTTCTGAACACGGAGGTAACAGCAGGGTTCGAGGGCCTCCTCAGCTGTGTCAGGCTGCCCCACTTACCTGGACAGAAGGACTTTGGCTCTGTGTCCTTGGGCCACAGCAGGACCAGCCAGACGAGGAGGCCATGACACGCGTGCACGCGCGCGCGCACACACACACACACGCACACACACACACGTTCACATGCAATGATACACTTTGCACATCTAAAATGTTTTTTCCTCCTCTTCCTCCTCCTCAGTGTCCAAGAAAGACAAGAGTGCAGCGGCCCCTGCTGGTGAGTAGAGGACATGACAGCCTGTGGTACACACACACACACACACACACACACACACGCACACACACACACGCACACACGCACACACACGCACGCGCACGCACACACACACACACACACGCGCACTGCAGTCAGATGCCTCAAAGAAGAGCAGTTACTTAAGATCATTTTATTGTCACTTCTCATCATTTTAATGCTTTTCTTTGTTCTCTTGGCAGTAAAAAAACCTGAAGGTGAGTAAAGGCTGCTAGCAATGCAGTGTGTGTTTATACCTGTGTCTGTGTTTGATTGCAGCTCTCTAGTGTATGCATATATGTTTGTCTAGAAATATATACCAGCTCCTATTACTTAACAAGTATGACCTGTTGCTAAAAAGCTGCTTATGAAGAGAATTTTCATGAAACTTACTATTAATTACCATTCATTTAAATAGAGAAAATAAAAAAAATCATATGGTCCTGATCCACAAGAATTTTGCCTCTTACACTCAAACTTCCTGCCTTTGAAACACAGAGCAACTGTCAATGAAACCCAAATCGAGAACGTCAGAACTGCTCCGGACACCTTTAAATCCAGGAGTCACGTGTTCAAAATCATTTGTTCATAATCCATTCGAGAGCCTTTTTTCTGGAGCTACCCCCCACCCTTCACTTTTCTCACTACTATGTTTCCTTTTGTTGCAAATTTATTCTGTTCTTCCTGGGCAACATAGTGGCACAGCAAATGCCTCACTGCTCTTGGGTTGTGGGTTCAGCCATTGGTTTATGTGTTTTCCCATGTTCACACGGGTTTCCTCCAGGTGCTCTGGTTTCTTCCCACAGTCCCATGATATGTACAGTATGTATTTAAGGTGAACTGGTGACTTCAAATCCTCCTCAGCCCTACACCAAGCAAGCAGTTAATGATGGCTGGACTCTGTTCTTCTTTTATGACAGTAACTTTTTAATGCTGTTATTTTGTTGTTTTATTCTGTTGCTCTTCTAATTGTTAATTATGATATCTATTCTAAACTGCTTTAGAGTAACCCACAGATTTTTACTTGATATGCGCTTTAATAATAATATTATTATTATTATTATTATTATTATTGGAACACTACCTGAAAAGGTAATTCTCTAAATGTAATTGGAGGATTCACTCATAGCACCTCTCTGCTGAGCATCATCTGTTATAAACAAATCACTTCATGAAATCACATGCAGCCCTTTCTACTGCCTTTCAGCAGAATTCAATGTGTTCTGTCACTTCAGCTTATGAAGTGATAGGTAAGGCCTTCCTTTGCCTTTTGAGCTTCTTTCAGCACTATCTTTAAAGTTTTATCTTTACAGCTTAGTATTATGATATCGTGACGTTTTTACACTGATAAAATTGACAAAATTTATCAGAGAGGTTTGCACGATCTGTTACACCGCTGCTAGACACCTGGCCGTGTCTCACGTTGGAGGGCTGCTCGCTCCGTGAGATTTTCAGCATCATCTAGTTTCATGCGTTGATTTGAAATTCCTGCTCTTGGTTGCTTACTTCTCATAAAGAAAATATGACGGCTCGCTGCGTAAATCTTACAGGACAGATCACACAAGCTCGTAGGTCCAAATCCTTGTCAGACGAGGGTCCGTTATACTTCATGTGTGTATTTCTCTCAATGTGTGTGTAGGTGTCCATGTATCTGTGCACTTTTAATACTCACACATGCTCTGACTTCCTTCTCGGACCACCTTCCTCCCACAGCGAAATCCCTGGCGGCAGAGGGTAAGACCTCCGACGTCGCATCCCATGTCTCCGGATATGCTGTGGCCTGTGCCGGCCTGTCCATGTCTCCTCGCCCTCTCAGGGCACCTGGGTGTTCACTGCGTGTCCTTTGTGTTCCTCACCCGAGAGCGTGTGAGGCTGCGCAAAGGATACATTTGGGAGCCAACAGACAACAACACATACGTACATATATCGAGTAATGTGCCGTAAAGGAACGTGCGGCCGAAGGGCTCGCGTGATGTGCCCCATTCTGCCCCCCTCGGGTGACCGCTTAACGTCCATGATCATGTGCAGATGAGGCTCGAACTGCACTCGTCCCGCATGGTCATTTACTTCATTTACTTTCTGCGTCTACGCTGTCTGAGTGTGTGTGGTGTGTGTGCGTCTCAGCAGCTGCTCACACAGAACTCCTATCTTTCACTTGTCAGAGCAGAGCAACACGGACGACGGTAAGAGGCGGCCGGTCTGAGTGTGTGTCTGCGGACAGGGCCTTTGCTCTCTGGGCTCATAGCGCCAGCTGACCGAGGAGTATGCGCACCGCGTGTGTGTATGCGCTGCTTGAGGTGTCTGACACACTGATTTGTGGGAAGGATCTGCCACACACAGATTCCAAGTGGTTCCAGAATGTGTTGTGAAAAGCCCTCCATGAGGTCCCTGAGTCTGGATGCACCGCCTGTATGTTGAGAGTGAAAAGCCTGTCTGTGCTTGTCCACCAGCTCATCGGGTGTGATTCCAGGTCCTGAGCGTGTCGTGAAAGACCTACCACACCTGGAGATGATCGAGAGCTCTGACACTTGTTTCGCTGTGCAAATATTGCACACGTACAGTATATGTACATGTGTGCGTGTCAGTGTGTTCATGTAAGTGCGGGATATGGATTCAGGCTTTGGGGTGTGTATGTGTGTGAATAATGTACATATATGTCTACTTCTGTTCATCTCTGTGTTGCCTACGATCGCAGGTCTGCAGGTGACATATACAGCATGTGAGTGACAATCTCCTTCTCTCTCGCCCTCTCTCTCTGTCCCTCTTTCTCCGTCTCACTCTCTCCGATTTAAATGAACGGGTTGGTTCCATGTGGAGGTGTGCAGGCGTGACATGGCCTGTGCTGGGACAGTGTAGAGCTCCGTCTCGCTTCTGTTTCATTTAAACAGAGAAGCCATGGAGGTGCACTGGCTGTGATTTGTGTGTCTCAGGGTTTTTCTCCCATCGCTGTTGATGATCAAACATCACATATGGTGGACACATTGACTAACTGAAGCCTTCACTCTCTCTCTCTTTCACCCCCACACAGAAGTACTTGCAGATGGTAAGAGACCTTCGTCTCCATTACGCTAGTGGTGTACATGTATAACATAATCATGGGCTCTGTGAATAACGCAGCGCTCACCTGTGTACATCTCCTCTCGTCCTTAGCGGCCACCCCAGGGACGGAGCCAGAGATGACCGAGCTCAGCGGTCTGTTTGTGGAGAAGCCCCAAAGCACCATAGCCATCAAAGGTAAGGAAGACCTTCTCCAATGGAAGGACTCCCACACAGCTTTGCAGGTTGCTGGAGGCAGGGATGAATTTGGCTAATGGGTCACGCTGCTGTTCCCTGACAGGGAAGGACATCACCTTTGTAGCCAAGGTTGACTCCTCCACCCTTTTGAGGAAACCAGCGCTGAAATGGCTGAAGGGAAAGTGGCTGGACTTGGGCAGCAAAGCAGGGAAGCACCTGCAGTTCAAGGAGAGCTATGACAGGGACAGCAAGGTGTGTACGTGCACACCTCTGTTGACACATGGGTCCGTTTTCATCCGTTTCTTGGCAAAATCCAGTCTACTGCAGGATGCACTTCTGTTCCCTACAGATCTACACATACGAAATGAAGATTGTCAAAGTGGTCGATGGAGATGCCGGTGGTTACAGGTGTGAAGTTACCGCCAAAGACAAATGTGACAGCTGCACGTTTGATATCACCGTAGAAGGTAGGCAGGACAAAGTTGGAGCTTGGTGGCCTGTCTTTGTGCCACCTCAGTTCTGATGTCCATCAGTGTCTTTCAGCTTCTCAAGAGGACCAAAAGGCAAATATTCTGGAAGCCTTTAAGAGATCGTGAGTGTCGCTGTGGGCAGAGCTTTCACGGGTATGTCAAACACCACAAGATCATAGCCAACACTTTCCTCTTCTTCCAGGGGTGAGGCTGGAGAAGACGAGGGGGAACTGGACTTCAGTGGTTTACTTAAGAAAAGGTCAGAGAGCGTTTTACTTCTTCGGCAAAGAATGTGGCCCTATTCAGGCACCACCACCCCACCTTCTCACAAGTTCACACTCATACACGAACATCTTTGCCTATTACATACAACTGGACTTTTCCCGTGAGCAAACTGTGTTCTTAAACTGTGCAATGGCTGAACATCAAAAACATCAGCACAATTCTGTGCTACCCTTCCTATGTCCCACTAAGGGAGAAGAAGCAGGAGGAACCCAAAGAGGAGGTGGATGTGTGGAGCATCCTGAAGAAAGCCAAGCCCTGTGACTACGAGAAGATTGCCTTCCAGTATGGCATTACGGACTTGCGTGGCATGCTCAAACGTCTCAAGAAGATGAAGGTGGAGCCAAAGAAATGTGATGGTAAGGGTACAGTACAGAGGCTACGTGATGGCAAACAGGCTCCTCATGAACCAATGTGTAAGGAGAGGCTACAGAAGGCCAGGTCTCCAGAAGGAGGAAAGAGGACATGAAGAGTACAGGAATGGCATCTTACCCAAAATGGTGACAGGCCTGGGATTCCGACAGGAAGAGGATCACTAATTTGGTACCATCCGATGCTCTGTAACCTGCAGCCTTCCTGAAGAAGCTCGAGGCAGCCTACTCTGTGGACAAGGGAAAGAAGATCCAACTTACAGTGGAGGTGGCAAACCCTGATGCCCAGATCAAGTGGCTGAAGAACGGAACAGAAATCAAGCCCTCCGCCAAGTACGGTTTGGGTTAGGTGAACCAAGAGGGAATGATGGGGCACTTGGAGCTGGGATAGGGGGTGTCCTTTGTAAATAAACAGCCAAATGGTCAGAGAGATGCTACTGTTAACTGAGAGTCTCTCTGTTTTCAGAGGTCTTTGATGTAGGGCCTTTTGTGGTGCCATTCTGCTCTTGTGTGCCAGGTACGTGTTTGAGAGTGTGGGGAACAAGAGGAAGCTCACCATCAACAAGTGCACACTGGCGGATGACGCGGCCTACGAGTGTGTGATCGGGGAGGACAAGAGCTTCACAGAGGTCTTTGTCAAAGGTCAGTTTCCATGCAGGTTGGTGATTTCCGGTCATCGGTATGGAATGCTAAGTGTGAAAATGGCATCATTGTGCTGCTCTGGCACACTTGCCCTCTCGGCCTCTCGTTCACCCCCCAGAGCCACCTGTCACCATCACCAAGCTGCTGGATGACCTCCACGTGGTTGTAGAAGACAAGGTCGAGTTCGAGGTGGAGGTGTCCGAGGAGGGGGCCAACGTCAAGTGGTAAGGCAAAGGTTCACAACGTTCGTGGACCACACCGGTGTGTCCCAGTCTTCAGGAGCTCCTGTTGTTGGGGGACCTGGTAACGTAGTGGTTAGAGCTGCTGCATTTGGACTCAAAGGTTGCAGGTTTGAATCCCACCTTTGCGCAAGGTACTTACCCTGAATTACTCCAGTAAAATTACCTGCCTGGGGGGTGCAGTGGCGCAGTGGGCTTGGCTTGTGCCTGCTCTCTGGTGGGTCTGGGGTTCGAGTCCTGCTTGGGGTGCCTTGTGATGGACCGGCATCCCGTCCTAGGTGTGTCCCTTCCCCCTCCAGCCTTGTGCCATGTGTTGCCGGGTTATGCTCCGGCTTGCCGTGACCCCGCTCGGGACAAGCTGCTTCAGACAGTGTGTGTGTGTGTGTGTGTGTGTGTGTGTGTGTGTGTGTGTGTGTGTGTAACAGGTGAACAACTGTCAATAGCACTGCACTGTAAGTCGCTTCTGAGAAAAGCATCAATTAAGGGTAGAACATTTGCTCTCTCATGACCTCTCCCTTCAGGATGAAAGATGGCGTGGAACTGGCGAGAGATGGGAAGTATCGCTTTAAGAAAGACGGGAAGAAGCACTGGCTGATCATCAATGAAGCGAGCAAGGAGGACATCGGAATGTACTATGTTTTCACCAACGGGGGGGAGTCAAAGGCCGAACTTGAAGTTGAAGGTAGCTGAAGCTAATGTCCAAGTGCTTGTTCTGTCCATCTTATCCGAGGGTCACTCTTTTCCTTTTGCCCACTTCTTCAGTGCCATTGCACTTTCTCTTGCTTTTTTAAATTTGCAGATATGCAAGTATAACCCATGTGGCAGAAAAAGACGGAATGAAAGCGCAGAGGGCTGAAAACCTCTTTGATCATGTTTCTGTCTCTCAGACAAGGAGCTGGAGGTGCTCCAGAGCATCGCAGACTTGACAGTCAAGGCAGCTGAGCAGGCCATCTTCAAGTGCGAGGTGTCTGATGAGAAGGTGACAGGAAAGTGGTACAAGGATGGAGTGGAGGTGAAGGCCAGCAACCGGATAAAGATGGTCCACATCGGCAGGTGATTCAACCGGGGGTCCTAGACAGGTTCGCACAGACACTGCAGAGGACACAGATTTGTGCGAGATGCAGAGAAGCATGCGCAAAGCCGCGTCCTGTACCTTCGCGTGTGCCGAGTGCTTCCTGACCTCTTGATCCGCCGATCCAGGATCCACAAGCTGACCATCGATGATGTGAAGGCTGAGGATGCTGGAGATTACACCTTTGTGCCAGACGGATACGCACTCTCCCTGTCTGCCAAGCTCAACTTCCTGGGTGAGAGAAAGACGGACGGGCTGTTATCAGGGGTTCGAGACCCGTTGCTGTGTCCCTCACACGGGACACGGTCATGCCAACTCGGGCAGGGAACACTGGCGCCTCTCAGATGACGACTTCTGCAGCGGGGTTTCGATCTGACGCATTTCTCTCTTTCAGAGATCAAGATCGACTACGTCCCTCGTCAAGGTAGGTGTCCGTTCCAGATACCGTGGTGCTGCTTCACAGCTGCTCCGACCCTCACAGCTGTCCCCTCCCTCCGGCACTCAGCCTCTCTGTGTTGCCCTCAGACCCGCCCAAGATTCACCTGGACACCACTGGAAGCATGGTGAACAAGAACACCATCATCGTCGTTGCAGGCAACAAGCTGAGGCTGGATGTGGAGATCTCGGGAGAGCCCGCTCCCACTGTGTGCTGGACAAAAGGGGACAACGTGAGGAAATGCTGTGGCCCTGCGTGGGCTGAGTAGCGTGTCATTATGGGATGTGTTGCCTGGAATATTGTGGGACAGGATGGAGGGAAGTGCATTAGCCACAATTAGGAGTGATGGTCTGGACACGAGAGTCTCAGGAGCCATTTTGTTCCTGAGCTTCACCAGTCTCAT
Organism: Scleropages formosus; assembly: GCF_900964775.1. Lineage (NCBI taxonomy): Eukaryota > Metazoa > Chordata > Actinopteri > Osteoglossiformes > Osteoglossidae > Scleropages > Scleropages formosus. The sequence goes on along the minus strand of NC_041813.1, from coordinate 32,700,461 downwards.
TCTGTTTCTGTTGCGACAGAAGCAGCTCTGTAAGCACTGCGCCTCCTTCTGTCCACCTCTGGCTCCTTCCACAGGTGATTACAGAAACGGAGGGCCGCGTGAGGGTGGACAACAGGAAAACCCTGAGCAGTTTTGTGATCGAGGGAGCCGAGCGGGGCGACGAGGGGAGGTACACGATCACAGTGACGAACCCAGCGGGCGAGGACAAGGCCGAGCTCTTCATCAAGGTTGTAGGTCTGTGCTGGTTCACGCGGGCGCCGTTCCGCGCCAGTACTCTGTTCTCCTCGCTCGGATTGTTGCCTGGTGCCCACGAAAGGTCCCGTGCTGGAGACACTGACACCTAACTCCAGCTTCCTCGTGTCCCCAGATGTGCCGGATCCCCCCGAGGGAGTCAAGTGCATGGGAGTTGGAGAAGACACAGCCACCATCATCTGGGAACCACCCAAATTCGATGGGGGATCACCAATCAAAGGTGACTGCATAGCTGTGCTTCCTCTCTGTGATGTCCGTCACGCACGTCATGCACGCAACATACACGCAGTCTTGACACACCACGCCGACCGGAACAGCGATCCAAAAATCGAAATCTGAGATGAACCCCAACGGGGCTTGACAAAGTTGCCCGACTGCAGGCACCGGCAGCTCGCAGAAGAATATAAATAGTGAGTAACTAGACTTGAGTGAGTAACTGGCGCTTTGCAGTCTGGACACAGCGAAACGCTGTCTGCCGCTCCCTTTGTGCATCTGTTTGTTTGTTTGCGTTCCACCAAACGGATGGCGGGTGCCCTCGCTCCATCTTAAATGCAGCACGCCGTCTGTTTGATGAGATGGAGCTCAGACACATCTCATCACACCTCTCGGAGACAACAAACGCCACATCAGTCCCTCGGCACGCCGTCGCCACGCCGTCGGCCTGCTGTCTCCGCCATCCGCCCAGTGCTGCTCATCCCGGCAACTCGCTATTTATTATGGAACAAGGAACACTTGTATGGGACACTTGCTGGAGTGCGCCGCTTACAGCTGCGATGAGCCGATGAAGGTGGGCTTGTAGCGTGGCCCCGCCCCCGGGCGACATAGGACCTGCTGAACGCAAGCAACAATCTCTCTTGCCCAACAGGGTACCTGATGGAGAGGAAGAAGGTGGGTTCTTCGCGGTGGACGAAGCTGAACTTCGACATCTACGAGTCCACGAGCTACGAGGCCAAGAAGATGATCGAGGGGGTGCTGTACGAGATGAGGGTGTTTGCCGTCAATGGTATCGGTGTCTCCCAGCCGAGCTGCAGCTCCAAACCCTTCATGCCGATTGGTGCGTTCCCCCAACAGCACAGCAGCGCACTTCGCCCCACTTAACCCCACCCCACCCCACCCCCTAGAGCACAAGGGTGGGGCACAGTTAATAAATAAATAAATAAACACACAAACAAACAATACAGGCAGCAGGCAGAGCAGGGAGTGTGGACAGGGCCTATGTGCGGACAGTTGTACGCTCACATTCCGCGAGAGGCTTCTGCTGGGGACGGACCGGAAAGTGTGTCGCTTTGGCTGACCATACCGCATTGCCCCTCCCTTCCTATCTTCCTGTGCCCAGCCCCTACTAGCGAGCCCACCCGCCTCACCGTGGATGACGTCATGGACAGCGCCTGCATGCTCAAGTGGCGCCCCCCTGACAAGATAGGAGCGGGCGGCATCGACGGCTATATTATCGAGTACCGCAAGGAGGGAGGTGGGCACACCCAAGAGGCTTGCGGGACAGAGGGACCTTGAATGTTCTTCTTTCGTTCATCCCTCTTTTCGTTCTGGTGGTTCCGCGCCTTGCAGACACCGAGTGGATCCAGGCGAACTCAGAGCCGGTGGAGAAGAACAGCTACACGGTGCGGGGTCTGCCCACGGGGGAGAAGATGGAGTTCAGGGTCATGGCCGTGAACATCGCAGGTCGCAGCCCACCTGCCGTCATGGCTCAGCCTGTCACGATCCGCGAGATCATCGGTGAGTGAGTGCCGTCACCCATGCCACTCTCTTCCCCTGGCCTTAGAACCACAATCATAACTTGAAAAACCCCTCCTGCGTTTCAGAGCAACCTCACATTCGGCTGCCGCGCCACCTCAGGACCAAGTATGTGAGGAAGGTTGGAGAGAAGATCAACCTGGTCATTCCCTTCCAGGTCAGCAGTGGCACGCGGCCTCACGGGTCGCTCGCTGTCCAATGAGTGTCCTCAGTTTCAGCTCCTCCCGAGACAACTGGAGCACTCCTTCACACACAAACACACACACACACAATCTCTCCTTGACATCGCACAGGGAAAGCCACGCCCTGTGGTCAACTGGTTCAAGGACGATGAGCCCCTGGACCCGAAGAAAGTGTCGGTGAGGACCACAGAGGTGGACACCATCCTGTTCATTCGCTCAGCCGAGAGAGACCACTCGGGGACGTACACGCTGTCGGTGCAGATCGAGAACATGGAGGACAAGGCGTCCTTCGAGATCCGTGTGGTGGGTGGGTATTGCTACGGCGACATCCGCTGTGCATCTGTGTGTGTGTGTCACACTGTGAGTCACTGCCATGCGTGGGTGTCTGAGGCTCTACGGTGTGTGACTCAGATTGCTGATGCTGTGTATAAGAAGTAACCCCTCCCCTCACCTCCCACCAGAGAAACCCGGGCCCCCGCTGGCTGTGAGGGTTACTGATGTGTGGGGCTTCAACGCAGCTCTGGAATGGAAGCCCCCCAAGGATAATGGAAACAGTGACATCTCAGGCTACATCATCCAGAAGGCAGACAAGAAGACCAAGGTGTGCGTGCAGATTGTGCTGACGACACGCTAACGACATGTTTACGGCCCCAGTGGGGATTTAGCACATGAGCGGTCCTGCAGCATGCTGTCGATGGGCTGTCGTGACGACCCTCTGTTCGATCCACTCTGTTCGACTTCAGTGCGAGACCCAACCCGAGTGGCCGGAGTCATGCAGATGCAGCTACGCACTGTGCGAAGCGCGGAAAGTGGACTTTGCATGTGCTGCTTAACCAGTGTCAGTGAGTGCGGAAGACCTATTTTTCACAGAGAACCATCTAGGATCTGCTGGCCAACTGCTGCTCACTTCCTGTCGCGCCCCCGTCCAGTCCTGCTTGACCTGCTCTAATAACTCCGCTCACTTCCTGTACCGCTCCGCCCCTCCCTCCACAGGAATGGTTCATGGTCTACGAACACAACCGCCGCCCAAACTGCACCGTGTCGGACCTGGTCATGGGGAATGAATACGTGTTCCGCATCTTCAGCGAGAACATCTGTGGGCTTAGCGACGAGGCGGGGCTCAGCAAGAACACGGCGGTCATCGCCAAGACTGGTACCGTGTGTCCCTTGCGTGGCTCCTGGCTGTGTCGTATCTGAGCATCCGTTGACGCCTCCCCCTTGTTGCTGCACTCAGGACTGGCGTACAACCGCCCGCCGTACAAGGAGAAGGACCTGAACACGTCGCCCAAGTTCACTCAGCCCCTCCAGGACAGATCTGTCATCGCAGGCTATTCCACCGCCATCAGCTGCTCCGTGCGCGGACGTCCCAAGGTAGGACACGCCCAGGGAGGGAACAAGCTCCTCTGTGTGTGTGAGCACATGTGTATGTGAATGTGTGTGTATGTGCGCACTCCACCACTGCACCAGAGCACCTCTCTGCTTCCTGTCCATTGCTTTCCTTGCCTGTTTCATTGCAGCCCAAGATCATCTGGATGAAGAACAAGACGATCATCGGCGAGGACCCCAAGTACCTCATGCAGAACAACCAGGGTGTGCTCACGCTGCACATCCGCAAGCCGAGCCTCTTTGACGGGGGCAACTACTCCTGCAAGGCCGTCAATGAGCTCGGCGAGGACGTGGTCGAGTGCAAGTTAGAGGTCCGAGGTGCGTCCGCAACACGGTCTCCCGTTGCTGCCGTACTGCTCATGCATGATGGGTAAGACAATGAGGTAACGGCACCCCTGCTTGTCCTCTCCAGCCCTCGCCGTGGAAAAGGAGAACAAGAAGTGAACGGTGGATGAGGTGGCAGGAGAAGAAGAAACAATGCAAGAGATACAATAAAATGTAGTTGCATCCTGCTCGGTGTCTCTGTGTCATCGCTCCCTTTGCTCCTCATATTGGAGTGCCGCTGGAATACTACTAGAGTACCACTGGAGTACCCCTGTGTCAGTCCACGGCGACTCGAAAGGACTACAGCTCACAGCTCAACTCCTCGTTTTCAACTGTCATGACCCTGGGCCAACACCGCTGTTACACCGGAGATACATTGCCTCTGCTCTACTGTCACAGGGGGTCTACACTGCTGTTATACTACTCTTACACTGGAGGTACACTGCCTCTGCTCTACTGTCACAGGGGGTCTACACTGCTGTTACACTACTCTTACACTGGGGATACACTGCCTCTGCTCTACTCCCACAGGGGGTCTACACTGCTGTTATACTACTCTTACACTGGAGGTACACTGCCTCTGCTCTACTGTCACAGGGGGTCTACACTGCTGTTACACTACTCTTACACTGGGGATACACTGCCTCTGCTCTACTCCCACAGGGGGTCTACACTGCTGTTACACTATTCTTACACTGGAGATACACTGCCTCTGCTCTACTGTCACAGGGGGTCTACACTGCTGTTACACTACTCTTACACTGGGGATACACTGCCTCTGCTCTACTCCCACAGGGGGTCTACACTGCTGTTACACTACTCTTACACTGGGGATACACTGCCTCTGCTCTACTGTCACAGGGGGTCTACACTGCTGTTACACTACTCTTACACTGGGGATACACTGCCTCTGCTCTACTCCCACAGGGGGTCTACACTGCTGTTATACTACTCTTACACTGGAGGTACACTGCCTCTGCTCTACTGTCACAGGGGGTCTACACTGCTGTTACACTACTCTTACACTGGGGATACACTGCCTCTGCTCTACTCCCACAGGGGGTCTACACTGCTGTTACACTACTCTTACACTGGGGATACACTGCCTCTGCTCTACTGTCACAGGGGGTCTACACTGCTGTTACACTACTCTTACACTGGGGATACACTGCCTCTGCTCTACTCCCACAGGGGGTCTACACTGCTGTTACACTACTCTTACACTGGGGATACACTGCCTCTGCTCTACTGTCACAGGGGGTCTACACTGCTGTTACACTACTCTTACACTGGGGATACACTGCCTCTGCTCTACTCCCACAGGGGGTCTACACTGCTGTTATACTACTCTTACACTGGAGGTACACTGCCTCTGCTCTACTGTCACAGGGGGTCTACACTGCTGTTACACTACTCTTACACTGGGGATACACTGCCTCTGCTCTACTCCCACAGGGGGTCTACACTGCTGTTATACTACTCTTACACTGGAGGTACACTGCCTCTGCTCTACTGTCACAGGGGGTCTACACTGCTGTTACACTACTCTTACACTGGGGATACACTGCCTCTGCTCTACTCCCACAGGGGGTCTACACTGCTGTTATACTACTCTTACACTGGAGGTACACTGCCTCTGCTCTACTCCCACAGGGGGTCTACACTGCTGTTACACTACTCTTACACTGGGGATACACTGCCTCTGCTCTACTGTCACAGGGGGTCTACACTGCTGTTACACTACTCTTACACTGGGGATACACTGCCTCTGCTCTACTGTCACAGGGGGTCTACACTGCTGTTACACTACTCTTACACTGGGGATACACTGCCTCTGCTCTACTGTCACAGGGGGTCTACACTGCTGTTATACTACTCTTACACTGGAGGTACACTGCCTCTGCTCTACTGTCACAGGGAGTCTACACTGCTGTTACACTACTCTTACACTGGAGATACACTGCCTCTGCTCTACTCCCACAGGGGGTCTACACTGCTGTTACACTACTCTTACACTGGAGATACACTGCCTCTGCTCTACTCCCACAGGGGGTCTACACTGCTGTTACACTACTCTTACACTGGAGATACACTGCCTCTGCTCTGCTGTCACAGGGGGTCTACACTGCTGTTACACTGCTGTCACAGAGACTTGGGGCAGGGAATTAACAATATCACGGACTTTAAGGGAAAGAAACACTCCGCTGCGAACGCCGCTGTCTCTACCGGAGCAGCTTAATACTTTCTTTGCTCGTTCCGACGGAAACTCCCCCGCCCCCACGGACAGCGCTCCCACGGCCGATGCTGCAGAGTTCGTTACTGTCTCTGTCTCTGTAACGGACGTAACCCGATCCTTCCGACGGGTAAATGTGCGCAAGACCGTGGGTCCCGACGGCATCCCCGACCGTGTCCTCAAAGCATGCCCGGGCCAATTAGCGCGAGTTCTTGCGGACATTTTCAACCTCTCCCTCTCTGTCTGAAGTCCCCACATGTTTTACAATGTCCACCGTTGTTCTTGTACCAGAGAAATTTAAGTTCACTTGCTTGAATGACTAGTGTCCTGTTGCTCTGACCCCCAGAGACCACATCTGCTCTGTGCCACCTGCCTCCTCAACCCACTGCAGCGTGCTTACGGTAACAACCGTTCGTTCCACTGACGATGCCACTGCCTTCACCCTACACACCGCTCTCCCCCACCTGGACAAAAAGAACACGTATGCGAGAATGTTGTTCCTGGACTACAGCTCAGCATTCGATACTTTTGTGCCCTCCAAGCTTGACTTGTGACTCCGGGCTCTGGGCCTGAACAGCTCCCTTTGCGGCTGGATCCTGGACTTCCTGTCAGGCAGATGCCAGGTGGCCAGAATTGGCAGCAGCATCTCCTCTTCATTGACCCTCAACACCGGAGCCCCGCAGGGCTGTGTTCTCAGCCCTCTCCTGTACTCGTTATACACCTACGACTGCGTGACCACACACAGCTCCAATGGCATCATCAATCTGTGGACGACACAACAGTGGCAGGTCTGGTCACCGACAACGATGAGAGGGCCTACAGAGAAGAGGTGCGCACTCTGACACACTGATGCCAGAAAAACAACCTCTTGCCTAACATCAAAAAGACCAAGGAGCTTGTAATGGACTTTAGGAGACAGGAGAGGGGGCACACACCCATCACCATCGATGGGACGCCAGCGGAGCGGGTCAACGGCTTCAAGTTCCTCGGTGTTCATATCACCGAGGACCTCACATGATCCACTCACACTGAGGCAGTGGTGAAGAAAGCTCACCAGCGCCTCTTCTTCCCGAGAGGGCTGAGGAAGCTTGGTATGAGCCCCAACATCCTCAAATCATTCTACAGCTGCACCGTGGAGAGCATCCTGACTGGCTGCATCACCGCCTGCTACGGGAACAGCACCACCCTCAACCGTAAAGCTCTGCAGAGAGCGGTGCGGACAGCCCGGTACATTGTCGGAGGTGAGCTTCCTTCCCTCCAGGACATCTACAGCAGGCGGTGTGTAAGGAAAGCACGGAGGATCATCGGAGACCCCAGCCACCACCCGAGCCACAGACTGCTCGCGATGCTACCAGCAGGCAGACGGTATGGCAGCATCAGATCCTGCACCAGCAGGATGCAGCACGGCTTCTTCTCACAGGCCGTCAGACTGTTGAACTCGAACAAATAACTAATTATGTCACCACATGCGCTACTCACTCTACCTCCCGTGTACCGCGCTTTACCGCTAACACTGGATACCGTATACTGTATATTTTATTATGTGAATATTGTACACACTGTACAGGCATTTATTGTGTATATTGTACATATTTTTTGCGGTCCGTACATCTGTGACTCACGCGGAAGGGCTGCGGCGAACACACCTACAAGTTTTACCAACTGTACACTTCTTGTTATGGTGAGTTACAGTAAAGGGATTTGATTTGATTACTGCACCTTTCCTTGCCTCGCTGCTCATCCACGTATATCACACACAAGACACAGTGGTGCAAACCCACGTGTGCCACGTATACATGACACACCATTCAGTGTGGACTCTGCTGAAACCTACACACACACACACACACACACACACCTGGGAGAAGTCAAACTCCGACTCACGGAGGGCCGTTGTGCTGCAGTACCCCTGCGTGGCCAGGAGGGGCAGAAGACCGAGTCGCACTGGAGCTTTCCGGCACACCGTCCCGCGCGTTTCCTGTCCAAACCCGCGTTGTCTCTTCGCGTGGCTGCGGTGTTTGCTGCAACACTTCTGATGGGAAACATGAGGCTCCTGCTTCCCGTTGACAGCCCCATCAGTAAACGTGACACAAAAGCGTGCCAGAGGCCCGACGTGTCCGTGTCACCCGTAACCTGCTGAGACTTGCGCGTCCGTTTGCCCCGCCCCGCCACGCCACGCGTGCCATCAGCGATCCATTACAGAGTCCCGGCAGCTCGGCAAGGAGGCGGTACTCCACTAGGTACTCCAACCCTCCGTACGTCTCCCAGAACACGGATACGCAGATGCTCAGAACTTTCCCGTCAAGAAGTAGCTCTGCAGCCATTCCCTTGACCTCCATGCTGCGAATTCCCTGCGCAATGTTCGTCGCTCTGCTCGCCTATAAAAAATATCAACGTAAGATGAATGTGAAGAAACTTTGAGAGGGTGTCACATTGAGGACACCTCAGCTGCTTTCGAACTCAACCTCACGGAAGAGGGTCGTCTCAGGTCAACCGCCTCAGCACGGCCCGCCCTCGTCCCGATCGACTGGACTCCCCTCGTTGTGATTTCCCGTGATTTGCACACACCGGTGCGTTATTTTCACATGGAGCGCAAACATGGCTCTGCCGTGTGTTTTTGTCCCCGGTGACGATGAGCCGCAGTAAATAAAACACATACTGGCAGTAATAAATAAGCAGTGCAGCGGAGCGCCGAGCCTGAGATGCTCGTACCTGTAACTCTCTCTGGGGGCCTGCGAGTCGCTCCCGTAAATCTGTGCGGGAGGCTGCCTGGTGCCGTAGCTCGCTGCACTTGACCTCCGGGGGGCGCACTGCTGCGAGATCCTGCACCTCAGGTCACACACCTGGTCCCAGTTGATGGCATCTGGACTGGGCGGAAGACCATGACCCTCCAGAATTTTCGCACCCAAATACCTCCGCTGTCCTCGAATCCAGGACAGCCGACTGCGAGCACGATGCTGCTGTGGACAGAAGGAGGAAGAAGGGGGTGACGACAAAGCGACAAGGACACTGCAGGCACATGAGCAGCGATGCACGCGCACAGGAATGCCAGCAACTGTGGGATTGGGAGGAGCGCTATTACCACGGTAATTACACACCATTTCCGGGAGAGAACGTGTGGGACCTGCTCTGTCCGCTTAAAGAGAGTGTGGTTAATACCAACAGCATGGCCATGGAGACAAGATGATACACTGCAGCAGCGGTCCGCAGGCCACCCGGGACAGCGTTCTACCAGTCTCACTCTCTCTCTCTCACACACACACACACACACACACACACACACACACACACAGACTCTGTATGACATATTGCAGTGGCAGGAATGAACATTAGCTCTCCTTTGTGGGGGGGGCACGCTGGAGGAACCTCCAGGAGGCGCTCTGCTCGAGGAGGTGGAGGTGAGCGATGAGAGATGAGGAGGAGCACGAGACAGGTTGTCCTTCGTGAATGGAGGATACAGTGCGGCAGTGCACTTTCGTGCTCCGCCTGTCTGTGTCCCGCCCAGATCTTCAGCAGGTCACTGGAGCAGTGCGAAGTCCCCTCCTGCTTCAAACGCTGCACCGTCATCCCAGTCCCAAAGAAATGCAAGATCATGGGGCTGAATGACTACAGACCTGTTGCTCTGTTGTCTATAGTCATGAAGTCATTCGAGAGACTGGTGTGGACCCGCTTGGAGAACATCACTGGACCCCCGCTGGACCCCCTCCAGTTTGCCTACAGGGCGAACAGGTCAGTGGATGACGCAGTCAGCATGGGACCGCACCTCATCCTACAGCACCTCGATAAAACAGGGACTTAGTAGGGTCCTACTCGTGGACTTGAGTTCGGCGTTCAACACCACCGCCCCAGAGCTCATTCACACCAAACTGACGCAGTTTTCCGTGCCCGCCACCATCGCTCAGTGGATCAGCGACTTCCTGATGGACAGACAGCGACCGGTGAGGCTGGGAAATTCACTTTTAGTCCTGGCGCTCCTCAGGGGTGTGCGCTCTCCCCACTACTCTTCTCCCGCTACACTAATGACCGCACCTCCAAAGAGCCCTCTGTGAAGCTCCTGAAGTTTGCAGACGACAGCACGGTTATCGGCCTCAACCGGGACGGTGACGAGTCTGCATACAGGAGGGAGGTTCAAGAGCTGGCTGGCCGGTGCAGTCGAAACAACCTGGAGCCGAACGCGCTCGAAACAGCGGAGATGATTGTGGGCTTCAGGAGGACCGCCTTCCCAGCACTCCCCCCTCACCATTCTCAACAGCTCCGTGTCAGCCGCGGAGTCCAGTCCTTCGGGTTCCTGGTCCTACAGTGTCCCGGGACCTGAAGTGGGACACCTGTATCGACTCCATGGTGGAAAAAGGCCCAGCAGAGGATATACTTCCTTCGCCGACTGAACGAGTTCAACCTACCGCAGGACCTTCTGCCCCACTTCTACTCAGCTGTCAATGAGCCTGCCCTGCGCGCTGCTATAGCATAAGTGTCTGCTTTGGCTCGGCTACCAAATGGGACAGAAAGAGGCTATAACGGACGGTCGAGACGGCCGAGAGCTGCCGACCCTTCAGCTCCTGTACGAGTCTAGAATGGGGAAGCGGGGGCGCAATCGTCACTGACCGCGCGCCCCCCGGGCATAAACGCTTCACGCTCCTCCCCTCTAGCAGGTGTTACAGAGCACAGTCCACCAGAACAACCAGATACAAGAACAGTTCTTCCCCCTCGGCCCATCACTCTCACGAACAGTTAACTGTCGCCTATAGGCGTCCTGCGTTCATTCACGTTTACGTTTATTTATTTAGCAGACTCTTTTCTTCAAAGCGCCTCGCACATTCACTATGTGGGCTGATAACACTACATCGCGTTCACTGTGTAATGTCACGTGTCACTGCACCCCAGTGCGTCTCTCTGTGCGTCGCTGTATCTCGCAGTCTAGAACTGCACCTTGCTGTGTGTCACCTGGGACCACAATGCAGGGCCTTCATGGGAGAAATGAGTAAAAACATGGCATACACCTGTACACACTGTGTGCGTGTCTGTGAGAGAGAGAGAGAGAGAGAGAGAGAGAGAGAGAGGTACAAAGAGCTGAGTTTAAACGTATACATTCACACACACACACACACACACACACACACACACACAAAGCGACGCACTAAGAGAGCAGAGAGGAAACATGAATGCAGCAATTCTGAAAGAGCGTTTGGCTGACTTCAGACTGTTGCCATGGTTTCAAGGTGTTTCCATGGAAACGCAAGCTGCCAATAAAATAAATGCAAATGGGATCTTTGCAGAGAGACGGAGACAGAGGGAGAGCGCAGGAGAGGGCCAGCTACACACGCACACATACGCGCGCGCGCACACACACGCACACGCACACAAGCACAGACTGCGGAACAGGAGTGGTGCACGCGGCGGCAGGGCGGGGGCGGCATTTCGGGCTGACGGGAGCGCGCGCGAAACGCACCGAGCAAAAGGAGAGCGCTATTTTGGGCTCCCCGTTGTCGTGGAGACGCGGCCTCACAGCCGAAGAGCAGAGAGGTACAAAACACATGGCCGTATAAAGGGGCCGTTCGCACCGGCGCCCGTCCTTCCGCGAGATGCCGAGTGGGGGCGCGAGATGTGCATCTGGAGTGTGTGTCGGGGCTGCGGCTCAGTCTCACCAGGGCCTGTTTGTTGAGCCCCCCCGTGCCCCCCACCTCCCCCTATCTTGTGCGCGCAGTCCCTGTGAAGGACAGAGGTGTTCCCACATTTCTCGGTCACCATGACAACGCTGCAGCAAGAAAGAAAAGGCTCTCTGCTGGTGGAGGGGGGAGGGGGTGCAGCAGGGGATGACAACAATGCTAATGCTAACGCTAACACTGTCCCCATTCCCAGCATCCTCCTTCGCGTGTTACATTCTTCATATTCGTCTTGTCATTGTGAGGAGGACATCAGCATCAGCATCGCCCCCGGAAAGAAAGCTCAGAGAGCCATCAGAGCCCAGCAGCACCACACTTTACCATGGTTAATGTGGTCATCATCCCCTGGGCGCAGGTCGAACCCCCTTCGTGTGAGACCCTTAACCGGCAGCGTCGAATCCTGCTGACTCGGCGTGTCAGCGATGGGTGACGAGCACCTGCAGGAGCACGCACCTCTCTACTGCTGGCAGTAGCGCGGTAAAACTGTGTGCATGCACAGCTTCGCTTAAACGGCCAGCACAAGCACATTCTCTTGGAGAGTGTGATGTATGTATACACAGATGTGTGTTTGGGAGTAACACACACACACAGCAGCACATCAGTGAGGTGTGTGTGTGTGTGTGTGTGTGTGTGTGAGAGAGTGTCAATGAATAACTCATCTGTTGACATCGATGCCACTTGAAGCCTGTGGCGGGTGAATGGTTCGAGTCCCTTTGTCTTCTGCCACTGCATCTTGTCAAGGAAGTGTATCCCCACCAAAATATAACACACACACACACACACACACACACACACACACACACACACACACACGCGCGCACACACACACAAAATACTTATTTCCATTTACCCAGGCGCAGGAAGTCTAAAGGAGCACAACGCAGTTATTTTGTTAAAAAAAAAAAAAAAAGAGTTCATTTTTTTAATTCCATAAATTGCTTAGTATGGCACATAAACAGATATGTTGGTGAGAAAGAAAGTTTGGCACTGATCTGTGAAGACCATCTCCAACCTGCCGCACCCCTTCCGTTACATTACAGTACATTTACCGTGGTGAACCCACACTGTAACAGAGGAAACAACCGCATAAGACACGCGTCGCGAGATGTTCTCAGAAGAACGTTTCAAACAAAGGAGCAGATGGAGCTCATATTTCATTTAACAGAAAGAAACCCTTTGTTGTTGTTGTGTGTGTGTGTGTGTGTGTGTGTGTGTGCGTGCGTGCGTGCGTGCGTGCGTGCGTGCGTGCATTGAGTGGTGGGCCTGAGGAAGGAGTGAAGCAAGGAGATCATGACACTGGTCAAGGATACAACAAGGTGGACAGTGTAAAAAGCGCTGTCCTCTCCGAGAGTCTAGAGTCTCCAACGACTGTCCCCCGTAAGAGTGACAGCGAACGGACAGTGAAATTGTGGCTCTGCCTTGCTCATCACCCGTAGCATTTCCACTCTCTCTCGTGGTTTCCATGTCCCCCTGTCCTCGTCCCCTGGCTCTGAGCGCTACAGCGATCGCTCTATTCCGAGAAAGGAGCCAGTCACTCTGTAGAGACAGAGTCACACATTCAACAGCGGCTACAATGACGGTGGCGGCGGCGGCGGTGACAGCGGAGGGAGAGAGGTTGGAGACAGGAAATGAGGCCCTCACGGACGAGGAAAGAACTGAAGGTGGACTCTAGTGATTACCGAACCATCAGGACAATGGGGTGATTCGAAAAGCCAGAAGACAGAAATGGACCACAGTCAGAACCTGTGTATTAATCCAGTTTCACACTGCACTGTGTCCCGATGGGAGTCACCCTCCTTCCTACAGGCAGCGAGTACCAAAGGGCAGTGGCGCAGTGTGCAGAGACCCCCAGCAGAGCCTGAGCGCACAACAGCCCGATATCTCTCAGGATGCTGTGTGGCATATCACTGGACCTTCAGCGTGTCCCCAACACAACTGGGCCGGAAGCTGACAATGTCCAGCCACTGCGGAAACACCGCCGCACCGTTGCCGTAACAACGCATCCTGACATGGCCCCACTTCTCCAGGACACCTTCTGCATTCCTTGATGCTTGTCATTGGGGACACAGTCTGGAATGTTCCAGAGCGGTCTGGAAGAGAGGACGTGCAGAGAAACGGATGTGTGACACACGGAACAAGGTCCACCGCTGCAGCCCCCAGCGCTTCCGATGTTTCGCTCATCTTGCCACGCTCGTGTGCCGAAGCAGACAGCCGCGAGCACAGCACAGGCCCGACTCCAGCACGTCCTCAACAGAACCGCCCCCCCACCAGCCTCACAGAACACATTACATGTGTGCCTGTGAGCCCACGTGTGACCGCTCTGCGAGCTCTCGACCCTCAAAATGCTCTGTTGTACAGGAGCGCCAAGAGAAAGAAACCCGTCTCTCTCAAGCTCCGCCCCTTGCATACCCTACAGTGCACCAGAGGCAGCAGTCAGGGAGGTGGGGCCTCGTTCGCAGCGCTGCTGCACAAAGTCCTACACTTCAACACCTGTGTCCCGTGATGCTAGAGATGGTCTGAGTCCCGGGGATGGAAGCGCATGTTCTAGGGAGAGAGGACAAGTGGGGCTCAAACACCCTCCGCCCACTAGGGGGCCCACACAGAGCCGGTCTGGGGTCAAAGGTTACACCGAGGACCACGTGTCCAGGGATCTGTCCGCAGGAAAGCATAAAGGAAGGGTCTGCTCAGCCGGAGCATGGAGAATTGCAGCGGTGTCAAGAGTCAGACATGAGCCTGAAAGACAGATTCACACACACACGCACACACGCAGTGTCCCGTTGGCCTGGACACTGTTCTGCAGTGTGTCGGGACCGTGGCTGCGGGCTCTGACAGCCCTCACTCCATTTGCAGAGGCACTCAAAATGAATCACAGCGCTCACACTCCACTCTGCAGAGGTGCCACAATGCGTCACCATGGAAACAGGGTCCCGCCTCTGCAGAGCCAGGCAGACAGAACCGGGCCAAGCGGAACAGGGACACACCCCGCACCCGTGCAGAAAAGGAGCCCTTTATGTTGCGGTTCTGCGTGTGTGTATGTGCGTCCGTGTGCGTCTCCGTGTGTGTGTGTCCGTGTCCACAGGATGATCTTCGGACACATTCGGAGGACAGCAGTGGTTCTGTGTGTCTTCCCTCCTGGGAAGCTTCCTCTTCCCACAACGGAACGCACCTCTGCATTAGCTGATAACAACAATAAGCAGAACAAGCGGCACGGCACACGGGGCTGGAGAACGGGTCAAGTTCAACCGAAAAGACACCGTTGTTGTCGTCAAGTAGAATCGGCAACATTTTCCTGTCTCTCCCGGATTCAAGTCCTTTTCGATGTGTCATCTTCTCAGTGGCGTTCTTACCTGCTGGACCATGAGGCCATCAGCCCAGGTCCAACTCATCTCGGCTCGTCCCATGGTACAGGCCCACTGTAATTCACCGTTCAGCTTGGGGCGGCCGACCTTCAAGCCTGCAGCACGGTGGATGTGGGCCATGCGAGGCACTGGGGAGAGGGTCACGGGAGGGGGTGCTACTCGGGGGGGGGGGGGGGGGGGGGGGGGGTCAGCTGGTTCTCCAGGAATGAAGAAACGATTTGCGACGGTGCGACTTGCTACCGTCCTCAGCATCAGGCTTTGTCACTTCAGGCGCCATAAGTGCTCTCAGTAAAGCCAATGTAATTTGTGTCATATTTCACTGAATCACTTACATCAATAAAAATAAAACAATAATCCATAATAACAATGATACTCATCGTCACCCCAACATTATAGTGCACAGAATGAGGTTCAGAGCATAAATCAAAGACGGTGGCGAAGAAGTTCCGGAGATTCATCATGGAACCAATTGTACGAGTGAGCAAGAAGCGTTTGCTTGTCAGAGCGCTGGTTGCCATAGCGACCACTGCAGGTGGAACTGGATTGCTACTGACTCCGCCTCCCACCAGGCAACCTCTACAGTGTGTCATGTATCAGTGAAGTATTTGTTGAGCTGTCACCGGAAAGCACCCCCCCCGCCCCGCCCCGCCCCCCCATCTGCTCGGCTCCTACATACGGGGGGTCGAGTTAAAGTCAGTTAAAATGACATAAATCAAAATGGGAACAAACATCTGACATTTAGTCTGATAACCCCCGCCACCCCTCCCGTGTCTCCAAAACAAAGCGAAATGTATGACTGACAAAGTTTTCCTTGGAATAATATTAATAATAGTAATAATAATAATAATAATAATAATAATAATAATAGCTGGAACAATAGCAGCTCTTATTCTCTTTTAAGTCTGGACTTTCAGTCATTTTGTAAAGACTCTTCATAATTTATTTTCTTCAAATGAAAATATATACTGTGTGTATTTCCAGTTCCTGTCATACTTCCCAAGTCTGTCCTTGCTGTCCACATGTGTGTCCCAAGGGCCCTGTCACCTGGGACCCCAACAGACACGCTCAGCAAGCGCTGTGCTCCCTCCTCAATAGGGCTGCAGGAGACGGACACCTTAATGGAGGATGAGTAAGTGCTCAGCGCACCACATTGTCCAGAGAGCGTGAGAGTGTGTGTGTGTGTGTGTGTGTGTGTGTGCGTGTGTGCGTGTGTGCGTGAATGTGAGCGCGTGTCCGTGTGCGCGTGTGTGTACGTGTACGCGTGTGTGCGCACGTGCATGTGCTGGCGGGCCTTGTTGCTTGCGGACGGCACAGTTCGGGGTGGCATGTCCCTCGCAACGGGCCGGTTCCTCCGTGCCTCCATATGTGTGTGTACACTGCAGCAGCGAGTCGACTCCCCACGGCCTCCCGTTGCATCCACGTCTCAGATCTGTGTCTCCTGGACATTCTCCTTGGAGCCGCTCTTGAAGAGCAGCGGCTCGATCTGGGCCTTCTGACTCTTTCCTATGATGCCCTTGAGGGAACCATGCAGACCAAGCGGGGGTAGGGGCAGGGGCAGAGGGGCCGCCGCCGAGCCAGGGCTGTTTCCAGAAGGGCTTTGCACGCCGGACGATGCCATGGGCACCTGGGTGCAGGAGATGGGTGGGGGGGAAGGGTTGTTGTTGTTGTTGAGCCCCCCCCCTCCTACCGAGCCAGCCCCCAGACCCACAGCCATCATGTTGTTGTTGAAATGGTGTGCCTTGTAGTAGTGGTTCAGATGGTCGGCTCTCGCCAGGTTGGGCAGATTCACCATTTCTGGGTGGTGAGAGAGCCGGAGACTCTGCCCCATGGCTGAGCCTCCTCCCCCTACCGAATGGACCGTCCCCCCTGAGATGCCGCCACCCCGTCCAGTGGTGCCACTGGCTCCGCCACCACCAATCTCGTCTTCCACATTTATGATCTCAATGGCTCGCGCTGGTCCATGGTGCTTGTGGAGCTGATGCTGCTTGCGGAGCTTGTAGAAGACAACGAGCATGACGGCCGCCATGAAGGTGATGGCCACGAAGCAACCGATGATGATCTTGGTGGTTTTCATCACATCGTCGAGGCCTGACATGTTGGTGATGTCAGTTATGGGTACCGTGAAGGCCTTCTCCATGGACTTGGTAGCTCGAGGAGAAGAGGAGGACCAGGAAGCAGAGATAGAAGAGGATGTGGTCGCCAGGGTGGTCCCAGCACCCCAAATGTCCCCTGAAGCCGTGGAGCCCGGAATCCTGATGATCGTCTCGTTGATCTCCTGCCGCGCTGAGTTCTCCTCTCCGTTCGTCTCGACAGTTTCCACAGTAACCGTAGTGAAGTAGGTGTAGTTAATGCTGACGTCGGCCGCCGTAACGTTGAGGACGGCGGTCGCCGTGGTGTTGCCCGCGGCATTGGTCACCATGCACGTATACTGGCCTGTGTCCCGGAGAGTGACGTTGGTGAAGTTCAGCGTGCCGTCGTGCAGGACTGAAATGCGAACCCTGTAGGAGCCGTGGGTCATAAGGGTGCCGTTGGGTGTTATCCAGTTGACCGAAGTCATGGAGGTTCCTGTCCGGCACTTCAGCTCAGCTGCCATTCCCTCGGTGACGTTCAGGTCGGTGGGGGGCTCCACAATGACCGGGGCATAGCACGTGAAGTGGCTCTGGTCCAGCTCTCCTATGTACCGGCCTTTGAGCACGGGGGGCGCGTGGCAGCGGGCACAGCACGTCGTGTTGCTGGGCACCGTCTCCTTGAGCCACCAGCTGAGCCAGAGCACATCGCAGTTGCAAACCCAGGGGTTGTGGTTAAGGTGCGCTCGCTCTAGCTGGTGCAGTGGCGTGAACAGGTCATGCGGGAGCGAGTGCAGCGAGTTGTGGGACAGGTTGAGTTCCTCCAGGTTCTTGAGGTCATCAAAGGCGTTGCGCTCGATGACAGACACCTGCGAGTGCATGAGCCAGAGCTTGCGCAGCGACACTAGGCCCTGGAAGGAGCCAGGCCGAATTATCTCCAGCCGGTTGCCGGAGAGCTCGAGCTCCTCCAGTCGGAGCAGCGGCGTGAGGTTTGGGATGTCCTTGAGGCCACACATGCCCAGGTTCAGGTAGCGCAGGTTTACGAGGCCAACGAAGGCGGCGTCAGAGATGTAGTCAAGCTTCTTGAGTTCGCCCAGGTCAAGGCGCCGCAGGGAGGGCACGCGGTGGAAGGCGTAGCCAGGTAGAGTCTCGATGGGGTTGTTGCGTAGCCACAGCTCCCGCAGCTTGCTGAGGTACTCAAAGGCCTGCGACGGGACCAGGGTGAGTCGGTTGTCAAAGAGCTCCAACGTGTTGAGGTTGGGCAGCCCGTTGAACGCGCCAACCTCGATCTGACGGATCTGGTTCTTGGAGAGTTGCAGAATCTCGAGGTGTGTCAGATGCTTGAAGGTGTCTGACTTGATCACCTGGCACACAGGAGAAAAACCAAGAGGATGACACCACAGAGCAGAGACCAAGGGTCAGCACCAAGCACAAGCAGAAATGCGATAAGCACCAAGCAGTGCATGCCGTGAGCAAGCGAGTCACCTGTATGGAGTTCTCCTGCAGGTTGAGGTATCGCGTGTTCACCGAGATGCTGTCAGGCACCTCCTCCAAGCTCCGCCGAGTGCAAATCACTCGACTTGCTTGATTGGAGCAGCTACAGGGGGCAGGGCACGTTGAGGCAGCCCCTACAGAGGCTGAGCCAGGGAGGAGGAGCTGCAGCAGCAGCTGGCCCAACAGGAGGAGGAGGAGGGGGGATGGGCTGGGGACGCCGGTCACCGTGGCGATGAGCATGGCAACTGGGTCATGACCCTCCCCTTTTCCAGAGGACACCTTGATTGCAGGTGCAGAAGTGTCTTCACTTCACTGACGAGTCAGTAAACAGTCAGTAAACATGTGGAGCTCTTCTTCGAAAAGGACTCATTTCACACGCCGATGCCGCTCTCCTGCTTAGTTTGCGGCTCCATTCCGCCTGCCGCCTGTTTGAATATATCCGTTCTTCCGGGGTGGCAATCCTCTTTCTCAATCTTCCTTGTGGCTTTGGCTGTTGCACAAATGTTACTTGAAGAGAGAGAGAGAGACAGTGAGTTTGCCACACACAGCCTGGAAGCTCCAGCACATGCAGCTCATTAGCTCTGCCCCCAGTACGAGGCCCCATTGAACCCAACACACTTTGACTTCCTCATTAGCATCTTTGCGCTCAGTTCCTGCAACACTAAGCATCACAACATGTTACATTTGACAGGCCAACATAGTACTGCCCCTGAAGGAGCGCCACGCTGACCAGGAGATGGGCTGTGGGAGAGACGGTGGCGCGGTGGCGAGCAAGTTGGACGTTCGGAGGGACCGGCAGGCACAGCCGCTAACAGAAACTTTCAGAAAACGTTACTGGTTTGGGCCCCACAACTGGAGACTAAGCCTCATCGTCAGGGGATGGAGGTGTGCGGAGGACAATACCGTGATTTTGACGGTGACACAGCTGAAGTGGCGGCAGAGGCGGCAGCTCTCACTTGACACGCAAGAGCACGGGTGTGGCCCCTCCATATTAACGGACAGAGGGAGGAAAGGCTACGACTTTTATGGCAGGAGCTGGGGGACACTGCTCCATTGCGCTGCACTGGAGAGCAGGACATGCCATGCCCCCCACACTGCACTCCGCAGACACACTAACCTCTTTAGCGGTGGCACTACGGAAGCGGCCACACCCATCCCTGCATTGCCTAGGCAACAGCCGTCAATAGATGGCCTTGGACTCACAATAAGTCCAAATGTCTCCATGGTCCAAACTCCCCTAAGGGTCACACCCCCTCCAGCTGTCCATGCTGGGGAACCAATACGGCACAGTTCAAACTGCATCCATGTCCCGGCCTTGTTGTCTTCGCAAAGCTTCAAAGTCCCAGAGTGCACCAAAGCAGTGTGATGACGATCACACTGTATGGGTTGCAGTGGTGTGCAAATGACACTCAGTACCCACACCAATCAGTAGAGAGCGCAGGGACAGCTCCGGCCAGTGTGGAGCGCAGGGACAGCTCTGGCCAGTGTGGAGCGCAGGGACAGCGCAGGGACAGCGCAGGGACAGTACAGGGACAGTGCAGGGACAGCTCCGGCCAGCGGGGAGCACAGGGACAGCGCAGGGACAGCTCCAGCCAGTGGTGAGCGCAGGGACAGCTGCGACCTCAGCACTGCAGTCACTGTGACTGGGTTGTGAGGAACAGAATGAGAAACAAAAGACGATTCAAAACTTGACGGAGGACTGCAGAGGGGGTGGGACAGGACAAGGGACAGATGAGGACTTTGTGAGTGACGCACAAGCCAGACTAAGTGACCACTGTGCACCCACTCAGAGACACACACACACACACACACACACCTGACCGAATGTCCTGGGGGCTGTAGCTCATAATCCTGCTGTTGGTGACACAGTCAGTGACTGTGGCGAAGTGTGTCTCCCTCCTGTCCCTCTGTGTGTGTCCCTGCATACGGAGCCTCCATCTCCCTCCTGTATCAATTCAGACCTTTGCAGAGGGTTACCATGGTTACCTTTTCACCAAGTGTCCGCCCGCCAGCTCGCTCTCCATCTCCCTCCTTCTTTCTACAGCTGTACCCTTCCCATCCTCACACCCCGCCCGCTCTCTCCTTCCTCTCATTAAAGCGCATGCGTCTGCTTGTACACGCACACACACACAACTGGGGAGCCAGAGTAAACCATTTAAGGTCCTGTTACCATATTTTTCTTATTTTTGACTAGGAGTGCTTTGGCAATTCATTATCTAGGACATGTGGCAGCTACCTGGTCATCTGAGAGTGGGATGGGGACAAAGTGGGCAAGAGGGGTTTGTTAGCATGTAAGTACTGGCCCGTCACACATGAAGGGGGACACGCCAGCACTGACAGTGCAGTGACTCTTTTCTGTGTCCCGCATGTGGTCTTATTTCAAAAACACCTGTTGGGGCCACTACCACTCCGGACATGTAGGGGTCCAGCTCCAGGACAGAAACGCACACAGCATCAGCACGGAACTGCATCCAGCACAAGGACAGGCTTCCGTCCACTATCGGGATGGAACTGAATCCAGCACCGGGACGGAACTGCGTCCAACACCAGAACAGAGCTGGAGCCAGCACCAGGATAGGCTTGTGTCCAGTACCAGGATGGAACTGCGTCCAGCTCCAGGATAGAAGTGTGACCAGCACCAAGATACCTTCTTTAACCTTCGGGCTTCTGGGAGCAGTGTCCGGTGTGTGTGCACAGAGTGCGTGCAGAGTGCGCGCAGTGCATGATGCCCAGAGCGGAGCTGACAGGAAGGCATCCAGACCCTTCAGGCTTCGCTTAGCTTCGGGCAAAATCATGCTCGACGGTCCTGTTGATTCGCCAAAGCGGAAACCATGTGGCCGTTCTGATCGGCCGACCAAGTCTATTAACAAGCACTTCATTTTGCAGCAATTGAGAGCAATTAATCTGCATTAACAGCGTCTAGAGCGTAATGTGCCCTGCTCCAGCTGCACACCGAAGCTTCGTCTGCGCCTCTTGTCCGCCGCAGTCCAACGGCAAACTCCACGCAGTCCACTCTGAACCGAGGCCTACAAAAGCAGGACTGGGTTCGCGACACACAGACAGACACACACTCAGACTGACTCTCTGACAAACGAGCTCAAAAAAGAGGGACTGACCAGAGGACAGTGAGTTTGACACACCGACAGCAAAGTGGATCACGACCCTTTCCAGTGAGACAGAGCAGGGCTCACGGACAGAAGGACAGAGAAACAGGCAAACAAATAGATGGACAAAAGAGAAAGACAGAAAGACAGACAGGCAGGTGACAGAGAGCCCGCTCCAGACTGACACCTCTCCCGGCTCCCGCTGCCCGTCCTCTGTGTTCCACAGGTCTTCTGTGCTTTTCTCCTCGTTTTACTCTGTGAAATGGAAGAGGGTTTTTGCGCAGACCCCGTTGCCATAGGAACAGGTTTACTCACCATCTTGCGTTCGCCTGGCTCCTCGCTGGGGGCCCTCGGCGTCTGGCACCCTGCTCCTGAGTGCTCAGGGCCGGCCCGCTCCATCGCCGGACGCTGGCTTTGCCTGATCGGGGCCCTGGCTGGACGGCCGCTCGTGGTATGCGGCACTGGAGCTGCGTGAGGGAGAGGCGCCGCAGTCAACGCTCCTCGTTACAGCGACAAACTGAAGCTGGAGCCTGAGGGCTCGAACCCGGAGCCGAGCGGTGAGTCAGCTGCTGCGGGAAGGGGGAACCGAGGTCGCTAGGAAACAGCAAAGAGAACCCCACCCTCCCTCGCACCCAACACTCGCTCAAAACACACTTCCTCCTGCCGTCCTGCTCAGTCCTGGAGACCCCTGCCCCCGCCCCCCCCAAAGCATCGTCGCCATGGCAGCACCATCGAGGCACCCAGCAGTGCTGTCAGACATCAGACGAATGTCAGTGCCCTGAGCCCCACCCTCTCCCTGGCTCCGCCTCTACTCGTTAAGCGCCCCAGACCTGTGAGATTCACCAGGCGTGTGCGTGTGCGTGTGCGTGTGCACAAACAGGGGCCCCGCGAGGAGAACGACAAAACAGGCACCACCGCAACCACACATTGACTGGATCCTCGACCACCTCCCACAACATTGCCCAGAGAGTCCTTGTTTGTCCCCCAGCTCAGTGGACGTTCAGCTCTGTCCGGTGCTTGACCTCCAGAAGACAGAAGGTGTCAGAGAGCACGTGTGCGCAGAGCCGCTGCGGGACGGTCCTGCGTGTCCACGGTCGACATAACACACGCTGCAGCGGTCGCAGCCTCGCACACAGCGAGCTTTAATGGTGCTGCTCTATTTACTCAAGTACTCGTGGAAGCAGGACATGCCGTGTCCACCGGCAGTGGACGGTCTGGAGGCTCGCTGACCTCAACTGTCACTCTGCTCATTTGAGGACCGTGACAACGCGCTTGCCGTGTCCACGTCCAGCTCCCGGGTTCAAGCATGCCACGTTTCTCCTGCGCGTGGGGTCTGTGCTCAACGTACTTCTTCTCAGTCCCTGTGCCACGAGTAACGGCCGCTCCAGGGTGTGTGTCCAGTCGCTGCTCCAATTAGACAGTGCAGAGAGACAGGCAGCATGTCCTCTTCGATGGGCAGCCCACTGATTCCTGCCTTCTCCAGCACAGTACTCTGTCCCTCTCCGCCCAACCGGTCCTCCGCTCGCAGATATCTCCTCCTGCCTCTGCAGGCCTCCGCTGACCCCGCCCCCATCCCCATCGCCGTCCCCGTCTCCCATGTCCCTCGTTATTCCGTGCGTTGCGTGAGGCCTGGTCGAAACCCGTATCCACCACTGCTGTCGTTACTTCCCGTCAGCAGACGGACGTGTTTGCGCGGCGCGGCCCGTCACGTCACCGCATCCACATGAAGACGGGGGAGCAGCCGCCGCTCAGGGCCAGTCGGGTGGTTTGTGTGGTTCGAGGCTGCAACGTCCCCCAGGTTAGGGTCCAACACACACACACACACACACACACACACACACACACACACACACGTCCCTAGAGAGCCTCCACGAAACCATGACCGCACCGATCCATCTCCGACACACACTGTAGTAACACTGTTACAAGCACATGGATACATTCAGCTGCATTCTTAACACACACAGATCTGCATCAACAAACAAAAACCTCCGCAACCACAGAGGGTAACATGCGCGTGCGCGCGCGCGCGCACACACACACACACAGTGTGTACACAGAGCCATCCATTTACTACATCAGAACTGCCCGCTTGGTGCACAACCTAGCAACACAAATTCATTAGCTGACACCCACACACCCGCGTCCGCGCGCACACACACACTGCCGCATTCTTTCAATACAAACTTGAATTTAATCTTTCACCTGAAAAGACACTGAAGTCTTGAGCTCATTTTAACTGTCACACTCATTTATTTACATATAGTATCTGTATATGTTTTATCTCTCACACACACACATATCCCTATACATACAGTTATGCTTGAGGAATACGGATACAAATCTGTATTCACGTCAATGTTGTTTTCGGGTCAGTGTTCTCTGCGGTCTGTCTCTGACACACACGCGCACACACACACCTCCCATTTTCTTACCTCCGTTTCTCCTCTTCCTTTCACAGCAGCAGTGTTGAGCTGTTGTCTTTCCTCCGCTGCCTGTCTCCTTCTCTCTCTCTCTCTCTCTCTCTCTCTCTCTCTCACTCGCTCTGCTCTCCTCCCTCCGCTCTCTCTCCTCCTCCCTCCTCTCCCACCGCTCTCTCGCTCTCTCTCAGACTGATGCTCAGAGCATCGCACACTGTCTGTCTTTCTCTGTCCTTCCATGAATTGTAGAAGTCGGTGGAACAACTGGCTCCTCTGGAGAAGACATCCATCCAGCAACATTCACCTCGTGTACAAATATAACACTCCGGAGGGTTTCCCATGGCATGTCCACACGAGTGTGTTTGAAAGGGACACATTGCAGCAGTAGGGCCATGCAAAGGGTCAGCAGGGGACACACATCAGCTGGAGGAACATATCACACTGTGGCCAGTGTGGTTAGTAAGGCTGCTGTAGGGACGCATGACAGTGTGGGACACGGCCATGATGAGAATTTCACTCTTGGACATCCCAGAGAAGATGTGATGTCACACCAAAATGCTGCCATGGAGGCGTGATGTGCTGCGCTGCAGGAGCTAGGAGATCCCTAGAACACCTGTGAGCTCCGTTTCCACCAGAAAATCTTAAATCCTCTTTACACGTTGTTTCCTCAAGCAGAAGTGCAGTCGCATGTCCCTCACTGTCCCCTCTCTCTCCTATCTTTGTTCCTCACTATTCTTGTGTCTCACACTGTTCCCTCTGTCCCTCACTATTGTGTGTGTCCCTTGATGTTCCCTTTGTCCCTCAATGTCCTCTGGGAATTGTTGGAGAGACGCTGGAGTGGAGAGGATGGAGACCAGACACACTGCAGCACAACAATATCCATGTAAACACCAGGCCTCTAAGCTGCTCCAACACTGACAGGAGCGCGTGTGGTCCATCCACAGACTGTTCCCATGGCAACGAGAACGCGCCTACTGTACGCAGTCCCCCCTCCCCTCCCGGGTGGAGGCTGTATTTTTACCCAGTGCAAAGCGCTCCCGCAGCACTCCGTCCTGCCAATTAGGGAAGCTGGAACGAGAGACATGGTGTCCAGAAGGAACCTATCAGACGGACATGGAGACAAATCAAAGAGTGGGGGTGGGGCTTGGGGGGGCAGCACACGGAGAAACCATGGTTACGGACAGAAGGCTAAGGAGACAGAGGTGGGAATGGGACAAGTCACCCTCAGTAGGCACATGGAAATGATGGAGAGCTGACAACAATGTCGAACAGTCACAGTAATGCCGACCACCATACACCGTCTCCACCGCTTTTACTTAGGGACGACAGCACCCCTCTGAGTCCCGCTCTGGTGGGTCAACCTCCCCCTCAACCATTAGATTTCCAGTCACACAGTGGTGCAGTGGATATCCCCCTCCCCCTCGCACCCTCCCCTCCCCCGCCTTCCTGGATCTAGCTGCCTCTGTGGGCCGCTCTGTCTCCACCTCCGTCCTCTCGCCTAACTCGGTGTTCGCTCTCCCTGCACTATGCGCTGTGTGTGTGTGTGTGTGTGTGTGAGTTCTGATGCACCGCAGTGAATTCAAACCCTTGCCCACCCCCCGCCCGGCAGGAGCCATGCACACGATTAGTATTAGCATGAGGATAGCAGCAGCTAACAGGCTATGCTAATGAGCTGGCCCTGGTGTCAGGACCCCACAGAGAAACACCGTGCGACGGTAAGAGAGCGCCACCATCAGGGCAGTTCCTCCTGTACCACCAAGCGGGTCATCCTGCTGTCTCGTCAGTGGGAGGTGCTCAGCGCACGGGGCTCAGACCGGAGGAAGTCTGGCAGGGGCCGGTCGTTGCAGCACACAAACAACAACCACCACCATTTACTGACAAGCCCCAGTTCCCCGATGGCGAGGGGAGACGGCAGAGAGCAGCGAACCCGATGTGACAGTCTCCTAGCAACCACTTCCATCTCCTTGGAGACACAGGCTGACATCATTTCCTGTGTGTAAGAACGAGTGCTCATGGACTGTGTGTGTGTTGTTTACATGGTTCGCAAAGGGATGTGTGCAGCACAATGATGGTTAAATGACAATGTCAACAAACAAAGCGAGTGTGATGCTGTGCTTACACTGTAGACAGGAGAGAGGCATCACCACTCTTCTCTCTCTCTCTCACACACGCACGCACGCACGCACGCACGCACGCACGCACGCACGCACGCACGCACGCACGCACGCACGCACGCACGCACACACACACACACACACACACACACACACACACAGAGAGAGAGAGAGAGCTGTACGCTCCCAGGGAAACAACCATACTGTTATGGTTACATGGTTGCCAGGAGGTACAGTGACTGGGAGGTGCGTTGGGTCCCACGCGGGTTCTGCCAGGACAAAGTGAGTGCCAAAGGCTGCCATCTGCTAGGAGCGCTTGGCAGGAGAACGAAGTGCGGCACACGGCGCCCACGTGTGGCTACGCAACATATTGCCGGAGTTAAAATTAATGTGGCAACGCCGTTTGGCCTCAGCAAGCATCCCACACGCTCCGGATACTGTGCCCCTCCCTCCACATGTGTACCGTGTGGACAGCATGGAGCACGTCATGGACACGTCGGTTTCTGCACAAGTTCTCATGCACAAAACGAGCCTTTATTGCACTGCGAGGAAGCAGCTGCTGCAAGGGGGAACAAAAGAGGCAGCAAAACAAACATGCGTGTAACTTGCTGGCAGGAAGTGTGTGTATGCGCGCAAGACTGTGTGTTTGTGTGTATTGCCGTGCTCTGTCCTGCACACAGCGCATCACGGCAGGACTGCCTCAGATCAAGTCCATGAGGATCTCATCTTCCATGACGCTAGACACTTGAGGCATGCTGGGACCCGGAGCCACGGAGCCTCTCTGACCTGGGGGCATCAGCATCTGGCCTGAGAGGGAAGAGAAGACAGAGGGCAGAGCATCACACTGCGTGCACAGGCCCCACATACATACACGCGCACACACTCAGTGTGCTACCTGCCAGCGGCTGTCTCCACTGAGCCTGCAGCGGGGCACCCCCTCCTGGTGAGGTATGTACCAGCGGCTGCCCCAGGGCCTGATGGGGAATCATCCCGGGCTGCATGTGGGACACGGCCGCTTGCTGTGTAAGCGAGAGAGAGAGAGAGAAGCACATAGATCACACCCATGGGAAGGAAGCCCCACCTCCAGCCACAGGTCAAAGGTCAGTCGGGCATTGTTACCGGCTGCTGCTGGCTGAGCAGGAGGCTGCGCAGCTGTGGATTGGCTCCTGGATTGGAGAGGCGATGCATAGAAGGCTGTGGTGGAGCTTGGCCACCCTGCGCTGTCTGATTGGGTGGAGCGCCTGAGACTGGAGGTTGCTGATTGGCTGTGGCAGCTGCCCTCATCTGCAGACCAACGAGAGGAGATAGGAATAAGAAGCGATAGGAATGAGAACCGGAAGGTCAAGAGTTTCTGAGGAGCAGGGGAGCTGAGAGAGAGAAACTGGACAGACAGAGCATCGGGTGGGGGGTGGGGGGTGGGGGCAGAGTCTTACCATGTTGGACTGCCTCTGCGGGTCATCCATCATGGTGACCTGGCTGACCGGTGGTAACCCCGAAACTACTGGCTGGGGGACAGTCGAACAGACAGAGACACACTTCAGTCCATGACCTCTGGCAGACAAGGTGAGGGGATGCAGGCAGAGCACAGGAGCATCGCGACAGTTACCTGCTGCTGGACGTTGCCATGGGAGACAGGAATGGGCCCGGGGGGCCGGTTGAGGAAGTTCTGGTTAGGAGGGACAGCTCCCTGCGGCATGGAGCCAGCAGCACCCATCTGGAACATGGCAGAGGAGGACGGCATGCGGGTCAGGGAAACACACACACGGAGACACGCAGGCACAGGTGTGCACACACACTGAGGTACACAGATGCGCATGGGGGTGGGAGGGGCATACCGTGCGGTGCTGTTGGACCTGTTTGTGGTTGGTGATGACTTGGCGGATGCCATTGACGAAGCCGCTCTGGTCGTTGGGGATGAGGCCCATGAAAATCTTCTTCTTGGATGAGTAGAGCAGCATGAGGACGCGCACCTCACAGGGGGCACTGTTGGGGAAGTGCACGCAGCCAGCCTTTGTGCACAGACATACACCGCTCCAATTTGGTTACAATCCTTAAAACAGCGCCACCCACAGGCTTCACAAGTTCACAACACTCATCTACAATGAGACCCTAAGTGCACTTTCTGGAGGAACATGAACCTACAACCTCTTCTGACTGCTCCACTGGTCCCCTCTCCCAAACTGCAGTGACAGGAAGTGAATGACTGATCACTGAGACTGAACTAACTGGATTTAGCGCCATCTGGCGGACACAGACAGGAGCAGAAAATGAAACAGGGCACAGACCCTCTGCTCTCATGCAACGAGGCGCTAAATAGTGAAAATCAGCTCCAGTGACTTATGAAACTACATATTCTCCTTCATCACACAAATTATTAATTCAATGAATTATTCCTTCCAACTGCCTGTTAGGGGCTTCAGTGAGGACTGTAAAGACACCGAAAACTGCCAGGGGTCCAGCAAACAAAAGGGCTTTTCTGCGGCCACCACAGCGCCACAGGCCAAACCCTCTGCAATCCATCTGGCCCCGGCAACAGCACAGCTGCACATGCATGATGGTCAATAAAACAACTCTGAGCTCTGACTATGGGTGGAAATCAGTCATAAACGGAATAAACACTCGTGGGAACATTTAGGAAAATGAGAGAACACGGTAAATTAATGTGAGTATGTGCTGAATCTGAGCACAAGAAAACATGGGTGAACCTGTGACAGACAGTCTCCACCAATCGCAACTACCGATGAAAGTCACTAACGTCAGGGCTGGAATAGCGGATTCATTGCTCTTTAAGATTTTCTGATATTATTCATTAATTTTTTTTGTTAATTTTCTTCAAAGCGACATATAGCATTACGCTACTTACCACAATTTACATTTATACACCTCAGTAATTTTTACTCTATAAAAGCAAAGTACAAGGTGATACTACAGCTGTCACATATAAAAGGTATCTTTTATTATTTTGCTGTACTTTAATAGCTGGACCTATTTTTGTAATTTGTGTAAGAAAGAGCAGAAACTGGACACCAGCACAATAGGAACTCACTTCACTTATGTGAGGACAGGCTTCTGGGTGGCACGTAATTACCCAATCAGAACACTTGTTTTAATGAGAAAAGGGAACATGTGAAAGACCCATGGCTCTGCCCTGATTGGCATCAGACATCGAGGTGAAGAGGATCAGGCAGAGGGGCGGTGGGGCAGACCATAAGCGGAAGAGCAAAATGACAGAGAATTAAGGGGGGGGTCTTCCAGAAAACCCCACTCACAAAGCCATTGGCCATGATGCGGTAGAGGCCCTTGAGAGACTCCATGTCCTTGTTGGTGAAGTGGAACTGTACCATCCTAGAGTTCCTGAAGAGAGGCCCCAGTGTAGTCTAGGGGAGAAGAGCAGATTAACATCACAGACTAGGGCAAAGACACAAGAGAGGCGGTGCAGTAGGCGGAAACAGAGCAATGGGCCTCACCAGCAGTTGCTGAGGGATGAGCTGCATGATGAGCTTCTGGGGCCACTGGTCTGCATTGCTGGGGTAACAGAGAAGACAAAGACACACTAGTTAAACAATCAGCAATTAACACGGAAACAAGCTCAGCCAACCGGTGCTCAGCGTGACAAGGAAGCTCTACATCCGCTTCCAGGAGCTCGTCGCAGTGAGGGGAGAACATGGCCAGGACACTCACAGGTTCTCTCCCTGGTTGACATACACCTGGCAGGGCAGCGACCGTGTCAACTTCGTGTTGGAATCCATCGACGTCGTCTTTGGCTTCTGCAGGGGAACAGGGGACAGGACAGGTGTGCCAGAATGTAAGTGTGTCCCCATCAGTGGGGCTCTCAAGCCACCTGAGAAGAAGCTGAGGTGCT
This sequence comes from Scleropages formosus, assembly GCF_900964775.1. Lineage (NCBI taxonomy): Eukaryota > Metazoa > Chordata > Actinopteri > Osteoglossiformes > Osteoglossidae > Scleropages > Scleropages formosus. The sequence goes on along the minus strand of NC_041813.1, from coordinate 32,670,253 downwards.
TCAAACTCTTGGGGGTCGTAGGTGACAGAAAAGGGAAATGTGGAGAAATGCTGGACATCTGCAACGACGAGTGCTCCTCTGAGATTCCTACAGGAGGCTTCCCCTCTAGATTCCTACTCGAGAATCACAGAGGAGATTCTTGCAGGAGGTCCTTCGTTGTCTTACCTCTTGCCACTCGAGCACCCCGCTCCAGGCCATGATCTTATTGGCTACTCCTTGCTGCGGTCCAATTGGATTGGCACTCAGCTGGCCTGCCGGCACACCGGGCTGTGAGGGGAACGGACAGTGCTGAACATTTCCTTCTTCGGGGACATGCAAAGTGTTCCTCCAAGGCTTCAGAGTGAAGACAGACACTACTGGCATCTCTGCAGACATCCTCAAGGTCACCCCAGTCCATCACAGGCACACTGTCAGTCTCCCTCCGAGCCAGGACGGGGGCGACACTGTGTCGGATACGTGTGCCCCTCAGCAACCTCCCCTCAAGGTGCCTTTCCATAGCTGAGACTCACCATACCGGGCTGAGAGGAAGGCGGTGTCTGCTGATTGGGCGGCTGTGGCTGAGCAATCTGAGAAGGCTGCTGATTGGGTGTGGGCTGCCCAGAAGACTGAACCTGTGACTGCTGCGGGGGGGGTGGTGTTTGCTGGTTCAGCATGGGGGCAGACATGGTGGTGACGGTGGCCAGACTAGGTTGAGACGTCGGGACCAGGTTCACACCACTCACTGACTGCAGAGGTGCTGGCTGACCGAAAGGTGACGGGACTGAGGAAAAAAAGAGTGAAACACACAGAGAACAGTGAGACACAGGGAGTGGAAGAGTGAGACAGCTGAGTCAATGTCCCTGAACTGACAAGACAGCACTGTATTATTCCTTTGTGTCAAGAAAACAAGAGTCCTGCTGCTAGTGCACACACTCACAGCGCAGGTTCTTCTGGTTGTTGGCCGCCTCTACAGCCTTCTGAGCAGCAACCTGGGCAGCGCTGAGAGAAGAGGACGGCTGCAGGACAGGTGGAGAGAGAGAGACACACACAGAGGCTCGGGTAAGGAATGCACAGGAAGACTGGCAGGCTCTGTGTACCGGGCCATAGGCTCAAACCTGGTACTGATGAGCTGTGCTGATTGGAGGAGGCTGGGAGGCTCCAGGGAGACTGGTCTGACCGACAGACAGGGGCTGAGGTGGCTTCAGAGGGCCTGCCCCAGAGCCCCCCCCCTGGGCAGCTGTGGGCAGATAGACAAACAGAGTGAAATACATTTCATTTAGTTGTACTGCTCATTTAAAGGTAAACCAAAGGAAATGAGGTAACAAGGGAGAAGGGAAGGAGCTCTCAGCCAGTCTCAGTCTCTCTCTCTCTCTCTCTCTCTCTCTCACCTGGCAGGGCGATGCCTCGTACCAGGATCATGTGACGCGGGTCCTGGCTGTAGTCTGGGTGTGGAGACTCTGCAGCCACACCCACAGGCGAAGCTCGCTCAAAGAGGGCCTGCAGCGCGGGCAGTTTCCGAGGAGACAACACAGAGAAGTGTATGCCTCTCTGCGGGGAAAGGGGCTGCGTTAGCCCATCCATTCTCAGTCACACACTTAACCGTGCAGCAGGAAAGAGGCGGCGATGAGGCCTGGGGAAAATCTGGGGCACCGATGCACACAGCTGAGGCTCGTGAGACACACGAGCGGCACTCACGTCGCGTATGATCTGGACCAGGCTGTCCGCGGTGCAGCCCGTATAGCTGACGCTCTCAACGGCGGGCAGCAGGTACGGTGGGGAGTTGCACAGCAGCACACACACCTTGTGGGTCTGGCCTCTGAGTCGCAGGCATCCAGCAGCAGCGAGGGACAGACGGAGACAGAGGGAGGGAGCATTTGAGGAGCTCACTTGCTGAGTGCTGCACATGAGCAGACACAACGCACCACTGATGCCTATCCTGACAGTGGCACTCCAGGCCTCCACCTTCTACTCACATCTGCTCCCTCATCTTCTTGAAGTCGTCAAAGAGCTGCAAAGCCACCGAGAGGCCCTCGGCGATGAGGCTGCAGCTCTCTGCCCCACCGCCCATGAACCTGGGTAGGTTAGAGTGAGGAGCACAGGACATCACTTTGGACCAAGCCACCCGGACACGTGTGGAGAACTGTTTAACTGCAACATTTACTGTCCACAGTGATAAAAACATCCACAAACACTCTCTGTGTGCCAACCACCTGCTGCTGGTCACAACAGGGATATCGTTGTGTAATAACTGTGTGATCAACAGGGAACTGCCATGTAACCACCACAAAGTTACGGTGCAGTCACAGAGAAGCCACAGCGGTGAGTCTAAGGGCCATTGAGGAAAAAAAGACTGTGTCCCCACTACAACGTGTCCAGCAGCGAGAGCGTATTACCCCTGCTTCCACTGAGCCTCCGGGCCCCGACAGACACAGAGACAAGCCCGAGGGGCACCCTTCTTACTGGATACTGTCGATCCAAGTGACGAACTCAAAGGCGGAGCTCGTGGGGGCGTGGCACTGCACGTAGGACTCGGGGGCACAGTCCACCGTGTTGAACACCACCAAGCTGTACTGTGTCCCACCGTACTGCAACAGGAGGACAGGAGACATCACAGGAATGACACTTCACACCAGGCAGGGGGGCTGGAGAGACTCATGTCACAGAGGGACACCCCAGCAAAGAAGACCCTTGGCTGAGCACCAAGAGGAACTCCTCTCGAAGAGGGCCAGGAGCAGCTCATTTCAACAGTTCCTCTTCCCACTGCAGCTGTCTCACCGAGTGCTTTCGCCTGTATTTCTTTTAGAGAGCAATAAACACACATACATACAACATAACACGAGCGCACCTCAAAGTCAGGAAGGCAGACAGACTGGGAGAGACAGATGAACGGAGAGACCACTTACATCTCCTCCAAAGTCAGTTTCTGCAGGAGGCCCCCCATTGAAATACCTACAGACAGGAGAACTCGTTGAGGTACAGCACTGCGGTGGCACACACGCACAGTCTGATCCAGGGCTGTACTCACTCAATGGCAGGCAGTATGTAGTGCTTCCTCATAGACTCGAAATAGGGCCCGAGGTTCGCGGTTCCCTCGATGACGAACACAACGTCGGCCACCTGATTGGCTCCTGATTTCGTGGGCGGGTCCATGGATTCCACGCCCAACACCATAGGGCCTGAAGGGGAAGGAGTGTGAAAACACACACACAGCAGAAAGAAAAACGTCCAACCCGCCTGAGGGACGGCCAGGCCGGGTTACTCGAACAGCGGAGCAGTCGAACGAGTCCCGGGCCGCTCAGCTGAGCGAAGAGAAACAAGCTGAATGAACTTATGAAGGCTGGAGGCACAGTTACCGTGACCCGCAGTTATCCCACACCGACCGACCGACCGGCGAGCGAGCGAGCGAGCGAGCGGGCGTTACGTTATTAAGTTAACTACAGGCTCTAGTGGAGCTCCTGGCCTGGCTTCATAATTCATTAGCGAGCGACTGAGCCAACTTCAGCCTCCCGCCGAGACGCCAGCTCGCCCCCTCACTCACTCAGACTCACCCGCCACTCAGCACCTCAGCGCTTCTCCCGCGGCTGCGCACCGGTTCTCGCGGTGGTTCTCGCGCCACTGACTTCCCTGCGAGCTGCACGCGATGCGATGCGCCTCAGTAACGTACACAGTGACGAGCCGCGCTGTTAACTTAACGGCTTTACTCCCTCATTCTTGACTCTTCCCCACGAATAGCTCGCGAGCTAAGCTAAGCTAAGGCGCTAACATGCTAATGCTAACGGTCTCCTCGCTCCGAACCGCCTGCACTTACCGCCGACCGTCAAAGCGTCACAATAGAACTGTCGTTTTAACACCCTGGTTGTACCGTTTCTTGCGACGTGTATCGCAGTAAATGTGCGCGTGACCCGTTTGGTTCGCGCTCGGCGATCGGTGCTCCACTGCTCTGGTCTGAGCGGGAAACTGAGAGCGACGCACCGAGACTGACGAGTCGAGTGACGAGCGACGGATCGCCGAGCACCAGACACAGATGTGAGGAGAGGAGCCCTGTCACGAAACTCACGTATTTAGACACAATGCTGCAAGAAATGAAAGGGTCCAAATGCTTCGTGTGAGAAGAATACTGCTGTGCACTCCGGTGCTTTCAGTATTGGTGCTGGCAAATGCAGCCAGCAGGGGGCGGTCCCGGTTCGCAGAAGGGTGCACTGGGGTCGTGGCAAGGGGGCCGCTGGCTGTGAAACAGGGCCCTGAAAGTGGTTTCCGGGAGCCGTTTCTCTGTCTCGGTGAGGACCGCAAGTTCCTGGCACCGTAACGCCATCGCGGCGTCGTGAGCGTCGCTTCCTGTGCTGCGCCGCCCGCTGGCCGGTACGCCTGGGCGAATGGACACACACACACACACGCGTGGGTGCCCGCCCGCCCACACACACACACACACACACACACACACACACACACACACGGGCAGGACAATGAGCAGATTGTGTCCGGACTCCCAACGAGTCGCAGTTGCCCCAGGACGCACCGGGCGCCCAGCGGGGCCTGCAGAGGTCATGATGGACACTCGACGGCTGTGGGCGGCTACGGATACAAGGGTGGGCCACGGGTCACAGGGGACAGCGCTGCGTGAGAGAGGCAGCGGGGAGCCCTCAGCCCCCGGGAAAGATGCGAAGGCTCTCCCGGTGCTTCCGTGTTCACAGGAGTCGCTCCGCTCCGGTCCCCACGCAACAGGGTTCATTTGTCCCAGGAATTCACCCCCGCTGGCCAGTTGCCATCGAGAGAAGGTCTAATTACCATTATTTCCTGAAGAAAAATGATGGTTCCTGGATAAAAAGTAAAAGGTCTTTCGTCCAGCAATAACAACAGCAGCACGTTAATGCCTATTTCTTTACGTGTTTCTTGCTTGTCTTTTCAGATCATCCTGTCATTCATCCTTTATCAACAACCTTGTGTTTTCGTAGCAACTTAGCAACACCAAGAGTTTTACATTTTGTGCTTCGGCGCCGAGCGCTCCGTTTTCTCCTCTTTCGACTCCAGACGCACTACAAGTGACGCTGAAAAGGCTCCTTTCTGCTGCGGGTGAAGCCGTGTGTCTTTCGTGCGCCTTTTACTCATTTCAAACCGAGTTTCCGAACCGGGGCCTCGCGTACAGCGGTAACACCGCGGTCTTTGTGAAGTAAACAAGAGCAGCACCGAGACTCTCGTTCGTACCTGTTCTTCAATAGCGCACTCTGTCTACGGAGCTGTCCAGCACACAGAGCCTCAGAGCCACACACAAGTACACATCTTTGCACCGCTGTGTGGCTTCCTCAACAGACACTTTCTGTTTTGCTTATTGTCATTTTTCTCAGTTTCCCTCCAGCTGAGGATGCAGGTGCCTTTATTTCCCCAACCCCCCTCGTTCTCCCCCCATCTCTGGCCCCCTCTCTCATTCTCCCCCCTCTCGTTCACGCCTCTCTGCACTGCATCTCTGCCTTTCCAAATAAGTGATTTTCTTTAAACACACAGGGAGTGCTTTTTATGGAAACAGCACCCATGGTCATAAATAATGTAAGTGCGTTAGCCTCCTGTCTGCACCTGGCCAGCATCCCGCCACGCAGCACTCGCACCGCCTGCCCCCCTGCACCATTTCCAAGAGGAACGCAGTGAGAGAGCGAGACGTCGCTCACGAGTCCCTTGCTCGTCCTGCCGAATTTTACTAATTTTTTAAGCAAGTCACTGCGAGGAGGTGCTGCCACTTGGTGTCTTTCATTCCCGCATACATTTCTTTGTGCAGAAAGCAGTATGTGTCAGGTGTGTGGTAACTCGCAGCAGGTGGGCAGAAGAAGAGCATCATGGGAACAGAACTGAGCATAAAGAGCCAGGACTGGCAGCTACAAGTACTGTGAAATCTTATTAAGTGTAGAGTGCCGGTCGTGACGATGTGTGACGTAGCGTGGACACGCACACTCACACACAAGGCCATTTCTCCACATTTCCTTTATTGCAGGTTGGTCACAGCCACCGTCAGCATTGTTCTCGGCCGAGCGCCAACCATTCGCACCCGTTAGCAAAACCCGGAGAGCTCGTTTCCGCTTTGAGAAAGTCCCTTGAAAAGGAAAGGGAAAGCACTCGGGAATACAGCAGCTAGACTATAGTTGCCATGGAAACTGTTCACCATCACCCTCGATAGGAGAACCAGGCCGCTCACACTGTTCTTACAGAAGGACTCGTGACGATCCCTGCATGGAATGAACAACAGTCGTGCTGCTGTAAACATGTCCACATGCAGTGTGGCAAACGGGATGCACGTGTTTCCAAAACCACGTCCACCTGGCGTTGTCCAGTGGAGGAAGGCAGCATGATGCGCCCATACCTCGACGCCCGGGTTCCAGCACTAACCTTTGACTCAGAGCGGCCTAGCTCGATGGTTCGGTCCTGAGACGCTGCGGCCGTTGGCTCTGCTTTGACTCTGAGCCACACTGACCTCTACACACACAGCAGTACACAGCTCTACAGGCACACAGGGCCCTCTAGGACACAGAGCCGACACGAAGGGAGACACGTCGGAGAGGGCAACGAGAACACGACACGCGTGTCGCACACAAGGAAACAAGGTCACAGCAGAGCAACACACCAAGAGGCACGGAGACGCACGAGTACGGAGAGAAATCAGACACAGGTACACACGTCAAGGAACACGGAGCTCAGGCCCCCCTTTTCATACGAAGTCGCCTGTCCAAAATATGTCCTGGCGGAGCAGAGCAGCACAGCCTCACCCTCAGACCTGCATGTGACCCTGTCCACATGGTCACAGACCCCAGAGTCCACCAGCATCCTACGCAGAGAAGTCCAGCAGAGTCCGTGAGGGACAGCGAGTGAGGACAGGGGACCTGCTGCAAGCGCTCAATTCCTCTGTTATGTCCACGGCGAACACACAGGAAGCTGCTTGAACAAAGCTGCTTCACAGCATGGATAAAAACGGGTCTGTAAATGTGCTGAAGGTGCTGGATAGACTTGCTGGTGCCATGCGATGAAGATGTAGATGCAGAAGGAACATGTTCTTCCCGTTTCTCCATCAGATGTCCGAGCGCTGTGAGCATGACCCACGCGGGGGACGGTGGGGGGACATCCGAAAACAGACGACCGTGTCAGCAAGTCAGTCTCAGAATGCAGGCAGTGGGAGGAAGAATGAATGAAGCAAGGTTGTGGGACATGTTGGACAAAGGAGAAACCAGCGCTGTAAGGAATGTGTGGACAACTCACCAGTCAGTGGACAAGACACACATCCTGGGGGAAAAAAACACTACCAACAGGTAATGGTGCGTGTGTGCATGTGTATGTGTGTGTGTGTGTGTGTGTGTGTGTGTGCATGACGATTCACATTCATCGCCTGCTGAGGTTGCTCTGGGCTCCTGAGATGACATCATACTCCTCCTTTCTTGTCAAGAAGCTTTGTTCATAGAAGCAGAACCAAAGAACCGAAGGGCAACGAAGCTCCTGTGGACATCCGACCGTGTCTCTTTTTGACGGACAGGGAAGCACAGACAAGGACAGGACCGGGACACGGGGAACAGGGCGCTGTGGGGTGGGTGTGAGAGAGAGAGAGAGAGAGAGACAGAGGGAAAATGAGCAGAGCTTCCTGCAGCTTGAGTCCAGGAGGACAGTCATAGTCAGGGATGTGAGAGAAAAATAATTCTTGTCCCTCTTCTCTGCTGAGGGCAAAGGGCGTCCTGTCAAACATACAGGAACCTGCGGGATGTCCCATGCTGTGGACGTGTCCCTGTGCTCCAGGGTATGAGGTATAATGGAGGAGGTGAAGGGCTTCAATACTGGGTCACATGTGGGTGAGATACAGGTGTTTGTCTGTGGTTACGAACATCTCCCAAACTTGCTGTGCGTGCGGCTATCAGCTCTTCCCAATGAAGTGTGTGTGTGTGCGTGTGTGTGTGTGTGTGTGCGCGTCGCTTACAAAGCGTATCAGCATGAGGCACGCTGACTTCTCTCTCTGTAGGCTCCGTGTGTGTGAGATAAAGCTCGCCAAGCATCACTCTGCCCCTCTGCTGTAAGTCTCTGATTGTGCTGCGAGCACAGGGACAGCGGACAAGACGGCCACATCCTCGCTGCGCTCTTTCCTTGTGGCTGTGGGGTAGAGTGCGCTTCGAGGAGGCCACGTACCACACAGGAGGTCTCTGTCTGTCCCCCGCTACTCTGAGTGAGGGCTGTCCACCACGATGTGGGGCTTATTGGAGGCCGTGGCACTCTTGGACACATACGTGTTCATGGTCTTCTCCTGAGGGACGACACACGAAACATCGTCCACCTGTTTGCTCACCAGCAGTGTGCATAAACACATCGACACCCCTCCCTCAAATGACCACGTTAACTTGTTCTGTAAAATGACCCGTTCGTCCCGTTCCACTGGTGAGGAGGTCAAATGACCATCCATCTAAGCTGGTACTGACACCTGAGGAAAGTGGTGTGTTTTTAAAGGCTCCTACATTCTTTTACTCTCTTTTACATCCCATTGTGGTTGTTTTACCCTGTTCCTTGAGTCCAGCTGTGTGCTTCCCGCTGAACAAGCGCTTCGGCGCCGAGCGCTCCGTTTTCTCCTCTTTCGACTCCAGACGCACTACAAGTGACGCTGAAAAGGCTCCTTTCTGCAGCGGCTGCGGGTGAAGCCGTGTGTCTTTCGTGCGCCTTTTACTCATTTCAAACCGAGTTTCCGAACCGGGGCCTCGCGTACAGCGGTAACACCGCGGTCTTTGTGAAGTAAACAAGAGCAGCACCGAGACTCTCGTTCGTACCTGTTCTTCAATAGCGCACTCTTTCTACGGAGCTATCCAGCACACAGAGCCTCAGAGCTGCACTTGGACTCAGCTCTTCCTTTTACTCTGGACTCTTCTGGACGTGAACTGACCACCCAGTAAAATACCGGATTGCTTCATACTGAAAAGAGTATACATTTTCATAAAACTTTGCAGAGGTTTTTTGTTCTTTGGACCAATGTTATGTGCTCTGACTGTACACATACATCAGTAACGCGTGTGTGTGTGTGGGTGTGTGGGTGCACCCACATACACATCACCAATGTCATGTGTCCTTTTGTGCATTGACAGTGCTTTGTGTAGCCCCAGGTGCCCGAGGACATGCCCACCTCCACCAGCTGGTGCCAGTGCTCAATGGGCTTTCGAGGGTTGGCCAGCATGGCTGCCCAGTGCTCCCTGCCAGGCCCCTCAGCATCGCCGCCCACCCGACACATTCCTATCACCTCGTTGTGGCCAATGCTGCACACAGACAGAGAGAGAGAGAGAGAGAGAGAGAGAGAGCGGCAGAGATCTCATCGCACTCCACTGTGTGCTGCGGTGCCGTGATGCCTTGGCGGCTCCGGATTTATGCTAATGAAGGAAACCTGAATTTTACATGAACACAAATGAGCGAAAGACATTGTGTTTGGACGGCGAGTGGGGTCACATGCAGCAGACGCGCCCCTTCTTCCTGGGAGTCTACGTTGCTCCGACAACACGTCACGACTGTCCTCATCGCGAACCCTTTCGGCTGAGCAACTGCGAGGGAGCTGAGTCAACACACTATGGTAAAGTATACCAGGTTACGCAGCAAATATTGATGCATGACACTCTGAACACATCTGTTAGTTGGCTGAAAGGACAGAAACGGCAAATGCAGAACGGCCTCGTGCCAGGTGGACACGTGGAGCCCCCAAAGGGGGTGCTCTGCTGCAGAATGACGAGCAGATGGTGGCAGCAGTAGGGGGACACGTTGCCCACCGTGATGCGTCACCGCTCTCCGTGCACCTCACCCTTCGCCCCAAACCGTGGGACAGGTGACACTTGACTCATCTGAAGGGCACTGCTTGTTTGCAGCTTCAGAGAAACCCTGTTCCAACAGCATCTCCATTTCACACTGGAGGTCTTGCTCTCGCCTCCAGGGACAGCCGTCACAGGGTCTGTCTTCTCCTGTCCCTCAGATTCTCATGCACTTTCCTGGATACACCTCTGTCTACTGAATTGTTGGACACTGTGGACAAAAGCGTCTCACACCTAATGTACATAGACTAATGAATGGTGCTTCTCCATCACTCACCAATCGTAGTCCATGACAGCAATGATGAGCGACACGCTGTCAATATTCTCGTGAGGGATGTCGAACACCAGAGCCTCGTTGTAGCTGGGGTTGAGGGTGTTCTTCTTGATGGATGTCTTCCTCTTCTTCAGTCTCCGTCCCTCACAGATCAAGGATGCTTTGACGTAGGGGTCTGTGAGAGCAACCGGGGGTCAAGGTGGAGTTTAGCGACTGCCTGCAGACACTATCCTATGACCAAGTCACCGATTAGCTCCACAACGGCTCCTGCATCACATGGCTCTCAGGACCATGGCACACCATCTGTCAAGAGAGCAGCACGCCAATGGCTTTGAGTTCAGTCTAGTTCAATTACCTGAGAAGCCGGTGAGGTCCATGGCCTTCAGGTTGGTGGCCTTTATGATGGTGGCCGTGAGCCTGCCGGCAGTTGGCAGGTAGCACAGTGAGAAATTCAGCTCTCCCAGGTCAGCCTTCTCCTGCAGCAGACATTAACATTTATTTACATTTTGCTGACGTTTTCCTCCAAAGTGACATTGAACTCAAGGAAACAACATAACCCAACACCGGGGGTTTGGCTGAAGGGTACAACAGTTTGCAGAACGTAGAAAGAGTCCCTTTAGGTCCCACTGAGATTCCCATAGAGCTCCGCAGAGTCCTGCTGAGAATCTCACTGACTTCCAATTGAGATTCCCATTGAGTCCGACTAGGAGCTCTGCTGGACGTCTTACTGGGTGTCCGACTGAGTACCGCTGAATTCCATTGAGTCCCACTCGGACTCCCACTAAATCCCCTTAAGAAGTCTATTTTTTGTTGAAGGTGCTGGAGTTCTGTGTCTTACCGCTGTACCCTCAATGATGTCTCTCCACACGGGCTTCTCTCCTGTCCCCTCACTGAAGTCCAGGAGGTTGTCCACCACCACCTGCCCAATGAGGTCATGTCTCGAGAAGCGGTCAAAGTCGTACACAGAAAAGTGCAGCTTGCGGGAGGGAAGTTCAGCTAGAGGCACACAAAACTGGAAGGTCTCGTTGAAAATGGGATTCAGAGTCTTCCTGTGGACCTGAGGGATGAAGAGAGAGGGTCACAACAAAACTCTTCAGTGAAGAGTGAGGAGCTGAATGCAAGACAGCATCAAACATCATCCACTGAGCAGCAGAAAGACATTAACTGAACATGTATTCATTTATCTGACCCTTTTCTCTAAAGTTACTTACAGTGTTGATCTACTTACAATTATTTATCCATTTTTACAGCTGGGTACTTTCACTGAAGTAATTTCTGTTAAGTACCTTACTCAAGGTACTACAGCTCGGGTGGGGTTCAAACGTGTGATCTTCGGGTCCAAAGGCAGTAGCTCTACCCACTCCACTACAAGCTGTTCATATGCTTTTTACATCACCAGCTGCCCCCAGAGAGAAAGAAAGGCCAAGAGTCGGTGAAGGAGCGGAGGGACGAAGAAGCACCTTAGTCTGAAATTTCTTCTTCCTGTCTGGCAGCAAGTAGATCTTGACGTAGGGGTCCGAGAAGCCATTGGCATCTTTCGCCGGTAAGTCGAGCGCTTTCAGGATCTTGACAACTAACTGCTCCGTGCTGTAGGGGGGCAGAGGGAGAACAGAGAGGGACGCATTGATCCTGCTGGACGTCCCCGGGATGCTGGACACCCAGCACTGAGTCTTGCGTGGCCCACAGCCCGAGCACTCTGCACTCTGTAGTAAAGTACAGTAAAGTACTGCACCAGAGAGGTACTGCTCCACTCTTCTAGATCGCGAGTTCACACACACACGGTGCTAACCTCACAGGCGTCCCTCCTTGTACTACAGAACACAGGAGAACGAAAGGCGGGAATAAACCACACGTTCACAGGGGTTCGCTGTCAATCGAATGACACCATCACCGAGTAACGTGACCTTTGAAAGCACCAGCTGATGATGGACAGGAAGCGTGATGGAAAGACCTGTTCCCGCACAGAAAACTGTCTCTCTCACACACACACACACACACACACAAGGAGACACAGCTGCACTTCTCCAGGAGACCACATGTGTGTATCACTGCGTGGCAGAAAGTCTTCCCCCCCCCCCGCACACCACCCACAACAATCCCCAAGAAGCACTCTGGTCTTGCACAGACTCTCAAGGGCTATAAACTGATTTGAATATTTACTATGTAGAGAACAGCTCCGCACAGAGGAGCCCGACACTCTCAGTGTCACTGCGGGGGAGACAAACAGTGGCAACGCAGGCACACACACACACACACGCGCGCGCGCGCACGCAAAGCTGACGCACCTCGCTGTTGTGCCGTTACTTCATTGTTACGCTGTTTTGGTGGTCGCTCTGCAAGCTGATCATGTATAATTGATGAGCGCGTCGTCCCTCGCTGCCCCACCGTCAGCACGTTGCTCACTCCGGTGGGGCAGCGCACCATAACACAGAGTCACGGGGCAGCCTTCGCTCAGCAGTGTGCGCGTGTACGCGTGTGCGTATAATCAATCCCCTGGCTCCTCCACCCAGTGGAGGTGATCCCCCACACTCACTTGAAGGCGTAGCGCAGGAGGAAGCTGATTTTTCCACAGGTGCCCTCCCCCTTGCCCTCCTCCTGCTCCGCCTGCCGCGGTCGGTACAACTCCGGCTTGATCTGGCCGATGCTCGTCACCTGCTCACTCTTCTCGTCACCGTGGAAATCGGGGCTCGAGAGCTGGTGGCTCATGGGCCGAGGCCTGAGAGAGAGAGAGGCCCAGCGGGTCAACGACGCGCACAGGCACATGCAGAGGCGCGCGCGCACACACACACGCACGCAAGCTGCCGCTTTCGGCACTGACCGGCTGGAGACCTGGTGCTGAGAGTGAGCGCTGGGCAGTTCCCTGTGGGCCTGCAGGGCGGCGCCGCACTCCGACACCGGGGGGAGCTCTGGGGACGTCTGGCTCAGCTTGAGCCCCCCTGAGCAGGGAAGAGGGAGAATCACATCAGTCTCTCTCGCGCACGCACGCACGCACGCACGCACAGACTTCCCAAGTGGAGCACACCTGTCCTGTGACATCATCGTGTCTTCTCACCTCCAGCTGAGCTGGGATAGCAGTCCATGTCCAGGTAGGCGTGTTCCTGCATCTCCTGTGCGCCACCTAACACGCCTCCAGCGGGGGTCCTCTCCGGCCCCCCCGCCACAATGTCACCCCTCTCCATGCCCAGCAGGTCCGAGAAGTGGGGGTGGTGCTGGCTGGGCTGAGAAAGCGAGGGGTACAGCGAGGAGGAGGAGTGTGTGTCTTTCCTGTGCAGGAGGGGGGGCAGCAGCGAGGAGCTTCCCAGGCCGGTGCCCCCTGGCAGGAGGCCAGAGGTCAGGCTGAGCCCCCCACCCTCCTTGTCTCGCCATGGCAGCCAGCACAGCTTCCAGGACACAAAGAGGGAAACTGAAAGCAGGACAATGCCGCAGAACGTCACGATGACGGAGAGCAGGCTCACAGAGATCTCTGCGAAGGAGAGGAACACACACAACGAGTGTGTGACTGGTAATCCGACACAGTTCGCCTCAGTCCAGAGCAGCTGCTCCTACAGGGCTCCCCATGGTGAATGAACCAACGAGTGTAATGCTCTGTTGCTAAGCAACGTCAGACCACTTCCCACTGCTGCCAGGAATGGGAGTGGGGGGGGTAACATGGCAACACAGGTGTGGCACTGAGCTGTTCGCTGTGTGTGTATCACACACCTGGAAGTTTCTCCTCCAACATGCTCCTCTCCCCTTTCTGCGAATGAGTCAAAGCCCCAAGTGTGTCACTAATGGAGCAGTGATTTAAAAGGCGCAGCCTGGCCTCGTGTGTGTGTCTGTGTGTTGGCAGCTGGGAGAGAGGCAGAGTGTGAGGTATGAAGTGTGACCCTTGCTTCAGTCACACTAGATGGAGGAGGAGGAACATGGAGCGCACGCACACACACACACACACACACACACAGAGGAACACACAGCACACACATTGCACAGTGATGGGCACCCAAGAGGGTGTGTTTGTCCATGTGGCACAGGAAAAGGGACCTCAAACAGCCAATGTGCCATCACGCAGGGCGCATCCCCTAGTGGTGTAGGCGACAGCTCACCTGTGTCCACCTGACGGTTGCGGCCCCTGAGCATGTAGCTGAACTCCTGGCAGCGCTCGTTGTGGCTGTAGCCGCCCGGTGCGTGGAAGCACAGCTCCTCCACCAGCACGAGGGCTTTCTTGCAGAGGTCTTCATCCCAGTCCCCCGACATCGTCCAATGAGCATGGCCCCACCCCCGAGGGGGAACGCCAGTCTCTCTGGGGGGGTCAAAAGCAAGGGGTGCAGGGAGGAGCGAAGAGAGACCAGAGGTGAACAGAGACAACGCCACATCATCACCCACACAGTGACGGTCTCCGTGACAACAGACAACGCTACACACACTGCTGTCAGGAAGGAGCATTCACACAGATGTACAATTAGCTCATGACTGCGGAAGAGTCCGAGGAGGGCGACCGGCACAGGCCAGCCGGACTGTGGGTACTCGGGTCCAGTGGGACGTCGCGCTCTCAGCGATATGGTGTCCAGCAGCTCATCTGGGCTTTGTCTGCAGGGCAGAAACATCAACTGGCAGCAGAGAGTGACAGGCCTGGTGGAAATGCGCGTGTGCGTGTATGTGTATGTGTATGTGTGTAAGAGCACCACGTGGGAAACGGCGTGCAGGCAAATGTGGAGCTGTGTTCTTGTGCATTGAAGTACCTGTGAACACTGTCATTGCTCCTTTCCACTCTCGTTCTGTGTCAAAAATGAGAGCAGTGCTGCTCCTGCCCCCCCCGTCACAGACACACACGCACACAAACACACACAGTGTGCACACCGCGTTTCTGACCTGCTGGACGGTACCCTCACAGCAGGGAGGACAGAGCAGGACAGGACAGGACAAGGACCAAACAATGTGTGTGTGTTCCAGGCGTTGGCCCTTCCTCTCCGTGACCCTGTACCAAGTCACGCGGGGTAAACTCATGGTAAACCAACAGCAGACCGTCCACCACGCCGAATGGAACGTTCTTCAGGAGGCAGTAATAGTGGCCGCCCATTCACACACTCCCACCACTACACACCTCCTCACTAACTGCCCCCCCAGCACCGTAAAGCCCATCTGTGCTTCTTCTCAATTGGCCCCAGGAACAT
This sequence comes from Scleropages formosus, assembly GCF_900964775.1. Lineage (NCBI taxonomy): Eukaryota > Metazoa > Chordata > Actinopteri > Osteoglossiformes > Osteoglossidae > Scleropages > Scleropages formosus. Next base: position 32,655,053 of record NC_041813.1, on the reverse strand, counting down.
GGCTGTTCTTCAACGTGTCCTCATGGGCTCACGGAGGCAGCGTAAGACCTGCCGTGCTTCGCTGCCCGCCCACACACGCACACTTGTGTCTGTTTCCAGTGTCACACGTCACCACCTGTCATTTCACACCTGTTTGTTCCCGTGCCGCAGACACACACGTGACGCAGATGCGGATGATACATGTAAAACACACAGAGGAATCAGACCGAACATTCGACACACAGCAGAGAAACCGCGCGGAGCACAGGTGTGTGTGTGTGTGTGTGTGTGTGTGTGTGTGTGTGTGTGTGTGTGTGTGTGTGTGTGTGTGTGTGTGCGCGTGCACGCACACGGGTATAGCAGTAAATCATGTGAACACACTTCACTCTGAGTCGACAGGTCAGTTAAGCAGTAAATGAAAAGGAAGAAGGAAACGATAATAATGTAACATTTGTTCCGTTCCACATGATGGACAGCTCCTCTGCGCGCGTCTGGAACAATAAATGAGTGTGTACGGGAGCTCATTGCCGCCTCTCCCTCCCACACACACACACACACACACACACACACACACACACACACACACACACACACACACACACACACACACGTGCGCGCGCACGACCGCTTCGTTTGTTTTCGCACAGGTGATGCTGCGCCGGAGAGAATCCGTGACGGAGATGATGACAGAAGAGAGCAGAGGCTCGAGGCTCGAGGCTCGGAGCGCAAAAACCACACATCACATCGGCTAATATAACGACGTCGGTGACCGTGAGCACTGAGCACCAGGAGCACTGAGCACCAGGAGCACTGAGCATCACCCACATGAAATGAATCATGATTCATTCGCTGACTCGTTGCGACTGACCGGTGGGGCTCACATGAAGAGGACGACGCGGATGACGACGATGAGCGCCTCTTTCTTTCCTCCGTCCTGCTCCTCCTGCACCGATGACTCTTCAACGATGCGCTCCGCTCTTCTGCGCTCGTGCCGCTCCCGTCTCCAGACTCTGCAGAGGACGGCGCGACACGGCGCGCAGCACGGAGCGGAAGGTGGATGGATGCAGGAGGAGCCTGGAGCTCCTGGCGGGCCGCTCCTGCCAGCAGGTGGCGCCAGAGTGGAGCGACGTGCGTGTCGGGTCCTTGCTGGCCTGAATCAGAGCTTCGTGAGCTCATCGGCTGGATGAAGGCGGCGGCAAACGGACTCATCTATATGATGAAGGCGGTGGCGATCAGACTGTTATATACGATGAAGGTGGTGGCGATCGGACTCTTCTAGATGATGAAGGCGGTGGCAATCGGACTCAGATCGGTCTCGTCTATACGATGAAGGCGGTGGCAATCGGACTCATCTATATGATGAAGGCAGTGGCGATCAGACTGTTATATACGATGAAGGTGGTGGCGATCGGACTCTTCTAGATGATGAAGGCGGTGGCAATCGGACTCAGATCGGTCTCGTCTATACGATGAAGGCGGTGGCAATCGGACTGTTCTATACCTATGAAAGTAGTGGCTATCAGACTCTTCTAAAAGATGAAGGCGGCGGCAATCAGACTCATCTATATGATGAAGGCGGTGGCGATCGGATTCATCTATACGATGAAGGTGTTGGCGATCGGACTCTTCTATACAATGAAGGTGGCAGCAATCGGACTCATCTATATGATTAAGGCGGTGGAAATCAGACTCAGATCGGTCTCATCTATACGATGAAGGCGGTGGCAATCGGACTGTTCTATATGATGAAGGCGGTGGCGATCGGATTCATCTATACAATGAAGGCGGTGGCGATCAGACTTCTATACGATGAAGACAGCGACGATCAGACTATTGTATACGATGAAGGTGTTGGCGATCGGACTCTTCTATACGATGAAGGTGGCGGCAATCGGACTCATCTATATGATTAAGGCGGTGGAAATCAGACTCAGATCGGACTCTTCTATACGATGAAGGCGGTCGCAATTGGACTCAGATCGGACTCCTCTATACAATGAAGGCGGTGGTGATTGGACTCATCTATACGATGAAGGCGGTGGCAATCGGACTGTTCTATACCTATGAAAGTAGTGGCTATCGGACTCTTCTAAAAGATGAAGGCGGCGGCAATCGGACTCAGATCGGTCTCATCTATACGATGAAGGCGGCGGCAATCGGACTGTTCTATACCTATGAAAGTAGTGGCTATCAGACTCTTCTAAAAGATGAAGGCGGCGGCAATCGGACTCAGATCGGTCTCATCTATACGATGAAGGCGGCGGCAATCGGACTCAGATCGGTCTCATCTATACGATGAAGGCGGTGGCAATCGGACTGTTCTATACCTATGAAAGTAGTGGCTATCAGACTTCTATACGATGAAGACAGCGACGATCAGACTATTGTATACGATGAAGGTGTTGGCGATCGGACTCTTCTATACGATGAAGGTGGCGGCAATCGGACTCATCTATATGATTAAGGCGGTGGAAATCAGACTCAGATCGGACTCTTCTATACGATGAAGGCGCTGGCGATTGGACTCATCTATATGATTAAGGCGGTGGAAATCAGACTCAGATCGGACTCTTCTATACGATGAAGGTGGCGGCAATCGGACTCATCTATATGATTAAGGCGGTGGAAATCAGACTCAGATCGGACTCTTCTATACGATGAAGGAGGTGGAAATTGGACTGTTCTTTACTGTGAAGGTGGTTGTGATCGGACTCATCTATACAATAAAGGCGGTAGCGATCGGACTCATCTATATGATGAAGGCGGTGGCAATTGGACTCAGATCGGACTCATCTATACGATGAAGGAGGTGGAAATTGGACTGTTCTTTACTGTGAAGGTGGTTGTGATCGGACTCATCTATACAATAAAGGCGGTAGCGATCGGACTGTTCTATACGATGAAGGCAGTGGCAATAAGACTCATATGTGATGAAGGTGGCAGCAATCGGACTGTTCTATATGATGAAGGCGGTGGCGATCAGACTGTTCTATACGATGAAGGCGGCGGCAATTGGACTCATCTATACGATGAAGACAGCAGCGATCAGACTCGCCTGTAGGACGAAGGCAATGGCAATCAGACTGTTCTATACGATGAAGGTAGCGGCGATCGGATTCTTCTATACGATGAAGGCAGTGACGATCGGACTCTTCTATACGATGAAGGCGGCGGCGATTGGACTGGAAGTGGGATGTTTAATGAGCCATTTGGACCATTGAGCTGGACAGCTAGTGGGGTTACTGTATTTGTTCTCTCTCTGTTACTCTACATCTCTCTCTTCGGTCTTCATCCCTTCTTTTCTCTCTCTTGTTGCCATGACAATGGCATGGAAGGGAAAGTCACCCACACTTGTTTTCTCCCTCCTTCTCTGCGATTCTCCTCCTGGCTGTGAAAAATCTGCAACTGCTCCATCTTTATGTTTTTTGTTTGGACACTGCTGTCAACCTGTCTGCAGCGTTGGACACCGTCGACTACCATATGCTACCCGCTTCTCGTAGACAGCTTACCCTCAAAGGAGCGGCACTGAACCGGTTTGAGTCCTACCTATCAGGTAGATCGTACCACATGGTCTGACGTGGCTCCCTGTCTTCTCCTGAGCGTCTCTCAGCCGGTGTTCCTCAGGGCTCAGCGCCGGGACCCTTACTCTTCTCCATCTACACCTCTTCCTTCAGCTCTGTTTTCGCCTCCTACCGATTCTCCTATCGCTGCTGTGCTGACGATACCCAGCTCTTCCTCTCTTTCCTCCTGCAGCTACAGACATTTCCTCACGCGTCGCCTGTGCATCTGTGACATATCCGCTCGGACGACTAATGACCGCCAATGAGCGAACTTCTCCGAAGCTGAGATCCTTCCCCTCCCCGCTGGTCTGTCCACATATCTCGAACTCTCCATCAAACTGGACAACTCACTCATTTCTCCTGATTTGCCTCATCAAGCTAACGGGCAACAATTAGACAACAGGTTAGTATAGTAAGCGGGATCATTGGAGTGAGATGGACAAGTTTGGGGACGTAAAAAGGCACCGTTAGGGTAGCAGCCGCGCAGCAACCAAGAGAGCGTGGGAAAAGAGAGTCGCTATTTGGTTCCAGTGGACATGGTCAGACCTCTCGCGCAAGTGCTGCGTGTCCTTTGTGTGCCGCTCTGCACTGGCCATCTGTACCCACCCTCAGGCTTCAGCCCTCCCGGTGTAAGTTCTCTTGCTTCTTTTTGAGCCCCACAGGGGACTATTTCAGTCCTGACTCAAGTCAGCCTTGGCAGCATTTCCTCCAGGTGCCATTCCAGCCGTCTCCAAGAGGAAGTGGAAGGAGACAGAAGGCCGAGGGAGGGGCAGGAAGGGTGAGCCGTGCTCCCACTGCTACCAGCCGATCTTCATCTGGAAATGCAGTAAACGCAAGGAGGAAAAGATGGAACATGCCAGAATAATGCGGCGGTGCCGTGAAGTACTGGCTGTGCGGGACAGCGAGTGCTGAGCGGTGCTAGGGGGCGCCAAGGGTGCAGGAGGCTGCTGACATGGCCATATTTAAAGAAAGAGGGCATGGAGTTTGCATTTGAGCTGGGGTGGGGGGGAGCTGCCTCTTGAAACGGACTGCCTGAAGAGCGCCTCCCAGGGCACGCCGGCACGGCCTCCTCTCCTCCTGATGTGCAGGGTGGGTACGGCTAGGACACAGCCGGGAGCCATGTGCTCACACACCGTCTCTCTCTGGCAAAAGCGCATGTGGAGACAAACCCACCTTCCTCCTCCGTTTTGTGTTCTTCTTATTTCCAAGATTAGATCCTCAGAGTCACACCGTATGCCACCACATTGTGCGTAACTGGTTGCTGAACACCACAAGTGACAGTGGCAGCATGTGGGGCTTGAATCAGCAATTTACCCACAGAGGTGTCCTCACGTGGCAGACGCACTCCTCCATGTGTCACTCAAGTTCAGACCGGCGGTCACTCGGGCTCCGGGCTCCTAAGAACCTCCCCCAGTGACTTCGACAGCGTAGTTGAAGACGTCAACGGGCGATGGGCTGAGGTGTGCCAGCGACAGCGGCGAGAACACGCGGCCGCACTTGGGTCCGGGACGCTGCGCTGGACGTTAACGCCAAGACCCTCCCGAGAGAATGAGACAAGGAGCAGGTGGTCGCCGGATTCTTCACCGGCTGAGAGTAGTCCGGGCAGGTTGCTCCCACAGGAAGTCGCGGTCATTAAGGGAACGGTTAAAACCACTAATGATGAATGGCTGCGTCCTGCACCCCCACCCTCAGTGTGGGCACTCGATGGGTGTTGAGCTACCTAAGAGACATCATCACAACAGTGCTCATTGCCAGAAAGACACAGCAATAATAAAAATAGTAGTGATAAAAATAATACGGTCTATTCAATATATCTATTAAGAGTATTTCCATGTGAACCACTGCATAAACACACAAATGAACACAAATTAGCACTGGGACAGGAAAGGGAACTGGCAGCAAACTCGGCCTCGATGTCCCGCTGGAGGCCGCACTGAGGACAAGTCCACAAGGCAGTCCTCAGAGGTCCTTGTTTCGCTGTCCTGCTCGCTGCCATTTGCTACACCGGTGTCTCCTCCAGCGCGACACCTGCTCCACCTGTCTCCCGCCCCTCCCTCTGCCACACAATGACACACCTGTGCAGCGTCAGTGTCTCCCACACCGTTTATTCATGAAAGACGCAATCGTTTTCCCCGATGTCTCCAGGGACAAATCACAGCGAGACAGCAGGTGCGAGAAAAGCACCAGTGTGACGGCAGCACCCCTAGAGGCCAAATGGGGAACTGCAGGTGTACAGATGAGAAAAGGACTCACCAGTCACCCCTGGGGCCATTTCTTCATCCTCCGTAACGAGCATCACTCTCAGCGGTTACAAAGTGAGCACTGACAAAGAAGCTGATATTCTCTTCGTGCAAATTAACACATACGTAGCAGGTCAAGACAAGGAAATAACTTTTGGCAGCGAGTTAGTCGTGAGCAGACGCACGCACGCACGCACGCACGCACACATAAAGAGTTCACGTGTCATATGGACAGTGGGAGGCACCAACTGTGCCACTGAAGGGACACAGGACGCTTTCCTTCCCTGTCCCGCCTCCCTCAGTGCTGCTCGGACACACGGAGGGGGCGGTATGTTGGGAAAGCAGACGCAGCGCGCCGGACGGGTCTTCGACAAGATGCTGGCAAAACAAAACAAAGTGCGGGGCTCCCCCCGCACACCGCCCGGCGCCGCCCCCGCCCCCCTAGTGTATCGTCTGCACATAATTGGCTGGGTAGAAGCCCTCCTTTCCCGCGTCTGTGACTCCTCTACTCCAGCCTCGGTCGTCCTCCTCTTGAGTCCTCAGGATCTCCTCGCCTGCAGGGGGCGGCAGTGACATTGAGCCGCGGTTCGTGGAGGGGAGCGGGAGCAGCGACGGAGCGGGGCGCCGCGGGACGCACCTGCCTTGAAGGAGAGCTCATCCGCCTCTTGTCCCACAAAGTCAAAGAGCGCCCTCACCCTGACGGCACCTGGCACCATGCTGATGGGGACACGAGAGCGGGCGTAAGGGTGACGGTGTTTCGTCCTGGGGCCGGAGGCTCCGCACGCACGCACGCACCTACCTTTTGTCAGGAGCAGCCCTCCTCCTGTCCTGCTTTGGCACACCTGTGTCCAGCTGCGCCTCAGGGCTCCACTCCTGCAGGGAAGGAAACTCTCAAGAGTCATCCCCTCATTCCCCCACCCTCGGCATTATGGGAAAAGAGCCCCAGGGGAGTGCGCGGCACTGTAATGCCTCCGAGCCCAGCCGCAGAGCCGGCCGCCTCCAAAAGCTGAAGGACGCACCTGGAGCTGGGGCCAGCGGGTGTCCATGTCGGGCCCCTGGACGCTCCTCCACCAGCGCAAGTCGTCCCGCTCGCTGATGGACATGATGGCGCGGTGGAGCTCGTCGTACACTGCCTTTACGCTGCCAAGCACAGTAAGAGGCACGGTGAGAGAGCCGGTCTCGTGTCCCCAGGAACACGCGCCGCTTTCATGCCGTGACCTTTCACCTCTCGTTGTCGGTGACGTTCAGATGCCGGTGTATGGAGAGGAAGGCCTGTTTGAGGAAGCTCATCCTCTTCCTCTCCTCCTCCTGCGATTGGTCGAAGACGGACTCCATCTCCTCCATGTAGCACGGCGTGTATCTCGTCACTTCCTCCAGCACTTTCTCGTAGTGGGCGCGCGCCTGCAGGCAGAGCGGGCGAGCGGCAGTGAGGAACCGCTCAGGGCGCACGCACGCACGCACGCACGCACGCACGCACGCACCCTGCCGCCATGAGAGCACCTTGGCCACTTGCAGCGAGGCCAGCTCGCTTTCCTCCTGGGCCCTCTTCTGCTTCTCCATGGGCACGTCTGGGTTGCCCTGAGTGTGTGCGACGCGCTTGCGGGCTGCCTGCTCCTTGCGGCAGGCCCCGTGGTACGCAGAGCGGGCCTTCTCCAGCTGGAAAAACGGCATTTTGTTTCGTGAACGTGTGATGACGTAGACTGCCGGAACGTTTTGAGGATGAAGAGACAGCGCACGCACGCACGCTCAGTAAATACCTTCTTGAGCTTCCTGACCCAGGGCTTTTGGGCTCGCGTAAAGCCCGTCTCCAGATCCTGAGACTCTCTGAAGCCTTTGCACATTTTCTTGTGGAAGGTCTCCTTTTGCCAGGTCTTCACCCGGTCGCAGTCCTCCGACACAAGCGAGCGGCAGATGGACGAGTGCAGCTCGGACAGACGCTCGGCCGACGTCAGGAAGCACTGCCACGCTCTCAGGAGGGAGCCGTAGAGAGGGCCTGAGGAGATGGTGCCACGGGGTGGATGGCAGAAAGAAAAGGTAAAAGCGGTAATTGGACTCACTCGGCTCGATGCTCTTTCCCTCTGTGTCCATCTGTCTCTGTCTCTCTCTCTCTCTCTCTCTCTCCTTCAGTCCATCTGTCTCTCTCTGTCTCTCTCTCTCTCTCTCTCTGTGTCCATCTGTCGCTATCGCTCTGTCCATGTCTCTCTCTCTCTGCGTCCATCTGTCTCTGTCTCGCTCTCTCAGTCCATCTTTCTCTGTCTCTCTGTCCATCTGTCTCTCGCTCTCTCTCTCTGTGTCCGTCTGTATCTGTCTCTCTGTCCATCTCTCTCTCTCTGTGTCCGTCTGTCTGTCTCTCTGTCCATCTGTGTCTCTCTGTGTCCATTTGTCTGTCTGTCTCTCTCTCTCTCTCTCCTTCAGTCCATCTGTCTCTCTCTGTGTCCGTCTGTCTCTCTCTCTCTGTGTGTCCATCTGTCTTTATCTCTCTGTGTCCATTTGTCTCTGTCTGTCTCTCTCTCTCTCTCCTTCAGTCCGTCTGTCTCCGTCTCTCTGTCCATCTGTCTCTCTCTGTGTCCATCTGTCTTTATCTCTCTGCGTCCATCTGTCGCTATCGCTCTGTCCATGTCTCTCTCTCTCTGCGTCCATCTGTTTCTGTCTCGCTCTCTCAGTCCATCTTTCTCTGTCTCTCTGTCCATCTGTCTCTCGCTCTCTCTCTCTGTGTCCGTCTGTATCTGTCTCTCTGTCCATCTGTCTCTCTCTGTGTCCAATTGTCTGTCTCTCTCCCTCTCTCTCTCTCTCTCAGTCCGTCTGTCTCTGTCTCTCTGTCCATCTCTCTCTCTCTGTGTCCGTCTGTCTGTCTCTCTGTCCATCTGTCTCTCTTTCTCTCTCTGTGTCCATCTCTCTTTCTCTCTGAGTTCATCTGTGTCTGTCTCTCTCTCTGTCTCCGTCTGTCTCTCTGTCCTTCTGTCTCTGTCTGTCTGTTTGTTGCCCCCCTTGCTGCAGTACTCACTGGCGTCCACTTCAGGTTTCCACTTGCTGCTCCACTGGCTCAGCTGCTGGGCGTAGCTGCGTTCGACACGCGCCCTCTCCTGGAAACAGGCCACCACGAGGTCGCAGGCCTCGTAGGTGTCACTGGTGCGGCGCACGGTGCGAACGTACTTCCCAGGCTGGGGGTGGGGCACAGTGACACATAGGAACTGGACTGGGACTGTGACAGGGACACTGGCACTCGTCACCCACAAACAGTGCAGAGGTGATGATATGAGTGCAGAGAAAGAGGGCATCTGGGACCCCTGCAGGGTCTGGGGACTCATAGGAATTGGTCAGCCTGGAACCCAGAGCCAGAGTGGAGTACCCCACCATGGCAGCACCACTGTCTCTCACCCATCCTGCCTTTTGGTGGAAGCTCTGTGTGTGTGTGTGTGTGTGTGTGTGTGTGTGTGTGTGTGTGTGTGAAATGTACCAAGAGGTCAGTCGTCCTTCACAACCCTTACCATCCAGAAGCTGTCCCGGGTGCCTTCCACAGGGGTGCTTTCTTCAGGCAGAGCCAACATGCTGCGGGTCTCTGGGACACATGGAGGAGTAAGACAGTGAGCACCGCACGCTGCGGTACCAGCGACGGCATTGTGCCAAGAGCACAGCGGATTGTGTGGGGTCACCGAGGGGAAGGGCGCTGGTCACACACCGAGTTCTAAATAGGGCGCCGGTCAGGGCTTCGGCATTCCGCCCGTGAAAGGCGAACCTTCCCAAAATAAAGCAGGCGTCAAGGGTCCACCGAGAGGCACCCTGCTCCAGGTGCAGAATGACACACACACACACACACACACACACACACACACACACACACACACCCATGACACTCTGAGGTGCACAGTCCACAGAGGACTGTGGGACGAAACTGGTCGTATCCCGTCAGATCACGCTGTGGTCTGCTTCTCGACCACGGGCCGCCTGCTCCTCTGTCACGCACAAGTCAACACAGCCACGGCACAAATCAGCCAACGTCCTGCAAAACGAGTTGTGCCGTGGTACGAACACAAGCAGCCGGGTTTCTTACTTTCAATGCGAGTGTGCGGAAGTTTCTGTCCTCGCTCGTCCCTCTTGCGGTGCTCCGGGTCTCCCTCTCTCTCACCTCCTCGCTGTATTTCCCCTAAGGCCTCGCTTCCAGTGCCTGTACCTCTCTCTGCCTCTCCGTGTCGTCCCCCCCCTTGGACAACTGGAGAACTGTCCCTGCTATCTGTCTCTGGACGCATTGAGACGCGTGGCCTGGGCTGGGCTGGGCTGGGCTGGGCTGGGCTGGGATCCCCTCTGCTGGGGGCATTCTACAGTTTTACCCCGCCTGCCCCTGGCAGCAGCTCAGGCCCCGAAGGCCGTGTCAAATGTCACCGGGCGCACGCGAGCCTCCCCTCCACCAGAGCGCGCTCTGACTCCGTGTGCGACTCCGTGTGCCGCACTGCTGGTACCGTGGCAGGAAGGGAAAGCATGAGAATGAGCCACAGGTTATTCACAATATCATTTATTTATGCATCTTTAACTTAATTCTAATACTTTGTTAACTCTTAAAACATATGTAATTCATATATATGTGTATATGAATGTGCGTATATGTGTACCACATATACATCTGTAGTCTTGAAGTAACCTTTCATCAGTTCATATAGTGTTTTTTTTACAGTGTTAAAATATTCTGTTATAGGAAACAATGTAATGCTCTATACCCCCTGGCCAGTCCCTTGGGGAAGCACATCCGCTCTCTCTCTCTCGCTCGCTCGCTCTGTCTCGGTGGAGCCGCGACACACCAAAGCACGACTGCTCGACGCATTCTGGTGAAGCACGAGTGCACGTGGCCCCCCGCCGCCTCCTGTTATCACTGCGAATCTAATGCAAAATGAGCAAAGTATGGCCCCAAGTGGCTCCTCCCCCTCGAGCCGGTGGGCGGGGCCTGTCTGGGACTACCGGAGAGAAGAGAGGATGGCTTGCACTCATTTACACAAGTATGCTCGTGCAGACACACGCACACGCACACGCACACGCACGCGCACAACCCGGCACACACGCAGCGCTCGCAGAGAGCAGCCGAGGGAGTAGAGCAAGTTGTGTAGAAAGCATCAGAGAAAATAGTCAGCTTCTCTTCATCATAAATAGCGCTTGGAAGACAAAGATTGCGAAGGACAGCTCAATATTGTACATGTCTTACCATAATTAAATACATCATTAAAACTGTTATTACCTTTATTACCGGTATAGTGGACATGGAGGTGGCCACAGTTTATTTAACATGTCAAAGTAGGACAACTTGGCAACTGGGGGAAACAGCATCACGCCCTGGTCCCTGTGCAAAGAGCAACGCACGGAAGAGGGGAGGGAGGGAGGAAGAGCCCTTTGTAGCGCGGTTTACTGCAGGAACACGGGACGGGGGCAGGAAGCCGGGTGGAAGTATTTCCATGGCACTTTGCAGACGAGCTGAGCTGAGGAAGCCCCGCCCACTGAGGCAGGCGGAAGGTGAGTTGTCCTTTCACACACTGCATATTCTTTTAAACAAAGGGTGCCATCCTCACGCGCACACGCGCACACACTGTACGCAAAGCACGTGTCAGCCGTGCCGACAATAACAGTGACTAGAGAAGCGATGCTCTTCACGTCCACAGTTGCTGCTCACATCTTGTCGTGGGAAGAGTGGTGTGCGAAGGCAGCTTCGCAGCGAGGGATCCCTCTTCAGGCTCCAGTGTAACTCCGGCTCACGGGATGGTAAGGAGAGGTTGAAAACTGTCTGTGATGCCTCTGCTCTTTGTGTGTGTGTGCGCGCGCCTTGCTTGCGTCAGTCCGATTATGACTTTTTGCAAGTGAGCGTTTGTGCCGATCTCTTGCTCTATCCTGTCCTCGTGGTCAGTGATGGCCAATCCAGCTCATGAGTCCAACACCGTGTCCCCGCGTTGCTATCAGTGTCCCACTGCCCCCCCACACGCAACCCTCCCTGCAGAGAGCAAGACCTTGGGCAAGAGAGAGCGGAACCACACACAAGGAGCCCACAAGCAGAGCACAGGACACGAGTGTGTCTGGCAAGGTACGCTGAGAGAGAAGGAGGGAAGGAGAGGTGTGTGTGTGTGTGAGAGAGAGAGAGAGAGAGAGAGAGAGAGAGAGAGAGAGAGAGAGAGAGATACAGAGAGAGAGGGAGGGATGGAGAGCAGGAGATGGGGTCTGCAGATGGTCCCTCCTGACGCGCTGCGTTCATGGGCCGATGATCTGTCAACGTGCCCCACTTTCACTCTCCGCCCCTCTCCCACCTGTCCATGATCCTCCTGAGCGCACGCTCGATGTTCATGCGGTGACCCACACGTGTCACTCCCAGGTCCAGGTAGTCCTCCTTGGTGAGCGAGGGCAGGTGGGTGCCGTCAATCTCGTTGTCGAGGAAACGATCACGGTGTTCCCCCAGGTTCAGGTAGCCTAGCCAGTCGGCAACATCGTACTTGGTCCAATAAGGGAGGGGCTTGGAAGCAAAGGGCTTCGACGGGGGTGGTGGAGGCAGGTGGGGGTAGCTGAGGCAAGTTGGAGGGGGCAGCGGGTGCAGCGGGGGAGATGATGTCCCAGAGAGGAAGTGTGTGGGGGACAGAGAACGGGACACTACCAGCGAGGAGTTGGGTGCCGGAGGGGCCCCGCTGGGGGCAAACAGAGGGGGCGAGGGGGAGAAATAGGGGTCTCCCAGGGGGTTGGCCGGGGAGGGCGGGGTCACGGAGCCGCGCAGGTCATACAGGCTGCCGTACAGGGGACTGGTGGGCAGGATGGGAAGGGAGGAGGGCCGCGGCGGGCCGAGTTTGGGACGGTCCGAAGGTGAGATGAGCGGGCTGGGGGCACGTCTCCTCTGCAGCTGGGGGTCCGACTTGCGTGACTCTCGGCTCGGGATGAACTGGAACTCCAGGGCTTTGGTGCGGTAAACGGGCCGGCGCTTGGGTGACGTCGGGTACGGTGAGTAGGACGGAGAGACGGCCACGTGCACTGCCGAGGGCTGTGTGGGGGCAGCGGCGGCGGCAGCGGCGGCGGCAGCGGCAGCGGCGGCGGCGGCGCTCGGCTGGGGTGACGGAGAACGGGCCCAGTCAGGATACAGGGGCGGCTGAGAGGCGGGCGTGGGGGACGGACTGGACTGCGTGGCCTGCAGGGGGGACGGAGATGGAGAGCGCACCATCGGTGGGCTCAGGGTGCCTGTGGAGTCTTCCGAGAACCTGACGGGAGAAGGAGAGCGTTAGGAAAGTGGCCCCTGACACACGGCGAACGACCCCCACAAAGCCTCATGGTGGCACGTGCTGGCTATTGCCGAGCTGGCCAAGTCCACGCACACCGTGCACCACAGCAGCAGGTAAGGTGTGCCCCGGTACCTCTGACTGGAGGGTGAGTAGCGGGCAAGTAGCGGGAGCTCACCTGTGCCGGTTTAGAGTCCGGTGGCTGCCCATCTGCTGCAGCTTGGTGCTCAGCTCGTTGATAATACTCGCCTTCATGCTGGACAGGGGAGGATGGATCTTGCGCCCTTCCAAGGACATGCTCCCTGTATGCCCCCCTCCTTCCAGTGCCTGGGCAGCCCCGGGAGCACCCTCCGCCCAGGGGGCTTTCACTTCTGGGGTGCGGGGGCGCTCAAAGTACAGCGAAGTGGGCCGAGCCAGGCTTTGTGGCATCCCGTCGCCGTAGCCGTCCTGTCCGTTCTCCCTTTCGGTGCCGCCGTCACCTTCCTCTGCCTCGTCCTCATCCTCCTCCTCCTCCCTGCGCCTCTGGGGCTCCAGGGAGGGGCGGCGTGCAGGGGGCGCCGTGGTGGACTGACGTCTCAGCTCCGTGGCCGGCCTGCTCCCGTCTCGGTACCTCTGCGGTTTGGGGTAAGTGGAGGGCGCCGCTTTGGCATTGCGTATCTCAAAAGTCTGCCCATCCATGTAGGTCAAGTAGGAGTCGAGAAGATCGCCCCCTCTGTCGTCTCCAACTCCGCCTCCTCTCTCAGCTCTCTCCATTCTCTCTCCTCTAGCACCACCTATTCCCAAGATGCTGTCCAGGTGGTGGTCACTGCTGCTGCGGCTGTCCAGCTCCTCTATCCCAGAATCCACCACGGTCTCCTGGGACTCGCCACTCTTGGCAGGTGGAGGGCCGTGGTTCGCTCTGCGGTGCCCCGCCGTTGTCACGGCAGCAGCAACTCCGGGATGCGCAGAAGTCGAGGGGATGGTGACGGAGGCGGTGGAGGCGGCGGCGGCGGCGGTACCGGGGCAGGTCGCTATAGAGGGCAGGCCGGAAGGAGCTCTGGTGTGCACTGGCGTGGGACCCGTGGATGAGGTGGAGGAGCCACGGTACAAATGGGAGGGCGGAGCCGGCTGGGGAGGTGGCGTGGGTGAGGAACGCCCCGGAGCCTGTGTGCTGTTGTACAGGTGGTGTGTCTGGCTTAGGGTGAAGGGCCTGTGGAATGAGGTGGGCGGCGGCGGAGGGGACACGCAGGGCGGAGGCGGCGGCTGAGGGACCAGGGCCAAGGACTGCAGGGCCGAGGGGGACATGGAGGACGGGGAGGGTGCCGACTGTGTCAGATTGGCCACCTCACTGTCGTAAGATGTAAGGCTGGAGGCCGTGGAGTCTCCCGCCTGGGGGGAGGGCAGGGGGGTGTGCGATGGGAAACCCCCTGTGAAAGGCTCTTTTTGAGGGGGCGGTGGTGGGGGTGGTGGAGGGGGAGGGGCTGGTGGTAGCTGTAAGTTGTTGACCAGCATCGCTCCCTGCTGCTGAGAGTAGGCCGACCTGTCAAAACTGTTGGCAAACTCCAACGGTGGCGGCAGGGGGTCTGAAAAGACAAACTCGTCATCTGGGTCCACGGAGGGGGCGGGAGGCGGGAGAACCATGAGACCCAGCCTCCCACTGGCTGCCCCAGCCCCGGGGGTAGGTGGGGGTGACTGAGGTGTGAGAGAGAGCACGTGGGCATTGGCGTTGCTTTCCATGCGGAGGAAAGATGGACGGCGGGGTGCTGGGTGGGAGGGCGGCTGAGGGGGCTGATCATGCCTCCTGCCGTAGCCCTCCCGCTCTCTCTCCCGCTCTCTCTCCCGTTCTCTCTCCCGCTCTCTCTCCCGCTCTCTCTCCCGCTCTCTCTCCCGTTCTCTCTCCCGCTCCCTGTAGCTAGTCTGGTAGTGCTGTGACTGATAGTGATGCGTGTGAACTGTTTTGTCCTCTGAAAACCGCACTCTCAACCCCTCCCGTGGCCCCCCCTCCCTCTCCCTCTCCCCCGCCTCTTCGCCCCAGCCACTTCCACCCCGGAGGATCCTGGGTGAGGGCGGGCGGCCCAGGGTGGAGGTGGTGGTGGCTGCCAAGGAGGATGAGGTGACGAGGTAGGAGGAACTGGAGGACTGGGAGGCGGAGATGGCCGATGGCACGTGGGACAGTAGAGATGCTGGGGTGGGTGGGGCCGCCGCAGAGGAGAGCTGCCGCCCAAAGTGGTGCTCGGTGCCCCGTTCCCGCCGCGCCCTCCCGTCATCCTTGAGCGCCCGCTCCCTGGCGGCCAGGGCCAGGCCCAGCGGCGAGGAGGGATCCAGCACCTTTCCCGTGAGCGGGTGGATGAAGGTGGTGGCCATCTGCCTGCCCGCACCATAGAAATCAGCCGGCACCGACTTCGGCTGGTAGTCGCTCCCCGCTTGGGCGGAGTACTCGGGCAGCCCGAAGGCAGGGGGCATGCTACGCGTGTGCTGGGGAAAGTCACCTGAGAACATACCCTCGTCAATTGACTTGGACGGGCGCAGTCGAGGGGACGGGGTACCCGCGTCCTGGTGTTGTGAGGTCGGACTCCGCCCCCCAGCCCCCAGCTCCTCCTCGGCCGAGAGGAAGAAGGAGGTGCTCTTCCTCCTGGCCTGGTGGAAGCGCTCCCGGTCCCTGCGGGCTGCCCCCACAATGGCCGCCCCAAACTGACTGGTGAAGTCAAGGCTCTCCTGGGCACGCAGGGACGGGAGGGGTGCAGGAGTAGATGGTGGAGGAGGTGGCGGTGGCACGGGGGTAGTAGGAGGAGGAGGTGGGGCAGGTATCGAGGGAGGCGCAGAGATGGGGGGGCCGGCAGGGGCCCCAGGGGGGCCCTTGGCATCACCCTCGGGCGGCGGCTCCGCCTCCACGCTGCTGCCCTGACTGCTGCGGCCACTGCTGCTGGTGGAAGGCGCTTTGACGATGATGGTGGGGATGGGTATGGAGCTCTTCTCCACGGAGGCTTTGCCCAGCGTCTGGCCCGCACTCAACCGCATTCCCTCCTCCACTTTCGACTGCTTCACCAGAGGGCCCTTTCCCCGGCGGGCCCCTGCTTTCGGCGCCCCCCCGGTCCCCGCCACGCTGGCGGCTCCGCGTTCGGCCTGTGCTATCTGCTGGACAGCTTGGCTTTGTGCGAGTGCCTGCTGGGTCGCTGTTGCAGCAGCAGTTGGCAGGGCAGCATTGCTGTAGCCCCTTCTCAGGGCCGCTCTCCCACCAGCACCCGCAGCGCCGCCAGGGTCCCCCATGAACACCCCTCCTTTACGGGACGCTGTGGTTTTGCTCGGCTGGATGTGAGACACAGGCGGAGCAGGGTAAGGGGAAGTGAGGGCGTGGTCCACGCTCCCGGCTCCTCCTCCGGTCCCGCTTCTCTCTCGGCCTGCCTGAGGGAAATAGACCTGGTAGCTGGACGTCGTAGACGAACTCTGGGAGACCAGTGCAGGTGCCTGCTGGCCTTGCTTGCTTCTCCAGCTCAACGGGGGCCCTGCGGTGAAGGGAGGGTCCGGTGGGGCAGTGGTAGGTGGCGGGGGGATGTCATCCGGCCCAGGAACCGACAGGCTGCGTGCAAACTTCATGGCGGGTGGGTGGAGGTAATGTTTCTCCTCCTCGGGGACGCCTGCAACAAAGCAGAGAGAGGGGGGTACGAGGAGCAGGGGAGGAGCACAGAGGGGTGGAGAGGGGTGGAGGGGGATGCAGGGACAGTCAAGGCCTCACAGGAAGGAGACACTCCAAGGAGAGGTGTGTGTGTGTGTCTGTAGTGCAGGTTGTCTGCCCCTGTGTGTGCCCACTGTGCATCACGGTGCATTTCTGAGCATGCTCGTGCCCGGCAGGAAGCGTTGTCAGATAGGGGGACGGTACGGTACGGTGCGACGGTGAACTGCACTACAGGCACAAAGCACCAGACAGGCGACTGAGGCTGCGAGCTGCACAGCGAGACACGCAGCCAGCTGCAGCAGGCCACAGGAAAGCAGAGGCACGGAGCAGACTTGGCGCACACATGCGGGAGGGTGGAGAGACACACAGACACACACACACACAGACACACAGACACACACACACACACACACACACACGTGCACACACACACAGACAGACAGCCTCACCGATGGATTTCTGCCGTAGCATCATACCGTGCTGACCGCGGTCATAGCCGAGCCCAGTAGCAGGAGCCATCACGCTAAAGCCCGGCTGCTCAAAGCTGGGCTGCAAAAGGCCAGAAGACAGGAAGGCGTCGGTGCGACACCGAACACAACAGGCGAGCGATCGGGCTCCTTCCCAAGACCTCAAGCGACTTCTCAGAATTTCAAAAGTTAGAAAAAAAGTGCAGGTTTTCCTCTGCATGGCAGGCAATATTATTGTTATAGTCATCTGTTTGTCGCTCAGCCCCATTCACCTCGTTACTGAAGAGACCCCTGCCTCGCTCTCTCTTGGCCCCGTGAACCCGTGACCCTGGAGCTTCATTGGTACTAATGGTCTGCTGCGCAGCTGCCAGGATCTCGTCCAGTTTGTCTGAGAGAGGGAGAGCGAGAGCGAGAGCGAGAGAAAGAGGTGGGAAGAGAGAGGAAGGACACAGGAGGGAGAAGTTCAAACTCACCGTGATTACACCGCAACAGCACACACACCAGCGGGACCGTGTCACAACCAGAGAGGTACAGCATAACGACTGCATTCTTTGTGGTGGAAGTGACTGCGGAAATGATGCGCTGTGTCACTGCTGCTCTTACTAGTCTGCTTCCCCAATGCTGTATACAGTATGAGAAGCTCTGGCCATCAGTCAGACATTAAAAAAACATAAATGTAAAAAACTTGCCACTGTTATAGTGACAGTTAGTCACTGAACACAGAGTAAGAATGAAGGAAAATGGAAAGTGAACACAGGGAACACTAGAAGAAGCAGTCATTCAAAGAGAGAGGACAAGGAGGGACAGAGAGGGGGTGGCGGGGAAAGGGAAGGATGGGGGACAGAGAGAGAGAGAGAGAGAGAGAGAGAGAGAGAGAGAGAGAGAGCGAGAGAGAGGAGGTCCGCACGGCCAATCATTCCCCTCTGAGCCCCGAGGCTGAGGACAGGTGAGCTGACCCCACCCAGGACACCCCCCCCCCACCCCCACAGAGTGAGCTCTGCTAACCAGTCCCGCTCAACGTCAGCAGAGAGCTCAGTTAAGGAAGCCCAGTTCACCCCCAGGAGGGCACTCTTACTCAAGGCCATCTGGTAGACTGTCCTCTTCTTCTCGCTCACCTGTGAGGGCTCGTACTCTGAAGCGAGACACACAGAGAGAGTAAGCCCTGCCCACCCCGCCCAGACACACGCGACTACACCTGGACCACTCAGACACCGACAGCCGACACACTTCGGGGGAGGTCAGGGAGGATTCGATACCTTTCTTTTTCCAAGGCGTAGCAGCTGAAACGTGCCCAGAAGGAGACATGTGATTAGGTAGTTCTCTGCACTCAAGACAACAGGCAATAGTGCGAAATGCGCGCACCTCAACTAATGGCACGCGCTCACTACGACTCACGAAAACAAGAGACGTGCGGAACAGCGGTCGGACACGCGCGCGCACGCACGCACGCACGCACGCACGCACAGACAGACAGACAGACAGACGGAGCTGAGCGGAGCCGGACACGCGCGTGACATCTCACCGGAAGGCCGTGGCTCACCTTTCTCGACTGAGGAGCATCCCGACAGCAGTAAGGAAAGACACACAGAGGGACGTCAGTTAGGCAGACACCTGTGGTGGGCGGAGTCAGCATTCTCAGGACAGAGGGCGCTGCGGGGTGTCCGTGTGCCGACGCAAGGTACGTGGAGACCTACTGAGACAAACAGCAGGGGGTCCTGTCACCGGTCACGGCATAAAGTAGGGTGTGGTGCTCTTGAGTGGGAGTGTAGAGTGTGTGCTCAAGGCTGAGCCGGGTCCACGGGATGTGGGTTCAAACACACTTCCGCAAGGCCGTATCACCCCCCCCCCCCGGCGAGGGAACCCGTGCTACTACTGACACACACTCCAAGCTGTCAGAAGGAGGGGAAATGGGAGTGCGGGTGGGTTTCGGTGGGGAGGGGTGTTGTACTCTTGGGGTTACCTGTTGGGGGGAGCTGGATGTGACAGTGTGGAAGCGCTGAAAGAACAGTGAAATGCATTGAGTTTCAGTGTACTTCCTGTCCGCTCGATGTCCACTCGACCACACGTTTTGACTCTCACTTTCGCTAGCGTTTCCGGTGCCCATCCTCGAACACCTCCCCTTTCCTTTCAGGCCTACAGCCTCCTCCTCCTCACTGTCAGTAGGCAAATCACACCCCACCATGCCTTACCCATCTCCTCCAGCTCCGAGGTCATGGACTTGGAGCGCAGAGCAACGGAAGGGGCGCTCAGTCTTTTGCTCTGATGGGGGACTGTGGGGCAGAACAACACAAAAAGCCATGTTGGACCGTGAGGACCGACAACAGCAGCACCTTCATTACTAGTGTCTCCACTGTCATCCTCGTCATCCTCGTGCCAATGAGCACGAGCGCCAGGTAGCTGTGACAAGCTGTCT
This sequence comes from Scleropages formosus, assembly GCF_900964775.1. NCBI lineage: Eukaryota > Metazoa > Chordata > Actinopteri > Osteoglossiformes > Osteoglossidae > Scleropages > Scleropages formosus. The sequence goes on along the minus strand of NC_041813.1, from coordinate 32,635,513 downwards.
CCTTAAAAAGTGACCTCTTACTTTTCTTCCTGGAACCCTCTTCCATGTCAGGATTGCGGGTCACCATGACGACCTTGACCATCAAGCTATTTCCTCCTTGCCTGATCATGTTCACCACCTGTCTGTGACCCACCTTGATGACATTTTGACCGTTCACCTGCAAAACAAATCCAGCAACTCTGCTAAATTAAATGACCGGACTGGAGACGGCTGTACCAAAATGCAGGCCCCACCGTGCTACACACCTCAATGAGGAAGTCTCCCATTCGCAGGCCTGCTCTCCATGCCACTCCCCCTTCGTCAACGGATTCCAGGTACTGCAGTGCAGGAAAAGCTGGGGTGGGAGTGAACTCCTCTATTGGAGTCTGAGCTAGAGACACAGAGGAGGACAGAGTACAGGCTCCAGGCATTACAGCGGAGGTGGAAGAGGGAGAGTATACAGGAAGAGTAGGAAGAACTCACCTTTAGCTCCTCGCAGTACAAAGCCAAACCCTTCATTGTCCTTCTTCTGCAGAAGCACCGTTTTCTCTTTGATGATATAGTCGCTGAATGAGAGAGGAGAGGAAAACAGATTGTGTGTGTGTGTGTATTACTTCTGAACACACACACACACACATGCTCCCAAGACTATGTTACACTCAATTTAGTCTTTGGTATTTGCCCTGGGAGAGGGGCGTGGAGAAAGAGGAAGGGAGGACCAAAGTGTACTCCATGTTAAAGAGGGCAGGGCTGACAGCGACCTCACTGGATACACCGGCTTACAGCCGGGTCTTTGTGTCACCTGAACTTCATTCTTCAGGCAAGAGACCCTTGTGTGCGTGTGCTCTGATCTTGGGCTTCATTATCCGAGGTTTGCACTGGCAACCATGTAAGTAAACCTTTCGGGAGGAGCAGATCTCATAAAAGAATGACAAGTATTGATTCAGAGGCATGCAGAAAGCTGTGGTGGACAGCAGCGATCTTAAATGCCGAAGGACCTAATGATGAGTGATGACAGGCATCATGGCGACTCTCGGGCCACTCGACACAGTTCGTCTGTGCCTCCATATCCAACCGGCATAGACCAACAGTCATCGGGTACAAAAGTTAAGACAACCACTAGTGGTTGGACTGCTTGTAGTAGGACTCGTCCAGAAAGTCTCGAAATGGCACTTCACTGCACTTTAAATCTAAGTAACCAATCAAGCAACATTTAACCTTTAAATCCAGGTTTAAGACTCATCTGTTCACTCTGGCGTATCCATAGCTGATGCGATTCCTGTTTGCAGTGTTGTTTCCTTTCCTTTTGGCATATAACTATAGTCTCGTTATATGATAAGTTACTGAATTTTTCTTTTTTTTGTTGAGGACTGTTTCCCCATGACGAGACCTGAGGAGACTGGCCGTGATACCAACACTCCATGTTGACACTGGCTCATCACTGCGTGCCATGGTGGATGAGACCAGCACATCTGCACCTGGACCTCAGCTCATCAACTAATTTAGCATCTAGCTACTATAGTAATATTACAAGTAGCTGTTTAAGTTGGCTATAAAGTTATTTTCTATCTAGAATGCCCAGAGGCGGTGGGGGGGGCACCGGCACTTGGATCCCGAGAAGTTATTTTCTCCCTTGCCTTTCTCCCTTTCTTTTCCTATGTGGTCATTTGGTTTATTTATAGCTTAAAAACAGCTAGAGGCAGCTGGTAGCATAGTGGTGGACCCAAAGGTCACAGATCTGAGTGTCACCTCCAGCTGTAGTACCCTTGGTAATTTACCCTAAAATTGCTCCGGTAAAAGATTACCCAGCTGTATAAATCGGTAAATAATTGCAAACGGCCGAACACTGTAAGACGCTCTGGAGAAAAGTGTCAGCTAAATGAGCAAATGTAAAGACCTAATGTAGTTACAAAGCCGGGGACTCCATTCCGGAGTGTCCCGTCGTGTCCATACCTACTGCTGGCTGCACACACAATGTCCAACACACAGCGCAGGCCTTATCCTTTCGTTGTAATCACCCTCAGGAACCATTCGCTGTCGAAGAATTTCTTCCATACTCTCAGTGTCACGCAGCGGATCTAGCATGCTTCCAGGAACTGGTCCCATATATCACTGTGGCACAGTGCCGCACAAGTGCATTGTGGGATTAATGCGCGCAGTCACGCCAGTGCCCCGAGCGCACAAACTTCGGAAGGGGAGGTTTCTACTCTTGTCCCAGTCTCCAAACCAAAGTGCGGCCTACCATCTCCCATCTCCAGCTTCCAGCATAGCACCCATCAGCCCCTGCCCTCGTCTCGTCTCCCCCCCCCCCCCCCCCAGCCCGGTGCTTAGGGAGAACGCCATCTATGACCGCTTGAACGCGCAGGATGCCAGTGTAGATCAGAGATAAGCGTATGTCCGTAGCATTCTTTCGCCGAGGAAGAAAGAGACGCGCGCTTGAAACGACCAGTGAAACAACATGCAGCGTGACCTACCTGCACGAGTGTTGGAATCATGCCTTGTGAAGACACACACTCGCTGCAGACCTCTCTCTGTACCTCCACTGGAACGAATGAGAGCCGCTCTAGCCCGGTTCCTCATCCTGTCCTCCCGTAGCCCTCCTGTCACATTGGCCCAGGCGGCTCGCTCACTCTGGGTCCAAGCAGCCTGCGCGCTGCACCCTGGCAGTCGGCGTCCCCCCCGACACTGACGCACACAAACACGCAAGTACTGCAAAACAGCAGAGGTGGAGTCGAGGAGCAGCAGCAAGTATACGTTCTTTGGCAGTTCTCCTGCTCCTCCTGCTCCTCCTGCTCCTCCTGCTCCGCCGCTCCTTCCTTCAGCGACGCCTCACCGACCACCACCGTTCGCGGCCCAACCCTCGTATACGCATGCGGTCTGGAAACACGCACAAATCCAGGAAAGGCATACGCACATCAGGGCTCATCTGCCTTCGTCCGTTCCCTCGGAAGCTGCTTCTCCTTCCTCCTCTCCTCCTCTGCCTCACCACCCCCCTTCCTTCCTTCCTTCCTTCCTTCCTTCCTTCCTTCCTTCCTTCCTTCCTTCCTTCCGCCCTCCCTGTGCCCTGCACACCCAGGGAAAAAGAAAGCACCACTACCTGTAAATGAACCAAATGCTCCTGTTCCTGGGGCCTAGAGACGGCCAAGAGGAAGACAGGGAGAGAGAGAGAGAGAGAGAGAGAGAGAAAGGTCCTCCTCTCCACCCTCCACCCCCCCCCCCCCCCCCCCACTGCTCTTCCTCGTCTTCCAGCGAGAGAACAGCCAGGGAGAGAAGTGAGAGGGGAGGAGAGCGGAGAGCAAGAGTGAGACAGCACGCTACAGGAAGAGAGGCCCAAACCATCCCAGTCCCTTCATCCTTAAGACAGAGAGAGCAGCGGGGAGAGAGATGTTTTGCTGTGACTGCGACAGGGAGAGACGGGGGGGTGACAGAGTGGGGGAGAGAGAGAGGGAAGGAGGGAGCGTACGGAGGAGAGGGAGGGGATAAGAGAGGTGGTTTAAACCGCCGTGAGAAAGGCTAGTGTGAAAATGAGGTAATTCTGCCAGAGAGGAGATGGGGCAGAGAGAGAGGACCGAAGGAAAGCGTGTCCACTTTATCTAAGTGACGCATGCAACGCACGCGCACACACGCACACACCCGTGCCTCTGGGTTTCGGCTTCCATCAGCGCGTCTCCAATTTCTCATTCATAAAAAGCGGCGTGCGCCGCGCTCCTGGTGCCGCGTGGTGCCGCCTGGTGCCGCGTGGCTCCTCCGGGGCCCTGTACAAGGCCGGGGTCATGGGCTCACACTCCTCCGCGAGATGCGCGTCGCTAAATGAATACACGTACGTCCCGACGGAGGTCAGCTGCCCGGTCACCTGGGACACAGCCCGCTGTTACGGGTGCTTGCGGGTGTTTCCGCAGGGAACGACGCGGATCCATCGTTCCACCACCGTGCACTTTTATTGAAGAAGCAGCAGATCAGGGTACAGTCCCCACTCGTAGCCGCTTCTTCATCGCCACTGCCAGCTCACGTCATCATCCTTGCGCTTGATGTCCGGCCAGATACGCCGCATGCCGCTCTACTGAACTGCCCCGCACTGCGAGATGATTCGCTGCACTCCGCTCATGTCCATTCAGCTTTACTTCAGCTGCGTTCCACTCTACCCCGTTTACCAGCGCTCCATTTACCTCGACTCAACTCCTCTTAGCACCATTCCGTTCAGCTGTAGCCGTCTTCCCTCCACCTCCACTCCATTCAACTCTTCTCCCATCTCCATTGCACTTTACCCCGCTTACGTCCACTCAACTCCTCTTACCTCCACTCCACTCAACTCTTCTTCTCTTAGCTCAGCTCAGCTCCACTCCGTTTTACTACACGCCAGAGTAATCCACTCCTCTCCATTCTGTCCAACAGAAATATTTTTTCTCCTGACATTCAAACGCTTAATGACGTGAAAACAGTTATCATAATATTTCACCGACACGTTAGAATATTTCACGTAAAGGAAACCGAAAGCCTCTCTCCGCTGGACTCTCGTTCCCTTGCTCCAGCGCAAACACTCTGCTTTCTTGTACTGACCACCAGTTACGTTCATTTGTTTTTACCTTTTACCTTTTTCTTTACCTTCGGCCATATAACTTTCAGTCTCGAGCAAATTTCACACGTGTCTTTGGCTGAATATAGAAGACAGACAGTACGGACATACGAATATTCATGAAAATGCTCGTGCATTTATTGTTGTTAACGTTAATCTGACGACCGTCCAAGGTGATCTCAAGCGTTTAATTCCGTTTAGGAGAAGAGAGTAAAGAACCATTAAGGACCTATAAGAGGAGGCTGACTAACCGACGCAGAGGATCAAATAAGCTGATATGAGTGGCTCTGTATTTGATGCGGGGGGTGGATCTTAATTCTTCTCCTCGTAGGATTTCGGGACATCGGACTGAATTCTGAGCGGTGTTTTACGGCACAAGCGACAATGAACGATAGAAAACAAGACACGGAGCGAGATCAAGAGTATCTGAGTCCAAAGGAAGTGCTGACCCTACACAGCCTGCACGGTTCCCACTTCCCCTTGTTCCAACTTCGGCCTCAATCGGACCCCCAGGGCCCGTCCACGTTCGCCCCTCGTCTCTCACATGTATTCCAGGAGGTGTCCCGCCCTCCCGATACTCCTCGCTGTGTCCTGTCTTCGCACGCACGCACACACACAGAGGCCTCCCACCCCCCTCCCCTTCGCTCTCTCTCGCAGCGTCTGTAAACAAAGCTGAACGCATGAATGGAGGAGCAGGAGCAGGAGCAGGGCGAGAGGGGGACAGGGCCACAGGAAGAGAGAAATGCATTGAGACAGACGGGAAGCAGGAGAGCGAGCGATGAGGAGGGAGTAGGAAGAAAGCGGCACTCACATCATCTCTGGCAGCTCCTGTTCCTCTGTGCCTCCTCGTTTTCCTCTGCCTGCCTTCTTTCTCTTCCTCGCTCTCTTTCTGTTGCGTTGCTGCCTTCAGTGACTATTGCTGTTCCTGCCACCACTCTCTCTCTCTCTCTCTCTCTCTCTCTCTCTTTTTCTCTCTGCATGCCATGCTATACTGTTGTGAACATAGTGCAAGTGTGTGACCGTGCGAGAGGAAGAGAGCAGAGGGCGGGAGAGGTGGTAGAGTGCTGGAGAAACAGAGACGCGGGTGTTCGGTTCTAGCTATGACGGGGAGAAGGGAGGAGGAGAGAGAGCGAGACGGTGACAGAACGAGAGAGAGCTTCTACGTCGGACGCTTGACCAGAGAGACAGACGCCCTGCATTGCATCCCACGTTTGTCTCCAGTGCCGTGATGAGAAAATGCTGCCGCTGACCACAGGAATGCCCTCCGGTCACACGTCACACACGCCGCTGCGTGGGGCACAAGCTCTTTTGGCCCCGGTTTCCTACACCTGAGTACCGCTGCTCCTGCTCCCTCGTTCTCTTCCTTCGCCTGCTTGCTCGGATCACGTGTGCGTCACACGTAGAGCCGAAAAACACCTCCTCAACATGGCCTGTGACCACAGCGGCACCATGTCAAATGTCAGAGATCTGGAGGTCTGGCGAGTTGCTCTTATGTGCTGTTTGTGGCTGTGAGGAATGAGAAAAGAAAGGAGCGGGCAAGGGAAGGTGCGACTGTAGGGAGAGAGGGCAACTCTCTGGCACCAGGCGGACCGGTGTCACACGGAGAGCAGCACTCGCAGCTGCGCCGAGTTCTACGGCTACACAGGCACCGGGAGGCCAGGAAGAGAAGCGAGCGCGAGAGTCGCTCAGGGAGAGGGCTGAGAGCTGACGGCCGGCTCTTAGAGCCCCGTCTAGATGCGCATCCCTCTGACGCGAATAGCGTGCACTGCCGGGGCAACCCGCTGCCTCCTGCTCTCCCTGCAGCGATGGAGAGACGCACTGTGCGCACTGGGAACGCCCAGCTGTGGACTGTGACTCCGCATGTCACGGAACAGCTGTCAGCCACTGTTTGTGAGGAGCCCCACTGTGGAGCCCACACTCTCTGGATCTTCTCCTCTCGCTTTCTCTCCCTCTCCAGAGTGCCCTTCACTGCCTGACCTCCACTCTGATGATACAGATGGAGACACTGCGGGGGAGAGAGTGATAGGGGGAAAATTAAAAACAAGGGGGAGACTGAAAACAGGGAGAGGGAGTGGGAGAGCGAGGGGGGAGAAGATGGAGGAGGTCAGCACGAACCAAGATCAACAGAGAAAGGTGTACAGGGATGAGGAGAGGGGCAGCTGCACCGGAGCCAGGGTGCCCCACAGTCCTCCAAGTGTCCAAACGGGGGTGTGCGGCGCAAGGAGGGGCCCCGGGAGGTACGTGCCGCCCAACTCCGGCCCACGACTGCTCCACTTGCCGCGCTCGAACGTCGTGAGAGCACAAGGCACACGCTGCTCCGTGGCCGATCACGCATCGCATGCATCTGCGCTGCGTGCGGCGTCAGCCCGGGTTAGGCTGAGCACCTTTGGGCAGAGTGCAGAGCAGCGTGCCGTGCAGACCCAGAGAGCAGAGCAGAGCAGAGCAGAGCAGAGTAGAGCAGAGCAGAGTAGAGCAGAGCCTCGCTGGAACACAGGAAATTATTGAAAGGACCTCAAAAAAGCAGTGTGCAGCTCCAAAAGTGTGCAACACAGGCACTCTCACGCTTCGCTCATTGCTATGGGTCTGTCACCGCACACGTTCCTGCCAATACGATGCCGTAAACGTGCGGTACTTCCACTGTTGTTTATACTGCTGTCATTCACCTGGATGCTGCTCTCACTACGATCTGTCCCCCTAGTGGGATGCGGACTTCTAACCACAGCTGCTGAGAAAATGCCATCTCTTCCAGAACACTGGCCAGGTGAGCAGCACCAGCCCCTGCCCGCTCAGAAGCCCGTCCGACACCTGCACGCATCGCGCAGCCTAGCCTGCGGCATCCCTTTGACAGCCTCCAGGATGAAGAGGGACCCCACTGTAGCAATGTCCCCAGGACGCAGGACGCAGGACACAGGAAACTGCGGCGTGTCCACCGTGTGGCCTGCGTACCTTGGGGAGAGCGTGCCTGAGTAAAACAGGACCAAGCCTTACCTGGGCGCTTCAAAGCTGTCGTATGATCCGACCGTGTAGTGGCGGAAAAGGCGCTTGGCTTTATCGCTGCGGCTCTCTGTAAGACACACACAAAGAGGCGGTAGCATCTCGAGCACCGCGTGCGGCTACGGACACGGTTCACTCCTCGGTGGCGCTTGCTCTCGTTACTGCGTCTGCGCGAAGCTCTGAGTCACGCCGCCGTCCTGAGCCTCCGCACCTGTCCGAAGCGCACCCTCTACGCTAAGGCAGGAGGACGGCGGCGGTCAGGGGTACACCACGCTGTTCGTAGGTGAGGAAGCTCTCTCTCCGAGAGGTGAAGGTGTGAAGGTGTGAAGGTGCGTGTCTGCTGGCGACGGAAGGGGGCGCTAGCGCCTCTGTCTCACCTGAGCGGCTGACCTGCCGCGCTGTTACCTCCTCCAGACAGTCAGAGGGGAACCAACCGGTGCGACCCTTTACTGTGCCTTCCCAGAATCCTCCCTCACCCACGCTGAGCACTGGCAGAAGGAGAAACGGGCCCCGTCAGTTCAGAGCAGCCGAGCAACGTGCGCACACGATCAGTTACACGCACACGCTGGCTCCACGTGTCACGAATCGGTACGTTGCACATTTTGCAGAGACGCATTCTCGGAGGACCGAACGGCACGATATGTTGACCTTTCACGCCGACAGGTGGCGGTACAGAGTGCACGGCCACAGCAGCAGCGTGGTGCCACCTTAATCCTGTGTACTCTTCGCAGCCTGTGTTTGGTCTTCCTCGCTCACTCGCTCGCTCGCTCACTCACAGCACAAAGAAGAACATTTCACACGTTTATCAGACTAATCTGTGAGCAACTGGCACGGAACTGGCACTGCATTTTTACGGAATCGTTTTAATCCATCAGCAAGGTTAATGGAGATATTAAAGAGTCTAACCGAGTACAATGGGCCCGCGGTGGAGAAACAAGTGGGAACTGATCAAAACTGATTTTTTTGTTCTTATGAGTCCCACCACCACGTCACCATCAGCGAAAGATAATAATACAGAGATCCCGATCTCAGACATAGCTATAATAAATAAAGACGCTATAAGACTTTCATTTCAACATTCGTATTAAGTCGGGTAAAACGGCTGGAAATAAAAATGCATTTTGTCCACAGGGGCTAATTCAGTGCTCATCGTTGTCCATAAATGTGCTACGTTTCTCACATTACTGAGCGCCAAATTCAGGAATACCATAAAAACTGCAAGAAGTGTGCGGAATTAAGGTGCTCCCGTACTCCTTTCGGGGGGCGCGGCGGCAGGGCGGGTTTGCCCGGGTCCCGCTCTGTGCCGGGTCCGGGGTTCGAGTCCTGCTTGGGGTACCTTGCGGTGGACTGGCATCCCGTCCTGGGTGTGTCCCCTCCCCCTCCAGCCTTGCGCCTTGTGTTGCCGGGTAAGGCTCCGGTTCGCCGCGACCCTGCTCGGGACAAGCGGTTGTAGACATTGTGTGTGTGTGTGTGTGTGTGTGTGTGTGTGTGTGTGTGTGTGTGTGTGTGTGTGTACTCACTCCTTTTGGGGTTTCTCTCCTTCACGCGTGTTTTACTGCTACATAATGGCAGCAGGCAGTAACGCAGGACATTCCCTTTCAGCAGACAGACAGAAGTCTTTAGAAAAACACAGCAGTGGAGGGACGATACTTGAAAACAAATTGACAAACTGCGGGACGTCTGTATTATTGGCATTATATTGATGGTGACTTAGTAATAAAAGTAAATTTAGAGTTACAGATAGACTTCTAGTCCTAGCTGTGTGCATACGGTGAGGAGCAGGTGTGCCTGCATCGCTTCCTCTGTAATCCTGCCGCCGTCTCCCTCGTTTCAGCACCACACTGGCGGACAGCGCTCAGAAACTTGAGCACAGGACTGGGACAGACGACACAATTCCAGTGTTTAGGACTGGGATTATTATACTGCGGTTGCTCAGATGCTTGGGGAACTTTCCATCTGCAGGCGGGATCTTGAGCCCCCTGCTTGGGACACCACTGTGCAGGAGAGAGGTGGCAATGGGGTAGAGGTTAGTCCTTGGAATAGTATAGGAGAAAGAGTAAAGGTCTGTGGATGGATTTCGATTTGCCTCCTGAAATTTTGCTTTTGCAAATTCCAGTTTGTACAGGTTGTTTTCATGCTGCTATTTGCTCTCATTTGTTGGTTCACTGACACTTGCATGTACATGTACTCATTTATCAGAGGCTTTTCTCCAAAGCGACTAACATCTCGAAGAAAGAGACACTTGGATGCAGACGCGCGATTCTTAAGCGCAGTTAGTTTCTTGCCAACATACGGACCAACGCTCATCACACGAGTAGCCGCATAAAATTTTCTCAGAATGTCGACGATTCTTGATTACCTTCTGAGTATTCTTTTGTTTTTGAAACATATATGAACATTTCCGTTACATTACAGGGGTGGCTGCGTAAAGGTTTATCCTGGCATCATCTTCAAGTTATAGCGCATGAACATTTACACCTTACATGAACTTAAGAGATCGTGGGAAGAGGTGAGTTTCAGGTTCAGATGTTTTAAACGTGAACAGAGAATCAGCAGTTCTGAGCGAGAGGGGGAGGTCGGTCCACTGCAACGGAGCCAGAAGCGAGAATACACATACGGTGAGTATTCTTGCAGGAGCAGCTCACAGGCAGCGGCATGCTCTGGGGTTCTGCCGGAGAAACCTTCCTTTCCTGTCCGTCTCCACAACCTATCAGCTGCTTTTGTGCCACGTGCGTTGCTCCGCACCGCTTTCCCGTGCCTCACCTTTAACTTTGTCCCCTTTGCTTAGGCTGAGCTCCCGATCGCCCTGCGCGGAGTAAGACCTCGTTGCCACGAAGATTCGTCCGGGCACCGCGCTGTAGAGACGCCGGCGCTGGCTGCCAGATGTCACAGCACTTCCCGCTGAGCCCGCTCTGTCGAGAGAAAGAGGTGCGTGCCACTCTCCCGGGCTGTGCCCGGGCGATGCCTCGCGCCCCGGGAGGTCCCACTCACCCGGGCCTGCTGCGAATGGAGCGACTTCGCTCCTCCTTCTCGCCCGTTCTGCCGCGGGACGGAGAGCGGGTGCGCACTCCACGGGGGCTGCTGGAGCTTCGCAGGGTGCCTGAGTGCTTGTAGCCCTGAGAAGAACGGTGAGGAAACAGAGGCACGCGTCACATTTAAGTCATGGGTGTGCATTTCTTGCGTTTCTTTTCAAATATTTTAAGTCGCGTTCGAAGATATAACAAGCCTGGCTAGCGCGTAACTGTTCTGCCGATGCTGCGAGCTGTCATCCTGTAAGAGTATTTTTCCTTTGCACCTCCGAAAAGCACGCAGTAAGTGACATTTGTAGCGGAAGTCAAAAGCGAACTGGAGCGTGGACCGTCGCAACCCTGAGGAGCCCGAATACAGACACACCTCGAGGCACACGGGGGCCCGGACACACACGAGACACACGCGGTCCAGCCGCCTCGCTCACCTGCACGGACACAATGTTGCTTCCTGCGGCATTTGGCAGAGCCATCCAGTCCGGCAGGTTCATGCTGCTGTCGCTGTTGGCGCGGAGGAAAGGGTGTGGCTGCGGCAGCGTGAGGGTGCGCCCACTTTCCCGCCTCTGGGGGGCGTATTTGGGAGACTCGAGGAAGGGCACTAAGGTCAAGAGAAGACGAAGGAGAAAGGCACGTAAATGTGCAAGAAACTAGGGAGACACAGTTTACATACAGAGACTTGAACTGCGCAGAACGTGTCATTCACACATGGACACGGTGCGCAGCGTGGACACGAACAGCAGGTCGGTATGAAGAGAGAGGAAAAACACAAGAGGCACAGGGCTAACCCGAGCTACTAGAGCGGAGCAGAAAGGCGGCGGCGGAAAGAGCAGAGAAGGACAACGAAGACACGCTGTCCTGTTTTAGCGATGGCTGAAATGTCCAGCGCTGTTTGCGCGAGTCCCGCACACGTGCACCTTATGTCGTCTGCGTCGCTAACTCTGTGTTCTTTCTGTATAGCACCAGGGTCCTGGAGGAACGTACTTCCCTTTCACTCTACCAGCTGTATGTGCTTCAAATGGCAATAAAGCCTCTCCTGACTCTCGAGACACACGCCGCGCCCAGACTTCTCGCACAGACACACCGCAGGCACCAGACTTACCGACATCTGTGTCACGGTGATTTTTAACGATCTCTCCCAGTTCAAAGTGGCCAGACATTACGGCGACCTGCGAACACATGTGCAGGTGAAGGGAGTGTGCGGCGTGGGCCCGACACGAGGCCCTGGGATGAACGACGACAGAAACATGCAGGATAAGAAGCCCCGAAAGGACCGGAGCTCATAACCCCCCCAATTTAACGTGTCCTCTTTTTCCCTGAGGTTCTCCAAAGTGAGAAGGTGAATGAATGCAGCTTCCTGGCTCTGTTACGGCTCCGTTCTTCACGTTAAGCTCACACATGGCTTACCTGGAAGGCAGTCTGACCACTGTTGTTTTTCGTGTCCTTCTTGGCCCCTCGATACAGAAGAATGCGAGCGCAGCTCTCCTGACCGGTCAGTGAGGAAGGCGTTAGAAGAGCAGCAAGAATGCGTTATGTCACACAGAAGCATTATTCATTCCAAAGGAAAGTGCACAAACTGCAATCACATGCTGCCCCTTTGGTGTAGCTCCAAGCCTGCCGTGGTCCTCAGTGTGCAGGACTATGATTTTGTAGTAATAATTGCCATCGCATGCAGCGACGTGGTGAAGAGAAGGGTCACCGACAGCAAGTCAAGTTTGGAAACGCTACGAGAAAGAAACGGAGCTCTAATACGACTGCAAGCCATGCTCTGTATTACACGAAGCCCTTGAGTCAATACTCTTACCCAGACCTGCTTTCGTAACTGTGTCTGTTTTAGCGTGAAAAGGGCAACGGGGGCTGAGGTGTGACGGCGCCGAGACAGAACATCGCAGCTGCTTTTCCACGATGCCGCTCGCCAGCGTGAGTCCCGAGCACCAGAATGTCAAGTCATTTACCACGGTTTCTCCTTGAGTGTAACAAATGTCCCATCGTTTCCGACGAGCTCTGGGAAAACGAGCCACGTGCGCCAACCGAGGCCCTCAACGGGAACCGAAACTAAGGCACGCATCCAGACTGGAGCGTTGCACGAGCGAGCAACGCCTGTGCGATAATGCAGTAAGTTAGGGCTCTCTCCTTAGCGGCTCGGCAGGAAAGGGAACCGCTCTCGAGTCATCCTGCACTCCTTAATCTAGCCGTCAAAGTGTCAGAGAAAGGCGAACGCAGAATGCGCAACGCAGCCGACGTTAACGTCTCTTTGGCAGCCTCTACAAAGCAAAACAAGACACAACTTAGCGTCGGAGCCTTTGTGGAAGTGAGAGAGAGAGAAGAACATCTCCACCTGGACGTCTACAAAAGTGTCCTTCGTGTGGGCAGCAGCAGCAGCAGCAGCAACAACAACCGAAAGACAGTGATCGATTTTCTTTCGGCACATTCGTACGTGACTTTCCTTAACCCGCCCATTTCAGCGCACGTACCTCTATGTTCGAGTGTGCGTGTGAGCGTCGAACGCTGTCGCGCAGTCTTTGTTACCTTGTTGTATAAAGCACAGATGTGGAGGGCAGTGTTTCCTGAGGCATTCTGGGAAGAAGAGTCCGCACCATAAAAGAGAAGGTGCTCCAGGTGCTGAGCATGGCCGTTCTGGCAGGCCTGGGAGGGAGCGAGGGCGTGAGGGTGCGGGTGGAGGTACACAGGACAACACAACACACTCCAGCTGACACTACAGACAGACAGAGCGTAATGTTGCGTCGCGTCGCGTATAACCGACAAAGACACGCAAGAGCGCAGCACAGAAACACGGCGTCAAAGCACAGCGGGACAGCACACACAACACACACACACACACACACACACACACACACACACACACACAACACAGAGCCGCCCTGACCACGACAGCCTCGTGAAGAGGGAAAGAGGAGCACAAGGAGAAGGTGGAGGTTAGGTGATAAGGTGAAGAGCAGGTGAGAGAGTCCACACATTTCTTTGTTTGCTTTGACTGAACTGACCTTACTGCTCTTCACTGCAACAAATGTGCTTGTGCCTCTCGGCATCAGACTCATCAGAACACACATCACATCAGCTCCATGGAGATGGGAGGAGAAGGTGGAGGATGTGGCAAAAACGTGGGGAGGCAAAATGAGCAGGTGACGCTGAGGAGAAGGTGAGAGCAGAGCTGCAATGAGGAACAAGAGGATGGAGGAATGAGTACCTCGTGGATGTCCGACACTGCACTCCTCTTCGTTCCCGACAGCGCGACACGGGAAGCAAAGGGGGGACAGGGAGGATGGAGAGACGTGTGAGCACATGCCGATGGAGGTCTGGAATGCGCACAGGAAAGGAGAGTTGCAGCATGGGATGGACGCAGAGAAAGGCTGACCTAAAGGGCCGCACGCTGCATCGCGCACATTGTACGCACGCACGCACGCACACAGAGACACACACTCACACTCGGACATATGCTGATGCAAACAGACTCTGGGTGCTCTGCTGGACCACAGGGGTTACCTGGTGAGTTTCATCCCAGCCATTCTCGTCCCTCACACCCAGCTTAGCCCTGTGGTACAGTAGGGTCTCGCAACACGACGTGTCGCCCCCTGTCAGCACAGTGTGGTACAGCGGGGTCAGCCCCCTGCGATCTTTGTAGTCTGGAGAGGCTCCCATTGACAGGAGGGCCTGGGGAGAGGAAAGCGGCACTGTGTGGGCCTCTGAAGCTACTCTGTCCCAAGTGACCCTTGAAAAGGTGCCATTTACTTTATGCACGGAGAAATGCACATGAAGATGGGAGAACAGGAGTCAACAGCTGGACAGTTACCAGCAGCGCTGTGTGGTTGTGGGATCGCACAGCTTTGTGGAGGGGAGTGAGGCCATCCTTGGCCCGGAAGTCAATGTGGGCACCTCCCAGAATCAGGACCCTAATGCCCTCCCCGCCGCTGCTCTCAGACTGAACTGCCAGCGTTAGGGGAGTCTCTGGCCAGAGAGAGTGTGAGAGAGGCTGCATTACAACACAAGCAGAAGACCTGCAGTATGTGAACATGCATCAAGAGTCCTGCACTGACCCGCAGTGGTAACACGTGACAGTGCAGCGTCACTAGAGAGCTCTGCTCAGGTACTGCGGTACACGAGGTACACGAGGGAGCACACCTTACGCAAATACATGTGCTCGAGTTCTCATTCCAAGGCCACTGAGCTTTTCAGCTTCAAAATTTTGTGTAAGATTCACCTCCATTCTCGGGGTCTTGGAAGTTCGGATCGAGTCCCTTGTCCAGCAGCTTAGCCATCTTCTCCACTGAGCCACTTTGGGTGTAGTCCTGAAATTTCTTCAGACTGGCCTGTGAAGGGTGGGGGCGGTAGTGGAGGTTAATGACAAGCACTGACGCTACACTGAGGTTGAAAGGTGCGACACACTGTGCGATGCATGTGTGATGGGGAGTTAATAATCAGAGTGTACGATGCAGACTGCACGATACACTCCTTCACCTTAGTGTGCAGTTTAGCCAGCTGTTTCTCATCCAGATTGGTCTGTTTGTACACTCTGGTCTTGTAACGAAACTGAAAGAGAGACAGACAGCAAGACCCAGTCGTCATTAAAAAACCGATTCTTTTTCCTCATCTCTACTCTCATTCATCTCACTCCCTCACCCCATTACAAAGTGCTGCCAAAAGTTATGCTGTAGCAGTAGTTCTCAACCCAGAGCACGTGACCCCTGGGGGTACCTCAAGGCTTAAAAAGGAGTACCTCAGGGCTTTCCTCCAATATGGTACATTTTCCATTTGTTCATTTTCAGTGAAATATTACATTTTCAGGGGGCGCGGTGGCGCAGTGGGTTGGACCGGGTCCTGCTCTCTGGTGGGTCTGGGGTTCGAGTCCCCCTTGGGGTGCCTTGCGGCGGACTGGCGTCCCGTCCTGGGTGCGTCTCCTCCCCCTCTGGCCTTACGCCCTGTGTTGCCGGGTAGGCTCCGGCTCCCCGCGACCCCGTATGGGACATGCGGTTCGAAAAATGTGTGTGTGTGTATTACATTTTCAATTATTCATTCAACAGACACTTTTCTCCAATGGGATATATAAATAAGCAAACATGAAAGTACAGTCAGTTTTTCCTCATGTCACTGTTTAAAACAGCATACAGTACATGGGTAGCTGCCTATAGAACTGGCGCGGAACACAAAATGCTAAAACAGATCACATTAACAATATCATCGCATGAAGAGGAGACTATGGAACCGATATGGAAGCATATGGAAATACAAAGGTATTTGTATAAATGAAGAATAGATGACATGTAAATTTATGGAGTACACAGAAGATCAGGACAGAAGTGGGTCTGAAAGGTGCATTTTGGGGACCCTTCTTGATCATCGAGAGGGATTCAGCAGTGCTGAGGGACACAGGGAGCTCAGTCCATTGCATGGAGGCAGAACCGAGTATCTTCTGACTTTTGATTTTGGATCTGTAGCGAGTGGGACCACCGAGCACCCAGAGGTGGAAGAACATAGTAGGCTAGCAGGAGCATAGCGATGCGTACTGTTCTGCGTTGCACCCTGGTCTCCGGAGAAATGACATTTTGTTCCACTGTGCACAAGTTACAGTATATAGAGGAACGACAATAAAAACCACTTGAACTTGATCGGGTGCTGTAGCTATCGGGGTTCAGATCCATTAATGGTCTGGTGGGTCGTGACCAGTGTCTTGAAACTGATGCGGGCAGAAACAGGAAGCCAATGGAGAGGGATGAGGAGGTGAGAGACAGAGCAACGCTTTGGCAGGTCAAACGCAACTTGTACCGCGGTATTCTGCACCAGCCGGAGAGGCCTGGAGATGGCGGACACTGGAAGGCCAGACAGGAGAAAGTGGCAGTCGCACAGGCGGGATAATCGCCGCGATGTGGAACAGGAGCTGTGTAATTTGTTGTGAGAAAAGGGCGGATCCTGTCGATTTTACGCAGGATGTATCTGCGGGTTCAGGCTATGGGTTAGACGTGTCGGGAGAACCAGAGACGCGAGTCGATCGTTATTCCTGGGCTCTCGGTCAACAAAGCAGGCGAAATGAGCAAGGGTTCCGCTTTGATTGAGAGTTCAGAATGCGGACGAACCAGTTGGGTTGGAGAGGTTCGCTCGTAGATGATCATCAGTCGTCCGAGCCGAGATGTCACAGAGACACAGGTGACGCGTGAGGAAATGTCTGTAGCTGGGTATCGTCAGCACAGCAGCGATAGGAGAATCGGTAGGAGGCGAAGACAGAGCTGAAAGAAGAGGTGTAGATGGAGAAGAGTAAGGGTCCCGGCACTGAGCCCTGAGGAACACCGGCTGAGAGACGCTCAGGAGAAGACAGGGAGCCACGTCAGACCACGTGGTACGATCTACCTGATAGGTAGGACTCAAACCGGTTCAGTGCCGCTCCTTTGAGGGCAAGCTGTCTATGAGAAGCGGGTAGGATATGGTAGTCGACGGTGTCCAACGCTGCAGACAGGTTGATGACAAATAATCTACAAATTGTGAATAGTAGAGCAATTTTGGGTCTGTCCATTTGTGTACAATTTGTAGATGCACCAAAAGTATATTTATGCTGAAACAATAGGATTTCTTTGCATATTATACACACACGCATATATATGTACAGGAGTCCATGGGTACCTCAAAAAGGTTGAGAACCACTGTGTTACAATGTATGATAATTACTGTATAAACCAATTCTGAAATGAATGACGGAAGAGTGAAGCAGAGTATACAGCTGTTTACAGCATGGTACTTGCTGACGGGCATCTTGTTAAGAAGATAGCATACCTCAAGATAGGGTACCCCTTTCTCAAAGGACTGTGGGTATTCTCGCAGTAGTCGCTCCTCCTCCAGGAACTTGGCGTCATGGCCATCGGTGGCCGGCTGGAAGAGGCCATAGTTGAGCACATCCCGCAGCGATTCCGTGAGTGAACACAGCACCTGCTGCTTGGCCCGCCACACTGTTGCATCCGGGTTGAACCGCAGACACTTCTGCGGCGTGGGACAGGAGAATGGAACGGCAACTGCTCGTGAGAAACGAGGACCACATTCGGCATCATCAGATCTGCCGGCCCTTTGGCAGAAAGAGGAGCCAGTCAAATTGAGACACATGAACAACGAAAGGAGGAACCCAGGACATCTCAGCAAAGGGGGCTGCGTGAAACATCTATTTACTTTGACTAAAATCAATTCACTACATGAGCCCACCACAAAATTCCAAAGCAGCCAATCTGACAGCTCCTGGGTGACGACGGCATGCCAATGGAGCAGAGTTCCTGCGATGATCATGTAGCACACAGCGCTGCTTCCACTTGAACTCAGTGCAAACACCTGAATACGCAGGAGAAGCTGAAGCTGGGAGATCCCTGTGACCCGCTGGGGAGATCAGTGCTATCCAGAGAGAGACACACACACAACCAGTCTTACATTCAAGCCCCGTTTGGGTGAACAATACGGTCACTCACTCGAGTCGTAACACACGTGCTCGCATTCTAAGAATGACAAACTTGCACTCCTTTACCACGCAGTGATGTGCTGGACGAGTGTGAAATTCTTTTTTTCATTTAGTCTCTCACTTTCGTGCACAGCCAACCCCATTGCTATGGCAACCTGTTCATTAGTGGCGCAAGCTGCAAGTTGTCATAGAAACGCCATGCTGCTCCCTGTGAGACAGTATTATGGGATGGTGTTTGGGCGCAATTGTGTGTGTGTGTGTGTGTGTGTGAGAGAGAGAGAACACATGTACAAACGGTCATGCAAGTGGTGCTCTGGGAAACCATAGCTGAGTGTTCACCAAGAGCTCATAAGAGAATGAGATGTGGAGAACATCGGGACTGTCAGTAAACGCAAGAGAGGTAACACGCACACGCACACGCACACACACTCGCTCTCTCTCTTGCTCGCTCCATCTCACACACTCCAACGATGCTTAAACAGCCATGACTGAGGCACCCCATTGATAAAAACAAAGGGCAGCTTTGTGTGTACGACAGCTGTGCGTGTGTGACGCTGGGATGAGCGCTGCAATGAGCGCCGCTGCCTCCGACTCCGTCGAGGCGCCGAAGGTTGTGCTCTGTCCATTCTGCCGCTTCCAGCTTCTTGCACGTCTGCAAACGCCCAGCTTTCTCCAGGCCTGGGGTTGTGCTCAACTGGAACCACAAAGTGGTGCGCCTGTGTTTGCCGCGGGCTTTGACACGGGGAGCCTTATGCTTTCAACTTACAACATTTACGCTGTCGCACCGCCCTCCTCTCTGCAATCCCATTAAAACACAATTAACAAGCAATTAGCATTTATTGAGGGCAAATTAGCTGACATGTAGAACAGGCTGAATGCACTGGGACCGCTGAGGGAGCACGAGGTGGGGGTGTAGGAGGGGGTGGGGGCGGGGGCGGGGGCGGGGGCGGGGGCATGTGTTCCAAACAGAGAGCATGACAGGAGCTAAAGAGGCACGGGGAAGATAACGCAGAGCCAGCCTGGGTGTGGAACCTGCATCACTTGTGACCCTGTTGTTATCAGCCCACCCACCACAATTAAACTTTTATCTCAACTTGTCTGAATAAATGCAGAATCATAAATAATAGATGGCGAGAGACAGCATCTCGCACACACAGATCAATAATAAATCAGAACGCGGGAGCCTGGAAGCACACTTTTTCTAGCACAGGAACGCAGAGCGCTTCCCGGTCCACTTACGGGGGGTCCCAGGACAGCGAGCAGCTGCGCTGCTCCGTGGTGCCTGCAACACGTGCTACACAGTGAAATCCTGGAGGGGTGCCACACATCGGCACACGCGAGCACTAGGGCATCACCACCATCTCCACTGACTGCTGCAAGGGTTACTCTCACACACGTGTGTACGGCCACTGACTGTGTTCAGTAAGGGTTACGGAGAAATGTACAAAGGGAGTCCTCTGAGGTGACACTCAATGTGCGCCGAACCACTTGATTCCAGAAGTGACCCCGGGAAAGAACCTTCAACTAAGACGTGAGCGCAGAGCAGCTGAGACGGCAGCCGGCAACGGGACTTTTTACGTAAACTCTCACGCACTGCCATGTCCGTGTTGCAGGTCGGGAGCAGTCTGGGTTTCAAAAGGCCTCGTGTTCTCATGAACCCAGTATGTGACAGCCGTGCGACTGAACGGGGGGCAGAACTCCGTACGAACGCACTAGAAAGGAGCGGCCTTCCGAAGGCGTGTCATCACGCGAGATCCCGGCTGGCGAGGCTCGCGGGCTTCGCGCCGTACGTTTCGTTCATTCGCAGTCCCTGGGGCTCGCAGGCCAAACGGCAAACCACAAACGTGCTCCTCGATCCAAGTGCCGGGTCACCCCGAGCAGCGCCGCCCCGGGTCAACGTCTCCTCCTTACAAAACCGTCTGCTACAGAACTGTCTGCTACAGGTGTCATGTGTGAAGAACCACACGGTGCCCAGAGTTGCCTCCACCCTCACACCTCTGCACTCCCTCTCAGTGTATCATGCTCCCACGCACACGTGGGTATCGCACAGAGGCGGCACGCGCGAGAACAGGAGAGAGGACCTGAGGGGGGCCCGAGGTGCGGACTGACCGTCTGTTTGATGTCGGGGATGCCGATGCGGAACACCATCATGGAGATGTGTGTGTCATCAGACGGGGCCACGCTGCCACTGCGCTCTCGCCTCCGCTGCTGCTGCACCTGACTGCTCGGTTGCTGGTGAGTGGGTCCTGGGTTGGACAAATAGGGGTTGGCGGCGAATCCTGGATTTCCAGAGCGCAGCTGTCTGTCTCCCATCTGGCGTCCAACCACGTTGCCCGGTTGCCTGGGGCCATCGCGCCTGTCCCCGTGCGGATGCCCTCCTTCCTCCACTTCGTCCTCATCTACATCTTCTTCCTCTTCCCGCTCCAGCTCTCCATTGTCATCATCTTCTCCTTCCTCTCCTTCATCTTCCTCGCCCTCATCTTCCTCTCCCTCGTCCTCCTCCTCATCCTCGTCTTCTGCCCCTGGATATAGGTGTTGGCTGTTTCCCAGCATCCTTTGCTGCTCCTCATCACTGGAGAGGGGGCTGAACGGCATCGTCATGGCGACAAGGCGGGTGGCACCATTGGCAATGGCATCATTTCCGGAGACTCACTGGTGAGGAGAAGAAGAAGGAAGAGGAGATCAGAGAGGACAACACTGTATGTAATGACCCTGAACACCACACCACACCAACACAAGTGATGAAGAGTAGGGTACCAGACAAAAACCCCACTTCTACCTGCTGCACCTTGCTTCTGGTGTAGCTGTTTGTCACAACAGCTGCAGCCTGAAGTGGACATCTTTCAATAACCTGTAGGAACAGCCACGACCGCTCACGTTATGCTTCAGAATGCTACCGTCCGGGACACGTGATGAATGCACGTGCCCCTCAGGCTGTGGGATGAGCCAGATCGATTGACCGGACATGAGCCGTCGGAAGGTGAGGAAAAGAAAGGAGGAGAGGCGTTCGCCAAATGAGACAAGAGGAAGAATCTAGAGAGCGACAACACAATGTTTGCACAACACCTGGACACCGAGCCCAGCTCATCAGCCACGCTGCACCCCAACTGGCCACACGAGCACCGGTGCAGTTAAGGGCTGCAGAAATTCACAGGGGGTCGGGGGCTGCCACTGCGTGAAAGAGCCGACTAATTGGGGAAGGAAACGAAAAATTAAAGTGCGAATTCCATCTCTGCCTACCGCTGTGCCATCGGATCGAAGAGGATGAAAGGAGGAAGAAGAAGAAGAAGAAGAAGAAGAGAGGCAAACGGGGCCACGGAGGCCGGAGCAGGCAGCGCCACAGAGGGGCTTTGAAAAGGGGAAAAGAAGGTTGCAAGGTGCAGTGAAATGCACTGGAGCAGCAGGAAAGGGCACGAATGGCGAGATGGAAGCACACAGGATGTTTCAGGAATGAAAATGTAGAAGCCAGAGGAGACGGAGGAGGAGCTCAGGCACAGCAGGGCCTCAGAGCGGGGGAGCGAACAAGAGAGGTTAAAGACAATATCGGGCAGAGAGTACAGGGGAAAAGAGGCAAGGATGACGAGAGATCGGATCATAGACGATAGCGAACGACAGAGAAAGCTGGAAGGACGGTCTGGACGAGGGCCCGGCGTTGGGGCCGCGAGAGAAGCCCAACGGAGCCATACGGTTGGCAGGAGCGAGAGCCTTGGCGGCACGGGCCTGCCAAAGGAGCGATGCGGCAGGCGGTTCAACTTGCCAGCGGAGAAGAGGCCTTCGGGCACGCCGCAGGCCCACTTCGTCCGCTTCCCTTCACCGTTTGCTTGCGGCTTTCTCACTTTCTAGGTTGTTCTGAGGTTCTTCAGTCCTATGTCCTTCTGGCCTCCACTGTGTAGCTGACCTTCGAACTATTTCTAGGAGTGCTGCTGAGCGTTACTGCGAGCCAAGCTTTCTCAGCTGGCTAGAAGGGGCTGCTTGTTCACACAGTGGTCATGCATGTTGTACCCTACTTACGGAACTCTTACTGTGCCCCTCTCGTACTCTCTATCCGTTTCACTCTATGTAGGACGGAGCATGTATTTAGATGGATATTTTCAGTGTCTTGGTCCCCAGGAAATTTTGCTGGGAAAGTTCCAAGGAACAGATCGCCCCACTTTCACAGCACAAAAGTGGAGCATCCAATTTCTCTCACTCTCTTTCTCAATCTGCCTCTGTCCCCTGCCCTCTCGCACCAGCCGCACGCCCCCCCAGGTCTCGGAGAGGAACCTTGGACGAAGGCACGTTTCTTCGGGAACCCTCTACTTTTCGAGATAAAGCCAAAGGAGGAAAGGGCATGCATGTGATGCTCCAGCCATGGGTTCAGGAGCAACCTATGACTCAAGGAGAACACCCAGAACGAAACGTTCAGACGGACGAACAAAGCGAAAGGTCTGTCTTGGCCGGCCAGGCACGGCAGCCGCCGACTTTCCCGGCGCTCCCGAACACTGACCCCGCAATGCTCTTCCCCTAGTCTGCATGATGAAAATTGAGATGACCAAAAAATTCTCAAGCACGAAGGAGTAGAACCTGGCATAACTTGAATATTTCACACACATCCTGCCAAGCGTTTGAAATCCTCCAGAGCAAAATACAGTGCAAGTTCACGCACCCTGTATTTTACAAAAAGCGCATGATGCTGGACATAAAAAAGGACATGACATATGTTCACGAGTACCAAAAGACACTGGAGACACTGTATATGCACACTTCATGCAGCCCGAAGGTGCGCTTACAAAGTGCGCTTATTCTGGGAATAGTGGGGAGAGCAGAGCTCCAGGCATGAACGCGAGGCAGACGCACAGCCTTGACACAAAACTGAGTGACAGAGCGCGACAAGGAGAGGGCAGAGGCTACGCAATACAGACCCGACCGGTCCTACTTGCGCAGGAAATTAAGCTCGGCAGTTGAGCCCTCGATCAACCTTTCGTTCAGACTTTGCCATCTTGTAGCTCCTGGTGAGGAAGCGATTCTCTTCTTTGAACATAATATAGAAAAAACATCAACGGCGGATACGTGACCGCTCAGGACACGCACAAACACGTGACTTAGCGCTCAGCGACCACAGTCGACCAACACCAGCCACGAGACAGTCATCACCAGCATGTGTCATCACTTCCAGCCGCTGTCAGCCACCAGCGATCCTGCTCCCCGGTGCCAGCGCTCCCTAGCTAAGGCCTGTAAACCGTAACGCACCTGAGCGCATGCAGCACGGTGGCACGCTGCGGAGAACCATGGCATGAAAATGAATACCAGAGGGATCCGTCACAAGTTGAGCAGTGCCATCGCAACGTCCATTAGTCGCCAGCAAAGAAACAGAAGAAATACATCCAACGCAGTCTTGTGAACATTCAGCACAGCAGCGAACTTCACCACATTTCTGCAGCAGGAAAGAAGAAGTGAGAAGAAGTGGGTTCCTCAGGGATCTCTGGTGTACCGACAAAGGCTCGAAGGCTCAACGGCTTCTGGTATACGCCTGTTGCATGACTTGAGCACACCTAAACATCTGAAATTATGAGAAAAAAAAGAATACTTTAAAAACATTTTTCATCTGCGGTTCCCCCTTGCCGTAACGTATTCTCTTGACGACGGTGCTTTGTACTCGGGTGTCAGCGTTACACGCAGCAAGTACACAGACGCACACGCTGGCTGAGACCGCTTGTCCCGAGCGGGGTCGCGGTGAACCGGAGCCTAACCCGGCAACACAGGGCGCAAGGCTGGAGGGGGAGGGGACACGCCCCGGACGAGACGCCAGTCCGCCCCAAGGCACGCCGAGCAGGACTCGAACCCCAGACCCACCAGAGAGCGTGACCCGGACAACCCGCCGCGCTGCCGCGCCCCCGCGCCCCCATGCAGCAGCTACTGTTTCTTTTTTTTCCACTTTTTACAATATGTCACGCTTGGCATCTTACGGCTCTTGGTGAAAGACACAACCGTAAAGACTTCTGCAGGATGCATTCCGAAGGACGCGCATCCTCGGTCCTGTCACGGAAGTCACGCGTTTTAAACGTAAAAAAACGGAGGGAGAGGTGCCCGTGAACCGCGCGACTCGCACGTATCTCTGGCGCACGCCAGCATACGACTCCCGCACGGTGTGCGCGGAACCATCCGAATCCGACCGTCCACATCACAAGGGCTGCAGACTTCGGCGGAGGCCTGAACTCACACGACCCGGTCCGTGTCACCGCGAGCAACGAGCCAGAGGACCGGAGCCGCGTGACACCCGGGGAAACGCAGAGCCATTTGCGTCCCTTCAGTGTTCCTGCCACAGATCATCGACAGGCTGAGGAGACCCTGAAAACGCTGCAGTACAGAAGGGTTTTAATTTTCACTTTCCTGTTACTCAGGCTGAACCTCCACAAGCATTTCTGTAATGTATACTAAATTCTTACCAATTACCATCACCCAGAATGACACAGAAGCAACGTACTACACGTCTTAAGGACAGAGGGGAGAGGGGAGGCGAGTTTTATCGTCTCTGTCTGCGCTACGTAGGTTGATCGGCGCAGTCGGATATCAGAGCGGTCGCTCTTCTCCTCTCTAAGCCTTCCTCGTGCTTTCACACCTGCGTCTCTTCGCTCCCTTTCACTTCTACTCTTCCTCCGAGTCCCTCGTCACAAATATCCCTTCCTCTGGCTCCCAGCACACTCCTCCTTCCACGTCGTACCCTCCGACGGCCCCGTCTCTCTTCATCCGTCTCTCCCTCTCTTTCACCGTCATCCTCCTCTCGCTCTCTCGATTTCAAGAACTCCAGGAGGTTTGCTGCCGCGGTACAAGAAAAGAAGTTGGCCAAAGCAATTAACAAGAAGAAGGAAGAACGAGACGCGCAGGAGCTACGCCAGCGGCACTGCCGCGAACACGGCTGTGACCGCCACGCTCACGTTGCGCGATCAGGCTCCGCGATCGCAAGATGCGTAGCTCTCCTGCGCGTGCACGGACTGCCCCGGCCCGTGAGCCCATCACTAGAAGAAGCTGTCATGCTAGCAACCGTCAGCAGCCCGGAGAGCGAAAAGACAACCTTCTCTGGGAGCCTGCAACGGCACCTGGATTGGGCAAAAGTGCCGCCGGCTGTTTGCGCTCCTCTCCTTTACGGCGAGATGCTTTCCAACGTTATGCCCACTTTTCAGTAACAATTTAGGTTTCCCTCTCGAGTGCTGCTCATTTGACTGCTGGACTCAAGGGAGTTACACGTAGCGGCACCGGTCGCTTCACACACGGCCCTCTCGTTCTCTCGTTCATATTTCTCCCACCGTGTTCACCGCCCGCCCTTTATTTGAAAAGGAGCATGCCAAATGGAGCCAGATGGACAAACTGCCTGTCTCTCAGCTCTGACACGAGTCCTGTACGTGCACAAATGCACCAGGTCACCAGAGGACGGTAGAAAGGAGAGGTCGTTTCCGTCTTGGTCGGTAAGGGTGAAACTTGAGTCGGTTTTTCAGTTGTCGTTTTCTTCCAAGTCCATGGCTTTCTCTCCACACACAGAGCGTGTGTGTGCTGCCAGAGGAGTTGCCCCACATGGCCCCTTGCACTTTGAACACATCTGCATTGCTGTTAAGGATCATCCACCCCCATCGTTAAGATGGCCACATAAACCCACAATGGGACCCACAATTTTGACATTTCTCTCTTCTAGTATTGGTCTCGAGATCTTTAATCTGACAGAAGTTGTCAGGTGTCTTCCTGTGGAAGACAAGGGTTACTCTTTTTTCCTCGAGAAGGGAAAAGACCTCAAAAAACAGAGCTAGTTGAGAAAAGACCAACTCAGAAGATGCAGTCGGGACTTGTTCTGGGTGCGTGTGAACCCTCCGAAGGAGGAGGAGGAGGAGGAGGAGGACGAGGACGAGTCGGGGCTCTTGCTTCCCGTCTGTTACCAGCGGTACTCGTTCACCTTTACGGGTGTATCTAGCAGCTTCGAGGAAAGCGTTAAGTGATGAGCTAAATGACGTAAACGCTTCGACGTTATTCGGTCAACAAGGCTCCCTGCACCGTGAACATATCTCCATTGCCGTTCAGAGTCATCCACCCCACCCCCTGCCACCACCCACCTTCCCACCTTGACATGCCTTCCTTCTCCTCACCCACAAGTCGACTCACTTGCTGGTCGAACCCTTGCTGTTGCGTGGGAACTGTTTGTGGTGAACATGAGAGAGATCCCTGTTCGAGGCACTGTGGGTGGTTCCAAGGGCGCAAACCATTCATCTCTTGTTTCCATAAATACAGCAGCGAGTAACAGAGCCCAGGGTCAGACCGGCACCCTGTTCGTCACCGATCAAAGGACCCAAGCGGTTCAATGAGGAATCGGGAGCAGTCTGTTGCCGATGGCCTACGCCGCTCTGTCGAGACACGCGGCCGCCCTCAAGAGTGACGTCTCAGAGAAAGCGACGCAAAGAATGAGGCTTTCGCAGCACACGTAACGCTTCAACAGCTGTCTGACGAATGCGTTCATCGCTCCTTCGCTTCAAGGGCCACACGAACCCCCAGAGAGTGACGCCCGCAAGCGGCACAAAAAATTGGGTCTGCGGAGAGGGGAGCAGCACACATCGCAGTTCCTCTTTCACACGGATAGCCTTGTTTTTAACAACCCCCTCCCAGCTCCACTTACGAGGGAGCTCGCTTCCCAGTCTCCCTCACCTACCCTCTGTTTTCGGCATAAATTCCCATCGGCTGCCGGCGGCAGCGGTCAGCAATCAGGTCATCAAACCTTCTCCCGAGCTACCGGTAGTGGGCAGTGAAGATGCGAAACTTCAGCAGCACAGAGAGGGGCTGAGGGAGGCACACAGGCTCGCCGCCTTACGATGTCAGCCACGAACATCGGCACGAAGTCCCAGTCCCCTGGGAAGCCGACCCCGGAGGCCACGTGCTACTCGCGAAGGTGCTGGACGCATTCACCTCCTGCCAGTTTTCAACCCCTTGGTGTACGCCTTTATGCCTTTGTGTGTTTCACCCAACACCCGCTCATCATGTCTGTTGCTGCACACACCGATTGCTGGAAACCCCCACACTGGACAGCGTGTTTGAGAAAAGTATCACCGTGCAGACCTCGGCGGCACGCGCGGAGGAAAGGTATAAGGAGACGCGTCAAGAGGAGCACTGCAAAGATACCAGCCCGTGGGGGTCCTGCAAAGAGGAGATTCACCAACTCAGTGACACCCAAGCGCACCGCCACCTCCCACCCAAAGTAAGCTGGCACCAGGTCACTGCACGCCTTCTGCTCTTGTACTGCAGCGAACACACAGGGGAAACGACTCACAAAGTTGTGCCGTTATCAATGCGATGATGGTACTACGGCAGACGATAACTGTAATAAAGCTCTCGCGCAAGTTTGACCTCCGGATTCAAAATGGGTTAAAATCATACGGTGACTTTTTATTCACTGGTGCATTTCCTGGAACTGTCACTGTCAAGGGAGACCAGGACTAGGCTCAAACACACACACACACATTTTCAGAACCGCTTGTCCCATACAGGGTCACGGGGGAACCAGAGCCAACCCGGTAACACAGGGCGTAAGGCCAGAGGGGGAGGGGACACACCCAGGACGGGACGCCAGTCTGCCGCAAGGCACCCCAAGCGGGATTCGAACCCCAGACCCACTGGAGAGCAGGACTGTGGTCCAACCCACTGCGCCACCACACCCCTAGGCTCAAACATTGTGGTGAAATACATGTAGAAGTGCCTTCGACAATAACCATTTTTATTATACTAACAATGAGTGGAGTGACTCGCGCTGTTAACTACTCGCCGTTCCTTCGGCTAAACGTGGGATGTGGTTCGTGCCGAGAAACAGAGGTAACGCGCAGTTTCCAAGAGGAGGACAGAAGGCCCTGTCCTGGGCATGCCCCGTTGGCAGAGTCCGTCGAGAGCGAGCGGGCACGGACTGCTTTGACATGCAGTGCAAACGCAGTACGGGTGCGGTGCGACGGGGCAAGTGCAAGCTCCTTTCCCTTCTCTTAGCACGAGATGAGCTCACACTCGTCCTCTAGGAGCCACGCCTGATTCACAAAAGCGTCCGCTGCTCGGCTCCGACGCGCCAGCACCCGTACGCTCTGATGCAAGCGCCACCCCGGGCCACTGCTTTCATAAAGCATCTGCTTCTAAAAATAGCCTCTTTGCGGAGTCAGTTCCGATCGCTGACGGCAGAGAAACGCCACATCGCGGCCCCTCAAAGGAACAATTAGGATGAATTAAATCCCCGCTGGTCCGGCCCGCGCGGCGTGACAAAAAAGCAGCGCAAGTCGTCGTTCAATTGCTGTGACCGTTGCGGGCGCACCACGTGCGTAGAGACAAGGGGATGGCAATCGGAAGCGCCAAAGGAGCGTCGCTGCAGCCGTAAAACAAACTCTGCCACCCTCACACCGATACAGGAAGAGGCTTTGCGTGCTGACACCAAAATCCTGTCATCGCTCGAAAGAATCCCACATGGACGAATAGACGGGTCAAGGCAATTCTATGGGACCGCCGTCCGGCCCCACAGCTACACGGGAGACTCAAGACAGCTACAGCAGGGAGCAAAGGCACCCGAGACGAGTGCCAGGGTGGACATTCCTCTCCAGGCCGAAGCGCATCTCGTCTGGGAACGGCGGGAATCTGCGGAGGTCCCCGTTACATCGGCAGACGAGAGCACCGTTAAAGAGAGCGAGCGAGAGTGGGGCGAGCAGACAGGCGGAGTGATGGAGGACCAGCAGACAGAGGCAGAGAGGAAAGGGACGTGCCTAAAATGAAGAGGGAAAAAGCAGATAAAGCGAGAGGTGGAACAAGGCAAAGGGAGGATGCGTGAAAGCAGGGAGGCAGAGGAAGACAAGGAGATTACTGAAGTAGGCCAGAGCACAGGGGAGACGCCATGGCCCAGATCAGTCGTTCACCTCAGGCGGGGAAGCGGTGAGGACGGGGAGCAGGGGTCAAGGACTCGCGTGTGACGCGGACGGGTTCGGCCAGCGGAGCAAGCGCCGAAGGAGAGCCGCCCGCTCCGGCCGGCCAGCGTGTCAAGCAGAGAGCAAAGGCCACTCACGCTACCGGCACCAGCGGCACTCGTGGCACTGCCGAGCGGCAGCAAGGAAACGCAGAGGGATACGCTCAAATGAATGCGTACGCGAGCTCAAGCGTGGAGTGCGCGCAACGCACGTGGTTAACGCGGTGCTGAAACGCAGCTCCCAACAGGGCTAATTCAAGCAGAACAACGCGGGCGGGCGCTTACACTCAGCCCAGGTCTGGCAGTAATGTCATCGCCCATAATGAGCGTTTGTTTGTAGCACGGAAGGAATCCATTTGTCAAAATGTGTCCAAATTCACTCGTTACGCGAAACATCGTATTTTGCATTACACCCCCAGTGCGTCTCGCCGCGGAAGAACAACGCAGCGAGTCGGCAGAGTTCACGGAGCGTTTGCGCCCTGGCTGCTGGAAGGACCGCCTTCCTGATGGCTCGACCCGAGGAGAAGGCGCGTGTCGGGCGCTGCAAAACGTCAGCCTGCTGGCAACGGCGCTTCAGCGATGGATGGCTGGACAGGAGCTAGGAGGACAGGAGGAGAACCTGTTGGCCGACTCCAGGGGGCTCCAGCACTGCTCCCTGTCCTTCGAAGAAGCGGCGCCACCGGCGCCTCGTTTCCCTGCGAGCGGCCACTCTGCCCAATTGTTCGCTCATTCGCTCATGATGCGCTTCCTGCCGGCCCTCTTCTCTCAACTGCCGGCGTGCACGACAGCTTCCGGGTCATCTGCGTAAGGCAGGCTTTCCTGCTCACCATATTCACCTTTCGCTTTCCTCATTTGCGTTTCACACATTCTCCGCTGATGTGCAGCCCTCTGCTAGTCGCCCGCCTCGAGTCGTTCTAAGGCGACCCACCTACAAACACGTCGTCGTGATGCAACCGCGGGCGCCTCGCTGCATCTGCCCTCCGTGCAGCCCATTCAGAGAGCACCTCCTTCCGCGGGCTCCACCTTGCAGCCCCAAGAGACAGACTACCTTCATCTCATCCTCGTCCTCCTCTGCACAGGAAGCAGGAGGTGTCAGAAGAGTTACCGCAGAGGAAACTTGTTGTGATGGCCGTGGCTTCATAGAGACGCCGTGTCTGATCCCCAAGGTGAGGCCCAAGGAGCCGTGACGGACTACGCGCTTCACGTAAGGAGGCGGAGCTAATAGCTGAGCCAGATGGAAGTTGATGCCTTTCGGGTAGCCTAAGATAAACCCGAGCAAGTGCTCTTCTGCTCTTCTCCTCTTCCCATTTAGCCAGATTCCCTCACAGATGTACCACACTGTTTGTGCAGGAGCAGTGGGAGCGCCCGAGCGCCTGCGTCCTCCAGCATGCGAAACGTTCAGTGTCTGAGTCTTTTCAGAAAAACACTTGCGTGGGAGTTCCCCTGTCCACGTCTCAGTGGAAGCCATGCCAGTCGCAGGCGAAATCTGTGCAGCAATCATACATCCATGCAGTACATGGTCCTGTGTGTGTGTGTGTGTGTGTGTGTGTATGAGAGAGAAAAAGAAAGAAAGAAAGAGACAGAGCATATCCATTGTATCACAGTGCCCATGTTTCATGCACGTGTGTGACGTCCACGTACGTGTTGGCGCTTGCGGCTGGGAACGCAACAACGTTGAGCTCAAGGTCCCTTTAATTTAAAATCCGTGTGTCAGACTGCACGCTGTTCAATGGCACATACAGACACGCATACACACACCAGCCCACCAATCCTATCCACCGCCTGCCTTCGTCCTCCTTCTCCCATTAACCCTTGCTTCTCTCAAGCCCCATGCCGCACCACTTCCCTCGCCACGCTATGGATACACTCCACTTTCTTCCCCCTCTGTTCCTCTGCCTCGTCTCCCGGCCGTCGTTCCACCGACACGCGTGCCTCTCGTTCCAACAAAGCACGCTCACCATGCACTCTGCTGCTGCGCACGAGACACACGCAGCTAAACGCTGCAACTCGAGCACCTCCGTCTCCCCTCAGCCGATGCCCCCCGGCGCTCGGACTCTCCCCAAAGCCACCCCTGTCCCCGCTCTCCTCCAGCTCCCCATTATCCCTCTCCATCCTTCTCTCCGTGCATACCCATCCACGCGTCGACGCGTCCCTCATCGGCGCTCTTGCAGACACACAAAGGAGGAAGGCTTCTTCTCTTACTGTGTGCAGCGCTGCTCTCCTTCTTTCCTCTCCTCCGTTTTCAGAATCCTCCTTTCTGCAAAGAAGAAGAGAGAGACAGATCAGGGAGTCAAGGAAGGAATGTCCAGCAGCTGCCAGTTGCAAGAATGAGTGAGGGAGAGGGAGACAAAACAGAAGTGAGAGAGAAGAAGATGGAGAAGGAAAAAAAAAAAACAAAAAGATACCGTAAGAAGAGCACAAGGAGGATTTACACGTTTAGGTGTGAGTCCGTGCATGTCAGTGTGTATCGCTGCTCCCGTCTCACAGTAAGAGCAGTAGTAACAGTTCTCTTTCCTCTGGTGTGACCATGAGCTCTGCTCACTCGCTCACTCGCTCGCTCTCCCTCATTTCCCCTCCCTTCCCTTCCCCTCCCCTCCCCGCCACCTCATTCTTCACAGCAGCACATTCAAGCGGCTGTCGTTCTCTCTGTCCGCTGGTTGGCTGCTTCCTTCTCTTCTCTTCTCTTCTCTTCCATTCTTAGCGCCGCTGCCCTCCCTCTCCTTCTCCCCATCCTCACACGTTCCTCTTTGACGTTCCCCACTTGTGACGGCGCGGCACGGCGAGGAGAACACATATTGTCCAGCAGTGTGTTTCGGGCACAAAATGCAGAAGCGTCTCCTTCAATAACTGCATCAAGAGGCAGACGCAACAAGACACAGCTGGCGCAATTTCAACCACGGGCTTGTATTTTATCGTTTATTATCACCATTTCACGTGGCACGTGCAACAAATCCGTGATGAAACCCACACGCAAACGTGACGTTAAGAAGCGCGTGGACTCCATTTAGCGCAACGTCACCAAAAGTGGAAGAACGTAAAATAGCGGACCCAGCGTTCCACAGACAGGCCTCATTTTGCCAGAGGACAATGGAGAGAAAGAGACACACGCAGGCTGCGTTCCGACGCGGAGACCGCCGATACCTGCGCTCACCTGCACCGCGACCCCGACCGCGTGCCAAAGGACAGGCGAAGGACGAGCCAAACCAGGGATGGCTTCCATCCGCATTCAGACAGGCCTCCGAATGTAGCCGAATGTGCCAGTAGCTTCGCTCAAGTGGTTGACGCTGCTCTGATAATGTGCAGTCCTGTATGTTTAGTACATTTACATCTATTTATTTATCAGATGCTTTCCTCCAAAGGGACTTCCAATGAACTCTATGTCGCGTTATGAGCCCACACACCATATTCACCACGGTGACTTACACTGCTAGATACACTACTTACACCGGGTCACTCACGCGTACATCAGTGGAACACGCACACACTCTCTCTGTCACTCACACGCTGCGGGGGAACCTGAACAGCAGGTCTTCGGACTATGGGAGGAAACCAGAGCACCTGGAGGAAACCCACGCAGACATGGGGAGAACATGCGAACTCCACAGTCCTGTATGTTTGTACGTTTAGTGTCGCGTACAGCTTCATCTCACTCAGTGAGAGCCTTTGCACAACCTTGGGCTGCGCACGCACCTACGGCCAAAGTGTACGCTGTCGGGTCCCTGCAAGTAAACAGGTGGCCACGTTGGCCGCTTCACCGTGAAATATGATGCGTCAGATAAGGGTTTCGGTCTAAGTTCCCGGGAACTGTCCCTGGCACTTACTTTTACCTCGCATTCATTCCGACACACTTCGCTCAACTTCAAAACGAGGCAAAAGTGAATTCATGACTGAGCTGCTGAACATCTCCGAAGGTTTACGGAAACCAAAGTTGCACAAAAACACAAACCATAAGTTTTGCGTCGCAAACGTCAATGAAAAGTGCGCTTCAAACACGCGAACGCACAACCCGTACCGCCTCACGCAGCACTGCTTTGAACGCGGTCGTTTTCCCGTTGCGCCTCTACACGGGAAATACGGCTTGGGTGACGGAAACGAAAGCCTCAGGGATGTAATTTCCGTTCTACCATTTCCGTCATTAATCAACTCGTTAATGAGGTTACAGTAATTGCGAGAAGGACGAAGAAAGTCCTGTACGCTGTTGCTCCCCTTCCAAAGCCTCGCATTGTGCACATTGAACATGAACGCGCTACGAGGGCATGCGACCTCGAGCTTCTCATTACAGGCACGTGTCCATGGCACGTACAGATATGTAACATATTATGCAGTAGGCCTACATCTATGTGGGGGGTGAACGCGACACGCAACGTGACGCACAGTATTCCAGCGAGGTTTCGACGATGAGCTCGGTAATGCCGGTTCCCTCCACAGGAACATGTTACATGGTGTATGTGGAAAGAGCAGAGTAAAATACGACTTACTTTGTGGAAAACGGGGGCTCGTTAACACACTTCGGCGATTACTGGGCACGGATGATAAGTCGCCCACAACCACAAACAAAGTGGAAAACCAGGTAAAATGGCGTACTGCACATCCTCGTGGCCTACCGGGATTGTTTCACTGTGAACGGGCAGCACACCTCTGCTGTGGAGCTACAATTAGAGTGGGTGAGCAGGAATCTTTTTCCGTATAAGAAGATGGAAAGTCAACTTTATTGTCATATGTACATAAAAGTGCACGTGTACATATTTGCCCAATGAAATTCTTACTCCCAAAGCTGTAAATAAATGCCAGACAAACACAGCACCGGCAAACGAACAACAAACAGTGCTGAAACATTACGTTGAACACCGAGACGATTCGTGGACACACGAGAGACATCAGGACAAGTCCTTTGTGCAGCTGTCATTGTACAGTAACCTTATGGGTAGAAAACCAACAAAAAAATCTGAAACCATATATATTAGTATTAATGCCAACATCGCCAAACTCAGACTCCTCCACTTTAAGTCAATGTTTTTTCCTAAGACGTCTGCTGTGTCTCAGGTCTGTTGTAGAAAAGAATGGAAAATGACCCAAGGAACAGAGACTCGAGACACGGACAAGAAATGCACTTCACTAACGTGTGTCCTGCTCCACATTTCTAGCATAGCTTTCCAACTGGACTTTTGAGGGCATTTGCCTGAAGATAAAATTCCTGCAAAAAATATTTGTTCCAACTTTGGCTGATGCTGAACCGTTACAGGGGGTAGTATTTGTATTCACGTTTGAGAACGATGTTGTTATTGCAAGATACGTATGTGACTTCTGCACCGTTCACCAGGGCGCCTGAGATGTGAAGGATGAGCAGAGCTTCCCATGCCCTGCTCTCTGCCGTACCTTTAGTGACGGAGAGTTAGGGCTGGTAGGACGTACTGTAGCGCACACCCTGTCAGGTCCCCCAAGAGCTGCGGAGCAAACGTCCAACCTCATAGCTGGCTGAGTGCAGGCCGAGTCTGCAGACCCTCGCGTCTGGATCACAGTGCGTGTGTACGTTTGTGTGTCCCGAGGGGTCGGTCCCACTGGGGCTAAATATCGCAGATCAAAATGCACAAGTCTTCAAGTTAAGGGAATTGAGAGACAGTATTTTTGTCTTTCACATACTCCAATTGTCTCTCTTCATCTCCCACTCTGATTTGCTGTTGACCTCATTATGAAAAAAGCTGCTCCACTTGCCTGCGGAGTTAACCCATCATCTGCCGCAGAACAGAGCGGAAGTGGGTCGTGGCAGCGGAGGGGGATGAAGACGGAGGCCCTCTGAAAAAAAGTCGAGAGGTCAAAAAGACAGCCCTAGGTCTGAGACAGGGAAACAGCTACAGGGTAAAGAGAAGCACATACACTATCGCAACGTCTTTTAGAAACAAATGTATATTTTAATTTTTCATAAGATCATTTTACAGCAGAACATTAAAAAGATTTTAATCCCTTACATAAAGCTGTGAACATACATCCCAACTAGATCTACCTACAAAAGTAGAGATAAACAAGACATTTCATTGAGCAAACGGTACATAAAAAACATCCTGAGAAGTATTTACTTACTCAGCAATTTATGGTCAACCATCTTGTTTCAAACATTAATGTTACATAAGAAAGCACCATTTCATAAGAACAGCAACGCTGAAATAAATAGCCACTGTTTTCCTGTACACACTGAACTACAAAGAGAAACACACAAAGTCACGCTGCCTAGCTTGATGTATGCAGGTAAGCCGTAATGACATATCTCTCTCATAGTCGCATGCCTGTGAAACACCCCACTTCTCCTTCCTACAAGTATTCTTTGCCGAATGTCATCGCACACCCAATGGACCCTGTAGTTCGGAGATGACCAGCCTGGATGCAGGACGTGCATCCACATCACTAGCGCACCAATGCCGTCCGAAAGCCACAGACCTTGAAATGCTTCCAGCATCTTTCTCCTGCATGTGGAAACGCTGCACCGTGAGAGGACTGCTGGAGAGAGCAGTAAAGATGCGGGCCACTCCCGCTCAGTGAGCGGTGACACCGGCCTCTGGCCCATGAAGCCCGTCCTCTAGTCCAGTGGATGGTCAGCAACTTTATGAGTTGTATGACAGGCTGCGCTGCTGAATCCAGTCTGAGTCCAGTCAAACACACAGACGCTGATACAAAACACAGCGCATTTCGTCAGATTCATGGCCTCCTGTGTACAACAGCACAGTATGTCCAAAAAAACCGACTCAAATGTACCACACAATTCACTACAGAGCACTTC
Organism: Scleropages formosus; assembly: GCF_900964775.1. Lineage (NCBI taxonomy): Eukaryota > Metazoa > Chordata > Actinopteri > Osteoglossiformes > Osteoglossidae > Scleropages > Scleropages formosus. The sequence goes on along the minus strand of NC_041813.1, from coordinate 32,599,783 downwards.
GACACCCCCTATCGGTTCCTACTAAGATCGGCAACAACAGACCAGCAGAAACTTGTGGCACTTCTCAAAAAATCTGGTGTTTATTACATTTACAGTAACAGCTCATTTTTTAAAAAAAAAAAAAAAAAAAAAAAAAAAACATCATTCATACATCTCCGGGGGGGGGGACTTTGAGTGTTAAGATTTTCAGGCTATTTAATCAACTAGAAATGTCATGTCCCAAAGTTTTGGGTGAATAAAAAAAATTAAGACAATGAGTATCATTGTGAAACTGTAATAACTGGTTAAACTTCACCAGATTCTGGTTAAGACCATTACTCAATAGTCTCAGAATAAAAATTAATGTATAAATTGTATCTTTTCATAACTGTCAATATAAAAACAATAGAAATAACCTTGCACGCCAAAAAGTCATTTCTTAAAAATTCTTCAGGAAAAATTCTGTTCTATAAAGTAGACAAATCAAAACAACTCGTAGAAATGTGAACCAATTCCTTTTGTACCAGTTAAGTATCAACTACCAGCACAAGAACAAGACAAAATTGATGTTTCCATTAGTCTGCATACTGCAGGTCTAGATCCACAGTTCCCTCAGTTACAACAAGCCTTAGTCGCTTGGGTTTCCTGTCTGGGTGAGGGGGGATGAGCGAGTGGGATGATGCATGGAGAGAGCGAGCACCACACTGCAAAGGTTGGCCCGCACCTTGGCTAGACTCATGCACATCCCTCCTACCCTGATCATCCAAGCTCCCCAGGCCTGCACTGCTGCCGAAAGAGGGAAAGGAGGAATAGTTGGAGGACAATGGCCTACACGGCTCAAGGACTAGCCTGCCTTGTGTCCCAGAGGGCTCCATCAAGCAGCGGTAAGCATAACTGGTAGGCGTGGAACAGGGGTAGTTCAAATACTCTCTTCCATCTTTGTAATCTAGACTCACAGAGTGATCACCTGTGAAGTTCAACACACAGGGGGAAGCTTGACTATAACAGTGGGAAGAAGCCTTGTTCACTGGCACCTGCTGGTCAGAACTTTGAGTGCGAACAATCTGAGGGCTAATGTGCTGACACATCGGCTGCTGTTGGTCCACAGAAGACAGAGATGGATTGTATGCAAGGTGAGAAGATTCACAGTTTGTGAATGATGAAGCCTTGGTAAAAGGCAGCTGACATTTGTCTGGACAGGCAGACATGTTACATGTAGCTGGGGAGTTCTCCGGGTGAAGAAGAGTTCTACCTTTGTCTTGATTTGGGTGCTTGTTGTGAGATGAGCAGTAATTTACATGAACTGGGTTTGAAAGTGGGAAAGCCTTAGGCAAATGAGAGATGTCTTTATCACTTAAACTACAGCAATGATGAAACTTTTCAGGCGGCTGTTTCTCAAAAGTCATCGTGTCTTTACTGGAGGTCAGGTAAACTGAATCTCTGTGACAAAGAGACTTGTTGAGGTTTGGAGTGAAGTCACACTCTGGGAAGTTACCTTGATGAAAACCCGAAGCGGAATTTGATGCACCGTAGAACAGACTACCCTTTCCCGAATCTCCGTACCCAGACTTGCATGGAAAGTTGTGGCTTCTGACAGCCATCGCATCTTGACAATGGGCAGCATGAACATTCTGACTTTGCTGGCAACCTTGAATTTTTACTGAGTAATCGGAGTTGTGGAAAATGCCAACATTTTTGTCATACGCACAACGGAATGTATCTCCAAGGCTAACAGTTTGAGTACTCAAGTACAGTTCAGATTTTGGTCCCACTGTCGAATGATATGACTTTACAGGCTGAGTCTGTGTCCCAAGATCGTACACACTAGTACTTGTTTGGGTTGTATAAAAAGACTCAGATTTGCTTGAGGGTGCAAAGCCTCTGTTTTGCACAAGTTCCTGGACTTGTGCACAGTCTGAACGGGCTTTTCCCCTGGAACCAAAGTTGTAATTGTGTGAACTGACTTGACTGAGAGGGCCTGAACGTGAAAAATACCGAGGACAGGATGCTGCGTCACACAGTGGTGATTCTTTAACTGAGCAACAACTTCTTCCAGCAAGAGGTAAGGAGTGCACCCTCTGATCCTGCTTTTTGGGGTTTATTTGATTTTTATCCAGAAAAGGATGGATCACAGGAGGTATTTTCTGAACCTCAGACATTGAGGCAGATAAATCTGATGCACAATCTTTAAGCACATCTTTGGCGGAATGGTGGCATTCATTCAGAGAGAGAGCTTCTACTTTTGGACAGCAGAAATTTGGAAAACATTCCAGGTCTGTCCTTGGGCTGAAATTACTTCCTGGACTTGGTGCGTCTAGATGTGCAGACTCCGCATGCCACACATCAGATGCTGAACGAGGGAAGGGACTATTGAGGGACGCTGATTGATTTTCTCCATCCAGCGTGCAAAACTCTGTTAACGGGCTTTCGAGGCTGGTTTGCTGAGTAATCTGATAATATCCTTCTAAATTTAACGACTGAAAGTCTAGAAGTTCGTCACAACACTCGACGTTACTGGGGTCTGCAACAAGAGACCTTTCAGACAGGAAAGGCGAGGATTGAGGTTTGGGCTGCAGCGGCAAGGAGGTAGAATTCATATCAGTGTGGAAACTGCTGTCAGAGGACCACAGCGGATTTGCTGCTTCAAGTGTAAGTGCAGAGGAGAGACGGTTATTGGCATGGAAGTTATGGTTTGAGCAAGTGGTCCTTTTTTGTTTCTTTCCCTTTTGCCGCACTCTCTTTTTTCTTGATTGCATTCTGGATACCCTTCCATTATCTGCAATGATTTTTCTTCTTTTTTTCAGTCTCCAGTTTCCTCCGGTATCTTCACCTGCACTATGATGAGTGTGGAGAGAGAGAGTGCCAATGAAAGGCTTTGTATTTGGACATCGTAGCCCTTTAGGTTTCAGGTTCCTTTTCCTTTTGAACAGAAAACATGAAGACCTGTCATCTTTGAGCTCCTGGTACTTGGGTTTTCCACCATACCGCATCTCTAACAGACTGCAACAAACATTCTCTTCCATTTTTACCATGTCAGATAATCTTTCTGAGTCCCTTTGTCTTGCCCTCCCAAGCGACTGTGTTTTCTCCTCGACATCTACTGCCCATTCCCCGGCTTTTCTTCGCAGTCGGATTCTCAATGAAGACCGCTCCCCTTTAAAAGCATTACAGAAACTGACCTCATTCCTCGTTTCAGTCAAGGCATATTTTTCCATTTCATCTTTGTTCTGTAAACGAAGCCTGTCAACCTCTTTATCAGAGCCTTTTCTGTCATGAACCTCACCAGTTCTGCAGTTCTCCTTCTGAATGTTATTCGGAAAAGGCACTAATTTGTCACTTTCTTCCCCTCCCTCATTTCCTCCAATGTTTTCCATCCTTTCCAAGCATCTCCCTTCTTCCACATTGCCCATACACTGTTGTTTCTGCTTTGAAGTGACTTTTACCGGTTTCATCTTTTCAAAATCCACACCTGAGGAGGAGTTCACCACAGCTGGAAAAGGTTCTAAATATTGGCTTTTTGTTAGAGGATTGTTAATTTCGACCATATTTTCTTGTCCTTCCACATTTTTTTCTACCTCCCACTCTTCTCCTTTTTTTCTCTTGAAACGAAATCTGAAATTATAGCAATCCTTAACATTACAACTGTTCAAGTTGGACAAAACCTGGGCTTCAGACTGTTGCTGCAATTCCATCAGTTCTTCCCTCTCACAACGGTCATTACCTTCAACACCTGTTAGCTCCTGAGTCTCTGCAGACAAAGGCTGCTCTTCAGAGTTCTGGTCTATGGAGTCTGATGAGCAAATTCTCAAAGATGACGGCTTCTGGTGCCCAGAAGAGCTTACTGGAAGCTGTGATTTTCTATTTTCTGTCAACTGAAGGTCATCATTTCCCAGAACACTCTCTCTTTGACTTCTTTCAGGTGATTCCTTCTGCTTACTCCCTGTACTTTGCTCTATCTGTGGTGCCATACTTTCAAACCCATCCAAGATCGCAATCAGACTCTTCTTTTCTCCCTCCCCCTCTTTCTCACACTTCTCAGTCTTTCTTTCAGCTACTGTCCCTTTCTTTCTCTTTCTTTTCATAAGCGCCCTGTGCCGCCTCACTAGTTTTCTGCAGTTCACCTTGAAAAGCAACTTCTTGAAAGTTGCACTTTGTTTAAAGGTCCTATTTATGGTGGCATTCTTAAACCGAAAAACAGGCATCATTTTAAAACCAGATTTACAGTGATTGCTTAAACTATGCTCTTTTTCAGTTGCGCTGTCCTTCATTTCTGATCCAATCCCTTTACCTTCTTCTCTTGTATTTAAATCATTGTTTTGCTTTGGAAAATATTGTGTGACGTTCCTGGAAAATACCTCTGAAGAAGCAACATTTAACCCATGTTCAGGTTCCACGTCCATTTCTTTTCGAGGCATCCTTTTCTTTAAGGGTATATTGGTTTGGGCCTGTGCCTGCGGATTGGGATCCAAACATGGTATACAGTCAGATTTAACAACATAATTAACTAGTGGAGAAAGATGAAAACTAGGCTTGGGGTCCTCTGAGATTACACCATCTGTTGGGAGATGTTCAAGGACTTGAGGAGATACTGGCTGCAAGGTATCCACTTGATCAGAGATTGTCCTATCAGCTGTAAACAAAGGAACCTTCAACTTTTTCTCTTTTCTCTGTCTCTTACCACCCCTGCTTCTCCTTCTGTTATTTTTTGCCTTAGTTGCTTTAAGCAACTGCACATATACCCTGTCTGTTGCACTCTCAAAATCCCTGCCTTTGTGAGACCGATAAGTCCCAACATACTGTACTTCCTCCCTCCCCTTGAGGTCTTTAAAAATATCAGATAGCAGCACTTTCACCTCCCTAATACAAATGTTATCCCTAGACAACGCAAGCATTTCACTGTCATTTGCACTTGCATGGTCTCTTGCAATATTTTCCCTCATTTTCTTAGCCACACCCTTGCATTTTGACAACATTGTCGCTGTATTCTCACAACCCTTCTCTTGCTCTCCTTCATTTTCGTTCTTATACTTCCTTCCCTCTTCTGCTTGCTTTTTTATGGCCTTTAAGTCTGTCTGACATTCAACAGCCTTGCATCCTGTCCTCTTACCATTACCTCCTTGCACCTGTGGTATATTAGCCACAACATTACAATCTGCATCACTTTCTGTACCTGTGCAATCAACTGCTCTAAAATGAAACTCCCTCAGCCATTTCTTACCTTGAAGTCTTCCAAAATTCTTGCCATTCCTCCTCTTAGAGTTCTGCTGTGCTCTGGAAACTCTAGTTTCGGTTTGCCTCTCTTCTACTCCAGCGTTGCTCCCTCCTACTTTCTCCTTCATCCCTTCCCCATCCCCCTTCTCTGCCTTCTGACCAGCTCTGTCAGCATCTACGTTTGATAGCCTGACCAGATCAACTGTTAGGTACCGATTAAACAAAGACCAAAGCGGCTGCTGGGGAGTCGGTAAAGCCACATAGCTGGAGGAACTGAAGGAGGAGAACAAGGAGCAGGGGGCAGATGGAGGTGAATCAGAGATGCAAGGCCCATTACTATGTCCTTGATCCATGGACTCCACTTCAGGTTTACAAACCGTATGTCTTTTGCTACAGTTGCTTGGACTACTAGACTCTGAGCGTTTGGTGACCCGGAGGTTCCTGTCAGTGCCCGGCGTGTGTGCTTTCACACACCCATCTCTTCTCACGTCCATAAGCTGGCGTGAGCCTCCTTGCTGAATCCCACTGCTCTCGTACTCTTCTCCTCCAGTGTATGTTGAGTTATGAACATAAGCCACGTTACTAATGCATCCGCTGCTGACTAAGCTGATACACTCAGTAGTAGTTGTGGTCGCTGTCACAGCCTCACTGTTGTAGCCTTCTGATTTACTTTTACTACCACCGGCACTGCCGCTATCAAGTGCTCCTGTTAAATTGATGCTTTTATAAACACTCTGACTGTTAACATTTTTCTTGCTGCTCACAAAATCTTTGGGAAGAGCCAAGGCAGAACTGGTGCTCAAATGTTCACACACATTTTTTTGGACACTGCTAGTGGAGACCCTTGGCAGGGACTTCTCCACCAGGTCAAAGGGCATCTCCACAGAGTGCTCATCACTGCCAGGAGCAGAGCGAGAGCTGAGAACAAAGAGGCGTGTGGTGAAGTCGTGAACTGGTGTGGGTGATGAACACAAGGTTTCCCTCTCTCTGCCTTCCTTGTCCTGTCCGCTTGATGGCAGGGGAATGGCAAAGGGCCTGCAATTTTCCAAGTCTTTAGGTGTTCCGCTTCTTATTACATATGCTGAGGTCTGCAATGGTAAATCTGGTAAACGATGCAACTGCACTCTCAATTCCTTAAAAACAATGTGTGACAAAGAGGGCACAGCAATGTTCTTTTTTTCCGCTGCTCTCCCTCTCTCTTCTTGCCTCCATCCATTTGGAACTCTCATCTTTCCTCTACTGTTGTTGCTGAAAGTGAGCGGAGTCCGTTTCAGCCGCTGACCCAGGGACTGTTTTATAGGAGGAGCTGGAACAAAAAGATACAAAGGGAAAGACAAAGAAACAGACATTTACTTTAAATCTACTGTACTTAATCCACTGATTAATTTGTGATGAGGAGGAGTGGTGTCATAAAAAGGTAACCAAAACTGCAGCCTCAATAAACAACTACCTGTCTCTCACACTCAGCTGACAACAGGAGGCAAGTAGCAGATGACACCTGTGCTGACGGAGGGGGCAAGACCCACCGTACCTGTGTTGGACAGAGCAGAGAAAGTTCTCGGAGCAGAGATCCCCTTCTCTCGACTCAGGCGAAGGTCTGTTTCTCGTAAGCTGTACTTTTGCCCTGAGGCCTCAGCAGGATCTTTGCTCATCGATTGTCTTTCTCTCTGCTTAAAGGAGCCCTCTCCCCTCCTAAACACAAAATCCAGCACAGAAGCAAGTGGGCAAACAAGGCTCATCTGCCAGTGAACACAATGGAGCACTGCTTGCTGTCCAGCACCTGACATGTAATTCATGCTGTTCTGACAGTGTGCAAAGAAAAAAGGAGGGTTGGAAAAATGAAAACGGCAAAAGTGCCTTTGGATTATTAAAACATCAAACAGAAACAAAGCACTGCTTAAAACTGAAACTGTATTTCAAAGGGTCACTTTGAATTAACTACATGAAACCGGTCTTTCATTGTTGAATATAAATCTAAACAAACACCGACAACAAAAAACAACTAACAAACATGAAGAAATACAGTCAGGAGGCTCCTGCTGAGAGCTCCTGTCATTGCTAATCTCTCTCACCCACCTCTCACATGTGCAGCACTCACACATCTCATTGTCTTCGCCAAAAAAGCTATCGCCATAGTAACAGGTGATCTCTTCCCCTGGAGAAATGGGCCGGATCACTTTCACACACGCTCCATTCTTGTCCCCTGGGACAAACTGAGTGACATATGTGAATCAAATCAGAGGAAATTTTGTTTATCTGGACCAAAACCTACAGAATGCAACAGAATTAGTTCAAATTGATGCAATGAACACACTGTAACCATACATTAAAAGGAGACTGCATGACATAGCCAAATACACACTTTCATACTGCATGATGCCATGCATGACAGCACGTGCGACACCTCATGCCATTATCATCAACGGAACACCAAACAAGCTTTTTAGTGCTTAAGCCACTATTGTTTAAATGACTGAAAAGCAATGAAGAGGTAAAGGCATAAAGACAAGAAGACACGGCACATGTAAATCTTTATTAGTGAGGACCGTCATCAAGACCAGACAAAGACAAAAACATGCCACCTATGATACCAGCAATGAATAAAAGCACATCAAGAAAGTTACTACAAGCAAAGGCAAGTTTTTCTCAAACACCAAAACTGAATGAACTAGTAGCCATCTGACAAATTCACCATGGGACCTCTGGCAGAGGTGTGTGCCGAGTGTCCTTACCTTACAGTTGGGTCGGCAATCTGCACACCACAAAGAGACAGAACCGTAGTTACAACAGTGACTCACACTCTTGATATGAGCACAACATGTGTACTACATCGAGCAGTAAAACTTAATTAGGTTAACATAGTCATCTCTACAATTGCGAATGTCACAGTGATAAAAAGAATTTCTACCAGTAAAGCCATGTTATTACATTTAACATTCTATGAACTCAGTAATCCATCCTTAAACACATCACATTTTCACATTTCACTGCTGCACATGCACAGGTTGGAAAGAAACCTTAACCTTTATGTTTGTTCATTTAGCTGACGCTTTTCTCCAAAGCGATGTACAATGTTAGACTACAATTATTTACCCTTTTACACAGCTGGATAATTTTACTGGAGCAATTTAGAGTAAGCACCTTTCTCAGGGGTATTACAGTGGGAGGTAAGACTGGAACCTGCGACCTCTGGGTGTAGAGGCAGCAGCCTTATCAACCACCCTACCAGCTGCCCTGCCGTCACTCAGCTCACCGTGGTTAATGAAGGCAGCAGGGCCGAGCCACAGTTGAGCGCAGCGCTTGCGCGTCGAGTACATGACACTGAAGTCGTTCACTCCGGCCCTCAGTACCGCACTGTCGGCAGGACTCAGCTCCGCGATGCAGCCCTGCAGCACTTCCACTCTCTCCCCCACCGACCTGTGACATGAGCATTGCACCGAGGTCGTCATCATGTGCACACACGCAGGTGAGAAACCTGAAGTGCTGGAAGTCTCACTTCCGCAGCTCACCAGTGTCGCGTGGCGGTAATCTTTGCTCCGTTGGTTTCCGAAGAGTAGCGGTGACAGGATTCAATCTGTACTCCGCTGTCTAACAGGAAAGCACTGAGGTAGCGGTACACCTGGGAACCAGAGACGTTTTTTCCCCCAGAACAGTTATCACGAATAATTAACACAATTAACACATTAGCAATAATAAAGAATCAATAAATTACACAATGCAAGGTAGAGCACTGCAACATCACAAAAATAATTTAGTAATTCGTGCAGCTCAAGTACAAGCAGCTCAGGCATATACTAGTTTATCTAAAAATAGCTATACATTCTCTTTCACTCTGTAGCATCTAGTGACCCATTCAATGTTCATCAGGTTCATCGTTACTAACACGGCTCTGCATGCAGGCATCACCAGGCAGCAGTCACTAGGAAAGGTGAAGAAGGTGTAACATTCCCTGCTGAGGAAGCCCTCAGGCAGCCGGAGACTCACACAGCCACTTACATGCTGCCTCAGGAGCTCCTGCCTATGAGACCCCAGCTCAGCAAAGTAAGTCCAGGCCCACTCGCCGCCAGTCAGGGCCTCAAAGGTGGCCCTGAAGTCATGGGTACGCTGGAAGCGCAACAGCTTCTCCCTGAGGAAACCCCAGCGGCGGATCTCTGGTGGTGGACTGGAAGAGAAGTGAGTGAGAAAAGTCATTCTGACAGTCTCAGAAAGTCAGCAGCGCTGCTCTGACCCAAGCTCTTACTATGTGGTAAAGAGCAGCTCGAGACTAGAGAACGGAGAGTCTTTACCTGATGTTCATCTTGTGGGTGCTAAAGCCCAGCAAAGGGTCCAGCACCAGGCTGGTGGCCAGGTCATCGGTCTCGCATAGCTCTCGGACACTCATTCTACTGCACCCCTCCATCTCCGCCCTGCATCCACATACTGAGAGACAGAGACCAGTCCATCTGAATAGGCCTCCGTACTGTTGGGTTTCGTACCACTTCTGCCATTTTGCCAACTTATTTCCACTGCCTTGGAGGAAACAGGTTTTCCTTTGAAAAACTGGAATGGATGACTGCACATTTTTAAACTCATACTTTTTAAAATTAGGTGATGCAGACAGTAATTCAGAGAAGGAAAATGTAGAGCACAAAAGAAATAATGTAATTGTTGATAGCCTGTTTTATCACTAGTGCATTTTATATTCACTTCTGAAGCTTTTTCCTTTTGGAGGAAACCAGAGCACCCAGAAGAAACCCAAACAGACATGAGGAGAACATGCAAACTCCACACAGACTAAGTAGGGAACCCACGTCCTCTCGCACCACCCAGGCAGTGTGAGACAGCAGCACTACTCTCTGTGCCACCGGAGCTGCCTGTTATTATTATTACTGTATTGTTATATTAAAGATGGTTTAGTATAGCCGGAAGTGTTCCTTTAATGTTTTTATGCATAGAAAAGTACATGATGTACTACGACAAACATCTGACAAAATGACGTTAGATACCCACCGTACCTAACTGTTCCGATTTACGTCAAAATTCGACTTAAAGACAGACTGAGGACACTGAACTTGATCGTAATCTAGGGACTGCCTGCACACATGTGTTTCACACTCAATGTTACATCTGTTTTGTTTCGAGTCACAACCTGTACAAACGGCAATAAAATTATATCTAATCAAAATTATTATTATACTGGCAAAATAGCCATAGCATGATTCCGTTACGTTTGCATTTATTCATTCAGGAAATGCTTTTCTCCAAAGCAACGTACATCTCGGAGAAAATCACACAGTGCATTACATCAACAGAAGGAACGCATCTAATTTTAAGAAAAGAGGATAAGAAGAGCTGTCAACCCCAAAACATTTACATTTATTCATTTAGCAGACGCTTTTGTCCAAAGCGACGTACATCTCAGCAAAAGTACAATTTATGCATTACTTAAAGAGAAGGAGACATGGCTGCAGACATGAAAGTCTCAAGCAAACCTACCTTGTTCCCTGTCACTTGCTGCACTGAGGTTCATCATTCGAGTGGGTGCATAAAACACAGGACAGACAAATCCCGATGCCCTCCTGCCAATTTTTTTTTTTTTTTTTAAAATATAAGATACACAAGTAAGCTCAAGTATAATGCCAGAGTAGTGGCTGAATAAAGGTTGTATCTGGGGATGCTTATGAAGTTACGAGGCGTGAACAGTTACACCGTAAATAAGCTGGAGAGATCTTGGATGAAGTGGATCTGGAAAAAGTGAGCTTTCAGACCCTTCCTGAATATAGACAGAATTTCCACAGTTCTGAGTGACAGGGGAAGGTCGTTTCATCACAACGGACCCAGAACCGAGAACCTCCGAGCTTTGCCTTTCGTGCGCAGGACCACCAAGCGAGCAGAAGTAGACGAGCGAAGGGGCCTGGCTGGGGTGTAGCGGTTGATTAAGTCTTGCAATTAGTTGGGAGCTGTTCTGTTGATGCATTTGTACACAGTAACCAGGGTTTTGAATTTGATTCGGGCAGCTATAAGAAGCCCGTGCAGAGAAATGAATAGAGGAGATACATGGGAGCGCTTTGGCAAATCAAACACAACTCATGCAGCAGCATTCTGTAGAAGCTGCAAAGGTTTGATGGCATTAGCCGGAAGGCCACACAGAAGAGAGTTGCAGTAGTCCAGACGGGAAGTCACCATGGCCTGGACAAGTAGTTGGGCGGAGTCAATAGCAAAGTAGGGACGGATCCTACGAATATTATGCAGGATGTATCTGCAGGACCGGGTTGTGGCTTCGATATGTTGAGAGAATGACAGACTCGCGTCAATCGTTACTCGCAGACTCTTAGCGAAGGAGCTAGGGAAATGAGTGAGTTGTCCAGTTTGCTCGACAGGTCGTGACAGGAGGACAGGCCAGCTGGGAGGTGAAGAATCTCTGTTTTGGAGAGGTTGAGTTGGAGGTGGTGATCATACATCCATGAAGAGATGTCCAACAGGGGTTTACTGCGTGTTACAATTGGATTTTTGGTCCAAAAAACCAAAAATCCAATTATAACACGCAGTAAACTCTCAAATCGTGAGGGCATCACAATACATTTATTACACCTCAGAACAAACAAGTCCTCCACTATAAAACAAGTTCCATGACAGGATAATATTTCAAAATACGATGCAAACACGATCGCGCTTTTCGGAGCCCACAAAAGTGAGGGCGGAGCTGTGGGAGGAATGACAGCCAATCAGCAGTAAGACTTAGTAATTTCAGTCAATGAGCAGCTGCCTAGTGGGCTGGTGTTGTGGGCGCAACCGCCTCAACGCTTATCTGACCGTCGTGGAAGTGGCAGAGCTCCGGTTGTGCTCGCTGTGCCCTTAGTGATATTTACTGCAGTTTAGCTTTATGTGATACCACCACCGGTATCAGCCATATCAGCCACACGATATCATCGATATCTCTTGCAGTCTACGAGAAATATGCACTGTAGTTTACTGCTAATTCACACGTAAATAAGAGCAGTCGTACCTCATGAGGAAATTCCCTCAGGCTGCCAGTGCAACGGCCTCAAAACACACCTCTTTGGGAATAAGCCGCTGCAAACATGGGAAAACGTGCGAAGTGCACACAAACAGAGCAGGGATCGAACTCACGTCCGTGCCACCATATCCACCTGTTCACTTCTTATGTTAACGATCTTCCTGTTATGTTATTATTTTATGTTAACAAGGTTGGAAAACATATTTTAACATTTGGAAATGGTTTCTTGGTGCCATGAAAAACTCGGGCACGAACTGACCGAGAATGGTCGGAGAATTTGACATTTTTACCAGATGACGGTGACTCTGGAATGAATTAATATTGCAGAGTGACGGTCCGTTGTCTATATATGCTGTGTGACACCAAGCGGGGAATCTGCTCACGTTCATCGAGGACTCCCTGCCGACGTACGGTGGGGCTAACCCCTTTGCTGTCGTCCATCCTACGCCGTAAGCCACATAGATTCCTAGCTTAACGCTCATATACCCTCCCTCTCTCTCTCTCTCTCCCTCTCTCTCTCTCTCTCTCTCACACACACACAAACACAGACACAGACACAGACAGACACTCACCTCAGAGTGGGGAACGGGTTCTTGGTCCAGCGTTCTTCTTCACCACGGACCCAGCATGGTGGAACCCCTGGAGGCACCCCTTTCAGCACGGAGACAGGCCAGGCGCGTGTGGCAGGACACATGAGCAGAGACACGTGAGCAGGTAAAGCAACAAATAGTAAAGGTATGTCAAAAAACAGTGACTTCCATATGGTTCTTCAGCAGGTGGCGTAGCGGTTACTGCCGCTGCCTGCAGGCGAAGGAACCGGGCTGGAATTCGACCTCGAGGTCCACACCCTGAAATGACGGCGTAAAAGCACCCAGGCTACGGCACACGAGGGTAAATGGACTGCTGAACACAAAGTCACTTTGAGAGTAAGGTGCAAAAATGTACGGAGAAAACAAGGTGAACGTACTCGAGTTTCTGGGGACACACACAGATGCTCCATACACACTTTTGTACGATCATGTACAGCACTTTACACTAGTCTAGTGTATTGTGGTGTACAGCAACACACAGTAGTGTTTCCTCCAAGCGTGTTACACAGCTGCTGGGGTAAACTAAAGTTTAGTGAAACAAGTCTTGCGCGGAGGCGAGGCTCGAACCTGCGACCTTTGGGTCCGAAAGCACTTGCGCTAACCACTACGCTAGCCGCAGCTATATAGCACTGCTATGGCGGTGGACAGTGTTGTAGAGTGGTAGCGGTGCACAACGACAGCAACAACCGCTCCAGCCCAGGGCAAGGGTCCGAGCGCTTCGCAACTCTCGCGACGCCACGCCGCGGAGTCGCTGGTGGTGGTGATGATGAAGCGCGCGCGTCACACACACACGACAGAAGAGGAGGCAGAGCGCGCGGACGGAGTGCAGCCAGCTGCCATTCACTCAGGGAGCATAAAAAAAGGAAGACCTTACCAACCGAGCCAGGCGACACTCACTAAGCTTCCGCGCTCCCTCCTCGCAGCCCGGTCGACAGGCGCTCGGTCCCCACGCCACACACGCACAGCCTGGGAGGAACGAAGACTGGGCAAAGGAAGCTTCCAGCAGCAGCCGCGCGTGCCGCGCCGCCGCCGTGTGCACAGCACTGCCTTAGCTAGCGGCTACCTGCAGCGAACCGTTATTCCGTGCCAGTGCGACACTGAAATCATTTGCAAACGTACGCCGGTAGTTTTAACAGGGCCTTGGAATTTAACTGAATATTTTGCCCTTTCAATACAGAACTTCCACCGTCTCTAACAGCGCAAAAAAACCTTTACTTTTTTTGTCACCCTTAAGTCGCCGCGACCCTCTACGCCATTTCCTTCGTGTCAATGGTCGCTCTGACGCTCGGTTCGAAAACGTGCGCTGTGATTGGTCTACACCGTGAGTGCATGTGGGAAGCCCCGCCCCCAGTCGACTGACTCGAAGAGCGTTGACCAATAAGAGCGCTCCGCGCTGGTGACGCTATTCTCACCAAGGCCTCCCATCCACATTCAGGAGCCGACTGTCAGATGGAGGGTCGTCCGATTTTTTCTTGGTTGTGAGAACGACTCACAGATTATGCAGCAAAAGTACATGTAGAAAACTAAAATACTGTGGCGCGCAGCGCCGTGAGTTTGGATGAGGAGAAGAAGGACGCAGAGGCAGCGTTCACGTCGAATGCTTTATTCGAACACCGGCGCACAGCGGAATAATAACGCTCTCGGTCCGAGGGCCCCGTTTCCTCCAGGACCTGCGCCTCCAGCCAGCCTTCCCAGCCTGCTTAGCGCGCCCAGGCTCTCCCCTCTTTTCCCCCCTCATGGCAGATGCAATCACCCCCTTATATGCCCTGTATGCCACCAAACGCTAACCAATTACCATAAACACATTTCCCACTCAAACACAGTAACGCGGGTCGTTACGATGCCTTGGTGTAATTGCATTTTCTTAATTTTTGCTCTTTTATTATTCTAGTGGAGCCCCTTGCTAAAAAAAGATGAAACAAAAAGTTTTATGTTAAAAAAATGCTTTGCATTTTTTACATACATTTTACATTAGCTGAATGACATTGGTGCTGTGAAAAGACAATATAAGCATCGAGGCCTCAGTATTTATGAAGATGTGCAAAACGTAAAGCTGCGACATGGTGGCGCCCCGAGTAGCGCCTTTGCCTTACACCGCCTGGGGGGTGCGAGAAGACATGGATTCAGTCTCCCCTCAGTCTGTGTAGAGTTTGCATGTTCTCCCCCTGTCTGTGTGGGTTTCCTCCCACACTCCAAAGACATGCTGCTGTTCAAGTGGACTGGTGACTCTGAAATTACTCATAATGCATGTTTGTGTGCATATATATGTATATCTTTCTGTGTGTTTCACTGGTGTAGGGATGATTGAGTCATTGCAAGCGGTGTATCAAGCAGTGTAAGTCACCTTGGGGAATGGTGTTCACTGGAAGTCGCTTGGCGAGAAGTGACAGATAAATACCGTAGGTAAATGTAAAAACAGTGTACGCGGCTACTATTAGTGTTACGGTCCGTTGGTTGCAAACGACTGTGCGCCTTTATTGGGTACGTTACGGCCGAGGGCAGCATGGTTGCCTGTTGTGTCGCGATCGTGTGTTTCCGAGCGTCCGGAATATTCCAGATTCCTTCTGCGAAGAGTCTGCGGGCGGCGCGCGTCTGCTCGAGAAGCACGAGTCTATTCTGATCCTTGCCTTCATTCGCTGGGCTGCCTGCGGTAACGGGTAAGTGGAAGAGACGGAGGACGGGTGACTGAGCCGAGCAGCGAGTGCGGAGTGGACACACTTCTTCTCACGAATCGATCACTTCGCCACCACCACACCACCAGTTTGCTGCCTAAGTTACAAGTTTAGTTTCGCAGTAGTAGCTAGCCTCGTGTGCTCGTCTCCTCCCCGGGCGGCCCGAGCCGTTCTTATTACTAGTACTAGTCATGATATGATGTAATCAAGACAAGTCGTCGTACTGACTCGCGCAGTACACAGACAGAGCTCACGTGATGAAGTGGAGGACCACGATCATCATGCGAAACGCAGCATCTGATCTGCCTGACCGCCCCCGCCCCCAGGTGACCATGGCACAAGGTGGCGGCGAGAGGCAGCATCCCCGCAACCTGCAGGGTGTCCTGCGCATGGCGGTGGAGGCGGGCTCTGCAGCGGATGGCCCCGCCCCCAGCGAGCCCATGTCGGAGGAGGTAAGTCGGCGCATGGCACGGCTCCGCCGCGCCGCGCCACGCCACCCCAGGCCAGGCGCTCACCCGCCGTCGCCCTGTGCCCGCAGAGGAAGGCGTGGCTGCGGGAGGCGCTCGCCGAGCTTTGCCACGGGCAGCGGGACGAGGTGGAGCAGATGAAGGAGTGCCTGGCCGTTCTGCGCAGGGGCCTGGGCGGCGGCGAGGACGTCTGCGAGGACGAGGACGAGGACGAGGACGGAGTGGAGGCCGCGCTGGAGCTGCTCTCGGAGCTCTGTGAGAACCTGGACAATGCCAGAGGTGAGGCCCGGGAAGTGGCGCGGGGAGCGCGTCTCCGCAGCCGGCCGGCACGCTGAAACCGTCTCGCTCCGTGTCTCCGTCAGACCTGATGGCGCTGGGCGGCCTGGACCTGTGCCTGTCTCGGTGCCTCTCGCACCGGCGGGGGGAGGTCAGGTGGAGGGCGGCCCAGCTCTTCGCCTCCTGTGCGCAAAACATGCCCGAAGTGCAGTGCTACCTGCTCCAGCAGGAGGCGCTGCTGAGGCTGCTGCGGCTCACGGACACGGACGAGCACCCGACGGTGCGCGTGAAGGCGCTCTACGCCGTCTCCTGTGAGTACGAGCCCCTCTCTAAGGATCCTGCCTGCTGCGGGCGCCTCCTTCTCCGGCGACGCGCTCTCACGGCGTCTCTGCGTAGGTCTGGTGCGGGAGCAGGAAGCGGGGCTGCGCGCCTTCCTGTCACACGATGGATTTTCGGTGCTGATGCGAGGGATGCAGTCGGACAACGAGAAGCTCAGGACCAAGTCTGCGTTCCTGCTGCTCAACCTGCTGACCGCCTATCCTGAGCACAGAGGTAACGGATGCTGGGAGGAAGCGTGTGCGTGCGTGCGTGTGTGTGTGTGTGTGTGTGTGCGTGCGTGCGCACGTGTCTACGCGCGTGTGCAAAGCTGACCGTCCACCTGTTGTCCCTCCGCAGACACGGTGCTTTCCATGGGCATGGTGCAGCAGCTCGTCTCCGTGCTCCGCTCTCCGCACTCGCCCTTCCACGAGCACGTGCTCGGCGCCCTCTGCTGGTACGGTTGAGCAGTGCGCTCCTCTCACACCGGTACCCCCCCTTTACGCGTGTCTTCGTGCTTCCGCGCTCATGCTGTCTCACTTCTGTCCCTGCTCCGCGGTGCTGGCCCAGTCTGGTGGACGAGTGTCCCCGTGGCGTGAGGGACTGCCGCGAGCCAGCCCTGGGCCTCGGCGAGCTGCTGAAGCACAGAGCCGAAGAGCTGGAGGGCCGGCCGGAGAGCCAGGTAGGCCGGTGTCTCGCACCCCGCGCACCTGGACCCCGTGGCAGCACGGACGGTGACGGTAACTCGGCTGTAACCCCCCGCAGGAGGAACTGGAGTTCTGCGAGCGTCTGCGTGCCGCCTGCTTCCAGGGCCAGCTTCCCGACGACAACGGCATGGACCGCTGAGGGCCCCCCCCCCCAACACCCCCTCTTCCCACAGTCGAACCCCAGACAGCTCAGCACAGACAAGCGGACTTGAAGCTGGAAGGCGAAGCTCCTTCCGCACAGACATTTATTGGGCTTCTGTGTGAACAGTGGAGTGAGAGCTACAGGCACAAGATTCATTAGACACACAATAAAGGGAGTGTGACAGCAGCGTGCACGTACACACACACACACACACACACAGTAGTGTGAACATATGTGCCAGTCTTTGTCTGATTCAGCTTGCTGGATTGTTGTGGTTCCCCATTAAAGGAAGTGCATTCTGGTGTGAGGTGTGTGTGTGTGTGAGTCCTGGCTCAAGGAGGCAGAGTTCAATGGTTGAACTTGGGGGTAACAGCAGAAACAGTGTGGAACGAGTTTCTGAGTGTCCCCCCCACCTTAGACCCGCTTCCTCTTTCCCAGCCCGTCCTCCTGTTCAGCGCCGGCCGACACGTCTCCCACGGCTATCAGCAGCTGGGCCAAGTAGTATGTTGCCATGACGACCACCCTGATGCCCGTGCTGGGCTCGATCACCTGGAAGACTTGCAGGGCAAGGCTCAGGTCCGAGACCATGAACACGAGGCTCCCGGCACCGGTCAGAGGACGCCGGGTACGAACGGCCAGTGTCGCCATGGTCACTATGAGCAACGTGTACACGGCGACGGCCGGGACGAGGACGCCTGCGTCCGGGTTCTGCTGCACGAAAGGCAGAATGTGATAGTAGACGGTGCCCCCCGTGGCCCACAGAGCGATGGAGCACAGCAGCGGGACGATGGACGAGGATGGGGACGAGTAGCGCTGGGACAGGAAGGCGGCGCAGTAGAGCAGGTGTGCGGCGCCGAAGCAGGCCATACCTGGGGAGAAGTCAGCGGCACGACCTTTCAGCTCTCGAACACACACCTGAGCGGAAGCGTGGACGCGCTGCCCTCCTTACCGTGGAGAAAGCGTTCGGGCCACACGAGGCAGGCGTCTCCCCCCGCGGACAAGACGAGGCCCCCCGCCACACCCCACAGGCTCTGCCCCCCGTTGTAGCAGAGCACCAGCAGGGCGAGCGAGAGCACCGGGCCGCACTTGAGCGCTGCGGCGAAGGGCGACGGTGAAGATTCCGGAATCCAGAGGTGGAAGTAGATGCAGGTGCAGAGGAAGAAAGGCAGGAGAGCGAGGCACAGGACGCAGCTCTGGGGGCGAGAGAGACGGGGGGCAGATGAGCCTGGTGCCAGCGCTGACCACACGCTGACCTGTATTCCCATACACCTTCACATGCGCACGCGAACACGTGACGCCATGCTGCCAGACGGGGTCCCCGCCTCACCGTGTTCCGGCGCTGTCTGCGGTCGTACGCGTGCGTCTCCAGGATGTCCATCTCGGCCCCGTGCGTGTCCGTGAGTGAGAGCGAGAGTGTGTACGTGTACGCGCCTGTGCGTCTGCACCGGCCGCGCCGCTTCGGCCGCCTGTGGACTCTGCACTTTGCCTGCCGAATCATGTCAGAGTGTTCGATGAGCGCTGATAAGGCCTTCGGTTCCAGGGTCAAAGGTGAGTGTGTTGCTGGAACGCGGCGCACGGATCGTCCTGCCGCACGATAACGTGACGGAGCGGAGGCCGTGGGGGGCATCGTGGTCTCCGCTCTCGGACACAGTTACCGAGTTCCGTACTCCATTATACATCGTGTGCCACTGCATCCGGACGCAATTTCTCTCTGGTATTAGTAACGTTTCACTCCTCTATTGACTCACTCATCATACACACACACACACACGCACACCGGTCACAGCAAGTGTCCCCCCCCCTTTTGTACCTCATCAGCACCACATTCCAGCTCACAGGGACCAGAGCCCAAATTAATAACTAACTGATTCATTCAAAGTCCACCTCCTCCTTCCCACAATGCAGCGGGGGGCCAGAACGCACGGCTCACGGGTTCGTCTCGGGGCCGCGAGAGAAGAGTGAGAGCTGCAGGCGTCCTTCAGGTGTGTTCGCCCTCATGGTGATTGGCACAGTGGGACGGGGCACACGCCACTTCCGTGGGGCGACACTTGAATGGGTCTTTTACACATCTCTCTCTGCACGTGTGTGTGCGTGTGTGTTCCTAGAGACGTCATGGCAGGCAGCGCGACGGCCGTGGGAATCGTGGGATACGGACACTTAGGTTCGTATTTCAGCAAGTCTTCGCTTCCACTCGACTACGAGGGTTCGAGTGCAGAGCCCTTCCCGGGACGCGACTCTGCAACCTCAACCTCAGCCGCTGTGCCCCCTGCAGGACAATACCTGGTGGGGCGGATCCTAGCCGAGGGCCACGAGGCGGGCCTGCGTCTCGCGTTCGTCTGGAACAGGAGTCCCGAGAGGCTGAGAGGGTCCGTCCCAGAGGAGCTGATCCTGGAGCAGCTGTCTGACTTCCCCGAGAGGTACGTCTTCCGCCAAGCGAGCGTCCGCCCGGCCTCCTCGCACCCGAGACACTCCCAGGGTCGGGTTCCCCCAGCGCCTGTCTCTGTTTCAGGAGTGCTGATGTGATCGTGGAGGTGTGCCACCCACAGGTGGTGAAGGACTTTGGGGAGATGTTTCTCGCTCACAGTCACTTCCTGGTATGACCTCACTTCCTGCCACGACCTCACTTCCTGCCACAATCGGTTTTGCCTCTGGCGCCTGGCTTTTGACCGCTCTCCCGTCGGCCAGGTGGGCTCGCCGTCGGCACTTTCGGACCCACAGCTGAACGGGCAGCTACGCCGGGCAGCGGTACATCACGGGAGGACGCTGTATGTTCCCAGCGGTGCATTGTGGGGCGGACAGGACATCCAGCGGCTCAGCGAAAGTGGTTTGCTGACGGTGAGAGGACGACCCGCCCCGCCCCGTCCCGCCCCGCGACCTCTGACTTTTGCTCGTACATCCTCTTCGCTGCAGGGCCTCTCGTTGCGCATGTGCAAACACCCATCCTGTTTCCGCCTGGAGGGGGCGCTCCGCCGCAACTGGGTCGAGGGCGAGGGCCGCCGGCTGCTGTTCCGCGGCTCTGTGGCCGACCTTTGCCCCCTGGCCCCCAACAACGTGAACACGATGGCTGCGGCCGCCATAGCGGCGAGCTCGTTGGGCTTCGGCGGCGTGGAGGGGGAGCTCGTGTCTGACACGGGGTGGGTGTCCGGTGTCCAGAGCCCCGACCCGCCTCCGCTCCCCTCCCACCGGCGGAACAAACTCACTCTCGCCCCTCCCCCCCAGGCTCAGCGAGTACCATGTGCTGGAGCTCCAGATCACTGGGGTCGACGGCTTCTCGGTCACCACGGTGAGGAGAAACCCAGCGCAGCTGGGAGCCGTGACCGGCAGCGCCACCTTCAGATCCTTCTGGAGCAGTCTGCTCGGTGGGTGGCCGTTATCTGACATCTGTTGACATGCAGAGCAGCGGAGCGCCACCGCCAGCCACTCGTCTTCTCTCTCGCCCCTGCCACCCCTACAGTGTGCAGAGGCCACGGCGGCACAGTGTACCTGTGCTGAGCGCTGACCTGACCTCCAGTGACCCCTGCTGCAGGAAGAGGAGAAAGTACACCCAGGTGCACAGACACGCAGACGGGACCGAGACACGTCTGCGATGCACAAAGCACACGGACACCACCAGCTCCGTTCATGTAGGACCTTTATTTTGCGCTACTTCCGCAGCACTGTGTGCGTGTGTGTATAACGTGTCCACCATGTCGTCACACTCGCTGTGTGCTGCAGCAACAAGGCTCTGTGTGTGTCTTCTCAGTCATGTGTACCATGTGGCGTGGCATCGCGTCAACAGGACAGGAAGAGTCTGACAAAGGACCTTCGTCTCTGTGCTCTCTTGGTGTCTATTCCTGATGTCACACACAGCTCACTGACACACCTTCCCACTGTATAAAGAGAAGGCTGGGCAGCTAAGTGACACTCCACACCTGTGTGTACACACGCACACACACACACACACACACACACACACACACACACACACACAGGAGTGTTCCTGAAGGAAAGGTGAGAGCCAGAAGCATGAGGAAGACAGGCCACTGTCAGTGTTCAGCCAGGGTTAGTTTCTCTGTGACCAGAGAGTTACTCCACTGTGACCTCGTCATATGGTTAAAGTTCCTTGCCTCTCTTTCATGCCCTGTGTGTGTGTGTGTGTGTGTCAGGCTTGTTCACGTCTCTCTGAAGTCACAGTTCAGCTGTATCTCACCGTTAATACTGTAGAACACTGTCTCTCAGCATGTGTGTGCATGGAGTGTGTGTGCGCGCGCGCGTGCGGAGTGTTTAGGTTGTCCCTTGTGGGTGTGCACGCAGGGAGTGTCACAACTACACGCACAGTGATTGACTGGTGTGTGAAGGGGAAGTGTTACAGACTCACCCAATGTGTACCGAGTGAATTACGCATGTGTGTGTGTGTGTGTGAGAGAGAGAAAGAAAGAAAAAGAAGAATGTGATGGAGGAAATAAACTGCTCAGTTCTTCTCACTACACATGGAGTCCGAAGGAGATGTGATGGAGCTGGGAGGGGAGGGGATGGAGCTGGGCGGGGAGGGGGCAGGGCTGCCATCGCCCTCGGAGGCGGCCATGGAGTACGGCAGTGCGCCCTTGTTCCTGAGCGGCAGAGAGAAAGGCTGGCGGATGTTCTGGCGGTCCTTCTCGGCCTCCAGATCCTCGTCATATCTCTCGTCATCCTCGTCTTCGGCCTCGCTGTGGTGGGGGGAGGAGTGGCGCGACAGGGCGGGGGAGGGCGGCACCGAGGCGGGACGAGGGTAGCGGAAGCCCTGGGTCTGCAGCATCACAGGGAGAGGGGCTGCAGTCAACAAGGTGGGCAGCAAGGAGGGAAGGCACACACACGCACACGCACGCACGCACACAAACACTTACGGAGGGCGGCTCCTGAGGCTCGTAGCAGTAGGTGTCTGGAAAGGCCTTGGCCAGGGCCATGTGGCGTGCTGAGATGTAGTACTGAGAGGAACAGCGGGGCGCGGTTATACACTGGTCGCAGTAGGAGGTGCCCCCCCTCCCCCACCTCCGGAACTCACCCGGCCCAGGTAGCGCCAGTCAAGCAGGTCGCTGAGGCGCTCAGTGCGGTTCCGCTGGATGATGCGCTGGCGCCGACTCTGCTGGCAGAACTGGAAGAGGAAGGAGGTGAGCTGGTGGCATGACTCGTCGATGCTGCGAAAGCGCCGGTCCAGGATGTAGATTCCTGAGAGGGGGGGCACGGGTGAGCGCTGCTGGGTGAGACAAGGACGAGGGTGCAGGAGTGGGACGGAGGGGGTCGTACCGTAGGCCGACGGGTCGGCGATGTGCTCCTCCATGAAGCAGCCAAAGCCGGACAGGTTGGTGGAAACGGAGGGAATCCCCATGACCGTGCACTCGGCTGGAGGGGGGACAAGGACAGGGGTTAGGGTGAGGGACACGGCGGGGTGGAGGTCAACACGCAGTGGACACACACATACACGCAAACCCAGACACGCACCTGGCGTGTAGCCCCAGGGCTCGTAGTAGGAGGGGAAGACGCCCAGGTGGCAACCGCGCACAAACTCCTCGTAGTCCATGGGCAGCAGGGGGGACGTTGAGGACAGGAACTCCGGGTGGAAGATCACCTGGTGGAGGACAGGAAGACGGGAGGACGGTGTCAGGCTAGAGCGCTCCCTGAGCGCTCCCAGCCCCCCCCCCAGGTAGGACACGGCACCTTGACGCGGTCGGCGGAGCCGTTGAAGAGGCCGATGCGGCGGATGCAGGTAAGGATAGGGTCGCTGCTGTCCTCCAGCATGTTGTGGGTGCACACGGGTGGCTGGCTGTGGCGCTGCGTGCTGAAGATGGCTCTCTTCATCATGGTGAAGTCCTCCTTGTCCAGCATCTTGGACACGTCGGGCAGCTGCCCCCTGCAGGCACGGGGACAGCAGGTAAGAGAGACGGAGTGTAAGGTGATGGAGTGGGATGGGGTGGGGGGGAGCTGTGCCACTCACACCAGCAGCGACTCATACAGCTTCTTCCCAAACTTCTCCTTGACCGCATGTGCCGTGTCCCTGGTGCCACAGACAGGGAGAGAGGGGGGTGGTTAGGGCCCTGCGTGTGTGTGGGCATGCATGCGTGTATGTGTGTGTGTGCGCGTGTGTGTCCACAGCACGGAGTCTCCGCTCCTACCAGAGCTGTTTCCTGACCGCCTGGCCCTTGAGCGTCTCCACATTGAAGTTGTTGGTGCGGGCGGGCATGATGAAGAAGGCCACAACGGTCACTTCGCTGTGGTTCACCTGAGGATGGGAGCAAAGGGACGCTGCTTCGTGAGCGGCGTGCCAACATGCTCGCGCGCGCACACACACACACGCACCGTTCGCACGTACCCTCAGCAGGTAGTTGAGGCGCGCGAGAGCCTCCAAGAAGATGTCGGCACCCTTGTTGCAGAACTCGTATCTTCCGGCGATGAAGAAGAAGAGACACTTGTCCAGGTTGAAGTCCAAGTGCCTGAGGACAGAGGCAGAGTGACACGGCGCACACGACACACAGCTTCTCTGCGCATGCACGGCACCCCTGCCGGCGACTTACCCGTAGAAGTGGCCGCGGACAAACTCCTGGATGCGCGCCTTGCTCTGGGCGTGAAGGTTCTGGAACTCGTGCATCGCAGAGAACTTCTTCACGTTGAGCCCGTTGGGGGTGACGAGGTCTGAGCGGCACAGGGACAGGGATACGCCCACTTAACGCTCTCGCTCCCTCTCCCTCCACGCCGCCCCGTTTCGCTCCAGCGCCGCAGCCCCACCTGGCTTCCTCTTGAGCAGGTGCTCGGCCTCGATGGCGGTGATCTGGGAGACGGTGGTGAAGACATGGGTGCAGTGGGCCGCCGCGCGCTCAATGCAGTACCGGTGGTAGATCTGCCGGTCGCCGGCCTCCTTGTCCACGTTGAACTGGGACGGGACGGAAGCGGTGAGACGAGCGCGCGCACACAGGCGGGAGCACACACACACGCAGCCAAACACACACCTGACTCAAGTTGTTGTAGAAGTCCACGTTGCCGGCGCACAGGTAGCGCCCCAGCAGGGTGGCGTGGGTTGTGAAGATGGTCGCCACCGGGAGACGTCTATTGCGGCAGAGAACGAGGCCGAGCCCCGCGAGCCACTCGTGGAAGTGCGCCAGGATGCAGGGGGGCTCGTCGCACTGTGCCGCAAACTGGAGGTGTGGGGGGCAGGGGTCACACGAACGCACATTTACCGAGACCGCATGGCAACCGCGACCGAGATCCCACTGTCCCACTGACCTCCCCGAGTAGCCAGGCGGTGAGGAAGCCGAAGAGCACGGCGTCGTTGGCCTCGCGGTCGAACCACGGCACCCCGATGGCGCAGCTCTCCCACAGCTCACTCTTCCAGCGGTCCAGCGACCAAGCGGTGAAGCCCACGTCGATGAGCACCACGTAGGGACTGCCCTCGATTAGCCAGCGACCGAAGTACACCTGCGGGCCACGGACGCATAGGGTTCGGGGTTCGGCTGCTTTGACTTCTGACCCTTGACCTCCTCGGAGCCGTTTGCTGACAGGCGGGAAACCACACGGGACCCTGGGAAGCGCCCCCGAGTTCGGGCGGTGAGCCCTCGGCAGCAACGCGTGACCTTTACCGCGTTACTTGTACGCGGGCGTCCTTTTTACACAAAGCACTTTTTAACATCAGCGTTTTATAAGAGATGTACTTTTACCGTGTCACTCAGGAAAGAATGTGGACTGGATATGGGTTCGAGTCCGGCTCAGTGCGTGTGGATCTTGCATGTTGTCCACGTGTTCGTGTGGGTTTCCTTCCACAGGCCAAAGACATATGAACCGCTCACTCTAAATTGCCCTTATAGTGGGAGTGTGTGTATGTATTTCTACTTGCAGAAAACACCTAACTCATGGCAAACGTGTGCACGAGACGTTAAAAAGCTTCATTTCAACCACACTAACTTCTACTTGACAGCACTTTCACTCCAGTACTGACCCACCTACAGTATGCCCTTTACTGCGGTAAATAATCACGGGCATCTTTGTGTTGCCCTCTCTGTGCGAGGGCTGTTATTTTAGGAGCGTGATGCCCCCGAGATGCTTCCGAGAGCAGCCCCAGAATAGCGGGCCGAGGGCAGCGCCGACGCGGTAACTGATACAGCCGGGACCCTCTAACCTTTAGAGACGCATTCCGGGGGGGCGTCACTCGCCTACCTTACATCCACTCGCGTTCATCTTGTCGATGGTCCTCCGCAGCACCCCATTGGTCGGCTCTATCAGCTCCACCTGCGTGCGCACGTTGCTTTCCGTGTACGGTCCTACCAGGAAGTAGTTCTCGCCCCACTCCTCGGAGGTGAGACGCGCCTTGGTCTGAATCACGGTGTAAATCCCGCCCACTGGAGGAGGGAGGGGGCAGTGGTCACTACACACACACACACACACACACTGTGGATGGCCAACGTGACCAATACCTCCAGCCTACCTTTATTGGCCACCTCCCAGGCGATCTCAAAGAGCACGGCATCCTCCAGGTCAAACTCCTCGTCCCACTCATCGAGGCCCGAGAGGGACGTCACCGAGACGCTGCGAGTGAGGGGCATGCTGGGATGGGGGTGGGGTTGGGGGTACAGACACAGCGCTGTAACATGTGCAAGCGTGTGCCATCAGGCAATGTCGCCGCTATGGCCCCGCTCAGGAATTACACTGTGTGAGCTTGCGCACGTACTCACTCACTCACACACAGAAGGGCAGGCTGGTGGGAGAGAATGTTTCCTCACCACATTATCTCATCTGAAGCCTACATTGTGTGACAAACATCACCCTGGAGGAAAAAAAGGAAGTGGAGGCTACAGTGGGAGGAGCCAACACTTCCCCCGGAGACACAGGAAGTAAGAGGCAGAATGGGAGGAGCCAACATTGGCAACACAGGAAGTTGGGGGAAAGGTGGACAGAATCAAAAATACCTTAGGAGACACAGGAAGAGCACATACGATACGTACACACAGTGACAAGATAGCATTTTCTACTGTCATCATGAGGACATCCCAGAATCCTCTCTCTCACAGACACACACACAAACACACCATGGCTAACATGGAGACAGCAGTGTGTTTCTGATTAAATTTCACTGTCAAATCCACAGACAGAGGGACGAGGCCAGGCAGATGCCATACGTCCACATCATCATGCGCGCGCACCGTGGGTACTTAAAAAAAAAAAAAAAAACATCTTTTTACATCTGAAACGGCTGTCAAGACTTGTAGACACTCCGGTTTCGTACCACAAAAAGCTACCAAACAGCATAAAGTCCTGAAAAGGAAGGTCGGAGTCTGCACTCACCCAGGAGCGATGCAGTCCCAGAACAGCACGCTGGTTCGACGGAGAAACGAGCATCTGCTCAAGTCAATCAAGGAAACCTGTTGGACAAGTGAGGACGGACGCTAAGGTCCGCCCCTCTCAGCCTCCATTGGCTCAGATTTGACGGACGTCGCGGTGAGCCACTGTGTTGCATAGAGGGCGTGACCACACGCCGTATTCGTCCCTCCCTCTTTGACTGCTTAACTGCCCGCCTCCAGAACGGTGAGTGTTCCTAATGAGAAGCTGATTGGGTGAAGAGCTCGGCTTTGCTCAAACGTGATTGGACGCTGTCATGTTCATCAATGGAAATGGACGTGAGACAGCGGTATTTCTACAGGGGCAGCGAAAATGCTTCGAGTTATTTGACATTTTCAAGAACCGTTTGAGGTCAGCAAGGCGCTCCAGAGAAACGTTTACACATGTACCAATTCCTCATAGAGTAACAACGTTCTCCACAGAGGAGTTCTCCTTATTCTGTTTCTTAATAATCCGAGAAAGGAGATGTTCCAAATAACAGCCGGGGAGAGATTTTATTTAAATTAAGCCAACAAGAACCTACATGGACCGGTCAGAACTTCGATTTTATGTATAAAATTATGCACATTTATTTAAGGACACTGGTGGTGTATAACACGAGCATCTTCGATTTTTTTTCTCCGTCCTTGGGGCTCGCTAAATTAGACCGTCTGGCAACGTGTTTCAAAAGTCAAAACCCCTTCAGATTTTTATGTGGAAGAACCAGAAAAATGTACCATGTTATACATTAGCTGCAATTAGCTAAGGAGCAGGGGGGCGCGGGATTCGAGTCCCGCTTGGGCCGTTGGGGTGCCTTGCGCGCTTGCGACAAACTGAGACTGACGTCCTGTCCTGGGTGTGTCCTGGGTGTGTCCCCTCCCCCTCCAGCTTTCGTGTTGCCGAGTTAGGCTCCGGCTCGGCGCGACCCCGCTCGGGGCAGGCAGTTTCAGTCAATGTGCGTGCGTATTAGCTAAGGCACTGAGACCGGTGCTGTTCCGAGACGACCTTTCGCAAATGGGGGCTGTAGATGGACGTGCGTTCAGCTGTTCGACGACCAATCGCAGCGCTGGAAGGCCGAGCTGCGTTTACAGGAAGTTGTGACCCGGAAGTACTTGCGCGTTGGTCCACACACCAAAAAGCTTGAATGCGGACAGTTGGCGGGAGTTTATGCGACGTAGATTTGAGCACGGAAGGGGATCGTCGAGAAGAGGTAAACTTTTATACCGTCACGTGCAGGAGCTCGGCCCCGATCGAGAGATATTGTACAGCCGCGTGCAGCGTCGTTGGACGGCTCGGCTCGGCTCGTGTCGTGTGTGTGTTACATATACCGGTAACCCGGCGGAGCGGAGGAGTGTACGCGCGCGCACGCGGCACCGACCGTCACTTACTCACTGGTCAACAACAGCGGGCTCCGTTGTCGCCTTGCCTAGTAGGAACTTGATAAACTAGTTATCTTTGTGCTAGAGGATCCAGTTACCCTCCCTGCCCCGCTGTTTACTTTCAACTTTGCGCACTAGGCTGGTGGTTAACTCGTTACGATCATTGATGGTTACCTGTGTAACCTGATGCTCTAGATCTGATATATAATCATTATACTAGTTACCTGCCTGCCGCGTAGAGGAGCTAGAGAGGCGTCGTGGGGCACTGTACCCTAGCACTGTTGCCCTTGACCCAAATCTCACCTCCAGCTGTACTCGAGCAAGCAAGGTACTTACTAGTTCCGGTCAAATTTTCCACATGTACTAGGTAGGTAAAAAGTTGTCAGTAACTTATGTTGCTTTTGAGAAAGGGTCACATGATAAGTGAGTAAATGTGAACGAGTGCTAGGTGTGCAGCGCACACACAGGCAGTCAGTGAAAACGTGCGAATTGGTTTTACCCTCTTGCAGTCCTTCATGTTTCTCGTGGTGCCTCTGCCCCTTGCTGTGCGCTAGACTGCCTGAGCCATGGAGGGGAAGCGCGTGAACGGCAGCCCGGTGACAGGTGGAGCCTCTCAGGCCAAGCGGAGCAAAGTGAGCGGGGACTGGGAAGACGGTCCCTCTCTCTTTGAGGAGGAGCTGGCCATGCTGGACGAAGCCGAGATGGAGGCGGAGTTGAGGGAGGGACAAGCCGGCCACGATGTCATTCCTGTCGGTGAGCTTGGGGGCGGAGCTATGTACGGGCCTCTTGATGGACCTGTGGGATGGAGGTCTGACCCTTGCTTGTCTTGGCCAGGTGACCTGTTCTCGGCAGACCTGAACCCCCGCTGGCGCCGTCCGCAGCCCCCGCTCCTGGACTCCACGGCCGACAAGCTGGTCTTCCAGCAGATAGAGATCGACTACTATCTGGGTAAGGAGCTCCTGTTTGCCGGGGGGGGCGGGGCGCGCTCTGTGTCCTGACCGAGAGTGCTCTAACCCCATGCCCAATGCCCAATGCCCCTCAACCCCCAGG
The DNA here is from genome assembly GCF_900964775.1 of Scleropages formosus. Classification (NCBI taxonomy): domain Eukaryota; kingdom Metazoa; phylum Chordata; class Actinopteri; order Osteoglossiformes; family Osteoglossidae; genus Scleropages; species Scleropages formosus. The sequence goes on along the minus strand of NC_041813.1, from coordinate 32,570,680 downwards.
CTCCCCTGTGGATGGAATGCCGGGCCAGAACCAGGGCAGCGTTCCCATCATCCGCATGTTTGGCGTGACCGACAACGGGAACTCCGTGTGCTGCCACGTGCATGGTTTCGCGCCATACTTCTACACACCTGCGCCGAGCGGTGAGTGCTGTACACATTCACACACTGCTCACGTATGCAACCCCGCACCGTGCGCATAACTGCGTATCGCCATCAGGCTTCTCTCCAGCACACCTCAGTGACTTCCAGAAGGAGCTGAACGCCGTTGTACTGAAGGACATGCGCTCCAACAAGGACAGCGTGTCCGTCACTGTGCTCGCCGTCGACATCAAGCGCAAAGAGAGTGAGCACCCCCCGACACACTAAAACCTTAACCCCCCCCCCCGGGGGTGGCTTTCCCTCGGCTCTCTGTTTTACTCGTCCTTCTTCTGTGCCAGGCATGTATGGCTTCCATGGCAACCGGTCCGTGGACTTCCTTCGCATCACCATGGCAAAACCCCGCCTCATTGCCCCTGCCAAGAGGTTGCTGGAGCAAGGCTTCAAGTTCGGCTCCTTTCCGCTGCAGAGCTACACTTCGTACGAAGCCAACATTGACTTTGAGATCAGGTACCAGCTTCGGCGCAGCACCGGCACGCATGTCTCGGAGGCCCCCCGCGTTCTGCCGTCATGCCCCGCTCTTCCCTGTGCAGATTCATGGTGGACAGCAACATGGTGGGCTGCTCCTGGATAGAGCTTCCTGCCGGGAAGTATCGGGTGAGGGAGGAGAAGGGCTTGGCCGATCCTGAGCTGGGCCATCCCACCAAGGTAGGACCCAGGGCCGCTTTCTCTCTCTGTGGGCCCGGTCGGTTGGAGGAGCTTCCAGTAAAGTGATGCCCTCCGCCAGGTGTCGCTGTGTCAATACGAGGTGGACGTGGCGTGGACACACCTGGTGAGCCACCCGGCAGAGGGAGACTGGCAGCGTATCGCCCCTCTGCGGGTACTCAGCTTTGACATCGAATGCGCCGGGAGGAAAGGTATGGTGCCTTCCGCCTCCTGTGTTACCTCCTGGCGCCAGTGTAGCTCCTGCCCATGACCCTCACCACGTGCCCCTGGCCGCATGCCCCAGGCATCTTCCCGGAACCTGACACGGACCCCGTGATCCAGATTGCGTCCATGGTGCAGCGGCATGGGGAAAAGGAGCCCTTTGTGCGCACAGTGTTTACGCTGCAATCGTGCGCCCCCATTGTGGGCTCCCAGCTGCTGTGCTTCACGCAGGAGCGGCAGCTGCTGCAGAGCTGGGCGGAATTTGTGCGCACGGTCGACCCCGACATCATCACGGGCTACAACATCCAGAACTTCGACTTGCCCTACCTGCTGAACCGTGCCGCAGCTCTGAAGGTATCGTGCCGTTCTCGTGTCTCTCCGCCTGCGTGAAGAGCAGTGCGTAAACAGGGCCCCCTCTCCGCCCGTCCAGGTGGACCTGTTTGCGTACCTGGGCCGTGTTCGAGGAATCAGGTGCGTCATCCGAGACTCGAGCTTCCAGTCCAAGCAGGTGGGCCGCAGGGAGAACAAGACGGTGAACATGGAGGGCCGAGTGCAATTTGACCTGCTGCAGGTAAGCGCAGTGGACACAAGAGGCCGCTTTCGCACTCCTGAGCTCTCACGCTCACCCCTTCCCTCCCTCCGTGCTCACAGGTGCTGCTCAGAGACTACAAGCTGCGCTCGTACACACTCAATGCTGTCAGCTTCCACTTCCTGCATGAGCAGAAGGAGGATGTGCAGCACTCCATCATCACGGACCTGCAGGTAGAGACCGCCGGCCATCCTGCGGCCCCCCTGCCTGCGCCCTAGTGCACTTCGTCCACTCGCTCGCATTCCCTCTCTACCCGCGTGTCTGTGCCACAGAACGGGAACGAGCAGACGCGCCGCCGCCTCGCTGTCTACTGCCTCAAGGATGCCTATCTGCCGCTGCGGCTGCTGCAGAAGCTCATGTGCATCATTAACTACATGGAGATGGCACGGGTGACGGGCGTGCCACTCACCTACCTGCTGTCACGTGGCCAGCAGATCAAGGTGGTCTCTCAGCTCCTGCGCCAGGTGAGGACCTGCTCGCAGTCTGTGCACTAGATGGCGGGGCCCTTTGTGGAGCTGCGCGCTCAGGCTCCGTGTCCCTGCAGGCCATGCGTCAGGGCCTCGTGATGCCGGTGGTGAAGACGGAGGGAGGCGAGGACTACACCGGAGCCACAGTCATTGAGCCAGAGAAAGGGTCTGTAGCGCCACCTCCTGGCTGCCCTTGACACACCCAGTTAGGGTCATGGGAACCAGTGACACCATCCTTCTCTCTGCAGGTACTATAGTGTTCCCATAGCAACGCTGGACTTCTCTTCACTGTACCCGTCCATCATGATGGCGCATAATCTGTGCTACACAACACTGCTGCAGAAGGGCTCTATGGAGAAACTGGGGTGAGTGCGGGGGGTGGGGGGATGCTGCAGTCAGCCCACAACTCTGGAGGAGGGACGGCAATGACAGGGCGCTCGTACCTGTGCCCCGCAGGCTGTCCTCGGAGGACTTCATCAAGACCCCCACGGGGGACCTGTTTGTGAAAAGCTCAGTGAGAAAGGGGCTGCTGCCCGAGATCCTGGAGAACCTGCTGTCTGCCAGGAAGAGGTTAGTCACTCTGCTGTGGCACAGGGGCGCTGTCCCGCAAGGACTGCTGTGCGGTGACCGCCAGTCGTCTCTCCTCGTCCCCAGGGCAAAGGCTGAGCTCAAGAAGGAGACGGACCCCTTTAAGAAGCAGGTGTTGGACGGCCGCCAGCTGGCCCTCAAGATCAGCGCCAACTCCGTGTACGGTTTCACAGGTGCCCAGGTGGGCAAGCTCCCCTGCCTGGAGATCTCTCAGGTAAGGCCTGCAGGGGGCATTGCGGCCCAGGGAGTCACTGTGTGTTTGCAGTGTGTGTGACTGCTGTGTCCCCCACAGAGCGTCACAGGCTTCGGCAGACAGATGATCGAACAAACCAAGCAGCTGGTGGAGGCCAGGTACACGGTTGCCAACGGTTACCAGGCTAATGCCAAGGTGTGCTGTTTCTCTCGGCTGCACTCTCATACGTTTGTGTCTGTGTGAGTGAGAGAGAGACAAGAGAGGAAAAACGCACTCGCCTTCTGCATCTGGCCAGGTGATCTACGGGGACACCGACTCTGTGATGGCCAAGCTGGGCGTTGCCACCGTGAAGGACGCCATGGACCTGGGGCGTGAGGCGGCCGACTGGGTCTCGACCCACTTCACCCCTCCCATCAAACTAGAGTTTGAGAAGGTGCCTCTGCTCGCGCGCTCTCGGACTGTGGGGTTGCCCCTTGCAGCCTGTGCCTCACGCTTGTGGCTGTTTCCACTCCCAGGTGTACTACCCGTACCTGCTGATCAACAAGAAGCGCTACGCTGGCCTGTATTTCTCCTCGAACTCAGAAACGCATGACAAAATGGACTGTAAAGGCATCGAGACAGTACGCAGGGACAACTGCCCCCTGGTGGCCAACCTTATCAACACCTGCCTGCAGAAAATTCTTATCGACAGGTGCAGTTAGCCCCGCGTACTACTGCGCCCCGCTTGCCTTTGTTTGTGTGTGTGCGTGCCCGTGCTCAAGGCGAAGTTGGTCTCTCGTCCCACAGGGACCCCCAAGGGGCTGTGGAGCATGCCAAGGAGGTCATCTCAGACCTGCTGTGCAACCGCATCGACATCTCGCAGCTGGTGATCACGAAGGAACTGACGAGGAGCGCCCAGGAGTACGCTGGCAAGCAGGCACACGTCGAACTGGCTGAGAGGTGAGGCATGATGGGAGCTGGGCTACAGGACTCCGATCGGAGAGCAGTCATACAGGGTAACGGTGGGTGCCACCCTATCTCCAGGATGAGGAAACGCGACGCAGGAAGCGCCCCGAACCTCGGCGACAGGGTGCCCTACGTTATCGTCAAGGCAGCCAAAGGCACAGCGGCGTACATGAAGTCAGAGGTAAGGTGTGGGCCCGCACGTGCGTGTGCCTGTGGATTGCAGCTATCGCACTTCCTCAATCCTACCGTTGTCCCCAGGACCCCATCTTCGTGCTGGAGAATAACATCCCCATCGACACACAGTACTACTTGGAGCAGCAGCTCTCCAAGCCCCTGCTGCGCATCTTCGAACCCATCCTGGGGGAGAGCAAAGCCGAGAGCGTCTTGCTCAGTACGTCTTTTCACAATGCCCTTCTCTTTGCTGGGGGACCTCCTGCGTGTATTCTGCACTCATATGATCTCTCTCCCCGCTTTGCCCCCTGGCCCCACACCCAGAGGGAGACCACACCCGTTGCAAGACTGTGCTCACTTCTAAGGTGGGTGGTCTCATGGCGTTTGCCCAGAAGAGGAGCACCTGCATCGGCTGCCGAGCCGTGCTGAAGACGGACGGTGAGAGGCGCCGTCCCCCGCATGCGTGCGCGTCCTTCGTGTCCTAGTCGTGCTCCTTCTGGTCCTCTTAACCTGAGCTGTGCTCCCCAACAGCGGCCGTGTGTGACTTCTGCAAGAAGCGGCAATCTGAACTCTACCAGAAGGAGGTAGGAGAGCGCCCTCTGTCTGCTGCTGTGTGGGTGGGGCCATGCACTGACACGGGGCCACGTTGCTCCTCCTGAACTCCTTCCCGCAGATCTCCCACCTGAGCTCCTTGGAGGAGCGCTTCTCACGCCTCTGGACGCAGTGCCAGCGCTGCCAGGGCTCGCTGCATGAGGATGTGCTGTGTACTAGGTATCTGGACCTCGCTCGCTTTCTTGTCTCGATGGGTAGGGTGCCGAGCCGCCCGGTGTGACCCCCTCACTGTGCTCCCGCAGCCGCGACTGTCCTATATTCTACATGAGGAAGAAGGTGCAGAAGGATCTGGACGACCAGGAGAAGCTGGTGGCACGGTTTGGGTGGTGAAGTAGAGACGGTGCCCTGCTGTGTTCCCCAGATACCCAGCAAGCTTTGCTGCTTGTAAACAGTCAGGTGTCTCTTTTCTATGAGTCTGTGACAGATTATTGTATTTTTTACGATTAAACTTTGTTTACGGAAAAGTGACCTGGTTTGCCCCCATTCTTTCACAAATAGTGAAAGGTACTCTGTGGGACAGGTGCCATGCGGCCACAGGAAGGGGTGTGAAAAGAGCAGAGTGTGCACCAAGTAAGCTGCAAAAAGAGCTTTATTCCGTAAAAACCTCCCACTTACGAGTCTGTCCTGTTGATGGTCCAACCTGGACAGCAGTGGACACAAAGTCAACATCACAGTGCCCCCAATGGCAACTTTTGTCAAGTTAGGTGTGAGAAGAACCACCTCCAGGGAGAAGTGTGCTCTCTCTCACTCACTTATATGGGGGGGTGGTCCCTTACACCACAGTTCTGTGGTCCACTCAACAAATGCCTGCGAACACCGAAACAACGCTTAGACTGGAGACACGCCGTTATATAACAGGAACGGAAGAGACGGGAAAGGACAGCGAGTGGGGCAGATGGGCCATTGCTATAGCAACGCACAGCGCCTCGGTGTGCTCTTCCTGCTCTTCTTGTTGCTGCGGTTCGTCTCCTTGTACCTCCTGATCTCGCGTACCAGAGAGTAGAAGGCCTCCTCCACGCCCTGGCCGTTGGAAAGAGAAAGAGAGGTCAACGAGCCGCCCAGAAATCTCCCGAACGCGCCAAGCCCTGGCACAAAGAAGGCACCCCCACCTGGCGGGTCTTGGCGGAGGTCTCGACAAAGGGTACGCCGTAGCTCCGCGCCAACTCCTGCGCCTGCTTCGTGTCCACGCTGCGGCAGCCCAGGTCGCTCTTGTTGCCCACCAGCACCATGGGCACGTTGTCGCTGTCCTTCACGCGGTTGATCTGCTCCCTGCAGGGCGACAGCAGGATGCACCCCCCCCCACTCAGGCATGTGCCACGCAGGCAGCCAGGCAGACAGGTGGACGGCGCCAAGTGGCCTGGACTCCCCCAACCCCCCCCAGCACCTGTACAAGTGGACGTCCTCGAAAGACTTGCTGTTGTTGAGGGCGAAGACGCAGAGGAAGCCTTCCCCCGTGCGCATGTACTGGTCCCGCATGGCGCTGTACTCCTCCTGGCCCGCCGTGTCCAGGATATCCAGCAGACAGGTCTCGCCGTCGATAACCACCTGCTTGCGGTACGAGTCCTGCGAGAAGGCGGAGGACAGACACCTCACCAGACGGAACATGGAGCGGTGGGGCCATGAGCCCGTCAGCTGGGGATCGATCGATCGCTCGCTCGCTCACCTCGATGGTGGGGTCGTACTCGTCCACAAAGTGGTTCTGGATCAGCTGGATGGTGAGAGCGCTCTTGCCCACGCCCCCTGCCCCCACCACCACCAGCTTGTACTCCGTCATCCCTGAAACGGTAGCTATGGTTACAGGGTGGACATCTGCGGGGAGCGAGTTTGTGTCGCACTCTGGCTACTCGGCGGCGGGACACAGCAGTAGCCACAACAGAGGAGAGGGCGGCGTGCGAACCCGGAGCCCTGGGCTTCTTTCCTTCCTTCCTTCCTCCTCTGTGTCTTTAAGCGCGACGCCCCCTGCTGTTCGGCTGCTTGGGCACCATACATATAAGCCGGAGCGCAAGCAAATTCGAGCAGTAGGAATGAGCCTATGAGGGGCGCGGGTAGGGAAGAGGGAGGCCGCACTAAGACACACAAACTCGTCAAGACACGTAAGAACAAGAAGAGGCAAGAAAACTAGTTCACCTCTTTTGCCAGACTCTCCCAGTCAGTCGGTGAGACGGCGCACCTAATCGCCGGATTAGCTGTCACACAAGATGCATGATAGCCACGACAAGTCAAAAATCCCAGTGAAAAAAATGAAAGTACAAATTACTAGCGACAGAAAAGAGGTTGAAAACTCGCGGAACTGAATACAAAACCACCTTTTTAACGCTTCACCCTTGCTTAAATCCACAGGTGAGAACGAACTTCCGACTAAATCCCTTTGGACTCCATGGTGGGGGTGGGGGGCGAGAGGCGGGAATCCGAACTTCAGCCAATCATCTCCAAGTTTACGATTTCGATCCAGCCAATAGGAGAGCACAGTGACATCACCATCGACGAAAAACCAGTCAGCGTTGTGACGTTGATTTCCGCCTGTTCCGTGATTTCTTTTCGTTCCCCTTGCAGCACGGTACACATAAAAGTAGTTCCGGGATTGGTTTCTTTCTTCTAGTCATGTACCCGGCACACGCTCATTGCTCATTTAACTGATAAAAACAGTTAATATCATTATATCGCACAACTAAGGATCCCTTCGCACAACTATGCAATTTTAATGGCCATTTATCATTTTACACGTTTCGGCAAACACGGTAAACGCTTGTAAATCTGCCCCCTGGTGACGTGACTGTGTTCAGTCTGCAGTTTCGTACGGAAACACTTCCGGAGCCGCAGCTCTTGTTGTGGCCCGCGAGGGGGCAAAATGACGAGACAAAACGTTGACAAACGGTTGTTTTTTTTGTTTTTGTTTTAAACGTGCAGTCACACATTTTTTTTTTTTTTTTTTTTTTTTTACGCGATTTGTATTTTATGCAGTATTGGCAAAAATGGTTATGAACTAGACAAAAATATTTGAGAACAAACGACTGTAACAACAGAAACGGGCGTCACAGTGATGAAAGCGGAGCTGCATAAACGCCAGAGAGGCAGTTAGTTAGGCGCTTTTGAGGACTGAGGACTGAGGCCTGTCCTCCTCGGCGTCCACGTCTCACACTGAACCTGGACAGCCACCCCCCTTGTCATTCCATCCCCACGACAGATGGATCCCGGATTATCTCAGTCATTTTAGGCAAAGATTAGTCTGGCGAACAGATGCACTCTGTGGGATGGAGATGGAGATGGAGATGGGGAGGGAGAGAGAGAGAGAGAGAGAGAGGCGTGGAGGAGGGTGGAGAGACGCACAAGAGGACGTTTGCACTGACTGGTTGGACAACACTGTACTTAGAAATTCAAATGAAGAGGGGTGACAAAAAGCATAACTGTGAATCCAAACAGACTGAACTTTGAAGGCTGATCTTTCTAACGGACATCTTGTTAATGGTCCAACTTGTCCGTTTTGTCCACAGTCCAGCTCACCTACAGTCCAACTTACCTACAGTCTACCTCCTCTACAGTCCAACTCACCTACAGTCCATCTTCTCCACGGTCCAACTCATCCGTTTTGTCCACAGTCCAACTCACATACGGTGCATCTCCACTACAGTCCAACTCACCTACAGTCCATCTTCTCCACGGTCCAACTCACGTACAGTCCATCTCCTCTACAGTCCAGCTCCTCTAGAGTCCTAGAGTGTGAATCCACTGATGAACCGGAGACTGAAAACACGTTGCTCTTTTCTGACCTCGAGCAGCTGAAGATCATCATCTCTAATGTCCCTCTTCGCTGCAGTACTGACCAAACACCCACTATCTTCCATCCAAGGAAACATTGCAGAAATGACCCGAGTGAACTCACGTGTATGTATACATACACACTCATTTTCATTTATTTTATACAGGGGTTTTTCACATGCCCATATTTCGTACATATATATTCTTTTATAATTCATGTATGCTTTACTTTTTTCAAGTAAAGAGCATTTCAAATAATAAAAGATCAAAACAGAAGTCAACAAAACCACAGGAAGAAACAGAATGAAGAAAAACAAGAACAAGGACAAATGCAGAAGTAAAGAACTGAGGAGATTTCTGGTGAAGTAGTGCAGGTACCTCCACCTGGTCTCCCACCACGCTGATCTCCCTCCCACGGGGGGGGGTGCTCTGGGTCTCGTGACCCCTTGTGTGTCACTCTCAATGACTACACATTTTCGGCAGTGTGCAGGGTTCGCGGCCCACGCCCACTCTCTATATTATGCCTGAGATCATGTTTAACCGTTTCACCATCTACAGTAAACACATTCATTCCACATTATTCCTTTATTAAAAATGCATTAGTTCTATTTCTGATCATTTGTAGATGTGACACATTCCACTGAACATATGGAGGAGGAGGAAACAGAAGAGCACAGAACAGCAGGCCTGCAAAGCTATTCAAGCTCCTCTCCTCTTGCCTGTTACCTGGGTGGGGCAGCATCCAGTATTATATCTGCTATAATAACTGCTATAATAACTGGTAGTGTCTATACTGGTAGTATACGGGATATAATAACTGGTACCGTGGTATTATATCCCATATAATAACCGGTACAGTATCTGGTATTATATCCTATATAATAACTGCTGTAGTATCCAAGATAACCGATGGAATAAAAACACTGGTGTGCAGATCCACGCTGAAACAGGCAACAACTCCAAAGTGACCTGTTGCTATGGGTTAGGAGTCACACGTCCCCTGTGTCCTTGTGTCCCATGTCCCTCGTGTCATGTGTCCAGCGTCCCTCTTCCCTGGAAACACTTGAGCATGACTTTGTCTCATCACATCAGACAGCTGAGGATGTTCACCGTCAGTCACCTACCGTCCAGGTCACCGACCGTGTGTTGGACTGCTAGCCTCTGCCTCCACGAGAGTGTGTGATCAAGTGTGTGATCGAGTGTGTTGCTGCTGCCGGTGCTAAGAGGCTCCATTAACGTGTGCTGAACCTCTTCACACTCCTTCTCCACAGTCATTATAGCGGTGGCATCCATTCGAACCCACGCACCACACAGCTGCTCAGTATCTCAGCAGCCCTGGCACTCACACTGACACTGTCGCACTCACACCGACGCACACCAATATCGACACTGACACCGACAATGACGCTCACACACAGATACACGGCTCACCTTTCCTGCTGCTCACAGGTAACACGTAACTGACCTGGACTCTGGCCTATACAGTATGTTGGCTACCCAGAATGCATTTCTCTACGAAACCTTCCAAAATTCTGTGCTTTCATAGACTGTGTGTATATTCCATATTTTGATGCTCACAATGCAAACAAATGAGCTCATCAGGTGCATCAGTTCAGTTCCACGGTGTCGGGCGCAGGGCAGAGGTTCGAGGCACGAGGCCGACCTGCAGCATGGCAGCGCGGTACAAAGCCGTGGACCTGAATATTAAGAAACATTTTTCAAAGGGAATGCGGAGAAAGAGTGGGGCGCACACACGCACACAACATACACATGCACGCACGCACGCACGCACACACACATACGCGCGCACTCTCTTATTAATCTGGCACACGGGCCACACTTTGACCAGAGGAAGGGGAAAGGGGAATGTGGGCTCTGCAGCTAAACACACACATTCACAAAGACACACTCGGCAAGGAGGACCATGTACACAGGTTCACACGTCACGCTGCCCCCAGGTGTCCATCCATCCCTCCGCTGTACAGGTAGTGGTTCGGCCCGGGGGGCTGCACGTATTCCTCGGTACAGTCCCAGTCGGCCACCCAGCCTCCGCCCCCACCGCTGCCGCCGCCTGCAGGGGGGCCACTCAAGGCTCCGTACTGCCCCCCTCTGGCCGAATGGTGCATCTCCTCGGTGGCGTCGGCCAGCTCGTCCTCGTCCAGGATGCCACGCTTCTCCTCACTGGTGTCCTCGGCATCGGCCCAGGGCTGCTTCTCGCCGGACGCAAAGATGCCTGCGGGGGGCGAGTCAGCGCATGTCGTGTCAGAACCCGCCTCCCCCAGGGATGACCCCGGGTCACGGCTCCGGTATCGAAACGGCTAAGCGGTGTTTCTTTGTCACCCGTCTCATCGGTGCTCATCAAAGGGGCTCCTGCTGCAGACGTGTACAAGAGCACACAGAGCAGGCCTCTGATTGATTACAGAGAGAACAGGCATATAGGCAGGGGGCCAACACACACACGCACACACAGGCACACTGTGTACGCACCGTAGAAGATCACTCCTCCATAGTGGACGAGAGCGGCTATGAGGAAGACGTACTGCCACTCTTCTCGGGTCTGGGGCCAACAGAGAAACATGGTGAAGCAGGACAAAGCGGGATCCCAGGGCTCCCAGTGACCACGCCCCCCTACAGGTGTGCAGCTTCAGTGATGACAGTGCTTTGTCTGTTTTGCTTTCTGGAACTTCAAGGTTCTCACTCACACACACACGCACACACACACACACACACACACACACACACACACACACACACACACACGCACGCAGAGTTGAGGCAGGTCGCACCTTGTGCTTGGTCATGGCTCCCACTATGAGAGGACACACCATGCCCGACAGGGTGCCCACCCCGTTGGAGATGCCCATGAGGATACTGGCATAGCGTGGAGCGATGTCCAGGTGGTTCACGTTGAAGCCTGGAAGCAACAAGCATGTGGAAACACGTTGTCCTTGTGCCCCAAATGTCCCTGGACACGTGTGTGTGCGTGTGTGTGTGTGTGTGTGTGTGTGTGTGTGTGTGTGTGTCTGGTTGCCATTGTGCGAGTCCCTTGGCCCTGAGCTGCTCTCCTCTCCTGTGACGATTCACCGACGAGAGCTGCAACACCCCTCTAACCTGAGATAGCAAATCCACTGAAGCCCACCGCCAGCACGAGAAAGGAGATGGCGATGCCCTTGGTGTGGGAAAAGCCCACCACGAGGAGCAGAGTGGCCTCCATGCCAAAGCCTGCGGGGGAACGAGAAGGAAGAGCGGGAAGAGGAGGACGACTTGGATGAGGGCACGGCGCCCCGGACATGCTGACCAGGGTGTGTTGTGATTTTCAAATATTCGTGTGGAAGGTTTTCATTCACACAGAGAGCAGTTTCCAGTCCACGGTGAGAGAAGAGGTGCGGCAGAGCAAACATCTGAGGAGGCCCACAGAGAGATTTTTAAGTGTGGTGCAAACACAGAGCAGCAAGTCTGCACAATGACTTGCTTGAGAAACAGGCTTGTCCTCCTGGCCCTGCTGTCCTCCACCCACCTCCGCAGTTCATAAGCTTCCTGACGTTCGTGGTGGACATGATTTTGTGGGAGCGCAGGTAGTCGGCCAGCTGGCCCCCAATAGGGACGATGATGGTCATCACCAGATGGGGAAGGGCAGACACCAGACCCACCTGAGCAGAAGAGAAGGGTGGGAAGATGTCTCTCAGGATGGTAACCGCAGAATTGACCTTTTTGGCCAAAACGTCTTCACCTGAACCCATTGTGGTGGTGCATCACAAAACAAGAAATATCCTCACCTTACTGATCTCAAAGCCAAACACTTCCTCAAAGTACGCCGGCTGGCTGATGAGGAGCAGGTAGAAGGTCCAGCTGCGACAGAAGTTTGCCACGATGATGGCGTACACTGGCATGGAGGTGAAGAAATGTCTCCACGGGGTCTTGAATTTCTAGTAGACAGAAGTGTCAGGGAATGTTCTGCATTGCCCATAATCGGTATGTTATCACGAGGGTGGGTTCAAATCCCAGGAAGAGACCAGCTGTTGCAACCTGGGGGTAGATACTACTGAGGGAAGATCTCGTCATTTCCAGCTTCGTGTCTGGGAACAGACAGAGCGTTTGGACGTGCCAGTGCTGGACAGGCGGGGCTCAGCTGATGAGAATCACTATGATGGCCATCAGAAGGCGCTACGAGGAGCTGTACCTGCAGGGGGTTTACAAGGCCCGCCGTCTCCCCGATGGCGTCCTCAATATACTTCCGCTCCTCGGGAGTAATGGTTGGGTGAGCAGCCGGGCTCTCGTAGGACACCAGGATCCAGAAGAGGTACCAGAATATCCCAAAACTGCCTGGGAGAGAGAGGAGGAGGAGGAGATGAGGCAATGCAGGCACAGAATTGGACCGCAGTTTGAGGAGCGAAGCGAAATGAGCAACATGAGACACTGAACCATGTGTCCCTTGGGGTGGGATGGTCAGCAGAACCTCTGGGTTCGCAGAGCGCTGCTCCGAGCCACTCACCGTAAACGTAGAAGACTGAGGACCACCCAGAGTACTGCACCAGCACCCCTGCCAAGGGCATCGCCACCACGGCCCCGGCGTACGAACCTGAGAGAACAGAGTGGTGTCAAAACAGGCGCAAAGGTACGTCGCAGGGGGGTGCGCGATGCCGGCCTGCATGAAGATACACGCGCCAAGAACCGGGACTTGTCAGCTAACCGCAGAAGGCAGTCGTAGCCAATCGGCTTCTCTCCAGAGGAGGGGCCCACTTCGCCCAGATCCCATGGCATGCTGGGTACGACACACCCTACGAGAGAAGGACAGGAAACAGCTCAAACGGGCTGCGTCTCGGCGAAGGCACGAGGACGAATCCAGCCTCACACACGGAACATGTCAGAGGCAGAAGGCAATACGGCACAGCAGCAGGATGCGGGAAAGTGCGGGCCTTGGCGGAACGAGCACACGCGCACACACACCCACACACACTCCGAAGTACCTCCACAAGTCCCTGGCATATCCTGACGAGGATCACACAGCCGTAGTGCACTCGCGCTGCCGACGGAATCAGCATGTTGAGCGTAGATGTGGCGACGATAGCGAAGCCAAACACTCTGCGGAGGGACGCGAGTCAGGAGCAGCAATGAGATGCAGAGGCAGCAGAGGAGGGCAACGGAGAGCAGGACACACTCCTCACCTGTTGGCAGCAAACTTCTGGCAAATGAAGCCACCGGGGATCTGTGTGACGATGTAGCCCCAGAAGAAGGAGCCATGGATCATGCCCACCGTCTCTGGGTCCCATGTAAACTGGGCACCCTGCGGCAAGGGAGAGAGCTGTTCGTCGGGGTCACCATGGGAAAGAGCCTAGTCCTGCGACCACACTGGCAGCAGGTGCTCTTCTTTGAGGCCGGCAGCAGTGCTCGCAGCTGACGCGTTCTGACCAGCTCTACTTTGTGGGAACAAGAATCAGACTGCGACCTGACCACACAACAAGTGTCAGCAGGCAGAAAGCTCCGGGTTCCAGCTTGCCCTGCTTTCAGCAACCCGCCGCTACACCTCTTTGGTCCAGTGGGGTCCCAAGTGGGAGGGGCAACAAGCTGGTTGACAGCAGCTTCGAGGCCCCCGGAGGACTCTTGGCCAAGACAGAACGTTGGCGAGCATTCACCGGAACCCATGACCTCAGCGTACTACTTCCTGCTCCTGAGCTGCTGGTCACTGGCCGACAAGGGGAAGCCTTTCCTTGCTCCCGAAGATAATGCCAACTAGCACCTCCCTCGCGTCAAAAAGCGCCTGTTTTTCAAAGGTTTCAAAGGAATTTGAGTTCCCCCTTGGCTTTGGCCCAAAGAGCCGGTAGACTCACCACCAGCACCTCCTTGTTGCCCTTGAGCACGGTGTGGTTGTTGACCATGCTCACAATGGCCACTCCCAGGTTGCAGCGGATGCCGAAGGAGATGCAGAAGCCCAGACCGGAAAGGATGGCGATGATGTAGCGACGGGGCAAGCCAAAGCAGGTGCAGTCTACAACGGGCAGCTCCTTCTCCTGCACCAGCTCGGGCCGACCCTCTGCCGACAGCTCGATGGTCTCGCCGTTCGGCTGACGCCTCTCCAACAACCTGCGGGAGGTACCACAAGAGCGAGACATGAGCGCACGAGTGGAGGACGCAGACCAGCGCGCGACGCTCATGGGGAATAGTGCTCACTGTCACTGGAAGAGCCCTCCAAAGAGGGAAGGAATGCTGAGCTTGAGAAGCCCACGTTCCCCAGGGACCCCGAGTGCTTTGGACCAGGGGCTCAAGCATGATCGCCTACGAACGCAGAGCCGCAGGTGTGTCTGCTCAACTTGGAATGGGCCTCAAGTCCGCACCCGCGTGATGAACAGGCCAGAGCTGTCAACATTTTGATATGGTTCTGAAAGCAGAACCTCCTTTCTGCATCAGTCTGAAGGAACCTTCTCAGAGCTCTCCATCCTTGAGTGACAGTGTGGGCGTCAAAGCTGGGCTTTGCCAGCAGGCACCACACCACACTTCTCCTCACAGCACAAATGGTACCATTTTGCAGGATATGAAAGCAGGAGTCAGACATGTGTTTCTCCTGCAGTCAGAGAGAAAGATCCAGCCAGTTGTCATTGAGGATCTGCTCCTCCACCGATGTCCTCCTGTCCGGTTGGACAGCGCTAGCAGAGAGAGAGCAGCTTTCACCCCAGTCTTCCCTGGTGGGATACCAGCTGCGGCATGAGCATCAGATAGGCTCCGGCCAGGGGTGCACTTCTCCATGCTTTGCTACTACCAACTCATGTCACAATCCCTAGAGAACCTCTAGCTCGGTGTTAACTTCGCGTGGTGAAAACCAGAGCACCCAGAGGAAACCCACACAGACACGGGGAGAACATGCAAACTCCACGCAGACTGAGTGGGGATCAAACCCACATCCTTTCGCACCACCCAGGCGCTGTGAGACAGCAGCGTGCCATCACGTGACCGTACCCTGGTCAAATGCTGCTCGAGCCGCTTACAGCATCTCAGTCACCATGAAAGGGATCTGTGGAGTGGAGAAGATGAGCAGCTCCACTCCTCTGCTGTCAGCCATGCTGAGCTCTGCCTGCCAGCTCCAGTCCGCCTGCAGGCAAACAGCTGTGTGAGGGGGGACAGGTTAAAGGTTACCGCATCTCTAGGAGGGGGCTCTGACTAATCAGAACTAATTATAAGCGTTGCTGGGGGGTTTCACGCTGAGAAACAGCAAGGATGGGGGATCCTCACCCGTCACTGTGCAGAGAAGATACTCGCAGCTGGCACCAAACACTCATTACATACATTCATTTGCATTGCATTTATTTCACATTTATTTGCAGGTGTCTCCCACCACCAATAATTCATGACTCATTACTCTCCCCTCCTGTCATACTATGGTCCTGCAGACTGCCCTGGGTGCGGTAAAGGCCCCACATTACCCCCCCCCCCCCCCCCGGATGCGGTAAGGGCTCCAAGACGATTTGTGCACCTGAATTCTGAAGAGGACAAAGGGATCGGAGACAGAGGGACAGACTACGAAGGGCGTCCCCCTCTCTCTCCATCCCTCGTCCCTCTGCTATCTGTCTTTGCTGTGTGCCCACTAATCCATATGAGGATTACAGTACTGATTTACTTCTGGAAATGAGTGGAGTCTTGGAGTGGAGTGGGCGCCTGCCCGTGCCCCGCCTCACCCCCACACAGAAATGCCTAGGCCAGGTGTGTAACACAGCCGTAGGGGCAACGGGCACTGAGAATGCCAGGGGCCCTCGTTAGGAGACGGCTTGTTAGGAGACAGCCTGCACCCCGGCACCACCACATGGCACACGCTAATGAAGGCGAGTCGGAGCATCGGCTGGACTTCTCGTCGGATCCCGTGTCAGATGGTTCATCACACCGGTTGGCCTCATTAGAGACACGCAAACCTGCTCTGTGTGTGTGTGTGTCTCTGTCTGTGTGTGTGTGTTGGCTGGCACTTGTCATGGTACAGCACAAACAGAGAGCTCCTGTCGGGCTCTGACAGCATCCCCTTACGCCCAGCTGACACCAAACACGAGGCACTTGGCACTGTTTCCGTGACAACAGCTCACTAAGCGATGCCACGATGGGTTGTACTGCAGGTTGCAGTGAGAACTTCAACTCATGGCCACAGTGAAGGTTCATCAGGGAGGACAGTGTCCACACACCATCCACACAGTGTCCACGCAGCATCCAAACACCATCCACGCAGTGTCCACACACCATCCACGCAGCGTCCACACACCATCCGCACAGTGTCCACGCAGCATCCAAACACCATCCACGCAGTGTCCACACACCATCCACACAGTGTCCACACACCATCCACGCAGCGTCCACACACCATCCACACAGTGTCCACGCAGCATCCAAACACCATCCACGCAGTGTCCACACACCATCCACACAGTGTCCACACACCATCCACGCAGCGTCCACACACCATCCACACAGTGTCCACGCAGCATCCAAACACCATCCACGCAGTGTCCACACACCATCCACACACCATCCACACACCATCCACACAGCGTCTACACACCATCCACACAATGTCCTCTACCACAGTGCAGTAATGGGGCTCTAAGTGACTGAGAGCCCAACTGGAGCAGACAGACGACTGAATGCGGTGTGTAGAAATTGACAGAGCGCAGTGTTTCCGAATATGTTTCTATGAAGATGACTGAGTAGAAAGGCACTGATTTCTGGCTCTTTTTTTGTAAGTCTTTGTACATTTGTACAACGTGTACATTTCTGTTGTAGACATTTATAGAGAGCCACACTACGATATGAGCAGCTTGTGTGTGTGTGTGTGTGAGAGAGAGAGAGTGTGTGAGTGAGAGTGTGTGCGTTTGACCCACAGAGATCCTGCTCCCCTTTCAAAATTGCACCGAATCACAAATCAATCGGAACAACACAATAGATCATATCAAGAGTGTACCGGAAAAGGCGCTTGAAACACCACAGGTTACATAAAGAGCCTCGCCATGTGCGGGGGGTGGGGCTGCGGTTGAGCAGCAGAGCACACCGGGTCCCGTCCCACTCCCGGAGAGTGAGTACTGACTCCTCTAGGCACTCCAAGTGAGTACTTTGAGTGAGTAATGGCCCTTGCGAGTACTCCAGGTGAGTGGTGGAAAGTGAGTATTGCCGCACATCCATCGACAGCATGCAAAGAGTGGGGTCGAGGCTGCGCTTGAGTGGAAGGGCAGGTCGTGATCTCAGCGCACGGTCAGGCTTCTCACTGGTGGGCTTGTGGGCGGAGCCTCAGTGGATATGTGGTAAATGAAAGGCTGAATTCAGACTCTTTGTGTTATTTATATTACATTTACAAATTGACAGCACTGTGCTCATAATCCCCACGCAAGAGGATCAGACAGCGGAAAGAGGGACAAAAACATGGCAGCCCTCTTACATAACCGCTCAAGAGCTCTGTCCCTGTCCTCTACTGGGTGTCCACAAAGTGAACCCAAGAGCTTGTCCTTGTCCTCCTCTGCGTCTCCTCAGTGAGTCGACAAAGGTGTGGACGATGCGAACAGCGAATCCATGTCTTCACACGCAGGCAAAACGTCCACCTTCCCTCTCTCTGTTTCAGTCCAACAGCCCCCTCCTTTCACACCTCTCTGGTGAACAGATTGTGTCTCAGCGGGACAATGTTACCTAGGGAGATGCCCCCGCTCCCCATACGTCCACACACACACCGTTGGGCTGTGCTCACCCAGCTGTATGGGCTCTCATATAAAAATGCATTAATCACAAGTATCTGCCTCCCTGCAGCTGCTTGCTCTGGCTCCTCACGAGGGGCTGTGACCCAACACCATGCCAGATTTTGTCGCATCCGTGGTGAACCGTTCACGCCACGTAGAGGGGTCATCCTCGCAGCACACAGCTTTCTTTCCCCTTTGCAGTCGCCCCTTTCGCAGGCTGCCCGGGAGACCCTGGGGGTTAATCTTCACATGAGACCCCACCCCCTCCTCAGGCTCCTGGTGCTGGGGAAGGGAGCTGAGCCGACAGTGGCTAACACCAAAAGTTCTTCTTTGCAGGGATGTGTGTAAATAACAGATGAACTTCAGTCAGAATTCAGGAGGAGGAGTCATGCTGAGATACCACGGCGACAGGCAGGGAAAGTGTTTGAGATGAACGCTGCCGTGGATGTACTGTACACACACTCAGCTCTGGACATACACACACTACCATGGATACACACATTTCTATTAGTGAATGCTCAGCTCTACTAGTGAATGCTCATCTCTGTTTGCAGCATCTGATGTGTGTGTGTGTGTGTGTGTGTGTGTGTGTGCGTGTGTGCGTGTGTGCGTGTGTTCTCATGTCACTTAGCGACTGCCACACTCGGCCTTTCAGTCACTTTGTCCTTAACAGCTTTACAACTACTTGACAACTACTTGACAACTATTTGACAACTACTTGACAGCCTCTTTATATCTAATTAACAACCGCCGTACAACTACGACATCTTCATACCTACTTTACAGCTGGAGCTCGAGCCACACATGCACTGCAAGGTAAAGAAAGACACAAATGCGCTTTACCGCATCCCATCGAATCTCGTGAGCTATGGGGGTAAAGGGAGGGGGTCGAGTGTGGAAAGGGACAGGGGCTGGATTTGCGTGGACCGACAGCTGGCCAGAGAGGCGGCTATTTCAGGATGGGATTTCTGGAGGTTTTTACATTAAATCCCAGAGGGAGAGAGAGAGAGAGAGAGAGGGAGAGAATTACACACTGCAGATAGAGTATTACTTTATTTTTACAGTCTCCACTGTGGTAAAATAACTAATAATTACAGAACTTCATTTTAAAAAAAAATCACACCAAAGTATTAATCAATTTTTTCTGCCTTTCAATACTTGATGTTTATTGTAGGTGCTTTATAGATGACTGAGTTTTAAGAATGAATAACTCACAGTTCCACAGAAAGACATGTTCAGACTCTTTTTTTGTGAATTTTGTACATTTCACACACTCACACAACATAAAAGAGAAAAACAGGTAATCATCTGATCTGAAACATGTAGTTACACAGGTGCACACACACACACACACACACACACACACACACACAGACAGACTGTTGATACACATTCTCTCATTACTGTGAGCACTGGTTATGATCACACACACTCACACACACACTGACACACACACACTCTTACAGGTGTCTATCAGTAACTGTTAACACAGTATCATGAGAAAGAACAAGTTCACCTCTGGCTCCAGATCACTGTGGCTGTGAGCCTTTGACATCACGCCGTCACTCAGGGCTGTTATGTAAGAGGAACTCCCCCCCACACACACAAACACACACACACACACCCCGCTGCGGTGTGCAAAACAAGCGGGAGTTTGAAGAGAGGCTGATGATCTTTTCGAAGTGTCTCCTGATGTCCGTGTGCTCATGAGTGCCCCCCTCGGTGTTATTAAATGTACATGTGATGTTCTCGCAACTGAGAGGTAAAACCCAACAAACGGTGACCTTGTTACTGAGACGATCAGGAATGAGACAACGACCGAGCCTGAGGACGCACTCCAACGACACTGTCCGCAGGAGCACTTGCTGAGGACACACTGTCCATCGTCCGTCCAGCACCAGCGTACAGTGAAATCTGCTCGTACTTACAGTGTATCTTTCGCATGTCATTTGGAGCTGAACCGGATCATGACAATGAACATTATCTCAGGTCTAACTACTTTCTTTTTCCTGCAGAGCTGATGATTTGATGACTAAAGTACACCCAAGTTTTTACAGATTATACAGAATACACAAAACAGCACAAAATTCAGTTTCATCTCCTTCACATGTACATTATGATCCATTTTCGGTGCAGATTTTGTCATCATGTCATTCATCAGTGTCAAATTTACAAGCCAACAGAGATTGTGGTGATTTAATAATAAGAGGAAAAATAAGGACATATTATTATCACTGTTGTTGTAGAACGATGGATCATACACCATTTGCCTGGAAGGTTTGGGGAGGGAAAGTGTCTTCTCCGCGTCCCTCACTGCTACTGTCCAACATGGAATGGACCTCAGAATCAATAAACCACATTACACCTTCTTCTTTTAACCTGAGTACATGGACACGGCGCACGCACACAAACGTGCATACACACACGCGCACGCACACGCGCGCACACACACACACACACACACACACACACACACACACACACACACACACACAGCCTGCAGCGCAGAGCCAAACCTCCCCTAAATGCCAAGCACCTGACCCTGACCTCTAACCCCAACCTGTGCTCAAGCAGCGAGTCCCGGGGGCTCTGATACAGAGAAACACACCCCCACGGACGTGTTCACCAGAGAACGTGAGAGAACCCCAGCTGTACCTGTGGATCTTGCCCAGGGTCTTTCCAGCCACCTCCTTCAGCCTGTCCGGTCGAACCTCCATCCTTACGGCGCACACACCCGTCCGGTCTGCGGCCACTAGTGTGCTCCACAGCCGGCGCACGGACTGCCTCCCCCTCCCTCTCTCTCTCCCTCTCTCTCTCTCTCTCTCTCTCTCTCTCTCTCTCCCTCTCTTCCCATCCCTCACCTCCTCCCCCTCTCGTGACGGTAACCCTTGTCTCTTGCATGTTCACACCGACAGCTGTTCTCCACGTGCTGGTGGACGGGTCTCTGGACGACATGTGTTTCTCTCCAGGCCTCTGAAGTCATCCTCGGACGATGAGTGAAGTTCAGCCACTCCATCCGACCCGTGGGCTTCTCCTTAGCCTGGGGGCATCATCATCGGTCCACAGTGCACCCGCAGACACACTCCTCATCAGAACCCCGTGGCTGAAATCCACTACAATAACTGATCACCTAATGATCACCATCTGTCTCAGTGAACTCCAGGACGCTGCACCTCAACGGAGCCCCGAAGCTCCTGCGTACCACAGCGCACAGCTCCCAGTGACCTCAGTCCAAACTTACCTTGAGAAAGACGGACACTTCCAACCTGGGGTGTCCTGTTCACATCTGACCGACACAGACTGCCACCTTCAGGCTCAACTTGTACCTGCAGAGCTATGTCCAGGATCAAGTGCCTTCCAATAAAAGCGTGCACAGGTCAGATAAACAGAACATATACTTTGAATTATATGACTTAAAACAAAGCTGGAACACGAGCCGTTCATGTCTACCCACACATAAAATGAAAATAACTGCCCATATTTTTATGCATTTACAATAAGCCAAGAAGTGAGAAGTGGGCCTCTTTCTGGTGCATTGTGGGTATTTCAACCAGCAGCTACCGAACTCTTGGTCTTTCTAGGATATCAGTGACCAGTGGCACAGCTGTGAGGGCAACAGAGATGTTCAGATGTGAACACGACCGTGCTGGTGGTCAGACCCTCAGTGGTTCCAGTGTTCAACCATCACCGAGCGCAGCAGGACACACAGTGAGCATGTCAGGGTTCACGCTGCATACTAAGTTTTCAGGAGGTATAGAGCTCATGAGATTATAGCAACAGGGGTGGTTTTCTGCAAGACTCTTTACCAAATATATCATCCAAACTTTTCTTTCTGGTAACACTTGCTCAGAAATAAAAAAAAAAAAAAAAAAAGCAAGATGTTTCTAAGGTAATGTAATACACCCCCACTGTAGTCCTGCCAGCCATAGCCACCTGGGACTTTTTGCACCCACCCACACTCCACTCCACTCCACTTCACTTC
Organism: Scleropages formosus; assembly: GCF_900964775.1. Lineage (NCBI taxonomy): Eukaryota > Metazoa > Chordata > Actinopteri > Osteoglossiformes > Osteoglossidae > Scleropages > Scleropages formosus. The sequence continues at coordinate 32,548,660 of NC_041813.1, read as the reverse complement.
TTCTGCTCACGTTTTGCAGTCCTCTTGAAGTTTCCCGTTCTTTTTCGATCCTTCTTCAGGGAGCTGTTCTGTGTGTTTACACACAGTTCACAAAAGTCAGGTTCACATGTGTGGCTGCTCCGGCAAAGGAGGACACGTTGACTGGCAGGAGTGACGCTTTGCGCAGCTGGAGACAGGACACCGGGCTGGACAGGGGACATGGAGCCAGGGTTCCTGTCTGCTCTGTCTGTGGCCGAGAGTTGAGGAAACGACAGGTGCCTGTTTCCTGGTGGCCCTTTTTCCTTTGCTGCCCTCTCACACTGCAGTGTCCTCCTCTTCCTCATAGTCCTCATGCTGAGGAAGGCGCGTGTAGCAATCGGTCCCCGGCGGCAGGAAGACAGCTCTGCAAGGCCCCGCCTGTTCCTGCGGCGAGCTGGAGATGGACTCGGGCTCAGCCCAGTCGCACTCGAGGTACCCGTCCCCTTGGAGCTCCTGCTGCTCCGGCGGCACTGTGTGGGCGTCCGCATCACTCCTCAGCATGGCATGGAGGTATGCTATGGGTAAGGGCAGCAGTGCCACCAACATGAACATGCAGAGGAAAGCGAGCGCCCAGCCGGGGTATTCCAGCGTCGTCTCCGAGGCCTAAAGCGGGTGGACAAGAGGATGTGGTCCCGCTGCCACCAGCAATGTACAGTACATTACATGCAAATCTATGTTCTGGGATGACCACAGTGCATGCTGGGAGCTGCGGTCCAACTGCCCCTTACCATGTGCTGGTTCCAGGCCGTGTAGGTGGGCCTTTTGAAGAGCATGCGCAGCACGCTGGCGCCCAGCAAAGCCAGCATGGCAAAGAGGCACACAAAGCGCCACAGGTACTTGTAGAGCACTGGGGGGCGCCACCGGATCATTCTCTCAATGTCATCTAAGAAACTGCAGATGCCAATAGACATGGTTACAACGCACCTGTAAAAGATACTGTTCGCCACAGCCAACTGCAGACAGCCTTACCGGTCGGCTCCGTACACCCAGGACACGGCCACTGTCTCGAAGACTGCCACGACGATGAGTGGCAGCGTGGCCGAGTAGTCGTCGAACATGGTCACAAAGTAGTTTCCGGAGCGCTGGGTGAAGAGCAGGCCCAAGGCGAAGCCCAGGACACAGCTGCCGACTGGGGGCAGAGAGAGGCGCACCCAGCAGGGGGCACCATCGGTCAGCGGGCGGTACGCAGGGACCCAATCAAGGCCCAGACGGCCGCCTCCTACCTGTGAGCAGGATCCTGCGGCGGCCGAGCAGAGCAAAGCTGTCCGTGAGCGGCGTGAGAATGCCCTGCATGGTGCCGAACATGGTGCTCAGGCCCAGGTTGAGAAGCATGAGGAAGAAGAGCGCCGACCAGAATGGGCTGCCAGGGAACAGGGTCATGGCCTCCGTGAAGGCGATGAAAGCCAGTCCCGTGCCTTCCACTCCCTGGGAGAGGGGTCACAGGGGTCGTAGGGTTCGGAGGGAAACTCTTCTCCTCTGGCACCTGGCAACAAGCAGCGCAGGAAGCGGCACCCACCTTGTTCATCTCCTCCTCCAGGTTGCAGTCTGTAAAGTTGCCCCCCAACTGGGCACCGTACTGCAGAAACCACTGGCTGTACTGCGGTAAGGTCACGGACCTGGGCTCAGACACGTTGAGCCACGGCACTGAGGCTAGCTGAGAGGGGTCCGGGTGCCACAACTCAGCCAGAAGGTTCACATTGCTGGGAGGGAAGGGGTGAATTCAGCACTTGGAGCACAGAGCACTCAGGAACACACACACACACACACACACACACACACACACACACACACACACACACACAAACACACACGGTCAAGCACGCAAACGCAGACACACGTACCGGACCACACAGTCCATGGTGATGCTCTTAGCTCGGAAGCCCAGCATGGCAAACACTACCAAGGAAGCGAGAATGGAGGTAAGCAGGTTGATGACGGAGACCACGAGGGCGTCGCGGTGGCAGTTGTTGTTCGGGGGGTTGTAAGACGAGTAGGCGATGACGGAGCCGAAGCCCAAGCCCAGCGCAAAGAACACCTGCGTGGCAGCCTGTCGCCACACCTGTATCTCGCCCCAGATCTGCAGCTGGAGGCCACCAAAGGTCAGGAAAGGTCAGGAGAAGCTGCCGGAGCTCCTTGCACCGCACACCCCCAGTTGACCGCCCCCCTGGGCTTACCCGTGGGTAGAACATGTAGACAATCCCTTCAGAAGCTCCGTCCAACAGCAGTCCCCTGGCGAGGAAGCACAGCAGCACGACGTACGGGAAAACAGAGGAGAAGTACATCACCTGGAGAGGAGAGGGCAGAAGACGGTTTCGACAGGAACGCGACGTGGTCACGGTCCCAGGAGGTCGCACGGTCTCATGATTTGAGGACAAATGGACAGCCTCAGAAGTCGAGGGCCTGACCAGTCCTCATAATTTGAGGGGTCACAGTCCCAGGCGGTGTCGGAGCCCGAGGTCAGTCAGTTGGACATTCTCACAACGCAGTTTGCTGCGGGGGACGTTTTTGGTACCTTGGAGGACGACCTGATGCCTTTGATCATGGCCAGGCACACGATGGCCCAGGCAGCCAGCAGACAGCCGCTCATGACGGCGTTGAAGTGGCCCAGGTCATCGATGGAGTCCGTGATGTCCAGCGCCTTGCGGAACCAGAAGTAAGTGGTGGGGGAGCTTCTGGCACATTCTTTCACTGCGCGGGGGGAGGGTAGGGGGTTCAGTGAGGGGGTGGTGAGGAGGAGGGAGACAAGGGGCAGGAGAAGCAGGGCTCCCCCAGGAGCAAAGGCCATACATACCTGTCCTGTTGTTGTGGAAAGGACACTGCTCCCAGGGCAGGGGGTCCTGGAACGAGCTGCCCAGGTAGAAGAGGCTCCAGGCAACGATGACGTTGTAGTAAAGGGCAACGAAGAAGCACACCTAAGGCAGGAGGCGAGGAAAGGAAAGTGTCCCTGAGTCTCACACTCACACACACGCATGCTGGGCAGGCAGCAGCATGGGGGGCAGCTCTGGCCAAAAAAAAGTTTAGGCCAGGGGGGAGGGGGAGGGGGGTCAGACCCTGTCTCGTTGGATGCCTGGAATTCCTCAGCAGTGAGTGCAGTGTTAACACACACACCGCCTGAGAACACACTCACTACCTGAGCAGCAGTCATTCAGAATGAACCTGGGTGAAAACGAGGTACAAAGCCCTTGGGAAGAGTTAGTCCTCAAACTCGGGGCGACTGAGGGGCAGCTGAGCCGTGTCGGTGTGCGAGCGGTGTGTAGGAGGACTGCGAGTAAGTAAAGTGAGAAGGCAGGACTCACCACACAGCTGGAGAAGCCGACACCCCCCAGCCGAGGCGAGATGCGCCCCCACACCCCGATGCTGCCCTGGCGCACACACTGTCCCGCCGCCAACTCCAGGAAGAAGAGCGGCACGCCGATGAAGCCCAGCAGCAGCACGTAGAGCAGCAAGAAGGCGCCTGGGGTGTGAGGAGTGGGGTCAGGGCCTCCCTCAGCAGCTCACACACACACACATGCGCAGCACAGGGGGCAACAGGAAAAGCTGCTCCTGCTCAAGAGGCACTCAGATGCAGCAGCGTTTTACAGACGCACACTTTACACACTCATTCCCTGAAACACTCAACGAAACCGATGAGAACAATGTGACACACACCTCCGGAAGAGTGGGGACGCAGGGTGTGTAAACAGGGTGCGTTCAAGGTGCACGGCCGCAGCACCACTCACCTCCACCGTTCTGGTGACAAAGGTAAGGGAACCTCCACACGTTGCCCAGGCCCACGCTGAAGCCCACCTGCGCCAACACATACTGCAGCTTGCTGCCCCAGGCGGGTCGAGTGGGGTCTGCAGACCCCCCCTCTTGGCCCCGCCCCTCATCCGGCTCCAGCAGCCGAGCCTCCGCCTGGCCCTCCGACATGCGTCGCCCCTCCTCGTCGCCGGGCAACGGCGCTTTCTCCATCTGTGTGGCCGAGGAGAAGGCAGCTGTTGGATTGCATGGCAACAGAGAGGGAACCGTTGTGCTCTACCCCCACCCCCACCTTCACATATATACTGACTCACACTGACGTTACTGTACGTTCACATTTACACGCATCATTCATGTGTGTACAAGGCAGAGTAAACAGAAGGACATCAAGGACAGACAAAGAGCTTCACACAGAAGACTGTGGAGGACGGTGGAGGGACAGGACAGGGAGCTGAAGGAAGAAGTGTAGATGGAGAAGAGTAAGGGTCCTGGCACTGAGCCCTGAGGAACACCGGCTGAGAGACGCTCAGGAGAAGACAGGGAACCGCGCCAGACCACATGGTACCATCTACCTGATAGGTAGGACTCAAACCGGTTCAGTGGCGCTCCTTTGAGGCCAAGAGAAGAGAGTAGAATCTGGTGGTTGACAGTGTCCAACGCTGCCGACAAGTCGAGGACGATGACTGGAGACTTTCGGAAAGTCTTGGTGAAGTTTCAGTGAGATCCTTCTGGTGAAGAACGCAGACAATAAGTCATCCCTCGAACCCATGTGTTTAACACGGTGCCACTAGACGGCCTCCTCCAGGAAGGACAACCCCTCCCAGTGTCTCTGTCTCCATGTCCCTCCTCCACCAACACAAACATGCTTGAGGACACAAGGAGACAGAGGAGGACAAGTTCTACAGCCTTGTGTGAGAGCGGCACATGACACATGGTGACTCGGTTTATCTCCCTGCGTGTACAGAGACAGAATACTGCCCCCGTAGACCCACAGTCCTCACAGTCTACACAAGACCTGTAGAGACAGGACACTATCCCCACTGCACCCAAAGTCCTCACTTTCCACATATGACTTATACAGAGGGGACTCTGTCGCCACTGTACTCACAGTGTCCGCAGAAGGCTGACAGAGTGGCACCCCTGACATTCATTCTTGACGAAAGGATGTGGACGGAGAGGGACAAGCGGAAGACTGGGCTGCACCAGGACCGGGTGTATGTTCCACACGGGGAGAAGGGAAGGACTCAAAGTGTCCCCTACTTCTGTGTGGATCGTATGACTGTGTGGAAAAACACCACCGTCCTCCTTCACACACCCTCCCAGTGTCTATATATAGGCCGGACCCCTCCCCCACCCAAGTCGCGCTGGACTGCTCGTGGACTGGGGACGCACGCACTCAGGCGGAGGATGAACCCTCGTCCAGCCCCTCAGCACTGGGCAGGTTAGGGTCAGGCATGAGCAAACGAGCGGCGCACTCGGGTTCGAGACCAGAGAGCCCCTTCCTGTATGCGATTCCCAGCACGCCATGGACCAGTGCGTCAAGTGCGTCAAGTGTGTTTTAGTGGCCTGGTCACCGCTGAGCATCAGAAGCGCTGAGAAGTTTGCGTTCCTCAGAGCAAACACAGTAAATATGGTAAATGTTAACAAATACCTTTACTGATTTTGATCACAGCCCCATGTGCAACTTCAGGTCTGCCAAGACCCTGGTTTACTCTGTTTTCACACACCTGTGGATATAAATAACTGTCCCGAATAAATACCCACAGCCCCAAGCCTCAAAGGCACTGTTTTTAGCACGGTGAGAGGGCTTCCTCCAATAAATCCATGCAGGTCACACATTGTGTCCATTACAAAACCACACAGGCTATTTAAATACCATGGTATTTCCATACTGTTTAGAAAAGTGTGTCGGTGTCAATGTCAATGCCAGTGTGTGTGTACGCAGGCAGGCGCGCAAACACACACACACACCTTGGACGCAGTGACAACAGGCCACAGGAACAGGGACAGATAAATGATCCATTGGACCTGTCTGTGTGTCTCGTATTTCGCAGCGTGTGCGGCAGGGGTCGTGGTCTTTACCGCGTTTTGTAAAAACAGGAGGTGGTCCCAGTAAAGGGTTTGAAAATGGCACTCAAACCAGGAGCAAAACACACACGGTCTTGGCGAGCTCACACACAGCAGTCACACACTCGCTCCGTTACCTCGTCCAACGGAGCTCCCCTGCAGAGTGGACCTCAACGAGCAGAGGCTCTGCCAGACTCGCCCAGCAGGGACTCGAACTTGCTGCAGCAAATCGACTGGAACGCCACCAAACACACACACACACACACACACACACACACACACACACACACACACACACACACACACACACACACGCACGCGCGCGCGCACAGAGCTCCAGGGTGGGGGTGCAAGAGCAGACGGGAGGCATGTCTAGAAGGGAGGAGCAATAATACCGGTCACACGGTGCTGTGCACAACGGGCTCCTCTCCTCTCCTCAACATAATCCAGTGAAAAGGATGTCACTTTACATGGGTACACATAGGACGCTGGACACTGGACGCTGGGCCCCGCGCAGCGCCCGGTCTCCTCAGCCGGAAAAGGACACGCCTCTGACTGCAACTTTGACTGAGACGACTGACAGAGAATGACTGCTTGAAGACTGAGACGACTCTCCCAAGCGGCAGAGAGGCGACGGACCCAATTGCAGGTGCACCAGTTTTATTGAGGGGACAGGTGAAAACTCGTGGTCCATAAACAGGTAGGACATTAATGAGGAGCGAACATCCTTTCAAAGAGAATTTAAAGGGCATAGTCAGGAATCAAGCTGTGTCTTGGGAAATGGGGGGATATGAAGGCACAAAGCAGACGGACAAGGGGACAGGGAACAGGGAACAGGGACAGGAAACAGGGAGGGGACAGGGGACAGGGACAGGGCACAGGGACAGGGAACCAGTGACAAGGAACAGGGTACAAGGAACAGGGCACAGGGAACAGGGAAGAGGGACAGGGAACAGGGACAGGGCACAGGAAACAGGGACAGGGACGGGGAACACGGAACAGGGACAGGGGACAGAGGAACAGGGCACAGGGCAGAGGAAGCAAGGAACAGTGACAGGGACGGGGGCAGGGACTGGGGACAGGGGCAGGGATAGGGACAGGGAACAGGGAACAGGGACAGGAACAGGGACATGGACAGGGAACAGAGAACAGGGACAGGGCACAGGGAACAGGGGCAGGGCACATGGAACAGGGACAGGGACAGGGACAGCGGACAGGGTCAGGGACAGAGGACAGGGACTGGGAAAAGAGAACAGAAAAAGAAACAGGGAACAGGGAACAGAGACAGGGACAGGGAACAAGGACAGGGCACAGGGAACAGGAAACAGGGAACATTGACAGGGACAGGGGACAGGGGCAGGGAGAAGGGAACAAGAACAGGGAAAAGGGACAGGGCCCATGGAACAGGGAACAGAGACAGGGACAGGTAACAGGGACAGGGCACAGGGAACAGGGAACAGAGACAGGGACAGGTAACAGGGACAGGGCACAGGGAACAATGACAGGGACAGGGGACAGGGAAAAGGGAACAGAAACAGGAACAGGGTCAGGGGACAGGGTCAGGGACAGAGACATGGACAGGGAACAGGGACAGGGACATGGCGGAACTTGAGAGAGAAGCTCTGGCGCTGCAGTGCAGGTAGGCTGGACTGAAGTTCCACAAACCGCTGTGTTCCGTTCAGCTCTTCATACCCTGGTGACTCTGAGCTGTGTGTGAGTGGGGGTGCGACATGAACACTTTGACACCACTGCATGTGTCCAGTTTAGACGTGTGTCAAATAGCGCAGCCTCACCAGAACACAGAGCGGGTGCCCGTGGGCGCATCACCCCCTCCCGAGTGGCGTGCGGTTCCAACAGGCAATGGGTGATGGTGTCACGCTCAAGTACCCGGGAGGACCGTGGAGCTGGACCGGTTCTTCAAGTTCCTGCATAACTGCTGAAGGCGTGACGGCAGGAGTATTCAGCTGAAGAGAGCGCAGGCGCTCAGAGATACATACACACACTGAGAGGGCGGCGAGCTCCCGGGCACACGCAGCACACAGAAACCAGGTAAGCTCGGTGGTGGGCACGTTGGTGGTGCCATGTGCGCCGCCATGGTTACGGCATCAGCTGCTTCCCTGTCGGCGGGATGTCACCTGTGTGTGTGCTTTCCGGGGAACGGGGACGCAGGCATCACGGGACGCTACGGGCGAAGCTGCTAGAGAATGTGAAATGGGAAAAGCTTGGTGGGGACACCATCATGCAGCTCACACCCAAACGCTTCGACAGCAGGGCTCAGCATCAGTACGGGACACCCGGACGGGACGCCGACGGCCCCATGGGTCTCTGAGTGTCACACGAGTTTTGTGGGGAAACAAACCCTGTTCCTGCACTCAGCAGCCTGACCTCTAGGAGCCACTGGGATTTGCTGGGGGGGTCTGGAGCTGTGGACGGACCTTCGACGTGTCGCCACGAAGAGCCGCTCCTCATTTCCTCTTCGTGTGCGGTCGGTCGCACATGCACATTCTCGGTGTGACGACACGCACTCTGACTGTAGGGCTACATTCCTGGGCTCACGCATGTGGAATGTTGACTTCCTCTTCAGAATCTGCTTGCGACAGCCGAACGCCCCGGAGCACAGAGGGATGTTACACGCCACGCATGCAGCATTCAGTGCTCCCACTAACAGGGGTCCAGCATCACGACGGTGGAACAAATGTCGTGTCCCTCGGAGCTGCTGAGTCCCTCCCACGCTGGAGGAGGGTCTCGAACCCGTCTCTTGGAGAGCCTCTTCTCTCCTGATCTGCTGACAGCTCCATCAATGAGTCCAACACCATCTGCTGTGATAAACTGTGTATTTGCTGTTTGAATGTTCGCTCCTAGACGAGCTGCTGGAGGGATGTGAACCAGCAACGTGGTGGTGTCACACACACAAGCTGTGTGTCCATAGTAGTCCTGTGTGTGTGTGCATGTGTGTGTGTGTGTGTGTGTGTGTGTGTGTGTGTGTGTGTGTAAAGCTCCTTGTTGATGATGCAAGTTTGTTCACTCCAGGATTTGTCTGGCAAATGAAAAGTGTGAATAAATCAGTATAACTGTTGCACTTCCTTTCCAGTCTGATCCATGGAGCAGCAGGTAAAGACCCCTCCTCCTGTAGCTCCTCGCAACCCTGGAGCCTTCAGGAAGGTGTCAGGGGGGCCAAACAGCCCTTCTTCGTCCTTCCCCGGGACCACAGGTGACTAGTGACTCCTGACCAGGACGCTCATTACCGGGGGGTTAAACTGTTTCCTTTCCACACCGTGTTTAACACTGATTTCCCGCCCCCCACCCCGGCAGTGAATGGACTCCACAATGAGCTCAACTCCAAATCTACAGCACAACTGCAGAGAGAAGTGGTACGTTCTGTGTTCGCACCTCGCATCTCACTCTATGTGTCTGTGTGCATCCTCTGTGTGTGTGCGCACACGTGTTGTGTGTGTGTGCATTGTGTGTCTGCGTGTGCTGTGTGGTACATGACCCCATCAGCACCGGTTTCTTTTCTACGGAAGGAAGCTATTGTCTCAGGTGCTCCTCCTCCAGGTGCGAGCGGCAGGCTCTGCTGCACGCTGGGGGCTTGGGGTGCCAGGGACACGTTCTGTTCTGCTCTGGTTCCGTGCACCTCTTCTCCAGCCTGCTGACCTCTCCCTGACCACTCCCTGACCGCTCCCCTCGCAGGAAATCCTGAACCACTGCTTCAGCGACATCGAGGCCTTCATGGGGCGACTGCAGCAGGCTGCCGAGGCCAGCAGTGTCCTCGCCCAGAGGAAGACCAAGAAGAAGAACAGCCGCAGGAAGGAGCAGGATGGAGAGAGCAAAGGTCAGCACATTCCGGGGCCCGGCAGGGGGTGGGGACGGGGGTGAGTGGTGGCGGAGCGATGTCGTGAAGAAGGCGGCGTGCACCGTTTCTGACGGCCCGTGTGGTTCGCTCTTCTGAGGAAGACGACCTGCTGATGCTGAGGGCCCGACCGCCGCAGGAGGACGAGTTTGTGGACATCTTCCAGAAACTCAAGTACTGCTTTAGCCTGCTGGTGAGGCACCGGTCCCCACTGTGCGCTCCGTTCGAGCGTTTGGCCCACTCGTGTGACGCGGGACCGCTCTCTCTCGCATAACCGCAGGCGCGCCTGAAGCCCTTCATCGCTAACCCCACGTCAGAGGAGCTGCTGCACCACATCTTCTTGCCCCTGGATCTGGTGAGGAGCTCCACCTGCACCGATCACTCACCTTAGTGGGAGCAGAGGAGAAAGTGAGAAAGCAGGGCCAGCAGGTGGCATAGCGCTCAGAGCTGCTGCCCTGCCCTGCACTGCCTTGCCAGATCCAGGTTTCAGTCCCACCTCCTGCCGTAGTGCCCTGCTGTGGAAGAGGGTGAATGGCTGTAAGAGAGGAGATTCGAGTCCAGCGCTGCACTTTTCTCCCTCTGATTTTGCAGCTTTTTGGCATTAAACTTGATCAGATCTTTCTGCAGTTCCAGTGCTATGTGGATAGAGGGTGGGAGAGACACCGTGACTCCCGTCTTGTGTTTATGTCATTTCCTTGTTGGGGGAGGTAATGAAATGTACACCGCAGGTGTGGAAAAGTAACTCGGTCAGTTGCTGCACTGACTGCAACAAAACTCTTCCAGTAGCTCCTGACCAGGGTCTCATTTCGCCGCATGAGGGTCTCGGCCGCCTTTCCCGCATGTTTTACGCTCCTTTAACTCAGGACATGTGCATGATTTTATGAACATGAACGGGTCTTTTAGGTCTTACAAAAGCATCTTGGATTGAGTTGGACTCAGTTCTGGACTGTGACCGGGCCGTTCTATAACCCATTTTGATGTTGCTTTACATGTGCATTTGGGATCGCTGTCTTGCCGCACGACCCATCTGCGCTTCAGCTTCAACTCACACACACACACTCTCCTTTAAAATTTCTGATACAAAGAGGAAGGAATTCATGACACTTTCACTGGTATCAAGGTGCCCAGGTTCTCTCTCAGTAGAACAGCCCCGGACCACTACACTGCCACCACCATGCTGGACTGTTGGCTGAAGGATCTTACTTTGAAATGCTGTGTTTGCTTTTTGCCAGATGTAGCAGGACCCGTGGAAAGGGTTATGTCTGAAAAGAGTCTGTAGTCCACAGAAGACTCCTCCGGAAGCCTTTAGACTTTTTTTGCTTCTTGGTGAACTGTGCATCAGCTTGCATGCTCTTTAAAGTGAGCAATGGTCTCTGCCTTGCCGGTTTCACATGCATCTCACTTTTGCACAGTATCTTATTGTGGAGCCATGAAGATCATCTTGAGTAGAGGAAAGGGAGGCCTGTAATTCCTCAGATGTTGTTCTCTGGCTCTTTTTGAGTTCATTGGTTATTTTATGCCTTGTTTGTGGAGAGAATTTGGCAATTTCTGCAATAGAGTCACCACTGTTCCAAACTTTCTCTATTTGATGAGTGTGACTCTGACAGTGGTTTGATGGAGGGTCAGGGCCTTCAAAATGACTGTGTAACCCTATCCAGACTCATGGGGTTTAGTAACTCTTTTCCAGAGCTCCTAGAGCCTGGGATAATGTGGCTCTGTGACTCGTGTTTTGCTAACTTTTCCTGTCCTGGTTAAGGTTTCAGTAAATAAAAATTATACTGGACAGCGCTAGACCAAACTGGACTTGACAGTGTTTGAGCAGCTGACCCTAATTACCCCCTTAATTAGGCTGATTGCAGTTACAGGGGGAATTTCCTTTTTCATACGTTTGAACCCACATTTCATTATGTTCCACCTGAAGGGAATGACCTGAAAGCAAAACTGGTGTCACTTTTTTTAATGTATTGTCAAAAAGCTGCAAAAACAGACGAAACTGGACCGGACAAATACTTTCTCTGTAAGTGAGTAAAACATAGTAAGCAAGCCATGGTTCCAGCTGGTGAAGACAACCGGAGGGCCGGCACTGGGGGCGAGCGTGGTGAGCCCAGCCTTGAGCAGCGGAGCCGTGGCCCTTTTGCAGGGGCACCTGACTGAGGAGGAGCAGCAGCTGTGGACAGCTCTGGGGTCCAACTGGACACAGCCACGGTGAGGGGTGTGTGTGTGTGAGTGTGTGTGTGTGTGTGTGTGTGTGTGTGTGTGTGTGTGTGTGTGTGTGTGTCTGTCTGTCTGCACCCTCTGTGAGAGCTGCTGTGTACACCCTTGTCCCCCAGGTCCCAGCTTAGAGAGGTTGTCTCCCCCTACATACCCCTGTTCTCGGATGGATGGACACCCGCGGCCTTTGACCCCGAGGGACAGCCGTGGGAGGACCCTGTTGAGCTGCAGCACAACCAAGACCAATTAAGGGACAGAATCCAGGTGAGCGGCCGACAGCACTGTGTCTGCAGGGTGGGCTCGGGTTTGGCTGCAGGGTTCAGTCCTCAGCGACCTTGTTCTCGTCTCTGTGGTGCTGTAGCGCTCCTCCAGCGTGTCCGCCCAGCGAGCCGCCTCTCCAGAGCAGTTCGCCGACCACATGTAAGTGACCAGCAGCCGAGTTGCTCCTCTTGAACCCAGTGCCCAGCAACAGCGCCACCTAGTGGTCTGTATGTCCTCCTGCAGCGATGCCCTGCCAGAGGCAGAGAGGATGTACGTGTGCTGCTACGACTTTGTGGCGCGGAACAGCAGCGAGCTCTCCGTGCTGCACGGCGAGATACTGGAGGTACAAGTGTGCGCGTGACGCTGCTGTGAGGCTCGACAGTGAGGTAGGCCAACACGCAGTGGGTGTGAGCACCCTATCAAGGCCCAGGTGTGTCGTCTTCCCCGCGCTATAGGTGATCGAGTCGTCCAAGCGTTGGTGGAAGTGCCGCAATCGTTACGGCCAAATCGGCTTCGTGCCCTTCAACATCCTGGAGCCCAAGGGGGGGTCCAAGGGGGAGCCCAAGGTACCCCACACACGCACACACACGCACGTGCACTCGTACATACAATCCAAAAGCTGCACTTTGCATGGTCACTGCGGCAAAAGAGTTTAGGAAGGAGGTGCCCTGTCCCTCACACAAGGCTCCGTCCCCCACAGCCAGTGAACAGGCACCACTCCATGGCTGTGACGAGCCTTTCGGGCCCCGCTGAGGCGCAGCCCTGGGCCAGTCGGCCGTACAGCCAGCCGCCAGACAGCGACAGAGGTACGGCACGGTGGCTGGGTGTGGGACAGGGAAGGGGGGGTGCGGGGAGGCAGAGCTACTGACACTTGCCGTGTGGCCTGTCAGTCATGGTGGTGAACGACGAGCTCCTGGGGAAGCTGGCCAGAAGGAAGTCCGGCAGCGGAGCACCTCCGGTGGATCGCCGCAGGTCCAGCACGTCGGAGCCCCTCACCTACCAGTCGAGCCCCAGCAGGGTGGAGAAGTGGCTGCGGGGAAAGGGCTTCAGTGAGAGGTGAGGCTCCCTGTCGTGCACCACACGGCACGGGACAAACGGCACACGGCGTACTGGCACATGGCACATCCCTTCCTCCTTTCCTCCCTCCTTAGGACAGTGCAGAGCCTGGGTGTTCTCACTGGCGCACAGCTCTTCTCCCTCAACAAGGAGGAGCTGCGCTCAGTTTCTCCAGAGGAGGGCGCTAGGATCTACAGCCACATCATGGTGCAGAAGTCTTTGCTGGAGGTGAGTGGCCGCTGTTCTGCCCTTCTGTGTGCTGCTGTCCCTCGCGTGGCTTCATTGCGGACCTGTGGGCCACCACACACACACACAGGACGAGCGGAGGGTCACGGAGCTCGAGACGGTCATGGAGAAACAGAAGATCAAAGTGGACCAGAAGGAGGACAGCGGCAGGCTGTGAGCGTGGGGGTCAGCGACGGTGCTTGTGGCATGGATGCAGTGGCAGCAGTTCCGCTACAGTGGTTTCTCCACTTCGACAGGGACACAAGCAGACACGCACACACAGGGGTGTGTAAGGGTGTGACTGGTATCGTAAGTAAGACCTGTATTCAGTGTAATTAACGCTAATGATCCGTCTCTGTTTAGTCCCCATTAAGGACCTTCTCCTGCAACATCTTCTCAACATGTGGTGTCCACTAGCAATGCAGAGCTTTGTTTGGTGGGGGGGCCTGTCCTGGGTAAACAGCCCCATGTGCAGCTTTCTCAGCGTGTGACATGTATGAAGATCAAATGTGTTCGTACGTAATGATCACACTGCTTTACTCTTTAGACCCCTGTGCGATACCAGAGTATTGTGCAGAATTGCTCTGGATCGCAACGAGAGAAATAAAACCGAGTCGGGCTCCTATGGTCACGCATCTCGCTGTCTTCCTCGGCGAACTGTCGCTGAAACACAGACATGGGCTGTTAACACATTAACGTCCCAAATCCCAGAGCGGAACAGACACTGACACGAGAACACGGCAGAGGAACGTGGGGCAAGCGGGCTCCACCGAGCGGCACGGTGGCCACACTCCAAGCACACGCCGACATACGGTGCGGGGGGTACGGCTGGCAGTTCACCTCGCCGCAGTTCGCACGCACGCGCACACACACGGAAGGGTCCCACTGCCCACGGACGGACAGCCAACAGGCAGAGATTCAGCATCTCGAGTCGAAACCTGAATTTTCTCAACAAATCAAATTTGGTGTCTTGTTAACAAGTAAAAATATGTATTTTCATCACTTAAACTCATATCGCAATCCATGCTTCCTCAACAACGCACCTTCTGAAGGTTTAAAGGCCTAAAAAATGTCCTTTTCTAAATTTCTATCTTTTTTCTCTTTGAGAGTGTTGCCTCTGTTATGTCACATATGAGGAAACAATAAATATATTTTGGGTCCTAATCTCTGGACAGTTTGTGCACTTTTTATACCTCTGACTTCTGTGAATTTGTTTTCAATTTAGCAATTAAGTGCAGTTGACAAACAGCATCAAGTGTAAAGTGCTGATCAGAATGCAAAATGATAGCCGCAACCTGGGCCCAAGAGTTAATAACAACAACAATAATAATAATAATAATAATAATGAATGTGTCTCAGGCGAATTGTGGCTACGAACTGCCCTTTGTGTGTGTGTCTTATCGCACACACTACGCTTCGTGAATATGCTTCGGAACCACCGCGAGCCTGCATTAGGATATCCCTTTGTTGACGGAGAGAGGACATACAGTGTGGCGCTTAGGCGGTACTTGATGAACTCCATTGCCCAGAATGCCTCGCCAACTTCCCCCTCCCCTCCTCCCCTCCTCTTCCCCCCTTCCCGCCTGCCCACCCAGTGTGCGCGGAGTCCTGCCCGACGCCACGCGCCCAGTTCCGGGTGTCTTGGCGGAGTGCTGTGGCGAATTCGCACAGATATAGAGGCGCCGTAACTAGACTGAACGTAACTGTGTAACTGCGGATTCTTTGTGAGAGTCTCCTTCTGCTCTCTGTCTGCCTGCCTGCCTGCCTGCCTGCCGAGTCCGCGCTCCAGCTGTACCTGTGGCGCGTTCGTGACCCGCCGGGCGCGTGACGACATTTGGATTGTCGTTCTCGAGCTCCCCGCCCGCCCGCGAGACTCGTCGCCTCAGAGTTCGCGCTGCTGACGCGACTCACTCAGCTTATCATTTTGAACATTTTCCGCCAGTTGCTAGACTCAGAGGGTCCGAAGTTGTTCATATCTGTGGCGAACTTGGTGATAAAGAGTCCGTGGAGACGCTTACTTTACTTTTACTGTTGCGGAGAGTAAACAAACTGAAACGACGTCGAGCCAAGATTCGTCTCGAAGAGTCGCAGCGCAGCGGCGGCAGGTGCTGAATGTCAAGTAAAAGACTTTTCTGTTTTCAGTAAAGAAAGTGTCAAAACTAATGGTAAGTCTTTTCTTTTAGCACAGTTTATGATGACATTGTTGGAGAGTGACACCTTGAGATTGATACTTTTTTTTCTGGCAGTCGCTCGGTGCTTTTCGAGGCATGATGAATCATGAAATGGATGAATCTCGCTGTATATATATATATTACCGCACAGTTGGGAAATGGCACCGACCCACATGGTGGGATAAAACTCAAGTTAATGTTTTGCATCCATTCATTGATTGTATTTGACTGTTTTTCGCAAGAAATACCCTTGTTGGAGCACTGAGTACGTCTCAGTCAAATGTTTACAACTGATCCTTGATGAACGCGGGGGGGTTACAGGGGCACCGACCCCCCGCGCAGTCGGAAATCCGAGTGTAACTTTGACTCCCCAGAGACTTCATTGCTGGACCGGAAGCTTTACTGAGAACATAAACAGTCGATTAACACGTATTTTTGTGTGTTGTTCGGATTATATACTGTATGCTTACAAATAGAATCGAGAAAAAAATGTTATGAAGAAATAAGGAACTGAGAAAATACATTTACAGTACTGTACTGTTTTTATCGATATTCTCTAGTGGTCTCTTTACAAGATGAATGGTCTGTCTGTCGGTACCTGCATCAGTATTGTCTTATGATGGTACAAAGCAGTACATGATGTTATACATATTGCATGTACATTTTATGTTAGTAAATAAAATAGACTATTATCCATCTACATACTACATTCATGACATGCCGA
This sequence comes from Scleropages formosus, assembly GCF_900964775.1. Lineage (NCBI taxonomy): Eukaryota > Metazoa > Chordata > Actinopteri > Osteoglossiformes > Osteoglossidae > Scleropages > Scleropages formosus. The sequence continues at coordinate 32,532,339 of NC_041813.1, read as the reverse complement.
ACTTTTCTTTAATTTTTTTCTATATTTCTGTACTACCCGGTTTGTCTGTGAGTTTTCATTTTGTCACAAATCTCCCAAAAAAATTCTCCAGTAAAAAAAAAAAAATCCATGTATAAGTGGACCCGTGCAGTTCAAACCCGTGTTGTTCAAAGGTCAGCTGTACTTGTAATCGGCTGTCTTAAGAAATGGCGGGGGAGAGAGCTAACAGAGTGAAAAGCCTGGGTGTAGTTTAAAATACTTGAAACAAGTCTTTGCTCCCTCCCTCCCTCATGTTTGTGTCTTTTCCGGATTCATCCGTCCAGCACCCTGGATGCAGCTGTACCCAAAAGAGACGCACACTGCTATTTTCGGTTTTTGGCAGGCTCCTCTAGAAAGCCTGGCCTCAGCATGGTCCACTGGGGTAACACGTTGGACGGATAATTCTGAGGACTGCCTTACGGTATACGTCTCTTAGGGGTGGGCAGTGGCTGTCCGTATTGGTCACTGACAGGGGGGATAGAGTTCAGTGCCCCCCCCCCCTACATGTATTGTGCAGTCATCACACCTCCACACTCACCCAGTTGCATTAGTGGGTTTGGTCTGGGGACAAGTTGAAAAACCATTTCTCTTGCGCTTTCATGTCTTCAGAATCTCGAGTCTTGTCCAAGGCAGCAGATCCTGCGACGGGCTTTCCACAGCGTGTTATGACTTGTTAGTGGGAAACCCTACATTGTCTTTGGGCTTAGTTGTTGTTGTTGTTGTTGTTATTATTAGAGTTGGACAGAGGGTCCTAGCCCTTTGAAGCCAGTGAATTTGTTTGGGCTGAAGAGCTGCAGTGTGAACACGTGTCTGGGGACATTGAAAATGCACAGTTGCCCGTTAGTGGGGCTAACAGTCGAGTCCGCGGGGTGTGGTTGTATGGTCAAGTGCTTGGCACTGCTTTCATAATCTTAACAAGGGAACAGTGTGCTCTGAGGTTGAACCTTGACTTTGGTAAGGAGCAGGGTTTGCTGGGGTTCACGCCCTCTGTCTTACTCTTGACATAGACATGCCGGAGCTTACAGACAACAGCGCAGAGGCACAGCCGCTAAAAGAGGAGAGTAATGCCATCCCCCCAGGCAAGGTGGAGGAGGAATATCAGGAAGGCCGTCGCTTTGCCCACCTTTCACGTTGGCGCACAGCAGCCTTCTTCCTCTCCTTGTTCCTCTGCCTCACGGTGGTCTTTGCTTTTTCCTTCATCATCCCATGCCCTGTCCGACCTGTTTACTTACGCATCTGGAACCAAACCTACGCCGATGCAGGTGGGAAAAATAGTTTAGAGCACCTCTTGATGTGTTTGTGTAATCAAGGGGAATTTATGGCAGTGGGTGCGATCAGTTTTATTCCTCCGGTGTTGTCCATGTTTTAGTAAAGTTCTGTCTTTCTGTTCTCTCTCCAAAGCTACATACAATTTCCTTGCTGTTGAAGACGCAAACAAAGACAAAATCCTTGATGTTGTTTTTGTCCTCAAGGCCTCTGTTGGCAGTTTGAATACGTCTTGCACCAGTGAAGGTGAGAGCAGTAGTACTGTGAGCCCTGCAGTGTGGACATCCGTAGCAGGTGGACAATGGTGTGTATGTGTGTGTGTGTGTGTGTATATTTGTGTGTTCTGCAGATTCGCCCTGCTTGTTCTTCTCGGCAGCGGCAGGCACCAATGGACAAACCTTGTGGGAGCGTGCCTTAACCCCTGAGTTTCACTGGGCACAGTGTGGATTGAGAGGACTAGGGGGCATGGACACCGGCTGCCTGATTGCACACTCTCAACAGCTGACCGCCATTGACAAACACACTGGTAAACAGACAGGGTGCTGATTGCACATGGGTTTTAAATGACTAATAGATGGCTGTGGAGGTATGATTTGCCATCTCACTCCTCCGAGAGCTGCAGAGGCCTCTTGTCAAGTTCTGTCCATCTGTCACGTCTCTTGAAGGGACCATCCTCTGGCAGCAGCCACACCTGCCGAGCTTCAGCAGTCAGCTGCCGGTTCTCATGGTGCCAGACCTGGATGGAGACGGCTTGGGTGACCTGGTTCTGGTGGGGCCGGGGCCAACACAGGTGGTGTAATGTAACGTAAATGTTTATAGATTTTTTTTTTTTTTTTTTTTTAAATTACTAGGAAGGTGATAAGGAATCGTCGGTATTCAGATAAAGTTTTGCACAGCTATTTGTGTGATGTACATTCTTTCATACAGTGGAAAGAAACTAACTGTACTTAAGAATCTCGTGTCTGCATGTATGTTTCTTTTTCTCCTAATGTAGTGCACACATTGTATTTTCTATGAGATGTACATCGCTATGGAGAAAAGCATTTGCCAAACAAATAAATGGGTGGCACGGTGGCACAGCGAGTAGCGCTGCTGTCTCAGCACCTGAATGGTGCAAGAGGACGTGGGTTTGATCCCCACTCAGTATGTGTGGAGTTTGCATGTTCTCCCCACGTCTGCATGGGTTTCCGCCAGGTGCTCTGGTTTCCTCCCACAGTCCAAATACATGCTTTTCAGGTTCACCCACAGTGTGTGAGTGACAGTGTGTTCCACTGATGTATGGATGAGTGAGCCATTGTAAGTAGTATATCTAGCAGTGTAAGTCATCTTGGTGAATAAGGTGCGTGCGCTGATAACACGACATAAAGTTAATTGGAAATCGTTTTGGAGAAACGCTTCTGCTAAATAAATGTAAATGTAGTGACAAGATGGGCCTTTTTGACCTGACTGCTGTGTCATCATCTTGAAGTTAAATTTTTGTCATTTAACAGTTGTTCACCATTTCTGTCCACAGACCAAGCTGAGAATAGTGTCTAGCAAGATGGGCAGTCTGATCGGCTCGGATGTGGTTCTTGATTCCACCAAGACTTTCAAACACTTGATGCACACCACGGCATCAGGCTCTCACTACCTGCTGTTTCAGACAGGTGAAATACCTGCCATTTTAGACTGGCAAGGTACTGTAACTGGTTACTTGCCGTTGAAGGCCTCGCTGCTCATGTTATTGAGTTCAGATGTATTGGCCCCAACAGGTTCAGGCCTTTATGCTCAGGCCCTGTGGAAGGTGGCAGCCCAGGCCAGAGCGGGAAGTGAAGCTGGCCTGAAGAGAGACCAGGTGTGGGAGAAAAAAGCTAATGACACCACTGGACAGGTTCTGCTCTACAGGTACCTTGGCTGACTTCGATATGTGTACACACAGAAAACAGTAGTACAGGTGTCTCCACCATTCATACTCTGATATCTTGACTGTGTCTTTGTGGCTTATGTACATAATGTGTCCACTGTGAAAATGAACAAAATGTGTATGCTGAAGGTACGTGCTTGTGGGTGCTTTTGTGACCTAAGTGTGTCTCTTTGCAGTTCAGAATCACTCCAGCAGGTGGTTCAGATTCCCAAGGAAAGCAGAAGTCCCAACCTGCTCTTGGTATCTGCGGGTTCTGTTGAGCTTGTGGATGGAGATAGGCTGCAGTCTCTCTGGAGGGTCAACATCAGCAGAGTCCTCAGGTGCATGTTTCTGGATGTTTCTCTCTCTCTTTCACCCACCCACTACAGTGGTTGCGGCCTGTGATTTGAGCGAAAGAAGGTGAGAAGCTGCCATGAGCCGACATGACTGTTTACCTTTGTCTGCTCCACCAGTGAGCCTACCACAGGATACTTCAACAAGGATGATGTTCCTGATGTTGTGATAGAGGATGATTCTGATGGTGGCACCAAACGGGTGAGGATCTTACTGCGTTGAACTGATTTACTGTGCATTACCACAGTGAAAAGTTGTAATCCTCTAACAGTCCACTCAGCATGGTTGCCCAAGTGTGAATAATCCTGCAGAGGACCTCACTGTGTCCTTTGTGCTGGATGAAAGCAACTCCAGTGCAGATAATGGACCTATTGATCTCCAGGGTGAGCAGGAGACAGAGCATGAAACTTTTCACAGGGTAGTAATGAACAGAGGATTGAATGTGTGCTCTCATGATGATGGTACCATCTGCTACTCTGACAACCAGAGAGCACAGACAGTGGGAGCCAGAACAGAGTTTGTGTAAGACAATCATGTATGTTTACAGTTCCCTGCCCCCCTACCCCCTCTATGCACGTGTGGTACACACACCTTGTGCCCTGTACCATGCCCATATATGTTGCTAGGTGATGATCCTGGATGGCAACTCTGGGGCTCTTCTGTGGGACATGATTTTGCTGATCCGACCCAACACACCAGTGCCTACCTCCATCAGGACCATCCACACCATCTCAGTCTTTGTGTTCTGGGGAGAAATGCCATCCCAGCAGAACAGTTCGGTCAGTCGCGCAGCATTCTGGGCTAATACTATCATGGCTTGGAGTGTCATTCTGTTTGTGGTTTGTAATTGACAAGTAAACACCAGAAATACAGGTCATTTGCATTTTTACTGTGCTGTGGTGGTTTATTTCAGAGCACCAGCAGAAAAGACCGCTTCATCTACATGCTGCACCCTCAGCAACCCTGTGCTGTCCTGGAGAACAGTGCTGGCACTGAGCACATTGTGTCATTCAGGAGTGAGTGTCTTTCAGGAGTGTTTACAGCTGCCCAGATTCTACATGACCAAAACATGATGTGAGTGGACCTTCTCGAAACTGACTCCCCCCCCCCCCCCGTTGTTTCAGCAACCCTGCTGGAGAGAGGGCGGCATGCTTGCTTCATCACACTGATGGGCTCTGAGGGAGCAGGGCAAGATGGGCTGGAGAATGGTGTCATGCTCACCAAGCGCAAGCTGAAGGAGGATGTGCCAAGCAGCCGCGTGTGTTGGCTGGGGGATGCAAGCGGTAACGATCAGGCTGTCAAAGCGGCTTTTGATAAACTTCGCTTCCGCCAGAACACTTAAGAAACCTGCCCCTCTAACCCACCCCCTTACCCCATCCTCCATGACACTGACACAGACAAGGGTTGAGAACAAGGCTCCCCTTCTGCCCCAAGAAAATCAGCACGAATGGTTCTGGTCCCTCTCTTTCCTGTTGGGAGGGCATTCCTGGGCTCTGTTGTAAAGATGAGCACCCCTGTCATGAAACACATCAGGATCAGCTATAGTAGGATGCCTTCTGCTGTTACTACAACCTGGGAACCTGGAGGTCACTTAGAGCTTGTAACATGACTCTGCCCCAAGGTAGGACAGTGCCCCCACATGGTTCTCCTTGAGGGGTATGGCTTTAGGTGTTTCTGACCAGTTAAACCCAGGCAGCTTGTAGTAATAGTTTAAACCAAGAAAGAACTGATGTAGCTGGGCACACAAGTACTGTGTGAACCCTTGCAAAATGGCCCTTAAATGTCTCCAAAAGTTGCATAGTTATAATGATAGTGTAAAATGTGATTGTTTGCATAGCAGAGTCCATCCTTTTTGCGTGGGCCAGTTCTACATCATGTTTGGATGATGGATTCATCACTAGACTTGGTGGTGAAGACATTCACATCCTGGAATCCAGAAAGTAGGAGTGCAGTCCCCAGGCAAGTAAAGTGCCGTAAAGCTTGGCCCCATGTCTAAAGGACAGTAGAAATGGAGAGATCGGGACAAAATCCCTCAGGAAATTCTCTTTGGTTTCAGAGAGGGAAGCGGTGATATCAAAAGGGGATGGGACTTACTGATCCTGTAAAAAATACATGGATGGGAAAAACTAATAACATAAAATGCACTTTGTAAAGTCCCAGGAACCTATGGAACAGGCCTTAGGGGCACCAGTTTGTCTCTGTGGATGTTGTACTTGTGAGTGTGCAATAAACATTTTATTTTTCAGAACCATGCCTTTTAATCTTTTGAAAGATGACATCACTCTTGGCCTTCTCAATTTGTCATGACCCCCCAAAGCCATAAAACAGCTCTTTATTTAGATCTAAGTAGAAAGAAAAGTTTTCTGTGTTTTGGTTAGTCTGAAACCTGGCTTTATTTGGTGGCAGTGATGGAGATCTGAGCAGGATTAAGGTCCAGGAACCTAGACTGAGATGAACTTGATGTGACTCGACTTTTAACACCAAAATTAATTAGCAGGCCTTAATGCTCAGATGTTCAAGCAGGTTCCTTGTGTGATCGCATTATTCACTGTGTCAGTCAGCAGCTAATGACTTAATCACTTCTCAGGAGATTTTAAATGGCTGCACTTCACCGTTTCCTCTATTCACAGAAAATTGTATGTACGCATGTACTTAACGTGCTAACAGGCATTTCTGAGTTGTCTTTAACTGGGATTGTGCTAAGCAGGGGCAATCACTGTGCACTGTTAAATGTTAAAGCAAAAACACATCTGTTGTTGAGCGGTCCTCTGTTAAACCCAGACTGCTGGTGACAAGGCATCACACCCTTTCCTCTCGTTGCTGACTGTTGTCAGACAAGACTCCAGCACCACCGGCCGTGCACCAGGATTCTGCACCCAGCCCAAAGGCACCGCCTCATAATCACACTGGGTCTGAGTCAGTCAGCTGCTGCACTGGAATATTGCAACAGTGACAAATGAACCACACGAGTCATTTCCTTCATGTAGAGAAAGTGCACTGACTACAAGCCAGCTGCACTGGCAAGAAAGCTGAGATGTTGCTCAAGGCAACCCCTAGCTGCAAGATTGTGTGCATAATTCATGGTAATACTAAGTAATCTTCCATTGTGGATTGTTATTTCTGCACTAACCACAAATGACAGCTCTGCAGTTCCAAAATGTATCACAGAAGCTCAAATTTGGACAGATTACCTCCACATCTAACCTTGAGTGGAACTTGAAAAGCAGTCCCAGCCGTATGGATGCTAAATTCCTGCAAATAACGTAGCACACAATATACTGTGAGTACACCTCTCTTAGTGGCAGTTTAGGGCTCCATTCCAGAGTAGAGATGGTGCCTATAAAGTTAAGTTGTTCTTGGCCTGATTAGTGTCACCTCATGGTACATCCAGAATTGAGACTGTATTTCTGACTCCCAGCCTATTTGTACAATGAAGTCCTGCAAAGTGCTCTGAGAATGTGTGTATGTGACAGTAACTTAGTTGGAGCTGGTTCAAGTTGAGCTGTCTCTCCAGGATGGGCCAAAGGACTTCTGCCACTTCCTGTTTTGCAAGTGGACAGGCCTTGCCGTGGTACCAAGGCAACAACAGAGCTCAAAACACCTACTTTGTCACTAACACTGAGGAGTAAGAAACGTGATTGTAACGGAGAGGTGCAGGAAGTGAACTGTATTGAGAAACAACAGAAGTGAGTGTGTGAATTTTCTCTTTGTTAGTCACAGAAAGAGACAAAATAGTTAACGCTTTATTTAATTTACGAAAAACCACTGCACGTGTCTGTTAGAGGAAGCTGCAAACTGCTCTGTGTAGACTTATCGCACGGGCCAGATCTGGCACTCAGTATCCAGTGTCCCTCAGAGTGGTAGACACAGAGCAGGCAAAGCTTCTTGTGCCTTCACATTTGACCTCTAAAGCATCCAGGAGCATTTAAAAAAAGAAGCGATGTATGTTATACATCCACTGATGAAAGATATATATATATTGTGTGTGTGTGTATATATATATAATATATATATATATATATATATATTCACACAGATTTACCTCAAGAGAAATTAATAAGTTAAATGCCAAAACCATACAGTTTTGGAGCCCTTTCATAAAACACAAGGCAGATGAAGGCTGGAGGGAACCCACAGATCTACCCCAGCCCTTGACAAAGAGTAAATAGTCATAACCGTAGTTACCCTAGCAACAGCAGCAATTTGTGTCTTCATCCAGGACTCGAGAGGCGGGCCGTGTCTTCAGGGGGCTCCCCCGGCAGCAACTCGGCAGCCCCACCCTGCCTCACCAGTCTCCTGCGCTCCACCTCCCATTCCACAAAGGTGTCAAAGAGGCTGGGCCAGGCTTCATCCTCACTGTAGTTGCTCAGGTCAGGACCAATGGCCTGTGTGAAGTTTAAGAACATGTTCCAGGTGTCCCGTGAGATGCCCTTCACGCCCGAGGGGTTCTCCATCAGGAAGTCCAGCCAGCAGTGGAGAATGGCCGGGGTGTCCTGGGTAAAGACCAGCCGCCACAGGGCGATGGCAATGTCGCGTTGCAGCGAGCGCTGCCCCTCCTCTGAGTCCAGACCAAACTGGAAGGTGAAGCGGTACAGATCTTTGAAGTTCTCCTCAACGCGCGCCTCTGCCTGCAGGCTGGGCAGACGGGCCAGGATGCCATCCAGACTGTCTGCCCTCAGAGCCTTGCAGCCCTCCATGAACTCCCTCCTGCAGAAGACAGCCACATGTCAGCAAGCTGGCAGAGACACCTCAGTGTTTGTGTGTGTATTATGAACCCTGACTCACCTGGTGAACTTGCACATAGTGGCAGCCTGGAACTTCCAAGCCAGCAGCAGCACGCGGAACTCAGTGGGGTCCAGCTGCAGGTCGCTGCAGAAGCGCTCCATGCCCTCCTCTAGGATGGCATCATCCTGCTCATCCTTGTAACGTACAAACAGCTCCTCCACGCGGCTAGATGAGAGCCCTGCCTCCCCCAAGGGCACCACAACCCCACCCAAGGCCCCACCTGTCTCTGCCCACACCTCTGCTTTCTTGGTACCATTGGGCAGGGGATCCCTGGAAGCTTTTACACACCCTGGCTCATCTTTGCGGTCCCCTGAACTAGCCCCACCCTTACGGCAATGGGACTTTGTCCCTGACTCTTTGTCTCCACTCTTGCTGCCCAGGGACGATGAGGGATTCTTGCACTTTGTGACACACTGTCCCATCTTGGTGCTCCAACCCAGCTGAGCCACGGGGGGCCAGCGGACCTCAGCATGCCATCAGGAGCTGCAAGAAACAACAGGAGACTAACTCAAAGCAAACGCTGCCATCATGCCCAACCGACAATGGCTTCCCCGTGCAGCCCATCGCTCGTTGACTGTCACCCGCCTCAAAGCCCTGACCTCTGTTTCCCATTTGACCAGTGAAGAGCCGCAGCAAACAGCAGGAATCCCAGACTTCCTCTTTGCACGGAACCTGAGGAGTGACGCCCGTCCCAGTGGAGGACAGACACGAACAGGCCTGCTCTACAACCTGAGCCACCAAAGGATGGGGATGAAATACCAAAGTACTTTATACCTTTAAATAAAGCAAACAATATACAGGCAATGAAAGGGGCCAATGGGATGTCGGCTTGGTCGCAAACAATCAGTATCTCTGGAATGAGTCAACTTTCAGTGACAGAAATGATAGAAAACAACCACAGAGGAGGAGGGTTGTGTGTGTGTGTGTGTGTGTGTGAGAAAGAGAGAATGTGTGCACACTTCACTGAGGAGGAGACACTTAACTGCGCAAGGAAGTACCACAACAATAGTCATGTTCATTGAGCCCTCCGCAGCAGCACAGTACCAAGGAGGGTGCTGCTGTTATACCCTTGAATTGTGAGATGGAATGGTGAAGCTGCAGCTGTGCGAGCGGCTCAAAATACCGGCAAAGAAGCGTGACTGTTAACGGCCTTACTTACGCTTGTGTTCACACACAGTTCAGCATGTGCAGGCACTGTAGTTACAGGTGCACAATGCTGCTGCTTATAGATGAATAACCAGAGTTAAAGCAGCCAGTGGACAGAAGAGCAGCAGCAGTGTGCGGTGGGACACTGCTACCTGCAGCCTTGCAGCCCTGGGAGCTGTGGTTATGCGACCCGGATGGCTGCGAAGCAGCAGAGGACCACAGGCAAGGGCAAGAAAGTGACAGCTGCAACAGGCGAGTGCCCGCTCGTACACACACACACACACACACACACACACACACACACACACACGTCTATGTCACAGGTATATTTACATCTAGATAGCTGTGGCTGGGACAGGCGGTGCCTCCACAGAGGAATTTGCACGTCTGCTGCCACTGTTTACATAAGCTTAGTCCAGAATCCAGAATGCTGTTCCACTCTGCTGTCCTCTAGAATAGCGCGCAGATAACACACTCAACACGGCAAACACGCCCACCCACATGGCAGGGATGAGTTCTGCCACTCGCAGCCTGCCATAATGATGGTATCACCTGCACGGTACGAGAAGTCTCCTCCGCAAAAGTCGCCTCATTGCAAACTGGAGCAGGAGCACTGTGTTCAGAAACGCGTGACACACAGACTGTACCTGCTCCCTGTGCAACGATTTCACGTCAAGTGTCCTGGAGCAAAGTGTGGCACATGGATGCAACAGAGAAGTTCTCCCTACACGTACACGACATGTAACATGTCTGTACTTGACTGTATTAATTTAACGGATGCTTTCCTCCTCCTTGGTGGACCGAAGCAACGAACGTACATCTCCGAGAACAACAACTGTAGGACAGACTTGCATCCAGACACGCGGCAATTCTAGTACTGTCCCGTTTGTCGCGTTAGTACTAGATACCAGTGTAAATGACACGAGTACCCTAAGGCTTTACCCGTCACTTAACTACTTGGTGTTACTGAAAAGTTTTTAAACAATAAGAATTAACTACACGGTTATCGTGCACTTTCCTTGGCGGGTGGTGATGTACACACTGGAGTGGGAAAGTCAGCTAGAGGGATGAGCGGTCAGAGCAGAGCAAAGTACACCAAAACTACTCAGGTACAGCAGTGAAACTGAGACCAAACTCTGTCTTGTCAGCAAAGAGCACCAAGGAAGGGCGAGGGCAGCAGAGACACATTGTCAGTCACTGGTTACATTTTCATCATCACATGGCTCATGGTCATTTTTGTCCTGCAGTGTGTTTTTCACACACACACACACAGAGAAAAAGAGAGAGAGAGAGAGAGAGAGAGAGAGAGAGAGAGAGAGAGAGAGAGAGAGAGAGAGAGACAGCCACAGCACTACTACTCGCCGCGTCGGTCGTTGGGTTGGCAGTAGGAGGAACACCGAACTTCCAGGGAACACACCTGAAAATGCAGCTGGACAGACACACACACACACACAACCGTGTGCTGCACACTCCTCGCAGGTTACTAACTGGGGATTTCAGTTTAGTTTTCTTCTGTTTTTCCAGAGTCACGCGCGCGCACTCTGCTCTCTTACCTCGACCCGCCGTTGTTCACAGGAGGATGGTGGTGGAGACGCGAGTCATGTTCACTTCCTACTAGGCTACAAACGGTGTCGAAGCAACACACCGCACGGCCTCCCCTCCCTCATTACCGTGTTTTTACAGCCCTCCGCCGACAATCGGGCTTCCTTTCAATAGCCAACGCACGCTTTTCCCACCGTTTACGCTCCCAACATATACTATTGATAGCAAAGGGAATTCTCACTCCATCACTTCCTGTACTGCGTCTCCCCAGCGTGCTTACGTTGAACGTACGTGGCTTATGTCATCACAAAGCGACGGACCTTTATTGTAGTTTTTAATTACACGTGTCAGTATTTATTTAGGGGGAGCAGTAGCGCAATGGGTTGGCCTGGGTCCTGCTCTCCAGTGGATCTAGGATTCGAGTTTCGCTCAGGATGCTTTGCGGCGGACTGGCGTTGCGGTTCAGAAAATGTATTTATTTAAATTTCTGTTTTACATTTGAGTTTCATGGTTTCCGTAAAGAATTTTGGTTTTAGGCTGACTAGTGCGGTCTGCTAATTCCCAACTCATTATTATAAATCACAGATGAAACAAAAGTGTATTTATTATACAATACAACAATATATTTCAAAATTAAGGCAATTCCATCATGATCATCATGATGTGTCAAATTGCCAAAAAAACTGAAGATTTTTTACAAAGGAAACTGGCAAATAAAAGAAATATTAAAATGGGCAAAAGAACACAGACATCAGATGGCAGATTACTGGAAAAGAGCATTATGGACGGATGAGACTAAGTCTTTAGTGTTGCAGATGACTGGTATTTGGCATGTTCTATATGAAGCAGCCAACTGATGACCTGTAAGGTACCTGTTTCTCAAACTACAGACTCTGATGTACTTATCTCCTTGTGCAGTTGTGCATCTGGGCCTCCCCCTTCTTTTTCTCTCCTGGTTAGATCCAGTTGGCCCTCTTCTCTCAAGACAGTAATGGACACCTTTGTATGAAATCTTCAATTTCAGTTTAGCAATCTGATGCTTGGAATAACCATATATGAATACACACGCAACACTGTCTCCAGCCACTTGTCCCGAGTAGGGCTGCGGCAAGCCGGAACCTAACCCAGCAACACAGGGCGCAAGGCTGAAGGGAGAGGGGACACGCATATAATAAATGTGTCTTTCCAAGACTCTGCACTTCATTTCAGTTTTGCTTTCAGGACTTGATTGTATTTTGAAAGTGTGTTTGCAACACGGTCTTTGCAAGTAAATACTGTTCAGGGTTTTCACATGTAAGGTGTCATATGACTTCTCAGCTATAACATGCTGATCTGCTGCTTGTGTTGCACCTCCTCACTGTAGAGTATACCTGTGCTCAGGGGTTAGCTGCTCCAAACCCCAGAGGGGACAGTCATGGAGAGTCATGCTCTCTGGTCCCAGCTAAAGCTTTGTCCCCTGCTGATTATGCACCCGTCTCTGATTGACACGTTCTCACCGACTATTTTTTGTCTGGGAGCTGATTTTTTTCAAAAGCAATTAATGTACATAGTATTCACAAAGGGATTCTGCCTACCTGAGGGATTTCACAAGATGAATGAATGAATTAATGGATGAATGAAACTTTGCTAATCCCAGAGGGAAATTTTTTCTGGTTACACCAGCACACAATGTAAAACACACATACACATAACACACACACATATACATACATTGAAGACACAGAGATAAATACATATATAAGTTATGTAAATGAGTTTTGCTTGTCTGTAAATGCTGGAGGCACCTAGAACCACAGCAAATTCCTTCTATGCATCAGCACATTTGGCCAATAAAACTCATTCTGTTTCTGATTCTGAAAGGAAAGTTAGGTAGATGGTGGCATGGTGGCACAGCAAGTACCACTGCTGTCTCACAGCGCCTGGGTGGTGTGAGAGAACGTGGGTTTGATCCCCCCTCAGTCTGTGTGAAGTTTGCATGTTCTTCCCGTGTCTGTGTGGGTTTCCTCCGGGTGCTCTGGTTTCTTCCCACAGTCCAAAGAGGTGCCTGTTCAGGTTCACCCACAGTGTGTGTGACACAGAGAAAGTATGTTTCACTGGTGTATGGATGAGTGACCCATTGTAAGTAATGTATCTAGCAGGGTAAGTCACCTTGGTGAATAAGGTGTGTAGGGTGGTAACACTACATAGTATCCATTGTAAGCTGCTTTGGAGAAAAGTGTCTGCTAAATAAATAAGCAAGTATATTTACCTAATTAACCCCCTTATGGGAGGAACGCATGTTCCTACAGTGTTGTATACACCACATATGTCTTGATGAGGTCGCTGTCCAGTGGAACTACGTGGGGTTCATACTTTGCAAGGTCCTCGGTTACTATGCCCTGTCTCTGTGTCCCAGCCATCACTGTGCCTCAAGGCAGTGTCACCAGGAAGTGCTCCATGATGCAAGGCTACAATCAAACTTGCAGAGTGTGTGGAGCCATCAGAACAGCACTCATCCCTGTGCTCCAGAAAAGTGTCATAAGCCTGAAGCTAATCCAGGAACTGGGGGATTAGGGGCCTTTTCACACCAGATGGGATGGGGCACCAAGCCAATCCCTGGGGACTAGTGTCCAACATCGTTAGTGACACGGTGAGCAGCTCTGTGCATGTGCGTGTCTTTCTGTTGCGCAGGTGATAGGAGGCCTTAATGCTGTAACCCACAGCAGCACACAGGGGCAGAGGAAGGGGCTCACAGACACACTGACCACTACTCAGGTCGTGCGGCCACTGTGTGCACGTGTGTGTGTGAGAGAAAGAGAGAGAGAGGAACAAGCACGCACGTTGCTGCAGCTATTCTCTGTGGTGCAGCTGGAGCCCACAGAGTGAGGAGCTGCTGGACACCTGTGGTGAAATACAGTAACTTAGTAATGCTATTAACTGCACAGCTCTACTGGAGCATTAAAGGACACGTGTGTATGTAGGAGGGGGTCTCTCAAGTGGAGGAGGGGCTTCCTGTCACCATCCTGTCCAGCAATGCAGAGCTCCCACACACACTTGCTGTGCCCTGGCTGGAGCACCGTCGTCTACAGCAGGGACCATGGCATCGCAGGATGAGGAGGAGCACAGAGGAGGAGTGGGCGCATCACCGGGACATGGGTTCCCCACACACAGCACACACACAGGTGGGCCTCGCACTCAGTTACTGTGTTACTGTCACTGTCAGTGTGTGCTACCCTGTGTGTCTCATGTCCACTCCTTCAGTCCACGTCCCTCAGACAGCAGCTGTGTGGTTGTGATGCCCCAGTGGGATTAGAGCCCTGTGGGGTGTGAGGTGCTGCCTGTGAGCCGTGTGCTGAACTTGACCGTACCCCTAGCCCTACCCTCAACCTAAAGACATTAGAGCATACAGCAGGTGAGATGTCATGATTAGAGCTGCTGCCTTCTACTCAAAGCACCTTGGTTCGAATCCTACCTCCCTTTGATCCAGTTAGTTACCCTGGATTAGAACACCAAAAACTACCCAGCTGGGAAATCAATGTACGTCACTTTGGAGAAAAGTAGCAGAAAAGAGTGGGAATTGTTGTCGGTCATGGGGGAAAAATCACTCCCACAAAGACACTAGGCCTCCCTCCCGGCATCACGTATACCGCCTCTTCACCGTTTGACTCTGTGATCACTACCTCCATGTTGATTGTGGTTCACATCCCATCTCCCCCTGCTCTAGTCAGAGGTGTGTGTGTGTGTGTGTTTTGCTGTATGTCCTCACTGCCCCTCTCTGGCTCTGTTCTCATGATCAGATTGTTCGGGAAGAAGTCTTGGTGCACACAGGCAGGGAGAAGAAGGCCAGGAGAGGAGCAACCCAGAAATACCCCACAGGTACAGGACCCCCAGTGAGGAGATGTCAGGGTGGGCAGGGCCTTATTGGGGAGGAGTCAGGATGTACACCCAGCTGGGAGGTGTGCTCAGGACCCTGCAAATGGGTCAGCAGGATGCCCAGAAGGAGCAGCTCTTTAGCCTGGAGTCCAGGTGGGAGAGCACGCACGCGCACGCACACACACACACACACACACACTCACACTCTCTGTACTTGCACATTCCTCACACACCTTGAGTGTGGAGAAGAATATGTTTAACAACTAATGAACAAGTACAGTGACATCTTATATAAAGTTATATACTCTCCAGTTTGTCTTTTTGAAGTCCTCATTTTTCTGAATTGGCCGCACCTGGTGCTCGCTATCTCTTAAGAACCCCACACCAGGTGCAGCTGTGAATGCCAGTAGGGAGTGACTGTTTCCAGGCTCCTGTCTGCCACAAATATCACTTGTAATGTGTCCCCCCCCCCCCCCCCCCCCCCCCCCTGCAATGTTCTCTGCTTCGTTTACCACATAATATCAAGGTATGTATAGTTATTGACTATTACAGATCAGGTTCACATTTGTAAGTGGTTACTCTGGATATTGTTTTGTGAGGTCTGTCTCTAAATATGTTTATTTGATGTCATTTTATCATGTTTAGTTAATCATTTCTTAATCCTTCATTGAGCTTCAGTACTTATTTTTCAGTTTGAAGTTTTGGAAATAGTTAAATGCAACAAATGAATCTGATCTGTACAAATGTATTGCTACATTGTGTATTCCTGCTCCTACGGTCTGTTTGAAAAAATAAGCAAAATAATGAAACAAAGTCTTCAGAAAATATGTCTAACATGGTTTTAATTGTGCCATTATTCAATAAACACTTCTATCAAGATGAGTCTGTGTACATACAGTTTTACATTTATTTACTTAGCAGATGCTTTTCTCCAGAGCAACTTCCAATTAACTCTATGTAGTGTTACCAGCCCACACACCTTATTCACCAAGGTGACTTACCCTGCTAGATATACTACTTATAATGGGTCACTCATGCATACATCAGTGGAACGCACTCTCTCTCTGTCACACACACACACACACACACACACTATGGGGGAACCTGAACAGCACGTCTTTGGAGTGTGGGAGGAAACCCACACAGACACAGGGAGAACATGCAAACTCCACACAGACTGAGTGGGGATTGAACCCACAGCCTCTCACACCACCCAGGTGCTGTGAGACAGCAGCACTACTCACTGTGCTGCTGTTTGGCGTTAAAGTAGACAGTGAGAGACAAGTTTGTTGCACTAGTCACATAGATAATAGTTCATATGGAAAGTCTCATGGTAAGTCACTGGTAGCTCTTTAGGGCCATCTGTGAATAGCTGCATGTCATTGTGCAATGTGTGTTTGTGGTGCAAGTTCTCAAAGCTTATACTTTATGATCTTACTATTATTGATATTTACTCTCCTTTCTGCATGTTTCCAGATGAATAAATGTAGTGTTGTTCTCTTCAACAGTTTTTACTCTTTTTTGTTTTTTTTTCTTCCCTTATGTTCTCTTTCTCCAGCTTGGTCTATGGTCTTGCTCCTTCCTCATGATGCTCAGCTCTGCTGCCTAAACTAGATTTAAATCCTAATTCCCCCAGACACAAACACAGTCACGCACAACACAGGCTTGCCTGCAGGTCAATGCACTCAGTCCACAGCACAGATACTCTAACATACAGAAGGCACTTTCTGTATCCACTCCACTGACGTTTGAGTGTTCCCACTGTTCCTGTCTGCTGTCTGACTGAATGTCTGAAATGAAGAACACAGGAATGTATTTTAGAGACATGTGTGTTTGTGTGTTGGAACCCTGACCAGGCGCCCGCTCATCACAGACAAGTTAGAGGCCCTGCAGGGCAGCAGAGGGAAGCGGGAGGACGTCTCCTCCTCTGTTAACGGCACCCGCCAGAGCTGCAGTGCGCACTCTGAACAGCAGGTACCACCTCATGGTCCTCTGCGTTGCGACCTTGTAGCCACCGCCACCGCCAACATCAGCTGAATTGTTGATGAACGTCCACATGTGAAGTGCAGTTGTTACTTAATTAACCACTCCGAATTTGCAGGCACGTCCACCAGAGGGCCGCTTGGAACACACCATGTCCCGCACCTTGCAATCCTCCCACATGGGGGTCAGACGCACCAAGTCCCTGGACCACAGATTGATGGAGTCGTCCAGCACAGTGAGGGCTCTGCACAGGCTGTGTACACACACTCATACACATACACCCACACTCATGCGCTATCTCCTTCATGTGCATCGGGCACTTCCCGTCTCTTCCGTCCCTGCAGCCCGACCAGCTGAATTTCAAGAAGGGCTGGCTGTCCAAGCTCTTTGATGGTGGAGTGGTAAGTACCTGCTCCATGACGGTTTGTTTTGCCTGACCGTTCCGTCTTGAATTTCTCATTATAGATACACTTCTCTTTACATACCTCAGTGGAAGAAGCGCTGGTTTGTCCTCACTGACCGAAGCCTGAGATGGTACAGGGACACCGTGGCGGAAGAGGTAAACTCCAGCACCACTTTAAGAGCCCGTGGGCCACTGGACCGCTCACTGCGACACACAACATGTCCGCGTCTGTTCCAGACGGGCGATTTGGACGGCGAGGTTGACCTGTCCACCTGCTGCGATGTCACCGAGTTCCCAGTGCTGAGAAATTATGGCTTCCAGATCCATGTGAGTCAGGCTATGTTGCTGCTACTTCAGTGTTCCTGCTGGACCAGAAATGCAGTGGTTTGTTGCTGAGTCTGGAGGAACTTCAGCTGTGAAACCAGAAGTGTAACATGGAGTCAGTGTGTTTATGTGGCACTTGTTTGGCTCACAATATCCTTTGCTGATGTGCTCTGACCAGGGTGCCAAGTACATACTGTCAGTGTGCTCATTGCAGTTTGGTCATTGCTGTCAGTGCAGCTGTAACCACAGGCTGTGATTCTTCACACAGACAAAGGATGGCACCGTCACCCTCAGTGCTGTGACCTCAGGAATTCGCCGCCATTGGATACAAGCCATGCTGAAGAATGTTAAAACCATCACTGCCCCTGATGTCACACGGTAAGTGAAACATGCTGGAGGTGGACAGTTTTGCAGCTTCTCCAATGAGCGTCCATCGCCACTGAAGTTCTTTCCATCTCCTCTTGCTCACTATCCTGCTACAGGAAACCCACCTCTGTGAAGCTGTCAGGTTCCAAATGCAGGTTCAAAGGCTTCTTTGTTTGTAGTCTTTCTCCATAGTCCCCTCTACACTGTGGCCCCTCCCCCTGTCCAGAACTCCTCCCACAGTTCCCCCTCCCCGCTGGTTGATCAGCGTGTGACACAGTGACCTGTGAATTGTTTCTCTCCCAGCACGTTTCTTGAAGAGGCCAGAGCCGTGGCCCTGCCGTGTCCCACCATGTCTGGGTTAAATGCACACAGCTCCAAGGCGGAGCTACAAACACAGATGGACAACCAAAACGGTACGGAGCAGCGGAGGAGGAGGAGCCGCATCCGTGACCGCAGGCTGGAGGGACGCTACAGAACCTTTGACTGGGCTGAGTTCCGGCGAGAGCTGCTGCCGCAGAAGTTGCCCAGACCTCCTGAGAAGGCTCGGGACACAGTGGATAGGAAGGCACTGCCCACCCCAGCCACCACAATGCCGAAGGAGGAGGGAGCAAACAGAGGAGGGTGTGGCCTTGAAAAGGATCCACCCAGGGAAGAGGGGCTGAGCAGCCCTCCCAGACTGCAGCAGGAGACCAATCTGCCTTGCCAGCAAGAAGAAATCAAACCCCCTGAAGATGAGCGGCAGGTGACCAACAGCGCAAAGACACCTATGTCTGTCACCCCTGACCTTTGTTCTCCTCTGCAGAATGCGCTGGAGAAGCAAAGAAAAGCCTTGGACAGTGATGTGCTGCAGGTACGAGAGGGGGATGTTGAAGCTGGACAATCACATCTTAGTCTGAATCATTTTGTCGTCATAGATGTTACATAATTCCACACTAATGTTTTACGATAGTACCGGTACTTTATGTGTAATGAAGAAAGACACATTACCTTACACATTAAAACGTGTCATTTGTGCTACAGTGTATTTTGATGTTTAGAATACGTATAAAAGCACATTGTTTCTGATGAAATACAGAAACGCTTATATAACCCTGGTGTTGACATATAATCATTGAAGCCCATGTAAGAAAGTTTTCAGTTTGCAGTAATGAAGAGGTGTTGTCATTGATAGGAACATGAAGGTCTCCTACAGAGAGCTCTCTTTACAGCACTTTATCACAGTTAATCAAGTCATGGTGTTATTTTTTAATGTCTCTACTTTTTCCTTTATGTTCGAAACAGTCTTCTCGTGTACTTGCCGGACATACATCGTACTTATACTTTAAAGGTGCAGCATTTACCCTGGTAACCAAAGTCATTAGTGAGCAGTGTGTAATCATCGGGAGGTGAAAAGTGGTGGAGATTAACCAAATGAAACCATCTTCATATCTAGTTTTTCACTTGATACATTTGTCCCCTGCTTATAAAGTGCTGGGTAACCAACTTTTTGCCATGACAAACTTTTCTGAGAATAATTGTTTCTTTTTTCATAAACACGACTAGCATACCCATTCAAATCATGCTCCAAAGCTTCACCCAATCGGCCAACACATAGAGATCATGAATAATCAGCGCTGCCTTGCATGCTTGTGAACACCGTGCCCTAGCTCTGGTCACAGTCCTTTTTTGTGCTTTATTTACAATAACTGCAATATACTATATCCAGTATGCAGTAACACATGGCGAAATTTTTCTTAAAAATAAGTGCAGAAAACAAATTTAAATAACCAAACAAAGCAATGAACTGTTACTGTACTCAGCAAGTGAAAAGAACAACAGTTGACTGGGTTGTGGTGGGTGGAGAAAGAAGGAGGCTTGGCAGTCATTCTTGCACTCACAATACACAAATGCATGGCAACAAAATGAGTCAACCAAACCTGGAGGAAACCCACAGAGAGACTGGGAGAACACATGAACTCTGCAGAGACTGAGCAGGGATCAAACCCAAGTTCTCACACCACCCAGACACTGAGGCAGCAGTGCTGTGCGCTACGCTACCATCGGCAGCCTTCTTTAGACTTACGTTGGATAAATTTTATTATGCAGGTATTTTAATCCAGAAGTGTAAACCATTAAACCAAATTTCTGGATAAAGAGTTTGTGAGTTGAGGGGATGTCTATACAGTCAGTTTGTGTGATGCCACTGGTTTTGCAGGCACATGCTACACAAGTAGCTGCATGTAGGACTACAAGAGAAATGTGGAAGTGTTGAGGAGTCCGTGGCCTGTGTCGCATTTGACTAATGACCTGTGGGAGTAATAAACTTAACTGGACCAACAGTTGGTTTTTAAGTAGGGCACCCAATGTATATGATTGTGGGCACGCATGCAGTAAGAGCACAGTTGTTCCACCTGGACAAGGGGACTGGTGACTCCAGGTGTTCAGTATAGCCTAAAATGGGGCACCTGGTAGTGTTGTGGTTAGCATTGCTGCCCTTGGACCCAAAGGGCACAGGTTTGACCTTCACCTCCAGCCATAGTACCCTTGAGCAAGGTGTTTAACCTAATTTGCTCCAGTAAAATTACCCAGCTATATAAATGGGTAAATAGTCAGTACCTTAAATAGCTATATGGGTAAATAGTTAAATACCTTAACATTGTAAGTTGCACTGGAGAAAAGCATGGGCTAAATGATTAAATGTAAATGATGTGCGTTAGGTCACAGCCCAGAATGAGTAATGGTGTGTGATTCACTCCCCAATGAAGGACTCTCCATCTTCACCGTGGATACCGGCGAGCTCAGGCCCCCAGCATAGAACAGAAGAGCAGGGACAACCCAGGCTGAGTGAGGCCTCCAGCGAGTGGGCACTGGCACAGGTGAAAAGTGAGCTCCAATTGGAGCAGGAGCGCTCCCGGGAGTGCAGGCAGCGGTGGGAGTGTGCGGAACAAGGCCTGCGTGTACAGCTGCAAGAGCGCGGGGAGTGCCTGCAGGCTGTGGAAGCCCACCTGCTGCAGAGGGGTCAGGCGCTGTTTGACCTGGAGCAGCAGCAGGCCCTGCAGCACGACCACCTGAATGAGGCAGAGCAGCTCCAGGACAGACTGGCCGAGGTGACGGGGCACCTCGTCACCACTGAGGAGGCGCAGGCCATTTGCGAGCAGAGGCTGCAGGAGAACCTGGAGGTGCTGCAGGAAAAGCAGGAGCGGGAGCGCCACGGCCTGGCCCAATGCCTCGCCACCGCCCAGGGCAACATGTGGCAGCTAGAGCAGCGGCTGCTGGAGGTTGAGCAGCAGGCCGTGGCGCTGCTCAGTGACAAGCGGCCCACCAGGCTGGAAGCTGGAGAGGCCCAACTGCTGCTCAAGGACGATGCCATTGAGAAGCTGACGGAGAGCGTGCGGCTGCTGGAGGCAGAGAAGAGCCAGCTGCACCGACGCTGTCGGGAACTGGCTCAGCAAGCGGTCATAGCTGACAGCAAGTGGAAACAGCTCAGGGAGATGGGCTCCTGTGCCGAGAAGGCAGAGTGCGTCCAGCAGGTGGCCTGGGCCTTGCAGCAGAAGGACAAAGAGATTGAGAACATCAAGGAGATGTACGAGAAAATGCTGCAGCGGAAGGACCAGGACCTGAACGAGGCAGTGGTGAAGATGGCTGCTCTGGGAAGCAGCTTGGAGGAGACGGAGTTCAGGCTGCAAGCTAAGGAGCAGTTGCTCCGCCAGCTGAGCTGTGGAGGAGAAGCGTCCAAACTGCAGGTCAAGCTGATGAGTGCCATGGAACAAATTGTCCAGCTGGAGCAGTGCCAAGAGGGCCTGCGACTGGCACACGCTGACCTTCAGAAGGTGCACACTCAGCTTCAGCAAGACTATAATGCCCTCATACTGCACCTCAAGTCCTTCTCCATTGCTGAGACGCTCACCATGTGGAGAGATGCTAGCTGTGTGGAGGAGATGCCGGAGGACCATGGGTCTGTTCACTGTGGTGCCCCCATGGGGCCTGGCAACTTTGTGTCTCAGGACTCCTGCAAGGCTTCTGCAGGAAACGACCCGGCTGGGTTCATCTCTGTCATCCGCTGCCTGGAAGCAAAGCTCCTTGCCACAGAGGAGAAGCTCAGAGACATCACAGTGAAGCTACAGGATCAGCAAGATTCTGGGACAGGGTGGCCCAGCTGGGGGTGTGGCTCTGGGATAGAGACTTGTGCTGAATTGGGAAAGCTGAACAATGAGCATCATCAGGACACAGGGAAGTGGACCAGTTCCACCAGAGCTGTGGACCCCCTATGCAGGAGGACTCAGACCTGGATGGGGCCCAATAAGAAAGAGGTCTCGGCAGGCCTGAGCCATGATGGCCCGGTCTCAGACATGGAGCACCCCCTGCTGGTAAAGGTGGGAAGAGAGCTGAGCAGCATTGCTCATAATATCGGACTGGGAGCGGGTTTCTGGGAAGACAACTGGACTGACTGTGAAGCGAGGGACAGAAACGTGCTACAAGAAAACAGGGCGAAACGCATTGCAGAAATGTTGGCTTTTGAGGCACTGGTTCTGAGCAGGATGGCATCCTCCATACGGAGTCAAAATGCGGACCTTTTCCTGAACCTCAGTGAGATTTACCAGGAGGTGGAAAAACCGAACAGCAACGATGATGGTGATGGAGAGGTTGATGTACATGCTTTGGCTCTCAAACTGAGAGTGGAGAGTGAGTTTTGGATAGAAGTGGAGAAGCTAAAGATGTGCCAAGATGGTGCAGAGTCAACCGAAGGCTCTTTCATTGAGAACCCTTGTGTCAAAGCCAATCTGGACTACGCAGTTCAGAATCTGAAGCTTCTGTATAAGGTGAAATTCCAGAGACTCCAGGAGGACGCAGTGAACATGCGGAAAAGCTCACCGAGCCGAGACTGGACCCTGAGAGGGAAAGGAGAGGCGGCCAAGAGTCCAGCTGTGGATCTGATCCCTGAAGACATCCAAAAGGAACCAGCCTGTTACCTTGAGAATCCCAGGATGAACCGTCCTGGGGACCTTCCATCCTATAGTACCACGATGGAGTCCCTTCGACTCAGCCAAGACACTCTGGCCTCTGAGCTGGAGGCTCAGGCTGTGTTCTTGCAGCGCCTCTCCAGGGAGGTGGGGATGAGCCTCGAGTGGAAGAGCAGCGGTCTTCACCTGTGGCTGGAGGCTGTCTACAGGACAAACTCCTGCTACAGCAAGGTCTCTGACACCTGGGACCACACCCATTGCCTGCAGGAGGCCATGGTCCAGGCCCAGGTGGCCTACGTGGTCTGCAGACTGAGGGCAGAACACAAGAATAGCCTGCAGCTCTGCAGAGATGCAGCCTCTCTGCAGGCAGAGAACAAACACCTGCGCAAGGAGCTGCTCCAGCTGCAGCAGCATTTGTCCCAGCTGGAGCAGACAGAGACCCGGCAGCAGGCGGAGGCATTACAGGTAGAGCAGAGAAGGGCTCCGACTGAGCTGGCACTCGTAGAGGAGGCGGCTGAAAACAAGCGCAAGCTGGAGCTCGTCCTCATCGAGATGGAGAAGATGGAGGACCGACACGAAGAGCACATACAAAAGCTGGAGGAGACCTTTCAGAGGAGGCTCCGTGAACTGGGCAGCAGCCACGAGGAAGAGTCACCACATTGCCGAGCTCCACCAAAGCATGCCTCTATCCAGCTTACGGACTTGGTGGCGCTGAGGAAGAGGATCCGGGAGCTGGAGGCACAAGTGAAGGTCATGAAGAAGGAGCTGGGGAACAAACAGCTGGAGAAGAGCATTTTCTGCCTGAAAGAAGAATATCAGCAGGATCTGGAGCACTTGAAGGTCTCCTTTCTTTCTCCATCTGTAGACCATGGCTGTGTAATGGTTGGTCAGATGTACACATCAGTCTCCATCAGTTCCAGGTCTAGTCATGCTACAGGTAACTGATATGTCTCTAAATATTATTTAGAGTAAAATTAACTCATCCATCATAACAAGGTTCAGTACAATGAATAACCACTATGACTTATGTAAGTACATACCCTTTTTAACATGAAGCACTTTTGATTTAGTACAACAGTGCTATTGTCCATTAGGTGGTCAGTTCACTGCCAGAAGGGGAGTAGGGTGCGGTGGCGCAGTGGGTTGGACAGGGTCCTGCTCTCCGGTGGGTCTGGGGTTCGTGTCCCGCTTGGGGTGCCTTGCGACGGACTGGCGTCCCGTCCTGGGTGTGTCCCCTCCCCCTCCGGCCTTACGCCCTGTGTTGCCGGGTTAGGCTCCGGCTCCCCGCGACCCCGTATGGGGTGTGTGTGTGTGTGTGTGTGTGTGTGTGTCTCTTCACTTCCAGAAGGGTGCATGTAAGAAGCCCAGTGGCCACTGCTCTGCTTTCCTTCAGCCGGTCAGTCGGAGCTTTTAGATAGGAAGAGTTGAGTCCCAGTGCAACTCTGAGGCTCTGTGTGCTGGACAGCTCCGTAGAAAGAGTGCGCTATTGAAGAACAGGTACGAACGAGAGTCTCGGTGCTGCTCTTGTTTACTTCACAAAGACCGCGGTGTTACCGCTGTACGCGAGGCCCCGGTTCGGAAACTCGGTTTGAAATGAGTAAAAGGCGCACGAAAGACACACGGCTTCACCCGCAGCCGCTGCAGAAAGGAGCCTTTTCAGCGTCACTTGTAGTGCGTCTGGAGTCGAAAGAGGAGAAAACGGAGCGCTCGGCGCCGAAGCGCTTGTTCAGCGGGAAGCACGCAGCTGGACTCAAGGAACAGGGTAAAACAACCACAATGGGATGTAAAAGAGAGTAAATAAAAAGACACTATTTATTTTCTCAGTGCAGGGTTTCCCCCACTGGAGAAAAGCTCTGTAGTTATTGATGCATCTGGTGCTCAGATCATGTTCATGATGTCATTAAAATACAGACAGTTGTGACCTCTGTACAATTGTACAATGGGAATTGATAATGAATTTGGGAAATTTTACGACTGAAAGAGGAGTAACATTTTTATTGCAGATCAAGTATCATTATGCATAATGTAACATTTATTTTGGTATTTTAATTTCTGGTGACGTATTTTCGATCCAGGAACTGACACTTTTTTTCCATCAGAAGTAATGGTACTTTGACCCCTAGCCAAGGGCTGGATTCACACTCAGATTTATTCATTTAGCAGATGCTTTTGTCCAAAGCAACATACATCTCAGCAAAAATCCAATTTGTGCGTTACATTAAGAGAAAGAGACATGGCTATGGACATGTGACTCTTGAGTGAACCTGGTTTGTTAACCTAGTTTCATAGAACATATGAACCCTGTCATGTGAGGAACAAGTGTATATATTTTGAATGCTGGACTGCAGCCATCAGTCCCTGAAAGTTTGGAGGAGTGCTGGGGTACTCTGGATCGATAAGCCACACTAGTGAAACCTGGAGGCAAGTGGGGATGTTCGTTTCTCCTGAGAGCAGGAGCTTTTCTGCTCGTCAGACTTCCGGGGACTGTGGGCTATGAGTGTGCCCTGCGGGGCTGCTGGAGTAGCTCTGTGAAGTGCTCTTGCCTGGATCTCAGTGTTTGGCCTGGACCCTGTCTGCTGCATCTGCTGCTCCACTGACCCTGGCTTTGTGCCTTTGTGTGTATGTGCGCGCACCCGCTTGTCAGGTCACGTGCCAGCTGGGCTTCGCTGCCATGGAGGATGCCCATCAGAAGGCAATGGAGGAACTGCACAAGCGGCACCAGACGGAGACGGCCAAGCTGCAGGAAGAGCGAGACAGACTTCTAGCTGAGGAGACAGCAGCCACCATCGCCGGTAATGTACCGCTACTCTCCCAGGCGTGTGCGTTGCTCATCATCGCTGCCATGCGTGACCTGACGGCGAACGTCTGCCCTGCCCCCACAGCCATCGAGGCGATGAAGAAGGCCCATCACGAGGAGCTCAAGAAGGTCCAGAGAGCCCAGCTGAGCAGGAAGTCCGACGCGGATGAACTAGGCTGCCATTACGAGTGAGTAGCTCTGCCTGCCCGTGTGTTTGTAAGGTCTGTCCTTGCCCCAGCTGTGCATCTGAGGCCTGAGTGTTTGACTGCGGCGCCCCAGGGAGGAGCTGAAGTCTGTGCATCGGGAGCTGGATGTGCTGTCCCAGCAGTACTCCCACAAGTGCTTGGAGAGCACACACCTGGCCCAGGCACTTGAGGCCGAGAGGCTGGCGCTGCGGCGCTGCCAGCGGGAGAACCGTGAGCTGAATGCACACAATCAGGTGAGCCAACAGGGAGCAGTGTCTCCCACACACGTGGAGCACCAGCCTTGCACACGCTGACGCAGAAAAGTGGCCCGTGTCCAACACTCACCTGCCTACAGGAGCTCAACAGGCAGCTGAGGGAGGAAATCTCGCGCATCCGCAGCGGCCCGCCGGCTATCGGGGCCGGGCCCTCGGGGACTCGGAGCTCCGAGCGGTACGAGATGGAGGTAGGCAGCTTGCGGTCACCCCGCCTCCTGGATGCGCGTGCACCCGAGTGCCTCCAAACAGAGACAGAAGTTGTAACATTTCTCCTCCTGCAGGTCTTACTGCATGTGAAAGAGGCTGAGCTTCAGTGTCTGAAGCAGGAGCTGTGTTCGCTGCAGGACGAGCTGCAGGCGCTCCTCAGGATACGACACGCTGCTCGACCTGACCGCTCCCAGAGTGCTGAGCGCGGTGCTGGCGACAAACACAGCAGCCAGCTGAGCGTTACCAAGGCCCAGGAGGAACACCTGGCAGCTGTGATGGAGGCCCGTGGTAGGACATCCACGCTCTACTAACGCTTCCCAACCGCTCCAGAGACCCCCGTTCTGCTGGTTCTGCATTTGTCACAATTACAATTAAAAACTAACTGCATGCCTTCACATGCAGGTGTGAAATGTGAAAGCAGCACCGGGTCTCAGAGAAAAGAACGCAACCAGTCGGCCCGGTCCAGCAGAGGCGTGAGATCGAAGGTCAGTGGCTACAGCACTCGGAACAATAAATAATTGTGGGCGAGTATGATGGTTAATGAATAACGCAGGGTCACTACTGCACACAGAGTCTGAAGGAAGGCCTGACTCCCCAGGAGTGCACGAGGCTCTTTGAGGACGCGGACTCGAGGAAGATCTGAGAGAGCAGAGGCACGGCAGCGCAAACACCCTGATGGCTCGCATCTCAGACTATCTGGGAGTACCACTGTGGGGGTCACTGAATGAGACATTGCTGAGGGGTGCAGAGTACAGCACTGCGGCGGGGGGGGGTGCCAAATGACATCCGAAGTACGGTGTTCATATTTCAGACGTGAACTCTTCTTTGTTCTGTGTGTTAATGTCCCTGTCTTTGTATGTCTTTGTTGTGCTACACACTTCAAAGGTTAATAAATCCTCCGTCTCAAAGGTGTTGGTTTGCGTGTGGTTCTGCGGAGTCCTCCGTGGTCCACACACCTCCTCCCATGGTGTCTAAGGGTCACTCACATGTGTGATTCTGCACTCGTTTTGTGTCAACTACTTATGTAGGACAGGCAACTAACCATGTGGGTGATTTTATACCTGTTATTCCTTTCCCGTGTGCTCACTCTTAATCTGCAGGTGGCCTCATGCAGGAGGAGGAAGGAGCATTCTTTTTCAACACACCATTTTTTTTTTTTAAAACAGTTTTAGCATTTAAACTGGGGGCATTGGGGAGACTTGACCTCAGCTCACCCGAAGGCAGCCCTCACTCGCCATCAAAAGGGCCAACTGCAACCCACTCATGAGTGACACAGAGGCCTGCATGGTCACACCTGGGAAGCCTCAGTAGAGACATTTGTAAGGGCATCACTGACTCATCATTAACAGGCTGCTGTTCTTCATCTTGCCTTTCAGTTGAGTTGTGTTTTTGCTACTCACTGCTCAGTCATCCAGGCTCCATGACAGCAGTGCAGCCACGAAAGGAATCATTCCAGCAGCACTTGACAACAGGAGGGCTGCTTTCACACGCCCCTATGTGTCTCTAGGGAAGGGTCGAGGTGCTTGTCTGAGTGGGGTGACCGAGAAAGATCGGGGATTCAGAGTCCAGGGTGTCGCTCCGCATTACGTGAGCCCACAGCAACAGGACTGAATACTGAATACCTGAGTTGTTGCCATGGCTGTGTTTCTTGTGCTCTAGGCTTTTCAGATCATTTCCCACAGATCTTCCCAGTTATTCCAAGCTCTTGATTCATTGTTGTGACTGAGGAAAATGATGCGTTGAGCTCCAGAGCCAAACTGCTGTGACCTCCCCACAGATGAGACCCAGAGGAAACGCAGAGGTGGCCAGCACTTAACGGTCTTCCTGTGACAGACCCACGGACTCCCAAAAGCACTCAACTCTATTCTCAGCTGCCACCCACAGCCCCTGCACTGTCACGGTTCTACCGGAACAAGTGCTTGTGGGGCACTTTGCATGAGTGGAGCGGAGGATGCCGCGGTCATGGAGCCGAACAGCTTCCTGGAATATGTCCTCCTGGACCTGCCGTTGGTCACGTCACTGTCAGCGAGGGAGCGCACAGCATCGGGAGGAAGTACGGAGCCTGTTCCACACGCGTGTGCTGGCATCGTTTTTTCCTAAATCCCACAGACTGCTATAGTTCTCCGTGTGGCTCCATCCCAACAGCTCAGACCACAGGCACCTGACTAACCCTAACATCCGAGTCTTTTTACTGGGCCGATTCCACTGGACTCATGACTGGGCTCAGTACTTACACCTCAATAATTATAACGCAGTCATTTAACCTGGCTGAACCTTGGCCTGCCTGCTATTTAATCTTGAGCTCTTCTTTAATGTGATGTTTTTCTGAGCTGGTTTTACAAGAGTCCCCTTCACAAAAGGGCCCTTTCAGTCCCTTCAGTTGTGTGTCAAGGATGAGCCCCTGTGCTGTGTGCTCATAGGTGCAGCTCTGCGCAGGACCCTATGCCTAACGCTCCGAGCATGACGTTGCAGGAAGGACTGCGTATTCCAGAACCTCTGAGTTCAGAGCCAATATTCGACTGTAGTCTGCTCCCAAATGAGTGGCAGGCTTTTAATGAGAGCAGCTGAACTTCTGGTACAAAAAATAAAGTATTACGATTTGAACCGTTTTTTTACCGTATCATCTGCAGGTCATTGGTCACTTGACAGCTGTTTTTCTACATCCTGCTCAAGAGCCCCAGGAAGCCCAAGGGAGAGATCTGAGCGGGTGAGGTAAAGACAGGTGGGTTCCACCTGTGCCAAGTGGGTCTCCACTGTGTCCGTCGCTCAGTTAATAAAATAAACTGCCTCTTTGATCTATGGCATTTAATACCCACACATATACAATGGCTACAACCACTTGTCCCGAGTGGGGTCGCAGAGCCTAACCTGGCAGCACAGGGCGTAGTGCCGCAGGGCGTAGTGCCGCAGGGGGAAAGAACACACCCCAGACAGGACACCTGTCCGCCACAAGGGACCCGAGACAGGACTTGAATCCCAGACCTGCGACACAGCGAGCCCCAGCCAAACTTGCTGCACCACCCCTGCATTTTGTACTTTCCATACTTTCTCATAACAAAGTGCCAGCTGCAGAACCGTGAAACCAGTCAGCTTTCCCATCTGCTAGATACACTACCTACAACGGGTCATTCATCTACGCATCAGTGGAACACGCACACTATGGGTGAACCTGAACGGCACGTCTTTAGGAGAAAACCCATGCAAACACAGAGAGAACACGCAAACACCACACAGACTGAGCAGAGATCGAACTCACGTCCTCTCGCACCAAGCAGGCTCTGTGAGACAGCAGCGCTACTCGCTGTGCCACCCACAAAAAACCTCACTACCCCATGTGAGGATTGAACTCACGACCTTCAGCTCCCGAGACTGACCCGCTACCTAGGCTGTTGTAAATTCTCCCCATCACTCATAGCAGAGAGACCAACACGGAGTGTCCTCACAGCACTGTGTTAAACTAGTTTTTGGACAGACTAACATTCCACCTTCATGTGACATGTAATGTGAGCAAATAAGAAGTAATGATAGGCTACTGTCCACGTTTCCTGCCCCGTGGCAAGCGCGGTGACAGCTCTGGCGGAGCTGTTGAGTCCCTGTCTGTAAAATACACTAGTGTGACACTCAAACAGCACCGTAATTTACACCAAGAAAGTCTAAGCGCTACAAAAACTGCAAAAGGAAATCAGTGTGTAAACATGCATGAAGTTGAGCGTGGATTTTCTGTAAATAAAACATTTATGACCACGTATGCCTCAGTAATAATATGATCATTTTAATTGACCCTGACCATGTGCATGTTCTTCGGGAGCCACGTGTGTAGCACCCTCCCGTGCTGTAGGGTGGAAGCACACACTGCCATTGCTAAACCTGAGGACAGTGAGAAAGTCTAACACACACACACTCCCAGATCTCACTGGTGTGTGGAGCTCCAGTGCAGCAGATGGAGCCTTCAAGTACAATGGGTGCCGAGGATCATGGAAGGATCCTGCAGCCGCGAGGCCACCGAGTGCTGTCAGGTAGGGAGTTCCAGCACACCCGAGGCCCGCTCACCCACTTTTGTTCCTGATGCAGAGATGTGACACAGATGTGTGCTCTGCTCAGTATACTTGAGGGCAACACTAGCTCCTTTTGTTCCTGTTGCCGTAGCGTCGAGTCCACGTCGTTAGCAGAGCCCCGCCCACTCTGGTCGCACCCCACAGTAGCTCCAAGTTGAACACCTTGTGGAAATGGAGCTGCATGTCCCTCCCGCACTCATCTTGTTCTTTTCCACCTCAGCGCTGCGTGTGAAGACCAGGACTGGAGGCCGCGTCCGTGTCCTCGTCCGGCTCAGGGGGGTGTCGACTTCCCAGAAGCTCGCCGGTGGATGTGCTCCAGGTACCGAGGATGCGGGTTCTCCTTGACAAACTTCTGGATATACCAGGAGGTCAGGTGGGCCTTCAGGTCCTCCTCCACCACAAAGTCCATGGCCGCCTCAAGCAAACGAGACACGCAGTCCTTTAACGGTCTTGAATGCTTACTAACATTTTGACAAGGATGGCCGAAGAGTCCGTGGAGCAAATCCGAAAGAGTACAAAGAAGCACCGAGAGCGAAGTCAGCCAGCTCCCTCCCCCAACGCACCTTGGCCAGGTGTTTGGCGATTCCCCGCCCCCTGTATGCGTCAGGTACCTGCGTGTGCTGGAGGTCGATGGTGCGCTTGCCCACATAGTCGTAGAGAAGCACAGCGCGGTCGTGGGAGCCTGCAGGCCACAGCAAGGACAACTGTTACCGTGTACGGCCACGATGTCCACACAGGCGGTGCCGCTCTGCGTCGCAGTCGGTGGAGCGACACGATGACACCGAGAGTACAGAGCAGGGACACAAAGTGACAGAGAGAGAGACAAACTGAGAGAGACAGGCAAGGGAGACATGATGTTACACGCGACGTCACATGGTGACAACGAAAGCTCATAGCCAGGTGATGGCCTTTAGTACAGAGTACGCAGTAAACAATTCATCGTTTGGCATAACAAATGATGTATATATCGGCAACAGTAAACTTTAGTTATAGTACTGCCGAAGTACTAGGCCAAGGACTAAAAGTTTATGAACAGTATGTATTTCTGAATGGAGATAAGGAGGGGGGGAAAAAAAAAAAAAAAAAAAATCAATCCAATCCAGTTCAGTCTAAAACTGCCGCCGTTTCCTGTTGTGTTCCACCCTCATCGTCGGGTTGGTTTCCATCATGTTTATCTACTCCGCATGAGCCATCTCGCCTCTCTGCGAAGGATCTTCAGAAATGACAGGGATAAAACTGCAGAAAGAGCGAACAACAACATAACATATCACTATCACTATCACTATATTCCCGGAAATCAGCTGTGAGATCACATGTGCGTCGGCAACCAATCACACACCACAACCAGGAATGAAACGTTAGATGACCTTTGCAATGTTGGCCAATAACACACCACAACCGGGATATCACGTGTAAGTTTCTGGCCAATCATAAACGAGAAGCCGGATCTCCGCTGCAAGATCATGTGTGCAGCGCTGGCCAGTCAAACACTGTGCCCAATTTTAGTTTGTGTCTGAACCTGCAGGAACCGCCGTTCGTTCTTATACCGTAATGGTATTTTCCACCCCTGCAGTATAAGAGCCGACGCATAATTTGGGAATACCTTAATTTAATTTAAGAAATAAACATATAAGTACGTGCAAGTGCAAGGTAACAAACTAGCCTAGGTTCCCTCGAGAGTCACATGTCTGCAGCCGTGTCTCTTTTATATTAATGTAATCATGCATAAAATTGGACTTTTGCTGAGATGTACGTCGCTTTCGACAACATCCGCTAAATGAATAAATGTAAATGTGTAGAGTGGAGGAATGTTTGTGTGTTACAATAGATGGGGCTAAAAAAAGATGTTATTATAGGGTTAATTATTAATTGCAGCTACTCGTGTGATGAACATTGGTAGAAATAAACTAAGTGTACTTAAGAATCACACGTCTGCATCTAAGTGTCTCTTTCTGCTGTGTAATGAACACACACACTTGTATTTCCTGTATGTGATTTTCGTCTCTTTGGAGAAAAGTGTCTGATAAATAGAAAAATGTATGTAATTGAAGTGTAATAATTGTCAGGTATGGTAAATGATTGTAAAATTTTCGATGGATATTTCTTCTCATTCATTGTTATCTTCATTTAATGTCTGCACTTACTGCTTAAAATGTTGGTCTTTTATATATATTGTTACGGTTTGAGCGGGAAATGTGTTTTTTTTTTGTGATTGGCTGGATTTGGGTGACGTACAGGGGGCTATAATAAGGGCGAGGAGGAAAGAGGAAAAGCCCGGGGCCGCTAAGCACGCTGGGAAGGCGGCCTGGAAGCGCAGGTTCCTGAGGAAAGGGGTTTCTTGGACCCAGTGCACTATTTCCCTCTGAGCCGCAGTTCTAATAAACGTTCCTCATGAACACTGTCTGTGTCCTTCACCCGGTCCGGACCCCGAACCCTGAACGCCGCGCGCCCCGATAGGAGATCTGATGTTAATCCTTGCGAAGTGTTGTATGTGATGTAAAAGAAGACGAAATGAGACAATTTTAAAAGTTTTTTTTTTTCCCCTGTTAATTTTGTTGTGCAGTAACGAGAGTAATGTTACGTTTGGTAATGTGATGACTTGGAGAAATGTTTGTGTGTGTGTATATTTATTACCTTCCTTAATAAGTGGATCAAAATCCAGGTACAGGCAGTGAAAGGAGCTCCTTCTCGCGCACTGAACCCAAGCGCCGCTGCAATGGGGCCTGCAGCTGCAGCACCGCCCCCCGCTGGTGACGTGGGCTGAGGCCCCGCCCACATGGTGTATATCTGACTATTCTGTGGAAGATCTGAATAAGGCTTTTTTTTTTTTTTTTTTTTTTGGACTTGTCACAACAAGTCAGGAGCTTATACTGTGTGGCTCTGGGCTCTGGGCTGTGGGCGGTGGGGAAGAAATTACTGTTCACCTCTTGTGTGTTCTTGTGACTTCTGGGTTTCTTTAACTCGCGCGCATATTTCCAGTATCACTCTGATTATTGTAAACTGCTTCCGCCTTTCTTGGAAGGTGTTTGGGAATTACCAGAGCCTGGAGCAGCTCAACTCATGGAGAAGAAAGAAGGTAAATGCGAGCACTTCCCTCTGTCACCAGCTACAGCTAGAAAGCACTCTTTTCCAAGAGCAGTTAGACGGAATGTGAATCCTGCATGTAGAAGGTCGGTCCCATTTGTGTTTGGGGAGGAGCAGACGGCACAGCAGGGCGTGTGGTTGTATTTGTTGCGGTCCGGTCGACAGGTGATCTTGACTGGAACACCAGGGCCTGGAGCTGTTGCATGGACTGAGATAAATTTTAATTTGGCAATATTTTCATATGATCATTAGGTCGCAATAAGAAATCATCTGTCACCTCAAGCTCATTGTAGACAAGTGAAGTTTGAACCCTTAAAGTCTAATGCTCACAACACATCGCCAGGTGTGGTGTTCCCTTGGAGCAAAATGGCCAAAACAGAGGAAGAGTTTTGTGAACATTTTTCACGTTTCTCTGATGTATTCAGCAGCAGCTTGACGAGAAAACATCGTCGGTCCCAAGAGGGAGCCCTGCAGAACACCGCCTTGAACTCGGAGCGCTCGTGATTGTTGATGAAAGGAACAACTGTAAATGCAAACAATATTGCCAAAGTACCAGAAATGTACACAGAATGAGAACTATTGCATTATCTAGATAAAAGGTGAACATGTAGACACTTGTCCAGACAGGCCAGTGTGAGAAGATATGAATGATGTACAGTATGGAAAAGTGAACATCACACATTATTAAAGGGAACAGTATGAAAGGCACTGTGTGTGGAAGGCTCAGTACAGGAGAACTTTTTGGATCAGATGGTCTCAGTGTATCCATAATAATTGTGGGTAATATAGTTTCTGTGCTGTGGTCCAGACGGAAACCAGGGCGGCACTTCCCTGCGTAAACACATGTTCTTTGCGTAACAACTGTAATTTTGTTTCCTGAAAATCTGCTTGTGAAATAAATTCTTGTAAAACAAACACTTAATTGGCATTAATTTAAAATAAGTGTTTAGGAGTCATAAAAAGTTGACCCATATTTTCTGCGAAACATGCAAAATTCCTGGTTTATCTATTCAAAAGAGGAGAAAATATAATTGAAACCCAAGTCTAGAACCTCAGAACTGCTCTGTGCACCATTAAATCCAGGTTTAAGACCCACATGTTTAAAATCACTTATTCGTACCTCATGTTTGTGAGCTTCTTTTTTCTGTCGTCTTTCTCCCTCTTTCTTTATTCTTTATTCTGTGTTTATTCTCTTGTTCTTGGGTGGCATCATGGCACAGTGGGTGACTTACAGCTTACGGTGTATGAGTTTGAATTGGGTTCAGTCTGTGCAATTAGCACGTTCTGCCCATGTTCATGTGGGTTTCTTGCAGGTGGTCTGGTTTTCTCCCATAATGCAAAGATGTGTTTAGTGAACTGCTGAAAATTCCCATTTTCGTGTGTGTGTGTGTGGGGCACTGCCCCGAGATGGAATGATGCCCTGTCCAGTGTGTGCCCTGCCTTTGCACAAGCAGTTATTAATAATGCATGTAATCCGATCTTTAATTGTGTCAGTCTTGAGAGTTTTGGCGTTCGTTGCGAATGTCTTCAGAACTCGGCTAGCTTCAGGTCGTACTCTTCGGAAGGTCATCGGTGGGAAGCGAACAGGAAATTGAATAACGGTCCTTAGTCATTATACTGCCTCTCAAGAGATTGCTGACTTCATCACTTGAAGTTTTAAACTGGTTGGCAGGGCTTCCCTTTGCCTTCTCACGGTCAGTGAGCACTGTACCATTTCTCTGCTTTGGACCAAAATATTGCGACGGACGACGGTTTTGCTCCATGACCGAAAGTGTCAACGTTTCAGAGACGCTCAGACAGCTGCAAGCAAACAGGGATGCGCAGGAGACTCCACTCAGCAGGTGGAGAGCTGCTCATGCTGAGGAGTTCCTGCAAAGTGACAGCGAGTTCACAGCTCCTTCTGCAGGTTTTGTGGCACAGGCTGAATTCTCGGTGAAGCGGCTTTTCGCTCTGTGTGGACAGCAGCTGTCGTTTGAGTCCAGCACTCGCTGCTGTCATGAAGAGATCTGCACTGTTTCTTTCCGCCCCAAACACGCACACCACCCTGCTCCTCCGCGTCCGCCGAGCTTCAGAGATCCTGCATGTTCCGACAGGAGCGTGACGCGCGGCTCTCCTGCTCCGCAGCTCCTCGGGTGCCCAGATTCCTCACATAGTTGTCCCTGCACAGCTCAGAAATGCGTTCCGCTGCGTCCCGCAGTCCGGGCGGGGTTTGCAGGAGCCACGCTGGCCAGAGAGCACAAGCGCAGAGCTCAGGACTGGGTTTGTCACTTCTATCTGTGGGAGGTGTGGACATCTGGGCCCCAGAGGGCTGCAGAACTTAGGCCTCATACTAACCCTGATCTCTGTCGCACAGGGAAGAAGAAGCACGGCCTCTCCATCCCGGACGAGGTGTTCTGTCAGGAGGAGCTGGACCCCATGTGAGTGACCTGCTTGAAAAGGTTTCCCCGTAAGCTGTTGCGCTGCTGATGACCCCCACGCGTCTGGTGGGCCTCACCCCCCACGCCCGCCCACGCGCTCGGCTCAGCTGTAACTGTGTTCGCAGGCCGCCGCGGAACCTCGACTCCAGGGCTTTCATCACCATCGGAGAGAAGGTGTGTGTGAATGGCCAGCAGTGTCACTGTCCTCCAGCAGGGGGGGCTGCGAGTAAAGAGCGCTTACACGTGCTCGCTCGCTCGCTCTGCTGAAGCTGTGCGTGACACCTTGTTTGGATGGAGCGCACGCGTGCGAACACACTCACTCTAACACACACTCCCAGAACTTTGAGGTACAGGCAGACGACCTGGTGGTGCTGTCAGAGCTGGGCCGCGGGGCATATGGGGTTGTGGAGAAGGTTCGTTACGCTCAGAGCGGGATCATCATGGCAGTGAAGGTAAGTCGCCTCCGGCCGCAGTGGCTGCTTCATCCTGCGTACGAGGATGACGATGACGATGACGATCATCATCATACAGTACATTCAAGCTTCAAGCTGCGTTTCAACCCCACAGAGGATTAGAGCCACAGTCAACAGCGAGGAGCAGAAGCGGCTGCTGATGGACCTGGACATCTCCATGAGGACCGTGGACTGTCCGTACACGGTCACCTTCTACGGGGCCCTGTTCAGAGAGGTGGGCGATGCGTCGTCTGCGAGCCTGTGACACTCTGGTGGGCCCCCACCCCCGTCCCACGGCCAACCCTCATGTTCCTTAGGGAGACGTGTGGATCTGCATGGAGCTCATGGACACGTCGCTGGACAAGTTCTACAGGAAGGTCATCAAGAAAGGGAAGAAGATTCCCGAGGACATCCTGGGCAAGATCGCGGTGTCGGTGAGAGCCTTTTGCCGGAGCGCTCCAGGAGCCTGACCCTTCTGCTGGTCACGCTCGGCACGCCTGCAGGTTTTCACTGCGTGTTGCGAACATCTCTGTCCCCAGATCGTCAAAGCGCTCGAACATCTGCACAGCAAGCTGTCGGTGATTCACAGAGGTAGGACTCCGTCCGTCTGCTACCGCACCTTCCTTTCTGCGCATTCTCCTTCACGCCTTCCTCCCGGCACTTCGTTGCGTCTCCCTCATCCTCCGGTTCTCTTTTCTCGCTCGTGTGTTGGAGACGTGAAGCCCTCCAACGTTCTCATCAACATCGAGGGTCACGTCAAGATGTGTGACTTCGGCATCAGCGGCCATCTGGTGGACTCTGTGGCCAAGACGTTGGATGCCGGCTGCAAGCCCTACATGGCGGTGGGTGTCACTTCTGCCGACGGCGGCGGCGGTTGAGCGCGGGGTGACCCGGCGCTGACCTTCGCCCACACGTGTCTCCGCAGCCAGAGAGGATCAACCCTGAGCTGAGCCAGAGAGGCTACAACGTCAAGTCGGACGTGTGGAGCCTGGGAATCACTCTGGTGAGTGCCGCTCGAACCCGAACCCCAACGCCAGCGCTCGTCCAGCTGCCGCAGGGGCCGACAACGGCGTGCTGCTTCGTCGTGCAGGTGGAGCTCTCGATGCTGCGCTTCCCGTACGAGTCGTGGGGAACCCCGTTCCAGCAGCTGAAGCAGGTGGTGGTGGAGCCGTCTCCGGCGCTGCCCTCCGACCGCTTCTCGGCCGACTTCGTGGCGTTCGCGGCGCACTGGTGAGGAGCGCCGGCGCTCTGCTGTCTCTTGTGCCCCGTTGGCGCGTCACTCACTGCAGCGCGTCCCTTCCTGCAGTTTGAAGAAGGATCCCAGGGAGCGGCTCGGCTACCTGGAGCTCATGGTAGGTGCGGTCGCCGTCTCTGGGTGAGGAGTGCGTGGAGCGGGGTGTGTGGGTGGGGGGTCCGGCACCTTCGCTCTCACACCTCTCTGTCTCGCCCGTCTTTGAGGAACAACCCTTCTTCAAGACTCACGAGTCCAAGGAGACAGACGTGGCCTTGTTCGTGACGGAGATCCTTGACGACGGGTTCGCCGCAGGGGGGGAGCACCGGTGACCGTCCGCAGGCTGCAGCGGGGCTGCCCAGCTCCTCTGGTTGCCATGCTCACCGCCTGCAATGGCATCACTCCATGTCTGCAAAGTCTCTCTCGTTCTCTCTAACTTCAGCTACTGCTATTTAAAGAAACAGGACTCTGGTAAAATGTGGTAAACTGGTGTTCTCGGTACGAGCCACTTGCTGCTTTCATTGGCCAAACACAGCTTTGCACAGTTCAGCTGGACATTTTCAATAAAAAAGCTGCTGTTAAAAAGCACAGTCTGAGTAACTTCTGTGTGAGACCCTGAGTGGTCATCAGTGTCTTCTACTACTGTGTGGCTGGTTCAGCTCCCTTTTTGGCTTCAGGATGCTCCCTAGAGCATCTCTAAAAGGGCCCAGTCCGAGCTGTCGGAGCAGCCAGCGTGTCCTGTTGGAGTGCCTGAGTGTCATAAGGCAGAGGACACTGGTCCTGGATGTCCCACAGAGTGCTCTTTGGCTGCCGCCCTGTGAGCCCCACTGGGTTGTGAGGTCGCACCCAGGGCCGAGGGCCCTTCCCTTTGGGGCTCCGACTGAGCTCCCTTCCCCTGACTTGGCTACATGTGCGAGGGGTTGAGGAGAACTGGCTGTGTGGTGCAGTTGGCTAGCTGTAGGAATAGTTGTGCCGGAGGTTGTGGGTTCGGTCCTGTGGAAGCATCATCTTTTGGGTGATGTAGGAGGCGTTTTACAGTTCCTTAACTATATCTGAAATATCCAAGGAAAGCTATGTGTAGCAGCTCTGTGGAGCAGTGGGCTGAGAGGTTGGGCTGCTAACCCCATGGTTGGGGGTTCAAATCCTACCACCTGATGTGGTGAGGTGTGTGTGATGGAGAGGCTGAGAGTTGGCAGGTGGTGGGTGTGAGAGACAGTGAGTGAGTGAGTGAGTGTGTGTGTGTGTGTGTGTGTGATGGAGGGATAAGGTGGGAAGGTAAGGGAGGGATTCTTATAATTTAAAAAAAAAAAATATATATATATACACCTCTAAGGAGGCATGCTTACTCCCTGAGAGGGTTACACACCCTTCTCCTCTAGGGGCATAGTTCTCCTTCTTCCCTTCTCACCCATACTCTTTGAGTCTTACTCCCTTCCACTGCTTGCAAGGGGGTGCTCCCTCAGGGGAGATGGTTACTGTCCTCCAGCCTCTTTATGAGTCTCCCAGGCCTCCACTTCACCATCTTTTCACACCTTCATTATCCCCTTCTGCAGGGGTTTTTCCACCACATTTGAACTTCTTGCACATACAGGTTGTCACCCCACCAACTCCAGGAGGGTCTGATGCTGTAATCAGACCACCATCGTAACCATCGTCACCACCGTAGCATTCTCTGGCACATCTGTTTGTTACCGCCCCAGACTGGATTTGAACCCGTAACCTGCAATTGAGCATCTCGTTGGCTTACAGACTGTGCCATACCACCGTTCCTGCTGCACCTTCTCAAAGAGTTCAGATGAGCTCAAAGAAAAGGAAGTCTGGTTTTAAACACAGTTGTTTTCTGCTGAGGGGGATTGAACCTTAAAAGAGAATACTTACTAACCACTGTTTTACCTTGTTGAGCCACCCAGCAATTTCTTTACAAGACTTTTCTGATGTGGTTAAGGAAGAGTGATCCTCCAATGGGTTTTTAGTTAAGGAAAAGGTTGCTTTTTCATGGAGAAAGTGAACTTGAACTGTGGGGTTTAAAATAACAAATACTAACCTGCTGAGCTACCCAACAAACTCTTTACTAATCTCTTCTGATGTGCTTAAGGTACAGTGATACCCAATGGGTTTTTTTTTGTAGAAAAGGTAGTTTTTTTTTTTTTTTTACGTAGGAACTGAACTTGAACGGTGGGGTTTAAAACATCAAACGCTAACTTGTTGAGCTACCCACTAAACTCTCTACTAATTACTTCTGATGTGGTTAAGGTACAGTGATACCCCAAAGGATTTTTTTTTTGTAGAAAAGGTTGGTCTTTTATGTAGGGACTGAACTTGAACTGTGGGGTTTAAAAGAACAAACACTATCCTGTTGAGCTACCCAACAAATTCTGTCCTAACCTCTTCTGATGTGGGTAAGGTACAGTGATACCCCAATGGGTTTTTTTGTAGAAAAGGTTGGTTTTTTTAATGTAGGAACTGAACTTGAAATGTGGGGTTTAAAAAAAACAGGGATTAACCTGTTGAGCTACCCAGCAAGTTCTGTATGAAACTCTTCTGATGTGCTTAAGGTACAGTGATACCCAATGGGCTTTTTTTTGTAGAAAAGGCTGGTCTTTTATATAGGGACTGAACTTGAACTGTGGGGTTTAAAAGAACAAACACTAGCCTGCTGAGCTACCCAGCAAATTCAATATTAACCTCTTCTGATGTGGTTAAGGTACAGTGATACCCCAATGGGTTTTTTTTTTTTTTTTTTTTTTTTGTAGAAAAAGTTGGTTTTTCTTATGTAGGAACTGAACTTGAACTGGGGGGTTTAAAAAAAACAGGGATTAACCTGTTGAGCTACCCAGCAAGTTCTGTATGAATCTCTTCTGATGTGCTTAAGGTACAGTGATACCCAATGGGCTTTTTTTTGTAGAAAAGGCTGGTCTTTTATATAGGGACTGAACTTGAACTGTGGGGTTTAAAAGAACAAACACTAACCTGCTGAGCTACCCAGCAAATTCTATATTAACCTCTTCTGATGTGGTTAAGGTAGTGATACCCCAATGGGTTTTTTTTGTAGAAAAGGTAGTTTTTTTTTTTTTTTACGTAGGAACTGAACTTGAACTGTGGGGTTTAAAAGAACAAACCCTATCCTGTTGAGCTACCCAACAAATTCTGTCCTAACCTCTTCTGATGTGGGTAAGGTACAGTGATACCCCAATGGGTTTTTTTGTAGAAAAGGTTGGTTTTTTTAATGTAGGAACTGAACTTGAAATGTGGGGTTTAAAAAAAACAGGGATTAACCTGTTGAGCTACCCAGCAAGTTCTGTATGAAACTCTTCTGATGTGCTTAAGGTACAGTGATACCCAATGGGCTTTTTTTTGTAGAAAAGGCTGGTCTTTTATATAGGGACTGAACTTGAACTGTGGGGTTTAAAAGAACAAACACTAACCTGCTGAGCTACCCAGCAAATTCTATATTAACCTCTTCTGATGTGGTTAAGGTAATGATACCCCAATGGGTTTTTTTTGTAGAAAAGGTAGTTTTTTTTTTTTTTTTTACGTAGGAACTGAACTTGAAATGTGGGGTTTAAAAAAAAACAGGGATTAACCTGTTGAGCTACCCAGCAAGTTCTGTATGAATCTCTTCTGATGTGGTTAAGGTACAGTGATACCCCAATGGGTTTTTTTTGTAGAAAAGGTTGGTTTTTTTAATGTAGGAACTGAACTTGAACTGTGGGGTTTAAAAAAAAGCCAACACTAACCTGTTGAGCCACCTAGCAAATCCTGTATGCACCCTTTCTGATGTGGGTAAGGTACAGTGATACCCCAATGGGTTTTTTTTTTTTTTGTAGAATAGGTTGGTTTTTTTATGTAGGAACTGAACTTGAACTGTGAGGTTTAAAAGAACAAAAGCTATTCTGCTGAGCTACCCAACAAACTCTCTGCTAACTACTTCTGATGTGGTTAAGGAAGAGTGATCCTCCAATGGGTTTTTATTTAAGGAAAAGGTTGCTTTTTCATGGAGAAAGTAAACTTGAAGTGTGGGGTTTAAGATATCAAAGGCTAACCTGTTGAGCTACCCAACAAACTCTCTGCTAACTACTTCTGATGTAGTTAAGGTACAGTGATATCCCAAAGGGTTTTTTTTTTTTTTTTTTTTGTAGAAAAGGTTGGTCTTTTAGGTAGAGGCTGAACTTGAACTGTGGGGTTTAGAAAAACAAACACTATCCTCCTGAGCTACCCAACAAATTCTATCTTAATCCCTTCTGATGTGATTAAGGTACAATGATACTCCAATGGTTTTTTTTTTTTTTTTTTTTTTTTTGTAGAAAAGGTTGGTTTTTTTTATGTAGGAACTGAACTTGAACTGTGGGGTTTAAAGAAACAAATACTATTCTGCTGAGCTACCCAACAAACTCTATACTTGCTTTTTCTGATGTGGTTAAGGTACAGTGATACTCCAATGGGTTTTTATTTAAAAAAAGGCTGGTTTTTCATGTAGGAACTGAACTTGAAGGTTTGCAAGAACACCTACTGAGCCACCAAACAAATTCTGTACTAAACATTTCTGATATGATTAAGGTACAGTGATACTCTAGTGGGTCTTTTTTTTTAATTATTTGAAGGCTGTTTTTTCATGTAGGAACTGAACTTTTAAAGAAACAAACACTAACCTGCACAACTCATTACACCATGTAACAGATTTGGGGATGTAGTTAAGAGTGGTCTTCGCGTTGGGCTGCAGCCATGGAGATAGAACTTGAACATTCAAAGCCGAAAGGAACAGGTGTAACCGTTCTGTTACCAGCTGCACTACATATAGCACAGCATCAACCGCCACCCCAGTATATAGTGAGCACGAATAGAGCCGAGGGCAGCGGGTTCAGCCAGTGCCCAATGTGTGGCGCCTCTGGGGTGCCCTGTCACGGACTGATGTCCTGTCCTGGGTGTGTCCTCTCCCCCTTCAGCCTTGCGCCGTGTTGCACGACCCTGCTCAGGATGAGCGGTTGTTGACGATGGACAGATGATTTCATAGAGGAACTTGAACCAGCACCATTGCGGTGTGACACAAAACAGCTCAGTTCTTTGCTCCAGCTCCAACCACACCCTTCCCAGCGTAGTTACGGTGAGGCTCCTTTGGGAAGCTGTCATGAGGAAATGTTACATTTCAAAAAATGTTCCAGGTACATTGATCCTTCTGAAAGGGTGAAGCTACACTCTGTGTGTTTACACAGACACCCTTCACGTGACCACACACTACTCTTCCATCACTTTTCCCCAGTGTTGTCCAATAACCATCATTCTCACGTAATGTTTCTCCAGACACAAAGAATAAGGAAAACACACTCTCGGAGTAACAGAAATCCATGTTACTTCTCTCCCCACGTCATGTTTTGCTCCACTTTCAGCGAGCAGAGGTTGTTCCAGCAGCTGGCAGCAAAGGTGTTTCGAAGATGGTTTCGCTTGGACCAGCAAGATGTGAAAGCGCAGGGCTCCACGGAAGGCCTTCGTTGTTCTTGGAGGAAAACCATGGGTTCGATCATGTGCTGGAGCATCACCTTGGGTGGACAGACGCGAAAGTGGGGTGGGGGGGGGTTCACGGAGCTCCTCGATGCTGAGCTGGTGAAACAAAACGCATCGGGACTGTCAGCAGTGTCTTGTTATTCTTGTTAGAAAACCTTGTGATGATGACAACATCCGCATCATCATCATCATCATCATCATCAGAGGTCTTTCAGCTCGTCCCGAACATGGATGTGTCTTCACCTTGTTACTGTGCTGATGGGCCAAACACATCACTGTTGACAGAGCTCAACTCCTTTAG
The DNA here is from genome assembly GCF_900964775.1 of Scleropages formosus. Classification (NCBI taxonomy): domain Eukaryota; kingdom Metazoa; phylum Chordata; class Actinopteri; order Osteoglossiformes; family Osteoglossidae; genus Scleropages; species Scleropages formosus. The sequence continues at coordinate 32,488,975 of NC_041813.1, read as the reverse complement.
AGCCAAACGAGGGCTAAGGTGACACTGGACTGGGATGTTCATGCAAACGTCATCGCTGATGTTCTTCCAAAGGCACTGATCACCACCAGACATTTGTGTTCTCTCAGCACAGTTACATTATAACAAGAACCTCGTACGTATGTCTTAAGTTCATGAAAGGTGCAAATTTTCGTGCGCCATAATTTCATGATCATCCCCGGAAAAACCTTTACGCAGCGACTTCTGTAATGTACGTACATGTTTACAAATATTTAAAAAGAAACATTTTCTAGGAAGGTGATCAGGAGAATCGTGGATATTTGGATAAAGGCTCATGCAGCTACTCGTGTGATGAACATTGGTTGAGATGGTGGAAAGAAAGAAACTCCTTAAGAATCACACGTCTGTATCTAAGTGTCCCTTCCTGCTACTGTAACGAACACGTGGTATTTTCTATGAGATGTTCGTCGCTTTGGAGAAAAGTGTCTGATAAATGAACACGTGATGTAAATGTATCTGTTGAAAGGAAAAAGCCAGAAGGTTTGCTGAGATATACGTAGCTTAAAAACTAGTAGTAAGCAGTTTAAAGTTTTAAAACTTTGAAATATAATGTAACACACACACACACACACACACAAAGAGACACAGTCTGAAACCCGCACCCCAAGCAGGGTCGTGGGGAACCGGAGCCTAACCCGGCAACACAGCGTACAGGGCTGGGGGGGGTTGGTGGACACACCCAGGACGGGACGCCAGTCCACTGCAGGACACCCCAAGCAGGACTCGAACCCCGGACCCACCAGAGCACGTGAGCTGACCAAACCCGCTGTGCCCCCCCTATATATATATATGTAAAATTGCATAATATAATATTATAATAGAGTACAGTATAATATGGTATAACATAATAATATAATATCAATATAGTATGGTATAGTATAGTGTAAAATAGTGTAATATACTAGTACAGTATAGTGTGGCATAATAGTAGTTTTATCGCTGGGATGTTTTTCAATTAATTCCTCACGTCACGGTGACGGACTCAGACTGAGTCTCAATTTTACTCGTCGTTTCCCCCAAAACAGTTACAGTTACAGTTTTTCAATGTTACGCCGGTGAGACGCGTGACGCCTCGCGCTGCGACACATTCCTCGCACCTGTGTGTGGGGACGCGCGCGCGCACGCGCACACACATTGTTCGCGGGGCGGCGTCTCGAGCGCGCTCTCGCCAGACCGCGTGACGTCAGCGCACTGGATCGGCTGCCCCCCCCACCCCCCATCGCCCCGCCCGAGCGCGGCGCGGAGCGAAGCGAAGCTGGAGGAGCGCGGGGAGCGCGCAAGCACCGAGAGCGCGCAGTTTACCTGCTTTTACTCCCCGTTTCCCGCTGCGCGTTTAGGAGGAGCGCGACCGTGACGAAGACGACGAAGATGATGGAGCCGCAGTGACGCCGCGGCACGAGCGCGGGCTGGTCCTCGTGCTGCTCAGGAAGATGCTGATGCCGACGCTGGTGCTGATGCTGGCGGACCCTCTAAGGCAGCCTCTCTAAGTCTCTTTCTTCCCTCGTAGCAACGGTGAGGAGCACGAGAGCAGCAGCAGAGCAGGGAGGAGGAGCGAGGGGTTGCTGAGGAACGACCGCGCGCCGCCGCCACCGCCCGAGGAGGAGGAGACGGTTCACCTTCCGCTGCGCGCTCCTCCTGCCTCGACGCCCTCATGGCTACGGCCACGGAGCTCCCCGCGGACGAGGCCGCGTACCGGGACGACTTCGGCTCGGCGGCCGTCGCGTCGGAGCGCGTGTCCGGCCTGGCCGCCGGCGTGTACCGCGAGTTCGAGCGCCTCATCGACTCGTACGACGAGGAGGTGGTGAAGGAGCTCCTGCCCCTGGTGGTGAACGTGCTGGAGAACCTGGACGCCGCCCTTGTCGAGAACCGGGAGCACGAGGTGGAGCTCGAGCTGCTCAAGGAGGACAACGAGCAGCTGCTGACGCAGTACGAGCGCGAGAAGGCCCTGCGCCGGCAAGCCGAGGAGGTCGCGCCGTCTCGCCTCCGCACACGCCGGCACTCACCGTGGGGGTGGGGGTGGGGGTGGGGGAAACGCTCGTGTCACACCCGGCACGGGAGGGCGCACGGAGCGCCGTTACCTTGGCCCGTCACCGCTCGGTGACTCGGACGGCGCGGCACGCAGCAGGTCCCTCCTCGGTGCATCGCGTCACCGGCTGGATGCGTGTGCGTGTGCGTGTGCATGTGCGAGAGAGAGAAAGAGAGAGAGTAATGCCTGGACAGTAGGTGTTGATGGTGGGAGCTTTGGGTGACAAATCAGGCTGTTATTTATATGAGGTCAATAAATGAGACCGGAGGGGGGTAATACCACCGATCAATACCAGCGATCAGGAGAGAACGTAGACGACGTCATTACTGTTGTTATCCAGACAAAGTGCTCCTTCCCCCACATCCTTGTACTCCCATATAGTGCAGCACCCGGTTCTTCAGCTGAGGGTCGGCCATCCTCGCATGCATGTTCGCGCGCGCACCCACACGCACGTTTGCACGCAAGCACACGTTCACACACATGCACGCAGCGAGGAAGTTCCCGGGGGCGGCCAACAGGAGGCTCTCCCGCCTGCGCGAACTGCGCAGCCGCCGCTCTCGACTCGTTTCTCTCGCGCCGGTGCAGCGTTTGCTCGTTCCGCGACTGGCCGACCGACATCGCGTGGAACCGCGCGCTGTCCGGCGTACACGCGCTCCCTCCACGCTGGCCGGGTGACGGCATCTCCTGCTTTCCTGCAGAAGTTCATCGAGTTCGAGGATGCCTTGGAGACAGAGAAGAAGGAGCTGCAGACTCAGGTGGACAGTCTGGAGCTTCTGGGGAAGCAGCTAGACCTGAAGACCAAGAACTACGCGGACCAGAGTAGGGCGCCAACCGCCTGCACTCACACACACCCGAGACACAGAGGCACACTTTGCACAGATCACAACCATGATGATCCTCAACACAAGGTGGCCAACGCTGGCCGGTGCAGCAGAGAAGCTCACGTCTGAGGCACGTAGTTCATCTAAAGCGCTGAGGAAGGTGCAGTTCAGCAGACAGGAAGATGCTGTCATTTAGGTCACGGTAGAAAGCTCCGAGAGCAGCGTGGTCCGACGCGGACGTGCCGGAGCTGGCTCATCGCGTCTCCTTTGTCCCAGTCTCGCGCCTGGAGGAGCGGGAGTCCGACTTGAAGAAGGAGTACGGCGGTCTGCGCCAGCGGCACGCGGAGGTGAGGCCACCCGACCTCGGGCCACGGTGTCCGGTGAAGAACGCGGGTGCTGATCTGTACGCCCGCTTGGTCGCGCTACCCGTTTCTCGCAGATGATCCAGACGTACGTGGAACACGTCGAGAGGTCCAAGACGCAGCAGGCCGGGAGCAGCAGCCAAGCGGACGGCTCGGCCCGCGTGTGAGTAGAGACCTTCTCGGGGGCCGTTTGTCCGGTTTACTCCCTCTGTGTAGACCGTCTTCTGACACGACACACGCCGTGGGCTGTGCAGCGCCGCAAGTTCAGCTGCAAGGTTTGTCGTCATCAGCACAGGTACCGTGGACAAAGTGCTATGAAATTCCTGCCCGAGTTGTTCTCCACAGACCAGAGAGAACACAATAGACAGCGGTAGACTAAAAAGCAATCAAGAACGGCAATAACAATAGCTACAATACATAAACGGGACAATGCAAGTCCTGTGCACGAGCACGTCGTCATAATGACATCATGCAACGTAATATGAAACAATGTAACAATGTGAAACAAGAAAGCAATGCGAAATAATGTATGTACCCGTAAGAGTGGAGGTGCTACTGCTGTTCCCCACAAGGCCTGTGCCCATCATGGTGTGTGCGTGCGTTCGCCCTGCCCCCCGAGCACTACTTTGGCGTCCTGTTCTCTGTTGTTGCCTCTGTATTTTGTCAACAGTCACTGCACACGCACGGGCAAAGTTAACCCCACATCCACGTTTCGGCCCCAGTCCTCGTCCCTCAGCGCTCAGGGTTCCGAGAGCGCAACCTGGTCCTGGCAGAGCGCTCGTCCTGCGCGACGGCGTTTGTCAGGGCTGTGCGGTGCGGACCTTCTCCACGTGGCCCAGCTCGCCGACACGCTCTCCTCCCTCCTGTCCATCTCTTCCCGTTCACAGCAGGACAGAGCGCCCGCTGTCACCGAACACGTCGGCCACTGCTGACGGGATGGTCCGTGGGGCTCCGCAGATCACCCGGAGGACACCTGGCTCCGACACGCGGCACGACGGCCACCCCTACAAGGTTTGCTGGAGCAGTCCTTTCCCGGGGGCCGAACAGCACCTCGCCGGCGCGTCGCTCTCAGAGCACACTTTAGCACAGATGTGCGATCGGCGCACAGCCAGCAGCACGGACGGAGCTCAGCGCGCGGCCCTGTGACGTGCGTTGGGAACTTACCTACGATTATGTACTCATTTGGACAGCCGCTCATTTCACTGAACCAATTCAGGGTTAGTACGAGCGCAGGTGGAATCCGAACCCGTAACCGGTGGGCCCGCGGGCAGGCAGGAGCACTGAGTGCCGTGCGAGCAGCAGCCCCGGTACGGCGCACGGCCGCCACGCACGGGTCCCCAAAGAGCCCTTAGCGACACCTCCGTGCGGGAGCGTAGAGACGCGAGAGCCCGGGTCGCGGGTCCTAAGCCCAGCAGGATGCGCCGCGGCGCCCGGTGTCGACGAGCACAGCAGGGCTGCCGCAGAAACCACTTCTCGCCACGTTCACCGCATCCCAAGTGTCAGTCCGTACTGCTTGCTGAGCACAGAAACAACTAAACTGCCGTTTGTGTAAATGTTTTGTTTTGCGTTTGTGTAACAACACTGTTCGTTTGTTGCGCGTAGACAGTTCACTGTTATGGTACTGGGACAATCTGCGTTTCACCTCGTTCATTTACCGTGGATCTCCAGTGCGTCTCTGACCTCACTGACGCAGTGCTCCCACCGAAGGTTCTCCGTATTAATCGCTCAGGAAACACAGAGCTGTTCCAAACACGCTCCTGAAGGTTGACGGTCGCCACCTTTACCAGGCGGACAGGTGGACCGCAGCACTCACGTTTCGTGCTTCGCCCCGTGGTTCTGCTCCCACGCAGGAGGACGGCTCCGAATCGGACCGGTCATCGGCAGCAACCGTGCCCGGCAGCGGTGGCTCCAAAACCAACAGAATCACGTCGCTGGCGCCCTCAGCCACAGTCATGCCGCTCCCCGATAGCTTCCAGCACGCGGTGCAGGTGGGCGCAAAGCGCCGGGGCAGGTGCGGGAAGGCTGCCAACCGCCTCAGCAGGAACATGGAGGTCCAGGTGTCCCAGGAGACCCACGACGTCAGCATCGGTTAGCAGAGCCTGTCCCGTCGGCCGAGTTCCACCCGGTTCCGTGCCGGTGTTTCCGTCCCCCTGGGACTCGCAGCGAATGACCATCAGGTTCTACACACAGGTATGGGCAGCAGCGACGAGTGCGCCGAGATCCGGGGGACGACCGGCTCCACTCTCGGACGGGACATGTGTGCGGACCCTCGGACAAACAGGTACAGGTGCACAGAGAGCGTTGCGTACGGACTCCTGTCAACCCAGCAATGTCTCTCTGGGGGTCACAGCCTCTTGTCACTTGCAGCCCCTCCCGAGGAATTGTGAACGAGGCCTTCGGCATCAACACCGACTCTCTGTATCACGAGATCACGGACACCGAGTGCGACATCATCGGGGACGTGGACGCCGGGGCAGAGCTGCTCGGTACGTAGTGCTCAGGTTCTGCTTCTGCTCCGGCTGGATGCACCGCACCGGTGACACGTGCAGTTGCTGTGCAGGTCTCGGTCCTGCATGAAGGCCAGAAGCAGCCCGCACCCAGCTGCTTCCGCTTTCTGGCCCGCACGGCCCCCTGGGAGCCCATGCGTGCACCATCGCAGCCCCCCGACCCAAACTCGAGCCGTTGTGCTTTCTTCACTGCACGCACTTCTGCCTCCTTCTGACAGATCCTCTCTGTGCTTCCTCTCTCCCCCCCGTACGTACCTGTGCTGGACACGCCCCTAGGGGAGTTCTCAGGTGTGTATCTGCCCACCCGATTGGTTGCTCTTTCCGCTCTCCCGTAGGTGCGCGTGCACACACACCACACAAACACACACACACACACACGGACTCCCGGACCTCTGCCTTTCTTCTCTTATCTCCTGTATGGAAGGATGCTTACTACTTCTCTTTCTTCTGTCTGTCTGTCTGTACCCCGCCCCACCCCACCCCACCCCGCTACTCACGCTGTGTGCCACCCCCTACGGGACTGCACGCTCAGTGCGCGATCATTTCTTTGGTAAGGCACCGCAGCCTCCTTCACCCTCTCACCGTCCGCCTCTCCGATCTTTAGCCACACACCATGCCCTGCACCCTGCGCTCCCCCATCGCTTCTCCATCCCTCATCCTGCCTGTACCGGGGTACCAGGGCCTGCTGCGGCAGCACCCAATTTGCTGTCTTCACGTTGATGTTTCTGGCTCACCTTTCCTTGCTCCACCACCTCACTGTCGCACCTCTGCCTCACTGGCATAGCCTGGTCTCCTCCGGACACGGGAGGAGGCGTGAGGGACGCAGGCGCTCCCCGAGGGCCGACGGGAAGGGTCCTCACGGCTCAGCAAGCAGAGAGACAGCTGCTGGCTCTCATCTCATGCCTGCTGCCCCTCTCTTGCAGGCATGGGGAAGGAAGTGGAGAACCTCTTGACCGAGAACAAGCAGCTCCTGGAGACCAAGTAAGCGAAGGTGGCTAAAGCCCATGTTTGAGGTCTTCCTTTTCCAAGCTGTGCTGGATCGTGCACTTCACCCATCGTGCAGGAATGCCCTGAACATCGTGAAGAATGACCTCATAGCCAGGGTGGACGAGCTGTCCGGGGAGCACGAGGTGCTGAGGGAGGAAATGGAGACTGTAAAGCAGTCCAAGAACAAGGCGGATACCAGGGTTAAAGAGCTGGAAGAGGAGCTCAAGAGGTGGGTTGGGTTGGGTCTTAGGCACTGGCTCTCATTGACCCACAAGCTCTTCATTTCTGTAGGTGAATGGGAGCTTCTCAACATCCCCACTGTTCCTCTTCTTCCTTGCAGGCTAAAAGCAGAGGCACTTGGAGCGGCTCAAGACACCAAAGAAGACGGCGGCGAGGATGTAAGAGTGGCAGACAGTGGCATTCTCCGACATGGCACTTGCGTTACAATGACGTTTACGTGCGTTCATTTAGCAGGCACTCCTCTCCGAAGTGACGTACACCTCAAAGAACTGGAGAAAAAGTACACCACACCAGCAGGAAAGATTTGAATGCAGACACGCGATTCTTGAGCGCAGCCTTCGTGTTCCCTTTGCCTTTTGCGCCGTTCGAGACTTTGCAGCTCCGTTAGTGTCTGCCAGCGGTTGGCCAGTACTTGACCTCTCACCCGTGACCCCATGCCCCCTGGCAGTACTCTTCACCCTTCCAGGATGACGTGCCCCTGACCCAGCGTCGGCGCTTCACCCGCGTGGAGATGGCACGTGTCCTCATGGAGCGCAACCAGTACAAGGAGCGCCTCATGGAGCTGCAGGAGGCCGTGCGGTGGACGGAGATGATCCGGTGAGAAGAAAGGCCTTGTTGGCTCGATTACAACACGACCCTCTGTCCTCGGCACGCTAACGCTACCCGCGCGCGGGCCGTCTTTCTGCAGGGCCTCCAGGGAAAGCCCACCGATCCCCGAGAAGTCGTCGTCCACCCTGTGGCAGTTGTAAGTGGCCACCCTCTTCCGCACTTTCTCGTTCCAAGCACCTGTGTTGTATTTCACACGTACTCATGCTGGAGTTGGAGCGCCGCTCCACGGTCTTCTGTGAACTCAAGCCTGCGTGTTGCCGATACTCTCAGCTTTGCCCGGCTCTTCAGCACGTCCTCCAGCCCCCCGCCGGTCAAGCAGCCCTACACCGGCGTCAACATCCACTACAAGTCACCATCTCCCGCCTGCTTCTCCCAGCACCATGGCCTCGATGCCGGTTGCACGGCGGAGTTCTTTCCCGAGGAGTAAGCGTTCGCAGCGCCGTCGCCTGCACTTCGAGCTGCAACAGTGCTTCCCTCCGACCCTGTAGCCGCTCGTGTGTTGCGTGTGCCTCGTAGGGAGCGCGCGCTGTCCACACACCGGGAGCAGCGACGGGAGCAATACCGCCAGGTGCGGGAGCACATGCTGCGCGAAGACGGCGTGAGACAGGCGTGTGGCTGGAGCGTACCGTCCCGCTTCAAACAGGTAGCCCTCTGACAGGCTACAGCTAGGCTTCCGCAGAGCAGAACAAAGCCGACCTAATGAAACCAAGTAAGGCATGAGCTGTAACGCAACCAGAGCTGCTTTATGGTTCCTGGTTCGAGTACTGCGGCAGCAGTCTGACCCTATGGTTGAGAGCTGTCTGAGAGGAGGCACCGTGCTCCACTGGACGTACACCCAGTTCCACCTCGTCCCACAGATCACCTCCAACGAAAAGGAGGACAATCCCATGAAGAACGTGCCTGTGCCTGTATACTGTCGCCCCCTAGTCGAGAAGGATCCCAACCGGAAGGTAAGAGGGTCTCTGACGCTTGGAGTGACTGCGAGGAACCCAGAGGTAGGTTGTGGCTGCTCACCTGTCATGTCCTCAGCTCTGGTGTGCAGCTGGGGTGGACCTCGCTGGCTGGAAGGCAGCAACAAAAGGAGTCGTAGCCAACGGATCCTCGAGGACATCGCCGAGCAGCTCAGACCCCCTGATGGCAAAGCAGGACGGAGTGGAATGCAAGAGGGATCGCAGTTCCCCCGAGAAGGTGCCGGAAGCTCGCGCTTGGCATATCCTTGGGCTGCTCGGCTCCTCTGAAGGAGAGCGCGCTGTAAACACCTCGTGGTGTGTGTATGTGCTGCAGGCAGACTGAGTGTGAACCCTAACTGCCTTATTTGGACCTCCTGCAGCCTAAGGAGCTCGGCGAGACAGATGCAACGAGCAGTCGAGTGTGGATCCTCACCAGCACTCACTTGGCCAGCAAGGTGGTGATTATCGATGCCAACCAGCCAGGTTCACTCATCGACCAGTTCAACGTCTGCAACGCCCACGTGCTCTGCATCACCAGTGTTCCAGGTGAGCGAGCATGGACCTCCGCACCTCCAAACCCCGCCCCCCCCCCGTGCCTATTTGCCCTTGACCCTTGCCATGGCCCCTCTCTCGGTGTCCAGCGGCCAGTGAGAGCGACTATCCTGCAGGGGAGATCTTCCTGGTGCCAGGGACTGGTGACTTGGCAGACACCGGGGGCGTGGAGGCCATGCTGGCTGGCATTACGCTGGTGGGTTGTGCCACAAACTGCAGCGTGATTCACAGCAGTTGCTCCTCGCGCACAGACACCCCAGCGGCAGAAAGGAACCCAGGTACCAATCACAGCCATGCGCAACGGAGGCGTACAAACACGAATGCCAGAATATTCATGTATGCATGTCTGTGTGCGTTCCAGGCCCCACTGCTCTGCTGCTCGGCCCTAAGGTGAACCCGTCCCAATCCGCTGAAGAGGCCGCCGAGGCCACCGAAGTGCCTGAAGCCGTTGCCGGCCAAACCGCTGAGGTCCCGGCTCCACCGGGCCCATTCACAGAGCACGTGTTCGCAGACATTGGGGCTCCGGCCGCAGAGCTCCACACGAGCAGGTCAGGAGGTGACCCCTGTGGGCGGTCCTCCAAACGCCAAGCCAGCCGCTTGCATTTATTCGCATGAAAACCAGTCCAATCCACTCATCTGCATGGCAACAGCAGCTCTTCCTGCTGTAAAGTGACCATACCCACCCTGTGTCCGGGACCCAGGCCCACCATTCAGCCAAACGAGGAGGCACGCCCCACAGGCCACGCCCACACCCAGGAAGTGAAGTTGTGTACAAGCGCAGCCCCCACCATGTGGCTCGGAGCACAGAACGGATGGTGCGTATCCTTACCTCGCCGGCACACTTCTCCATTCGTACAAGAACCAGAGGTGCACTGAGAAACCCTCGCTCTCCCCAGGCTCTACGTGCACTCGGCCGTCTCCAACTGGAAGAACTGTTTGCACTCCATCAAGCTGAAGGACTCGGTCCTCAGTCTTGTGTAAGTGTGTGTCACAGCAGTCCAGTGTGATGCTGAGCACTTGTACCTCGACTTTCACTCTGTGACCTCGCGTTTCAGGCATGTGAAGGGCCGGGTGCTTGTAGCGCTGGCGGATGGGACCTTAGCCGTCTTCCACAGAGCTGAAGGTAGGAGTCTGGCATGGGCGCAGCTGATGAGGTCAAGGTGCTTGGAGCACCCAGGCACAAGGCAGACCGTGTTGGACTCGACAGAGGTCTTGTACAGAGGCAGAACAACGAGAAACACTATGTGTTTCTGTCTAGGTAGCCAGTGGGACTTGACCAACTACCACCTGATGGACTTGGGCCGGCCTCACCACTCCATCCGCTGCATGGCCGTGGTGCATGACAGGGTCTGGTGCGGCTACAAGAACAAGGTGCACGTCATCCAGCCAAAGACCATGCAGATTGAGGTGGGTGTCCCTAGGCAGCATTACTACTCAGATTGTGAGCTTGGCTTGAGTTCTCAGGGACTATCAGGAATGTAGTTGGGATGGGTAAGGTTCTCCAAGACCATGAAGAGCATGGTTGGGGTGGGTAGAGTTCTCACAAACCATGAAGATTGTGCCAGGTTCCCAAAGGAAGCTTACAGAACATGCAGATGAGGTCCTTTTAGGAAGTTCTGAGACCAAGCAGGTTAAGATGGGCGTCCCTAGATTGCATGACTATGCAGATCAAGGTCGGTGCTTCTTCCAAACTCCCAGCACTGTGTCACATGTGTCTGTTTTCAGTGCTGTGTATGTGCTAAAACAAAGCCGTCCCATTTCAGAAGTCCTTCGACGCTCACCCACGCAGGGAGAGCCAGGTCCGACAGCTGGCGTGGGTAGGCGATGGGGTCTGGGTGTCCATCCGGCTGGACTCCACACTTCGGCTCTACCACGCCCTAACGCACCAGCATCTTCAGGACGTCGACATCGAGCCTTACGTCAGCAAGATGCTCGGTGCGGCCTTATGGTCCTCACAGGAGGCCAGTGTTCTGCAGCTCAGCAGACGCCTGTGTTTGGCGTCAGCGTTTTTGTTCTCGTGGCTCTGTGTGTACTGACCGTGCCACATGGTTCTGATTGCAGGTACCGGCAAGCTGGGCTTTTCCTTTGTGCGAATTACCGCCCTCCTGATTGGAGGAAACCGCCTGTGGGTTGGGACGGGCAACGGTGTGGTCATTTCCATCCCACTGACCGAGAGTGAGTGTTCCTGCCGAGTGGCACACACAGCGACGCTTCTCAGCGTTTGTGATGAAATCAGGATGAGTCCGCGATGGGCTGCTCTCACAACATTCTCCCATGCTTCTGTTGCAACAGACAGGGACCATGAAACAGCCCTCTAACCAGTGTATTCTACTTCTCTTCCTTGCTCTACTGCCTCCTATCCTTCCTGCCCTCCTTTCTTGTTGAAACCCCATCCCTTACACATTTTCTGACCTGGCTCTCGTGCCACCCCCTCCCTCCCACAGCCATTGTCCTACACCAGGGACAGCTCGTAGGCTTGAGGGGTGAGTATGAGCTGACAACTCCCACCCTAATTCCTGCGCTGGTGCTCTGTCGCTGTCTCCTCTCCTACCAGTGTGACCCATTTTATTGGTGTGTTTCTACCGTGGTAAGAACACACTAAATCCTGCTGGTCCTCTCTGATCACCATGAGCCCGTTCTTCTCCGGCAGCGAACAAGGTGTCCCCCATGTCAACCGGAGGCGTGATCCACGTGTATGCCGATGACAGCTCGGAGCGCGCCGGGAGCACCTTCATTCCCTACTGCTCCATGGCGCAGGCACAGCTCTGTTTCCACGGCCACCGCGATGCCGTCAAGTTCTTCGTCTCTGTGCCAGGTGAGTCCCGTGCTGCTCTACACACCCCCGCCTTAACAGCCTCTCACCCCAGCGACGTCTCGCACCGTTCAGGTAACGTGTTGGCCACACTTAACGGCAGCGTGCTGGACAGCCCCTCCGAGAACCCTGGCTCAACCCCGGAGGCGCAAGCCCAGAACGTGCAGAACGTGCTGGTGCTGAGCGGAGGAGAGGGTTACATCGACTTCCGCATCGGTGAGAGAGCCAGGAGAGCCAGTTTGCAGCACAGTGTGTGCACTAGAGCGAGCAAGCAAACCGTGCGGTCTAAGTGCCCTGCCATGCCATCCATGTGTTTTTCCTGCAGGGGACGGAGAAGATGAGGAAGCGGAAGAGACCGCTTCTGGGGCTCAGCAGCACAAGCTGGCGAAGGCGGAGAGGAGCCACATTATAGTGTGGCAGGTGTCCTACAGCCCTGAGTGATTTACATTGTCACTGTACCTGAACTAAGAGTCTTCCTCCTGTCCCGTGCACCTACTGAGACCCAGCATTAGCACCAGTGCCCCGTGACACCTCTACCCCTGCCCCAATCACTGTGTGGGGGTGGCAAACTCAGCCCATGGTGGACCTCAGCCTGTAACACCATCCAATTGTTTCCAGCAACCACTGCCCAGCAGCAAGGGTCTGGAGCCTATCCTGGAAGCAGAGGCAATGAGGCAAGGTAGACCCTGGGCAGGATGCCAGTGATGCGTGTATACAAGCGCAGACACACCCACGCACACATACACACACGGTGCCCATAAATCACATTTCCTTTAATTAAAGAGTAGAGGCCGCCAGAGGCCAACGCCCCTCGCTATGTCTGTCTGTGAGCTGTAATCTGACTGGCTGCTGTCCCTCGTATGAACGTCTGTATGTGGTGAGAAGGACCAGGAGGACAGGCTCAGTCCTCAACAGCTGCCAAATCAACAGCCAAGAGCCACACGATGACCTGCATCCTTGGATCCGACACCCCAGCTATGTGCTTGAATGCGATGTGTGTGTATTAAAGGTGTTGATGGAAAGAGGGCTGTGAGCCGTGGCATGTTTCCTCTCTCTCAGCACAACACGAGCTATAAAATCTTCATCCTGGAAAACAGAGTTCAGATGTGGTAAAGGTGATTTTAACGTTATTATAGCTCATCAGCATTTAGCTGAGCCATGTGTCCAAGGTAACACGCGACACATTACAGCAAAGCGCAACACACATGCACAGCGTGAACATGTGAACTCCACAAAGGCTGAGCCACATTCGAACCCAGATCTACACACAGCCCAGGAACCGTGAAACATCAGCATTGCCCACTGAGCTGCCCCACATATTGCAGTGCTGTCATGAAAGACAAAGAAGTAAAATCACAGCGCGAGACACTGAGAAGATGCTCTTTATTCATGAGGAGCCTCAGTAACACAGAATGCGTTTCCTGAATAAACTTGACTGTGAGACTCAAGTACATTCTACTGATAGCAGATGTGCTAGCGAGGCCAAGGGTTCTACACTAAGCAACTTACTAGCATCAGTCCACAGAGCTGGGAGTCTCTCCCTGAGGAACTCGGGGTACCAAGTGCCCAGACGCAACCTGCTCACCGGAACGGTCATTTCTCCGTGTCTTTGAGCACAAAACAGGCACCGATGAGCAGCGTGAGGGACAGGAAGCCACAAAGAGGCACTGCTGCCTTAGCTGTGTATTGAAACGCTGACGTGTCACACCTCACCTGACATCAGAGCAGACCGAGGACCTCCTTGACCGTACTACAGAACACGGTAAATGTAAACTGTTGAGTGCTGTTCCACCATCCAACCACTTTAAGCATTAAGAGAGCAGCGTAACCTTGTCACCACACCATGATCGCAGCACACTGGGAAGATGATTAAAAATTAAATATCGAAATGTTTTCAACACAGGAGAGACGTCTCGTTCTGGCAAGTAATATGGGACAAACACTGGACTGAAAGCGGTTTTTCCCCCTCTGGGGGGAACGAAGGACACGGCCCTTCTCACTAGCACCGGGAATCAACTAGTCAGCTGCGTGTGTGTGTGCATGTGGCCGCGAGTGAGCGCACAGCTGCCTGCCTGCCTGCCTGCCTGCCTGCCTGCTCCGCCTTAGTCATAGATCCAGCGCTGGCTGTTGTCCTCCCAGCACACGAGCTCGTGCTGCCGAAACCACAGGGAGATCTCCTTCCGGGCGCTCTGCACAGAGTCGCTGCCATGCACCACGTTCCTGCGGGGACACAGTCGGACACATCATTGACGCGCGCGCGCACACACGTGCGCGCACAACATCTGGGGGAAAGGTTAAGCCATACCTGGCCACCTCCACACAGAAGTCCCCTCGGATGGTCCCTGGCAGAGAGTCAGCAGGGTTCGTCTCTCCCAGCATGCGGCGCGCCGTCTTCACCACGTCCAAACCCTGCCACACCTGTTGAAACGCGCACACACACGATGCCAAGCCAGCAGCACATAGCAGTTTCTCACTGCCACTATAATGATTCTCCAAAAGACATATTTCTAGATGCACCAGTCCGAGCTGGATGCTCTCACGGAGCATGCGCACACGCATCCCTCACCATGGCAACAACAGGTCCAGAACTCATATATCGGATGAGTCTGCCAAAGAAGGGTTTGTCCCGCAGCTCCCAGTAATGCTCCTTCAGCAGCGTGTCCGACGGCTGCGACACACAAAACACTTCCGTTCAGCTTAGTTCACCGCAGCAGCTTCCCTCAACGCCGGGACGCGGGACTCGGACCCGGGTCTTTCCGGCGGAAGACCTCAGCGCTACCCCCCCCCCCCACTACCCTGCCTCCCCTGAACGGAAACGGTCCGAAAGCCCCCCCATCACCGATGACGTCACCTGAAGCAGCTTCATTCCCGCCAAGCGGAAACCTTTGCGCTCAAAGCGGCGGATGATCTCGCCCACCAGGCGCCTGTGGACGCCGTCGGGCTTCACCGCGACGAACGTTTGCTCGTTGAGCCCGACCCAAGCTGCGAGGGAGAGAGAAAAGCGGTCGTCACCTCAGTCAGGCAACGCGTGCTGCCGCGAGCTCTCCAAAACGCACGCACGGCGACAGAGCTGTTTACGGGTGCGCGCCCACCACCGTTCACCTGCACAGCACGCACTCTGGGGGCAGCCACTGACACTTGGACCCCCAGCGGTTGTTTTTTTTTTTTCCCCTCCTCCCTTTTCACTTGGGAGTTTTTGTTCCTTTCTTCTGTGGCCAGTACACACACTTCCAGCTTTAATACTTGCACAGATACAGTATTACACTAGACTAGTGTTGCAGTTTCTCATGCCTTTCTTTCTTTCTTTGTCTTATGCCTGCGTGTGTGTTCAAGCGCTCCGTCCGTGTCCCTGTGGGAAGAGCTCTGTACACACAGTACACACAACTAAATTTTCCCATTGATTCAGGGTGAAAAAGTCGTCCGGCTGGGCAGCAGCGTCAGCACTGCATCTTCTAACAGACGCACACGCGCGCACAGAGCGACGAAGGAAGACCAGCAGACGCGCACGGATTATGGTAATACTATTACTAGCATTAGTTAGTACTAGCAGCATTACGGGCGTTTCTTCACACACGACGAGTGAGCGGATCTGCTCGAGCGACTCGAGTCGATTACAGGAGCCAGGGCACCACGGGGCGCAGCGCTTCGTTCGGCCCGACGTTCCGCCCCTTTACTAACCGAACTCGAGGAGTTTCGCGCGTTTCGCCGCGCGGTCGCCCAATTCCTGCTGATCGGCCGCAAAGCGCGTCGTTTCCATTTTAAGCGCCGCACACGCCCGGCCAATGGAACACGGGTGTAAGAGCGCGAGCGTCCACGGGCCAATCGCAAGAGACTTGCGGGCTCAACCAATCACAAACAGTCTTCCAAGGACAGGCTCCACAGCCAATCGGAGAAGAGCTTACGGGTGTCTAGACAACGCTTTCTTTACAGAAATACAGGCGCCTCCACGCCTAGCACGGTATTTTCACCTTTTTTTCAACGGCATCATTTTGTCGGATGTGTGGCGCAATTTATATTGTACCTTCACCTGTCAGCAGGTTGTTAGACGGGCTAAGAGAGCTAGCGCATCCGTGTGCGCATAAAAAGGCGATCGATTTCGATTCTGCCTCAAAACCAGCGTAGGCCGGGAGCGCCGACGGTCTAAAGGTGCCCTACTCCCGAAGTTCCATCTTCCAGGATATTATTTGGGCGGAGGGGAACAAAAGAACACAGTAACTGCGGAGTGGCCACACGGGCTCAGCCAGGCACAGCAGAGCAGCCCGTACGGAAGGAGCCGGCGGCGGCGGTGAATCAATGTTAGCCGCACTAGCCTAGCTAGCGTGGTCACGGTGGCCGCTTTCAAACTACCGTTCAAAGTGAACTGCCCAGAACAATATTCGCAAATACGGAACTTAGAACACACTTACCCGCGTGAAAAATATGGGCAAATATGGTTAGCACGAGGCAAATCATTACCGCTTCCCGGAGCCCGCGGTAAAAGCGCGGGTAGAGCGTCGGCACGTGCCAAGAACGGTGTGGCCGCGCGCACGTAACCCCGCCCTCGGAGAACGAGAGGCGCGCGACACTGGAGCTCACCCGTGTCCGCAGTGCAGCAGACTTCATGAGCTCCAATGCAGGTGCGGGAATAAAGGAAATGCACACAATCCAACATTGTTTGGGAACACCAACAGTATATTGCACACAGGGGACACTGGCACTGGGAAAAGTGACACACAAGGGCAGCGCCGCTGGGACCGGGGTCCCGTGCGGGCGGAGCGACATAAATGGTTCACGCTGCAGCGCCGCGCTGCTCCCGCTCCTTTTCCTGCTCCGGGTGAAAGTCCTTTCCGAGGGGCCCTCCTCTCTGCAGGTCGAGGAGAGGCTCCTGGCGCGGCACCCGGCCCTCTCTGCGCGCCTCCGCCAGGATCATGGCCCGAAGCAGGGGCGGATACGTCACGAAGCGCGCGGCCGGCTCTGGCACGGCGACAAAGCCCTTCAGCTCCTCCTCCTCGTGTTTGGGCACGAGGCGCCAGTCGTGGTACATGACCTTGTCCACTTCCTTCACTTCGCAGTCCTCCTTCCCTGGAGGAAAAGATAGATACGCATTGAGCTGATGCTTTTCTCCAAAGTGACTTACAGCGTTAAGCTTCCTACAATTATTTACCCATTTACACAGCAATTTAGGGTAAGCACCTTGCTCGAGCACTAAAGCTGGAGGAGGGAATCGAACCCGAGGCCTTTGGGGCCAAAGGCAGCAGCTCTAACCCACACACTGTCACCTCCATTAGCTATCTCTTCTGGAGCAGAACACAGGTGTGGTGCCACTGTATGGACCGCACCGATGAGCTCCGATGACCTCGGCCGTACAGTGATGAACAGTACGACAGGGTCTTGTACGAACTGCACCACCTGCCCGAGCATGAGCAGAAGGTCTGCAATGCACTGTGCGGAACGTGTGCGCTGTAAGGAGTTGTCTCGCGGTCGTGGTGTCTCCGAGCCCTCCGCGCCGTCCGTTTGCCCTGTTCCGCACTGCTCTGCATGGGACAGTTATTAATTCCCACGCTCTTCCAGTGTCCTCTGCTGCTGTCTCCGCCCTCTTGTACATGTGCTGTTACTGCTGCCACCTTCTGCAGTTTCCTTAGTGGTCAATAAAGTTTCTCTTTGTTCGAATAGTACTGGCGACATGCCGTTACCGTAACAAAAGAAAGCAAAACAGCTAAAGGAGTTGCATTTAAAGCATGCTTGGAGCATACTGCTGTATTAGTGCAAATTCCCCACAGGGTAATTTGAAGAGCAGATTCTTTGCTATAAAGCACCTTCTTTGCACCAGATCCAGTTAAATCCATATAACGAAGAATAACGTCAAGACTCACGTTACCTCTGAAGGTCAGGATCCCCCACGCCTTCCCATGGTCCATATTCTGAAGTACAAAGGGGAAAGAAGCAGTGTGTCTCTCTCGCTCTGCACACACACCCCCAAGGCTCTGCGCGCAGTTGCCCACCCAGATACACTCACCTCAGCGCTGTAGTCCACCTTCACCTTGGTGATCCTCCAGTAGCATGGCTCTTCGTGCTCCTGCAGCCAGGACTTGCGGGTGAAGAGGCGGCCGACTCCAAACAACCTCAGGCCACAGAGCAGGGAGAAGAGACGGCTCTCTCGTCTCACATCCTCCCAGGCCAGCACGGGCAACTTCTTACCGGAGTATGGCCGTGTCATGGTCTCCAGGTCCAGCGCGTACTTCTGAGAGTCCCGGGGACGCTCCTTCAAAGCACGGTACTCCCGGACCTTACGAGCCAGCTCCGCAATGGGCCGAACCACTTTCTTCCTCACCATGGTTCTGTGCTGATGAACGGGAAGACGTGAGAAGACACAGCAGGTGCAAGGAAAAGCATTACTACTGTTAATTAAATTTCTGAAACAACACTGCACAGTACTGGGAAACTTTGCAAGCTTTCACACGTTTCAGTCCCCTTCCTGTATCCGAGGGCTGCAGCTGTGGCAGCCTTTTTGCGTGTACCAGGGGTCAGCCGACCGTGTCTGGGGCTGCAGTCTGGGAGTTGCTCTGGGCGGCTGTGAGCAGCAGACACCGGGGCTGAACACGTTGTTTGGGACTGTGAACGGACACGGCCAGCAGCGCGGTGGGAATCACGTCGGGCTTGGTGCCAACGGCTGCATGCGCTGACAGCTCACGGTACGCACTCATCCTGTGTGCCACAAGGCCTTCCCACGCCATTTCGCTCGCTGGCGTGGAGGCGGAGCGACGCCATTCACACTGCGGTCGCCAGACTTCGGACAGAGCGGCACCGGGGACGTTCGGAGCAGTGGGTCGCTCCCGCGCCGGCGCTGTTCTTCCATTCTGGCTCCGGCGTCCTTGAGAAATTACCTCTGGATCAATGTTCGTACCTTTTTTTCTCTTTCTTTCGATCTATTCATCTGCAATCAGGATGCCACTCACAGCTCTCAGTTTCACAACCGTCACTTGAAAAAAAATCAGTTAATTGAAATTGTGGTGTTTCTCCGGGAGGGGGGGGGCGCAGCAGGTCTGGGGTTCAAGTCCTGCTTGGGGCGCCTTTCAGCATCCCCTCCCCCTCCAGCTTTGTGCCCTCCGTTGTCGGGTTGGGCTCCGGTTCGCCGCGACCCCGCTCGGGACCAGCGGTTTCACGCAGCGTGCGCGCGCGGTGTTCCTCTGTGTAACCGGGTGCCTCGGTCGCGTTCGGCCAGGCTGCCATCTCCTGGCCCCTCCGCTGGCCAGCGTTCCGCTGCGTGTCCGAGGGCCCTGTGGGAATGCGCCCTGCGGGGACCAGCACTGTGAAACGTGACGCTCTCCAGACTGCTCCTTCCTGTCAGCAGAGTCATCTTCTCTCACACCGAGTCACTGACTGCACAGCACAGGCGCCTCAGCAATAGCGACAACCCCACACGCGCACACACACACAAAAATAAACGCACTTCGTACAGTTATTCCACTCGGCTCTGTAAATGGGCCTCATATTATATACTGTATATTATACACATGTCCTACGCGTCGGAAGCAGAACGTGCAACATCATTCATTGATGATCATGATGATCACATCCTGCACACCGACCGACCGACCGAGTCGCGTGTGGGGAGAGAGACGCGACATGATTATACGATTGCTGGGATACGAAAAAACGTTTAAAAAAAAAAAAAAAAAAAAAAAAAAAAGCAGGTTTAAGTAAGAGCGCGGACAGAAAATCACACATCTTCAGAGCCGCTTGTCCCATACGGGGTCACGGGGAACCGGAGCCTAACCCGGCAACACAGGGCGTAAGGCTGGAGGGGGAGGGGACACACCCAGGACGGGACGCCAGTCCGCCACAAGGCACCCCTAGCGGGACTCGAACCCCAGACCCACCCGAGAGCAGGACTGCGGTCCAACCCACTGCGCCACCGCACCCCCTTTGATAAAATAACAAACACTAAATGGTATAAAGAAACATTTCTCGAACCTCTTTCTTTGCCTCGACCTCCACTGGCACGCGACTTCCGGCGATGTGTGGAGGTGTGTTCCCGCAATGTAGTCCGTGTGGGAACTCGCGCTGCTTTCCGGGTTCCTTATGTTGCGGCCGAAAAGGCTCGTAAAGCCCCGATCGCCGAGTAAACTGGCGAAAC
This sequence comes from Scleropages formosus, assembly GCF_900964775.1. Taxonomy (NCBI): domain Eukaryota; kingdom Metazoa; phylum Chordata; class Actinopteri; order Osteoglossiformes; family Osteoglossidae; genus Scleropages; species Scleropages formosus. The sequence goes on along the minus strand of NC_041813.1, from coordinate 32,468,954 downwards.
GACACGAAACGTATAAACTGTATCATTCTGTGTTGACGACCAGATCACAGACACAGAGCAACAACACCCGGACTCTGTTATAATCATTCTCGGGGACTTCAATAAAGCAAACCTCTCCCGTGAACTGCCAAAATACAGACAGCATATTACATGTCCCACCAGAGACAGTAATATACTGGACCACTGCTACACCACAGTAAAGGATGCATATCACTCTGTTCCACGGGCAGCTTTGGGGCTCTCTGATCACTGCCTGGTTCATCTTATACCGACCTACAGGCAGAAACTGAAATCAGCTAAACCTGTAATAAGGACTGTTAAAAGATGGACTGAGGAAGCAGAGCAGGACTTACAAGCCTGCTTCGAGTGCACCGATTGGAATGTTTTTGAGGCTGCTGCTAGCGATCTGGATGAGCTCACAGACTCTGTAACATCATACGTCAGTTTCTGTGAGGATATGTGCATCCCTACCAGGACTCGTCTAACATACAACAATGACAAACCGTGGTTCACTGCAAAGCTCAAACAGCTTCGTCAGGCCAAAGAAGACGCCTACAAGAACGGGGACGGAGTCTTGTATAAACAGGCCAAAAACACACTGGCAAAGGAGATCAGAGTGGCTAAGAGAAACTACTCTGAAAAGCTGAAGAAACAGTTTTCAGCCAACGATCCTGCATCAGTGTGGAAAGGCATGAAAGACATCACAAATTACAAGACACCACCCCCCGGCACCGTGTCAACTCAACAACTGGCCGACAATTTGAATGAGTTTTATTGCAGGTTTGATAAACCCTGTCTCACACCCTACACCCATTCAGACCCTCTCTCCACAAATCAGTTAACATCTCCAGTAACCCCCACCTTCCCCCCTCCTGCACCTTTGATCTGTGAAGAGGAGGTGCGTCGGGTCTTCGTCAAACAGAAGACAAGGAAAGCACCAGGCCTAGACGGCATCTCACCGGCCTGCCTAAAAACCTGTGCTGACCGGCTGGCCCCTATCTTCACAAAGATCTTCAACAGATCACTGGAGATGTGCGAAGTTCCTTCCTGCTTTAAACGCTCCACCATCATCCCCATTCCAAAGAAACCCAAAATCACAGGACTTAATGACTACAGACCTGTCGCCTTAACGTCTGTGGTCATGAAGTCACTTGAAAAACTGGTGTTGGACTACCTGAAAAACATCACTGGACCCTTGCTGGACCCCCTGCGGTTTGCTTACCGAGCAAACAGGTCTGTGGATGATGCAGTCAACATGGGACTGCACTACATCCTGCAACATCTGGACAAACCAGGGACTTATGCGAGGATCTTCAGCTCAGCCTTCAACACCCATCATCCCACACCTCCTCCTGTCCAAATTAACCCAACTCTCTGTGCCCACCTCCATCTGTCGGTGGATCACCAACTTCCTGACAGACAGGCAGCAGATAGTGAGGCTGGGAAAATTCTCATCCAACACTCGCACGAACAGCAATAGCGCCCCCCAGGGATGTGTGCTCTCCCCACTGCTCTTCTCCCGGTACACCAACGACTGCACCGCTAAAGACCCCTCTGTCAAACTCCTGAAGTTTGCAGATGACACCACATTCATCGGCCTCATCCGGGATGGTGACAAGGCTGCTTACAGACAGGAGGTCCAAGAGCTGGCTGTCTGGTGCAGTCATAACAACCTGGAGCTGAACACGCTCAAAACAGCTGGAGATGATCGTAGACTTCAGGAGAAACACCTCAGCGTTATCCCCACTCACCATCATGAACAGCACTGTGGCAACAGTGGAGTCATTCAGGTTCCTGGGCACCACCATCTCACAGGACCTGAAGTGGGAGCCCCACATAGACTCCATTGTGAAGAAGGCCCAGCAGAGGTTGTACTTCCTTCGCCAGCTGAGGAAGTTCAACCTGCCACAGGAGCTACTGATGCAATTCTACTCCGCAGTCATCGAGTCCGTCCTCCGCACCTCTATAACTGTCTGGTTCGGCTCAGCTACGAAGTCAGACATCAGAAGACTGCAGCGGATAGTTCGGACTGCTGGAAGAATCATCGGCACATCCCCCCCAGCTCTCCAAGAACTGCACTCGTCCAGAGTCAGTAAAAGGGCTAGCAAAATCATTGTAGACCCCTCACATTCAGGCCACTTCCTCTTCGAACCCTTGCCATCGGGCCGGCGCTACAGAGCACTGTGCACCAGGACAGCCAGGCATAAGAAAAGTTTCTTTCCTCAGGCCATCTACCTCACGAACACCTAAATCTCTCCCCTAGAGAGTAAACCGTGCAATACATACTGCTATTTATATTTATAACTATTTATCACATCATATCTCTTACTCAAACTCCCTTGCATTTGTAACTAGTGACTATTTTTGTATATTGGGTACTTTATATTTTTAAATATTTTTTATCCCTTGCTCACATACTCTATCTTCTCACCTGTCTTGTGACTGTCATTCTGTCTGTGCTGTGGTAGTTCCTGTCACCAAGACAAATTCCTTGTATGTGCGAACATACTTGGCAATAAAGCTCATTCTGATTCTGACAAAGGAGGGAAAGTATCTGCAACCATAGTAGTGATAGAGTTTGCAGGATACGCAACATGTAGTAAAGGTACATGGTAAACAGCGTACTCAGTGTATGGTACAGGGTACATTGTGTGGTACATAGTTAGTATAAAGGGTAGACAGCGAGTGATACACAGGGCACACACTTTGTGGTACGCAGCAGGGGACGCTGGACCTACAGCGCGTGGTACATGCCATGGGGTACACTACATTTAGTGCATGGTACACCACGTCACTACTCACTCGAACCTCAGTCTTGTGAGTGAAAGGGATCAGGTGTACCCCTACTATTCCCATTTTTTAACAATTTGCTCTGCTGACAACTCTTGGATCATCCGGTGACCCTTGCAGCTGCTGGTTGGCGGCGGTGAGCTCACGCCACCTCCTCTCCAAGTGCCGTTCGCACAAATTGATCGAACCGGTTCCAGTTCTCAACTCTTCTTTGCCACGGCAGGTCTCGGCAGAACCTCCGTCATTAGCGATTCCCGTGTACGGTGACGTGTGTCCTCCTACTTCATTATGGCTGCGCTCCAGCCAAAGTGACACCGTCATCCCTACTTCTTCCTAGGTTTCATTGTCTGAAACTATTAGCCTCACACAAAATGCTCTCAAATGTGTCTGCGATGTAACTGAATTCATTCTCCCCGTGGCTGACAGACCTACGCTGACAAACACGAGCCTGTCCTCACGCGTCCCGGCACACTGCCAGCATGTCTGTATTTTGCGATTTCAGCAGAGCGAAACACCTGGTGCGTTCACACCAAACACGGCAGCTGCTAGTAAACAAACTTCATTCAGGACCCAAAACAAAAAGAGAGCCAGTAGTGAGTAGAACCAGTCACTCCCAGAGCCTTGCACACAGTAGTGTATTTTTACTGTCTCCATTTACCTTTAGGACCTTTATCAATTAACTACAGTACTGCAGGAGTGGGAAATGGTCCTTGAACCAGCGGCCTTCCTGTGATACTATGAACACGTGGCTTCACCAGACGGTATAACGAGAGCCAGTGCCCTACGGATACGTGTGTCAGTGTCCCTACTGCCCTCCCTTCAGCAGTCCTCAGAGTGCGAAGAAAAACAGACCCCACAGAGGCAGAGACTGCACTGCTTAGCAGAAGGCTAGAAGTTGAAAGGCTGACAGGGAGAGGTAAAGAGCAGTAAACGGCAGGGTGTTCGCCTGAGACCATAACCATACCATGGGGCGCTGAGTTAGCCCTCGAACCCCAGTTAAAACAACTGTTACCTTGGAGTGCATACAGCATGACTTCCTCTTCTCACAAAGCATTGACAGCAGAGACAACTGACGCCAAAGGCACACTATCTCACTGTAGACATTGAGTACACGTCCAGAAAATACTTTTTCAGAGTGATGAGGAACATATCACACTCAATGACCGTAACATCCCCAAGTCAAAATAAGTCATGGAAATTTATTCGGAAAGTGGAGCTGTGAAAGGCAGGAGGTGCCACACACCGCTGAAACAGACAGCTGTCCTACAGGATACTGTGTACAAGATTTGAGAACATTGCCATCATTATTAATTTAATCTCAAACACGCACGCACACGCACGCACACGCACGCACACGCACACAGAAGAATCCCACTCTGCTATCTGGACACCAAAGGGAACCTCTGTTTAACCCGTTATATCCACAGCAATTGAACACTTGTTACAATTACCCACAGTGCAAGAAACCCACACACAGAAATATTTGTATTACACATAATTAAGGACAATTATAAATAAAATGGTTATTTCTATACACATTTCTAACAAAATTAATGCCTGGGGGGGCACGAAAGCAGGTCCTTTCAAGTGCTTGAATTAAGACTCTCTCAACATCAAAGTGTAAACTGCCCCGAAATAAAAGAAAAAAAAACTGGTCCTGACAGCCACATCTCCACTGATACCAGTTACTCTGGCCAAAGGGGGGAGCAAGAGCAGAATGCCTAAGAGACATGTTTACACACCTAGACACACACAGTGAGTACAGGTCACTAAGGTACATCTAGAGGAGGAGGAATACACCCTGGAAATGACTGTACAGTGTTTGAACCAGTTTGCACAACACCTGTTTTGCTCTATTTTCATCTTTTAGCACGCGTGTGTGGTTTCCCTTCCCACCCGACAAAGCAGAAGCAGCGCAACCACAAGTGTGTTCATTTGGTGGACAAGATGAGGGCCACGATGAGTCCGTAGAGACCAAGGACTTCGGCAAAGATGAGGATGAGGATCATGCCCACGAAGAGGCGAGGCTGCTGCGCGGTGCCACGCACGCCCGCGTCTCCAACGATGCCGATGGCGAAGCCAGCTGCTAAACCGCTCAGGCCCACACTCAGGCCTGCACCCAAATGGAGGAAGCTCCTGCGAGGGAAGGATGCAATAAGGCATGAGGTGAGGACAGCTCCTTGTACACCCACAGATGGTCTGGGCTAGGGAGGCATGACACACACGTACTTGTAAAGGGTGACCGTCGCAGACAGGTTGTTGGCAATGAGCACAGCCACAACGAGACCGTAGATGGCAATGATGCCAGCCATGACCACAGGGATGATTGACTTCATAATGAGCTCTGGTCTCATGACGGACATGGCCGCAATGCCGGTGCCACTCTTGGCGGTGCCATATGCTGCTCCCAGGGCTGCAGAGAGAGCAGGCAGAGTTAGTGTGCATGGGCAGACTACAGAGTGTGGGTCAGGTTCTGTCCATAGGACATGACTGGAAATGCAGAGCAGTGTGGACAGAACCAGCAAGAGGTGAGACAGTGCTGAAGACAACAAGGTACAGAAGTCAAGAACAAGGTGAGGCAGGACAGCTCAGTACGGCTGAAGAGGTGGGCGGAGCAGGTGAACACAGAACTCATGAAGCCGCCTTTTAATGAACCATGAGCAATGTTACCTTCAGTATAGTTGAAATCAACATGTCTACACATCTTTTTCAATAAATCACACCACTTGTGGCTCATCATCACTCACTGGTAGAGTCTCCCTGTTCAACAGAAGGAGGACAGAAAGTGTCGACAATATATGCCGCAGGCCTGAGCGTCTGCAAGGCTTGCAAGAGCAGCTGTTGCTGTACACCGTGCCTCAAAACAAAGGGTTTATGGGTCTGGCACTTTAATGAAAGCCTAATCCTTGAGCTCTGTAATGGATAGAGAAGACACAGTGGTTAGGGCTGCGGTCTTCTGGGTCCGAAGATTACAGTTCCAAATCCCACCTACTGCTGTAGTGACTTCGAGCAAAGTTAATCACTCTAAATTGCTCCAGTAAAAATTATCCAGCAGCATAAATGGGTAAATTATTTAAGGAGTGAAATGTCAGCTCCATGAATATACGTGATGAAAATAGTCTGCACTGGTGTTACCAGAGCCAGGACAAACTGCTGTTCGTGCTATCGTGCAGCGCCTGTTACTTAGAACAAGTACACAACCGTACCCCAAAGTTCAACTCGGGTTATTATTTGCCCTTTGACAAAACATAGCAGTAATTTTCATCTTAACTTTTGAGAAAAATAAGCAGAGTTTTGTTTAAAGGCTGTCCTGCGTTTTCTCTTGGTATGATTCCACATGTTACGTTTTTGTGCCATTACCTCATCATGGACTCCTTGAACAGACAAAGGTAGCAGTCTGTTGTCCTCTCAATTCTCTCCATCATCAGGCGATGAAAAACACTCAAAACTGCTTCCGTCATAATTCCGAGTTGGGAGAGAGACGCACTGCCTCATAGGAGCTGCTGCATTTATAACAGGTTAAGAGAAGGTCTCCTCCACTTTCACTTTGTTCTGTGCCCTTTGGCCTTTACAGGATCAGTGAGGGACAATGTGAGCACAGCACCAGCAGCACAGCACCAGCACAGCCTGGAAGAGGTAGATGCGCTGCGGTACTTTGACGCTCACAGTGACTGCGGCCGGGAGGGAAGGACTCCAAGGAGAAGGAGAAGGAGGAGGCGGAGGTGTGCGTGTCGCTCTCGACTACAGAGGGAACTGATGCGCCCAACCGCACCGCTCTCATCTCGCTCGGGCCGGGCCGAGCCGAGCGACTCTCACTCCCAGCCACCCTTCCTCCCACGAAGAACTACTAACTTACTAGGCCGAACTCCGAGTTCTCCCGACCCGACCCGACCCACCGCCGGCCTGAGCCTGGCTGGGAAGTGAGCGAAGCGAAGCGAAGGAAGGCAGCTAACGCCTAACGTAAGGGCTCAGCAAGTGAGAGAACGACCGACCGCTGACACTGACAGCGACTGAATTTATTTATTTATTTATTTATTATCCACAACAACAACGCGCCGAGAGAAAGAGTGACGCCCCTGAACTACTACTAGTCTAAGAGGCTCAAATTCTCAGCGCTGGAAGGATTGTATGTCCTCGGTTATGTGGACGAAGCGCCTGGGAGGAGCAGGAGAAGTAGTGGCACTAGACTAGTGCGGGGAGAGAAGAGGGAGGGACAGGAGGGAGGAAGGAGGAAAGGGAAGGAGGTAAGGTTACGATCGGAGAGAAGGAACGAAGGAGGAAAGGTTACGATCGGAGAGAAGGAACGAAGGAGGAAAGGGCTCCACTCACTCACTCACTCACTCACTCACCGCTGAACACCATGGCTGCTGAGGCGCCCATCACTCCGAAGAAGGACGAGTATTCGGGCACTGCCGACATTCTCCTTCGCTCCGCTCCGCCTCGGAAGGACAAAGGGACAGAGCGCGGGACGGCGGGGAAGCGAACAGGTGCCGAAGAAGGGTAAGAACGGGGTAAACGCTGTAAGCCGTGTTGAAGCAGGAGACGCGAAGAGCCGAGCGCCAGATGCGGAGCCGCTGCAGCGGAGCAAAATGGCGGACGGGGAAAAGTCACATGACGACGAGCGACGCGCCGGCCGTCGTGTTTCGCTCGTTTCGCACGTATTTTGCCCGTCTCGAGGCTTTTCCGGGCTAGCGCCCCTGTCGCATGTTCTTCTGGGCTTCAAACCCGGGACAAGACGCGCCTCCTCCCGATTCGATCTCACCGCGACCCCCTCGGTGGCGCCGTTGGTTCGCTCCGTTGCGGCCCGTCCGAACGGCGCGTGGCGAAGGCGCGAGACGACCGCGAGGTCTGTCTGATCACGTGGCGAGTTCTGACCAGGAAGCTCTGTGTCGTTTGTGTGTGTTTTTTCCCAGGCGACTGGCAGTGTTAAATGTCAAATAAATATAAATATGTACAAATATGTGTTATTGTACCTATTATTCATTTAGCAGTTAACAGCAGCGAGTCACTTACAACAACCTATCAATTATTCTGTCTGTCTCAGCAGTTCATAATAATAATAATAATAATAGTAACATAAGTGTCAGCGAGTGGGTCTGGAGGGGGGCCCAGTGGGTTGGACCAGGTCCTGGTGTCCGGTGGGTCTGGGGTTTGAGTCCCGCTTGCGTCCGGTCCTGGGTGTCCCCGCCCCACCCAGCCACCCTCCAGCCCTGCACCCTGTGCTCCCGGGCTAGGCTCCGGCTCGCTGCAACCCCGCTTGGGACAAGCGCTTTGAGACAGTGTGCGTGTCTCAGTGATCCGCTCCCTGGTGCGGGCACAGAGAACAGTCTCTCACACATTCCAGTCCCCTCACCCCGAGCAGGAGCGAAGGCACAGGAGCGGTGCCAGGGTGCGAGAGCTCCTCCCCGTGTGCCCACATCCCTCTGGTTTCCCTCACCTGATGTGCACCTCACAGCGCCTCGTGGCAGGGAAGTGCAGCCAATGCCAAGGCTGCTGCCGCACGTCTTGCGCGAACGGAGAAATGAAACGGAGGCACTTATATTTACATTTATTCATCTAGCAGATGCTTTTGTCCAAAGCAACGTACATCTCAGCAAAAGTACAATTTATTCATTACATTAAGAGAAAGAGACATAGCTGCAGACCTGTGACTCAAGTAAACCTACTTTGTTACCACTTGCTGCACCGAGGTTCTTCGTTAAAGTGGGTGCATAAAACACAGGACAGACAAATCTTGATATCCTCCTACCATTTTTTAAAAAAATATTAAGATACACAAGCAAGCAAATACAATGCTGGAGTAGTGGCTGGTAAAAGGCTTTATCTGGTGATGCTCATGAAGTTATGGTGCATGAACATCTACACCGTACACGAGCTGGAGAGATCTTGGGTGAAATAGGTCCGGAAAAGGTGAGTTTTCATACCCTTCTTGAATATAGACAGTGTTTCCACAGTTGTAAGTGACAGGGGAAGGTCATTCCACCACAATGGACCCAGAACCGAGAACCTCCGAGCTTTGCCTTTCGTGCGCGGGACCACCGAGCGAGCAGAAGTGGATGAGCGAAGGGGTCTGGCTGGGGTGTAGCAGTTGATCAAGTCTTGTAGAATGTCTGGGAGCAGTTCTATTGATGCTTTTGTAGGCCCTAACCAGGGTCTTAAATTTCATCCGGGCAGCTATGGGAAGCCATTACAGAGAAACAAGTAGTGGAGATACATGGAAACGCTTCGGCAAGTCAAACACAACTCGGGGAGCAGTAGCGTTCTGTATCAACTGCAGTGATTTGATGGCAGTAGCAGGAAGGCCACAGAGGAGAGAGTTGCAGTATCCCGACAGGACGTCACCATGACCTGGACAAGTAGTTGGGTGGAGTCAGTAGTGAGATAGGGACAGATCCCATGAATATTATACAGGATGGATCTGCAGGAATGGGTTGTGGGTTTGATGTGCTAAGAGATAGACTTGAGTCAAATCGTCACTCACAAGGAGGTTGTTGAAATGAGTGAGTTGTCCAGTTTAATCAACAGATCATGACAAGAGGACAGGCCACCTGGGAGGTGAAGAATCTGCGTTTTAGAGCGGTTGAGTGGTGGTGATCAGACATCCATGCAGAAATGGATGATGCTCCAGGTAAAAAGCAGAGGAAGAGCTGGGTACCATCAGCGTAGCAGTGGTAGTTGAATCCATGGGAGGCTATGACGGCTGCGGGTGGAAGTGTAGATCAAGAGGAGCAAAGGACCCAATACCGAGCCCTGAGGGACACCGGTTGAGAGAGGTAGGGGAGAAGAACAAGAGCTCTGCTTAAAAGTTTAACAAGTGTTTCGGCAAGACTCACATTTCTGAGACATTTTACCACCACAACAGACTGATGGTGAACACAGGAGTACAAGCGGTGGCCGCGCTTGTATCGGAAAACCATCCTGTCCCCGTCCTCTGTCCCACACCCCAGTCAGTGGCACATTGTCATTTCAGACACAACACATCACTCATCTTCTCATTGTTTGTCTTTGCCTTCCATTGGAAACGCCTTTCATGGGCCGACAGGTGGGTGCCTCTGCGCTGTGGCCACACTCACCTCACATGTTATGCCCTGCCCATTTTTGACAACCTTTTTCTTTTGGCAGCAGTGGAACTGCTCATGAGTGGAATACTCCTAAGTGGAGATTCTTGGCTCACAAAAAACGTTCAGGTGCTGAGAGTCCTTGGAGTTCTCCAACATTTTTAGAGAAACAGAATAAGGGAGAGGAAGGTGAGGGACACAGAGAGGAGGAGGGGCACAGTGGTGGGAGGCACTGATGCTGATGCCACTGGAGGAAGGTCACCAACACTCTGTGTGATGAAGCTGGCAAAGCGAGATGTTCTGGAGAAGACCTGTATGGAAGAGGAGGAGGCTGCCGAGCTGCTGATTTTCGTTGTGGAGTTTGTGCCTGTGCTGTTGGAAGTTGAGGTTTCGGTGGTGCTGCTGGTATTTGCGATGCTCGTGCTGTTGACGGTGCTGCTGGAGTTGCTGCTGCTGGTGGTGGAGTCACTGAGAACAGTGGTGTTGATGTTCTCCATCATTACCACTGCAACCTGGAGCCAGGAACCGGCCTGCTGGCAAACCAAGGGGCCTCCTGCGAAGCCCTGTGTTGAGTGGGGAGAGCGAGGAGCAGGTTGAGAAGCTCCACTTGGGCAGCAGGAAAGACATCGAAACCCAAAACAAACACAGGGGCGAACAGAGTGCCAACCCTGCCGCTGGTGAACCTACCTGCCGGAGGTCCACAGCTGAGGTGCAGATGTTGTCCGCGGACGAGATGTTTCCGCAGGACACCGCGGTCGTCTGGAGCTGCCGAAGAACCTGCCCCGCTGCGGAGGGTTCCAGGGGAAAGAGGTTTTGTTCAGTCCAGCTTGAACCCGAAACATGGGTACGTACAGTGTGTACGTTGTAAATGACATGATGAAGTCAATCAATCAATCAATCAATCAATCAATCAATCAATGTGTCTTTAGTAGTGTGACACGTTTCCATATTGTTAACGTGTAATGTCTGACACACACACACACACACACACACACACACACACACACACACACACACACACACACACACTGACCTCCACCCTGGCCGCTGCCCCATCCAGTCACCCAGCACTGCGATCCTGAGCTGACGGCGGGTTTATTCAAGTCCACGCACACCGGCCGCACGTAATTCGTCAGGGTCACGGCCGTGGCGAGACGCAGCAGGGCGATGTTGGATCCTGTCAGGTTGCTCAGGGTGACGCCCGACACGCCCAGCGACACCTGGAACGGGTTGGAGCCGTTCTGCTTCAGCCGGCCCAGAACCGCCGTCCACTCGCTGCTGTTGATCTGAGAGCTGAAGATGAGGAAGATCCACTGACCGACACACACACACACTCACAGCGGGGCACTTCTTGGGGGGGGGGTTCAGGAAACGGGGGTTGGGGTGTCCTGTAGGTGCTCACCTGTTGAAGCAGTCGGCCGCGCTCATGACGACACTCCGCGAGATGAGGGAGCCCCCGCAGACGTGGACCCCGCCTCTCTGCAGGCTCACCTGCCATGGCCACGCCCCCTCAGCTGCCAGGTCACTGCTGCTGCTGCCGTTGTTCAGGGGGGCCTGGCCACACACATACGGTGAAGGGGCTGGGGCAAAAGAAGGAAAATCAATTCACCACCCAGAATGCACTGCAGTTCCAATTTTATTCTTTCACCAGCAGAAGTGCATTCCAACAATGAACAATTGAAGTTGGTGGGAGGGGCAATGTGACTTGTGGGAGGAGCAATGCGAGAGGGTTACGGACAACCAAGCATCAGCTTTTCAAGCAGCCAGTCCGACCAGCTGGAGAGACAAGAGGGGGCAGTGGGGCTCCTGTATGATTTTTCATACTTCTCGTACACATTTCTGTTGGTATTTTGGACACGGATTGTTCGTTCACTATCATTTTGAAACATTCGGTTGTTGATTTTCAGTGGATTGTTTTGTGATTTAAGCGATTGCTCACGTTTTAAGCTCCGTTAACGTGTTCTCTGATGTTCATTTTCCTGAATTGAGGTATTTCTACATTATGAATGCATGTGCAATGATTTGAACGGAGCGTGGCTGGCAGATGCGGAAAAAATATGTGAGCGTGATGCGATTGGACATGTGCTTTGTGTTTTACGGTCAGTCAGAGAATGATGGTCAGTTAAGCTGGAAATTATGCTTCACAGAGTTCATGTTTTCTTTCAAGATCTACAATGGGAACGTTTGTCCTTTTTGCTAAAAGTCTATTTTGTCGCAACATACACAACGTGAAAATAACCCACAGAGGACTCCATACAACAAGCATCACCGATTATGGAAAAAGAAACGGAATGTGAAATGTGGGTGTGTTGTGTAAGGAGCTCACAGTGGAGATGAAGAAGAGCTGCAGAAAGTGGTGCACGTAGCGAAGAGAGAACCGAGAGCCTTACGTGGGCCAGTGATTGTGGGGGCACGTGTGGCTGCCATGCAGGTGACACTGTTGTCGCTGTCCGTGCCACTGGAGGTGTACGTGACGAACCCGGGCGCGTTGGAGGTGATGATGGAGTCTATCCAAGACTCGTACCGGGACACCCTGGTGTAGACTCCTGGGAAGCCCGGTTTAGTGCATTTAACTCCAAAGCTCACAATCCCGGCCTGGATCCAGACGGAGCCCTGCTTGACCACCAGCGGACCTCCTGAGTCCCCCTGCACAAGTGGAGACGCTCCCACATCAGCCCTTGTCTCTCTCTCTCACACACACACACACACACACACACACACACACACACACACACACCCCTGGACCTCTGAGGAGGAGGCCATGGCAGTTGCTCTACCTGACATGAGCCCTTTCCTCCAGCCATTAGTCCAGCACAGATCATGTTGTCCGTGATGGAGATGTTCGTGACAGCCTCATAAATGCAGCTGCACTGCCGGTTTCCCACCACAAAAATTTGCACTTCCAGCAGAGTCCCAGGTGAGGGGAGAGGCACTGAGGAAAGAGGGTGGTGAGAATAAACTCATCTGGGGAAAGAGTCTTATTAGTTCCAATTCTGACATAAGAAGTCCACAGCCTTGACACCGCTGGCCAAGTTCAGAGTTCCTGAGCTACGGTACGGAGACAAATGGAACGCGAGTCCACGAAGACAACAGCAAGACGACTGAAAAGCAAACGGGCAGAAAAGCTGAAAGACGCTCTTCGTGACATGTGGCAGAGAAGATGACTCCTCACCTGCAGGTTTCACCGTCACAGGAGTAGAGGGTAGTCATTGTCAGCAGAGACATCCACTGAGTGACCAAACAACAGGAAGTCCGCCGTTCCTTGTCCACCCTAACCTGAGTTCACTCACTATTCACTGAGTCCCTTTTCTGCTTTCACCCTAAACACCTGGACCGACCCTTGTCCATCCCTCAGCTCTGTAGATGGACCCGAGTCAAAGCGTCTCTTTTCATGTCAACGCAAGTGCTCATCTTCTGCCCTGCACTGTGACCCAGGTTAACCTTCCCTTGTACACGCAAAGGGGCCAGAGCAGCAGAGAGGAACGCAGCATTCAAAGACATCCAAATTATTCCACGTTCTCTCCATTCGCTGCCTACTTCACCCACACGCCTCTTTGGATAAATTTCTTACCTTGGTAGTTAATGTTGCCCCATCCGGTGACCCACACCATAGTGCTGTTGTAGAAGGTGCTGCCACTGAGTGCCAGACAGACGGGCTGGATGTAGTCGGTGAAGCTGACCGGAGAGGAGAGCTGGACCAGAGCTATATCATTGTCCAATCCATCAGAACTGAAATCTGGATGAAGGATGATCCTACTGAGGGTTCTGGACACCTCATTTGGGTTGTTACCGATCTGATTCTGTCGACCCAGGTATAAAACCCAGTCGCCGAGGTTCGACCTGCAGGAGACGGAAGGAGAGAGTGTCAGTGGGAGAAAACCAGTGTGAATACTTTGCCCAGCCAGAGACCTGATGAGTGTGGGTGCGAATATATCGGTACATCAGATTTCATACCACGCCTATAACTTACCTAGAAAAGCAGTGGGCAGCAGTCAGGACCCACTGGTTGTTGACGAGGGATCCGCCGCACACATGACTTCCTTGTTTGTGCATACTGACCTGCCAGGGCCAACTGCCCAGGGGGGCAGCCTGTCCTCCCACAATCCTTGTGTTCAAGGGGGCTCGGCCACACACTGAAGAGGGGTACAAGGTGTGAGCAGGTGAGTGAGTGGACGGAAAAGGTCGGTAACAATGTTCACACATAACTGCTCATCCACAGTATAACCGATAGACAGCAACAGCACAGTACCATAGCGGTCAGGGCTCGAGGTCCCTGGTTCAAACTGACACCCCTGCTCTGGTACCCTTGAACATGGGACTTTCCCTGAATTGGCACATCTTGCTGTATAAATGGGTTAAAGACTGCAAAGTTGCCCACCTAACATTTTAAGCCACCTCTGACAAAAGCGAGAGCTAAATAATGATTGATAATGACATTTGTGATGAAGTGTTGGTGTGGAAGAACGTCGTGATAGAGAAGAGCCTACCGAGGGTGAAGAGTCACAAGAGCTGAAATGGGCTCGTGAAAAGTCATATTTTCTAAACAAAGGAAAACACTTCATGGCAGGGAGTGTGACACTTACCACTGAGCTGCGCCTGCGATTCTGGAAAAACACAAGAAAAGAGTTTGTCTTAATCGCTTTTGTCAAACACACACACACACACACACACACACCCTGGGAGTGCATAGTTGTCCCCACAGCTACTTTGCAAGCCCCGAGGACCATCGTGCTGTCGTCCGAATGTCTGGACACAATAGTGCTCCTTGCAGCCAAACCGAGTCCTGTGTGATACCGCTCTGAAGCGAACTCCGAAGGTACGCTCATTGGACGCTTTACTCGGTACACATAGCTGGTGCAGGGTAGGAGCCGCTTCTGTGTCCTGAGGCACAGGAATTTTCTGGGCTATGGATTCAGCAAGGTGCTGGAGGTGTTCCAAAGCAACCTTGGTCTATCCAGACTTGACAATGTGTGCAGTGCAGATCTTGCAGATGTTTGGGCGTGTGTTGAAGCTGTTCCCACTGGTGCCAACAGTGGATTACTGAGTCAAGATATTGGGACTTCACCGGTCGTTGGAATCAAATCCCAGTCTTGCTCATGGTCCACTGCTGAGTCAATATATGCTGTGTGAGAGGGCATTTTATGGGGCTGGAAGAAGGCACTTTCACAAGGGTAGACCATGGTCATGAGGGGATGCACCTGCTCAGCTCAGGTACCCTGAGGCTTTCAAATGATACTCAGCTGGTTGTGTGATGAGGAAATATTACCCACCCAATCGTGCCACCACCTCCGAGACCAGTAGCTGAAGCTTCTCAGCCAGTCTGTAATGGTCCACTGTAAGACACTACTTGGACCCTTCCTTTCCCCCATTCTTCGGGTCGGTACATATTGCTCTCCTCAGTTTTTCAGTAGGAGTACTTACATATGATTTGCAAATCATAACTTTTTGGCTCTTGGTTTTTTAATCACTTCTGTATCACAGTTGTTCTATGTCACACTCTTGAGAAGAGCACGGTACAGAAATAAACTGAAACCGATACTGAACGGTACAATTCAACAACAAATGAAGGTGCATTCAAGACTAATGACTGTTTTTGGATAACAGCAGGTCATAATAATCACAACGCAAGTGTCAATGATTCATTCTATGGTATCAGTACAAAAAGTAAGACTCACCCTCAGCCAGAGCAGCCAACAGGACCAGGGAGCAAAGACACTTGAGCAGAGCCATGGTGCGAGAGCTCCTTCCAGTATGTGAACCTCCCTTTGGTTTCTTTCACCTTATTTATACCTCAAGACACGTGGAGGTTTAGATAATTAGCAGAATATTTTGAGCTCTTACATCCCTCTTTTTATTGTTCCTTTCAGTCTGTTTCAAAATTTCTTCCTCATGCCACTTGCAGGGTGGTGCGACATCCAAGAATTAGTCATTAGTAGAAAACAATGAAGATACATATAAACAGTTTTAAGTGTCATTCTACGGTTACAGGAACACTGGGCAAACCCGCATGACTTCCTTGTCATGTTTCTGTGATGGTAAAGCTGTGCATCCGCATTCTGTCTTCTGCTTATGCAACAGTATGTTGACGTGGCTCTTTTTTCATGGATATTCTAATCAATTCAATCCACACACAGAGTCTGAAACCACTTGTCCCAAGCAGGGTCGCGGCAAACCGGAGCCTAACCCTGCAGCACAGGGCGCAATGATTGAGGTGGAGGGAATACACCCAGGACGGGACGCCAATCCATCGCAAGGCACCCCAAGCAGGACTCGAATCCCAGACCCACCAGAGAGTGGAACCCGGCCAAACCGGCTGCACCACTGCACCCCCCTGTAAAACAAAAAAACTCCTGACCAAAAGGAAAAGGAAAAAAATAAACCTCTGTCCCCTCCCTACCCCGTGGGCAGAGGAAAAAAAGAAAAGGTTGGTAACTGATGACATAACAAGACTAGAGAGTTTTATACTTAAAGGAGACAACCCTGCAAACAGGAATCACGTCAGTTATATATTGGCCAGAGTGAAGAGATGAGTCATAAACCTGGATTTAAAGGCTGAGATAATGAGGGGATTCCTGATAATAACTGGCAGACTATTCTAAAGTTTAGGCACCCTATGGCTAAAGGCACACCCTTCTACTGGAATGTTATTGATCACATTAAGGTAATTCGCATCCAATGAGTGAACACAACATTCTCTCACACAGTACATGTTCTGCCCGCAGATTTCTTTAGTTCATGTGATTAATTGCTTGTTGAGCGGAACCTTTATTTCCGTAAGTTATACGCAATTTGTGCACATGCGCTATTTCCATGATGCGCTACTGTTGGGATAGGCATAGTGGAAGCGTCTTGAGTTCTGTGTGCTTTCCTACGCCCGTGGAAGCAATAACTGTAAGTTGTGAAGTTCTTGCAGACATTGACTAAAATGTTTACGTGCTTTTAAGTTTGACCTTTGTAATGTAAACTCTGTTTATTCAGCCGTAACTCCACGTTACTGTTCTTGTAAAACGCGTGTGTGAGTTCGCGCTGTGTCATGCTAAGTGTGCTATCGGCAAACGATTTAACTAGTTATTATGACGATTGTTGTAATTAGACTAAGTTTCCTTTACTGTTTCTGTTTATTATAGTTTCACTCGCATTTTCACATTTGGAGACAATAAAGGAGCAAGACGCTCATAATCCTGGCTCGTGAGAATCGAGTTTGGCTTGCTGTTAAACTGCGTTAACGTACTGGGTGTGCACAACACGCAGGGAGAACAGTACAGTGAAAAGTTATACCAGCGGTGGGTGCCAGGAAAAAATACAAGAAGGCAAGCATGCAGCGTCCATCTTCACCCAACTCTTCAGTCCATGCAGCATCAAGAGCGAGCTCTAAGCGCTCATCTTCTTCCAAGTCATCTATCATGGAGGCTGCTGCCAAGGCTAGAGCCTCAGCTGAAGCAGCTCTTACCAAGGTGGCTTATGCTAAAAGACAGCTAGAAATAAAAAAGCAGAGAGCTAGGCTAGATCTAGAATTAGAAGCATTGGAGATTGAAAAAGAAGCAGAAGCTGCGCGAGTAAACGCTGAAATCTTAGAAGCAGCTGCAGCTATGGAAAATGGTGACATGCAAAGTGTGAGGAGCGCTGTCCCGCCACAAGTGATTCAGCAGCGCACGGAAAAATATGTGCGGTGCCGGTCACAGGTCAGTACTCAGACTCCTGCTTTATCGCATCACGATGAAATCCGGCACGCTGCGAACAATGATACTCAGCAAACAACACCTGTAGCTGCAGAGGAGAAGCCTCCGCTCAATCTCTTCAGACCCTCAGCAAATCAGCACGCATGTGCAACTGAACGGATACTTACTTCACGACCATCGGATTACCCACGCAGAGAACATGGTCAGCATCCTTCTCATGCTAACACTCCAACCATGTTAGACTTTGCCAAGTTCCTAGCACGCAGAGAATTAGTGAGCACTGGTCTCTCCAAATTCGATGACACGCCAGAGAACTTCAGAGCATGGCAGTCCTCATTCCTCAACGCGACACAGGGCTTGGGACTCACATACAGTGAAGAGTTGGACCTTCTCGTGAAATGGCTGGGTAAAGAGTCATCTGAGCATGTGAAAAGGATCCGTGCCGTTTATGTTACTGACCCCAGAGCTGCCCTCCATCTGTCCTGGGAAAGACTTCAGGAATGCTATGCTACACCAGAAATAGTGGAAAATGCCCTATTTAAAAGATTGGATAGCTTCCCCCGTCTGTCGGCTAAGGACAACACAAAACTGAGAGAGCTCAGCGATCTTCTCATGGAGCTGCTCGCAGCTAAAAATGATGGCTATCTTCCTGGCCTGGCCTACCTCGATACTCCTCGTGGGATAAAGCCCATAGTGGAAAAGTTGCCTCCAGCCCTGCAAGACAAATGGCTCTTCACCGGCTCACTATACAAGGAACAGCACAGAGTAACTTTTCCTCCTTTTTCATTTTTTGTTGACTTTGTCTATGACCAGGCTAAGGCCAGAAATGACCCAAGTTTCACCTTGTCTGGCAGCGGTCAGTCTTACAACAAAGGTGAGAGAACTCAATCAAAGCACAGCGGATTCAAGACTGCTGTATCTGTGCAAAAGACAGACGTGTCTGCCACAGTTGACGCAGACTCCACAAGCACTACAGAGGCTGAGAGAAGAGACAATGATCTAGCCCGATACTGTCCTGTGCACAAGAAAACTCATCCTTTGCAAAAATGTAGGTTATTCAGAATGAAAACATTGCAGGAGCGAAAAAGCATCCTAAAGGAACACAAACG
The DNA here is from genome assembly GCF_900964775.1 of Scleropages formosus. Lineage (NCBI taxonomy): Eukaryota > Metazoa > Chordata > Actinopteri > Osteoglossiformes > Osteoglossidae > Scleropages > Scleropages formosus. The sequence continues at coordinate 32,450,318 of NC_041813.1, read as the reverse complement.
CTGTTTTAAGTGCTGCTCTCCAAGGCACCAGGCCAAGGATTGTCGAGCAACGTTGAAATGCGGCGAGTGTGAGAGCGAAAGACACTGCTCTGCAATGCACCCTCTCACCTCCCAACCTCCTGCTTCACTGACCACTCTAGAACCAGACGCAGAAGCACGAGGCAGTCCTCCACTCGAGGTGACATCACGATGCACCAAGGTCTGTGGAAAGGGCAGCCTCACGCGGTCCTGCTCAAAGGTGTGCCTGGTGCGTGTCTTCCTCCAGGGTCAACCGGAGCACTCCATCAAAATGTATGTCATCATTGATGATCAGAGTAACTGCTCACTGGCCCGCTCTGAATTTTTCCACCTGTTTCGGGTTGAGAGCAACCTGTCACCATACCTGATGAAGACATGCGCAGGCACCACGGAGATGACTGAAAGAAAGGCGGTAGGCTTGCAAATTGAAGCAGTGAATGGAGGTGTGTGCATGGACCTTCCACCACTCATTGAGTGCAATGAGATAATGACCAATAGATCTGAGATTCCAACTCCAGAGGTCGCTCTCGCGCACGCTCACCTAAGGCACATTGCTCCCCACATTCCCAAGCTAGATCCTGACGCGCAGATGATGATCCTGCTAGGGAGAGACATGATATGTGTGCACAAGGTGCGAGAGCAACTCAATGGACCGCATAATGCACCCTTCGCTCAGCGTCTAGACTTAGGCTGGGTAATTGTAGGTGACGTGTGTATTGACAATGCTCATAAACCAACTCTGAGTGTCTTCAGAACCCACATCCTACAGAACGGACGCCCGTCTCTCCTGACTCCTTGTCATAACAGCATCAGGGTAAAGGAAAAACCGTGCTACGGCGGGGAGCGCAGGTATGGTCTCTCTACATCCACGTCAAAACCTATGCAACCTGAAGACAAGCTCGGGCTTATGGTCTTTCAGCGTACAGACAATGACAACAAATGTGCCATGTCCTTCGAGGATGAGACCTTTCTAAAGATTATGGAGAAAGAAGTCCATCAGGATGAAAAGAACAATTGGGTAGCTCCCTTACCGTTCAAGTCACCTCGTCCCCCACTCCCGAACAACAGAGAGCAAGCACTGTCCCGCCTTAGGTCTTTAAGACGCACTCTGAGCAAAAACGCGGAGATGAAGCAACAGTTTTCCTCCTTCATGGAAAAGCTCTTCGAGAACAAACATGCAGAGAAGGCACCGCCCATCCATGAGAAGCAAGAATGTTGGTACCTGCCCATTTTCGGGGTGTACCATCCGCAGAAGCCAGGGCAGATACGAGTCGTGTTTGACTCAAGCGCCCAACAACACGGTGTCTCCCTCAACTCAGTGCTGCTTACAGGCCCCGATCTGAACAATACTCTCCTGGGTGTGCTGTTACAGTTTAGGAAGGATCTCATCGCAGTCACTGCTGATATCCAACAGATGTTTTATGGATTCCTGGTGAAGCACGACCACAGAAACTACCTGAGATTCCTGTGGCATAAAGACAATGACCTATCCAAAGAGATAGAAGAATATCGCATGCGAGTGCATGTCTTTGGCAATAGCCCATCCCCGGCGGTTGCTATCTACGGTCTGCGACGAGCTGCTCAGAAAGGAGAACCAAAGTATGGAGCTGACACAAGGCACTTTGTTGAAAGACACTTCTATGTGGACGATGGGCTCGTATCCCTTCCTACAGAGTCTACAGCTATAGACCTACTGAAGCGTACTTGTGCATCACTTGCAGAGTCTAACCTGAAGCTGCACAAAATCGCATCAAACAGCATCACTGTGATGAAAGCCTTCAGACCAGAAGAATTGGCCTCAGGCATCCAAGACCTGGGTCTGGATGATGAGACTCTGCCTGCCCAAAGGAGCCTAGGCCTATGCTGGGACATCAGCACAGATATGTTCACCTTTAAAGTAGCTGTCACTGACAAGCCTTACACCCGTCGTGGGGTGCTATCAGTCGTCAACAGCATCTTTGACCCCTTGGGTCTAGCAGCACCAGTGACGATCAGAGGCAGATTGCTGTTGCGGGAGCTGTCCAGTGGAGTTCAGGATTGGGATGCTCCTCTGCCAGGTGAAAAGATGAGCAAATGGGAAGTGTGGAAATCGTCACTCGAGGAGCTAAGCAGCCTCCACGTGCCTCGCTGCTATATACCCAAGTCACTCTCAAGACCTATGTACACGGAACTGTGTCTTTTTTCCGATGCCTCAAACTGGGCCATAGGGGCAGTAGCTTATCTAAGAGCTGTCACTGAAGATGGCCGTTGTGAAGTTGGATTTGTCCTGGGAAAGGCAAAACTATCACCGCAGCCGGAGCCCACAATCCCACGCCTTGAGCTTTGTGGGGCCGTCCTGGCGGTTGAGATAGCGGAGCTGATCTTAGACGAACTGGACCACAAGCCGGACGCTGTACAATTCTACTGCGACAGCAGGGTGGTCCTCGGATACATCTGTAATGACTCAAAGCGATTCTTTGTCTACGTACACAATCGCGTGAATCGCATACGCCAGTCAACGTCCCCTGAGCAGTGGCATTACGTCCCTTCAGAAGAGAACCCAGCCGACTTAGCCACCAGATCTGTGGCTGCATCACAGCTCATGAACACAATGTGGTTCAAGGGACCTGACTTCCTCTATAAGCCTCCAAAGCCAGAGAAGCATGAGCACTTTGAACTGATAGACCCTGAAATGGACGTGGACGTCAGACCGCAAGTAACGGCTCTCGCTACCCACATTGAAGCTAAGCGACTTGGCTCTGAAAGATTCCAGCATTTTTCCACATGGAACTCCTTGTTGAGAGCTGTTTCCCTCTTGATACATCAGGCACGTTCCCACAAGTCAGGCTCCACCGACACATCGCAGCACATGTGTAAAGGATGGCATCAATGTAGCAGGCCTCGCACTCCTGGAGAACTCGAAGCAGCCAGGAGGCTCATACTAGAGTCTGTTCAAAGAGACACATATCCGAACGAATATGCTGCTCTTCAAGCAAACACAGAAGTCCCTAATTCAAGTCCAATCCTGACCCTTGACCCCTACATCAGTGATGGCCTCCTGAGGGTCGGAGGGCGTCTCAGACATGCTTCCCTTGAATCAGAGGTAAAAAACCCAATCATCCTCTCAAAGAATAGCCATGTTACCAAGCTGCTTGTGAAACACCATCACATGGAAGTGAAACACCAGGGGCGTCAGTTCACAGAAGGGGCCATCAGAGCGGCTGGACTGTGGATTGTTGCTGGCAAGAGGCTGGTGAGTTCTATCCTTCATCGCTGTGTAATATGCCGAAAGCTCAGGGGGAAGGTAGAAGTGCAAAAGATGGCTGACCTCCCTCCGGAGCGGCTCAACACATCTCCACCCTTCACGTACGTGGGGCTGGACATATTTGGACCATGGTCGGTGGTCACTCGACGCACTCGTGGAGGTGCAGCGCAAAGCAAAAGGTGGGCCATTCTGTTCACATGTATGAGTACCAGGGGAGTCCACATCGAAGTTATAGAGTCTATGGATGCCACCAGCTGTATCAATGCATTGCGGAGATTCTTTGCAGTTAGAGGCCCCGCAAAGCAGCTTAGGTCAGACAGGGGGACTAACTTCGTCGCTGCCAGCGCGGAACTGGGCATGGGGTGTCTTGATGAGAGGCAGACCAGCATCCTGAAGTATCTCCACAGCAACGGCTGCACATGGAAGTTCAATCCCCCACACGCCTCCCACATGGGAGGAGTGTGGGAGCGTATGATTGGGGTGACACGCAGAATATTAGACTCTATGCTTTTACAAAACAAACGCACTCACCTGACACATGAGGTTCTGTGTACCCTGATGGCAGAGACCTCAGCAATAATCAACGCAAGGCCGCTGGTCCCCATCTCATCGGATCCCTCCTCACCAATTCTGCTATCCCCTGCCATGCTCCTAACTCAAAAGCCAGGCCTACATGCTCCACCAGGAATCTTCACTGGAAAAGATCTCCTGAAAGGCCAGTGGAGGCAAGTGCAAGCGCTTGCGAATGAATTCTGGGGCCATTGGAGAAACGAATACCTAAGCACGCTCCATTCAAGACGCAAGTGGCACAGAACGCATCGGAACCTGCAACCTGGGGACATTGTGCTGTTACACCAAAGTCAAGCGCCTAGGAATGAGTGGCCAATGGCTCTGGTCACGTCAACCTCTCCAAGCAGCGATGGAAAGGTCCGCACAGTTGAAGTGCGGACGTCATCTCAGGGCACCTCGAAGACTTACCTGCGGCCCATCTCCGACGTCGTCCTTCTGCTGGAAAATGATTGGGAAGAACGGGATTGAAAGGGACAGAGAGAAAACAGCTTAAATTTAGTGGCATTAGTCATGCCAGACGGGGAGTGTTCTGCCTGCAGATTTGTTTAGTTCATGTGATTAATTGCTTGTTGAGCGGAACCTTTATTTCCGTAAGTTATACGCAATTTGTGCACATGCGCTATTTCCATGATGCGCTACTGTTGGGATAGGCATAGTGGAAGCGTCTTGAGTTCTGTGTGCTTTCCTACGCCCGTGGAAGCAATAACTGTAAGTTGTGAAGTTCTTGCAGACATTGACTAAAATGTTTACGTGCTTTTAAGTTTGACCTTTGTAATGTAAACTCTGTTTATTCAGCCGTAACTCCACGTTACTGTTCTTGTAAAACGCGTGTGTGAGTTCGCGCTGTGTCATGCTAAGTGTGCTATCGGCAAACGATTTAACTAGTTATTATGACGATTGTTGTAATTAGACTAAGTTTCCTTTACTGTTTCTGTTTATTATAGTTTCACTCGCATTTTCACATTTGGAGACAATAAAGGAGCAAGACGCTCATAATCCTGGCTCGTGAGAATCGAGTTTGGCTTGCTGTTAAACTGCGTTAACGTACTGGGTGTGCACAACACGCAGGGAGAACAGTACAGTATATCACACAAAGATTCTCACACAAAGGTCTCTCACGTAGCTGTAAGAATCCTAAACAGCACGAACCCCCACACCATCTGCACACTCATCTCCTGACATACAGTAGTTGATTTCCCACACATATAGAAGAAAGTCCCCAGTAGTTACTTGAACAAAGCACATGTCACTTTGTACAAAGCATGTGTCCCTTTAAGTAAATATATTGTACTCAAAACAGTTATTTATTACTGCTCCTCCAGCTACTGTCCAGTGTCTCTAGCACAGACTGCTGTCTCTACTGTATTTTTTTTTTTTTTTACACAAACTGCACTGTATGTGGCAGAGAGATCCGAAAAATGGAATTTCGTTCTTCTGTATGTGGAACTCACATACAGTCAGAATGACAATCGAGCTGCCTTTGATAACACAGCAATACAGCAGTCCAACCTACTTGAAACGAAATCAAAAACCAATTTCTCAGCATCCTCCGTACATCAAAATCGCCTTCACTTCGCTATATTTCTCAAGTGAAGGAAGTGCGTTAGTCGATTTTGCAACGAACCCAAGTGAGAGATTTCAGTCACGGGAAACAGCCGAGTCCTTCGCACACTCTGCGTACACCTGAAGCTGAATGAATGAGGGGTAAAGACTGACGAGACTGTCGAGGACTTGAGCACCACCACCTCTATGGGTTCCATATAAACTTGCGTCATTCCCTCACGCTAAAGTGAAGGAAATGCCATTCCTGCTTTGAAATATATGAAGAGTGCCATTTAAGAAGAGTCTCTTCTAAAAGTAGTTTGTTCCTCCAGCTCCTCTCACGACTGAAATGCAGGTTTTCGACTAAAGATACCAGCAAGACGTTTTTCTGCTTTTCTTTACCACCTTCCACAGGGATGTGGCCTCTTAAACAGTCATCATCAAAGTAGAACGAAGCATAAAACAAAAGGCCTGAAGCTTTGAGAGGACGCGTTTCAGGCTCTGAAATGCAGGGAGTGCGTTTCTCGCGTATCTGCGAGTGCAGAGAAGTTGCGCACAAGGCAAATGGAGAGCATCGCTCACTGCTTCACTCGGCTCAGGATTATTTCATATCGCGCTCGAGAAGCCTGCTTCTGAAAACACTTAGCGTGGAAAACATGCGGATGATTACGTGACGCAGTGTATGCCATCGTGTCTTCTCTCATTAAATACCACCTTCAATCTCAGTAAATCACTTGCAGAGCCAGTTGAGGAACATTTGTGACTCATGACCATTCTATCATATTGCATTGCGCTGCACTCGAGGGCACGTCTGGAGCCGGAGCTTCAGCTTCTCGCACACAGGTTCGTCTGTCTCTGAATCTTGTATCCGCGCCAATCTTCTAAACCTGTTCCACTGCCAGCGGAGCTGCTGTATTCCCTCACGTCACACAAGCTGGGGCTGTTAACTGTTGCCGTGTCTTCAGGACTGACGCAGCTCTTCTGCTTCTCACATTACTTTTGTTCTAATTCAATACAGCTGCAACTCATCAAACTAATCCAATGAACGAACACACACACACACCCACACACCCACCCCTTGTGTGTGATATCACCACATTGCTGGTTCACATCCCTCCATCCTTCAAGTTGTTTTTATTGTCATTCCTCTATACAGCTTGTATACAGTGGAATGAAATGTCGTTTCGTTGGAGACCATGGTGCAAGACAGAACATAGCATAAGGCAATGAATAAGTAAATAAATAAAAACACAGGATAGGACGTGGGTATGGCTGTGAGCTGTAGGGAGTTGTGGAGTAGTGCAGTGCTGAGTTAATTTGTTAATGGAGCCAGTTGAGTGTTGGGAGGCAGCTGAGTGTTGAGAAGTCTAACTGCCTCAGGGAAGAAACTTACAGAGTCTGCTGGTGGTGGCGTGGATGCTCCTGTACCTCCTGCCAGATGGCAACAGGTCGAAGAGTCCGTGAGAGGGTCGTCCACAGTGCTGTTGGCCTTGCGGATGCAACGGTTGTTGTATATGGAGTTGATGGAGGGAAGAGGAACTCCGATGATCTCTTCAGCTGTTCTTACCACTTGCTGTAGGGTCTTGCCGTCAGAGACCGTGCGGTTCCCGTACCACACGGTGAGACAGCTGCTCAAGACGCTCTCTATCGTCCCCCCTGTAGAATATAGCGAAGATGGGAGGGGGGGTTTCGGTCTCCTCAGCCTCCATAAGAAACGGAGACGCTGCTGGGCCTTCTTGGTTAGGCAGGTGGTGTTCAGGGTCCAGGAGAGGTCCTCTGTCATGTGCACACCAAGAAACTTGGAGCTTTTGACTCTCTCCACAGCTGTTCCATTGATGTGCAGAGGTGAGTGGTCTACTGGGGTCCTCCTGACGTCAACAATCATCTCTTTAGCCTTATCAGCATTGAGAGATAGATTGTTGTCGCTACACCATTCTGCGAGATTGTTCACCTCCTCTCTGTACACTGACTTATCATTGTTGCTGATGAGGCCCACAGCTGTAGTGTCGTCAGCAAACTTGATGATATGATTTGAACTGTACTTTGCAGCACAGTCATGAGTCAGTAGGCTAAACAGCAGTGGACTGAGCACACAGCCCTGAGGAGCGCCAGTGTTCAGTGTGCTGGTGCTGGAGTTGCCGAACCTGACGGACTGAGGTCTCCCAGTCACGAAGTGCAGGATCCAGTTGCAGAGGGAGGTAGTCAGACCCAGCAGGCTCAGCTTTGTGATCAGTTTCTGAGGGATGATTGTGTTGAATGCTGAACTTAAGTCTATGAACAGCATCCTACATAGTTGTCTTTTTTTGTCCAGATGGGTCAGGGAAAGGTGGATGGTAGCAGATATGGGATCTTCTGTTGAACGGTTGGGACGTTAGCCATACTGGAATGGGTCCAGTGTGGTTGGAAGACTTGCGTGTTTCACGACTAGCTGCTTGAAGCACTTCATGATGATAGGTGTGAGTGCAACCGGTCAGTGGTCATTCAGACAGGACACCGATGATTTCTTTGGCACAGGGATGATTGCGGTTGTCTTGAAGCACACAGGGACGACTGCCTGGCTCAGGGAGATGTTGAAGATGTCCGTGAAGACATCCGCAAGCTGAACAGCACATTCTCCGAGTACCCGGCTAGGTATGTTGTCAGGACCCGCAGCTTTCTGTGGGTTGGCTCTGGAAAGAGTCTTCCTGACGTCTGCTGCAGACAGACAAAGTACCCGGTCGGTGGGAGTTGGAGTGGCCTTACCTGCTGGCATGTTGTTCTGTGCTTCGAACCATGTGTAGAAATCATTCAACGCGTCTGGGATTGAGGCGTTGCCGTCACAGACAAGTGATGTAGCTTTGTAGTCTGTGATAGCCTGAATGCCTTGCCACATGCGCTTTGTGTCCTTGGAGTTTAGAAAATGACGGTGGATTCTTCCTGCAAAGTTGCGCTTCGCTTCTCCGATAGCCTGGGACAGACTGGCCCTTGCTGTACGGTACGCTGCCTTGTCACCAGACCTGAAGGCAGCGTCTCGGGTTTTCAGCAGCGTGCGCAATGAGCACACCTTAGCACTCATCCACGGTTTCTGGTTTGCACGTGTGGTGATGGTCTTGAAGGAAGTCACATAGTCGCACATTCAAACAGCAAATACACAGTTAATCACAGCAGATGGTGTTGGACTCATCGGTGGAGCTGTCAGGAGAGAAGAGGGCCTCAAAGAGATGGGTTTGAGGAGGATTTCAGCAAAGACCTTCTCTTCCAACGTATTCCAGTGAGGTGACGAGGATACGAGGATACGGTGGTTGTGGGTAGTCTCCGAAGGAGCAGAGAAGGTTTCTTCAGAAGCTGTGAGGGTTCAGCCGGCGGGTAGCGAGAAACTTTGCTCCTTCAGCCCGAGGAGCTCCCTTCCTCATCGAGGGTCAAGAGCCCCAGGAAGCCTAATGAGCTGCAGGGACAGCGCTCGCCGCTGCCCCACCTCACACACAGCGTCCTCAAGTGTGGGCCAGCGATGTAAATGAGGGAACTATTTAGGGTGCAGTTCCCTCCCGAGCCGTAGGGGAGCCCTGGAGTAGAAAACGCTACAGTGGCGCAGAAAAATCAACGTGCAAAATAATTTTAAATGTTTTTTTCTTTATTGATACTGAATGATCACAACCCTGATTTCTTTGTTTTTACATAAATACAAGCACTTCCCACTCTGACAGCACAACCCTAACCACACACACAATGCGTAAAGCGCAACGCAATTACACAGCAGTACACAGATTGCGGTAGAACCACAGCGAAACCTCTGAAAACCTAGTTATTTAACCCAAGTAAAGTGCAGACATGGTTTACTCGTTACCAATGACACAGAACAGTTTTCGTCTCAGGCGAGAATCAAAGTGAAGTCGAGTGAGAAAAAGATGAATGAGGGTTAGCCCTGCCGGACGCTCGAGTTCAGCTCCCCACGTCCCGGATCATTGTTGAAGTAAAGCAAAGGTTCGGAGGTAATATTTGACATCATGCGGAACATTAATTTTCCCTATGTCACATTTCCCACGGTCAGGGGTCTTTTCGAACACGGATAGAAAGGTACTGGCCATCAGCGAGACTCGGCGTGTTGATGCAGTGGAGAAGTGGCGGTGAAGATTACAAATACTGGTTAATGCAAAATCATGTAGATGTAGACTCTGGGTCCAAGGAGTCGACATGTCACCTCTCAGAAGGATGACAAGGAAATGACACCTCTGTCCCCAGCGTCACGGTCAGGACACCGGTGAGGTGCAGTCAGAGCGTAACCTTTGGGCTGGTGATTTCCACCGAGTTCAGATAAATGCGTCACGCAGCTCTTTTCTACGTCTGGCATCATTGGTGCCGTTTGGCTGTTTACACGTGTTTTACTGCAGCAATTCAGGGAAAGTACTTTGCTCAAGGCACTATGGCAGAGGGATGGAAGTGAATCATGTTGCAGTCCACCGTTTTTAACGGCTACGCTGAACTTGAGCTTTGCGCAGCTATTGGACACTTTGACATCATCAGTGAAGGCTTTGTGACACAGTCCTTGAACTGTGATGTAATTAAATTCTTTGTTCCTCATTTGAAAATGCAGACTGTATCTAAAACTCAGATAAGAAGCACTGGTTTGTTCAGAAGATGAAAGCTAAGGAGGTGTCAGTGCCCCCAGGGGGTCAGGAGGATGAGGGACAGCAGTGGGGGGAAAAGAGAAAGGACAAGGGGTAGAGAGGGAGACCCGTTTGCTCCATTAATGGTTCCGGACACAGTGGAGGAGATCACCCCTGAGGTGAAAGTGCTTGGAGGGAGATCAACCACGTTCTGTATGACGAAGCTGGAGAAGCGGGACGTTGTAGAGAAGACCTGTACGGGGGAGGAGCTGGCTTTGACGCCAATTCTGTTGGTGGATGTGGTGCCTGTGCTGTTGGAAGTTGAGTTGCTGATGGTGCTGCTGTTATATGTGACGTTGGTGCTGTTGGTGACTGTGCTGTTGACGGTGCTGCTGGAGTTGCTGCTGCTGGTGGTGGAGTCACTGAGAACAGTGGTGTTGATGTTCTCCATCATTACCACTGCAACCTGGAGCCAGGAACCGGCCTGCTGGCAAACCAAGGGGCCTCCTGCGAAGCCCTGTGTTGAGTGGGGAGAGCGAGGAGCAGGTTGAGAAGCTCCACTGGGGCAGCAGGAAAGACACCGAAACCCGAAACAAACACAGGAGCGAACAGAGTGCCAATCCTGCCGCTGGTGAACCTACCTGCCGGAGGTCCACAGCTGAGGTGCAGATGTAGTCCGCGGACGAGATGTTTCCGCAGGACACCACGGTCGTCTGGAGCTGCTGAAGAACCTGCCCTGCTGCGGGGGGTTCCAGGGGGAAGAGGTTTTGTTCAGTCCAGCTTGAACCCGAAACATGGGTACGTACAGTGTGTACGTTGTAAATGACATGATGAAGTCAATCAATCAATCAATCAATCAATCAATCAATGTGTCTTTAGTAGTGTGACACGTTTCCATATTGTTAACGTGTAATGTCTGACACACACACACACACACACACACACACACACACACACACACACTGACCTCCACCCTGGCCGCTGCCCCATCCAGTCACCCAGCACTGCGATCCTGAGCTGACGGCGGGTTTATTCAAGTCCACGCACACCGGCCGCACGTAATTCGTCAGGGTCACGGCCGTGGCGAGACGCAGCAGGGCGATGTTGGATCCTGTCAGGTTGCTCAGGGTGACGCCCGACACGCCCAGCGACACCTGGAACGGGTTGGAGCCGTTCTGCTTCAGCCGGCCCAGAACCGCCGTCCACTCGCTGCTGTTGATCTGAGAGCTGAAGATGAGGAAGATCCACTGACCGACACACACACACACTCACAGCGGGGCACTTCTTGGGGGGGGGGTTCAGGAAACGGGGGTTGGGGTGTCCTGTAGGTGCTCACCTGTTGAAGCAGTCGGCCGCGCTCATGACGACACTCCGCGAGATGAGGGAGCCCCCGCAGACGTGGACCCCGCCTCTCTGCAGGCTCACCTGCCATGGCCACGCCCCTTCAGCTGCCAGGTCACTGCTGCTGCTGCCGTTGTTCAGGGGGGCCTGGCCACACACATACGGTGAAGGGGCTGGGGCAAAAGAAGGAAAATCAATTCAACACCCAGAATGCACTGCAGTTTGTTCTGTAGCTCTCATTAGAAACCAGAACAGACAAACCCTAAGAGGTAAACAGCAAAATGTGGTGGAATTTTATCATCTTTACAGAAAACAAAGATGGTGCAGCTCAGACACTCACGGACGGTGGTGGTCAATGGTGGCAGTCCAGGGCAGCTGACACTGTTGTCACCATTTGTCCCACTGGAGGAGTACGTGACGAATCCTGGGAGGTTGGAGGTGATGACTGAGCTGATCCAGGACTGATACTGGGACACCCTGGTGTAGACTCCTGGGTATTTGGGTTGAGCACATCCTTGACCAAAGCTCACGATCCCGGCCTGGACCCAGACGGAACCCTGTTTGACCACCAGTGGACCTCCTGAGTCCCCCTGCACAGGTGGAAACACATTTCTGGCGTGAGTGGGAACGGTCACACTTGACTCGCTGTGGATATTTGGAGTGCTCTCTGAGACAGACGTTGACTCAGGAGGCTGTGGGAGCTGCGGTACCTGACAGGAGTCCTTGCCCCCCGCCAGCAGCCCAGCACACAGCATGTTGTCCGTGATGGACCCCGGTCCATAGAGACAGTTACACTGCCTGTTTCCCACCACAGGAACCTGCACTTCCTGTAGAGTCCCGGGTGAAGGGAGGGACACTGAGGGAAAACAGAAGTAAAGGTTTAAACTGATCATTATTATTCATTTACACACACACACACACACGTCCCATACGGGGTCATGGGGAGCCGGAGCCTACCCAGCAATACAGGGCGTAAGGCCGGAGGGGGACACACCCAGGACGGGATGCCAGTCCGTCGCAAGGCACCCCAAGCGGGACTCGAACCCCAGACCCACGGGAGAGCAGGACCCGGTCCAACCCACTGCGCCACCGCAACCCCCTATTATTAATTTATTTATTTTAAAATCTAAGTTGTATCTTAAAAATCAGAGTCTCATAGAGGTGTGAATTTCCTCTGCTTTTGTGATGCTCATTAGTTGTCTTGCCCACAACACACACACCACAAGAACATATACAGGCTACTGCAACGAACCGTGTTACTGAAGAGTGTCATGTTTTAGTGGGAAAATGGCTTTATTGTGAATAGTTGGATTATGGGTAAAATGGAATTAAGTGTTCAACCGCTGTGGGGACTCACAGGGACTATAATGGGCTGAGTGTGTTGGCCAGGAAAGAGAGGGAAAATTCAGAGGAGAGTTAAGCAGGCAGGCTGGAGGTGCAGATCCTTGAGGAAAAGAGCTTCTCCAACACGAGCATTATCTCCCCGTGTTTGTGTTGATACCTCTCGCAATCTGCCGGTGTTCCAATAAAAGTTTGTAATGAACGCTGTCCGTGCGTCCTTCTTTGCCACATCTGAACCCAGAGCGCAGCACATTACAGTACAGTATGATGGGCTTTTCTCTGTGCTGGGTCTTTGTGTGTCTGTAAGGCCCCCCATGGAATGTCCTTTCGGAGAAAAGTATCGGGCCGAGAAGCGAATCACAGGGAATCAATGCGGAAGTCAGCGAGACAACTACAGGTGAAAGAGATGCAAAAAGAGGAGTCGTGCCCTTGAGGAAGGCCCAAACTAAGTTGTCCTTGGTCACGGTGGCAGAACCCGCTCGTGGACAATGGACACACCAGCGATCACACCATCATTTACAGTAGTCGGTAGCGAAGCAGACGCTTTTCCCTGGAGCGGCTGGAGGTGCCATTATGCCAGCCTCCTTTTATGAAGTCCTCGACTTCCCCACGTCGAGGACCACAGCCTTGTCCAGAGACAAGTCACAATGTGACAAAGTGCTGTTAAAAATAACTGAGATGCTTATATCTTTCTCCCACCTTGTACTTTCCCTCCCTCGGTGTGACTGTGTGTTGCACGTGTCCCTTTCGTAGTGCTATTCGTGTTTGTCAGGTTTCTAAACAGCAAGTGAAACAATTAACACCCCACCATAACAGGAGCTCAGAAATGCATCACAAGTAAAGGAGGCAGCTCAGCTGGGACTGCTGGCGCTTTGAGGAGTTGAATTTATTTACCACCTTTGTGGTGACACAGTTGCACTGAGGACTATCAAGAGTACAGATGTCAGAGTCTCAGAAGTGTGTGATGTCTCAGTGGTGCTTGGACAGCCAGTGCAGGACCTGAACCTCCAACCAGTCACTTGTAGCTCCTGTTCCCTAATCACGTTTCCACCTGCTGGTCCTCAGGACGAACGCACTCACCTCCTGACTGGATGTTACCCCAGCCGGTGACCCAGGTCTCGGTGCCGTTGTATAAGGTGCTGCCAGCGGCTGCCAGGCAGATGGGCTGGATGTAGTCACTGAAGCTGACAGTGGAGGAGAGCTGGACCAGAGAGAGATCGTTGTCGTTGGTGTTTCCATTGTAATTTGGGTTCACGGTGATGCTGCTGACTGATACGGACACAGAGTTTGGGTTGGTTCCCTGCTGGGTCTGCAGGCCCAGAACCATAGTCCACCTGCTTGGATTTGTGCTACAGCAGAAGACGTGACAGAGTGCAGTTTAAGATGATATCAGGGGTGAAACACATCATACCGCAAAACATGGTACGTGACACACGTAACACTGCTCCACCTCTTCATTGTCGCATCCTGTAATTCATACCTGATGAGTGCGAAGCAGTGGGCAGCGGACAGGACCCACCGGTTGTTGATGAGGGACCCTCCGCACACGTGACTTCCCTGGTAGCGCATACTGACTTGCCAGGGCCAACTGCCCGGGGCAGCATTCTGCCCTCCAACGATCCTGGTGTTCAGGGGGGCTTGACCACACACTGAAAGGGGGATGACATGTGAGCAGGTGAGACAGACAACACAGAGAGCATCACACACACAAGAAGAGAATAAACGTTCACAAAGAGACAATGAATAGCCAGAGACTTACCACCCTGTTGTGCTTGTGATTCTGGGGAGAAAAGAAAAGAGATTCGCTCATATCACCCGTTTCCATGAGTGCTGAATCCCACAAGAACCAGACTTCAGCCACTGGGCGGGGGCAACAGGATGGACAGTTCCCAGGGATCAGCCCCCGCTCTTACTGAATTGTGACGGCCAGCTGCTCACTTTCAAGGACCAATTCCACAGGCTATAAAAGGCAGCTGGCCTGAAGACTAGGGAGCACCGTGTGGGGAGGAACCGGCCCAGAGCACCGCTTGGAGGAGATGAGGTCTGGTCGTGCTGTCGTTGTTGTCTTATTACCAGAAGCGCCCACTTTTGAACGCTTTGGTTGATAAATAAATTGCCTTTTTTTGGCTCAAATCCAGCCATCTATTGGTCTTAGTCCTGCCCTGTGCTTGCCTCAAAACCAGTTATGTTTTAAAAGGGTTTGCTTTGTCACAAATGTGCACAAACAGAAATCCATTATAGTGTCATTAATCAGATTACTAATGAGCATCTAACAGATTTAATAAACACAGCTAATGAGTGGATGGAATGGGGGAAAAGCAGAAGAAATCTGAGCGTCACAAAAACTGACGAGTCATATTAAACGTTACCAGGAATTTACCATAGTGTGTCACTCTCGCAGTTAAACAGTCACGCATCCTCGACTTCTGACAACAAGCATTTTAAAGGACGAGCACAGAACAGGAACGCGGCGGCAAGAAAGGGACAGTCAGTCACTCAGCCGGTCACCAAAGAACTGACGGATGTCTCAGAATAAAGTGGAGGGATGGGGAAACGGCCCTGGACGGGGGGAGGGGTCGCCGGTGCCGCCACGCGGGACAGAACCAGCACCTCCGCGAGAACGGCACGTGAGGAGCTGCGCTAAGTTTGTTCTGAGGTCGCTCGCACCCGAAACCATCAACGCACAAGGCGATGAGTCATTCTGAAAACACCCTGAGAGTTCGAAGAAGGAAAGCCTTCCAGGCACGGATGCTGGTAGTCAGTCGCTCGCGTGGGCGGGCGAGTTCGACAACCGCGCCGTGCCATTGCGAAGCGGTGGAAAAATGCAAAACCGGTCAGGGCGACTCGACCCCGTCGATGGTGGGAATACCGTTTCCTCGTCGGCGCCCGCACACCGCACAACAAACAACCCCCCGTGTGCGCGGGGCCTCCGCGCACTTACGCGCGTTCAGGCCGAGTCCTTCGGAGCATTTTGTTCCCGACGAAGGCTTTCGGGAAGGACTGAAGCTCTTCGAACGGAAAGAGTTCGGGCCGCAATGTTTGCTGACGGACGGGACACGGCGGAGGAGCCCGTTTCCTGCTGATAGAGGTGGACGTTCCATAGAAGAGGCAAACACGGGTCTGCGCTGCATAGCTCTCGATATCCGTCTACGTGTGCGCTTCTCTATCCCTTCTTCGCTAGTTACACCTTCGAGACTCACCTCCAGCTGCCAGCAGGAGGACGACGAGGAGAACGCAGGTCCACAGAGTCATGGTGCCGCTGCGTGGAGTTCGCCGTCACTCTCTCTGCACCTGTTCCGGTGCCTCGGAGCAATTTATAGTTCACCTAGGGCACGGCCCTCACCTGCCGCACGCACACGCCCTTCGAAAGCTCAGCCACCACTTTTCTCCCTCTGCTTCCTCATTCCCAGCCACGTTTGGTCCCTTTCTAAACTTGGCTCTTGGCGCCCCTGCCCCCAGTAAAGATTGACATAAGAAAGAAAGAAAAAGAAAAATAAAGCAAAAAACTTGTTTTCCATTGACATTTGATTTGGATATATTCTTTCAAAGGTGTTTGATGTCCTGTGTGTCACTGAAAGAACTACGTTTTAAACTTGGTTTCAAACACCTCAAAGTTTTTTTTTTTTTTTTGCAAAAGCCAAGGGAACGCATATTTTAAAAGTGTGGAAACCAAGCATCTAGAAGAAGAAGAGGCCAGTGAATGTTGGACGGCGAGCAGTACCTCTCTTCACCGTGTCCAGGGACACAGTTGGAAAGGACCGAATGCACAGGGACATCAGAGGTAGAATAGAAGGGAACAGAATAGAATATACTTCATTGTCCCTTTCCATGGAAATTTGTCTTGGACACCCTGACATGGCCAGTGCGCAACATTGGACTCGCATAAACAATACACACCCTAACATACAGTTTAAAAAACTGAAAAAAATTAAAAAATAAATAAAGTTTAAAATCTCTATATACCAAGTCTAAAACCTCAGTTTTGGAATTCCCTGTTTAATAATTTAACTGCAGTTGGCACAAAAGAATTCTTATAACGATTCGATTTACACATTAAAGAGAGACCCCGATTCGCAAAAGGCATCGTGTCCCATCAGTGATGACAAACGGCAAAGAACCATGAGCTCGGGAACACGGACCGAACACGGGCCGCGCAAGACCGCGGCGAAGGAGCCCGTCACTCGACTGCGGATGGCCCACGGTAACGGAGGCGCGGCGGTGCTTCCAGGGCACGTCCTTCCGGCCTAGTTTAGCCCAAACGGCGACTCGTGGCAGGAAAGGAACGGGATCCGTTCTGCTTGTTCATCTTTGGGCAAGGCGTAACCATGACAACGATGCTGGCGAAGATAATGTGGCAGCTCTCCCCTCTTCCGGTGTGTGTGTGTGTGTGTGTGTGTGTGCGTGCGCTGCCCAGATCTGCTCATTTGGCTCCTGGCACTTCCCCCCTCAAGCGACGTAGCGCTGACGACACCTCACCTGTTCCGAACCCGGGACGAATGCGGCACAGGCGAGAAGCGCCGAGAGCCGCCATCGGTCATCGCCAAGCATGAGAGCGAGCGAAGTCGAACACGTGACTGCAAAGCAACCGTTCATCCTCCTCCCTATTACACACCGATTCCCTTCCGGTGAGACTTTTATTGTTCTCAAACTGCTCTGCTTCTCGCTCCCTTCGATCTTGGGCACCTGGCAGAGGCATCTGGAGAGGCCACGCGAAAGCCGTACCCTACAGTTACCACTTCTACCATCATTGCGATCGCAGAGCCTCCGAAGTGCTCCTGTGCCGGGAACGCAGCGATACGTGTGGGAGTGGACGGACGCTGCTGGAGGCCCTTGGCGGAGCCCGCAGGTCGTTCGTCGGTCCGTTCGAACCCGCGGCCTTTGGGGGAGCCGAGGTCCGAAAGAGGCGCGGCCACACGTACAGAAACTCAGAATTGCTCTCAGCCACAACGGAGACAAAGGCAGCAGAAGCCTTGCGCTGTGAGACCTATACACACACACACACACACACACACACACACACACACACACGACAGTAGCGGTTCCTGGGGAAAGAACAAACAACTTTGTCTTTTGTTTGTCTCTCTCTTTGCCATCCTGTGTGAGGACCGGAATGTGGCCCCGAGGAATGCGGTTCGAGCAACAGCCTCCGAGCGTCGCGGAAGCTTGCTGTCTGCAGTAGGTTTCCCATAAACCCCGCAGTGACAAAGGGAGCTCGGAATGAGGCCCCACTGGTCCAACGACGCTCCTCTCCAGTCAACGGAATCGAACGCGCGTCTCTCGTTCCTGCAATCGCTCTCGGCAGCTACGGAGGACAATGGCTCGGCATTAGCGGTTGCATGCGATCAACTGTAAAAGGAATTAGCAGCACAACTGGGACAAACGCCAAATCGTTAGAGGCCACGGTGACAGATCTGGAGATGTGACTCAGAGGAATATTCGTGGAAACTTGAACTCGCCATCACGGAACGACTCTTATTGATGAAATGCCACCTGACCGCTGGCGTCATCGCGTTTGTTTTGTGCTTAAGGCATCGAGGGCGAAGGCAGGCGGCGTTAAACTGACACGGGAAGAGCCACCGCCAGGAGGGAGGACAGCGCCGGCCTTCCTCCGTTACCTGGCCGCAGCGACAACACGCCGCATCGGGCCCCTCGACCGCTTCGGCCTGGGAGGGGCTTTCCAGAACTCTCACGCGTTTCAACAGGGAAGCCTTTTGCTTGTGTTCTCAGCACGTTTACATTTATTCAGGTATGAGACACTACACTCTCCTCCGAAGCGACTTCCGATGAACTCTATGTGGTGTTACCAGCCCACACACCTTATTCACCGTGGTGACTTACACTGCTAGATACACTGCTTACACTGGGTCACTCCTCCATACATCAGTGGAACGAACACACACACACACTCTCGCTCTCTCTCTCTGTCACTCGCAAACT
Source organism: Scleropages formosus (assembly GCF_900964775.1). NCBI lineage: Eukaryota > Metazoa > Chordata > Actinopteri > Osteoglossiformes > Osteoglossidae > Scleropages > Scleropages formosus. Next base: position 32,431,742 of record NC_041813.1, on the reverse strand, counting down.
ATGGGTGAACCTGAACGCCATGTCTTTGGACTGCGGGAGGAAACCCAGAGACGCAGGAAGAACATACAAGCTCCACACAGACCGAGTTGGGATCGAACCCACGTCCTCTCGCACCACCCAGGCGCTGAGACAGCAGCGCTATTCGCTGTGCCGCCATGGAGCCCGCAACACAATTCTAAGTCACTAAAGCACTTCTGCTGAATTAGTGAGGTTAGCACAGAGCTGCGTCACTCAACCGTACAAACAAGGAAAACTGATGTGTTCGGATCATTTATTATCATCGCCTCTACATTACGACTCAAAGACATAAAAACAAATGACAGTTAGGTGACAAACAAACACATGAAATGTACTCCGACGCCTTCACGTGTCAGTCAATGAATGCAGCCTGGTTTCTCGTTTCAGAAAGAGACATGTTATCACATCCGAGTCGCAGAGCCCGAGGAGCGAGGCAGGAGGGAATGGGGAACGTGGCACGAGGCCAAGTGCGGGAGCTCGGACAGGAGGCGGATAAGGAGGGGACAGCTGAAACAAACACAGAGACCAGTCCACAAAACGGAGCAAGATCACAGCAACACGAGTTTAAAATCGCCAGCATAAAAGGAGGGCGAACGCGGGGGGTACTGATCCCCGGAGGGAGACGCGACGATCAGTACGGCCTGTCTCTGCGGTCCTGTCGGTGGTCAACCCTGAAAAAGAGAGGAAAGCAGTAAGGGCCCAACCGCAAGGTCCTGCCTGCATCGACAAAAACCTATTCCTGCGTCTACTGACCATGGAACACACGCACCCCCGAGATATCCATCCAAGTAATTCTAACACTATTTAAAAAGGCAGAAAATACTCCTATTCGGACACTTCTTACGAGATGTGTCCATGTGTGTAAACCGAATACTTACCGGCTGTCCATCTTGCCGATCCCGTACCCACCCCGGTCGCCGCCACGGGCCCCCCGGAAGCCTCCCCTGTCACCCCCTCGGCCTCGGAACCCCGCACGGTCGAATCCGCCCCTCCCGCGCTCTCCGCCGTAGCCCCCTGGCGGGAGGAGGAGAAGCGTTCAGAGGCCACAGGAATCACTGGAGGAGTGAGCGAGGAAGCGAGGAAACGAGCACAGCTCCATACCTCCCACGGGTGCATTGCCACCCGAGCCTTCAGGTTTGGGGGCCTTGCACTGGTTGCACTCATTGCGCCAGGAGAAGTTCAGGTTTCCACAAACCCTGAGCAAAAGCAACAAAGAGGCCAAGACTGGGGGATGCAGCTGCCGACTCGTCCCGCAGCGCCGAACTGCACGGGTCTCGTGCTCGCAGACTTTACTGTACTTTTGCGACCGTCCACCGCACAACGGAGGAGCCCGAAGGCAGGAGACTACTCACGGGTTGGAGCATTTCCAGTCCCCGGCTCTCTGCTGACCCCCGCCGCCTCCGTTGTTGCCGGGATAACCACCTCCTCGACCCCCTCCGAAGCCACCGCGGCCCATCGGCCCTGCAGGCGAAGGGAGGGGAGGAAACGGTGGAAACGCACCAGCAGCACCCTGCACCATCCCCGAGCGGAGGGTGTTTAAAGCTCTTCTAAATCTTGCACCGCAGCTCTCCATTTCACTGACAAAGGCTGCTCTCAGTCACAGCTGGACTGAATCGCATGAAAACCCACATTTACCGCAGCGAAGTCACAGGTGAGCTGAACAAGTTGAGTGAGTGGAGAAGCTGAGTCACGGTGCTGCAAAAAGCATTCCTGTGCAAAGGTCAGAGCGGCAGCGCAGCGAGCGGGTGGACGAGGGCAACGTGGCACCGTGTCAGGGGGCGTACGACCAAGAGCAGAGCAGCGGTCGCACGGCGGAGCCACTCACCTCCCCGGCCGCGCCCTCCTCGTACGCTGCCGCGGCCACCGCTGAAATCTGCTCTGCGCGTGGCAAAGGACACTTTGATGGGATTGCCATGGAAATCCTTGCCTGCGGGACAAGTGCTGAGTTTAGACGGCCGTCACTGCACCGCCGGCCAAGAGTCATGTCAAAAGAGCCAGGAGAGGCGCCTCAACCGCAGGCATCGAGGCCACAGGCACAAGGGACGAAAGGAGAACGCGAGTGCCGCCGTGCTCCACCCACCGTCGAACCAATCAATGGCAGCTTTGGCAGAGGGCGGATCATCGAACGAGACCGTGGCCTCGCCCTTGAGCTTGCCCGTCTCCCTGTCCGTGTAGAGGTTGATCATGGGCAGCCCCGTCTTCTTGTTCACCTGTGAAGAGGAGGCCAGCAGATGAGCCGCCGCGACGAAAGCACACCGACGCCTACGGGAGCCGTGCTTCTTTAAGGTACCTTGATGATACCGATTTGCTTGAAGAAGTCGGCCACAGACTCGACCGTGTAGCTGTCCCCGAGACCTTGCACAAAGATGGTGTTGTTGTCCGAGTTATCCTGCTCCTGCACTGCGAAGAGGAAAGCGGAACAAGAGGCGGGTTCCAAATGAGCGCCCGCTCTCCAGCCTGTGCCCATCGGACATGTGCCGACTGGACAAAGGAGGAAGAGGTTCACTTACTGGAGCCAGGTCCCCCGGGGCCTTGGTCTCGGTGTCCTTCAGAAGAGGGAAACACGAGTGTGAACATGGAGGAGGAGCACGAATTCAGCACATGTCTGCAGAACTCGTTAATTCACACTGACTCCTGCTGACCAATTGTCCAGGCTGTCTCAGCACACACACACGCACACACACACACACACACACACACACACACACACACACAAAAAAAAAAAAGACTGACACTCAGAGCACACTCCAAGACACGCACTTCATCTGCTGACCCTCAGCCCACGAGCCAAAACCCTCTCGACACAACACGAAGACAACATGGAACCACCGGACAGCTCTACAGAGCTTGTCCATCAACACTATCCAAGGACTTTTAGACGCTTCCAAGCACCAAACCAGATCAAACTCGGCAAAAACCAAAAGCTTCACGAGTTCCACAGCGCAACAGATGAATCGTGAGAGGGCTGCACCCAAAATCACCTTTGCCTGTGAGCACTGACATGAGCAACTAACGTGCATCGAGGGAACAGTTCGCTCATCCCATTTCATTTCCATTTCGAAACATGTTCTCATTTTCAATCACACAGACACCCTAAGGCGTTCAGTGGAAACGGCTCCAGCCCATTAAGGCTTCGGGTTCAGTTTTTCCATGGCACACATTTTGCATTAAACCGTTTGTACCGTGCACTACGGTGACCTTCATCGGTAATTCGTGGAGGTAGGAGAGCGAGCGAGCGAGCAGAAAAACCGAAGGTGGCCGACGCCCTTGTAGCACCGAAACCAACGATTTCTTCAAAGAGCCCCGGGGCCTCAGGCGTCACGGCCCCCAGGACTGAAGAACCGCGGCAGCAGTCCTGCGAACACGAACACCTTTCGTCACGTCAGAGCGCTCCGATTCGCTGCAGCGAGCGAAACGCGTATTTCACCCAAGAGCACCGGTGGCCCCGGCTCCGTTATAGCAGCCAGAGGTCGGTTTCTACGGGGAAGAGTTGGGTGGTGGCGCCGGGGCTCCCGCGTACACCGACACAAAACCGTTCAATGATGGACCCGCTCATTGAAAGTGTGGCCAATGACAACAATTAACAGAAGGAGGCCGTCGTGTGTCTTGCGTTGTTTCAGCCAGCAGCCTCTCGAGAACACAAGGCACTCCAGGGCCAACGCGGTCACGTCACTACAAGCTGCTATCAGGGCACGTGGAGAAAAGCAGAGTGAAAAAAGCGAAAGGGCCGAACTTAAAACCGGGACACTTTTCGTGCCGCTGTGCGTTTCCTCTTGTGTGTGTCTGCAGTGCTCTTGTCTACTTCACAAACGCCACCGTATGACTGCTTTCAGCGTTGCCCAAATGGAAACACAGTTTCGAAGGAGTGAAAGGATTTAGCCTTTAGAAGGCTGACAAAACACACACTGAGCTCCACATCCGCTGCACCGAGGAGCCTTTTTCACGTCAGCGTGTGTTTCTGGATTTTTTTTTTTTTTGGGAGAAAAGAAAACACGGAAAACTCAGCGGTGAAGCCCTTCTTCAATATGGGAACCACGTGGTTTAGAACACAAGGTGTCCAAGAACAGGAGGAAACAACAAGCACGTTACGATACAAACGCAAGCAGATGGCAAGACGACATTGCTTTCCTTTGCTGTTAGTGGCAGGTTTCCCTCAACGCAGACAAACTCCGCAGCTGCTTCTTCCGGCAGCGGTCAGGCCATGAGCAGATATTTCAATTACCAGAAAAATCCAACAGCCAAATGCACACAATATCTCAGCCCAGGTCATATCCCAGCCTCACACCCTATGCCACTCGGCCGTACTGTGCAGCACCGAGACCCCGGCCGAGACCCCTGGCAGTTTCTAGCAGTCAATAGCAAGTAGAGACATTAAAAGACAAACTAGACATAATTTGTGTTCCAGACATGCAAAATATACTTGACCGGTCAATGAAATGTATAAAAATACCTTTTTAGTTTTGCATTTTATCTTTAGGTAACATTTTGTCTCCCCACCATAAGAAATAACCGAATTTGACCCCCACACAAGAGGAATTCACCTAACAGAGTAAACAAAGCAACCTCATTATGTGAGGAATGGGTGCAAACACACACACACACACACACACACACAATTATTCTATAAATAGTGTGTAAAAGCACAGTAATGGCTCATTTTCACATGTCCAGTCCAAGCACAGTCGATGTAAGTCTATTCCACAGTCTTTCCCACCTTCATGAATGCAGGACTAATAGAATCACACACTCTTTGTAAACTTGCCCAAACCGCATTATTCACACTTTGCTTCATTTGAACTTTTCTTTGCATGTTTTAATTTTTTAAACCAATTTCATTGCTATTTGAGCAATACTAAAGCAAACCACATTTAATAATTTAAGGAAATCAATAAATCGATAAAATTCAGCAGAAATGCAATTTACTGTGTTGAAAAACTTAGCACAGTCCCGCCTCCCCCCGATCAGTGCCATTGAAGATGAGAACCTCCCACCAGCTCAAAAAAAAAAAAAAAAAGATGGTAGGAGAATAATGTTGTGGGCCTGCTTTGCTGTTTCATGGAAGACAATGATTCAGAAGACATGAGCAAATCCACTAGTGAATGACTCAAAAAAAAAAAAAAAAAAAAGACATGAAGAGGCCAAGTCAAAGTTTAGATTTAAATACAATTAACATTGTGAAGGGAACTAGTCGTAGGGAGCTGTGTGGCAAGAAAGCCTTCAAACATGATACAGCTCAGAACTCTCAACACTTTATTGCCAGTATATAAGACAACTCAGAATTGGTTATGGTTTGGTGCCAAACATGAAGACACAGGATAACAACAACATACAAAACAACCACTATGTGCAAGCAATAAATAAGACAACAAGAGTGAAAACATGAACAATGTGTAAACAAGGAACACAAGAACATCGACTTACAGGACACAACTGTACAAGCAACAGTCGTGTCCAAACAAGGAGTGCAATTAACAGATGTGGTGCAAGATAAATGAGGTTTAAGACATGAAGAGGACTGGTTGAGGTGGGGAGGAATGCATCTAGGAGACTTTGTTGAGGAGACTGATGGCTTCAGGAAAGAAGCTGTACAGATGTCGTCAAGTCCTAGCGGTGACAGACTTGTACTGCCTGTACTGACATGGCAGTTTGGTAAAGAGGTGACCGTTGGGATGGACTGGCAATCTTGCCATTTCTCCTCCTTCACCCTGGTGGTGAATGGGTCCTTATTGATGGTAGCTGACAGCCAGCAATCTTCTAAGCAGGGCAAACCACTCGCCGCATCCTGGCCTTCGAGGAGGAGGATACAGGGAGCATGAGGTTGGTGATGGAGGTGGTCAAGACACTGTTAATGATGGTTGCATAAAAGTTCATCAGAATGTGTTGGGTGTTACTGAGCGTCCAGAGTTGGCGTTTCCTGATGATGGCAGTGATGTGCTTGTGGTCCCCTAGAATTCAAATGACTTGACCACAGATACAGCACAGATTTCCAAAGGAGGAGGCAAGCAGGCAGGTGTCTGTGGTAGTCGACCAGCATCTGCATTGTCTTGATGCCGTTGAGCTCAAGGTTAAGTTGAGCACACTGTAATGCAAGACGTCCACCTCACCGCAACAGTGGGTCGACTCATTTTTGGAGATCCAGCTTGTTATTGTTGTATCGTCTGCAAACTTTACGATCCTGGTGAATTTATCCGTGGAAGTGCTTGTGCTGATGGACATCAGATCACACAGATAGGAGCCCAGCCTCATTTCCTGCTTCCTTCCTGTCAGAAAATTAGTAACCCAGTGACAGGTACTAGGGGTAGAGTAAACTGATTAAGCTTGGTGGGGAGCACCTCCAGGAGCAGCTGAAACCCACAAACTAGATCCTGACACAGGTGTCGGGGGAGTCCAGATGTTGAAGGATGGGGTGGAGGCCGACACCGAGTGCACCATTAACCGAGTGGTTTCCTTGCAAGCAAACGGTAGAGGAGCGACAACAGGATCGGTGATGGACTTAAGTTGGGTCAGCATCACAGTTGGAGGCTTGGAAGCTCCTCTTCGAAGTCGGTAAGTCTTTGGAGAGAACTCCAGACCGCCCTGCTGCTGTTGTTGGCGAAGCCCCTCTCCAGCCGTTCCTTATTCTTAGCTTTCACAGCTTTCAGTGCTTTACTGAGCTGCTGTTTTGCACACTCGTATTCCTCCTTACTCCTGGTGAACCAAGATTTACCATTGTTGTACATCACAACAGTCTTTTAGAAAGGTACACTTCATAGGAGGAGATCTAGGATGTTACAGTGCCAGTACACTCATCCATACTGCTGCAACGACCTCCCACGGCCTCCCAATCTATGGAGCCCAAGCAGTTCTTTAGCTTAGCAATGGCCTCAGTTGTCCACCGCCAGCCAATGGTTTTGGTAGGTTTGGACCGTTCTGGTTTTCTTGAGGAAGTGGCTACAAACATGGGTGGTGGATCGACAATCACCACATCCATGGACACCCCACTTTCAGGTCTTAGCCGGTTGGCGGACACTTTTCAGGACAACTATCCACAGAGTCACCGCGAGTCGACATCGACTCAACGGCACCCAATAAGAAGCACGGACCTGACGTGATCCAAGTTGTCGAGGGGGTGCATGGGGAAAATGGCGCAGCGCCCCCTGGACTGTAGGGTAGAAATGGTCCAGGGTTCTGTCCTCTCACGTGGGACAGCAAGTGGTGGTATTTGGGCAGATCCTATTTCATCTGAAGCAGTTCTTTGGGCGAGTGGGATAAAAACTCTGCTAGTCCAAAGTGGCCAACACAGTATTAAGGCCAGAGGTGTACTCACTTTTACACTGCAGGAAACCGCACGCGTCCCTAGGCACAAGACTCGAGTGTTTATTAAATGCGGTCGACTTACGAAGTGTCGAGAAATCTGTATATCACGATAGGCAACACAACTCATGAAATTAAGAGAGAAAAATCTGAGACTGAATGTGCACTTTTTTTAAAGCAAAAATGTTCATTCCACAAAGTATCCCAAAAAAGATGATTTATATTGATACTGAGTGTCTTTCACAGGTAATTCTGTTTTTGTTATTCTGCAAACGGTGACTGTTCATGTTCTGTGAGAGGATGAAAAAGAGCTTTTCTGACAGAACCAATGAGTCTTAAAATGTGTCAGAGCGACTGAAGCGGAGTCCATGGACAAACACACACACCTCAGTACCAAGAGTTCCAGTCCCCTTTCTCTGGAGGGATCTGAACCTCCAGATAACCCTGTCCTGGGTTTCACACACTGCTCAACCAAAACATGTTGAAACCAGCGTTCATCAGGATGCAAAACAACCTCCATGTGCATCTTCACACAACTCCATTTGTCCCAAAGGCAGCACACCTTGATTTGTGCTGAAGCAATGAGAGGGGAGTACGTACGTACACACGCACGCACGCACACACACGCACACACACCTGCATTCTGCAGAGAGAAAATGCTGAGAACGGTACCAGAAAAGCAAAGCCAATGAACCATGAAAGCACAATACCATTGTTTGGGTGTCTTCTCATATGTCCATAATTCCAGCACACCTCATTTATTTGGTACCGTTTTAAAAGCCCTTGTCCAACAAGTAAGAGATTACATGACTTCCTTCAGCCTTAGCTGTGCCACTGCTTGCAGAGGAGGCATTTGAAGCACACCGTTAGATCATCATGTCACCGCACGGTAAATGTTTTCACCTCCAAAGGTCTTACAGGAACTCAGGATACGCTCGAGGGTCAAACAGGTGTCCCGAATTACCTTCTCCTCAATGGTAACCATGGAGAATTTTGCATGGGAGGGGCTACACTTGACAGACTCTGTGTTTGAGTTGACATCAGGCCACAATAAGACACACCACGCTGCAATGCCACCACTCACTGTAGTGGCAGTGAACGAGGCAGCGTTTCGTTGAAACCTCAGTCGCCCGTTGGGTAGGCGCTGGTCCCCGACAGCTGAGGACGGGCCAGAGGAGCTCACGCGTACACGCCATTTCCCTTGGGCTCCCGAACACGTCAAGGACCCTTAAAAACTCTATCTCGAATAAAAACTTAGAAACGTTCGAGATCAAGGTACGTCACTTTCCCCGTCCGTCCTTCGTCCATCGGAATCCCACGGAAGGAAAGGGAAAACAAAAAAGCAGCAAACCAGAGTTGTCCATTTTTCGGAATCTGTAGCGCTGCGAGAACCACATTCTCCAGACTGGAAGGGGTCTTTCGCCACGGTCACATGTTCACGTGGTGGTTGAACAACCATGGAAGTTCCTTACCTCAGTTCTAAAGTGGAGACTCACCACTGAGCTGGTTCCACCAAGCCCAAAACCTGAAACAGCAGCAATCGTCACCAAGACTTTCCACAGATTCTTATCCCAGTTTACGGCAAACTGCTCTGTTTGACAAGTCGAGCAAAATCAAATCAAACCAAGGGTTTCGCCAACTCATGTTTACAGCTGACACACCAAGAATTCACTCCATGGGAACAAAACATTTTGTGAACCAGTGTACACGGCATGTACCAAGGGGACATGAACGAACACTCCTGGAACAAGAGAGCTCCTCAGTGTCCTACATCGCCCCCGTTGCCCATTGAGAGAAGCCTTCGGCTCTCATCATCTGCGAACTCGGGTTCATCCAGAAAAGCGGTCGGAAGGTCTCCGTGATGTTTGCGGGACACCTGCAGAACAACTGCAGAGTAAAGCAGTAAGACTGGAAAGGTGTGACCCAATAACCTCCGGTGTTTTCCTCCCTTCGAACATGTACGTTTTGGAGAGAGGAGAAAAAAAAAAAACCTGAAGGTATCCCGCACTTTCCACAGCTGGAGCACACACACGCACAGCTAGGTATAGGCACAGGCCACGGTACACAGTTACCTCCCTCAAAATGGAACTCATGCAAAAGAACACCTCATGCCACATAACATGTTGAGGTGATTCAGGTGTGAACCCAAAGACGACGTGCGTTCAAAATACCGCGTTTTACAGCACGCCTGCGGGCGAGTCCTGCGGGCACCTCGCAATCTCAAGTTGAGACTGTGGTCAAGGTCCAAACACACGTTGACACACTCTCAGTGTTTCCACCTCAACACGTTATGTCTCCATTCCTGCTGAGTCTTTCCTGTCTTCCCCAAAAAGCCCTGAAGTCCAGCGCTGTGCTTCTCAGTGTGCCGATGGGGATGTCAGTTCAGGTCAATTCAGTTCAATTCAATGCATTTTTACAAAGTACTGTTCTCACACTGTGACACAGAGCGTGAACAAAGGCGTAAGACAAACAAATAAGACAGCTGACTATAGTACACTAGAGTAACACAGTATCCAGACAGTTATTAAAGCTGTAAGTGCGTTTACTGGCCATGGAGGAAAAGAACAAAAAACTCCCAACAGAAAGTCAAGGGAAAAAAACCTCTGGGGGTCCAAGTGCCAGTGGCTGCCCCCCCACCCCTCCTGGGCATTCTCGATTAAACAAGACTTTAAAGTCAATTTCCAACTAATGATAACATAGTAGCTGAGTGTGAAACACAGTTACGTTACCCCAGTACATTCCAGAGGCACGTGTGCAGCTTAACATGTACCGCTGGGTAAGCACCCATTTACCTAGAGCTTATAGGGTAAAAACACAGCCCACCCCCCACCCCACTTCCTCCTCCATCGTCTCCACATCACCCCGATCAATTGTGGTTAAAGTATGTGTCACTTACCACCAAACTTATTGAATCCTCCTCGATCGCCCATTCTGATGGAGAGACAAAAGCGAGACGCATTGAAGACAGGAGACTGCGGCTGGGGCGACAGAGACCTGCCCATCTCCTTGGCCCTTCTTATGGGACAAGGCGAGACGTCGACATGCTGTCCCACCCAACCCCTCATTCCCAGCTTGTCTTGTACGCTCCCAGAAACCCTCTCCAGCCCTTGGACTCAAAAGGTGCCCATTTTAGACCCTCGGAGAACCCTCGAGCGTTCCGTTCTCTTCTGCGTCCTCGAGTCGCCGAGGAATTTGTTTCCTCCTACTGAAGACTTTCAAAGGTAAGCGCGCACACGCACACACACACGCACTCATTGGCACAGACGCTGGAGAGGCGGCAGCTCACAGAACCAAGTAACTCACTAGCCCACCTCATGTGAGCTCCCTGTGATCAGCGAGTGCTCGGAGGTCCCTCAGCGCACGGCCGCACGCTCAGGGACGGACTTCGGAGAGGCCACTAGTGGACACACCCTTTACTGCTGAGCAATTTCGGCTGCGGTGCTTGATACTTGCAGAAGTTATCATTTTGTTTAACCAAACCATTCTGTAAAAGGGACCACCCCCCCCCATTCTTTCTTCTTTTTTTTTTTTTTTTTTTTTTTTTTTTTATATAAACGAATCCCATTTTCAACCCTGAGGTCATGCACACGCCTCCCTCTCCAGCAACACAAGCGTCTTCATCGTCCCGCCCGAAGTTACAAAGCAAACCCGGGAGGAGCAGAACATCCCTGAAGGAGGAGATGCAGAAGGTGATTAAGACATTGATGACACAGTTCTGCATGATGGCACAGGACATAAGCACTTCTGGATCATCTTTTCACCGGGTCAAATGGGTCCCGACATTAGCACAGCCCCGCTGTAACCGGGGCGTCGACCTCACGCCTTGGCGGATAACGTGCAGCAGCACCGTGTTTTGGGGGGGAGTGGGGGCAGGTGGTCTGGGCCCAGGGGGTGCTGTTCCTACGGCTGGACGTTACACTTCTAACCGTTTCAGCGAGAGTCCAGACGGAAGCATCCCTTACCAGCACGGGAACGTGTCAGTGTGTCGCGTGCAGAGGGGTCGACCTCAGGGGTCAGCCTCACAGTGACCTCACGGCGACCTCACAGCAACCGGGGGCCTCTTTCCGTGCTGGAAGTGGCCACAGGTGCCGGTTCTCCCTGAGAAGCTCAAGGGCTCGCAGCGTTCTGTCCATTTTGCCCCCCCCATACAGATGAGCCTCGAGGACCAGTGACCAGTCCTGGGGACTTGCGGGTCCTTGTTTACCTCGTTCCACACTGCATTGTGCCCTTCTTTGAAAACCAAATTCCTCTTGTTGCTTCATCAGCTGAACAGCAGCAACACTTTTTCAACACCCATTGAAATTACCCAAGGTTCACTGCATCTGCACCCGTTCACCCATCTATTGTCATACCACAACGTTGCACGTGTTGGGACACTTACCCCATGCCTCCTCTCCCCCGAGGGCCCCCTCGACCTCCCCTGTCAAAGCCACCTGCACCTCTGGCTCCAAATCCGCCTCCGCGGCCGCGCCCTCCGCGCCCTTCCTGGCCGCCGTAGCCTCCATCTTGGCTGCCGTAGCCACCGGCACCGCCTCCTCCACCCCCCATAGGGGGGGCATCCTGTCCATATCCTGAAGGGAAGCGTTACACATCTGTCATCAGCTCTGTGGGTGGGTGGGGGTTGCGTCCCTAATGGCACCACTGCACACTCACCCCCGCCCTGTCCATATGGACTCTGCTGACCGTAGTTTTGCGGCGGGGGAGAATTGTAACCGGGGCCTTGGCTGTAGGGGGCGCCGCCGCCGTGCTGGGACTGCTGTGGCTGCTGCTGCCCGCCGCCGCCGCCTCCGTACCCCCCGGACTGACCGCCGTAACCACTGCCGCTCTGCGACTGCCCGCCGCCGCCTCCGTATCCCCCCGCCTGACCGCCGTAACCCCCGCCGCTCTGGTTCTGCCCGTAGCTGGAGGGCTGGGAGCCACTGCTGTAGCTGAGGGGCAGAAGCAAACGTGAGCGTGCACACGGCGCAGAAATCAGCTCGCGGAGACAGCTGGGGCTGAGGGTGGGGGATGCTGACTTGCTGGAGGAGCCTGAAGAGGAGGACTGCTGTCCGAACCCGGGGTAGGACGTCTGCTGGCCGTAGCTGCTATGAGGCGCCTGGCTGCCGCCGTAGCCCCCCGGTCCGTACGACTGGCTCGACTGGCTGTAGCCCTGGGACGGGGGCTGGGAGCCGTAGCCGCCTGAGGGGGGGACGGGGGGGCGTCTCGTTACTGCCGCCGAACGCAGCCGAGGCGGCGGCGGCGGACACCGCGGTGAGAGCGCCTACCGGACTGCGACTGGCTGTAGCCGGAGCCGGAGCCGTAGCCGCCCTGGCTGTAGGAGGAGGACGAGGAGGAGGAGCCGCTCTCGGCGCCCTGGCCGTAACCGCCGTAGCCCTGCTGGCCGTAGCCCTGCGCCGCCACCGTCGCCGCCGCCTGGCCGCCATAGCCGCCGTACCTGAGGAGGGCGCCGCACAGCCGTCAGCACGGCCGGCCGAACCCGCGTCCGGACCCGGACCCGGACCCAGGCGGAGAACTCACCCCTGAGCCGCAGACTGCGAGTACTCTGTGGGTACAGAGGAGGACGTGATCAGTAATTAATGCGGTAATGAGGGTAAACAGTCCGGTAACTGAGCACGGAGGCGCAGGTTTAACACTTAGTGATGAGCAGCAGCCTGCACTCAGTCATCCGCACAGAGCATCACCAGAAGGCAGGATGACTTAAGGATGCAGAAGCGCAGCACGGAGTGAATGTATGAAAAAATCTGTACTGTGCAGCTGGATGACTGAGGAGATGAATGAATGAATGAATGAATGAAGTGATGGAAAGATAAGTGATTGAATTATTAGGGTATAATGAATGAATGAATTTCATGAAGTTATAATGGCAAGATAAGTGATTGAATTATCAGTGTATTGTTGGATGAATGAATGAATGAATGAATTCACTCCCCCACCACGACCCTTGTCACCGACTACAGGCTCCCTCAGAGGGGCCGAAGACCCCCCCCGCGCTGAAGGTATGAGGCTTTCGAGAAACGGGGCAGTAAAGGCGCGGGTTCGAGGATCGAGACAAGATGGCGACGTGTCTTTGTCTCCACGGACGTGGGAACGAGCGGATCAAAGGCTCGTGGTCCCGCCCCCCCAACCGGCCGGTGCGGGATCTCTCCCCCAATGGCTTCTGCCGCCGCCGCCGCCACCGCCACCGATGATGATGATGACCACGAGCGCGACACAGCACACACAGGTGAGCGCGCGCAGACGCGCGCCGTTCCGCCCCCGACACGCGGGCCCCTCTTACCGTTGGACGCCATCGCTGCGCCGCCGCGAATCTCCGTCAGAGCCGAGAGGAGGAGTAGAAACGGATCCGAACGCGAAGCGGAGGCCGGCAGGGCAGAGAACCGGAACCGGAACCGGGAGCGCGCGCGCGGATCCGTCGCTCTACGGGCAGATTTTAAAAGGCAGACGGACGGAACCATTTCGTGGGACGGGGAGGGAGGAAGGGAGGGGGAGTCCAGCACCGTAATGTGGGTCATAGACAGTCAGTGTAATGCTGCAGTGAGCGAGACACAGAAGAACATTAGAGAAGAGCTGGGGGGGGTGCTCAGAAGCCCAGCGTCCAACGCGGGTCACATGATGACTAGAAACTAGAGAAATAAGAGAGAGACGAAGACATAGCGACACTCCCAAGGGTCACTTTAAATAATCCCTGAAATCTAGCAGCCCCGCGTCCGAAACACAGCCGTACGCTGACGGAGCGGACACGCATGAGCTGAGCCCCCTTCAAAACAGCAGCAACAAGCATCACACCGAGTGCGTTTTACAACACTTTTTTTATTGCATGGCTGGCGAAAGGCGGCATTTCACACAAACACTGCAGCTCACACAGCATTTCTGTCAAAACGCTGGTTCGGCCTCCTTTTACAGCGGTGACACGCACGTGGGAGACGTGGACTCGGGAGCTTCAAGAGCCCTGCAGAAGCTCTAAATGCGTCCTGTGGGACGTGGGGCTAAACGCTAATGTCGCCTTCGTGAAGCCGGGTCTCCCGTTGCCACCGCCGTCGCCCTTTAAGGCCTTTCTTTACCCCACGCGGCTCCGCTCAGGCGGGCTTCGCCTTGGCCCCGTCCAGCCCGGCGCGCCTCTTCGCGTTGGTGTACAGGAGGGCCACGTTAATCGCGTACGTGGAGACGCAGACCACGCAGAAATCACCCAGCGCGAAGAGCAGCACCCCGGCCAGGTACAGGGAGCCAGCCACGGACAGCCAGGAGGAGAGGAGCAGGAAGAGCGCCGCCCTGCTGGACGCCGTCTGACCTGGCGGGAGAGACGAGAGAGGGGACGTCGCGGCAATGTCCGCAAGCGAGACCGCTAAGAGACGCGGCGACGCCACTGACCGAGCGCCAGCTGCAGCGCGTAGAAGACGATGCCCAGCACGCTGTTGGGCTGATTGAAGACACTGTCTTTGGACACCAGCAACTGCACCAGGCCGAATCCACGGCCCCACCTGAAAAAGGGTGCGAAAAGATTACGTCGGAAGGAAGGAAGGAAGGAAAACAAAAAAGGAACGCCCCTTGTGACACACGGGGAAGCAAAGGGAGCAAAAGCAGGGTCTCGGTTCCCAGCGTCCGCAGCACTTGGCCACGTGGCACATTCCGACCGGGGCTATTGCGTCACAGGGGGACTCCTCCGCAGCCAATCACCTTTACTCTCCGGCTGTCTCGCCCAGGCTTCTATTACCACCGCCACGGTACTGTACTTCAATGGAGGCGTCGCCAAGACAATTGAACTCATCTATAGAGTGAAGGCTCGTCGCCCTACCTGGAGGTGAACACCTTGGAGCAGCTCACCGAATCCGCCAGGTCACACATGGCTCGGTAGCCGGGGTCCCTCTCGCGGGACACCTCCACGTGCAGAGCGTACACTGACAGGAGCGCGCCGAGCGTACAGAGCGTGAAGCGCGCGCCGCGCTCCCACCTGGGGGGTGCCATGTGTCCGCGCGTCGCAACAGCGCTTCACTGTGCAGAAAGAGGCAGACTGCCACGAACCCCACTCGGGTTAGGAACACAGCGCCTGGTGGGAGGGTCTTTACACAAGGTTTTTTTTTTTTTTTCCCCCCCCCAAAAAAAAAAAAAAAAGAGAGAAGGAACCGTTCAGAGCCATAGTGGTTACACAGATGAATCACTGAACTCGCGGAAGAAACAACAACTTTCCCACGTGCATCATCTCCCCGATTCTGAATGGAGCTTTTATTAGCCGTTCCTTACATTGATCGCTCTCATCAGCGAAGTGAACACATGTGTGTGAACGTGGCCCCGCCCACCAGACCAAAAACACTGAAGGTACATTCTTGGAAAACCCGCCCCTGCGTCTTATTAGTTGACCGTCCGCACTTCTCATTCCCTATTGGCTGGAAAAAGCACTGCTGACCCACTTATCAAGAGCCGCCTCCATATATTATTGGTCAGCCGTCTTCTTTTCTGCAACTCTATTGGCTTGTATTTCCTGTCAATCAAACGGAACGCGGAAGAATACTAGGAAGTCAAAAGAGGCGTGGAAGCTCAAGCTAGTGGTATTTGTTTATCGCCATGCGCTGACGAAAAATCGCCGCGTAAGTTCGTAAACTTTCATATAATTAACAAGCGGGGGTGGTGGGTGTTAGTCTTTCTGTATCCTATAGGTGTATAAAGTAAAATCCCGAGTGACACTGAGTCAGTGCGTGCGATGTTGAATGATGGTGATTGAAAACGACCCGCTGATGAAAAGACTTAGTTTCCATACCATACGCCGGTGCATCATCAAGAAAATAAAACTAGAATGTTTAACATTAACGATTAATATCAATCGGAGTTATACCTACGTGTGGAAAAGTTAAACTCTCCTGTGCTTGTTGTGATTAATAAATTTACAGTTGCTTTAGCTCATTTTACGATTTAAATCATGAGTTTCTTATCCTCGACAAGGAAGAGAAAACTAAAAGAAAAACCCCGAACGTTCCGCGTCCAAAAATGACACACTGGGCTTAAAGGCCTGCAGGCCCTTTTATATTTACATGATTTATTTATGCACGCAGCAGACGCTTTTCTCCAAAGTGACTTCCACTGAACTCTATTTAATGTTACTATCAGCCCACACACCTTATTATATTCACCGTGGTGACGTACACCGCTAGAGACCCTAGTTACACTGGGTCACTCATCCACACATCAGTGGAACACACACACTCCCTCCGTCACTCACACACCGTGGGTGAACCTGAACGCCATGTCTTTGGAGTGTGGGAGGAAACCAGAGCACCCGGAGGAAACCCCCACAGACCGAGCGGGGATCGAACCCAGGCCCCGTCACGCCACCCAGGGGCTGAGACAGCAGCGCTACTCGCTGTGCCGCCGTGCCACCCTTTACCCCCTTCCTATCTTTATTCTGCATTTGTGAGGGGGCAACCGAATATTCAGACAGTACCTCCAGCTATTTCAGTGATTTCTTAGGCTCCACATAAGCGTTGCTGTCGTCACCGTGAGGCTGTGGCGCCACTCCGTTTCACACCGTTGTCTTCTCGTCTTCTGTTTCGCCCTTCCTGGCTTCAGGGCCACCCATGCCGTCCGACAAAGGAGGGAACGCCGACGCAGCGCGAACAGAGACGCCGGGGCGGGCCGCGCCCACCGCCATGGACAGCAACGGCAAGGAGTCCACGACCGCCGACACCAACTTAGCTCTGCTCAAAGCACACTGCCTGGACGTCAAGTTTGAGGTGGGAGACGAGTATGACGTCATAGAGACCATTGGCACCGGAGCCTATGGGGTCGTTTCCTCGGCAAAGCGGCGGGACAACGGTGAGACACCTGCTTGTACCACTTAGCGCACGCTGTCAGTGTTACAATGCGTGCGACTGATGGTGTCGTTCATAATGTCATCTCAGGACAGCGAGTGGCTATAAAGAAGATCCCCAACGCCTTTGAGGTGGTGACCAATGCCAAACGCACCCTCAGAGAGCTCAAGATCCTCAAACACTTCAAGCACGACAATATTATTGCCATTAAAGACATCCTGCGGCCGGCCTTACCTCATTCTGCTTTCAAGTCCGTGTAAGTGTGCCGCGGAGCACGGGGTTTTCCCCTCTCGTCAACTCTACGTTCTCCACTCGAGGTCACTCATGTCTTTCTCCTCTTCCCCAGATATGTGGTGCTGGACCTCATGGAGAGTGACCTCCATCAGATCATCCACTCTCGGCAGCCCCTGACACCAGAGCATACCCGATATTTCCTCTACCAGCTGCTCCGCGGCCTCAAGTACATCCACTCGGCCAACGTCATCCACCGCGACCTGAAGCCCTCCAACCTCCTGGTGAACGAGAACTGCGAGCTCAAAATCGGAGACTTTGGGATGGCACGGGGTCTGAGTCAGCGGCCCGAGGAGTCCCGCTCCTTCATGACCGAGTACGTGGCAACCCGGTGGTACCGTGCGCCCGAGCTCATGCTGTCCCTCCACCACTACAGCCTGGCCATCGACATGTGGTCTGTGGGGTGCATCTTCGCTGAGATGCTGGGCAGAAAGCAGCTCTTCCCAGGCAAACACTACGTGCACCAGCTGCAGCTCATCCTCTCTGTCCTGGGAACGCCTCCTGAGGGCATCATCGGGGCGATCGGGGCAGAGAGGGTCCGTTCGTACGTGCGGAGCCTGCCCTCCCGTGCGCCCGTGCCCTTGGCCGCTCTGTACCCCCAGGCCGAGCCCACTGCCCTGGACCTGCTGGCAACCATGCTGCGGTTCGACCCCCGCGAGCGAATGAGCGCCACCCAAGCGCTTGCGCATCCCTACCTCGCCAAGTACCACGACCCGGACGACGAGCCCATCTGCGTTCCCGCCTTTGACTTCGAGTTTGACAAGCTGCCCCTCGGCAGGGACCAGATCAAGGACGCCATCCTGGAGGAGATCCGGGACTTCCACCAGCGCAAGCAGGGCTCCAGGGGCAAGATCCAGTTCAGGCCCTTGCCCAGACAGCCCTGCGCGTCAGATAGAACGTCAGCTGCTGAGGCAGCGCCTGAATTTGGGCAGCGGGACACCGCTAATGCCCGACCACCTGCAGGTGCGCCTTCCGCCTTCGCGGGCGGAACCCCACCCCTCTGTAAACAAGCTCCACCTCATTTGAGCAAGTCTCCAGCAACCTTAGGCCACTCTCAAGACGTAGATATGCTGAGTGCAAACTCCGAGAGCGGCCAAGCTGAACCGGAGACCATCGACCTGACCACGCCCGTCTCCACGCAGGATGTCACATCCTCAAGTATGATTGGAGAATCAAAGGGGGTGGAGCCACCTCTGGGTCAAGGGCCCCTGAACTCAGCTAATCAGAATCACGTCATCTGTCAGACTCCTCCTTCTTCCCGATCCCTCGTCCAGCCGCCTGGCTGCCACTCCGGACCCTCACTGTCTCTGTCAGAGTCACAGGCTCAGTCCCTGTCCCAGTCTCTGTCTCGCGCCCTGGCTCGGGGGACAAAGGGAGGCACAGGGGATGCGCCTCGCAAGGAAGGAGCCATTTCAGATGACACAAAAGCCGCCCTTAAAGCAGCCCTACTGAAGTCAGCACTCCGACACAGTGCCAGGTCAGGTGAGTCGGTTGCCAGGTGAGGGAGAGGGGAAGGAACAGAAGTGCCAGGCCGCTGAAAGAACGATGGACAACTTGCTCAACAGTCTCTCTCTCTCTCTCTCTCTCTCTCTCTCTCTCTCTCTCTCTCCCTCAGATGGATCCTCGACCGCACTGGCCACAGACGCGGGCAGAGGCAACGTGGGACCTCAGGCCTCCATGTCCACCTTGCTCTGCCTCCCGGAACAGAGGCGCCCCGTCACAGCTCAGGAGCGGCAGCGAGAAAGGGAGGAGAAGAGGAGGAGGAGGAAGGAGCGTGCCAGGGAGCGCGAGCGCAAGATGAAGGAGAAGGAGAAGCGCGAAGCAAAAGGAGGGGAGTCCTTGCGAGGCGTCCTGCTCAGCGACAATGACAAGAGTCTCCTGGAGCGCTGGATGCGCATGATGGACAGCCGGGCAGACAAAGTGCAGCGCGGGACGGACGGTATCGCCAAGAACAAGGAGAGCCAGGGCTACGCAGTCAGTGCCAAGTTGACTGGTCAAATCCAGCCTCTCCTCGGGGAGGGGCTGCGCCTCGCTGAGTCCGAATCCGGTCAACAAACCAAGGACACGGCCGAGTGCCTCCTGCAGCCACCGGAGCTGCGGCAAACGGTGGCTCCTAAAGCAGACCAGCGCGTGTCTGGGTTCTACGAGCAGGCCAGTGCTTCAGCAGCCTCTCTGCCATTCCCCGGGGTGCAGACGCAAATGGGGAGGATGGACGTGGATGTCGAAGGTCTCCGCTCCTGTGCGCTTGTCAAAAACGGCATTTTCCAGCCTCAGGCTGAACTCGGAGGGAGGGATGCTTACAGCGTGCTGGACACCTGGACACGTGAAGATGGAGCAGCATCGGGCCCCCCTGCCCCACGAGGCCCAGACCATCTTTCCCAGCCCCTCCCCCAGCAGCAGCTCCTTTCGCTGGTGCCTTTGGTCTCCAAAGGCCCCCTCCTCCCCTTCCAGGCACCTGCAACTCTGAACATTGACACCCAGATGCCAAATGAAAATGACAAAGCGCTCCCCGCTGTCGGCGCCACCTGGCGAAGGAGCATGGAGAAGATCCCCAACGCCCTCGGCGACCATGCACCGAGCACCCCGCTAGGACCCGTGGCACCGCAGCCCAGCCAGGAGCCCCCAGCAGCGGGGAGCATTCCTGACATCCACACGGTGACTCTGCAGCTCTCTAAATCCCAGGTACGCGTCCCCTTTGTCGGTACCGTGTTACAGTGCAACTCATGCTGGTTGCTTGTACACGTCCCCTCTCTGCCTTCCATTGACCATTTGTCCACCCCGGCCAGGTTGAAGACGTCCTGCCCCCGGTGTTCTCCGTCACGCCCAAAGGCAGCGGGGCTGGATACGGGGTTGGTTTCGACCTGGATGACCTCCTCACGCAGTCTTTCACGGACCTACAGCCGGCCGACCCCAGAGACAGGTCTGCGGTCTCGGCTTCGCTCTAGCACCCACTTGAGTGTCGGCGAAGGCATTTTGTGTCAGACGCTTGAGGTGTCATTTAACTGCCCGTTTGTTCTTTCTCCTTTGGCAGTCACAGCGACTCCGCCCCTCTGTCAGCCTCCCTGCTCTCCGATTGGCTGGAAGTGCACCGAATGACGCCAGCTGACCTGGAATCTCTCCAGCAGGAGCTGCAGTTGGGGTCTCCCATGATTCTGTCGGACACGCCGAATATTCCTGACACCTGAGTGGCTGGTGTGGGCCATTCTTTGTGACCGCATGTTTAGTCTGTAGCGAATGAGTTATTCCACTAGTCTTAGTTTGGGCACGAGGAGGAGGTCTTAAGCCCAATGACAGGCGAGGCAGGTAGAGTTAGAAAAACACACCCAACTAATGGAAGAACAATGTGAAGTTTGTTGACAGTAATGGGGTTAATGATGCATGTTGCTTCTGTCACTCAAGAGCAAGGTGGCAGGGCGCTGTGTCCTAGCGGTGTCCGACCACTGCACAAGCAGCAGGACGGAGATCGTCCACTCGGCCTTTCCCGCGACGATTAAACCATTCATATTTATCTCTGCTTCATTGCAGCATCTTGCGTGTTGCGTCTTCGCTCTCAGAGCTAAAAGCAACGTTACCATCCCCACACAGCAGGTCACAGCACCACTCTCACTGAGGACATGATGCTGGTGAGCAAAGCCAGGACTGAACTCCGGTTCCAGGGGGCCCGTTGAGGAGCTGGGCGTCCGGTACAATGGCCTCGAAGTTGATGATGCCGCGCACCTTCGTGTAGATGCTGCGGCGGTTGGGCTGGTGGAAGGTCACTAGTTCAGCCTGCACCCGGGTACCCCGAGTCAGAAACCAAGAGGTATGGTAAATGTGAAGAAAAGCACATAGCACATCCAGAACTGCATCATAAATATCCCTCCACCCTTTCCACGTGAATGAGGGACCGCAGAGAACCGGGGAGGGATCAGGACAGGAGCACCGTGGTTGCAGCGGAGTAAATGATAGACTGCAGCCGCCATAGGGTTGCCATAGATATCACTCTGGAGGCTTTGGCACCATTCTGGAACGCAGTGCATCATGGCCAGCTGCTGCATCTTCTCAGAGGAGTTATGCTGCCTGAAGGCTCCCCGGGTAGCAGCCCACGTAGAGCCTGGGGAGGGACGAGAAGGACACGGTCGCAGAGCTCACCCACCTGCGGTCCCAGCTGAGAGGCGAGCAAAACCTCAAAGCACCAGGCCACTTTGAGGAAGCAGTGGTCAGCGCGCACACGCGCACTGGCCATGCCACAAGTGATTTCCTGCCAGCCATGTGAATGTTCACGTGCTATGGCCATGCCCCTTGCTGTCCATCACTTCCTCCGACAATCCTGCTTCCAGGCGGGTGCCAAATTATTGCGGCCCACATGTAAGCACAGAAGACAGGTTGAAAGAGGTAAAACGGGGTTTTTACCATGCTGCTCGTTACCGTCCTTGGGACTGCGACGAAGGGCGGAAGAAACAGTTTAACGACCCCTCTTTCGGCACTGTGCTCTGCTGCTCGTGTGCGGTGCAGCAACACAGTCGCAGGAAGTGGTGACTGGAAGCGGTGGGACGCAAACTGGGCTGGGAACGAGTGCGATTTGAACAAACAGCGCAGGACAAGTACTTGAGCGAAGTAACTGTGGTTCCCATCATTAGCAGCCTCAACATTGTGGAAACGCGCGCACACACGCGCAAAATCTGCTCTGTCAAACATTTTCTAGAAATACAACAAATATCAACACTTGGCAGAATTAATAGTCAAAGACTTGTTATCACGAACGACCTGTGACGCTAACATCACCCATTGGCACCATGTTTAACGAACGGGCATCAGCTCCTAGAAACAGCTCATCGCGGCAGGAGCTCGTGCTGTTGCTTCATTAACGGCCTATTAATTAGTGAGCAGCCAAAAATTTATAAAAGAAGAGGAACTCACCCAAAACATGAGTTAATTGCTCATAAAACTGAGCACACAATATGGGACAAATGAGAAATACTCCAACCAGGTTGTCAATGAAGGCGACAGAGACAAGACTGAGCTCCAGTCGGTCCCAGTGCAGTCATGCTCCCCCTTGGTGGCGCTCACTGTTACCGTTATTCTCGTCACACTGCTCGCTGGTATGTGTGACCTTCCAGGGGCGGGTCGCCATGACTGACAGCAACAGCAACCAAAGGAACGCAGGGAAGAGGCGTCACCAAGACGACCGGTTTTATGGAGATAAAATGTTCCATTCAAATATTCAAAACTAAGAACATGGTGACAAATCACTTCTTAAAATGTACTCGAGTAAAGTAAGTACACAAACACAAGTAGTAGTACATGTACCATCTTTCACCAGTTAAACGCCACCATCGTCACCACGATGAGCACCATCCTCCTCTTTGTCCATTGGGAACAAACGCTTGTCCCCAGTCATCTCATCACAGAACGCACGAAACTGAGCCACAGACGCGTGCAGGAAGAGCACTGGGGCACTGGCACTGCACACTGCTTTCACTGTTTTTGGTCTCACACACACGCGCACACACACACACACGACAGCACAGGGAGAACAGCTGAAGGAACAGAAAGAAACCAAAGTCATCTTAAAATAGCTCAAGTCACACGAAGGTTGAGTACACTTTCGGGATGCATCTCAGGGCCTCCACCACCAGACAGTGCGAACCCCCCCCAGGGAATCCCTCACCTGCACAGAGCACATGGAACCTTAACAAAGGCACGTGTGGCGAGAGTCCATTACGATCTATGTTTTAATGTTAAACACATGGGGGATGGGCAGTGGTTCTACACACACAGCTTGTCCTCAGAAATCACGCAGACATAGAACACAACACACACAGAGCTGAGTACAGCCATACTTTAATAATAACAAAACAAAAAAAGATATCTGGAACAGGAAATGCAAAGAACGTACAAAAACGGAGAGAAGGTGACAGCACTGCGCTAGGTGGCGTGCAGGTGAACTAAACGCGGTCCTTTCAGGAACAACGGCGTCTCAACCCCCGTGGCTCCCAGCCCAACTCGCACTCCTTCACTTCTTGGAGAACTTGGCCTGTTTGTGCTTGGGAGGAGCCCACTTGAGACAGATGGTATCCACTGCAAGAGGGCACACATTGGTGGTCATTTCACCTGAGACAGGTAGCGGGGGGGGGGGGGACAGGCATTACTTTTCCCTCAAAGAGGGCTCCAAGGGGGGGCCCATATGGAATGAGGGCGTTTCTTAACATTACGCTACCTGTGATAGGGGGCTTCTTGTACTGGGCGCTCTTGAGGTGTTCCTCCACCAGCTTGGGCGTCACACAGATGACATGCTGCCCCTTCCAGTACTTGACCATGTTGAGGGACTGCAGGGTGCTGATGATGTCACTCTGTGTGATGCTGGTCATCTGACTGGGCAAGACAAACACAGCGCTGAGAGCGGGACCTGGGGGGTGGGGCGTGATGTGCACTGAGCAAGGCTGCCGAGGCACAAGACGGACAGAGCACAGGCCCCGTACCGCATGCTCATAAGTTACACACCGCAAGGGCAGAAACGTCTCATGGAACTCGGGCAGACGCTGGCTGTCCGCAGCCACGTTCAATGTCCGATCCCACTTGACTGCGCGCACACACGCACGGAAGCACAAACATAGGATAAGCTGCCAGCACCTGAGGTCCTTGATGGACAGCGTCCCACGGAAGTCCCGGAGGATCTCCAGCAGCACCCAGGACCAATAGCTGCGGTAGCTGAGCTTTCCCAGGTCTGACAGGGGCTTTTCCGGCGAGCCCACTGTGTTCTCCAGCTTGGACAGCTCATAGCCTGAGGGGGTGGGCAGAGCAACCAATCAGTCACACTACGGTAAAACAAGCACAAGAACAGAGTGCAGCACAGAGGAGGTACACGCAAGCTGTCCATACGCCACAGACACCCTGAAGCAGCACCAGGTGCTCCTTTGTCTCCCGAGTGCTTGTACATGAATATTATTTAAAAGCAAATCAATCACATCCATCACATGACAATCTCACTGTGAGGGGGGTCCAATTACCATTATTAAAATGATGGTAAGAGCTGTACTAATGGGAGGAAAAATAGATATGCAACATTTTGAGTCTGGAAACCAAACAAAGCATTTTTCTGTATGACAATAACACCAAAATATTTTGTCATTACAAAATAACATGTCAGCTGAAGAAACTGTAAAGCTCTGTACAACCAATCGAAGACCGTGGTTTCTTTTTTTGTGTTTGTGGGGAAAAAGCTGTTTTACCCTGTTCCTGGACACCAAGTGTTTCTAAGTGTGTGCTTCGGCACCGAGCGCTCCGTTTTCTCCTCTTTCGACTGCAAACGCACTACAAGTGAAGCTAAAAAGGCTCCTTTCTGCAGCGGCTGCGTGTGAAGCCGTGTGTCTTTTATGCACCTTTTACTCATTTCAAACCGAGTTTCTGAACTCGGACCTCGCGTACAGCAGTAACACCGCGGACTCTCGTTCGTACCTGTTCTTCAATAGCACCCCATTCACATGCGCACTCTTTCTACGGAGCTGTCTTTATAGCAGGTTACAAACATAACCCTGCTGTACGGAAAAAGGTGTCCATTTCCATGAGGTGCTGTTCAGGTGTTCTGTATGGAACCCTGTTACATGAGGGCTCAGTGCAGAGATGTAATTTACAAAGCAATTCATTAGCAGAGGAACCCCAAAGGAGATGCCACTATGAGCACAGGAACTGAAATCAGATTCAACATGTCAACTCACTGAAGGCTATGAGGAATTTTCCGTATCCCCTGCGCTGGAACGGCGGGAGGGTGAGGATGCAGGCCACGTTGTTGCCGTCTGGGGACTCCTTCTCCTGCTCTCGGGAAACACCCATGAACCCAGTGATGAATAAAAGTCCGAACGCATGCAGACATCTGCCTGGTGCGCGTGCTTGTGCTCAAAGAGCCAGGGAGAAGCTCGCCTTGGAGAAGTAGCCGACGATGTGTGCACCCTGCCGGTTCACTTCTGTGAGAATGTAGAAGACGAATGGCTCCACGTCAAAGTACAGGGTCTTGTGGTCCAGGAAGAGCTTGGCCAGCAGACACAGGTTCTGGCAGTAGATCTGCAGAGAGGTGTGTGCGTTTGGTGGCGCGGCTCGGAGGTGGACGGTGGCACGCGCTCATGTTCTGATCCCTGAGCCCACAGCACCTGGTTTTACCTTGTGGTCTCGACCATCCACCTCGTACACAGAGATGTTGTTCTTGCGGTAGATTTCCTTCCCCGGCGGCTGCCTGCACTGGCACTGCGACTGGAAAGGAGAGAGAGAGCGAGCTGTGAGTACATCCGCCGTGGTGTCTGTCTGTCTCTCTCTCACACACACACACACACACACACACACACACACACACACACACACACACACAATAAGAGGGAGTCCACCAAGGAGACGGCTGCCATTTACTAGCTTCTTCAGGTGTTTGTCAAGTGGAAGCAGAGAGATGGCGGCGCGGCAAGACCCGTACTGACCAAGTGGTATCTGAACGTCTTCTCGTACTTCATGTATTTGAGGCAGTACTCGCAGATCCACAGCTTGGGTTGCTTGCCGTAGTCCTCGGGGAAGGGCGAGAAGTACCAGGCATCGATCTCAAAGCGGCCGATCTGGATCTTATCCACATACTTCACTTTGGTGATCTGGGGACGGGGAGAGGGTGAGCGATGGTCAGAACGATCTGGCCTCAGCAACGAGAGCAGCAGAAGGACGCAGAACAGATGCGCTTTGAGGTAAGGTGCAACGTACAGCACAGGACTAGCAGTTGACGTGGTCTTTCTCTCTCTCTCTCTCTCTCACACACACACACACACACACACACACACAGTGACAAGGAGCTAGCAAACCACGGCCAACACCAGCGCCCCCCCCCCCCCCCCCCCCCCCCCCCCCCCCCGTGCAAGGCCCTGCCCCCTTACCGCCTCGTGCTCCTTCTCGAGAGCCGCCGTCGTGGGGTCCATCTCAGCATAGGTCTGAAAAAGCGCCAGAACACACAGTGGCATTACACTCACCTTTAAAAAGTGCCACGAGCACTGCAGAGAACAGCAGCCCTGAACCGCTGCTGCAAACTCCGTGCATGCGTGCGTGCATGCATGTCTGCGTGTACCTTCTGCACATGGTTAATTTCGTCATGTTTGCGCTTCTGGTTGCGCGTGATCTTCCTTTCGGGCTGCTCTCCCAGCTCCCCGGTGCCGCCGCCCTCCACGCTCTTCCTCACGGCATCCTTCACCGTCTTGGTGAGCGCCAGGCGTGCCTTGCCCACCCACTCGTCCAGCCGCCGGTTGACTTTCAGTAGAAAACAATAGTGAGGAAATGGGTACAGAGACACTGAGTGTGCAGCAGAGACCCCAAGTATAACCGGCAGGTTGTCGGATCGAGTCTCACTGACCGCTCCAGCACCGTTCTCTAATCAGACACTTCTCTCTGGAGCAGCGTACAGCGTTACTGGATGCTGCCGCTCAAATTTCACTGTATTGTATACAACGACAAAGTACAGTATCGCAGTCTCTTTATGTCACTTATACTGCCTGGCCCATTTCTACTGCAAGTACTGCGCACTGTACCACTTGAAGGAAAGTCCCTCGATGGAGAGCACTGCTGCACGAGCTGGGATCCGGACCGAGTGGAAGGCCAGAGCCGTAACCACGACGCCACCTGGTGGCCACACCGAAAGTGAAAAATCAATTCTGTCAAACTCACATCCCACGTAGTGGACATAGAACTCCTCCCTGCCTTCCTGCTCGTTGAGCCGGGACTGGATCACCTCTGCCGAGTCTGAAACACACACACACACACACACACACACACACACGTAATATGACTCGAGCAGAAAGTGGGCGGCTTCAAATCGACTGCTAACTGCGGTCCAGCATCGCTGCAGTTGCTGCGCAGTTCCAGCGCTCCCGCACGCACGGATGGACGGACGAACGGACAAACGAACGCAGAGTCAGAGACGGGCGGCGCGACCACGTACGCCACGTCTTGTCCGCGCGCTGACACAGGTACGTCTCTCCGATCTCCACCGACACTTCGGGCTCCCGGCCGCCTCCATCCGTGGCACGCGGCGTGGCGGAGCGCTCACGCTCGCGCACGGACGCCTCCGACTCGTCATCCTCGGCGCCGCTGCCGTTGAGCGAAGCGGGCGCCAGGCTCTCGGGCTCCCCGCGGGTTCTGTCGAGGTTCCCGGAGTCCGGATCCGCGCCCGCGTGCTCCGAGGAGCCGCAGCCGCCGAAGGTGCCGTCTCTACTCGAATGGCGGTTCGCCGCCTGAGTGGCCATTTTGGTTGTTTTGGAGGCGAACGCGCAGCTTCGCGCGCCGCCCTGGTCGCGGGACGATGGCGCGCGCGACGAGGCGAGCAGCGCCCCCTGCTGTCCTGGCGAGGAACTGGACGAACGGATCAGTTCGTCAGGTGGGTGTTGCTGAGGCGCCAGCGACTGCGTTGAATCGGAGCGCTCGAGAAGAAGGTGGTGGTGGTTGTGCGGAAAGTGTTGAGAGAAAGTAGTCGGTCAGGGCGCTAGCCTTTCGCTTTCCTCGGCCTGCGTTCACTTTCTCACACGTTTCCTCTTTTTTATGCATCATCCTCGCTGCCACTTCCGTGCACCTCATTTTTACACTTATTATGTAGACACGCGTTTTCGTTCGGCTACGAAAACATGCTGGAGAGCCGCGAAACGCGCCTCCGCTCGACGCGACGTTCGCCTCAGAAACTGAAGTGAGTGCAGCGGCACGAGACGTGTTTCTGAGGCATTTTTCGTCACACAGCGTTTCATTCCCCGCCTAGTCCGTGTAATACACACATTGTGCTTCTGTTGAAATGGTATTTTCTCTACAGGATGCCCCAATAAAGAAATAGACTCTTTATTTCCGCACACACAATGTGTGCGAGGCGGGAGAGCGCTTTGGAAACAAACAGGTGGATGTGCACGTACTTCAGTGATCGCTCAATCGATGAGTCTTCGTGCTGTCGCCGCCCCTGCTGGCCGCCAATGCCTGCGCGCCCTTTTCTCCACACTCCTCTAGAAACTTCCATCCGTGCTGTTTCTTTACACGTACTCTGATTTATATTTAAGCTGATGGTAGCAGCTGTATTAACAGGACAACATTTGTAATTTGGCAGGACTCAGTGCTGTTTCCTCACATAAATACTTTATTATGTTTACAGTTTCTTTCACATATATTTGATTCTTCTGCAAACTCTGCAACCCTGTTTCTGCTTACAAGGCAGATATTGCACCTTAATTCTGCACTAGTGTGTGTAAACAAGTATGTATTTGGCAAATCATAATAAAAAAAAAAAAAAAAACCAGGTGCCAGCATAAGGAAGCCATTTGTGCAGAATAATCTCTATTGAATTTCCAAAGACAATACCGTCCCATAACACAAGTGCGTATTTAGTATCGCAGTGATTTCGGTCATTGGTAATCGCACGCACAGCTGGTGCTATATATTCATTTATTTCCTGCAAGATGGGACAGGCCTTCCAAAAGTCAAAGAAATTACTTGAACTTTATTTCAGATCTTCGACATGTGCATTTCGGTCACATCTCATTCCACAGTCCGGCTTGAGGTTGATTCTGTTCAATTCCAATGGAGACACACTTCCTTGTTTCCTTCACAGCTGCCCTCTTCCTCCAACAGCCTGGGATTGAGATCCCTTCCAATCCCCCTGCTGCCTCCTCTTGCTCTGTGCTGCAGGTTCACTCCACCCCTTCCCCTTTGACCTCTCCCTCCTCTGTCCCTTCGAGTCTCCCGCCAGTCTCCTCCTTCGCAGGTACTTTCCAGCACCGTGTCGAACCGCTGTCTTGAGCCCCGCAGGTCCCCCCGCCTCCCCACGTCCCCCTTCGGACCCCGCTCCTTTCCCGGTGCGCTACTGCCTCTTGGGGTGCCAGCTGAGAAAGAACGCAGCTTTGCTGGCTTTACGGACTGAGTTTCGCTTGGAGTCGCTGCTTTTGGCTCGCAAGCATTTTCGCGTCTCTCCACGTCTGCACAGTCAGCAGGACACGGCCGCAGTTTCCCTTCGGCGCCGCCCCGTAGTCGGCATTCCAGCTGAGACACACCTGTTGGTGTGGTATTCTCCCCCTTCACTCCTGCCTTTCCCTCTGAGGAGAGGGAAAGTTTTGCCACGTATTCCTCTACGACTTCCTCATGCCGCGTTCGGCCTTCTCCTCTCCTGCTGCCTGTCGATTGACCGCGGCGCCTGTGCCCCGGGCCGCCCCTCCACTGAGAGTGGCTGAAGCCCGGCTGGCTTGGGCAAGTGTCGGCAGAAGGAGCAGATGGCATGGCTGGGCAAGGAGAGCCATCTGAACATGGGTTTGTGTTGTTGGCATCAGGAGACATCTGTCGATCGAGGAGAACAACATGGAAACACTCATCGGGAGTCAGCGACCAAAGGAGCTGCGCACACTGATTGAGTCACACTGCATTGCTCCAAAGAAAGCCTAAAATAAAACTATTTTGACAAACAGTGAGGGGCCAGGAAAAATGGACTGAGCTAGAAATGGCGGGTATCAACCGAATGGAATGCCGTAGTGTCCACGGTCCCGCAACATGACACTGGCCCTTACCTCATTCGTATGTATGAGGAATCGATTGGACTCGGCCTCTGGATTGATAACTCCGCCCCTTTCCCTCTGCCTCTCCAAGAGAGTCTGAAACTCCGCCCACTTCTTCTGAAAGTCCGCCCCCACCATTGTCTGCTCAGACTTGAATTGATAAAGAATGAAAGTCAATGCAAATATGGAGTAAAACTGACAACACTTGAATAAACCCACTGCAAAAAAAGTTCCACCAATGTCACACATCATATAGGCAGAATGATGCGTTGTACCGTGGGAAAACAAGGTGCAGGAGAAGCCAGGAGGTCCTTCAGGTCATAGGTCAGCGGCTCTCGACAAACGGGGCACACGACAGTCAGCTCCTGCATGGGAAGCCACGTTGCTGTAAGTGGGAGTTGCACTGCGGTGCTACAGTAACCTGCCACTTCCACTGCAATATCCCCTCCCAGTCGGAGACGTCGCGAGAGCAGCTCCGCAATTTGGGCAGTAACCCTGCGGGAAAATACCAACTTTCACTGTTAAATTGGAGAACGGCGCTTGGTGTCCCTCACCAGGCCGTCCACTCCCGCCCTCGTCTTGTCCTCCTCCATCTCCCTCTCGCGCTCTCGAATCTCCGTCTCCGAATGCGCCACGTAGCGGCCCAGGCAGTATGAGTGGAAGTAGTGATAGCAGCTGGTCTTGGTGAACACCTCCTCTTCCTGAGAGGGTGCAAGCAAACACAGTGAGCAAGAGCAGCGTGCCCAACAATCGCGGTCCTCACACACGACACAGCGAGGGAAGCCTCACTGCCGCCTCGTTCCGGGCTCAGGACCTTGAAGCCGTACAGGCAGATGACGCAGTTCCCGTGTGGAATATTGCTCTCCGTCAGGATCTCTTTGGCTTTCTGTAAAACACACAACATCCTTGCTCTTTGCACTGCGTGTTGCGGGAGCTGCTGATGATGCTCACAAGTCGCCGAGAACCTGAGTATGTGTGAGCTCAGGTAGAGCACTGCTCATAAGGCCGGGGAGGTCGGCGCATCGTGACCAATCCCTGCTGTGTATCATACTGTGCCGTGGCACCGGGCCGCACCCGCCTCAGGGACACCGTGAACCGGCAACGAAGGCTTCTGGCAAAATGAACATGCCCATTTTACACATGAACATCTTTACCAGTGTAAGCCAGTGGACTACAGTAAAACCTTAACGAGGAGAAATAGCACTCCCCTAATGTGTGTGCGGTGAAAGAGCAGAGACCTCAATGAGCTGGTAGAGCGCTGGACCCCCAAGACACAGCTGTGCCTCCGCCTGCAGACATTGCTGGACACTGCAGGAGTGGACAAGAGAGCAGGGAGAGAGCTTAGGCTTGCACCGTATGACCAGGAAGAACACGCGACCGCAAATCCCACGGCGGACGAGATGGAGCCCATGGACGTCCCCAATGATCGGCTACCTGAGGAGCTTGTCATCGGAAAGGCCTCTGGGGTGGAGAACGGAGATAGTGGGCGGAGTCGTCGGGTACTGAGACAGGGGACATGGCAAAGTGAATTGCCGGGGAGGAAGAGCAACATGGAAAAACAGATCGGGAAAAGTGCAGCCCGTTGCAGTGTTCCAGTAAAGTATCGCGCGTCGCGGTACGCCGGAACACGGAGCAGGAAGACACTGCCGAGCGCACCTGCGAGTCCAGAGTCAAGGCGAGCGTGAGTCGCACAAACTGCGAGAGGGCGTCTTCGGCCGTCGACGGGTACAGGACCACGCTCACCTCCACGTCCCTGGCGGCAGGAAGGAAAGACAGCAGTGAAAGGAGAGGCTCGGTGACGGTACAGGACGGCAGGACGGAGCGGCCGACTCCTCACCCTGTGCTGCTGGTGCTGACGCTCAGCTCCTCCAGGTAGATGGACTCGAGCACCTCGATCTCGGACTGGACACTGGCGACACAAACGGAGGACGCGGCTCACACGACACGTTACTGCGAGCCCGGTGCCATACCGACATCACACCACACCGTACCGTCATTACACACCTTGGATGGAACGCTGACCTTAGATTTACTGCTGGGCTCCGGAATTCAAAACGGCTTCCAGTGAACTATATCATGCAGCGTTATCAGTCCACACACCTTATTCACCGCGGTGACTTACACTGCTAGATTGCATTACCAGTGAAGAGCAGGTCTTTTGACTGTGGGAGGAAACCCACGCAGACACGGGGCGAACATGCAAACTCCACAGAGACTGAGCAGGGACCGAACCCATCATCATGTCCAAAAGTTTTGCTCCACCCACCCAGGCCAGGCGCTGCGAGGCACAGAAAGCAGCGCTACTCGCTGTGCCGCCGTTGCCCCGCACCGGTCAGTGTGTGTTCACCCGTCTTACGGTGAATATTCAGCGACTGAGCGCTGGAGCGACACAGAGAGAGAGAGAGAAAACAACGGCGCGTCCGCCCCACACACACACACTCGCACGAACATTCGTTAACCACGTAACTGTGTTTACAGCGAGTCGCAGCGACACACCCCGCTACGCACGAATGCACGAGGAAGCGGCTCCGCTCCCCGCAGCTTCTCCCAGCGTTCTGTCTTTTTATTGTCTGTCCCACCACTTACTCGCTGTCCGCCGCCATCTTCGCTTCGCCTGCGCGCTCCCGCGACGGAAGAGGCAGCGCGCGCCTGTGGGCGGGACTTCCGCCCGGATGTGGCGGTGCTCTGTGTGCGCGCGCACTTCTCCACTCACACTCTTTTACGTGAATTTGACTGCAAATGAAGCGGGTGAAACTACTTAGGAGAAACGACGCCTGCCGCGTGGGGAACTTGATCCCGAAACGTGTTTTTGGTGCCTCATTCCTTCTCAACAGCTACTGTACCATTTTGCTGTAGTAGTGACCTGTCACTGGTACACTTTGAGACACAGCCGTTGTTGACGCATCGCTACGATGTGTGGAAGAAGGGCGATGAACGCTCCACATAAGGATACGAGCGGGACAAATATCCTTGTGGTGGGACAGCTGATGACCTCGCAAGGACATCTCGGAGCTACAGTGAATTGCTGTCATTTCTCACCTTTCCCCTTACGGAGGAGTACAGAGTTTGTCCTGCTCACGGAGGCTCTTCCTCATGGCCCTCTGACTCTCCAAGGGAGTCTCTCGCCCTGCTGTCATGTCCGCAGCGAATGGGCTCCATACTCCGTGTGGCGTCAAGAGGGAACGGGCTCTATATTCCTTGTGGCGTCAAGAGCGAACGGGCTCCATACTTCTTGTGACGTCAAGAGCGAACAGTGGCGTCAAGAGCGAACGGGCTCCATACTCCTTGTGACGTCAAGAGCGAACGGGCTCCATACTCCTTGTGGTGTCAAGAGCGAACGGGCTCCATACTTCTTGTGACGTCAACAGCGAACGGGCTCCATACTCCCTGTGGCGTCAAGAGCGAACGGGCTCCATACTCCTTGTGGCGTCAACAGCAAACAGTGGCGTCAAGAGCGAATGGGCTCCATAGTCCTTGTGGCGTGAGGAGCGAATGGGCTCCATACTCTTTGTGGAAACATCTGTTTCTCGCACTCTTTCAGAACCTATGAGAGACACGCCGTTCTTTGCGTTACGGTGAAGTTGGCACCTCACATGATGTCACCTTGTGCTCTTGAAACACCAATTCGTTAACAGTGTAACACGGGGGAAGTCTGCCTGAAGACTCTCAGATATTTCTTCATAAGCAGCATTAAGGAAACCTGTTTTACGATTGTACCGTGTCAAACATATCAGGAAATTCAACAATGGGATAGATGTTAATTGCTCTTTTTGTAACATTTACCTGCCCCTCTTCTTTAAAGTAACTTAAGATTATTTACCCATATATACAGCTGGGTATTTCAGGGGAGAAGTTGAGGGTACAACAGCTGGAGGTGAGATTCCAACCTGCGACCTTTTGGTCCCAAGGTAACCGCTCTCACCCCTGCGCTACTACCTGTCCCTACAGACCCCCATGGACTGTGCTACTCCCCTTTTCTGGCACTGTTATTACCCTAAAACGCTATGTAAAGATGTCTCTAAATTCATTATTGATAAACTCTGTAAGGATTTAGTTTTTCTTAATATGTACCATCTGGATTCTTACATTTGATAGAAGCACAGAGAAACGGGCATATATCACCAATTTAATAATCATCTTCGCAAGATAACATATACACACATCCAAGTTTGCTTATAAAAAAACCCCCTGTATTTTCTGTTTTTCACGAAGACTGTAAACAATTCATAAACAGTTCATAAAGACTATGGCAAAGTGTAAGAAGAAGGCCATTAAGACTGTAAAATTTTTGAGATTTTGATAAAAACGGTTGCTCTCGTGCGGAGTTGTAGTTTGGTGCCAGTCCACCAGGTGGGGGGCAAAAAAGAAAAGAAAAAGTGAAAAGCAGGAAAAAAAGTTTGTTCTCACTGGAAAGAAAGAAGAAGAAAGATGACAGTGAAATGCAGAGGAGTGGAGGTGTGGCCTTAGTGCTCAGCATCACATGAGCTCCGTGTGCCCTTTGCTGAGGCCCGGAGGCAGGAACCTTGAGCACAGCAAAGCAAGAGTGCTGTGGGCTGATGTGTGTCACGGGGCTCTGGCCTGGCACACTGTGGGAGAGATACTGCGCAGCACATGACACACCTGCAGCAATCAGTGCACTTTCATCGATGCTTTGCATTGAGGACAGCGGTAAAACAGGGTCCCGGCGGCGCCACCTTTCACCTATATCGTTACTCTCCCTTTGCGCTCCCACCTCCGCATTCATCAGCACTTCTTCCCTTTGCTCCTGCGGTCACGGTCGCGCTGCGAGCTCATGTGGACCTTGTCCTCGCGCTCCCGCTCCCTGCCCACATGCCTCTGGCTCTCCTTCTTGGCCCGCAGCACCATCCGCGCCAACGCCACAAACATCTGGGGGAAAGAGGGACCGCATGTCAAGGACCCCGGAGACAGATCAGCGCTGCGGCGCTCCTCGGCGTCACCCACGTGCCAGGCCTTCGTGCCCCTGCCCTCACCTCTTCCACGTTGACGTTGTCCTTGGCGCTCGTCTCGAAGAGCCTGACGCCCACGGACTCCCCGAAACACTGGGCCTCCTGGGAGTCCACCGCCTTCTTGGAGGGGTTGTCGTTCTTGTTGCCCACTTAGCAAAAAGCAGAGACATTGGGGACAGGAAGTGAACGTCGCTGTGCCACACACACCTGCCCGTCCCCAATGAGGAGAGAAAACACTAACCGAGGATCTTGCAGACGTCGTCGCAGTTCTGGGATATTTCGTTGAGCCACCTCTTCACGTTGGCGAAGGACTCTCGATTGGTGACGTCGTAGACGACGATAACGCCGTGTGTGTTCCTGTAGTAGCTGGGGGACGCGGGGTTACGGCACACTCAGAGGAGCGAGGAGAGAGCAGCAGGTGTGTGTGTGCGTGCATGCGTGTCACTGGGATTCGGACAACGAGTGTGCTGGTTACGTGGAAGTGATGGTCCTGAACCGCTCCTGGCCCGCAGTGTCCCAGATCTGCAGCTTTACTTTCTCCCCGTCCATCTCCAGCGTGCGGATCTTGAAGTCCACGCCGATGGTGGTGATGTAGCTGCCTGCAAAGCACAGGAGGCGAGTGTTGACGGGACGACGCCTCGACGACCCCGCGAAGGCCGTCAGCGCCATGGCTCGCCAGACTCACCTGAAAAGGAGCTTTCGGCGAAGCGGAGCAACAGGCTGCTTTTCCCTACATCTGGGACAAAGTGACACATGTCAGTGTGTGTTCCTCACACCTCTCCGCACTGCCCGGGGCGACAGCGCACTCATCCCTCGAGAAGTGGCGGTGTATTACGCATACCGCGTCACGGTAACAGCCGTTGTTCAGCGCACCGTCATTTGCGCTTCCACAGTGAGGGTTTCTACGCACTGCCTACTTGCGGTCACAGTGACAACCTCGAGTTCTTGTACCTGATGCTTCTCTCCAAAGCACCCTGCAGCGAAGCCATTTACATTGATTTACCCTTGTGCACAGGTGCCTCATCACCTAGCAACACTACCCAGCGCCTCTGACCGTGTAGCACCGGCGCTTTTTACACGGGCGGCGACCCGGCCAACTGCATTACTTCGTATCAGAAGTATTTGCGAACTGCTGCCCGTATTTCTTTGTGTAGGGTGCACTGCTTCACACTCCGTGCCTGCTGGGTGCACTCCAGACCTCCAGGACCCTGTGCCAGACATGGCCTTATTGAGAACGGACAAGCGGAGACACCACAGCACCGAAAGACAAGCGAGAGTTCGCTTTTGTTACACACACGGTCACACGTCATCAATATGACAGAAGTCGCTGGAACCACGTAGTGTGAGGATTGCGTGTCCTGTGTCCTTCTGCGTGGAACAAGCGCAGCTGGTTGTGCCCTCGCTTTCACACGACGTTAATCTTACTTCACCCTGACGCGACTCTGAGTACAGGGTCCTGATAGCTTGGTGAGTTACAGAGCCCTGGAAAGGCAGCCTGCACGTTCATTGGTTACGAGACGTTTTTAGTGAAAACGAGGTTTTTCACTGACTGGAGTCTCCGATAACGAGCAGCTTGAAGAGGTGGTCGTAATCCCGTCCCGCCATGTCCCCGCTGATCACCGCAGCGCCGTCACTCCACTCGGTCCGAGTCCCGCTCGGTCGCGGCTGTTGCTGTCGCTTCAGTGAAACGCGGAGGGTCCGGTGCTCCCCCTAGAACCCTCTTCCTCCCAGCTCTCGCCGCTCCGCCCACGTGCCTTGTTGTGTAGCAGCCATGAAGGGAGCGCAGGCCGCGATCTCCGATGCCTCGCCCTCCCCCAAACACCGTGGCCGGAGTCCGCCCGGAGCTGCCCGTCACCAACAGCGAACCACTTTCCCGCATGTGCCTCTTACGCACGTGTGTCACGGGCCCAGCGAGCTGCTACCAGAACCACGCCTTTGTGCCTGGGTATGACTGCAGTTACGCCCCCTCGCTCTTGCGAACCGGGCTGCGGAGGAATCGCGACTCGCACGACCCTTCCTCTTTCCAGCTGCCGCTTCCCCTTTCCCTGGCACCGGCGCCCTCTCTCAGAGGTACCAGGTGGAAGTGCTACCTCTAATGAGGAAAAGAGAAACGTGTGCGGAAAAGACACGTGAGTGAGTAAAACTGGGGCAGAGGATCCAAGAGCACGATACAGGGGAAAGCCAAGTGGACGCAGAGCCCCACGCACGAGGATTCATTGTCACACGAGCAAATTAGCATAGTGCTGACAGAGGAATTTTGGGAAACGGGGAGATGGACACCCTTGGACACAAAAACGGGCCTCACTTGATTTGTCCGTGAAAGGACACACACACACACACACACACACACACACACACACACACACACACACACACACACACACACCAAGTCCTGCAAGAGAGTAAATTCAGGAAAGGAAACCAAAGGTGAAAAGAGAGCTACCCCCTTAAGGCGCGCACACACACACACACACACACACACACACACACACACACACACACACACACACACACACACACACACACACACACACACACACGCATGCAGTGTGGGGAAAGTCCAAGATATCAAAGAAGAGCACAGAAAAGCAGCCAAACAAAACTTCCATAAAACATGAGTAATGTGCAGTACAATACATTTACCTGATGCTTTGTTCCCAAAGCAACTTACAATGTTAAGGTTACAATTTGTAATGATGACGTATTATGGTGGAGACTAAGGGGTTGCTCCTGCCCTCGGTCCTCTCTCCCGCGCGTGCGCGCAGGCTGATATACTTGGCCGTGTACACATTTTGTGCCTCGCACGTTTTGGACTTTACTTTAATGTTGTTTATTTTATTGTAAAGACAGCTGTGTGAAATATGTCATCCATAGTTGCCTACAAGATATTAAAAAGAAGAGCTTCCTTTTTTCCGTGTCCGTCTGGGTTTATATAATTATACGCCTTTCTGGAATCCACGTGAGGATCTGGGCTAACTCATTAGCCAGATCGTTACAAATTACTTACCCATTTATACAGTTGGGTAATTTTACTGGAGCAATGCAGAGTAAGTACCTTGCTCAAAGGTACCACAGCCAAGGCTTGAACCTATGACCTCTGCATCCAAAGGCAGCTGCTCTAACCACTACACCACCAGCTGTCCTCAGGTACATTGCGTGTCTGTGTGCGTGTAAAGCGTTAAACTCAGAGAGCCCACACTGTGTTGAACACATTCACGAGGACAAAGAAAAAGTGAGGCATTAAATATATTAATAAACGAAAAGGAAGGAAGGAACAAACAAACCGCGGGGCTCAAGTCTGTGTCTATAATGCTCCGAAAAGGCCATAAAACGACTTTTCTAGAGCTGTGCATGGACACGTCTAAGCACAAATGTACTGTTGGCGAAGGCCCTCCACACCAACGGTCCAAAAACGAGGAGTGCAAACGCACACAGCAGGACGAAGGAGACCTGGTCGTACAGAGATGCTCAGCAAACGTTTATTGGGCAAGTTCAGTGACACAGAGGCAGAGCTGCGCACGCGGGGCGGGGTCCGTCGGAGGCTCCTCAGAAGGACAGGGAGAAGGCTTTATACGAAAGGTTGGTGAAAACATCGATCTGATCGCTGCTCCCCCCCACCGTCAGCACCTGCAGGAAGGAAGCGAGAGAGAGGCGAGTGGCCGCACGTCCCGGCATGCGGCCGGCTTCCGGCGTGCCCTGCGACACGTGCCCTGTGACACTCACCCTGTGCTCCGTGCTGTTGGTGTTGAGGGCCACCGTGTTGAGGGATGGGGGACTACAGGGAATCAGGGACTTCACGTCCCCCCCCAGGAGACAGTGCGACAGAAAGTGGCCCTCGCCAACAGACAGGATCTGCAGAGAGGAAGAGAAGCGTGTAACACCACCAGCTACTGTGGTCTCTGTACGCCACCACGACAGGGGTGCCGAAGCCCCGCCTTTGCACCGCAGGGATTAGCACCAGGGAGGAGAGGCTTACCAGGTCCTGGTAGAACATGGCCTGCCGCTGACAGCCTGAGAGGGGGAAGATGGATGTCGGGGAGAGGGAGCGCAGGTGCCACAGAGAGAGCGAGGGGCCGCCTCCGCACAGCTAGGATGGAGAGAGGGGGCAGGACTGAGAACATCGATCATCTCCAACCACACAGTCGGCCATCCGCGCAGCTGGAGAAGCAGGATGGGACTCAGAGTCTCACACTGACACGTTTCTGAAAGTCTGATAACAAACAATCCCCGCAGCAGGGAGCGCTTCGGACTCTCCGTGCGGCTCACCATCCAATCCGAATCGGTCGTCAGGCAGCTGATCCACTTGCCGTACTGTGGGCGCGCGCATTCCTGGGCCACCGGAAAGGAGAACGGGAAGAAGACACCACTGCCTTTGTCAGAGGCGCCACGCGTCACATACACGAGCGAAGTAACTCTCCGACACGAGAGGATTCGTCACCACTGGCGGCGCTCCAGCGTCTCCGCTCGGCGCTTCCCTCACCTCGTACTTGTAGACCTCTAGGCGGTGCACCGACTGGCCCGTCCTGCAGTCTGAGGAGTCAGCGGCGGAGGCGCAGTCAGTCGGAGCACAGCGGACAGCACGTCACACTCCAAAGCGGCAGCGGTACAACAGCACTCCTGGAACGGAGGCCTCTCACCCCATATCCTGACAGCTCCGTCTTCCCCTCCAGAGAGAAGTTCCCCCTCTCTCTCTCTCATACTCAGGCAGTGGATGTAGTCTGTGTGGCCTTGCAGCACCGA
The DNA here is from genome assembly GCF_900964775.1 of Scleropages formosus. Taxonomy (NCBI): domain Eukaryota; kingdom Metazoa; phylum Chordata; class Actinopteri; order Osteoglossiformes; family Osteoglossidae; genus Scleropages; species Scleropages formosus. The sequence continues at coordinate 32,392,115 of NC_041813.1, read as the reverse complement.
CTGCACAGACAGACAGAATTGAGGGGAAGGAGAAGTTTATCCAACCACCACGTTCACCTGCACAAAGAGCAGCAGCAGCAACAGCAGCGACAGGCACAGTGTTTGTGTCAGTGTAGGAGATGGCCAATAATGCTGCACCTTGAATACTCCCGTCTCCAGATCCATGATGTGAATATTGTTGTCTCCCCCACCAACCGCCAGACTGTTATCCTGCAAGAGGGAGAACTCTTTCAAGTAAAGGTGGCACAAAGTACACCTGGCACGCACCACACTGCAGGCGAGAGCCCATCTCACTGACACGGTGAGGTAACGTATGGAAGATATGCAGTGATGATTTTACATTCATTCTGCTCATGCTTTTCTCAAAAGCAACTTACAACGTTAAGGTACTTACACTCATTTACCCTTTTACACACAGCTGGGTAGTTTTTACTGGAGTGATTCAGGGTAAGAACCTTGCTCAAGAACTCTGCCATGGACAGTCCCAAGCCTGGCTGAGAAACGCCAGCAGGGAATTATGCCCCAGGAGGAGTGGAAGGCACAGAAACACCTTGCTCAAGGGTAATACAGCTGGAGATGAGGCTTGAACCTGCAACCTTTGGGTCCAAAGGCAGCAGTGCTAACTACGCTACCAGCTGTCCCTGTACACACACACACACAATTTTTTTTTTTTTTTTAAACTCACTCTGCAATTGACGATCATGTCGTTGATCTCTGGAATCTCAAGACTTGACCTGAGAGGGGGAAAACAGTTCTGTGAAACCCAAAGGCCACTAACCAGCAGCCCCACTGAACACATGCTGTTGCTATGGACACTTACTTGTATTGTGGTCTTCTAATCCAGACAGCTTTGGGGTTCTCGAAAGACAAGTGGGTACAAACAGAGTAACATTCATGGAATACCCCAGAGAGCCACTGAAGATCACCTGAGAACACCAGAAACTGCTTTCGCAGAACTAATGCACTTCCTTACACCAGTAGCATTTGGAGGAGAGGGCAGCTAGTTCATGTAAGACTTGCAGAATATTTTTTAATTGTTACTACTATTACTACATACGATAGCTATCGCCCATCTCTTGGTATTATCTGTAATAGTGTTTGGGAAACTTTACTCTCGTACTCGCTTGGCCAGCTCCGCCCAGCTCCAGGCACTGATCTCTCCGTTCCCGGCACTAAGGAGATGTGCGTCCGTTGAAAGGAGTGCAAATATGGGACCTTCGTGAGCTGAGACACACACGCACACATTACTTGCAATTCACCCCAAAATTTGTACGAATCCCACTTCTTAGTGCAAGAATATATCAGGCACATTACAGTTTCTACAGAGAAAGAAAAATGTACATCACATTTCCTTCATTAAAGGGTTAATCCATAGGAAGCAGAACACGCGATGGACGCGTTCGGATATGAGCTGGGGAAGTGCGGGGGGGCTGACATGGGATCTAAATGAATAGGGAAGCAAGAGACTGACCTGTGAAGGTCAGGATGGGCTTCTGGTTGATTCCTGTCGCCTCTGGGCTGAGGGAGGATGAGAGACTGGAAGGGAAGGAGAGACTATAACACGCTCAGGTGATGGACACCATGTGTTTCTCAAGGCAGATGCAGGAGTCAGGACACTCAGTGGTGGTGGTGGCAGGCACCTCCCTCACCTGAACACTGCAATCTCGCCATAGTTGTTGCTGGCAGCCAGGAAGCGGCCACAGGGTGAGAAGCTCTGCGAGAACACGGACATGTGGAGGAGCTGGAAGGAGAAGGGGAATGGGAGATGGGGGGGTCACAGTAAGTAAGCACAGGAAAGCACACATCTGATCATCGGCCAGGAAATAAGACCCGAACCCGCGTTCAAACTTAATGTCAGCACTCAATAACAAGTGCTGTTCAAAGCCACATATTAATAGCATCAGTGAATCGTGCAGCTAACAACTTGTTAACAAGGAGATTAAACACCTCGGTGAGTGAATGTGCCGGTCGAACCAACTTTTCCGTCTTCTGTTCTGTTCTGAGTGATTTTTAACTGCAGACTCCTACGTTACGTACCTCAACTGGACCCATGACTGTTTCGCGTCGTCTGAATAAGAGCTTTAGTTCCCACCCCCCCAAAAATAACTCGTAAATTAACAATTTTCTTAAAATATGCGCTTGCTTCTGGTTTTCGCTGCTCTTAAAATTCAAATAAAACGTCTCTAGAAGATGGCGTCACTGCACTTCCGGCCACTAATTTTTTACGTCACATCCCGCGCCGCCAACTCGAGCGAGCGAGCGGGGTCCTCCTGATTACGTCAGCGACTGTAAGTCGAGTCTAGGTTTATTCTTTTTGGGCGACATAGACAGCACACTTACAAATGGCAAAAAATGTAGAAGAAAAAAATACCGGAAGAGCACAAAATCCAGAGAGCCATTCAGATGAAAACATCAGGGTGCACTCTGTAGACATTAAGTACAGTCCAGTCAGTGATTGTTACCTGTGCCGCGACACTCACTGCACACCGTCCTTCTCAGAGGCTTCCGGAGCCACGATAATTCACGATCCCCATTTCTCCTCAACGGGAGTGTGCCTGGTCAAAGTGAGCCGTTGCCGGACACAGAGCTCCCCCAGTGCCTGGAGCAGGAGGCCCGCTAGGAGCGACGCGGCCCTCTGACCACAAGCGCACAGAGGGCCCCGCTCCACTGCTCCAGCAGCGTTGAGCTAAAGGCAGGAGTGACAGATCTGTTGCGTTGCCTCGTTCTTTTCCTTTTAGGGAACGCAGCACCATGTATGCAAATCAATTCACATATAGCCACTTTCTAACCATGGTCATTCAACCTTTTAATGCGATGGAATAAACACAGGAAAAGGATACAACTGCCTGTTTTTTTTTTTTTTTTTTTTTTTAATATTTTCCAAAAGGGGGGAGGGAATCAAAGCTGACATTTCTAGAGAAAAGCAGAGACATCAAACCCTCCCAAGTGTAATAACCACGTTGCTTATAAGTTTACTACAGCAGACATTCAGGAGGTTATCAAGAGGGTAGTTTCTCATTGGTACAAGTATACATGTATGTTCATGTAATCACATATGCATCCGAATTTAAAGTGATGCACTATTCCATGTCACTGTCTCTCCCATATTTCCATTCATCAGTCCTGAATAAACATATTTTTAAAAATAAAAAGAAAAAAAAAAAAAAAGAAAAAAAAAAAAAAAACCACACAAACTACTCCCTAAAAATTAGAACAGCACAATGGGTTCCAGACCGATCCGTCTTCCTGTACACCATACATCTCTTCTGGCTCCGGAAGAAGACCGTAGCGCAGACTTTAGCACAATATCCTCCTCTGGATCTCCAGTTGGTACAGTCCAGTACTGCTCAACAACAGCGACCAAGATCAAGCACTGGAGGAAGCAGGGCAGACCAGGAAACTACTTCCTTTGCGTTCGGCTGGATGATCTGCTTTCTTCCTTTCTGCTGCTCCTGAAAGAATGAGGCACAAAACATGACAGGTGAGAACAGGAAAAGCTCCTGAGAGACCATATGACAATGACAGGAGTGAGAAAGTCACACGTGTAAACGAGACAAACGGCCAAGAATTGGCTCGGAAAGGAGATATGCCACCAGCTAGAGACCTGGGGGACGGTGACGACGGGGCAGGTTGGCGGGCTCGCAGTGGAGGAGAGTAGCTAGGAGAGCGGGAGTCTCTCAGGGAATCAGCCGGCACCCTTCGCGGCCGAGGTGAGCTGAAAGTCACACGTGAACTGTTACAACGATGGTTTTTCCATTTCATCTTCAAAAAATTCAAGTGGTCTGCCGCCATAAGAGAGGCAGCAGTGGCCGGTTTTTTCGTCTGCACAATTGCTTTCTGTATTAATGTCATTTGGTTTAAAAAGTTGCCAGAGAGAGGACAAGCACGTCTAATGTACACGACAATCTTCTTCAGAAATGAAGAACTTCTTAGAGTCGGACTCTGCACAGTTCATTTTCTCACTGCTCTCACCAACACTACCTTTCTTTTATCTCTCTTTCACTTTCCGAAGATGAGGAAGACGAGGACCCACGCTGTCCTCGAGCACCATCACTGTTCCTGAGCCAAAGCGGAGAGAGAAACAGATGAGTATTCTCAGCTCACCTAATTGACAGCACCCTCACGCGCAGACATTGCTTCACAGCACAACACATAGGCTTCCGCAGCCGGTGTCAACTGACTGGGGTTTTAAGTCTTCTGGATGAGACCGCGTCATTTCTCTCCAGGAAGACCGCGCCGCTGCACAACGGGGGTCGCCCGACCGACCCAGCCCTCAGAGCCTGTGAGCCTTCGCAAGATGTGGAAGCTCCCTGAAGATGCTTCCAGTAGGGGAAGCGAAACATCGGAACCAGTTTCCTACATGACGCGATCTCATCCAGAAGACTTAAAACCCCAGTCAATTGCTTCATGGCTCCCAAACTCACTCTTTGCCTCCCTCAGGCTCAGACTCTGAACTGTCAGATGAAGATGATGAAGACGAAGATGATGATGAGGAGGAGGAGGACGACGACGACCCGGAACTACTGCTGCACTCTTTCTTGCACTGGCCACCACACCCCCCTTCTTCTGGCTTCCCAGAGGGCCGCTCATCTCCAGGGATGCTCAGGCAGGTTGTCTGCGCCAGCCCTGCATTCTGTTCCTTGGGCCGTGGACTCAATTCTGTTTCGTTGTTCCGGAGATAGATGTCGTGGGCAGGTGACACAGATACTCTTTTTGCGCTCCTGTCCATCTCCGTGCATCCTCTTTCCTGTCTGTCACCCTGTTCGTCTCCCACACCTTCCCTCACATCTGACTCCTCGACCCTGCCATTGCGGGCCCCTCCCTTTGCTACGGCCTTCTCTGCCTCGTGCTCTCCTTCACTCTCGGATCCAGAAGACGTGTCTGAGGAACTGGAAGACGAGGAGGAGGATGACGACGCAGAGCCAGGTGGCTGAGGCTGTGTGTCTTTGGGAGGAGTGCGGGGCCGCCTCTCTCTCTCCCTCTCACGCTCCCGTTCTCTGAGCCTCTCGCGCTCTCTTTCTCGTTCTCTCTCTCGCTCCCTTTCTCGCTCCCTCTCCTTTTCTCTGGAAAGTGAGCGACTGCTCCGTCTCCGCCGGTATGGAGAAGGCGAGCGCCGCGACCTAGAACACAGGAAATGGAAAGCCAAAACATTTTCCAAAACATCACAGCAGCATTACCACAGATGGCAGTCGGAGAAACAGAGTCACAACTTACCTGTATGGAGGACTGCGTCTCCTCGGGCTCCTTGTTCGGCTCCTCCTCTGCCTCCGGTCTCGAGACCGCTCCCGCTCCTTGTCTCTCTCTCTGTCCCTGTCTCTGCGTGATAGAGGAGAGTACCTCCTCACCCTCTCCCTGTCTCGGTCCCTCTCCCTGTCCCCATCGCGGTTGCGATCTCTCTCTCTGTCCCTGCGGGAAGAGTGTCGGGTGAGATGGGGGGAAGTCCGTCTCGATCCTCGTCTTGGGCTGGGGGAGGGCGTCGAACGGCGGTAGAGCCGTGATGCATCCTGGTACTGCAAAGGAGGAGTGCGACGCGGTGATGAAGGCGAGTGAGAGGAGTGCAGGGCCAGGGGGGCGCCCTCTTGTCCTCGGTTGACCTGGGCCTCTGCCGACCTTCCGCCTCTTTCCCTGCCACTGTCCTTCATGACCATTTGCTCACGAGTCAGCAAGGACGAGGAGTCCGGCTTTCGGCCTTCATCCTGCTTGGCCTTGGCTGGAGAGTGCCGTTCCCTTCCTCTCTCCTGGGGGGGGGTGGCCGGGGGACTCGTGTCCTCTGAGGGCACATAGCGCTTCTTGCCCACCTCCGACCCCCATCCTCGTGCCGGCTCGTTTTCAGATCTGCTTCTGTCCTCGCCTGTGAATGCTTCCTGCTGCGCCCCTGTGGAAGGGGAAAGGGACGCATCTCGGGACGGTTCTGTTGGGGAGTAGCGCTCCCCCCCTTGTCCTTGTTCCCTCTCAGGCGACATGGAGCTCGTTCTGGGTGCCTGCACTCTGCTCCCCCGCTCTCTTCCCGTGACGGGGCTCAGCTTCCTTTCCACAGGGTTGCACGTCAGCCCCTCTTCTCGACTCCGGGCTCTAAGCGTAGACCCCTCAGCGATGCTGTTCTGTACATCACTCTCACCCACTCTCTGACTCTGCTGGGCAGGATGAGGCGCTCGAGGGGATGACGGCTGGGGAAGAGCAGGCGGGAGTGGATGAGAAGCCAGACTTCGAGTCTCCTTACCAGTCTGCTCCTTGGGGCATTTCTTCTCATTCTCCTCAGAGGAGGAAGACGATGATGAGGATGATGAAGAACCTGAAGTGGTGGATGAGGATGATGACGAGGACGAAGAACTGTCACTCTCACTCCCGCTGCTGCTGCTGCTGCTGCTTGACCGGGTGCTGCTTCTCTTCCTCTGTTTTTCCTTCTCGTGACCCCCACGCTCCTCCTTCGATTCGGGCCTCCTCTCACCTTTCTGTGGCCCCTGCTGCCCCCTCAGCACCTCCTTGCTTGCAGCTCTGTCCCGGTCCCCATGGTCCTCTGCTGAAGGCACGGAGGTTCGAGGGGAGGAGGGCGAGTGTCTACCAGCTGCTTGTTCACTCTCTCTCACTTCACCACACAGCTTCTCCTGCTGCTTTCCTCTCTCTAGCTCCCTTTGCTTCTCTTTTTCCCGTCTCTCCCTCTCCTTCTCCCGTTCCCTCGCAGCTTCTCGTTCCCTCTCCTTCTCCCGTTCCCTCGCAGCTTCTCGTTCCCTCTCCTTCTCCCGTTCCCTCGCAGCTTCTCGTTCCCTCTCCTTCTCCCGTTCCCTCGCAGCTACTCGTTCCCTCTCCTTCTCCCGTTCCCTCGCAGCTACTCGTTCCCTCTCCTTCTCCCGTTCCCTCGCAGCTACTCGTTCCCTCTCCTTCTCCCGTTCCCTCGCAGCTTCTCGTTCCCTCTCCTTCTCCCGTTCCCTCGCAGCTTCTCGTTCCCTCTCCCTCTCCCGCTGCCTCTGTCGTTCCTTTTCTTGCTCCCTCACCTTTTCTCGCTCCCTCTCTCTCTCACGTTCACGGTCCCTCTCCCCTCCATTTTTCACAGGAGAGTGAGAGTTGGAAGAGCAGGAAGAGGACGATGAGGATGATGATGTCGATGACTCGGAGGAGGATCGCTTTCTTAATTTCTCTTTGGATCTCCTGTACTTCTCTTGGGGGGAGTCTTCCCTCTCCCGCTCCCTCTGGCGGCCCTTCTCACGCTCTCTGTCCAAGGCACTTCGCTCCCTCCCCCTTGCACGCTCCCCCTCTGTGCTCCTCATCTGCTTTGGCCTCTCCCGCTCTGGGGAGGGAGAGGGGGATGAAGAATTGTGCCTCTTCCTCTGGGGCTTCACGTTCTCTCGATCCGTTTTCCCGCCCCGGGTTTGCTCTGAAGTGCTGGGATGTGAAGGAGACCGCTGTGAAGACAAATATGTAGAAAGCAGATATTAAAATTTCAAAAATGCCAGCTCTCATTTAGCAAATACTCAAACATTAAGCAAACAAGCAGCAAAGGTCCCAATCTCACTTCTTTGAGCGTGACCCTGTGGGAGTGTTCCTCCTCTTGTCTTCGTCCTCTATTATCAGGGGACCGCCCCTTCCTTCCATCATTGTCCCTCCTAAATGGCTGGTTCTGCCGCGCCTCTTTGACTGCCACTGGAGATGGGCTACACGCACGGGATAAGGTGAAGGGTAGGGAAAGAGCAACAGTACTCAGAAAGCACTCCGTTTTGAGCCGTAACCAGCACACCAAAGAGCTTTCATGTCCCCCTCGTGAAATTATTTAATTAGGGTTCAATTATACAGATTTCTGGGAGGACGGGATTTAGTCTTAAGAGAGTCGTCTAGCCCAGCGAATACTAGATGTACCTGCATGCTGAATCTGAGGAGGGGCTTCTGTTCCTCCGTTGTTTGGTCTGTGGAGGAGTTCCATCTTCGCTGGCTTTCCTCTTTTTCCTGCGTCTGTCCTCTGGGGAACTGAGAAAGAAAGGCAGTCGTGTCACAGCACTACCACCAACATGACAGGCTACACGAAAAAGGAAGAAGGAAAGTAAGAAGAGTTTACCTCTGCCGGTCAGTCTTCTGCACAGACCCATCTCTAGGACAGAGGGAGAATGCCATGCATGGAGCAGGATATCGTTCAAAAAAAAAAAAAAAAAAGATTGAAGACAACACACAATCATACAGCTTACCTCCAGGTGCTGCATTCACCAGGATCCATTATCACTCAAAGCAGAACACCAGTGAAACCAGTTCAAGGATGTAACTTATGCTGGAATGTACCACTTGAGGCCAGTAGGCACACTAGCATAAACAAGTTTAAATTACAGAAGGTACCTTTTCTTTTTCTTCTTCTTAATTTTCTTTTTCCCCCGCTGGGGAGAAGGTGATGGACTCTCTGAGCTGCAAGAGAAAATGCAGGTAAACATCCCATCCCTCCCCACCTACACACCACCCCCTGGCTCCACTCTCAACTCCTCTCACCTCTCCCTGTTTTTGTTCCTCCTCTTCTTCTTTCGGCCACGCTTAGGGGATGGTGAAGAGGCTGAGCTGCTGGAATCCTCCACCAACCTTAGCAGGGAAGACAGCACAGAAGACATGAGTAGAACACACAACACATCCCATCTAAGCTACCTACACTGAATCCTGACAACTGGACTTCTACGTGCACATACATTAGTTTATTTACAAAACAGTGTAAACAATGTGCAACTCTAAACTTTAGTCATAAGCCCCACTTACAAACAGGAACATACGGAAGGAAAGCCTGCAAACGGCAGCAGGATGACAGTATGCTTATATTTGGTGATGACAGCAAATCAACTCTAAGTTTGCAACATTTCACCAGTTTCTTTAAGACTACTAAGCACACAACCTGTAATGGTGGTACAGATCACCAGTTACAAGTTACACGAGTTACACTGTGTTTACAGAGGTTTTTGGCTTTAGCAGGTCATGAGAAAATGCTTTGGCTTCCAACCTTCACCTTAGTCAGGCAGGAAAGCGTATCTAACCACATCACAGCTTTTGCCACTGTATACGGAGCTACACTGAACCCTCAACTCTGTGTTCCTTGTCATAAAAAGCTGCCCACTCCTCCTTCCTATACTTACGCATATCTCTGCTGCTGCTGCTGCTGCTGCTGCTGCTGCCGTTCCTGCTCCCTCTTCTCCTTCTCTCGCTGCTTGCGCTCTGGGTGGAAGGAGGAGCCGTCGACGTAGTCCGTAGCAATACCAAAGGCCTCTCGGAGGCGGTCGTTCTTCTGCTGGTTAGCAGCGGCCAGAGCGTGAGTCTCCGTCACCCTGTGGAGGAGCGCAAGTCATTAATAGAGCACGGAAAACCGCCTGGGCTGTCGCTCTGGTAGAGGTGGGAGCTGGAGGGTGCACTCACAGTGGCCGCTCTGTGGGGGGAGCAGGAGGCTCAAGCTTCTCCTGGAGCATCATCCGGAAGCTGTTCACTTTCTCCTCTATCTCCCCAGCAGAATACCTATCACAAACCCCCAGTAGTTAGGTTCAAACCTCAGGCTCGAGGGAGTACTTAACGCACATAACTCCTGAACATTCTGAAATTGTACAGAAACATATTGGAGAATTCCAAAAAAAAAAAAAAAAAAACCACCATGTAAAGATGTGAAGTCTTTTCTCACCCCTGCTCCTCCATCATGTCCTGCAGCTCTGCACACTTGAGCTCGAGCTGCCTCTTGCGCTGGTGCTCCAGAATCTCTGCGTTGGGCTGCCGATTCAGCTGGCTCTCGAGCCGCTCGCGCTCCTTCTCGTCCATCTCCCCGCTGCGGTCATCTCTCGTACGCTTCACCCGCACACTCGACAGGTTGCGCTGGACGTACCCATTGGTCCCACTGCCCCGGGGAGTGGTCAGACCGATGCCGTTGTACATCTCGCCTCACTGCCAGGAAACACGCATACATGCAAAGAGTGTGGCAAGTTAAAAGACAACGAAAATGGCCAAATTTACCAGGTTAAACAGCGGGGTAATTTTTACCAGACCAACGTAGGGTAAGTATTTTGCTCAAGAATACTAACAGCTGGAGGTGGAATTCAAACCTGCGACTTTTGGGTTCAAAGGCAGCGACTCTAACCGGTATGCCACGCTGCCCTGAACTTCTTCACAATACAGCTTACGAACTACCGGGGTAGTTTTTACAGCTCAGCGTGGCATCGTCGGCAAGGCTGAAGCGCAGTACAGGAGGGTAAAGTCAGTGTAGTCAGTCTGCAAAAGGGCTGCGACCTCGCACTCCTTTCCTCCAGCAGTAAAGCCACGTCGTGTTTCGAGAGAAGGTGACTCTGTGTGTGTGTGTGTGTGTGTGTGTGTGTGTTGCTCTGGAGCACAGCTGTATGAGCAGGATTGTGTACAAGGCCTCAGTTAAACACCACCTCATCTCTCTCCGAGTCCACGTCAATATACTGTACCGTAAAAGAGGTGTCGCGGGTACAGCTGTCGGTCGCTACAAAGTTACTAGTCGCGAGCTCACGTGCGTGGAGAAGAGAAAACGGCAAAGTTGGCACCATGTATGGAAGCTCAGACAGCACCTGTTTCACTGAGGGCCCGATTTAGCGCGCAGTCCTGCAGGCAGACAGACACAGACACACACACACACACACACACACACACACATAGGGCAGGCGCTCTGGGCGCCGCGGCGGGACCGCAGCAAATAATTGGCACTTATGATCGCTGCTCGGACTCGGAGCCAATGGTCGGGTAAACGAAAGAGGCACGGAAACACACACACTCGAGTCGCTACCGAGGAGAACGACCCAGCGGACGTCATGTGTGTCTGCGCTGCGGAGCCCGCGCGCCCCCTTCCTGCTTCTTTTCCCGCTGCTGCCCCTCGGCCTCGCGCCGCTGGCGCGCTCGCGGCTCGGCGGCCTTCACTCTTCCCTCTTCCCTGTTGACTTCGCGAACCGAACGCAGTCAGAAAATGTCCCGGCGATCAACTCGCTTCTGCTCGCGTCGCACCCAAAAAGCTCAAAAGCTGTAAACGTGTCCGCACGCGTCGCTCGAAACCCTCCCGTCCCGTGTGAGGGAGGCTCACAGGAGCAAAATGAGCAAGTTGAGCGACTGTGCTGCTACTGCTTTCCACCATGTTCGGCTGAGCTGACGTGAACACAACTTACCTCTTTATTCTCCGCCACCGGGAGAAAGAGATGAAGGCAAGAAAAATACAGCGCTATACGCCTAAGCTGGTCGCCCGTGCTACAAATAAAACACTAGCAACGAATACAAATTCTTTTTTCGTCAACGGAAATGAGACAAAAAGGGACTACGTGTGTATATTAAATCGAATCTGTGTCGCTCAGCACAGCGTCGAGTTCAACACGCGACAGCGCTCTTCCCACAAGCCACCGCGTACGAACTACATTTCCCACCAATGCCGGAATTGACGTGACCAATCAAATCGCGGAGGCGCTACCAGCGCGCACTGTCCGTTGACGGCGGCCTTACGGCAGGACAGCGCGTCGCCTTCCATTTTGTCTACACGCGCGCGGGGAGATGTGTGTATGTGTGTTTCTCTTCAAGAGTACTTTAAATCCACGCTACCTTACATGGGGGATTTATAGTAAAGTTGAGGAATCCAAGTTACAGTGAGAAGTCTTCTTTGAACGCACTTGTTATTTCTCATCACCGAGCACGAAAAAGCAGAGAACTTTTTCGTACTGTAGTACTGTGTAAAAGTCTTGGAGTTGTGTTTGGACACCTTTAATACAGTGGCACTCAGTGTACAGTATGTTACATAGACATCTTTTGCTTAACATAAGTTGGGGATAAAATAAAAATGTTTGAACAACATTTATTGATTTAAAAAACATTTTTGAAGCCACTGTTCACCGCAGAGAAGGAAGTGCAGCAATACATGCTTCAGACAACGCGGCAGGGGGCGATTTCAATTCGGCACGCCGGTTGAGGGTCCGTCGCCAGCGGAAATGGCACCGCATGCAGCGTGACGGTGACAGACAGCAGGATGAGCCAGCGCACAGCGGCAGTCGTGACCCCCTCTCCGCTTCCGTTGCGGTCGCGGTCGCAGTCGCAGCACCTCGGACGAGACCCGGCCGTGGAGTCCGTGGGAGTCGGTGGCGGGGAGCATCTCATCCAGTCGGTCGCGATGGATTTAGCAGTGACGTGTTCCTGATCTAATCCCCCTCTTTTCAGCACCCAGTAGGAGTTGTTCTTGAAGAAATAAGCATCTCCTGAAAAGTAAGTAGGACGGAGGCAGCGCATGAGGGGAAATAACAAGCGTCATAAGCAGTAAGCGAGCACTTGGACGCAGGAGCCCGCGTCTCACCATCTCCCCAGCTGATGATGTCATCTGGGTCAGAGGGAACCCCTTTCCAGAGCGAAGCCTCCTTGGGGTATCCTCCTTCCAGCTTCATCTCTGTTTCTGGGCCAGTCTCGTCAAACCTCCAAAACTCCCCGCCACTGAACAGGTAGGTCTTTCCATTGTGTGCCCAAACAAAGGCGGCTCCCACGCTGACAGGAGGGAGCCCTGCCGCGGTGCGCACGCCCCAATCAGACAGCGGCCGGGGATAGCCTGGCAGGGCTGACGTGTCCTTGAAAACCCAGTACTGCTGCTCTGTACAGAGGCAAGGAAGGAAAGAGGAGATAGCTCATGGGAAGTTACACTTTTTTTTTTTTTTTTTTTGAGTATTGCAAGAAGAAAATGAACAAAGTGTTTGTGTGAGACTAATCATTAGCATTAGGAGGGATGCATGAGTCCCCCCGTCAGCAACTTACATATAAAAAAAAAAAAAAACCCAAAAAAAGTAGAGCAGAATTTCTTTTCTCTTGCTCTCTCTTTCTCTCTCTCACTCTGTCTCTTACCAGTGAAGAAGATAATATGGTTTCCACTCTTTCTCTCATAGACTGCATCAACTTTATCCATTCCTGGGGGGAGTCCGATCCAGAACTTGCGAATGAGCGCCGGGGAAAGGGAGACCAATGAGCCGGACCTTTGGATTCTCCAGAAGTACGGCCCTAGAACAAGAAATGGAAACCAGCTGGATGACTAAGTTGTACAGTCCATGTCCCTTTGCATTGGGGCCCGCACAAGCACAGGTACAAGTGGATGCTGAGTTCTGCAGTCGGTCAGGTTCTCCAGGACCCCGTGATTGGAGGAGCAAGCACCAGGGCTACAAATAGTGCTGTCTGTTATCTCAGGCTTGGAATGAACTTTGGTCCAACAGCCAGCGAATCCCTCTCACCTTTAAAGAAGAAGACTTCTCCCCTGATGTTGGCCACTGCATCAAAGCCTCCGTCACAGCGATTTGGCAGGGCACGTTCCAGGCTGTGATGGCGACAAGGTTTGGGGACGGGGATGCCGTGAGTGTCAGGCTGCTGCTGGAGCGGAGTGACACCAGCAAAGGTCTGCAGTCTTGTCACTAGAGCGCTTTTCCCTACTCTATCTGATAGAGTACGCGAAACCGAAATCCAGTGAATACAGTACACTCGTGGCCCGTTAGTCACTCTCCCAGCATCAAGTTTTTCCAAGATATCCAGCTGGAGATTAACAACACCGCTCATCGTCCAGCTGTCCAAATTGTCACTTGTATGTTATACTGCTTTGCATTTTTAAATTATTATTTTCAGGGACCAAACGGCAATAAAATGAAACGGCATACATTTTACACCACATTTTCTTTTTGATATTAGGCATCATTTGGGGTGATTTTGGCAAGAAATTGTCATTTTTCCCATAAGAAATAATCAAAGAAGTCATTTCTCTTTTCTTAGTTTTTCGATATTCATTCGGTTTGCCGTAACGAATTAGGACCGGGGAACGGGGATAAGTGTACATGCTCAGCCCCTGTCATTCATCCATGGTCATGAGCAAACTGTTATTAAAGACGTGGCTGTCGAAGGCATGTCATGGTCGTATGTCTGATTGTGTGTGAATCTAGGCAATGAATGCCTCAGCTGTATTATCCCACGTGAGCCTGCCAGATGAACAAATAACAGTGTTACTCTTTTCCTGGTTGCGCACTTGCTGTGGGGCTACCACAACTGAGCAATGTTGCTCTGCTGCACTCGTGTGGATTGTATCATCAATAGTGCTGATGAGACTCACTGCCTGGTTGGTCTTGGGGGAGGGGGTGGGGGTCGGGGTACATGGGGGAGGCCAGGATGGGTTCGGACACCAGGTAGAGCTGTGGTCCAGCCCTCCCTGCTCCCTGCAAGAAAAAGAGACACGCACGATATGAACAACACCATGCAACAAAATGCTTGTGTTCACAAAGCCATTAATCATTCAGAACAACTTGCGCATCTTACTAATGATTTGTTCATCTTTAATATGCAGGATATTAAGAAACTGAAGACCTTTATTGCTCAATATTTTTTTTCTAAACTAGCGCTAACAGTTTCCTCTCAGCATTTGATCTCAAACGCTGCTAGGCTACAGTCTCGCTGTGAAAAGCATCGCTCACCGTAGAGCGTCCGAATTGCCAACGTGTCGTCCGCAGGAAGGCGGTACTGCCGAATGTCCCCCACTGCACCCTGGTAGTAGGGCCTCATAATGGACTGGGAGGACGACGAGTGGGACAGGCCCAGGGCGTGGCCAAACTCATGGACAGCCACGGTGAAGAGGTCCATGCTGCCACTGTCACCTGGAAGGCAGGCCGGAAGCCTAGCGCTCAGCACGCGTGTTCACAGCACAGCTCATTGCTACGGCTCACTCTGCGACTCTCATTACTTTGAGTGTAACCACCTAACGGGTCATTTAATACACAAAACCACGCTGAAACTGATGCCAGAAGAGAGGACCTGCGCATGCCCCAGCCCACACCTCCATAACTCCAGGTCTCTTCGTCATCGAAGTGTGCATCTCCAGCGATGTCACTTATCCCTGGGAAGAAAGCATGTGCAAGCGTGCCCCCTTTCCCATCAAAGGGGTACCCGTCATCATGAAGGGAGCGGGCGAAGGAGATCCGAATGTCCCCTTCGGTGACGCTTCCTCCGTCTGTGCTGGAGATGTGGCGGAACTGCAGAGGGATCACGTCACTCCACATCTGGAGAGCGTAGTTCAGGATGAGATCCACGTGCTGTGGCTGAAGGGAGGGAGACATTGAGGAGGACGGATAGCTGTGGATGCTGGGAAAGAGGGAGACGAGAAAACGTGGAGCAGAGAAGATGGCGTCAGTGCTGTAAATGTACCTGGCCGAGCTGGGAGAGACCAGACGGCTGACGGAGGTACCTCCATGTAATGTCGCTCTTGTCCCAGCGCGTTCCCGACAATGCGTACCGCCTCCTGCGCTTCCTCAGCAGGTCGGCCGATCCCACGATGTCAGGTAAGGAGCAGCGAGGGGTGGACATGAGGGCGAGGGTAGCGTTGTCTGCAAGACATGAAGACATAAGCGTCGTCTTACGTTCGACAGGCAGCGAGCGCTTGGAGACCCCCCTTGGCAGCCACATGCGCGAAGCAGTAATTGCAGAGGCGCAGCACACAGCGGACGTCGTACCCAGCCTGCCCGTCGCCCGCAGGCCAGCGAATCTCTGCATCACTCGGATGGCCCTCTCGAGGCCCTCCCTCGTCTGCAGTTTGCCCCTGCTGGGGTCCGGAGGGGGCAGGTACCCGTAGCGGCTCAGCCAGTCCTGTAATCAGCAGCGTCGCACAGAAGTGAGCAGGTTCCGGACGTCTCCGCGTTGTCGTCTAAGAGGTCTCCCAGAACTCTGTCGTAAGCCGCTTCTCGCGGTAGAGCTTCCGAGCCCAACTAGCCTCACAAGCCCCAGCCGCTGCAGCGGAACCTCTGGGGATCATCTCCGCGTTCTTCCGCATCGCCGAAGGCCAGAGGCATGAACCGTGACCTGTGCCATTTGTCTGTTCTAGTTGCTTTCACAAAAATATTTAAATGTTTTTACGCTTCGGCAACCTTTGACTTAACATCCTACACTGGAGTGTGTGTTCCATTGATGTATGGATGAGTGACCCATTGTAAGTAGTGTATCTAGCAGTGTAAGTCGGTGAACAAGGTGCGTGGGCTGATAGTAACATTAAATAGAGTTCAGTGGAAGTCGCTTTGGAGAAAAGCGTCTGCTAAATAGTGTAAAATATGTCAAGATTCAGCATTTACTTTTTCTTTTTTAGACATCTGTTTTGAGAACAGCCAGAGAAGTTTTTGATGAGGTCAGTTCCCCCCCTCTTCATTTACAACACGCAGACTAAGGAAGAAGAACTTGGTAAACGCTGAACTCCACTGCATGGCTCTTTTAATCGAGATGTTTCAAAGCGCACTCGAGACCCAAGTGAAGGAGAGCGAGGATGCGACTCACCACACCCTTGGCGTACCGGTCTCCCCCTGGCACGGCATGTCCCACTGCGACGTCCCCCATGAGGACCACCGCTCCCAGCACCAGGTAGTACGTCATCGTGATGCTCAGATCTCGGAAACCCAGATCGTGTCCGCTGTGCAATTCCGTTCGATTCACCTCGATTTTTACTGCATTTGCTCTGTGAGCTCTGCCTGACAGCGAGATGTTCCCTGGGTGTAGCTCTCTTGCTCACTGAAGACACCGTCTGTCTGCTTCTCCTAGCAGCAGTCTACTCTCCTCTGCCTCAGGGGACTAGGCAGGGCTCAGGCCTAATGGAGTCGTTTAGCAGACATCCTCTCTCAGTGCTCTCTTCTCATCCTCCTCCTCCCTTTTCAGACAACACAGAAGAGGAACACACACACCAAAGGAAATGCAGAAAAAATCTGTTTGGGAATTATCATGGGAAGCCATGTAAGGTAAACGTGCAACGCTGCCGTTCCCCTGCCCACAGAGCAGAGATTCCTGTTCGCTGGCGGGGGGTGGACGTTCCCGGTCATCACAACAGAACTGCTCTCTTTCAGTGCCATTGGCCATATCTTGTGTTTCCGGGTCAATAAACCAAGTTTCACTTTTGGTCACCGCATCTGAAAGGAAGCGCTTTGTCACTCGTTTCTGTGTTGCCCCACGGACAAGCACGATTCTATTGTGTCGCTGGAATATTCCTGAAACAAGCGGAAAGTTAAGACCGCAACTACCACAGTATCACGACTGGACAGAAATACTCTGGGAGACCATCTGTCAGTAGCCAGGAGGATGACATCTGTCTGCAAGACCCAGATGCTGCGACCCGACTGGGGGGGGGGGGCGTTTATGCTCTTCCTGCAAAGCAGGTCGAGCACCTGCCTTAATTTCTCTTGTTTGAGACTGCCAATACAATGTGTGGGAGGGGGCAGGCTGTTGGGGTCACCTGGGCAGGCCCCCCCCCCCAGGCCTAGACCACTCACAAGCAGCTACTTCCCCATGGCTCTGATGACAGCGTAGGCAGGAAAGCGTCCTGGGGTAAACAAACACCGACAGCATTGTGCGAATCAGAATAGTAACCGCAGCCCGAGGATGTTTACGGCGAGGCTGCGGGGTGGCTCGAGAGGTGCTTACAAACACCACCGTGGGCCACTCTGCACTGCTTTTCCCCACAATCCTTTTGTAGGCATAGTGCAGTAAAGAAACCCAAACGTGCAGTAAGCAGTTGCTTTCTTTTATTGGTTGTCAACAACAACAACAACAACAACAACAACACAGGCATGCCAACACGAGACAGACTCCCTCGCTGCAGGAGGGAACACAGCTACTGTGGAACAGCAACAATGACAACAGGGACCGCAGGGGCGAGCACTGCGTGGCTGCGACGTGAGTCGGCACGGCTCCGGGGTCGGCACACGTCACTCCATTCCGCCTTAGTGTGACCCGAGCATCCCGTTAGGGCTTCTCGCAGAAGGAGTACTCAGCCTTGTGATGCATGATGAGTGTGTTGTTGGCAAAGTAGAAGCTGTCTGACCTTGTCTCAAAGGGGCTGGCGATCATATCTGCAACTGAGACAGGAGATGGACCACAAGTGAGTGTTTATTATTGGACAGCAGAGGAGTTGAAGCAGACTGTGCATGCAAGCGAAAGCCGGAGCACTGCGGGGTGCCACACGTCCATCTGTGCAGAAGACACAGACCTGTATCGGGGTCCAGCTCAGGCAACGTGTAGATGTGCTCACACGTGTTCCTGCTGTAGGGGATGCAGAAGCCGATCTCAAAATCAAAAGACTTGAGCAGCTGGTCTCTGTAGTAATGTCTCTCAATTAGGCGGAGCCTGTTGACCGCCTTGCTTCCGACAGTGAACTCCAGCCTGGGAGGGTGGGAGAGAGGAGGC
The DNA here is from genome assembly GCF_900964775.1 of Scleropages formosus. Lineage (NCBI taxonomy): Eukaryota > Metazoa > Chordata > Actinopteri > Osteoglossiformes > Osteoglossidae > Scleropages > Scleropages formosus. The sequence goes on along the minus strand of NC_041813.1, from coordinate 32,373,956 downwards.
GGTCGCTGCTGCGCAGCTCACACGGACACACAGTGCAGGCAGAAGTGTACTGATGCAGTACAACACATATACAAGCAAGGACTTTAACCAGCTGGCTCCCTGCTGGTTTTGAGTGGCGTACATGTGTGGACAACTGTATGGCAGTGCTGCAGAAGGCACACACTTACGTGGCTCCAATCTCCCGCAGGGAAAGGAAGGCAGGGCTGAAGTGATACTGAATGAACCTGCCTGCATTTAAGTCGATCACATCTTTTATTTCTGAAAAAGATGGACACAAATAGCAATATGAGAGCAATGCACCAAACACATAGGTGTGATTAATAATGAGAGATGCAACACAAGGGCAATATGTCCTGACCACCAGTTTCATCTCTCTCACTCACACACACACACACACACACACAGTTACAAGATGACACCAGAGGGCAGCGCTACACATTTTTACTCCAGGCACAGAGCTAACAGGTACAGTTACCTGTCGGACAGTGTTTCTTGATGTCCAGAATGACTGCCCCGCTCTCCAAGTCTCGGATCTTAAAGCGTGAGAAGCTGATGTTGTAGATATTGTCCTCAGGACTGCACAAGTAATCTGCAATGAAGTCGTTTGGTGAAATTTGCCACAGCAGTTTGCAGACTGCATTTGAAGCAGGGAAAGACCAAGGTCTTGAAAGACACCTTATATCAACAAAAATAAATGATAGAAGAGCTTCCAGACTGCAGCTGTGGGACCCTGTTGAGACACACTGCTGAACACCCTCACACACGCAGCTAATGTGGGATAGGAGTGAGACATGGGCTCCCAGAGCAGCTGACCACCAGACCATCGCATGTGGACCTCTGGGCTTTAGATGCCTCTCCCCACAGAATTCTGCTTCCCTGTGACAGAAACTGTAAATGAGTCTGACTTCACTCCAGTTTAAGAAATATGGTCAGCCAGTGCCCCGTTCACTCTTGTTTGAGTCTAAACATCTGAGTTAGAGCCTCTCAGTCATGTGACCTGCACTTAAGGAAATCTACATCACACCACTGCTGAAGAGACATATGCCATAGACATAAGGAAAGCACTCATGTTTTTGACATAGCAGCTTGTAGATTCGTTTAAAATCTGCCAATTCCGACAAAGTGCACAAAGTTCCCCTTGAGTGCAGGAGAGAGAGAGTGTGTGCGCGCGCGCGCTTACACACACGTGCACGCTCCCCACCGTCAGTGTAGGATGTGAGCCGCAAGACCGAGCTGGGGGTGATGGGCTCTCCGGGGGTCAGCTCTTTCACCACCTCTCCTAGCTCCACTCCAGCAGGCAGCCCATTCCAGTCCTCCATGTCCACCTCTCCGAAACTGCCACGCTCCCTCTCCATCCTCTGCACATATACGTCGGTTGACATTTCTTCATCTTCCTCAACCTCTCTTTCTCTGTCTGTCTCGTATAGCCCATCTGTCATTCTGCCTGCCGTCCTCTGCGTCCTCAGCTCTTCTTCCCCTTTCACCGACGCTGCTCCTCTGTTTCAGTGTCAGACACAAAGCGTGACAATGAGCACAGTAGTGTGCGCGCGTGCTGCGTCCCCCCGGCCTCATTCCCCACTCACTCTGCTATCGCTCTGCCTTGGTGACTCAGCCAGACTAAAACCCATGTGATACTGTTAATCCACATAAATCCATAATGAGCTGGAGACACAGGCAACAGTACACTGTCAAGGGCCAATGACACAGGGGCATTAATGGGGGTGAGTGAGCTTAGGATTAAGAGTGTAATGTCTGCAATATCAAAATAATAATGGTGTGGAGTGACTAAGGGCTGAGTTGTAACTTTTACTGAAGCAGTTCCTGTGCTGTGTAGTTGTCTAAAACCCACACTGGATGCCTTTAAAGAGCATTTCTGCAAGCAGCTGATCGCTGAATTGTATCTCTAGAGCCCACTGTACAATATTTCCAAGAACAGGACTGCAATTCTGCAGGTAAGCTACAGATACATTAGATTTTTTGGGGCACAGCTGACACTAGTTTGAAGGATCTCAGTACAACATCAGTGGAGGAGTCACATGGAGTCATGCAGAAGTAAGGTGCTAAGAGGTGGAAAGCAGGATAGAAATACAGCAGGAAAGGGGTCCAGGGAGGAGGTGGTGGGTTTTTGACATTACCAGTCTGCAGTGTCTAATGTGGAGAAGGAGGAGAACAAACAGAGAGGAAGACAAAGTGAGAAATTTCCAGACCTGGTGGAGAGAATTTGGAAGGAATGAGGAGTTCAAGGCACTATGAACGTTTCAGGGAAAGTGACCAGGTTCTGTCACCCCCCTCTACCCACGAGGCTGTTCTTTGCCTAGACGCAAACACTCCAATAGTAAACTTGTGAAATTACTCAGCAGGACGCTTGTGTTTGTGCCATTTTCTCTCCAGCGGAAGAATGCAGAGGCAGGAAGAGCGACATACCACATCCTGCCTCATTTCGGCACACCTCCATCTCCTGTTTCCATGGATACAAGTGTCTAGTTTCGTCACTTCGGCAAGAGCTTCTCGGCAGTCAGAAGTTTCCCAGAAGGGCTGTTTTTAACAAGTGAACATGAAAAGCATAGAGAAAGGGGAAGACAGCCTGAAATAAGAGGCAAAGAGTCAGGTACGTGTGCCATTTAATCTGCTCATTTACTGTGGTGAAAACGGGGTAGACGCAGCACAGACAGGGCTGCCGCAAATGCGGAAGTGCTATCTATAACTGAACAGCACACGAATTCAAACTCAGATTGCTTGTCTCGAAAGAAGTTACACACTCATAGGTTGCCCGGGGGAGGAAAGTCGCCGGGACAGAAACCAAAGAAAAAAAAAAAAAAAAAAAAAAAGCTACGGGTCTGGAAATACTGTTAACACACTGCCCCCTTGTCACTCGCTCCTGCAGACGATGAGGCACACCGAGCTGTCTGTCATCATGTACCTTCCATCTCTCCTCGCCTTCTCTGCCACCACCCTGAGCTCCACGACAGCGGAACCCTTCAGCCGAAGCACAACTCTGACCAGCGAGGCACTCACAGCAGGTGCTAAAACTGAACGGCCAAACCCCCAAAACATGTCGACGAATAGAGACCCGTCGGCTGAGACGGCAAAACAAGACTCGTTCGCTTCCGAGAGGATGACAACACCAGCGTCGAGGCACAGACCCTCAGAACGGAGTGGCGTAACCAAGGTTGTGGAATTCAGAGCAAGAACGGTAGAAAGCAACCCCTGGAAAAACCCGGCAGAAACCCCTTACGCAACATCCGGACAGGGGGCGACCACACAACACAATCTTCGCGCACACCGTGAGCCCACAGCAGGGAACATGGAGACAACCGCTCATCGGCAGGAGAGCCCTGAGACAAGCAGCAGCCACATGGACGCCAGAGCGATGGGGGATCCGAGACCAGCACCTGCCACATACTCCAGCACCACGTGGGACAAGCGCAGCACGGCCCCAGCAAATCACAACACCACTGGCCCCGTCGCAACCAGCACCGTGGAACTTCACAGCAACACGTATACAGGGTTACATGCCTCTGCAGACACACACCGTACGCCCACAGCATACAACATGGCAACAGAAGTACGTGACCATGACCTTGGAAAGTCCACTCAGATGGACCAAAAAACTGAGTTATGCAACCCGCAGAGCAATAACACAATTAGTAATAAGTCACAGCCCAAATGTGGAAAAAGGGAAGTGAAGCCTGTGCCCCTGTCAAAATCCACTAAGCTTGTCTGTTTCGTCACTCTGTGCACTCTGGGTGTGACCGCTTCGGTCTTCTTCGGCCTCACCATGTTTCTCTGGGTACGCCTCTCTGTCCACAGAGGGAAGGTGAGGAAGAGATGGATGCAGGCCAGAGGAGAGCAGAGCACCCTGTGGGCTCAGCCCAAGGGGACACTGGAGCAAAGAGTGGAGTTCTGGTATGCCAACAGCTCCTCGGTGGCCCCGGAGCAGGCCGCGGTCAGAGCACAGCCACTGGAAGACACAGGCAGGAGGAGAGAGCCAGAAACACTGTGGACACCACCCAGGGTCACCCTGGAGGACATTACTGAGTTCTGGTACTCAAATGGGAGGACAAGGCCACACATAGAGAGGAGCAAAGTGTGAAAGGGGCACAGAACGGATCAAAAATGGGGGAGAAGCTGTGAACAACCGCATTGTTATTCTACTTTCGTAAATAAAAAAAGTTATTTCTGAGCAACACAAACATCTTGCTCTCTACCGCTTTGTTTATCAAATGCAGTTCTATCAGACATATTGCTGAATACAAGAAAAAACCAAAAATGACTATATATACACACACACTTTCTGAACCCATATGACTATATACTTGAGTGTAAATTTTTAAGCATTGCACTTTATGTAATTTTGGACAAAATATCACACAAACACCTGAACGACCTCTTTCGTTTCATCCTCATTAAGACACTGATTCCTGCCACATTCACATACAAAACAGATATTCAGTGCAGATGTGTGCATTTGGTTGGCAGCTCCACCCAAATGAAACTGAAATAGGAACAACGTGTTACAACTGAGAAGCTGCTCTTCTCTTGACCCCCCCGCCCCCAAAAGAGTGACCTCGCCCTTTTCACTATCCTGTAACAAATACCACAAAAACATGCAACTGTGTCCTTAGAACATCCTCACAGCAGTGAATGTTCGTGGTGACTTTTCTGGCATTGTTCCTGTGCTGGTATCCTATCTCTGCTGTGCAGTCAGGGTCACCAACGGTCTGAACAAGATACACCCTGGGAAGGGGTGTAAAGCGTGGCATGAGCAGAAGGAAGAGGGAGAAAAGCAAGGAGAGGTGACCATGCTCTCAGAAGTGTCCAATTCCACTGAAGGTGTCTTCTCTGGTAGGAAAATGTAGGTAAGAGACATTCATTATTTTTCATAAGAGATCTGAATCAGTGAACAATCTTAACAGTTTTCAATGAATCATTGCGTCAGTTACACATTTGCGGAGGAACGAATAGCCAAAGTCAGTGTGCTACAATGCAACTTTCAAACCGATTTCTCACTGCATGGACCTGCTGAAGCATAAAGGCTGGCAGCCTGCTCTTGTCAGATTACAAACAGCACACTGATGTTTTACACCAGTCAAAAGTAATCAAAAGGAAAAATCCCAAGCTAATGCTTTCAAGGATTAGCCTGTCATTTTATATAATAATATCACTGTGCTGCGCATTCTCCATTCACATATATGGGGTTAAGTACGAGCTCCCTTTGAAACTGTCCAAAACTTGCAATCAGAGTTCCTCTTAAGTACACTCAGCCGGTTGTGTAACGTATGCCATGTTGTGGGATGCCGTGTGGATGTTGGGTTTATTTCTGAGTTTTGTCTCTGCAAAGCACCGACGAACGCTGCTTGGTTCATCTCCAGGTACTGCTCTTGAGCAGTTCTTCAGTCCTGTAAGCTTTCGCATAGCAGTGGCTGCAGCCCACAGAATCTCAGCATCACTGGTACACAAGAGAGCAGAGCAGAACGTTTCCTACCAGAGTGCTTGACAGACTCTGCTTGTGGTGGAGAGTGGTGCTGGGAAGCACCACAGGTGCAGATCTTGACTACTAGCCCTTGTCAGAATGGCCAATTGAGCTTATCCCAGTGGTACACAAGGCTTGACCTTCCAATCTGAGGTACCTCCACATTCTAGGCCTTGAAAACAAATCTATCTAGAAAACATTTCTCTGCCTGTTATTCTCTACTATCCAAACCTTTCTTCTGAAGGACGTGTGGACCTTCATGATCCATTTCGTGACATCTCACCCCACTTGTCAAATAGCAGTATGTTCCTATTAATACTTACGTTCAGTTCCACACTCATTCCTCCACCTTTCCCTCTTGCGTCTGCGGTGCAAACAACCCGGATGACCACAATACACAGTTTCAACCCACTGAAATCAAAGCCTACCCAACCAACCTCACAGCCTGTTTCTGAACCATTAACCATACTAACTATAGGAGGAATCCCATCATCTGCTACTAGTCAGTCGACTACTCTGCAGCCAATCCCATCATCTGCTCCTGGTCAGTCGACTACTCTGCAGCCAATCCCATCATCTGCTCCTGGTCAGTCGACTACTCTGCAGCCAATCCCATCATCTGCTCCTGGTCAGTCGACTACTCTGCAGCCAATCCCATCATCTGCTCCTGGTCAGTCGACTACTCTGCAGCCAATCACATCATCTGCTCCTGATCAGTCGACTACTCTGCAGCCAATCACATCATCTGCTCCTGATCAGTCGACTACTCTGCAGCCAGTCACAGCATCTGCTCCTGATCAGTTGACTACTCTGCAGCCAGTCACAGCATCTGCTCCTGATCAGTTGACTACGCTGCAGCCAATCACATCATCTGCACTTCATCAATCGACTACTCTGCAGCCAATCACAGCATCTACTCCCAATCAATCGATTATTCTACAGCCAATCGAAACACCTGGTTCTCCTCCAGTCAGAATGGTCATTCCTAAACAATTGACTACTCCCCAATCATCTGTCATAACAGTTTCAGAGTCTGAGCTTCCTACTACATTACTGAGCAGCAAGCAAATGCCCACGCATTCTCCAATCCTGTCCTTGACCACCCCGAAGAATATTTCTCATCCCAAAAGTTCTGACCCTCTATTCTCAAGAGCCCACAGCATCCCCACTGTAATAGAACATACACACAATCCAGAAATTTCAACTGAACTCAACCCGGCATTGATTCAAACCCTTATGCCCGCGAGCAGCAAACTTAACGACAAATTTAGATTGCTTTCAATCACAGTCATTGCCTTTCTAGGTGTCTTAATTGCTGTGACCAGCTGCACAATCTGGTATGTTAGACGAAAAAGGAGGAGCACGAAGGAGACTCCGGGCTCCAGGAGGAAGAATGGAGGGAACAGGAAATCCAAGAAGCTGAAGGGCAAAAAGGATTATGCCTGGGCAGGACCTGTGAGGCTGAGTGAACAGAAGGATGGTGATGAGGGAGTAGATGGTATGCTGACAGAAGAATGTGATGTGAAGGAAAACAACCAAAAAGATGGGGTGCTAAAAACTTTCACTCCTAAGGAGCAGGACATGGAAGCTGAAATCAGAGGAGTGGGGGCAGATGGCTCTAAGGAGGCACAGAAATGGGCGGAGATAGCACCTCTGTTGTTCATTGATGAGAGTCTAACCGATGATGACAATAGTGGTGGTGATGATGAAGATGAAGAAACTCGTCACTGCTCACCTCTCCAGGTGAGAAAAATGGCAGACCTAGTCTGCCAGACCTCCACTGTCTGAGAAAAGGACATTTCTTCTTGTCTCATGTCTTCATGGTTACAACCTTGACAACATTTCCAATGCATGTAGAGTTTTTTTCTTAACTGTGCAAGGACAAAGAAAACTGAAAAATTGTGTGAAAACAAACCTTGTTAGATTTTTAAATGAAAGACAATGTCAGTTTTGTGCCTTAGAACAAGAAACCCCAATACATTTATTTTTTAACTCTTGAGGAAATGTCTCTCTAGCTCATGTACGGTGTAAATGTTCATGTGCCGTAACTTCGTGAGCATCACCAGATAAAGCCTTTTACCAGCCACTACTCCAGCATTGTATTTGCTTGCTTGTGTATCTTAATATTTTTTTAAAAAATGGTAGGAGGATATCAAGATTTGTCTGTCCTGTGTTTTATGCACCCACTTTAACGAAGAACCTCGGTGCAGCAAGTGGTAACGAAGTAGGTTTACTTGAGTCACAGGTCTGCAGCTATGTCTCTTTCTCTTAATGTAATGAATAAATTGTACTTTTGCTGAGATGTACGCTGCTTTGGACAAAAGCATCTGCTAAATGAATAAATGTATTTACAGTAACGTGTTTTGGTGTGAGTTGGAAAATTTACTCTCGAGAGACATTAAAGCGTGAATTTCAAAGATGTTTTCCTTCTGTTTAAGCAAAATGAATCAATATGTGCTTTTCAAAAAACCTGTGTGTAACTTTCAGCAATTATGTTCACAAAAATATCAAATGCTAAACCTAATATTTCTTTTTAAAACTGAACTGGAGCAGCATGTTAGAACTTTTACAACATATAAAGAATAAGAAAGCAAGATATACTGTTGAGTTGCTTGAATTGTATGAATTATGCAGAACACACATGTAAAGAAAAAGTACATTAAGAATTACATACATATTTACAATTTTGTTCATTGTTATAATGTATGTTTTGCTGTTGAAAGAAATTGCTTAGAATTTTTCATGTACAACTATTTGATGTTAAACCTTCATTAAAAATCTCTAGCAATATAATCTCACTTTGTTTTTTCTGAAATGTGACATTGGGATACCTCATCACAACTCACAAAGAAAGGTCTTTCCACAGCAGCTGCTAATCTAATCTCACTAGAACAGACAGCACTCAAAGAAAAAGACATGAATGTGAAAGTACTCAGAGCAGAAGACCCAGTACTAATTACTGTATATTAGCAGGTCTACACTGTTCATGGTGAAATCTGAATATTAGAACCGTTGGCAGATTCACTCCGCTAGAGGGAGTTGTCCACCGGTGTCCTGTCAGTAGCTCAGTTCCTCCAAACCATCCAGTTTCTGTCAACTCGGAGCTGGGGTGTGGAGTCATGTTACAGCTCTTAAACACACACGCTTACATCCCCTCTCTTGCAGCACTTCATATATATTTAAAACTAGGGGACAGCCAGGAGCATAGTGGTTAGAGCTACTGCCTTTGGACCCAAAGGTCGCAAGTTTGAGCGTCACCTCTGACTGTAGTACCCTTGAGCAAGGAACTTACCCTAAATTGCTCAGGTGAAAATTATGCAGCTGTATAAATGGGTAAATAATTGTAACCTCAACACTAAGTCACTTTGGAGAAAAGCGTCAGCTAAATGAGTAAGCATAAAACTGTCTTCAAAGCTTCATTTGACACAAGTGATTGTGGATGGATTTATAGATCTTCATGAAAGTGACACAACAGGCCATAAAGGCACAAAGTAGTAAGTTCACATAGGTATTTTAAAATATATCATGAGGCAATGCTCAGGTACTGCACTGCCATGGCTCCACAAGCATATGCAACAACAGGCTTCATTACTCACAAAAAAATGTATTCAGACTCAGTCCTATCTATCTGCCCGGAAAACCTTAATTTGGCTGGGAAAGACAGGAAGTAAGAGGGAGATATACTGAGGCCACGACAGAGTTGGACGGGGGGAGGGAGGGAGCGAGAGAAAATATTCAGCTATAGCAGGAACAAAAGTAAATATATGGGCTTTCCCAAAAATGAACAACTAAACAATGAGTGTCCAGGAGAAGCAGAGATAAGTACATTATGGGGGTTGGGCTGTTCCAAGAGACTGGAAACAGAATGAATTCCATCGGGGTGGAGAACCTGGGGGGCGGGGGGAGAGAAAGCGAGAGAGCATACGGAGAAGGGGGGAGCCACTACTTGACACATCTGGAAGTTATTGAAAAGCAGAGAGAAAGACACTGGACACAGAGGAGAAACAGGGGCTTGAGTGAAGGCTGTGGACAAATGAAAGTGGCTGGAAGAAGAGGAGAAATTCCGTAATACTAAGTGAGATTTACTGAACAGAAGAGCGTATCGCCACGGGGAACAAAACCGAGACAACGAAAGAGTTAACTATCCAAGTTTTTTGACTAACAGACAGAGAAATAAAGGAGCAGAAGTGAAAAACACGGGATTACAGTACGGAGTGCTGAAAAGTCTTTTGGGATTAACTTGAAGAACGCAGAAGCTGAGCAAAAAGGACCGACCAGACCTACCGCCATCACTAGGAACTCTACAATTATCTGCACTGCAGGTATGGGGCGTCAGGGGTCGTTTATAGGGTAACTAAGGACACATCACAGCAACTCACACCTCACAAGATACTTAATAAAAGAAACAAAGGAGTTTGGTAGAGAAATTCGAGGAAATGCTGATTCCAACTCAGACTCGGTTATAGAAATAAAACATCTTCAAGTGGTGGATTCATTCCATATAAGAACTGGGTATGTTGCATTACATTGCATTGTGTCAGAATTAATCATAGTTAGAGCTGAACAGGTTCACAGGTTCACTTGGACAAAGACCACTGCCAAGTCAAACTGATTTGTTCTGAAACTTACAGCAGTCACAACATTCTTTGTCTGATTTCGACTGAAAAGGTCGTTCTCATAACAGTACCGGAATTATCTGAAAAGGACTCAACACCAAAACATCACTACTGCAATAACTGCAAAGGACGGAACTGGCGTTCGTTGTAAACACTGCTTTTTGCTTTTTTCCCGGAGACCCTACTTTACTTCAGCTGAACTGGGGTGGGTACATCCTGTTTGGAAGCCTGGCTTCCTCTGAACACAACAATGAGATGTGAGATTGCAGGCAGTTCACTGCAGATCACTGGAGATGCACCAGAGTGTTGGAGCACCCATAGGATCATGTACCTGCCCTCCTGGGTGAGCTTTACCGTATCCTGACTATTTTCCCCTACAGGATGTCGGTCTCTGCCCGCTGCCTTTGCTTTGTGAAGTACCTCATGTTCATCTTCAACCTTGTCTTTTGGGTTTGTATCTTTTACACTACTACTCCATTTCAAATGTCCAGGTGTTGAATTTCACACAGAAACTGTTAAAAGAGGACTCTACAGTTACCGATCATATCGATGTACAGTAATCCTTACTTTTATGTGTGCAGCTCGGTGGGTGTGGCCTGTTCGGCGTAGGGGTGTGGCTCTCCTTCACGCAGTCAAAGTTCTCCTCCCTCCCACTCTCCTTCCCCTCACTCTCGGCTGCGAACCTGCTGCTAGTGGCGGGGGGTGTCACCATGGTAACTGGCTTCCTAGGCTGTCTAGGGGCGCTGAAGGAGCAGCGGTGTCTCCTGATGACGGTGAGGAACAATCAGCTTGATGACATCGCAGTGCTACTCGAAATAACATAATTCAATCCTTTTTTCAAAGAAATATTTTCACTGTTCCTTGTGTAACATCTTGGCATGGTGTTCCTGAAAATATACAATGTAAAAAAGTATGACCCAAACCATTTCCATATTTGGTAGAGAAAAAAAATTGTAAGAGAAATATCATGAACTAACCCATAGATTTTATCCAGCAAAAGCAACTTTAAGAAAGTGGAGAAGAAAACACAAATTGTTCTTTTTGTGATACTTCCTCAGAATTTTCTTTACATCTGTTTTTCAGCTGTTTACATACTCATATTTTCTAGAGAGACCATTCTAGGATCATCAATGAGCGTTTGTGATTTAAGATTTTTTAAAATTATTTACAGATTTACTGTTTGGTGTCTATGATATCAATAAAGAGAAAGAATATTAATACTATTTGATGTCTTACAAGGCATAAACTCAGCGATAAAAACTTCTTTTCGTAGTATTTTGAAATGTTGTCAAGCAGTACATCAATACCAACTTCCAGTACTTGTAATGCTCTACAAACTATTAAGTTTTATTTTAAACAGAAATCAACCACTTGGCATTCCTATATCTCTCACACAGTAGAGACGAGTAGTCAGTAGTCACACAGAAGGAGTTACACTTTCATGATTTTCTGTCTAATTGAAGCTTGAGTGCTCATTTGAATCCTCTCAAGTGTGAGTAGCTTTGGAGAGAAGTATGTGCTAGATTAATGAGTGCAAGTGAAGAACTAACAGGAATTCGCAAGCAGGCACATATAACTTTTGTTAACATAAGACAAGTGTAATACTCACTTATTGATCTCTGTTGATCTGGCTTTCTTTCAGTTCTTCACCATTCTTCTCCTTCTAGTCATAACAGAGGTGACCCTGGCAATTGTCCTCTATGTCTTCCACGAGAAGGTGAGTCCAGTCCTTAGTTTGACCTTCTGGCATGTCACATTCTCACCAACATTTTATAGAAGTATGTTTTTGGCACGCGTACCACTAGACTTTCTCTTCCCTTAGCTGGACAAGAAGGCCCAGGATGAACTGAAGAGGGGAATGGTGGCATACCCCTCTGATGAGGGTCTAAGGGACTCATGGGACAGCGTGCAGCGAATGGTGAGAGGGGACCAAAGGAAGGTGTACCTGGGTCCTATGAGTTGCCTGTGACCTGCTGTCTGTTCTGTGCAGTTCAAGTGCTGTGGTGTGAACAATAAAACTGACTGGCACCATGTGATGAATGACACCCTCCCAGCATCCTGCTGCAGCGTGAACACTGAGCCCTGCCATGATGGATGGAGTGAGGTCAGGATGCCACACAACCACAAACGCTACTCTTATGATAGGAACTCTAAGATAAACTGCTAGCGTCTCTCAGTGTGTGTATATGTGACAACATTTTCCAGCCCCAGCCCCATGTTCCTCTCTCCTGTGCGAAGAACTTACTTTTCTCTATTTCCTAGCCCTGCTACGAGAAGGCCAGGAAATGGCTTCTGAACAACATCCACTCCGTACTTATTTTTGGAGTCTGCATCGCCATCGTACAGGTAGCCCCAACTGCCCTTTTAATTTAAATTTACTAGACATGACAATTACAAGCGTTTGGGAGGCAACAGACACGCTTTTCAACTTTTTTACTTGCCTAAGAAATGCTGGCATAAGCCACATTAAGAGTCAGGGTGGAACTGATATCTTACTGCCAAAGTGGTAGTAAGCTGTCAGAATTACTATTTTCTTATTTTTACTATTTATTTATTTCAGTGGCTTCTGTCAATATCTGTTACGTGTATGGTGCTGTAAACTCATGCAGTTTCTTTCCAGATCAATCTACCAATTAATCAGTCTATGAGGTATCTATCAATCTATGAGGACACTACATGCTGCTCGGATATAGTAAAGCTAAAAGTTACAGCTAAAGGAAGTGACACTTTAGCCCACTGCCTACCCAGAGAACCCTGACACATTAACCTGAAAAAACACAACTGCACCAAACAGCAATACCGCAGATAGAAAGATGGCTCTCCATTTTCAGGACTGTTTTGCTGATGTAGCAGTGCGCGCTTGCCGAACTCACGACCTCTCCCTTACAGATCCTGGCTCTGGGTTTCTCTATGCTAATGTACTGCCAGATCCTCCGAGCTGAGAAATACCTGGACTAAGGCAACCTCCCAGGGTCCAGTCTGCAGGAATGTGTTTGGATGGATTTGAAATGCAAGTGCTAGGGGTCTAAAATTCCACTTAAACAAGATGTACCCTTGTAGAAAAGCAGAGTTCACTTCATTTCTTCGGATGGACGTAACCACACATTGTAATACAGCCCCTACTATAATGTTACACAAACGTGGGAATAGGTGTAGTACTGTGGCACACATACATTTTCAGATCAAAATGTATTCCTTTTATGTTCACTTTAAAATTTTCTAAGTTATTACATTTTCACAGGAGTTATAACATTAGATCTCTTAACAGTTCCCTGGAAAGTTATTTTTTTAAGCAGTGCTGAAAACTGAGAAGTCCTATCAGTTGTGATATTAGTAATAATTACTAGCAAAACTGCTTTCCGATATTCTGATTAAACTGCATAACTGCATAGCATGAGCAGTTCATAATCATACACTACAAAATACTGAATTCTCTGAGTATAAATGTATATTATGTTTTATAACGTGTGTTCCTCAAAATGAGGAAACCTCATCAGCTGTCCAGTTTTGTAAACAAGTTGTCAAATGTGTCATTTTCCAACGGAAAGGGATCTGCTTGAAGAAATACCACCTGGTCCCTAAGGCACCTTTCAATAAAAACAGCTAAATAAAAGCTAATGCCTTACAGTGTTTTGTGAAACTGTAAAACAAAATCAACACACCAACCACAGGTTGCCTGGATTTGATGGCCGTAGACAACAAATGTCATCGCTCCGATCACCTCTTGGCTCCCTCTTCCTTTCCTTTCACGTCATCTTCTCATTTCATGTTCACAGTTTATGCTTAAAATCTGTAATTTGCTTGAAGTATCCCTCATGCGAAGAAGTTTCAGTCATACTCCAAGCTGTCCTCAAACTGGACAATCCTCTCCTGCAGCGGCAGAAAGCAGTAAGACACAGTAGCGATACTGTGCCTGCCTGCCCTCTGGTGACAAAGGCAGGAACTGCCTGCATCAAGTGAAGGGGCTCAGCAGGACGGACTAGCAGAAGAGAGCCAGCAACGCCTTTCAGAAAGCAAAGAATCATGAAGCAGCAAGGAAACCAGGACCAGAACTGAACAAACCCACAAGCAGGAAGAGCCCAGTGTGAAGGAACAAGAGATACAGGAGCACTGGCAAAAATAGCAAGTGGAGCCTTACCCATCCACCCTGGCTCTTCACCCAGGGGGTGAAGTTCTTCATGTACTCCTCTGCATATCCTAGCATCCTCTGAGCTCCTGTGGCCGTAATGACTCGACGAGACAATTCCATTGTTGCAGCTATGCGGGACAATGTGGGATTGACTGAGGGAGGTGCCGCTTCCACAGTCTGCCCAGCAAACATGTCGAGCATCTTTTCAAACGAATGGTATGAGAGGCCCTCCAAGGAAGACCGCAAAAAGGGATCGGACCGGATCTGGAGGAAGAACCAGAGCTGTGAGCGGAGCAGGGCTGCAGCAAAGTTGAAATGATCGCAAGCAGTTGGGGAAATCCGGCATCGGTCACAGTACCCTGCGATCAAGAGCATCTCCCTGCATGGACAACGCCTGCACCAGCTCCTGGATCACCTCTTCCTCCTTACGGCCTGAAGGGAGAAAGCAAACCGGAACAGTTACCACGGAAACAGGCACAGCACACTTTCACGTGCTTGAGAAACCCAGGATGATACACCCATATGTTTCTGGTCCACCGCACAAGCACACCCTCTCCGGCAGTTAATGAGGACTGGCAACCTCTACACAGAAGCTGACGACGGCACGCACCTTCAGATGTGGCTGCTGAGTGGCGCACTGGAGAGGCGGACCTTTTCTTTGCACTGGTCCTCTTGGCTATTCGGCCTAGCGTCTCTGCCACTTCCTCATAGAACTGTGGTGAACGAGCTGAGGAACAGGGAGAGACCAGAAGAATACTGACTCAAACTGAGTAAGAATACACAGTCTTACACACACATTGTCATGCACAGCTCACACATGCATGCACACACATGCGCACTACCTATGCGCCTGTGCACTTACTGGGAGAGATGACTGGTTTCCTGGACTCAGTGGCTGAGCCAATGGGCAGTGTGTTTGGCCTCCGGGGACCATCCTCCTTGGCTGTGGGCTCCCTTGTAAATGTGATCTTCTGGATGAATGTGGAAAAATTTTTCAACTTTTTCTTTTTCTTATTGTTCTTCTTTTCTTCTTTCTTCCCCCCCCCTTCATCGGCAGAGGAGCAAGAGGACGGGGACAAGGCATCCAGCTGGAACACCAAGATGCAACATCAACCATCAACAACTATGGCCTTCTCTATCAGCTATGGTGAGCATCACCATGCTGAGGAGGAGAGAACCAACCACACCAATGCTGTAAAAACCAGGCACCAGCGAAAACCATCCTTACATCAGGCCTGTCATGTTTGGGCCACGCAGCAGGAGGCATCGGATGCTTCAACTGGCCATCGTATAAGGTCACAGGATCATCTTGATTGCAGCGTTTCTCCGTCGAGGCTTTCGGAGAGCGCCGGGACAGGGTCCGCCGCGGGTGTAGCCTTTTTTTAATCAAGTCTTTGAACCCATGTTTCTTCTCCTCGGCGGCACTGATCTGCTCGTCCAGAGAATCCCAGCCATCGTACGTCTTGCTCCTAACAGTCTTCCCTCTGGAACTAAGGGAGAGGGAGCCGTGAGAAAGCAGCAGCACAGGAAGGTCCATCCTGTCACACCCCTCCCGGGTGAAGCGCTACACACCCAAACTTGGAGGAGTCTCTGTATGCCCCGCCCACTCGGCCAGGTCGCTCGCAGAGCGGGACGGACAGAGCCTTGCCGACGAAGGCTTCCAGCACCAAGCGCGTCTCCTCCTGGATCTCCTGAAGAGAAACGGAGGGAGCTGGGGAAGGGGGTCCTGGGGAGGCATTCGTCCGGCACGCCATTTTTCCTCAGAAGAGCGGGCGGCACCCTTGTGCCAAAAGGGCCTGGGGTGGCTTCAAAATGAAGTGGCTGCCAGGAAAGAGCAGCACATTCACTGGATGAACTGCACAGGTGGGAGGCATGAGCACCGTGATACAGTGTGGTACAGAGCGCAGGTCCTCCGGAGGAGAGCAGCTACCGCCCTGCGGATGCCACCTGGTGAAGCACATGGACACGGCGACATGAAGAGAGACTGTCACGTGTCCTGGTCCGTGGGGAATTCCACCTTTTACACGTCAGTCATTCCAGACATGCACGCACGCACACACACAGCAGCTCAGCTGTCAGCTTTGTGAGTGTCTTCACTGTGTTCACCTGAACTGTGGTGTTCTACCGCAGTCTCAGATATGCGGTCATGGTAACTCTGGGTAGGCTGGCACGCGCACACACACACACACACACACACACACACACACACACACAAACGAGTGCTGAAGCCTCTCGCCACCAAGCCCCCCAGAGGTGAAACACACCCGTTTTTTGTCGTGTTTTGCACCGCGTCGGAGTGTGAATTAGGGCACCACGGGTCCGGGACACACACACTCACTCACGCCGGACTTGGCCACCTGACCTGTTGTTGTTCACACACGTACGGTTCGAACCCGTGTCCGGAGCCACACATTGACATTCCTCTACACGGGAACTCTTCCTGCCCGCGCTCATATTATTATTATATCCACCACGTCACGTCACAATGACTAAGCTTGTGCCCTCCCGTCCCCTGGCAGAGAGAGAGTCGCCTCAGCCCGGACAGACACAGAGAGACTCAGACACCCCCCTCTCACTCTGACTCTGTTACTGTTAGTAGAGCTCCGCTTTACCTCACCGCTCACCTCGCTCTTTACCTCCTCCTTCCTCCGTTCCAACACACACACAGCGGCCGACACGCTGTTTTTTTTCTGCAGCTCCAGCTACGAAGATCTCACTTCCAGCGATCGCTCCGAGGCGAATTCTGACGAAGCGAGACGAGAGTCTCGCGCAGGTGAGGGCGTGGCCTCGTGGCGGGACGGGCGTGGCGTACGGAGGCAGGCGCGCGCTCGGAGTCGGAGGCGTGAGCGTGCAGCGGTGGTGCGAGAGCGCGTGGGGAGTCGCAAAGTAACGAGGTGAAAATAAAAGATAAACCACAAAGTAACAAGTCGGGGAGGGAAGATGAGTCCTCGCGATCATGCCTTTATTAAATTTAAACCGACGTACGCACTTAGAGGGACAATGATGAGAAACACACGTGCGCGACGGTTTGTCAGCCATGCCGGCATATCACGACAATGAATGATGCTGTGATGCTGATGCTGATGGCGATGGAGCCCCCCAGGCAAGATGATGAGGAGAGCCGTGCCCCACCCCCCCCAAAGCCCTGCCAGTGTCTCCTGGACATCAGACACTGGTACAAGGGTTGGGAGAGACGGGGCACAGAGAGCTTTGCCGACGACCCCCGCCGGGAGAGAGAGTTACCACCTGACAGACAACGTCCCCATATCTAGGTGGCAACACACAACAAGGGTCCCAGCAGCACAGCTCTTCTCTTTTCTTCTCTTTTCTTCTCTTCTCTTCTCATCCCTGTAGCCATCTTTGGCCGACTGCCCCGACAGTCCTCGCTCCTCTCTGGACCTCTCCCTGTGCAGTTCACGTGTCTCTGCGAACGTTGTCCTCTCCTCTCTCGGCTCATTTCCTCGTGCGCTCGTAGACGAAGCGCAGAGTCGCTGTCCCTCGCTCAGCGGCAGAGTGCTTCTGTGACACCCGTCCCCTGCGTCTCCAGCACGCTCTGCTGCTCGCCGGCTCTCTGGCCGTGCTCTCTGTCCCTTTGTGTCGCTGTATCTCCGCGATCACGGTGGACCGATGGGGAGGAGGCTGCAGGGCGAGGCACTTCCTCTGAGACAGGAAGCCAGAGGGGAAGAATGAACCGTACAGAATGAGAGAGAGACAGAGAGCTGAGTCGGGGCTGGTTTTAGAAATGGGGTCGCTTTTGTAAATTAATTCCTCACACGTACGGGATAAGGTCCGTGGCAGGTGCTACCATAATGCGCTGCGATTTAGCGCCACGAAGGACTGGAACACACTGCTGTAGGTCCCACGTCGGAGTGCGAGGATCAGGCTTCCCAGAAGACCTTCTGCCGCGGTCACCTTGCGAAAACCAGAGAGTATCCGCTGTGAAATCACCAAAGCAGGGTGCATCCAACCCTCTTGCCCTGGAAGGCCGTACAGAGTAAGAGAAGGTCGAAGAAGTGCAACTCGTCCCTGGGAACGGTCCCGTACGACACCGGAAACACCCGAGATTAAGGCAGCGATGTGGAAAACATGTCCTCGGATGGGCCAAGTAGACAAACGAGGGTTGGTTGGTGGCCCTGTGGGGCTGGTGCGAGCGAGGCAGACGTGAAGAGGCGAAGCGAGCGACGCCGGCGCCGTCATCGTCGGCTCCGATCGCGAACTCGTGTGCCGCAGTGACCCAGTCCAAACCGAACCCAACATTCTGTCGCCAGGAAAGAGGGACAGTCTGGCGGAGCAGCTCCCAGCGCGGGGAAAGGAATGGGGGGCACCAGACAGGCTGGCTGTCTTTGTTTACCACTATGCCGCACCATGGCCCGCACGAGTAACGCGAGCGGGTGTGAGGGACGCCCTCTGTCGGCCCTTCTGTGCCTCTCCGCTGTGTGACGCGGTATGGAGGAAGCGCCAGGTCAACAGCTGGTGGCACAGCGACGGTGGCAGCGCTTTTCTCTGTTCTGCATCGTAATAAATGTCTGCACTTCTGGAGGATACAGAGTCTGTGTTCCGTTCGCTTCTCATAAGTAATGTAAGAAAAACAGGAAATTCACAGTTACGTAAGCAGGAAACGCTGCCATTTGAAGACAGCGCGGAATCAAAAAGCAGCGAGCATCAAACCGTCGTCCAAATTCCCACTGCTACACCAGTCAGTGTACGAGGACCTGAACAAGTGACCTTCTCAAAAGAACCACAATGGACATGTAGGTTTCATCTGAGTGGTTTTATTAGTGATTCAAAGTGTGAAAAAGGGCACTAGAAATGCAAACACGGGGACTCGTGACTGACCCGAAAAGAGGTGAGCGGAGAAGGAAGACAAACAAGCCAGAGCCAGAAAGTGCGAAAATAATAAGATACAGAAGCTTTTGACATAAAAACTACACCTGTAAAGAGATCCTTGTCTCTTTAGTTATTCTTTCCCACCATTAGTTACTTGCAGTTATAGCTCCACTGTCATTGGTCGGTCATTTTTTACTGTCATTGGTTCTTCAGTCACCGTTCGACTGTCATTGGCTGATCAGTCAGTGTTTGACTGGCTCGCCAGTATCTGCTTGAATACCATTGGTCATTTTTCCTGGCTTTCCAATCTGTCATTGGCCAGTCATATTTCACCGCGATTGGCTTTTCCATCTCTCATCGTGTCTATTGTGAATGGACAGCGGCGCAGTCGACCCCTGTCCAGCAGGGTTCCAGTCTCAGAAATAGGGCTGTCATTGGTGGGATCTTTGTATGTCGCTCTGCAAACACATGGACTCTAATCTCAGAGGAGCTTTCCGGAATCAGGGTGCAACGGGTCACAACCGGGGGGTTTCCTGCAGTTTTGCCGTCCGGCCAGTCCTACCTCCACAAAACTAGACATTCCGTTAGGGTCGTCGTGGCAACACGGAGGGCTCCGAAGGATGAGGATGCGCTGTCAGCAAGCGCTCGCGACCGCTTGGGCTGCATCCCCCTCACGTTCCGCTTCTGCTCTTCCTACTGCAGCCGGACCCAGTACTGACCGCGGCTCTGGCCAGAGCTGCGCTCACTCCCAGGGACCTGCACGGAGAGCGACGCCCTGGGGGAGACCAGCCCTGAACCAGAGAGAGAAGATGGAGAAGGGGGTGTGAAAATGCAGTTTAGGCATTGCGCACTCTGAGGATGAGGCAGCGTACACACAAAAGCAGCTGGAAGTTCACTCACCTGTGTGTGAGTTTGCTGAGGGAGGTGGAAGCAGAGGAGAAGAGGGGTAAGGGGGTGAGTCGAAGCTCTGAGGGGAAGGTGCGGAGGGCGACTGGGCCAGCGTGCACGGGTACGAGGGGGTAGACTGAGAGGCTAACGTCTAAAGGTGAGGACCAGACAAGAGGGACGCAGGTTGGGAGGAGAAAAGGAGAAAAAAGCTATGAAAATTATTGGTGAAAGAAACACGTACAATTTGAAAATAAAAAAAACTCAGCTTTCAGCTTTGTGGTTTGGATTTAATCCACCCTCGTCCAGCCAATTGTGACCGTTCGATTAGAAGGCCCCAGCGTAACGAGCCAGAACGTGAAAAGTGTTTCACAAGAGAGCCTTGGATGCACACAGCGAAGGGAAAGTAAAGTCGGAGGGACTGGAGGGACAGAACGGCGCAGGACAAAGAGCCACCGCAAGGGGCGCCAGTATGTTCGCATGTTAGCATGTTAGCACATTAGCTCCTGCCCAACTTTTTCTGCTTTCAGTCCACACTTGTCTGCATCGGTCTCCCTTTTTCCCTGTGCATAGTCATAGGTAATGACCCGGCTGCTAAGGCACCCCTGGAAACACGACACCCGCAAACACGGTCCGGCCGCAGAGCGCGTGCGGGCGGCGCGCTGCCAGATTCGAGACTCGAAAAAGGACGCGGGCTCACGGAGACCCACCTGGACTCCAGAGAAGACGGAGAGCGAGTTGCGGCTGGAGAGGGAAGAGTCGATACGGCTGAGCAGAGGCCCTGGAAGAGAGACGGGGAGGGACCGTTAAAGCGGGTGCTTGGACGGCGCCTTTGGTCGCCGGCGTCAGGACGGGCGAGCGACGGCGATGAGCGACGCCCATCGCCGACCGATCGCACGCGCAGACCTGCGGCGCCGCTCTGCTGGTGGTACAGGGTCGAGCCAAAGGTCGTGGCCAAGGGGGCGTGCGCAGGGGAGCACGAGGGCCCTCCGGCCGTCCGCCGCTGGTGGCGCAGCTTCTCCTCCCTCCTCCACTTGGCTCTTCGGTTGGAAAACCACACCTGCGGGAAGGAGCGTCGAGAGGGCGGCCACTGGCAGAGGCTGAGTCTCCGTCGTGCCCGCACACACAGACGCAGAGAGGTCGACACGCGTGCACCACCGTACCTGGATGCGTGCTTCGGGGAGGTCGATCCTGGCCGCGAGCCTCTCTCTTGCAAAGACATCTGGATAATGTGTCCGTTCGAACTCTGTATTTGTCAAACGTCGTTGCCGTATCATAGCGCATTCTCGTACAGACACATTAATGCACGTTACGTTATGACAGTGTACCCGTAGTCGAGGCGTCAGCGCTGCCGCGCACCTCGTCCCTCGCCATGGTCACGGGAAATAATAAGGACGGGGGCCTGGGGAGCAAGGGGGGAGGGGCAGCAAGACCAAGGGGAGATGAGCAGGTCTTACAGCGGGGTGTCACTTCTCACACAGAGGATTCACACACACGGCATGCCAGATGCCCCATGTGGAGCTGGACGTGGAGAGTGCGGGACGCGGAAGGGCAGCTGCGGGGAGGACGGAGGAGGCGGGACACAGGAAGGCGAACCCCGAACGGGACGCCTCTCCAACCTTTCTCCAGGGCCTCGATCTGCTCCTGCGTGAAGCTCGTCCTGTTCCTCTGCAGCTTCCTCTTCAGCTGGAGGTGCAGCTGGGCGTCCTGGGCCTCGTCCCTCTCCCCTGGTGCTCCGTCTGTCGCCCCGCCGCCCAGGTCACCCTTCAGCTGCCTCATGCAGTCCTCTGCCCCACAGACAGGGGGAGCCAGAGTGTGAGCACTCACTTAGCGCATTACTGAGCGTAAGGTGCGCCAGAAAGAGAGATGAGCAGGAACTGAGACCTCTATGGCACTACGGTCAAGCGAGGGTCATGAGCAGAGTGTCTGCGCGCACACACACACACACACACACACACCTTTGCATACCTGCGCCATGCTGAGTCGACATCACATCCGATGGATGATGATACCAGTTGTTTGGGTCATTCCAGCTTAACCCATTTGGCAGGTTCAGCATCGTTAGCTTCTCGCACATTATATGTCCCGCCCACTGTGCCGTGACCCTTTCACCATTGACCCTTGACCTGAGCCTTGGGCACCGACCCCCAGCCAAGCCAACAAATTAGCTGCAGGAGGAGAGAGGAAGACAGAAAGGGGTCAGTGATGCACTCTGAGTTTGTCTCACACACAGTCGTAAAAACACACACACATGCCATTCTTTACCTGAAAACTGTCAAAAATGTCATCATGATTTGACACAGAACCCTGTGCTGTGAAGCTCATCAGCATCAAGTAGGACTGAAGTTCTGTGTGCTTAATTGTGTCCAGCATCTGACGTCAAGTTTGTTCGTGTGGCGTTTTCTGCTCCGTCTAACACGTACACATGCCAAGGCCCAGCTCTTCACCATCTCCAACTGTCTTACTCGTCTCACTTCAACAGTCGGACATGCAACGACCAACCTCTCCTTCTGCTTCGATCGCTCCTCTCTTTCAACCCAACTCCAGCTCCTTTCCAGCCGAACTCGTCCTTCCCTGCCATCCCTGTGGTGAAGAACTTGAGAAAAAAAGCCAACTCACCACCAAGTCATGTTGGAGCGAGACAGAGGAAGCGGCTAGAGAAGATCCTCGTCTCACACACGGCGTGTATTCTGTTGTCCCCGCCGTCAGTGACCCTTGTCCCTTGTCCCTTGTCCTAGTTGCTGGCTTTGTTGAAAATGGACAATGTGCACCACGGCACGGAGTGGGCGAGCAAGGGCGGGCGGAGAGAGTTAGACGGGGCGAAAGAGAGCAAGCGAGGAGGAGAACGCGTCTGTAGGCGCTGTTATCCTTACAGCGATGGACACACAGAGGGAGGGGGAGGTGGGGGGAGGTAGAGAGAGCGAGAGAGAGCGAGCGAGGGGGGAGACATGGAGGTGACAGAGTAAGTCAGTGTCAGTGTCAGGTTTGAACTTAATGTCATTGAAAGGCGAGTTGAAGCGAGAGAGGAAGGGAGAGGAATGGAGAGGAATGGAGACAGAGAGTAGAGGAGGAGGAGAAGCCAGTAAGCAACAAAGTGCCAGGTGGTGGGTAAAGGAAGGACAGCAGAGGTGTGAGACAGCAGGTGTGTGGTGGCAACATAAACACGTGCAACTTTCACAGCACCTATATGAGTGATATGGTATCGGACAAACAGCTTCCCTCAGAGCTGCTGAGTCCCTCCCACGCTGGAGAAGGGTCTCGAACCCGTCTCTGTGAGAGCCTCTTCTCTCCTGATCTGCTGACAGCTCCATCAATAAGTCCAACACCATCTGCTGTGATCAACTGTGTATTTGCTGTTTGAATGTTCACTCCTATACGAGCTGCTGGAGGGATGTGAACCAGAAACGTGGTGGTGTCACACAAACAAGCTGTGTGTCCATAGTCCTGTGTGTGTGTGTGTGTGTGTGTGTGTGTCTAAAGCTCCTTGTCTGCTCTTGATGTACTCTGCTCCTCTATGGAGATGCCTTGGGTGATGGACAGAAGAGCAATTAAGAGTCAAGCTGGACACTGTCAGCAGTGATGAGGTGGTGTGTGGACATGGCTCGTAGTCGTTGGTACGCGTTTGGTCCAGTCTTACCAAGGTCCCGGTGAGGAGGCCAAAGCGGTGGGCTTCCATATAGGATGTGTGTGAGATCGCGGCTGTGATGAGGGGACAGGTGATGCACATGAGAGAGAACGGTCCTCCGTGTCACTGCCACACTTCAGCACAGCCATCAGGTCTTCCTTCCTGACACAGTGTCACATTTCTGATGGCGCATTTGCATATTTTACTGGATTAAACCCAAAATGTGTCTGACAGGCCAAACAAGATGTTCGAAAGCTGGAATGGCGGGGGCTTGACACAGGGAAGGTGCAAGAGAGCCAGCGGTCGCCATGGAGCAGTTCCTCACCTGCCGGTTTGGCCGTATTCGTTTGCGCTACTTGTTGAATGCTGTGTGAACACGTGAGTGTGAATGTGTGTGTGTGTGAACGTGTGTGTGCAGACAAAGCCAGGGAAAAGCGCCGTGGGAGCACGGGGCAGTGGGAGCAGGGTGGCGGGGGGGCACTGCCAACGTGTTTTATTTCCGGTTGATGAGACACCTCAGCGGCTCTGCGCTGCCCCCGTCAGACTGCTGTGTGAAGGTGACACGCACCTGAGCGACACACGGAACAAGGTAGCATCACAAAAGAACAGACGCGTCTGTGAATAAATGCTTAAGAAGTGCATCTGTGTGTGTGCGTGTGCGCGTGTGTGTTTGCTGGCACTCGCCTGCCCACAGCTGTGACCGAGTGACTGCATACATGTTCTGCCCAAGGTGGATAGGCATGGTGTGTCTTTGTACCTGCCCAACACACACACACACACAGAGAGAGAGAGACGCACATTTTCATAGCTGTAGGGCATGTTCTGCAGCCTCCTGCTAGTGGATCCCTGTCACCCCTCTCTCTGTCGGTGCTCAAAGGCGGGACTAGCGTAAGCGGGGGGGGGGGTGAGAGAGGTCACCATAGCAACAATGCCGGGACACATTTTCATCAAGTCCTTAAAACAAAAACAAAGGCAAACGGTGGGGTGTGTGGATGCGCTGCAGGAGCGCAAACATTCCCTCTACATGCATATATACTCAACGGCTGGGCTCCAGAGACGCGTTCGGTCCTTTCGGACGAGAAGGACGTCTCCGCTGCCATACGGCCTCCAGTCACCGCGGGGGTATCAGAATCAGAATCAGAATCAGAATCAGAATCAGAACGAGCTTTATTGCCAAGTATGTTCGCACATACAAGGAATTTGTCTTGGTGACAGAAGCTTCCACAGCACAGACAGAATGACAGTGACAAGATAGATGAGAAGACAGAGTATGTGAATAAGGGATGAAAAATATATAAAAATATATAGTACCCAATATTATATACAAAATAGTCACTAGTTACAAATGCAAGGGAGTTTGAGTAAGAGATATGATGTGATAAATAGTTATAAATATAAATATAAACAGCATTATGTATTGCACTAGTTTACTCTCTAGGGGAGAGATTTAGGTGTTCGTGAGGTAGATGGCCTGAAGAAAGAAACTTTTCTTATGCCTGGCTGTCCTGGTGCACAGTGCTCTGTAGCGCCGGCCAGATGGCAAAGGTTCGAAGAGGAAGTGGCCTGGATGTGAGGGGTCTACAATGATTTTGCTCGCCCTTTTACTGACTCTGGACGAGTACAATTCTTGGACAGTGGGGGGATGTGCGCGCCGATGATTCTTCCAGCAGTCCGAACTATCCGCTGTAACCTTCTGATGTCTGATTTCGTAGCTGAGCCGAACCAGACAGTTATAGAAGTGCAGAGGACAGACTCGATGACTGCGGAGTAGAATTGCATCAGTAGCTCCTGTGGCAGGTTGAACTTCCTCAGCTGGCGAAGGAAGTACAACCTCTGCTGGGCCTTCTTCACAATGGAGTCTATGTGGGGCTCCCACTTCAGGTCCTGTGAGATGGTGGTGCCCAGGAACCTGAATGACTCCACTGTTGCCACAGTGCTGTTCATGATGGTGAGTGGGGATAACGCTGAGGTGTTTCTCCTGAAGTCTACGATCATCTCCAGCTGTTTTGAGCGTGTTCAGCTCCAGGTTGTTATGACTGCACCAGACAGCCAGCTCTTGGACCTCCTGTCTGTAAGCAGCCTTGTCACCATCCCGGATGAGGCCGATGAATGTGGTGTCATCTGCAAACTTCAGGAGTTTGACAGAGGGGTCTTTAGCGGTGCAGTCGTTGGTGTACCGGGAGAAGAGCAGTGGGGAGAGCACACATCCCTGGGGGGCACTATTGCTGTTCGTGCAAGTGTTGGATGAGAATTTTCCCAGCCTCACTAGCTGCTGCCTGTCTGTCAGGAAGTTGGTGATCCACCGACAGATGGAGGTGGGCACAGAGAGTTGGGTTAATTTGGACAGGAGGAGGTGTGGGATGATGGGTGTTGAAGGCTGAGCTGAAGATCCTCGCATAAGTCCCTGGTTTGTCCAGATGTTGCAGGATGTAGTGCAGTCCCATGTTGACTGCATCATCCACAGACCTGTTTGCTCGGTAAGCAAACCGCAGGGGGTCCAGCAAGGGTCCAGTGATGTTTTTCAGGTAGTCCAACACCAGTTTTTCAAGTGACTTCATGACCACAGACGTTAAGGCGACAGGTCTGTAGTCATTAAGTCCTGTGATTTTGGGTTTCTTTGGAATGGGGATGATGGTGGAGCGTTTAAAGCAGGAAGGAACTTCGCACATCTCCAGTGATCTGTTGAAGACCTTTGTGAAGATAGGGGCCAGCCGGTCAGCACAGGTTTTTAAGCAGGCCGGTGAGATGCCGTCTAGGCCTGGTGCTTTCCTTGTCTTCTGTTTGACGAAGACCCGACGCACCTCCTCTTCGCAGATCAAAGGTGCAGGAGGGGGGAAGGTGGGGGTTACTGGAGATGTTAACTGATTTGTGGAGAGAGGGTCTGAATGGGTGTAGAGTGTGAGACAGGGTTTATCAAACCTGCAATAAAACTCATTCAAATCGTCGGCCAGTTGTTGAGTTGACACGGTGCCGGGGGGTGGTGTCTTGTAATTTGTGATGTCTTTCATGCCTTTCCACACTGATGCAGGATCGTTGGCTGAAAACTGTTTCTTCAGCTTTTCAGAGTAGTTTCTCTTAGCCACTCTGATCTCCTTTGCCAGTGTGTTTTTGGCCTGTTTATACAAGACTCTGTCCCCGTTCTTGTAGGCGTCTTCTTTGGCCTGACGAAGCTGTCTGAGTTTTGCAGTGAACCACGGTTTGTCATTGTTGTATGTTAGACGAGTCCTGGTAGGGATGCACATATCCTCACAGAAACTGACATATGATGTTACAGAGTCTGTGAGCTCATCTAGGTCGCTAGCAGCAGCCTCAAAGACACTCCAATCGGTGCACTCGAAGCAGGCTTGTAAGTCCTGCTCTGCTTCCTCAGTCCATCTTTTAACAGTCCTTATTACAGGTTTAGCTGATTTCAGTTTCTGCCTGTAGGTCGGTATAAGATGAACCAGGCAGTGATCAGAGAGCCCCAAAGCTGCCCGTGGAACAGAGTGATATGCATCCTTTACTGTGGTGTAGCAGTGGTCCAGTATATTACTGTCTCTGGTGGGACATGTAATATGCTGTCTGTATTTTGGCAGTTCACGGGAGAGATTTGCTTTATTAAAGTCCCCGAGAATGATTATAACAGAGTCCGGGTGTTGTTGCTCTGTGTCAGTGATCTGGTCGCCCAGCTGTTGCAGCGCTGCGTTCACGCACGCTTGCGGTGGAATGTAAACACTTACGAGGATGAAGGAGGAAAACTCCCGCGGCGAGTAGAAGGGCTTGCAGTTGATGAAGAGCGCTTCTAGGTCGGGACAGCACATCTTCTTCAACGCTGTCACATCTGTACACCACCTTTCGTTGATGTAGAAGCATGTCCCACCTCCACGTGATTTCCCCGCTGATTCCGCTCTGAACAGCTGGAAGCCCGGCAGATGTAGCGCGCTGTCCGGGATGGCTTCATTGAGCCAGGTTTCCGTGAAACACAGAGCAGCAGAGTTTAAGAAGTCCTTGTTTCTTTGGGACAGGAGGAAAAGTTTGTCCATTTTGTTGGGTAAGGAGCGGAGGTTCGCCACATGGATACTAAGCAGCGCTGTTCTAAAGCCGCGCTTTCGGAGCTCGACTAGCGCGTATTGACACCAGTCCGTCCACAAGCGCCTCCCGCACCTCTCCTTGCCCTTTGCGTGTTTCCTGCTCCACGCTTCTGCCCACTTGAGGTTTGCAGGACACTTTCTCCTCTCCTCCCCTGCCCTGCCCAGCCCAGCCCAGCCCAGCCCAGCCCAGCCGGCACCCCCACCCCCCCCCCGGGCCCGTCTCTGTCTCGGCGCCCGAGGAGACTCCCTGGCTTTGTTGCTCTTGCTGCCCCCGTCACCTTCCATCAGTCTGCGAGAGCAAACGCGCCACTGGAGCCATCACTGGGACGGAGTGTGTGCGCGCGTGCGTGCGTGCGTGCGCGCGTGCGTGCGTGCGTGCGAGCCGTCAGGTACTGGGAGGAAAGGTGGTCACACCGGGGTCATCTGAGGTTCGCTAGGAGAGCTGGGCCACCGACAGGAAGCACACGTCACCCAACCTGCAGGTACGATCAGCGAGTGTGGGCACAGCTCCAGCTGCAGAAATGAAAGTGCAGGCAGTGTGTGTGTGTGGGAACACAGAAGAGCGACTGCTAGGGAGACATCAGTGCGAGGAAACAAACAAACACACACAAAACTAATTTATGCAGCGGGCTGGGAAGGCGGGGGGGGTCCACCTCCGCCCCTGGACACACACGTGAGGCTCTCCAGCGCTCAGCAGCGCCACCGTGCGGCCACGAGAATCGCCACCTTCGCTCCCTTCTACATGAATCGAGGTGCCGTGCGCGCCGCCGCTCATCACTCGCTCCGCGCTCGTTCGCGTGTCAACGTGGCGCTCCGCAGCCAATGGCGATGTGCTTTACGCCTCGGTCCGCCACAGTCCGCATTCTCATTGGACGGGAGCTCCCCAAAGAGGCTCGCTATTGGCTGCTCGCGCTAGGTCACGCCCTTCGGCCACACGACTCATTTAAAGAGACAGACAGGGTGCGTGCGCGTGCGTCTCGAGTGGAGCAGCGAGCGGCAGAAGGAAGGGCATCACGTGTCTTCGGGGGAGCTTGGGTTCGAGTAAGTTCTTCTTCATCAATAGGTTCACCGTAATCGTGCCTCATGCAGCCACATATGGAGCGTGGAGTTGGACTGCTCTTCTTTTAGCCAAGGAAGGAGGAAAACTTGAAAAGCGCCGGCTGAACAACTTGGGCCACTAGTGTAGTGACTGACTTGTGACGTGTGTCCAGCATCACCATCCATTGCCACTCTGTCACTGTCACTGTTTCACCTTCATTGTGCAAAATAGCCGTCTACCTGGGTAAAATGAGATGGCGTGGGCTAAGGCAAATGAACGTGATTGGCAGAGCGCGAGCGACAGTGTCACTGACCATTAACCGTGAGTGACTCCGTTTTAATCAAATAAGAGCGAATTAAACATTGCAGGGTGAGCACTTCCACAAGGCCCAGCGTGTCATGTTGGGGGCTGCAAGTGTGACGCTCCGCTTCGCCGCCAGGAACAGGACCGCGATGCTGTTGCCGTTGCTAGGCGTGACGTCGCTGCTGGTGGCCATGGCGACGGCTGTCCCGGCCCAGGAGAAGCGAGTCCATCGCCACGGTGACCTGAGCGACCACGTCCACGACGACACGCAGGGCTTTCAGTACGACCACGAGGCCTTCCTGGGCAAGGAGGAGGCCAAGACCTTCGACCAGCTCACCCCGGAGGAGAGCAAAGAGAGACTGGGGTAAGTGGCGTCCCTCGCACCCCGTGGGCCCGGGGGCCGTCCCCCTCCCTTCCCGCGCACGCCCCCTGCATGGTTACGTCCACTTCAGTTGCGTTGCGTCAGGCGCTCTTGCCAGGGACCGATAGGATCACGTCTCCTTCCGTGCTCTGTTCCGTGGTCACGGTGCGCGCTAACGCTCGTGCCCCCTGCCCTGTGACAGGAAGATCGTGGACCGCATCGACACGGACGCCGATGGCTACGTCAGCCACGCGGAGCTGCACCACTGGATCAAGCACCGGCAGAGGAGGTACATCGAGGAGAACGTGAACAAGCACTGGAAGGAGTACGACCTCAACAAGGACGACATGGTGGCCTGGGAGGAGTACAAGAACACCACCTACGGCTACTACTTGGGTGAGAGCAGCACTGCAGCCATGCCTCATGTACTTGCCTTCATTTGTTTGGCGAAATTGACCCATCAGGTGAACTCCCTCTGTGAGGGGGTCGATTAGCTAGCTTCTCCTACAGAAAAATAAGAATTGTGAGTTTCTGGGCAAAAAGTCACGTAACATTAGTTAAAATACCAAAATGAAATGTGTTTTTATCCCTGAGAAGGATATCCTTAGGGATTGTTATTTGTAGCTTGGCCTTTAATGGTACGCTGCCATTCTAGTGCGCATGAGGCAGGGTACAGCCTGGTTAACTGGGACACACCGCGATCACCTGACTCAGGGATGCTGGTGGCATAGCGGAAAAAACTGTCTGCGACATAGTGCCCGTAAGGAAAGCGGTCAGACGGAGACCATGAAGGACAGGAAGCGCTTGGCTTTGGGTTTGTGCCAAAGTGTCTGATGATAGGAGCCGTTGGGACACCCTGCTGCATGAGGGACGCGGGAGTACGGAAGGGTTCTCGAACCCTGAGTAAATATTTTCAGCAGCACGTTGCACGCCCTTAACTAAGACCCCCCCTCCCCCCGGTCACGGCCTGTTTGCAGACGAGGAGTTTGACGACGTGGACGACAAGGCGAGCTACAAGGCCATGCTCACCCGAGACGAGCGCCGGTTCAAGGCGGCCGACGGGAACGGCGACGGCAAAGCCACCAAGGAGGAGTTCACGGCTTTCCTGCACCCTGAGGAGTTCGACCACATGAAGAACGTAGTGGTGGCGGTCAGTAGGAGCGGAGTGGGCGCCGATTCCATCAACGGCACGACTGCAAACACGGGCAGTTCCTTAGCCGCTTCGACACCTGGGGTGGGCAGCCAGGCTCAGGGGGCACAATCTTACTCTGACCTTCCGCCTGCAGGAAACCGTGGAGGACATCGACAAGAACGGGGATGGCCTGATCAACCTGGACGAGTACATAGGTGAGACCTCCGTGCCGCGCGGAGCCGCACCTCCCGATCTGCAGCCGGACAGAGCGCTGACGGCCTGCGTCCCCCTTAGGTGACATGTTCAGCCCCGAGGACGGAGAGAGCGAGCCCGAGTGGGTGCAGACAGAGAAGAAGCACTTCTCCGAGTTTCGGGACACGAACAAGGTAACGTAACGTTGCTCTCGGGAGCTCTGGAGCAACTGCAGGTGGGACACGTGTAACGGAGGAGCGTCGCCTCACCTCGTACTCAGGTCCAGCGGCAGGACCCTTGACGCACTCTTCTCCCCTGCCAGGACGGGTTTCTGGATGCCAGCGAGGTGTCCAAGTGGATTCTGCCAGGAGAGGTGGACCACGCGGACAACGAGGCCCGGCACCTCATCCACGAGACGGACACTGACAAGGTACAGCGCCACCCGCCCTCGCGACACGCTCCTCCTCGGTTGTCCGTACGAGGTCCCGCCTTAGGGTGGTCGAGCGTATGGTCCATCGCAGCCGTCCTGATCGAACAGAAGGTCTCTCTGTCCTGTGAGGGAGTCTCTCCAGCTTGTTAGCATTAACAAGACTGCTAATTCACTGAGTGGTTTTAATTCTAACCAGCTGTAAATCTTCTCCTGTCTTTCTCTCTCTCAATCGCTCACGGGGGCTTCCGGCACTCTTTCCCTCGGCCTCTCCACTTGCCTTCCGCGAGCAGGACGACCGCATCACCAAGCAAGAGGTCCTGGCCAATTGGAACATGTTTGTGGGCAGCCAGGCGACCAATTACGGGGAGGACCTCACCAAGAGACACGACGAGCTTTGATGATGTCACGTGGGAGGGGCGGGGGGGCTCCGAGGCTCCGAGGGGGTGGGCTTTATGAGTCATTTGGCATTTATGTTGTGTGGCGGGTGGTTTTTTGGAGCTGTGTCATCATAATAATCAAGATTTTGATGATGGATATGATACTGATGACTGTGGGGGGAGGTCAGTGAAGGGGCAGAGTTTCACCTGAAGAAATTAGTGTATTTATGGTGAATGCTGAGCTGTACTTGGTGCAGCCAACACAGTATTGTTGTCATGGAGATGGTATTCCCAATGATGACTGCAGAAAAAAAAAATCAATAATTTCTTTGGTTGACACGCCGCACCAGAAGGTTCCAGAAATGGACTAATTTATGGGTGACTCTGGGAAAGTACCATCATAAAGCACTCTTTACTACAGTAATAATTACACTACACGGTATGAGTAAGCCATTAGCAGGGGTTTACCATGATTTACTATGCACTAGTACAGTGAGAATTCATCCATAAGGTGCCTGGGGGGGTGTATTTATACAAAGTGAAAAGCACAGATTTCTTTGCTGAGTACGGTCAGAACACACTGTTTACACACACCTGTGTGCTCAGGCCGCGCAGCAGTAGGGGCTCACAGGTCACGCTGGACCATGTCACACAGACACACACGGACAAATGCAGACGCACACAGACATACACACACGGGAGCAAGTGAACGGCTCATGCGTGCTCTTCCAACACGACCACGGCTGGGACCATGTGAACTCGTGAAGAGATGTGGCTCATTTCCACCCTTTTTTTTTACACAGTTTTAATAAAGCCATATAAAGCTTCTCTTTCGTACACTGCTTTTCATGTCGCACTTCTTTGCCTCCATGTAAATTGTGACTTTGTTTGGTACTGACGGCGGGTCGTTTTCATGAGTAGTACAGAGGAGCGCAGTACACGCGTGTGACAGTGCGGGCGAGACACTTAGTGTCTGTTCCCCGGGACCACTGATGTCCGTCCTGGTTAGGAACTTAAAGTATGTCTGAGCTGTGTGTGACCAGGGTGCTGTTGGAGGGCAATTCCTGTAAATAACCTGATGGCACCCAATGAAATCTCAGGTCAGACCTCAGCAGCACCCGCACCCCATGGAGCTGTACCTTGGGGGACACGCTGTCCGCTGCGCTCGTGTCCATGTCTGTTTCCATTCTGCCTCTGTCCAGGATGGTCGCCTGTCTCTGGACGAGATTGTGGACAAAGCCGACTTCCTGTCCATCGGCACCCTCACCGACTTTGGGGCTATGATGTCCAGGAGCCACGACGAGCTCTGAGCCGCTGAATGCATGCACCCTGCTCACTGCTGCACCGTCAAATGCCCATACCATAACATATTGTACAGCAGTTAAATTATGAATTAATGTTTTACCTTTTGACGGTGACTGTGTTTGTGACTTCAATACACCAACATGTCGGTGTTACTTGAAATAAAGTTTCTTTGAAACGTGACAGCGAATTCGGTGCCGTCTTCCCAGGCAAACTGGGCCTTCGGTGGAGATTCACACAGACAAAAGGCAGGAGGACGCGACGCCTGAACGCGAGCGTTCCCGAGCCCAATGTGTCACACGCTCACACGCACGTCACCCAGGTGGCCCCTGGTTGTGTGTACACAGCAAGATGACTCTGCTGGTGACATGGCCTCGAGGTCATCCTGACACCGGGCACTGTCCAAACGCTCCACTGTGTCCACACGTCTCACTGTGTCCGCAGGCCAGCAGTAGAACCATGTTTTTGGCCCACCGTGCCGGTTACAAACAGAAGGACGACGGGTCAAAGGACATGAGCAGCCGGGGCGGCGCGGCCAGACAGAAGTCCACCTGATGTCCCTGCGTAAGTCTCCGTCACACCTGTCACGCAGCGCGTTCTGCCACATGCCCGCCATGTACCATGGCAAATCGCTGAAAGGACAGCGAAAGGACCTCGTTGTCAGTGACTGTGAACACATATCGCTCTGTTAGTGTGTGGAGTCACACCGTAACTCCCAGCACTTTTATCCTCAAATGGTGCTGGAACTGTAATCAAATCATCATGTTCCGTAACATGATGCATGTTGCATTTATTACTAACACAGGGAAATGAAAAGAAGAGACAAAACAAACTGGAAAAGCTGGAGACAAAAAGATAAAGTGCACTGTTTTAAAACGGACCTATTTTATTTTTTTGTATTCTCCTCTCGGCAAAGCCATCCAATTGCCTTCTTTAAGACTTTGTGTAACTCATGTGAGTATGGTTAAAACCTTTCACTCCACAGTAAAGTTATTAAACCTGAATACACCTTTCAAAAGTGTCTAAGTGTGTAGTTCTCTCACTTCTCATAACTAAGAAAGAAATGGGATAACAGGAGAAAACGGGGGGAAACGGGATTCCCTGGCGGCTGCCTCCTCCGGGGCCACATGGTGGCGATGGGGCCTCAGTGTCCACCTTCGAGAGCTCGGGCTATTGTTCTGCACAGGCCAAAAGAGACGCATGCACGGAGGAGGTTAAAGTCATGCCGTTGTGGGCGCAGGTCATGCATGAACAAGCTTGCAAGTGTTCACTGCTGCGTCAGATTAACCGTTGAGAGAAGAGAAGGGAAGAGAAGAGAAGAGAAGAGAAGAGAAGAGAAGAGAAGAGAAGGGCTTACTTGTAGAACGTCCCTGTGAGCTCATCCACATAACCACCTGAAAGAAGCGCAACAAAAGTTGGTCGCACTGTTCATACGTGTCACGGTGAGATAAATTAGTGTAATTACAAAAGCTTCAAAAAATGTGTTCTTCACATACTGACGGGTTAATGGCGCGTTCATTTGTTCCGCACCAATGTACCGTGTAACGTTTATAAGAGAACTTCTTTTTTAGTGCTCTGTTTTCTTCCATTCATAATCAGTAAGGGCCTTTCAGCTGTGCGAGAAACTCTGGAATCACAACAGAGCAAAGAGGCGTCTAATTTTTTAAAGTCCCTTTCGGCATCTTTTACCTCATCGTCGACTCTGCACGTCTTATTTCGCACAAGTGCTTCACTGATCAGTCCAGTTAATGTGTTTTAAACTGAGTTTTTCACCTTTTTTTCAACTCGGCAGGAGCTTGAAAGCCACACAACAACTGAAGCGCTCCTTTTAACCGCTGGCGTTTTATAGGAACTCGTTTGGAAGTAAACTAACTGCATAACGCGAAAGAAGGAAAGAAAGAAAAAGCGGTCGCACCGAGGGGTTAGCCTGTTGTACGAAAAGGCCACAGAAACTGTATGTTCAGAAACTGTTGTGACCGTTTCGCGCTCTACGGGACACCGCGGCGCTATGAGGGCTGAAGAGAAATGTTGTGCGACGGTTGAACGTTCGCTCTTCACGTACCTGGTTTGCAGACTGTGTCGCACAGCGCTGGGCACACGTGGCAGAACTTGCACATCTGCGAAAAGGAGACACGCGTGACACCCACGAAGCAGCGGAAGAGCAGCTAGCTAACAGCAGCCAGCTAACGGTAGCATGCTAAGGGCAGCTAGCGACCGCCAGCTCGCTCACGACGGCAGGCCGACAACATCTAGCTAAGAGCAGCTAGCTACAGCAGCGAGCTGAATGCAGCTGAAGAACTGCCGATGGACCCCGGGTTAGGTGTCCGAAAAGGAAAAAGACAGAGCCAAAGAGCAATTCAGAGACGAGCCCGGCTAACCGCGTGCGCGACCGAGGCTTGCTCGCAGCACCACGCTAAGGATAGAGAAACCCAGCTGGCCGACAGAAGAGGCTTTCCAGCAGCAGCTGCTTTGCAGATAAGGTGTCAGTAAGACAATAAGAAAGGTAGCTAAAGAGGAACTCGCTAAAAGAGGAGGGTTAGCTACAGGTTGTCTAACGGCGGCTAACGGCGGGCGGCTCGGTGCTGCGCTGCGGCCTGTCGGGTCGCAGCGGCTCACGTTTGACACTCACGTCGCAGTGCTCGCAGTGAGGTGCCTTGTCGCCCTCCTTGCACGGACATTTGTCGCAGGTGTCACAGTGCTGCAGGACGGGGGCGAAAGACGGACGGAGAGACAGACAAAGAAATTAGTGGCACTCGTGAACGTGGACACACAAGGGCTTTCAAAGCCTCTTTGCAAGGTTTACCTCGCAGAAGGAACAGAAGCTGCACAGAGACCCTTTGTGGTACTGCCCCTCGTCGTCGTCGTCGTCGTCGTCGTCGTCGTCGTCGTCATCTGGAAAAAATTGTTTTGGTGACATCTCCAAGTGTGTGTGGATGTACATTATTCAAACGGATCTATATATCTGAACAAGACATAATACTCAGATGAATGAAGCTGCAGCTCCGTGGCGTTCAATATTCACAGTCATTTGAGGACAAGGTTAATCTTATTGTGTGAACGTGATAGAAAAATGATATGACTCATTTCTGCAGACACAGGCATCGCTGATTCGGCAGTGCGGGACACACACACACACACGCGCGCACACGCACACCCCATGCACCAAAGCAAAAGGAATTAATTACATGGGCAGTGGCTTGAGATCATTCAATTTATTCCAGTGATTGAATAATATCAAAGTGTTGGTATCATGGTCTTGACAGAAAAAGGCACAGGAACATGATGGATGGGCACGATGGCATCACTACAAGCTTCACCAGATCCAACATCGTTTTCACACATTATATTTGAAACATTAAGACATATCGGCTGGATGTTGTATTTGCCCTGCTCTTTAGCTTTGATCCCTTTCTGTCTAATACAAAGACATGGCTGCATCTCTCTCCTTTGCTTTGTGTGCCTCTCAGTGCAGTGGGGAACGCGGCGGAGAGGAGAACAACGCACTTAGATGGCCCTCGCTGAGCAGTGACGGAGGTGACAGGGGTACGAACTGGAACGGCAACACGGCCCGGTGGCATCACTCAATCCACCGGTCAGCGAACAAGTGCTGAACCTCCAAACGGGCTAAAGACTGCTTTTGCCAAAGACTATTTTACCCAGTGATTTAAACAACATTTCAATAGTTCATTTTTTCAAAATAATAATAATACTAATAATAATAATATGGTCTAATTGAACTGAACCTGTTGTACAAATGATGACTCAGAAGAAGACCTGTCCAACAATTTTCACAGTTTTACAAATGCAACATGTCTGTGTGTGTTGAGACATGGTTAAGTACAAATTACAGATTCACAGTCAAAGAGCAGTACAAGGATTTCGAATTAACACATCTGGATATCAGAGGTGCGTCTAAGTAACAAATGATGATGAAATAAAGCGTACCGGCAGAGAAAGAGAGAGAGACTGAGAGACACACAGAGAAAGAGAGAGAGGAAACTTTTGGTGTTCAGTGTAAAAATGTCCTCAGCTACCTTGTCATGCAGACCCCCACCCCTCCCCACCCCTCCCCTCCCCTCTCCTCTCCTCTCTCATCCCTTCTGCAGCTCACTGTCTCTCTTTCTTTCATTTCCAAAACTGACAGAAGTAATGAACATAACAAAATGAACTTTTTCCAGAGAAGACATGAGGAAAATGGGAACTCATTGATCAATGGTCAGGCACATATTGCATTTGGACTTTTTCTCTTTTGTTTGCCATTGTAGTCCCAAGTTCATATCTAGGTAGGACTTCAACAGTTCAGTTCCAGTTGTGCAGCCCAAATTCCAGAGAGCTCACTTTTCTATTTTGTAGGGAAGAAATAAAGAGAAAGTCAGAGACAGTGAGAGTGACGGAGGGAAGGAGACCTTCATGTCAGGATGACTTTCAAGGTACTGCAAAGCAATGGCTGGACTAGCACAGGAAGGATGTGACTGGTAGCGAGGTAAGGAGAAAGAATAAATATACAGCAGCATAGCAACCACCCCGCAATTAATTTTTTCCCAAATAGCTCATGAGGAAAAGCAGGCTATAGATCCAGGACAGACGAAGAAAGGTGGAGGTGAATGGTTTATAGGGAAGACTGGAAAAAATGTGAATGAAATATCTAATTACCTTCGTCGTCGTTGTCATCATCATCATCCTCATCATCGTCATCATCATCATCATCATCCTTATCATCGTCATCATCGTCATCGTCGTCATCGTCGTCATCATCGTCGTCGTCATCGTCATCATCGTCGTCATCATCGTCGTCGTCATCGTCATCATCGTCATCATCATCGTCGTCATCATCCTTATCATCGTCGTCGTCGTCATCGTCGTCGTCATCATCGTCGTCATCATCGTCGTCGTCGTCGTCGTCGTCGTCATCGTCGTCATCATCGTCGTCATCATCGTCGTCATCGTCATC
Organism: Scleropages formosus; assembly: GCF_900964775.1. NCBI lineage: Eukaryota > Metazoa > Chordata > Actinopteri > Osteoglossiformes > Osteoglossidae > Scleropages > Scleropages formosus. The sequence goes on along the minus strand of NC_041813.1, from coordinate 32,336,244 downwards.
ATCGTCGTCATCATCATCGTCGTCATCGTCATCATCATCATCGTCGTCATCATCGTCGTCATCGTCGTCATCGTCATCATCATCATTGTCGTCGTCGTTGTCATCTTCACCTGCATGTGCTACATGGTCATCATCATCATCATCACGGTGGTCTTCACTGTAGCCTGCTTCCTGAGCTTTAGCCCCTGGAGCCAGAGGGGTCTGGAAGGAACAGAGCAGAGCCAGCAGGAGCCCCAGAATCCAGGTCTTGAAGGAAGCCATGGTGGATCATGGGGTGCAAGAGAGCACAACAGTCCGGCACGTGCACCACAGGCAGTGCTGTCAGCTATTCCTCCAGCAAGGGCTTTTGGGAGAGCACACACGTCGAAATAGAGAGAATACGAATATTCCAGGAAAATCCGCCTCACTTTCGACCTTCCTCCGTCCCGAAATCAACAAGCTACTATCTGGAGAAATGGCACAAGCTGAAGGAGCAATATTCCCACCCGTTCCAGGTAGAAAATGCAATATGAGGTAGCCAGTACTCGGCGGCTGGTGGCCGTGACACCGACCCGACCAATATGAACCAAAGAGCAGAGAGCAGGACTGAGGTAAGATTAGAAGCTGGGGCAGTTTGGATGACTGACAGGGGCAAATGCGGGTGACTCTGGATACGATATCCTTAACCCAACTGAGTGCGGAAGAAGATGGATGGGGGGGAGCTTGAACTCTCACACCAAGCTCAGATTCAACTTTCAGCAAAGGTAGTAGAGTGGGAGGGGGAGCCAGCAATGACCATATCCTATCGATGAGGGCAGAGATGGGGTGGGGCCAAAGAAGAGAAGATGGGGCCATGAAGGCCATATCGAGGAGTTCTCAAGCAATGAGGACAGGGTGAAGATGCAGAAGGACTTATTTAAGAACACGATGCACAGAAACACGCACGCACGTACGGGCAGATGGGCACACGTCCCCACTTGAAGGAAGCCTCACAGCACGTTGCCAGGACGGAACAGTCCTGCACGGGGGAGCAATTCTTTTATAATAACGGAGAAGAAGATGCTGCTGCTCATCCAGGCAGACCCTGGGAGTTGAATGTCTGTTTCTCAGCCACTGCTCCACCCGCACTTATGCAGTTTGCAGTGCGCTCTGGGAAATGCCTTCATCAATAATGACGGTTATCAGACCCACGGACAGCCACGGTTTCAGAGACGAATCTCAGCCCTGGGCTGCGATGACATGTCACAGACCAGCTTTGACCGCCAGCAGCCCACCCTACCGCACCAAAACAGCTGAGTGTGACGGGAGGAGGGTGTGTCGGGGGGGCGGTGTCTATTTAAAGGCCCCCTTTTCTCCAAGTCAGTGTAATACGACCTTCCCTTGGTGCCTCTGGCAGCACAACCCCGCACTGTCCATTCCAGCTCCCCTTTCCTCCCCGCCAGAGCCCCCCTGCAGCCGTGCCGGCGTCGCCTTCTCCTCTTACCATCTTCCGCTCGGAACCTGCCCACCCGTGGTCCTCTTACCCTATTTCTCTGCGTTCCTCACTCAGAAGCTGCCCACAGATCTCCAGAGCCCTGCATTTTTCCCAGCTTTGATGGGACTACACGAGTGGGACAGACAGCTGCGCTGAAGACCAGTATGCCTGAAAGGGGCAGTGCTGGACACATGGTCTCTGATGGGTTTCACCTGCAGAAGCACTTAACCCCAATGTGTGTGAGGACAGTGACTGGTGTGGACTCGCTGGGGAGAGACTGTAGGACAGAACGGTGGACAGTAGGTCTGTCCCTCCAGCCAAGCGCTCCAGTGAGCAGAAGACCTTGGTCCACTTGATCTTCAAGCAGCTGTAAGGTTCCCGCTCTTCCTGATGACAGCAGCAGGCTGAATCGGGATGTGTGCAGGGTTACACAATCGGCTCCGTGTCTCCACCTGTCTCCCGCTCTTTCCATGTAAGGTTGAGGCGAGAGGGGGCAGGAGACGCGGGGCGGGGAAGGGCACACTTTGAGCAGATTTGAAACGGATTCGTTTTCAGGACTTTTTTCAGGGCTGATATGATTTCTAAATATAATTGTGCTTCCGCGAGCTTTTCCTTGAGGTTCACTTCCTTTCTCTCTCTCTCTCACACACGCTCTCTCTCTTTCTCCAAACACTCAAAAGACCACGCTGCCGTTGGACAATCAGCGAAGACAGACATCCACATGAGAGACGGGACAACCGGGACTGTGCAGCAGGAAACGCACTGCAACACAGTGACACACAGAGACAAAAAGGCCCAATTCATACCACAGTCATTTATTTAATTTCAACAGTCTGGTGAAAACATCTAGAAAAGAGCCATTAAAAAATGTGCAAAAGGTCGCGGTCCTAGTCATGGTGTGTCCTCGGGTCATGCTGGACCGCCGCCGTGGTGAGGAGCGACCGCGCAGGCAGCTCAGGAGGAAGGAAGTAACTCTGAAAACACAAGAGGAAGTGGCAGGGTGAGCACACAGGCCGCAGACAGACTCCCAGTCGCCGGGAGAAGGGAAAGCAGAGCCAGGCGGCCCAATCCAGGCTCGATATGGAAGAGAGCGACGAGGCCGCACTGGCCGAGGCGGAACGGACCTCGGTGGGCTGGCGGAGGTCGCGTGGACCTCATCAGGTTACTCTGAGATAGTGCCTCCACGAGCCAGGACAGGGCGCTGGAGCAGTACTCCAGCTGGAAAAGACAGCAGGCGCAGGGTTAGGACAGCACCGCACCGAGACGGAACGCCGGCGTTCACCACGCTCGAATCCAGGTCATATCGGTTTGCTTTTGGGCACGCGGCACCGACCTCGGACTCCATCTGTCTGAGCCTGCGGTCGTGGTCTCGAACCTCGGCCATCTGCTTTAGAACGCTGTCCACCCTGTGTTTAAAAAGGAAATAAAAAAACGACAGCGGTTAGTCGTCCGTCTGCCGTAAATCATGCGTGGCCCATCCCACAGGAACACGAGACACGAGACAGACACGCGATGAGGATGGGATGAGAAGAGGTTTACTTAGAGGAGGTGCGCTTGAGCCTCTCCGAATCGCTCTCTCTGTGCCTCTTGTTCCGAGCCACCAGGAAGTTCTCCTTCTGGACGGCCTCCCACGTCATCAGCCGGCTGGCCGCCCGACTGCTTAGGTTCAGCTCTGGACGGCGGGACAGAGGACACGTTGCTTAGCAACCCTGGTGGCAGAGAGGTGATGCCCCTGGGTACTGCTGAGCGCTACTCTCCTGCACATGACTGAAGCTCCGACCACATACGCACTGAATAAATGGGCGGAGCCTGTGCCCGGTATCCCCACCCGCTCCTGCTCCTGCTCACCGAAGTGCTGGATCTTGCGCGAGGGCACTTTGCGGATGTACCTCTTCACCAAGAGGTTTATGTGGGAGAGCAGGATGAAGGGCGGTGCGAGCGAGGGCCGCGAGTGGTACTCGGCGATCAGGTTGTAGCGCTGGAACTTCCAGTAGATGTCACTGTGCTCCTGCACCTTGGAGAACGTGTAACTGGGGGAGGGGCCCGGTGCGAGAAAGGAATACGTTACCGAGACAGTACGAGCGCTTCCCTGGACCGTGAACGTGCCGCGGTGACGGAAGCCACGGGCAAGAGGGAGGGGAGCACCTGAACATGGCGATGAGCAGGTTAAGCAGCAGGATGTTGGTGACCAACAGGCAGACCACAAGCAGCACAATGACCAGCCAGTTGGCGTAGGGGTTCACGCAGGGCTCTGACCCCATCTCGATGAGCGTGGTGTTGTGTGTGCAGTTTTGCTCATCTTTGCGTGCCTTCGCCACTAAGCAGGGAGACCGTAAAAGACACACAGCGTCACCCATCGAAGCGCTCAGCAGCGCCGACTGAATCTGTGTTGTACGCTGCCGGCGGCTTCTATGGCAGCACGATTATGGAAAAAGACACAAATGGGTTCAGACAAAGACAGATGCACACTCACGCACTCACACACGCTCATCTGCGCTACACACACGCACACGCGCACACGCACACGCAGAGTGAAATACCATCTATGTCCTCCAGTGGTATCTGGCCAAATATGTGGAGATAAGGCCTGTAGAACACCCTCCTGAGGACCCAGTCTGGGCGGGAATCGTAGGTATACAAGAGCGCCTGATTGGCCACTCCGTAGGCCACGAGCCACACCCCCAGGAAGAAGAGGAAGAAGAAAATGTCCTTCATCTGCAATGTGGGCAGAAGGAGAGGAACATGAGTAGGAAGGGTAGTGCCGCACCTGTGGTGAAGTGCAACATTTTCTAAAATGTTGCTAAAATGTCCAGCTGCGTCCCTGAAATAGCCAGGTGGAGACAGGTCACCATGAGTGTGTGCAGCACCACCACCAGACACCCTGGCCCTCACCATCTTGCCCACGATGATGATCTTCGGTCCCAGCTGCTTGTGGACGGCGAAGATGTGGATGAGTCTCAAGGTGAAGACCATGTAGTCCAAGCACATCACGGCCCGACCAAATTCGTAAGAGCTCCTGAACATCCTGGCCGGAGGCAGAGACAGGGATACGGTGGAGAAGCAAGCGGCTCATCGTAGTCACGCACACGCACACGCACACGCACACGCACACCCGCGCATGCACACACAGGTGAGCAGGAGGACAGAAGTGACTCCCTGGACACCCATCTCCCAGGGGAGGTGCCGCCATACCTGCAGCACAGTCCCAGGATGAAGAGAACAATGGCCGTGAGGTCAAACTTGTTCCACATGTCTTGGATGTACATCCTCATGCTTTGGACCACGGTGGCGTTGCCCAGAAATAACGTCTGAGGGAGACAGAGATGGCCCTCAGCTCACGGAGACCTGTGCATGCTTGTGTGCGTGTGTGTGCGTGTGGCCCCACCTGCCGCAGCTCTTCACAGACGAGGGTGAAGACCCAGAAGTAGAGCACCAGCTCCAGAGGGGCGGGGCCTTTCGGGGGCGGCGGCCTGAAGTCAATCAGCAGGATGTAGGCAAACAGGACGAGGAACAGGAAGTACATGAGCACGTTGCCGAGAAACGACGTGACGGGTGCGAACCAGAACCGCCGCCAGCGGGTCACCACAAAGGGCCGCTTTACCGAGGACCTGTGGGACTCTGGGGACAGTATGCGGGTGTCAGTGCAGCCAACAGCAAAGGGTGTATCCAACAGCTCCAGCCCACCCCTCAAAGAGCCAGCAAAGTGCTCGAACGCTGAGTCGAGACAAACATCTACGCACTCGGGTCAGCTCATCAGACCCACCTTTAGGTGTCTTGGTGAGAGCAGTGTGTTCATGAGCCTCTTCGTCACTGTGACAAGAGTGAGAGTGTAAGCGCAACATCATCTGCCACGTCCTGAACACACACACACACACACACACGGCGAGGGGGGTGTTACATGTGCGTGATGTCACCCATGGAATGGAGAATCTCTGCTCCCTCCAGGCTGTCGCTGTCTTTCTTGTGAGAAACCTTCTCGGCTCTGGGCTCCTCCTCCGGCTCCCTGAAAGACGGAGCTGCCGTCACTCGAGCCGCAAGAGCACCCTGACCGCTGAACCGCAATGCAGTCCTGGCCCGAACCCTAACGTTTAACCCTGAAGTTGACCTTGCGAAGAGCAGCGAGCAGATGCGTGTGCGTCACTGGCTGTGCGCCCAACTTGACAGTCACACTGAGCACGAAGCGGGAACCCATAAAAGAGCGGGGATACGCACATCACTCGGCACGTTCTCTGCTTCCTCATATAGAGCCGTAGGAGCAGGAAGCACTTTTTAACACGCTTCCCCAAACAGTGCCGTTAAGCTCAGCCGATGTTAAAATGACAACAATCTGCCACCTCCACGAACTGCTCTTCGGTTCCCACTCCTGATCTATTCGTGCCATGAGGACGTCCTCAGCTGTAAACACTGTGGAAAGGAGTTGAATTAAGACGGTCCTCCGTTCCTGTTGCGCGTGGGTGCCCCTTACCGGCAACCGTCGCCTCGACGTATCGTTCCGCAAAGAGTTTGCGTTCACTCGGCGCAAGACAGAAACGCTACCGGACGAAATACGTGAATTCAAGGCGAGTTTTTCCCCCGAGCAGCACGAAGAGACAACGAAGATGTTTTCCTCACGTCCATCAAAAGAAATCACTTGGGAAGGCAAAAAGACGTCGCGTGCATTTCCGACGCCTGCTGCAGCGACAGCGAAGGGGCCGGAGGCCGCGGCAAAGACTCACCGGAAGGCGATGAGGCTCGTGTACACGAGAGGCGGTACGAAGAACGTGACGACGAGTTTCCACACCTCCGTGTTCCTCTCCATGTCGCCCCACCAGATCTGAGAGAGCAAAGACTGAAAGGCGAGGCCGAGTCAGGGTTCGTAGTACGTAGCACAGCCTCCGCGTCCTCCACACGCACCACTGAGGTCACGCACCTGCACGCCGTCGTGGCTGAAGAAGAGGCGAGCGTCGGCGGAAATGGCCATCTGGAGACACGTGGCGCCGCCCCACATGACCGACTTCTTGATGAGCAGCTTGAAGGAGCGACTCTCGCTGCTCTGGTAGCACTCGCTGAACACGTCTGGAGGGGGGCACAGGGCAGTGCCGTCAGGGGTTCCCACCCCCCGTCCTGCAGCCACTAACCCCCTCCCCAAACTCCCACCCTGCTGGAAGCCCCCCAATCCCCCTGCTCACCATGGGCCAGGTTCTCGAACTTCTGCGCAAGCTCCTTCATGGACAGCTTCGTCTCCGTCTCGCTCTCCAGCTTGGACAACTCCCGGAGGAGGTAGCAGCCGCACAGGGCGCTGAGCACGGACTCGCCCGCCTGACACACGGGACAGGGACGAGGACACGGGTGTGAGACGGGACGGGACGGGACCACTCGGGAGGACGACGCCGGAAGACGGAAGTCCGAGCCGCCACTGACCATCTCCCAGAAGTAGACGGCCATCTCCGGGCGGTTCTGCAGGACGGCCCAGATGAAGAGCGACACCCAGGGGGATCGGCAGCGCCGGCTGCGGTACGAACACTCTCCCAACAGCAGCTTGTTCACGTGCTGGAGGAGGGTGAGGGGTAGGATGGGTTCGAGTCATTGGACAGACAGAAAGGCCCTGACAAGTCAACTGAGAATGGGAGACAGCATTTTGCGTGTGTGCGTGTGCGCACCTGATGATGGCGCACGATCCCAGTGTACGTGCCCCACGGTACTCTTTGCACCGCAGAGAGGCCCCCGTTACCTTCATGGACTTCCTGGTGCTCACGCCCAGCTCCACGTCCAACACGTGGTAGTAGAACGGCTGACACATGTCCCCTGCGAGGTCCAGCAGCACCTGGGAGACCTGGGCGAGGAGAACGCGGCGTGACTTCGGTGCACACGAAGAACAGCCCGCTCTTACCCGCTTGGGTTACCCAAATAGCGCAGTGCGACACACACTTGTCCCTTCAGCCTTACATTCCTCCTCATCATCATCATCCATGTGACTACCAACTAACTGCTTACTGCTTACTGCTCTGAGATCAGGTCATGACCCTTCTGTCCAAAGGTGTTCACACCGATTCACCCATTTACACAGCGGGGTAATTTTCACTGCATCCGTTCAGGGTAAGTGCCTTGATAACCGTCACAACAGCAGGAGGTGGAACCGAAACCTGCAACCCCATGGTGGCGTTGCACGTATTCCTCGGTGAGCGCAGTGTGACCAGCACCCTCCAGCAGCACTTAGTCATGACACAAACAGTCGCTGAACCCCCCCCCACCTCGTATAAACTGAGCTCCTTGGCAGATTTGGGGCAGGCCGTGGAGCTCCGCCAGTCCACGATCTCGCCTCCGCCGCCATCTGTCACCGTCTGGGCGTGGCAGTGGGCGCTGGGGGCGGAGCTGGAGACGCTGAGCCGTTCGCTAAGGTGCCGCTGCAGCAGCGTGTAGATGAGCGAGCTGTCGGACAGCGAGCGGTACAGAGTCTCCAAGCGGCCGTACGTCAGGTACTCTAGGATGTTGAGGCCGTTCTCCGTGAAGAGACGCACAAACTGGGGCTTGTCGTTGACCAACGCGTCCGTCATGGAGTCCTTCAGGTCGTCGTACTGGGGGTCAGAGCGGTCACACCCACAGGGGGTCAGAGCGGTCACACCCACAGGGGGTCAGAGCGGTCACACCCACACACGCACGCACGCACGCACACCTTCCACTGAATGTCCCCGTTGAAGAGCTCGGTCTTGGCAATGTCCACTCGGTTCCACGCCACAGCCAGCTTCAGCTCCTCTGTGTACTCACTGGCGTCGCTGGACACACGCTTGCTGGCTGGGGAAGCGCGAGCAAACACACAAACACACACACACACACACACACACACATACATACATACACACACACATACACACACACATACAGAGAGAGAATGTGAGTCGAGATGACTGGTGCCGAAGGACCCCCTGCTGGCCCAGGGCGGAGTCACAGGGGTTACCTCGAACCAGGGCCTTGAGGAGCACCGTGTCAAAGTCGTCAGGACCCTCTTGCTCCCCGCTGAAGACTGTGATGAGGTCCCGGTTCTGGTAGATGCTCAGAACCTGGGCAACGGGAGCAGAGATGAGGAGAGAAGGTGGGAGGAGCCAAACGGACTGTCCGGAGAGACTAGTGAAACACGGGACAAGTGGACGAGGAGCTGGAGTGTGACACGGGTCAACGGGGTACCGCCGGTCAGCGGGGTAACACGGATGACCGGCGACCTCTCGTCTCTCTCTCACCCTCTCAGTCAGTCTGTCCACCTCCCTCTCCTCCGACGCAGGAAAGTGCTTCTTCACCCTCTCCCGCACCCTGTCGTGCAGCTCTACGCCGGTGCCGTCCGACTCGTCCTCCAGCAGCGCCGAGGCAGGGCTCATGGACACCAGGGCCCCCAGGACGTCACAAATGAAATCCGCCACGCCGCCCGACCCCGCCAGCAGCATCCAGGGGATGGCGGTTCTCAGCGACAGGTCCATGCGCTGCGGGAGAGAGGAGTGATTGTGAGAGAGGGCGGAAATCGGGGTGTCCTTCTCGACCTCTTCATTCGAGGGCAAGTCAACGAAACTGGAGCGTGAGCCGGGTGTCCGGCGGGCGTCCGGCGAGCGTCCACTTGGGGAGCGCGTCCACGCACCTGCAGGCGGCCAGCGGGCTTCTCTGCGTCAAAATGGGATCCGCGGGGGAGCGGCGAGTCGGAAAGCACCGCTCACGGAAAAGAACATAGAGGAGCGTGCGCAGCTCGAACGCACCTGGATGTTGCGGAAGACTCCGGAAAGTTCATCTTGTGCGAAACCCCGGCGAGCGCCGCAAAACTCTGCCTCTGAAGAATCCTCACTTGTTCCGTGTAGCTCGTCTCGCACCTAGTTGACCTTTGCGGACCGCGGTGCCGAGACGCACCCGAGATCGACTCCCTATCGGCCCTAAATCGCTCCTCTCCGTGTCTTTGTTCGGGCTCATACTCTTTCTCCTAGTCGTCACACTTGACTCAAATGTTTTTTCTTTTGTCTTAAGCGTGACAGGTTCATGAGCCCCGACCACGAGGTGGACACGAGGGGTCCGTGCTATTCTTCCACGGTGTCTCAACACAGTGCTATTGTCCATTAGGTGGTCAGTTCACTGCCAGAAGGGGAGTAGGGTGCGGTGGCGCAGTGGGTTGGACAGGGTCCTGCTCTCCGGTGGGTCTGGGGTTCGAGTCCCGCTTGGGGTGCCTTGCGACGGACTGGCGTCCCGTCCTGGGTGTGTCCCCTCCCCCTCCGGCCTTACGCCCTGTGTTGCCGGGTTAGGCTCCGGCTCCCCGCGACCCCGTATGGGGTGTGTGTGTGTGTGTGTGTGTGTGTGTCTCTTCACTTCCAGAAGGGTGCATGTAAGAAGCCCAGTGGCCACTGCTCTGCTTTCCTTCAGCCGGTCAGTCGGAGCTTTTAGATAGGAAGAGTTGAGTCCCAGTGCAACTCTGAGGCTCTGTGTGCTGGACAGCTCCGTAGACAGAGTGCGCTATTGAAGAACAGGTACGAACGAGAGTCTCGGTGCTGCTCTTGTTTACTTCACAAAGACCGCGGTGTTACCGCTGTACGCGAGGCCCCGGTTCGGAAACTCGGTTTGAAATGAGTAAAAGGCGCACGAAAGACACACGGCTTCACCCGCAGCCGCTGCAGAAAGGAGCCTTTTCAGCGTCACTTGTAGTGCGTCTGGAGTCGAAAGAGGAGAAAACGGAGCGCTCGGCGCCGAAGCACACACTTAGAAACACTTGGTGTCCAGGAACAGGGTAAAACAGCTTTTTTCCCACAAACACAAAAAGGAATAAATAAGACAGAATCGCGAGCTGCACTGATACTCCAAACGGGAGTGTTTACTCAGTGTCTCCTGAGCGTCGACGAGGAACGTTTCCATGTTCACGCTGACATTCGGCAACGAACCTTTTATTCACGCTTAGTAGTGCGAGAGACTTTTTCACGTTTGCAATGAATGAGAACGGATCAGAAGCGCTTTGCGCTTTCGAAAGGGAACCCAACGCCCGACTTCTTCACGGGACGCAGCGACACGGGGATCCGGAGTCCGACGATGTTCAATGCGTACAACGCGCCGGGCCGCTCCTCTACACGCTCCGCCGAGCGGTCCGTCTGAGGGACACGCTGCCGGCAACCCGGTCACGGATCATCTCGAAAGCTGCGCGCTCGCCCCGTCCTGCGTTCGGGAAGAGTCGCCATCGGCCGAGCGAGCGTGCCGAACTCACCTCCAGCATGGACGCCTCCCCCGAAATGAGCATGCACAGCACTGGGATCTCGATGCTTCCGCTGCCTGTGAGAGGAGGGAAAGACACACCAGCAACCAGCGCAAGTTCAGGTCATGTCCCATTGTGCTCCAGGTGCTCTCAGGCATTTCTTCACGTTCACAAATTCCCGCGCTCACTGCAACTTCTGAGGCGCCCTGTGAACCACGACAGCCGGAACACACCCGGGACCGAGCGCGAGCCGAGTCCAGGCAAGCGGATGCTGCTCCCGGCCCCTCGGACGTCCATCCTTCGCCGAGACGTGCGCTCTCCTCGAGGCTGGGCTACAACTCACCCCAGATGCCCGTCTTCTGGTGGGAGATGTGGTCCTCCAGCTTGGCCCGGAACCGAGAATCGGCCCCCCGCCGTCCAACGGTGCCATCGTCCACCAGCAGGAAGGCCTGGTAGTTGTTGTCAAGGTAACAGGAGTCCTGCACCGTGTTCTGCACGTAGTACTTGGCTGGGAAGCTGCCCTGAAGGAGGAGGACCGGCGGAACCACAGGAAGTGAGTGGGTGGGGTGTTTGCTGTGGGTGGGTCAGGGAGCGACGGGGGTAACTGGGGGTGAGGGGGTGGGAACTCACCTGTGGATTCACCAGCTGCTGCCGGTTGTGCACTATCCCCCAGGGGGCCACGCCAAGGGCGATCACCTTGTTTCTGGAGAGGGAAGGGGCGGCCGTGGCATGGTCTCTCACGGCCTCACCGACGCACCGGGCCACCCCCTCCCTCAGCCCCGAGGTGAGGATCCAGGCACCTGCGGGGGCACAGCGGTCTCCGGTTAGCCACCACGGAGCCACACGGCCACATCCGGTAACCCGGCGCACAGGGACGTGCTGGAAATCCCTGCGTGAAGCACGGTAAAGCCACGGGACAGACTGCGACAGCGGTCACGCACCATGTCCTCTGGTGGTTCCGCCACCCCTCCCCCTCAGAGCCCTCGGGGTGGTGGTGGTGGGAGGGGGGGGCCACCGGGAGCTGGGCGCGCCGCTTTGGCTGAAAGCCCTATTGTCCAACGCGGAGAAACCAAACCGGATCGACAGGAGGGCGCAGCAGATCCCATCGGCCCCACCGAGCACCATGGAACCTGTTGCGTATCGAGTGTCGTATAAAGCCAGGGATGAGCGTTAATAGGCCACTCTTAATAGTGCCGTGGGTCAGGGTTTGTTTCGCCAAAAGAGTTGTTGCTTCCCCGTGGTTTGGTAAAGAAGAAAAAAAAGAGAAAACAAAATCCATCGTGTCTTATCTTTGTTTGTGTTCGAGCCTAATAAATACATGCGCAAAACACGACGGAACCGTCAGCCGGGGGGGGGCGTCACCGTATACAGGATCAGCGTGCAACCCGAGCGCTCCTCTTTACAAGACGACACACACACCGGTGCACACACGCCATGGGCAGGGGTGCAAGAAGGGGGAGGGGCTTATTACCTGTGCTCTGTGCAGCCTTCACCAGCCCCTGCCTCAGCACCTCTCGAACCCAGGTCTTCACCTTCTCGCAGCCCTCACCCCCCACCACTGACACCACCAGGTTGGGTGGGGGCACATTCCAATGGGTTGTCAGCAGACTGTAGATGACCTGGGGGGGCGTGTCGCAGGACATGCGCAGAAACTAAAGAGAGCGAGAGGTCAGCCGGAGGTCACCGGGTGGGGACACGTCTCATGCAAACAGCTTCCCTCAGAGCTGCCGAGTCCCTCCCGCGCTGGAGAAGGGTCCCGAACCCGTCTCTTTGAGAGCCTCTTCTCTCCTGATCTGCTCACAGCTCCATCAATGAGTCCAACACCATCTGCTGCGATTAACTGTGTATTTGCTGTTTGAATGCTCGCTCCTAGACGAGCTGCTGGAGGGATGTGAACCAGCAATGTGGTGGCGTGTGTCCACAGTTGCGTGTGTGTATCAAGAGCTCTTGTCCGACGTTGTTATAGCACAGCTAATGCGTAGAGGTGAGAGTGGTTACAGCTGCTGCCTTTGGACGCGAAGGTCACTGGTTCAAATTCCACCTCCAGCTGGAGTACCCTTGAACAAGGTACTTACCCTACGTTGCTCCAGTGAAAGTACCCTGCTGTATAAATGGGTAAAAAATGTTGTTGGAAGCGTCAGCTAAATGTGTGCGACCTTGTATTTACCCTGAGTCGCACGTGTCAATGGTGCCGAGTGGAGCTGTTATCGCCATTCAAAGTGTGCGGCGTTGCGTCGCCGCCCTGACACGTGGTAAACCAAAGTAAGTCTGTTATACTACCGCCATGTTCGGTAACATCAGCGTTATAGGTTTTATCCTACGGGTGTGTGTGTGTGTGTGTGTTTCTGTGTTGCCCCCTGAAGCAGTGCTGAACAGCAGAAAATGCTCTTTTAACACACACACACACACACACACACACACACACACACACACACACACTCTCTCTCTCTCTCTCACTGCTGAGATTTCAGCAATGTCCTCCTGCAGGTGTGTGTATGTGTGTGTGCGTGCGCATTCACCTGCATGATCACGTTTGCCCTATTTTGCAGCGCGAGTGTGACACAGCTGTTATGATGCGGTGAGATAAGTGCCTGCAGGGGGTGTGGCGACGACGGCGGCGGGCGACACCCACGTGGCTGCTCCTGCGCCCGGCGCCGGCGAACTCGAGCTCTCCGTAGGCGTCGGTCGGGTACTCGGAGGAGTGCTGCGCGCTCTCCCACTGGCTCACGACGGCTGCGCCGAAGCAGTCGCCCGTGGCGACCGGGCCGTGCAGGTCCTGGGGCCCCCCACACTGACAGGTTGTGCCATTGCTTTGGGGGGTGGGGGTGGGGGAGGGGGAGCTCGGTGAACACGAACACACACTCGCACAGTGTCCGCGAGGGTGTCAACACTAAAACTCAATAGAGACGCACACTAAATGCAGCGACGCCCACCGTGATCTGCCCAGACGCACGCACGCACCCAGGCACACTACAGGACGAGTTAACATAGAGGGTGGGGGCTGGTGGCGTGCACACACGTTACCTGGTCGTGCAGGTGAGAGGTGAGGTTGTGAGAGCACACACTTACCTGGAGGGCTCCTCCACAAAGGACGTACACACTCTCTTCTTTATGATCTTGGGTATCCAACTCTGCAACGACACACACCTTCTCTGAAGCGGCAGTCCAGGTGCGACCATGGCTTTTCCGATGCTTGGGAGGGGAGGCGAGGGGAGGGGATGGGATGAGAGGGGATGGGAGGGGATGGGATGGGGCACGCACTGGGATTCTACTGAGGATGACATCCTGCGTGCGCGTGCGTGCATACACATGTCGGTGCAGGACAGGCTTTTCCTGTAGGACTGCAGATCAACAACACCCCCTTCGAGCGCACAGCGATAAGATCACAAAAGAATACAAAGAATCCTCACTGGGCAACGGGGGACATTTCCGTTTCCACGACGTATCTCACGCTTCTCTCCCACTAAGCGACTCGAGTGCTACATGATGATGATGATGTGTTCACTGACCTCGATCTCACAGAAAATACAAAAAGAAAGCTGTTCGCCACGTAGCTGGATAAGTCGAGGAAGCAGAAGAGACACGACGGCTTCTGTCTCTCTCACACGCACACACTGCACAGAACAGAACAGAACCTTCTTCTGCGTACCTGTGCGTCTCCCACACCTGAACTCACCTGGTCCTTCTCGCTCTTCCGCGTCGCCGCTCTCCCCCCTCCGCTCTCTTTCTCGCGCTCCGCGCTCCTCATGGCGCTCGAGTCGCGCAGGATCGAACCTCCTGGCGCTTCCGTGTCCGCGGAGGGAGCCCGCGAGCAGCAGGATCAGATGGGTGTGAGATCGCGGCGGCCGAAAGGCTTCCGATAAACGGGAGGGCGTGGGTACGCGGCCCGGGGGGGGGGGGGGAGGGAGGTGAGAGTAAATAATGGGCGTGTTCCATACCACAGCGTCGAGAGCGTCGCTCCACTGGGACCAGATGAGATGTTCGCTGGACAGAAGATGCTCCCTCCTCCTCCTCCTCCTCCATTGCGGTACCCGATCATTTGGGGGAAGAGTCCCACCCGACAGCTCTCTCTCTCTCTCTCTGTCGGTGTGTGTGGGTGCGGAGATTTTCCTTTAGAAAAATTGTTTGAATAATTGCTTTTAATTTTTTTTTGTGGATTTTATACTGTTTTGGATGTCATGTTTCCTTTTTTTAATCTGTGTGTTGTATGAATCCTGTTTATAGACGGCGCAAAATCAGAATCATGCGGTGGTTTTGGCATGCCGGGTGGCAGCCTGCTACTTTTCCTGTGGGTGTGTCTTAACCCTTGTATTTACACTTCCATTTATTCATTCAGCAAACGCTTTTGTCCAAAGCGACGTAAATCTCAGCAAAAGTACAATTTGTGCATTGCAGCATTGAGAGACATTGGAGACATAGTTGCAGACATGAAAGTCTCAACCAAACTCAATTTGTTACATGCCACACCGACGTTTTTACACCACTTTCTGGTAAAAAGAGGTTTAAAAGTCCCAGGTTCTTTTTCTCAAAATGGATATTTACGTTTGTCGTTAAATTCTGATGCTTATTTCTCTTCGCATTGGTGAAATAAGATGTTTGGAGAGGTGAGTCACCTCCGTCATGTTGATGTCTTTATAACGAAATGTGAGGATCTTCTTCTATGTTGGAATTTTTGTTTTTCTTCTTATGGTGTTGAAAAAAGTATGGAAAAGGACAAAAAGGGGAACTGCTGCTGCTATCGATCTGTTCTTGGTCACGTATTGCTCGAGACGTACAGGCAGTCCCCGAGTTACGAACGTCCGACTTACGTACAACCCGTAGTAAGAAAGCACCCCGTTTCAAAAAAATATTACTAGGAAGGTGGTCAGGAATCTTGGATAAACTTTTATGCAGCTACTTGCGTGATGAACGAGTGGAAAGAGTCAAAAGAAACAAACTAACTGCACTTCGTCGGCTCGTGCGCGCGTGAACCGGAAGGAGGACAGACTTCCCTCTTTTCCACGGGACTGTGCCGCCCCCCCCTTCCCCTTCCCCTTCCCCTTCCCCTTCCCCTTCCCCTTCCCCTGCCCCTGCCTTCCCCCCCCCTTCCCCTTCCCCTTCCCCTTCCCCTTCCCCTTCCCCTTCCCCTTCCCCTGCCTTCCCCCCCCCCTTCCCTTCCCTTCCCCTTCCCCTTCCCCTTCCCCTTCCCCTTCCCCTTCCCCTGCCTTCCCCCCCCTTCCCCTTCCCCTTCCCCTTCCCCTTCCCCTGCCTCCCCCCCCCCTTCCCCTTCCCCCACCTTCCCCTGCCTCCTCCCCCCTCCCCTTCCCCTGCCTCCTTCCCCCTCCCCTTGCCCTTCCCCTTCCCCTTCCCCCCCCTTCCCCTTCCCCTCCCCTTCCCCTGCCTCCTCCCCCCTCCCCTTCCCCTGCCTCCTTCCCCCTCCCCTTCCCCTTCCCCTACCCTTCCCCTTCCCCTTCCCCTGCCTTCCCCCCCCTTCCCCTCCCCCCCCCTTCCCCTGCCTCCTCCCCCTCCCCTTCCCCTGCCTCCTTCCCCCTCCCCTTGCCCTTCCCCTACCCTTCCCCTTCCCCTGCCTTCCCCCCCCCCTTCCCCTTCCCCTGCCTTCCCCCCCCTTCCCCTTCCCCCACCTTCCCCTGCCTCCTCCCCCCTCCCCTTCCCCTGCCTCCTTCCCCCCTCCCCTTCCCCTGCCTCCTTCCCCCTCCCCTTCCCCTGCCTCCTTCCCCCTCCCCTTGCCCTTCCCCTACCCTTCCCCTTCCCCTGCCTTCCCCCCCCCCTTCCCCTTCCCCTGCCCCTGCCTTCCCCCCCCTTCCCCTTCCCCCACCTTCCCCTGCCTCCTCCCCCCCCCCTTCCCCTGCCTCCTCCCCCCTCCCCTTCCCCTGCCTCCTTCCCCCTCCCCTTCCCCTGCCTCCTTCCCCCTCCCCTTGCCCTTCCCCTACCCTTCCCCTTCCCCTTCCCCTCCCCTTCCCCTGCCTCCTTCCCCTGCCTCCTTCCCCCTCCCCTTGCCCTTCCCCTACCCTTCCCCTTCCCCTGCCTTCCCCTGCCTCCTCCCCCCTCCCCTTCCCCTGCCTCCTTCCCCCTCCCCTTGCCCTTCCCCTACCCTTCCCCTTCCCCTTCCCCTGCCTTCCCCCCCCCTTCCCCTTCCCCCCCCCTTCCCCTGCCTCCTCCCCCCTCCCCTTCCCCTGCCTCCTTCCCCCTCCCCTTGCCCTTCCCCTACCCTTCCCCTTCCCCTTCCCCTTCCCCTACCCTTCCCCTTCCTCTACCCTTCCCCCACCCTTCCCCCTCCCCCTTCCCCTACCCTTCCCCCACCCTTCCCCCTCCCCCTCCCCCTTCCCCTCCCTCTTCCTCTTCCCTTCCCCTTCCCACTCCAGACACTTGCATCACCTCCTTCACTATGACATCAGATTCTCCCCAAGACCTACGTTGTGCATCAACCGACCACCAATCTCACCTGCTCCCCTGTGTACCAACAATAAAGGTCCCACCATTAGGTCCACACACACACACACACACCTCAGTCTCCTGCATGCTCAGTATGTAACACACAAAAACATCACAAATGAAACAAAAGTGGTAATAAATTGATTAGAAAAAGGTTAAATGCCAACGAACATTGGAAAAGTGAACATTAAAGTTTCTTTAATGTTTTTTATACCTACAAACACACACACATTCTCTCTCCATTATACAGTAGTCATTCATTACATAATCATAATTACATAGTCATAATCATTACATTTTAGGGTTAGGGTTATTATTACTGTATTGTTACATTAAAGATGTTTTAGTGTATCCAGAAGTGTTTCTTATTATTATGCATACGAAGGTACACAATATACGATATACTAAGAGACACATTTGACAAACTGACGTTAGATACCCACCGTACCCAGATGTTCCGACTTGCATACAAGTTCAACTTAAAGACAGATTTAGGAACACAACTCGTAATCCAGGGACTGCCTGTACAAGACTTTATATATACTAAAGCTGGGTTACAAGTGAGGGGGCGTGGCGGGTTTGGCCAGGTCTGGGGGTCTGGGGTTTGAGTCCCGCTTGGGGTGCCTTGCGACGCATTGGCGTCCCGTCCTGGGTGTGCCTCCTCCCCCTCCAGCCTTACCCCGTGTTGCCGAGTTAGGCTCCAGTTTGCCACGACCCCCCTCGGGACAAGCGGTTTCAGACAAGGTGCGTGTGTGTGGGTTACAAATCCTTGGACTGACAGCATAGTATCGCGCTGATTGAACCCTTGTTTCAATACATGTTCATAATGAATGGTTGCCTGCCTCCTTCCTTGGCCCTGTCGACTGGAACCTAGTAGTTTCCCCTACCACAGTATACCTTATATATTCACAAACACCAGAAATTCATTTCACCGGTACTTCTGAAGACTAGAATGATCATAATCAGCGTAAACGATGAAGAAAACCAGAAGAAGCAAATAAACCATTTAATCTGTACAAATGGCTGAAAGGTCTTTAAACCAATGTGCATTTTTTTCCTCAGAAGAATGCTGGATTTACCAGTGTAAATGCAATGGAAAGTGAAACAAACGTCCAAAAACTAGGCGCTACAGGATGGGTTCCAACGGACACACACGTTGGTCTCGAGCTGCTGCTCCGCCCGTCGCTTGGGTGTCTCCGGCGGGTCCCGAGTAAAGTGCACTGCAGTGACCCCCACAGTTCAGCGCCGGTACTGCATGTGGGCGCCGAACCTACTGCTATTGACAGTTGCTCGACTGAAAAGACTTCTCCGGTCACTGACTGCTCATCTCCCATCTCCGCTCCTGGATGCTCAGTCATCACTGTTCTCTGGGCAAACAGTGACACTCAATAAAGACATGAGGCAAGAACACGTATGTGAAATCCCTATATTTATATGAATCAACACCCAACCGACAATAAAACCTGTACACAACTGACAAAGTGTGTGTGTGTGTGTGTGTGCGCGCATGTATGTGATGTGTGGGGTGTATGTGTGTCAATGTGTGTGTAGTGTACTTACAGTATGTACAATGTCAGCGTGTTTCTGTATTCCCGGTGTAATTCACAGTTACATTAATTGTGTTTCTGTTGATGCATCTGTACAGCAAGACAAGCGAAAGGAAATCAAACAGCGCAAGTGCGTATGTTTCGTTGGCGTGAACAAGGCCGGGGCTTCGGGGACGAAAAGGCGTAGGACGAGGAGCGCGCAGTTCGACGTCTTCCAGCCCAACGCGGTGGGAACAAGCACAGCTCGTGAAAGCCGGGAGAGCGGGCGGGGCATTTCTGGACGGCATCACGAGGAAGAATGCAGCGCGGCCGGCTCTCTGTCCCCCTCCCGCTCCTCCTCGTCCATCTTCCGCCCGTGCTTCCGGAAGTACTTGTATCTCTGCACGTAGAGCTTGACCAGGTTGCTCACCTTCACCGGGTTGATCTCTCCCGTGCGACTGTGGCAGATCTGAGGGGGGAGAGAAGGCACGTGGGAGACAGGTCAACGCAGCTCCAAAAGCCTGCAGCCCCCGAGGCACACGGGCAGCTCGACTCGTACCTTGTGCACGGCCTTCCTCAGGATGTCCTTGTACTCATCCTTGGTGATGTCCTTGCGCTGGTAGTAGGGCTTGATGGCCAGTTTCACCTCCTCGACAGCCCTCTCCTGGGTGTGTAGCTTCTTTAGGTACTGGGGGACAGGAGAGCACACCACACTTGGCTCAGCACCGCACTGCACGGGGAGCGTCTGTGTGTTTTCGGCACGGCTGCACAGGAACTGCTTTAGGAAACGCTACATTGGGAGTCTGTTCCACCCCATTCTGCTCCGCACTGGAATGGGACGCAAGGAACAAGGTGCCGGCGCTCACCTTGTCGGGGTCTTTTCCTTCACCATCCCATGCAGGGTCCCCGGATACAGCTGTGGGTCCAGACGACGCACTGTGTACGGGCACAGGAGGAGTCTGCGCGCACCCTCCGCCCCCTGACAGGCCAGGATGCATGTGAGAAGGTGGAGTCTTGGTGCAGCCGACCAACGGGAGGGAGCCATGAAGGATAAACTGGCCAGGAGTGGGGGCCGGAGCTGGGGCCACAGATGGTAGAGGAAGAGTCTGGGATGAGGATGAAGACGAAGAAGAAGGGGCAGAAGCGGGCGGCAGGAGCTGCGACTGGCTCTGGTTTGCCTGTGAGAGAATCTAAGAAAAGGCGTAAGAAAAGAGAGAGAGGCTTCACCCAACGTCCACATCATTCAGCGGTGTGCCATCGCTGTCGCAGGGCAGGGGCGTCATTTCTTACCTGGCTCGTAGCTTGGATGAACTCCTGGGCTTTGGCACGACTTGCCAAGTTGGCCTCTTCCATTTTGAAGAGCAGAGCCGTCACTGCGAGGAAAGAGCACAAGAGGCAGACGATGACCTCCCTGATCATTAACAAGCAGTATGCAAATGAACCGCAACTGGAGAGTCAGGAGCTCTGCGAGGGGTTACTGACGAAGGACAGGGTGCGAAAGAAAAGTGAGTTACTTACGGGCAAGAACTCCACCAGCAGTACAGTCCACTCCCGTCTGCAAACTCCACGGGAGGGGCGGGGCAGTTGGTGGTGGCGGGGGCGGGGCCGGGGGCTTGTTGGTCGAGGATGAGGACACGGAAGAGGATGCGGATGAGGACTGGTCTGCAGATGAAGTAGGGAGGGAAAGAGCGAGCGAGGCGACCGTGGAGCTGGCCGATGAAGTGGCGGAGGAGGAGCAGGGCGGAGATGCCGGGGCCTTCGGCTCATCAGGGACGAGCTTGAGCTCCGGGGCCGATAAGGAGCCCGCGGTGGCGGTGGCGGCGGCGCCCAGCGAGGTCTGTAGTGCCGGTGGGCTGGAGGAAATGCTGGGAGGCAATGCTGACGGTACAACTTGCACAGGAGCGGTGCTGTCCTCAGATGGAAAGGGAGCCTCGGGGGTCTTGCAGCTGCTGTCGACCGTTTGGGAGTCCGGGCTGGACTCCCTGGTGTCGCGAGAAGCTGGCAGGGGGAGCGGAGGAGTGTGCGGGGGCGGTGAAGAGGGCGGGGCCTGACCGGCCGAGGACGACGAAGAGGGACATGGTGGTGGAGCGAGTGGCCGGGGAAGCGGGCTGGAAGGCTTGGTGCTGGACGTGCTGCTGCTGGACTGTGTGTCCAATGCGGCGACGCCCCAGGGACTCCCCCCTATTCCACAGCGGTCGTCCGCCCCGGCGTCTTCGTGGGCACCGCCTACTGCCTCTCTGTAGTCCCTCTTGGCCTGCTTGCGCTTCTGCTTGGTCGTGGACGCAGAGGAAGGAGACGAGGCGGAGGACGAGGAGGCGGAGGTAGTCGAGCTGGGTTTGGCCTTCTTGGGCTCAACGGCTGAAAGGTGGGAGGAGCAGGAAGAAGAGGACGATGAGGAGGAAGGTGGGGCCAAGGCCGAAAGGACTCCGCCTTTCCGAGATTTGGAGCTGAAGTCCTTGCTTCTGCCGGACATGGACACGGGTTCGGCGCAGGGCTTGAGGAAAGGCGATCTACTCTCGTTGTCTCTACGGAAGACCACCGCGATGGAGCCCCCGACAACCGCTCCACCGGCGGTGCCACTTTGAGCGGGGAGGTCCTTACTGGCCCCGACAATGATGCCCCGCTTCCCGGATCCGCTCCCTCCCGTGGTGCTGCTCACCCCGTCGCGTACCAGAACCGACACCTTGGACTGGAGCTTGGCTTTACGAGCACCACGGCTCAGCTTCTTGGACTTTCCAGAGCGCCCACCTTCCTTCTTGGCCCCTTTGTCTCGCTCTTTCCCTGCCTTGCGTTGCCGCTTGGCGGGCAGGTGGGGGACGAGGGCTGCTGGAGACACGGGGGTGACTGAGGGAGAAGACGGAGACTTTGGTCTGACGGATGGCTCAGAAAGGCTGGACTTTTTACTCGTTCTCAACTTCTTCTTGACATGTCTTCCGGTTCTGGACTTTGACTTGGGCTTGGGACTCGGACACGGGGATGGCGGCGGCAGAGGAGGGGGAGTGTCCTCCAGGGAGGGATAGTCGGAGTCAAGAGCCTCCCCGTCCAGAGACAGCACCTCCACACCCAGCTTCTCAGAGAACTGGTCTGAGTCAAAGCCGTCGTACCTCAGTGGCGTGATGGAGGAGTCGCGAGACCTGCTCAGGGGCTCCTCGTCCTCGTTCTGCTGCTGCTCCTCTGCTCGTCTTTTCCTCTTCTTCTTCTTCTTGCGAGGCTTGTCGGACGCATGCCGTGGGCTCTCCTGTAGGGGCTGGGGGGGCGGCGGCAGCGATGACTCCGGTGCTGTAGCAGTCGTCGTCACGGTGATGGTGCGCTTGATAGCAAACAAGTCAGAGCCGTTGAGGTCCTGGATAGATGGAGGCACGACAGGTCGGCCGTCCTGCCGCCGCCTGTCCCTCTCTCTGTCCCCGTCTCTTCGCTCCTGGCCCTCCTTCGCCTTTTTCCGGCTGCCCCCCCTTCCATCTTTGCTGCTGGACTTCTCAGGTCTGTCTCTCCTCTCCTTCTTCTGCTTACCCTTCCTGCTGCAGTCTCGCTCGCGTCCCCTTTCCCTTTTCTCCCGTCTGTCCCGGTTGCGCTCTCTATCCCGGATCCAGTCCCTGCGTCTGTCCTCGGAGGGGCTGGACGAAGAGTGCTGCCGATGCTTTTGCCGGTGGGAGGAGAGCCGTGAGCGGGAGTGCGAGGAGCGCTTTGAGCTGTTCTTCCTTCTCCTCTTGCTGCTGTTGCTCCTGCTGCTCCTGCCTCTGTCGTCCTCCCTCCGTTTCTCCTCGGCTCCCCTCCTGACCTCCCGCTCCGAGACCCTCTCTTTCCTCTCCCGGCTTCCCCTGTCCTTTACCGTTCCCTTGTCCTCCTTCTTGCCGTCCCTCTCCTGCTTCCGCTTGCGTTTCTCCCGCTCCTTGGAACTTTTCCCTGACTTCCTGCTTCGCTCCTTTTCTGCAGCAGCTGGGACGGCTGGCGGTGGAGGAAGGGGGGGCGGCGGGGACAGGGACGATGAGCAACACGACCTGTATCTTTCCTTTCGGCGGTTCACCAGTTTTCTCCTCAAGTCCCCAACGCCATCCCTCTCCCTTCCCACTGCCCAGTCGCCTTCTGCTCTTACAGACACAAAGTCCTCGCCGTCCAGAACACGAAGGATCCTCTCCGGTTTGGGGCACGAGTGTAGGAAGGGACTACCGGGGACAAGCACCCGTTCCCCTGCGCTGTCCCGCCTCCTGTCCCTCTCGCGGTCACCCACGGCTACGATCTCGCCCTCTTCGATTTCTGAGTTGTCCGATTCATTGTGCTTTCTCTCTCTTCCTCGTTCTCTTGCCCCCTTCCCATCACCCCCCCGGGCCTGCTCTCTCTCCTCTTGCAGTTTGGCTGATGGGGAGGAGGCTGAGGGACCCCTGTCCCTCTTCTTCCGTGGTGCTGCTCCTTCCACGTGCATCTCTGCTGGGAATATGGACTTCCTAGACTTGGAACCAGCTACTTCAGAAGACATTCTATCACTCTGGGCTCCCATCCCCCGCTCCCTCCCTCTCTCTGAGACCGGGGACCCCGTGGGGTCAAATGGATCATATTTGTCACCATCCTCCTCGTCTACTTCATTTTCCTCATCAGTGGCCCTGCCTTCTCTCTCCCCCTCTCCTTCAGTGGGGTGGAACGGGTCGTATATCTCAATGCTGGACCGTCCCGGGGCGGGGCGGGGCAAGGCGGATGACACATGGATGGAGGGATTGGAAGAAGAAGGAAGTGCGTGAGAGGGAGGTGGCATGGAAATGGAGGTGGATGACACTACGTCACCCGTCGCACTGGTAACTGCACCGCCCTCGGCACAGCTCCTGTTGTCATGGTAACTGACAGCCGCTCCGCCAGGAGAAGAGTTGGAAGATGAAGGTGAGGATGAAGGAGATGAGGGAGCAGATGAAGGGGAAGAGGGAGATGTGGATGGAGATGAAGGCAGGGGGCTTTTGACTGTCTGCATTGCACTGGGAGGAGCAGCAATGTCAGCAGTAGTTCTCCCATCCAGCACAGGACTCATGATAACGTCTCGGGAGCAGAAGGAGTGAGAGACAGGACACGAGACGCTCTTCAGCATATATCCCCTCGAACTTTTTGTCCACGCGGAGCGAGTCCAGTTTAACATGGAGGGCAGCTGATCACAAAAGAAGCCTGGAAACAAACAAGAATCAAGTTGAACTGCGGTTCAAGTCACCTCAGCTGTGAGTCAGAACACACACTAACCCAAGACAGTGGGATAAGTTAGCGTGCTACAGGTATGCTACCTGGCTTCCCTGTTCGAAGAAGACCAGGAATGACAGAGGGGAACAGAGCCAGCATCGACCCATCCTCCACTCGAACCTCCGCCGTGAGCTCCACATCTAGAACAACACTATTGGGAGATGGGGGAAGCAAGGAGTTGTACTGTCATATTACAGCAAAAAGATGTCATCTTGATCATTCATTAGTGGTCAATTCATGGACAAGTAGGTAAAGACAAAGAGCCACTCAAATCAACCTCTGGGACAACTTTGGGTCTCACAAAAGAAATCTGTCACCAGTTCAGAAAACCTTCTGCAAGAGTGCTGCAAGAACCAGTGTTTGGACCTATTCTATTTTCCACGTACATTCACTGCAAGTTCACCGATATCCTCACATGGCTTCTCTGACCACCTCCATGCAGACAAAACCCAGACCCTCATGTCACTTCTTTCTTGCAGTCCAGTTTGCAGTGTGGGGTGTTCAACTGCCAGAGCACATGTCCTTCTGCCTCTCAGACATGCCCGTCTTCTTTTCATATGGCCACACCTAGGTAACTCCTCATTGATCAGACACCTTGTACGTGTCATGCTTTCTCTCCAGTCCATTCAGAAGGCTCCTAAAGGTCCTTACCATCTTCCACGAAGCCTCCATTCTGCCCAGACTGCCTCCTCTCTCCTCTAAGGCACGGATAAGATTTGCTGTTTCTCACTTCATCTGCTCCCAGTATGATATATACCCCCAGTAAAATATACTGTACATCCTGTATAATGTGCTCCCCTTCACCAAATCAATCATGAGCTCAGTCTCCGGATCTTAAAAGATCTCTCAAAGACCAACCAACTGAAACAACCCTTTGGAAGCACTTGACCTGTGCTATAATCGGACATGAATAAATCAGTCATGCTACTCTCTTGAGAAGTTTGATTATGTTAAAAAGTTTTCACCGCATTAACCTTTGTTTATAGGTTGAGGATACAATAACTGCAGCATGTGTCACTACGTGACCAGACCCCTCCGTAAACTGAACCGAATATTTCCGAAACTCGTATCATTCCATCGCTACCTGTTCTTGTACAATCGCTGAGCTATTTATCCCAATGCTGTAAACTACAACATACATACAAATGTCACTGAAGTGAAAGAAAAAAAAAAAAAAAACTAAATAACAAACAAGTCTACTTGAGCCAGATCACATTTACATGGTCCTTTCACTAGTCCAAACATCAACAAGGAGGCCTCACTGCTCTCCTTCCATGTATGACCTCCACACCCCTTACCTGTCTTCTGCGTGATGAGGAAAAGGGTGGACAGGGAGCGGAGCTGAAAGCAGGTCTGATGCCACAGGAATGGGCACACCCTGGGGGAGACCAAGAGTGCAGGATTCAAGCACAGAGGTACGGAGTAGACGACCATAAAGATAACGCCAGACAACCGAAAGTGTTGTGCTGTCAAAGAAACACAATTATCCAGTGAGGAAAACCGTCAGCGGTGACAATCCCTGCCATCAGCCGACCGAAGAGCGATGCAGAAGGCATCAAATGAAGTCAAGTGAAGTCACAGGGAGCACAGCACAGAGGCCGTGCTACGAAGGACAAGGTGGGCTCCACTAGCCTTACCAGGTCCCCGGGGTGGACACCAAAGGTTTCAGTGTCACGCTGACAACACCTCAGCCCTGTCCTCCTGTCCTCCTTCTTCTCGAGCCTTTCCTCGGAACCCTTCTCTCGCTGAAACGGACAAAGCCTCACGTCACCGACGGACACGACAGTCGAGAAAAGCTTTTCGCCGCAGGCTCACGCGGGTCGCCGGAACGCGAGAAGAGCGGAGCTGCGTTTCGCGGGTTCACTCACTGCGCCGAGCGGGCCCACCTTTGTTTCAGAGCGGTCGACTCCGAGAAGGTCGTAATCTTCATCTTCTTCCATCTAGCGCAAGAGTCAAAGAGTCAACTATGCCACTTGAACCAGCAAGCAGCTTCCAGGAACTAAAGCAGCCTACGCAGAATACGATAACCGTCATCGTCATCATCATCATCAAAGAGTAATTTTTTATTAAACACGTGCATGAATCAACAACTCACGTATCTAATTATTTCCATCTACCTAACAAGCTTATTGTTCAAAGCAAAGGTGCGACCGCAGGTCAGCTAGTTTCATTCAACCACTGTGTAAAAGGGATGAAAAATAAAGTCGGATCATGTGTCGCCGTGGGATAATCACGATGAGCGAACTAGTTTGTTTACATTCACTTATGGATCACTTATCGAACAACTAGTAGCCTATATCAGTCTCCATGATTTTGATGAACTCTCTGTGCACTCTTGACCAGTGAGTGGGTCAGTTATCGACCGCTGTGGGTCAGTTATGGGATAACCAGCAGCCTGTCAGTCTCCATGATCATGATTAACTCTCCGCACTTTTGTTTTTGTTTTCACCATCGTGGGTCAGTTGAGTTATGGGATAACTAGTAGTAGTATCTGAGACTGAGGAGGCGCACAGAATGAGAATCATTCATGATCATCATGATCATCAATCATGTGCAAGACAAGTAGCTGCTGGACCTGATCATACATACTGTCTAGTGTAGAGAACCTACAACCTCCATCCGAAACGCAAACTAAAACTAAAACGGAACACTCATTAATTATATGAGCCTATATAATATAATTTTCTCCGCTCTACAGTTTTAGAAGAACTATTTGTGAATGTATTATTATCATTATGTCCCACTGACTCTGCGCCGTTAATGCTGCCTAACACACACGCACTACACACTCTGCTGCAGCTTCAAGCGACCGACTCGCGACTGTACTGCAGTGTAGCTAACTAACTTATCATCATGATAATCATGACATGCACCAATTTTTAAGTACTTACTGTGTCTTCTTATAAAAGTTGCAACAGGTTCGAAATTCAACCTCTTTTGGTTTCTTCGGTGCTCTTTAAAAACGGATCAGTCTCATCTAAAAATGCTCATTTAAAACTGAAAACACGATTTCCCCCAATGACACAATAAGAGGCCCATCCCGGCCGCTGCCGCCATTACGCTTTCTGCAGTGAATACAAAGTAGCGCCTATGCGTTGGCGGGAAATGTAGTTTTCGTGCGATTAAAACGAACAGAATAAAGGGCCCGTCGCGTATGTTGGACTATATTTCCCTTCAGACACCGCGGAGTTTTAATTTCTCCGCGCAAGGAACTCTGGACATTGGTGTTTTCAGACATCGGTAGTGGTTCCACAGCGCTCGGCTGTACAGATGAGGCACGCGGTTGGCAGCTCTTTCACACACTGTTTTTATTCAAGTGAAATTACATGAAGAGCAGTGGAAGAAACCAAAAACGGCTGATACAAGACACATGACACCGAATTACGAGTGACAGTTTGCGTTTGTATCCCTGAATCTGCGTTGTCCGCGTGCGTGCGTGTTCCTGCTCCCCTTTCCGCTGTTCCCTTGTGCCGCTCCGTTTCAATAAAAGGCACGCACTCAACTTTCATCTGTCCTCAGCGCGTCTCTGCCGTGCAGCCTGAAGGGGGCGCTCTACCCGAGCGTGAGCGAAAGGGCCTTCGCCGACCGAGCTCTCCGACGGTGCCGAAACCCTGTCGCCGGTCAAGGGCGAAGCGCGGAGAGGGCTACGCCGCGGCGCACGCACTGTAGGCCCACCGAGGTTCTTGCGCACGCTGTGGCCTCAACTCAACGCGAACCCGACAGACAGCAGGGCGCACGACATCGCCCCCCCAGCGTTGCAGAAGAGGCCCCTCCCTCCACAGACCATCAGCAGCGCCTCCGCCAGGTGGGACGGGGAGGCAGGCGGGCGAACGACGTCCGCTCGGAAGCGAACGTGGCTCCCGGTCCCATTTGAATAAGCCCTGCGATCAGAACTGAGGTCACGTGTCCAGCAGGACGAACGACGGACCCACCGCTGCATGTCAGACGTCCATCGATGTTGGGGTTTGACGTCCATCGGCATCAGTGTCTCTCCTGTTATGGACCGTGGACGTGGGGAGAGGGAAGGTCACGGCCGTGTGAGAGTCATGCCGAGATGGGCAGGGGATTGGATTATGGAAGGCACGGGATTAGGATGAGGAGATGAGCCGATACGCACACACACGCACTCTGAGCGAGAGATGCGGCGGGGGCACAGAAGACACGGAATCAGTGGAGGGAGAGGGACCGCAGACGAGGTACCGGGACAACGGCGGGCGGCTCTTCGATCACAGTTTACGCACACGAGTGTTCGCTGTGAGCGAAGGGTGTTCTACTGAGCGCAGCTGAGCAACGCTGCAGGACAGCAGGTGGCGCAGTGGTTAGCGCTCCCACGTTCGAACCCTTGATCGAGGTGCCCGCGCTCGACTGCTGCGTGAACAGGTAAATCAGCGTAAGCAGCTTTCGGAGAAAACGGATGAGTGAGAACACCAAGAGTGTGTTTCTGCGAAGGGTCAGCCACAGGCGGCACTGACACCGCAAGCTCCTGTGACGCAGGCGGGCGTTGGGTTCGCGCCCCAGGCACCTCGTCCTCGTCTCGTTCCTTCAGTGCCGCTTGTTGCCGAAGCGCTCCAACTGCACCGCGAGTGAGTGTGAGTGTGTGTGTGCGCTGAGAATTCCTGCCTGGGCTGTGTCCTCATGCCGTGTCTCTTGCCGAGCGCAGCTGAGCCATGGTCCTCGACCTTGAGCGCGTGATCCAGTGTGTGAAGCGCGGCGATCAGGACGCCGTGCAGAAGCAGCTACGGGACTTCAACACGCAGGTGTGGCTTCCAAGCTCACCACCGCGCTGTGTACACACACACAGACACACACACATCTTGTGTGTCTCGTGCCCGCACTGTGGACTGAATGTGCCTGTGTGTCCTTCTCCGTCCACGCAGCACGCCGAGTGCTTCTTCTTCGACGCCGAGGAGCGTGAGCGCAGGAAGGTGAGGCTCCTTCGCACGCGTGTCCCACACAGGTTGGCATCGTTTCCACACACCTGACACACGTGCACGGCTGTAACGTCACAGTAGACCTGGGAGGACAGCACAGGAGGACAGATGATGCGGCCTGAATGTGGAGTGTCGTGTGTAGGGAGAGATCGTCCTCACGAATGAGCAGTGCATGCCGGGAGGGACACCTGCGCCGCGACACGACCCCCCCGGCGGCCCGGTCCTTCCAGGATTAGTGACCCACTTCGCTCAAAGCTCCCTGATCCCCTCTTGCTCTCGCCGGACAGGTGTAGATATGTTGCACCACGCACGCGCACACACCACTCGTTGACATTGTCTCCGCCCTCTGCCCCGCCCCCTGCTGCCACCGTTGGACACATGAACCGGAACAGCAACGGGAGCTGGAAGAGGTAATGCTGGACGGTCAGCACCGCAACCCTGGCGCTCCATCTCTCTGTGTCTCACCTGTGCACGCACACACACAACAGAGCTCAGTGCTCCTCTGCTCTCTTTTGCAGTTCAGACGCACCAAAGTGAGAGAGCGCATCCCCACCTCCGACTCGGACCTGGACTCGAGCGACGGCGAAGACGACGACCGGGTCCTCAGACAGGTAGCTGCGCCTCCCTCCCTGTCACCTTGTGCTCACGCAGCGCCCCCAGGTGGCCGCGAGCGGAACGGAGCCGACGCGGATGTCAGCTGCCGGTGGGTCTGCTCTCCTGTCCCGTGTCACCCGTCGGTCCACTGAGTGCCGCGCCTCCTGTCTGCGCTCCTTCTCCAGAGGCTGGCAGCCGCCCTCGTCCACTTTGTCGGGATGCAGCTGCAGCCGGGGGCGCTGCGGGTCTGCCTCTGCACGCTGCGCATCCTGTCCCGCGAGCGCCACGCCCTCACCCCGCTGGCCTCCGACACGGCGCTGCTCACGTTGGCCCGCCTGGGGGGCCTGTCCTCACCCCCTCCGTCCCACGACGAAGACGCGGACGAGCCGGGACGCGGCGGCCCGCCTGCCGGTTCTGACACCTCAAGCCCCTCCCAGATGGCTCGATCTGAGGAGCTGTGCAGCGGGAGCGGCACAGAGCGGGCCGACGGCGGTGCGGAGGTGGCGAGAGGCCGAGCGCTGGGCGAAGGAGAGGCGGAGGAAGAGGACGACGATGGCGACGCGTGCAGGAAGGAAGCGCTGAAGGCCCTGTGCAATGTCATCTACAGCAGCCAGAGGGCGCAAGAGAGAGCGAGTGCGCTAAGGTTCGTGAGCAGAGCCACTTACTGCACGTAACACTTGGTGGCGCTCCAGTGACCCGCCGTTCTCCTTCTTTCCTCCCTCCCTCTGTCTCAGGCTGCTCACCGCGCTCTCGAGGAGGCTCAAAGAGGGCCTCGGTGCACCGGCGCCCCCAAGTGGACGGTTCTATGAGCTGCGCCTCCTTTTCCTGCTCACGGCCCTCCGGCCTGAACTGAGAGAGCAGCTGAAGCAGGTGACTGTTGAAGGACTCGTGAGGTCATCGCTGTCACCGCTGGCGTTCGTGTTCCTCGCCGCGATCCCTCCTCCGTTCATCTCTGTAATAACCGCTGTGGGTGTGGCCTGACACAGGAGAGGGGTGTGTCCTTGCTGACAGCCACTCTGGAGCAATGCCTGTCGCTGCGCTGCCCTGAGGGCCATGAGGTGCTCACTGACCACACAGCGCCCCCTGTCTCTAAGGATGTGTCGGCGCACGCCATGGAGGTCCTGAAGGTGCTCTTCAACGTCACTCTCGGCGCCCGCAGACAGGAGCCAGACGAGGTGAGAGCAGCATGGAGGCACGTCTCCCACATCATTATTTCTCGCTGCTGCTGAGCATCTTGCGGGTTTGTTTGTGTGTCGAGCGAAACGAGCCGCTCTCTTCCGAGCCACAGGAAGATGCTGCTCTCTACCGCCACCTGGCGGCGGTGCTACGCCACTGCCTGCTGCTGCCATGTGACGGAGAGGAGAGGACCGAGGAGCTTCAGGGGTGAGTCCTGGGCAGGGCGGCGGGGGCAGAGGCGGCGGCAAGCGCTCCCTTGACGGGGGTCTCACTTTCGCCCCCCCCAGGCACACGGTGAACGTGCTGTCGGTGCTGCCGCTGCGGTGCCTTGACGTGCTGCTGTCCGGGCACCTCGTCCACAGCTCGCACTGGTGGGAGGGACTCAACATGGACTGCGTCCACGCCCTGCTGCTCTTCATGGACAGACGACTGGACAGGGTAAGGCTGGCGGGGCGAAAACAGTTATTCGCAGGACAAGGTGCCCCGGTGCCCTCTAGTATATGGCTCGAGCCAAGCACGCTGCTCCTGCTCCGGTCCATACAGTACGGTAAAGTACAGTACAGCACAGTGAACATCGAGAAGAATCCATACTGTGTTTGGGGTCAGTCAGAATTGTCTCTTGTCATCAGGAGTGAGGAAGTGTCCTTTTACTGGATGTTACAGGGTCTGAAGCTCAAGCAGAAGCTGACGCCGGTCCTCAACCTGCTGACCGAGAGCTGCAGGGTGCACAGAGAGATTCGCCATTACCTACGGCAACAGGTCCCCCCCCCCCCGCTGCCTGTCTCTCTGGTGCCTGTTTGCTGCCTACGGTGTCAGCACCCTGGTGTCCTCACTCACGTTTCCGTGGCGATGCCCCTTGCCCTCCAGATCCTGCCTCCACTGCGAGATGTGTCCTGCCGGCCGGAACAGGAGGCTACGCGGAGGGGCCGCCTCGCCCGGCTCATGACGCACGTGGACACTGATGTGAAGCACTGTGCTGCCGAGCTGCTCTTTGTGCTGTGCAAGGAAAACGGTAAGGATACCTATCTTTCTCTCTCTCAAACGCACACACACACGCGCAGCACCACTTGAGAACCACCTCCCCTCTTTGGTAGCCACTCCGCCCCCTGCTGGCGGGGTCAGTGCTGCTGTGTGTCGTCGTCTCAGTGCGCAGGTTCGTCAAATACACGGGCTACGGCAATGCGGCTGGCCTGCTGGCGGCCCGGGGGCTGCTGGGTGGGGGCAACGTGGGTGCCACTGAGGGGCGCTACTCCAGCGACTCGGATTCGGACACGGAGGAATACCGGCGGGTGAAGGCACGGGTCAATCTGGTGACGGGCCGTGTGGAGGAGGAGCAGCCGGACCCCATGGAGGGCATGACGGACGAGGAGAAGGAGGCGGAGGCCCGCAGGCTCGTCGCCTTGTTCGACCGCCTCTCCAGGTAGGCAAGCTTCTCCGGCTCGGCGAGTCTCGGAGCATCTCGGCGCGTCTCACTGCGCGCATCTGCGTCTCCCTCAGGGACGAGATTATCCAGCCCGTGGGGGTGACTGCCGAAGGCAGACTGGCGCCGCTGCGAGGCGCCCAGAGGAACCGCTCCCCGGCAGAAGAAAGCGCAAGCGAGGAAGAGAGCGACGACGACTGAGCGCCAGGAGCACTCCTGTTACGAGATACGGCAGGGTAGTGGCGGCAAAGTAGAAAAGTAGCGAGGTCAGTGTCGCACTGTGACCAGAGGAAAAATGGTCAAGAGTCACTGAGACGCAGGACACGGGTGTGCGGTCACCTTCGCACGTCTCGTCACTGTTTTCACGCTCAGCAGAATAAAACGTGTTTCTCAGCTCTACTTTTGGGTCAAGTCATAGTGTCGTTACCACTGCCATGTGCTCTGCGAACACAGCGGTCCCTGACACACTGCCACCAGTAACACACCGACACACACCGTCACCAGTGAGCCCTGCCTTGCGGACGAGTGCTGGACGATCTGTGGCTTCCACGTGTACACCACTGAAGCCTCCACCCCGGTGTAATACCTCCGGCTCTGTTTTTGTCTGCACTTTAAGGTAAATAACATACAACTTAGAGTTTTTCTATTTCTTGTAATTAGCTCCATTCCATATTGTGCTTGCGTTGGGTTTTAGTGCATTTGGTCTGACGTGTGGGGCGAAAGAGCCGCAGGGAAACACCAACCCCCCGCTGTATCTCTGGGCACGCCTATTTATTGTGCTTTCTTATTGACACTGTGTCTATAAACACTGCTGCCAAGTAACTGGACTAAGTAACGCGCAGGCACACGCGCCAGGTGTCCTGGCTCACCGTTCGCCGCCGGGACCGTCTGCCCGAGTGCTGTCCGCAATCTCCCGGCCGGGACAGAGACGGAGACCATTGGCTGCTCCGTTCCTAGCCATAAAGTCCCGCCGTTGCCTCCCTCCTCGCGGAACTGTCTGGGTTCTTCGCATCTACATGTATTCAGCTGGCAGTTTCTCTCCAAACGACGTGCACTTGAGCCTCAACAAAAGTGCGTCAACAACAAAGGTAAAAATACCCCCCCCCAACCCCAGCAACTCACACACACGGGAACCGAGGATACGACTCGGCGACGAAGGGGACGGGGTTTGGCACCAAAACGCCACACGGCGTTTTCTCATTTCCATTCTTCTCGCGGCTTTTATTTGCTTTTGTCAGTACAGGGAACTGAATGTACAGAGGAGGAAGCAGGGCATACAGTATTTACACACGAAGAGAGGTGCAGGAGCGCTGCACAAAGTGACCGAGATATGAAACAGAAAGGCGAGTTCAAAGGAATATGGACACATACTGCTCTTTCCGTTACTCATCTCTTTACAGCTCCCTGTTGTGGGGAGAGAGTGAGAGAGAGACAGAAAGAAAGAAAGACAGAGAGACAGATGTGGACTGCCCTATTGAACACCAAACACAAGAAACGTTTCTCGCCTTTCCACCGCAGCAAAATACTGCTCTTGAAAGTAACAATAGTCAACTATCCCAGCCAGAGAAGGTAGCTGTTAAAAATGTCCTTTTTGTACAAATAATACAAATTTAATTTTTATACACAGATCTGTGTGTGTGTGTATAAATGTAATTTTAATAATTAACACGGAGCTCACTGACTCCCGCCGCCCATTTCTCACATCTCAGCCTGTTCTCTCACGTTTCCACTTGTGTGCTGGAGTTCCATTCCCTTCGTCTTTCAGCGACACGCTCTGCGACACTCGGCCTCCCTCCTCTCGATCCCGTCGCCGTGCTCGTCCTCTACTGCGGCGTCACAGCAGCCCGAGTCCCCGTCCCCTCGCCTCGCATAGCTCGGAGTTTATTTACAGCGCCGGGCGGAGGGACGCGCAACCATCGGGGTCCAACGCGCACGCAAGCCCACCCCCTCACCCCCTCATCCCCCGTCCACCCCGCTCAGGCCTTGGCACTGAGGGAGAGCAGCTCCAGGAAGGAGTTGAAGAGCGTCTCAAGCCAGCCCTGGTTGGCCATGCACTGCTGCACCACCTCCTCCTGCCCGGGGTCCTCGGCTGCCTGCTCCACGCTGTCTGTCTGCAAAGACAAACACCTCCTTCGTACCTCCCGGCACAACACAGAGGAGCGGTGGCGGCAGCGGTGGCGGCACATGCTTACCTCCCTCTTGCAGTGCAGGAACGTGTGGTACTTATAGTGGTGCAGCGAGTGGTAAAGACTGTAGATCCGGCACGTTTCCGGCGACAGCTTCATGTCCTGAGAGAGAGGGGGGGGGTCTCAGAGAAACCCTCTTCTGCAAGGGTCGCTCACAGACAAGTGTGGGCGGAGCCATAGCCTCTTGCCCCAATCACGCTGGTGGTGCCTGCCAAACACTTTCAGAAGGAGTCTGTGAGGCGAGTCTCCTACATGCACCTGTACACACACTGCAGTCAGGCACTTGGTGACGGAAAGGGGAAACCCAGAGCATTTGTGACCGTCTGTGACAATCCGCTCGCTGTGCTCAGACCCACCTGCTGCTTCGGCAAGGACCTCTTGGTGCGGTTCAGGGTTTTACGGTTGTACCCGTCCCCGCCGAGGCACACTCGCACCACGCCTGAGTCCAGAGGGTCCGCCATCATCTGGGGGAAAGAGTGGAGGGCTTCCTGCCGGGCAAAAGGGACACAGAGGGAAACATGGAGGTCACGTGATGCAGTACACACACACCTGAGGCACACCCGTTCGGCCATGTGGCGACTGACTGGACGGGCGGGGAGGGAGGTGCTCCACACACCTGGTGCTGGGAGCTCATGTTGACCCTCTTGAGAAGCCTCCTCTTCTGCTCACTGAGGATGCTGTCGATCTTCCTCATGGGTGGGAGGTACAGCTCATCTGCAGCAAAAGGGGGCAGACAGCGAGGCAAGGTCATCCCGCGCTCCTGTTTCCAGAAACATCTCCGCAGCGTCTCGCTCCTCCCTGCCTTCCCCTCCCCTCACCGTTTGTGTCCTCCAGGGCTTGGATCATGTCCGGGTCCAGTGCCGTGCTCACTAGCATCTCCACATAGCTGCGGAACATCTCCCTCATGGCACGGCTGTTGGCGAGTTCTCTCAGCGGCACTGGGGGGACGGGGGTACCGGGGGTGAGGGGAGACACATGCAGCGTGGTCATTGTCCCTCTTTTCTCTCTCTCACAGACACGCACACACACACACACACCCACCCAGGCAGGCGGATCTTCCTCACCGTCATCCTCGCTGGCAGAGGACTCAGAGTCTGATGAAGAGGGAACCTCCTTGAGCCACATCTTCCTCTTCTTTGGGGGGGGCTCAGACTTTGCTTTGACTGGCCTGATGCGGGTGGGTCGCTCTGCCTTCCTCTCCTCCTTCCCCCTCACTCGCTCGGACCCCCTGCCTTTATTCTCTGCCTTTTCCTGGAGTGCTGTCGGTTTCTTCTCCGCTCGAGAAGGGGTATGACTGCGGGCAGCGGGCAGCAGCTTGGGGAGGGACTGCCGTCTGCCAGGTGGGGGAAGGAGCACAGTGACACAGGCTGTGCTTGTGCACGTGTGTGTGTGTGTGTGTGTGTGTGTGTGTGTGTGCGTGCGTGCGTGCGTGCCCGCAGCTCACCTGAGAGCAACGGCAGGTCTGTGCCACGGCTTCCTGGAACACACTCTCACGTAGTCCTTCTTGTTGACATTCTCCAGGAACTTCACGTAGAGGCGCTCGTACAGTGTCTTTGCGTCGCCAAAGTAGCCCAGATACTGGGTAGGGAGAAAGAGGAGGAGGAGAAGCTCACCACACACACAGGGGAGACGTGTGTGTGTGTGTGTGTGTGGTGGGGGGGCGAGGTCACTCCCTCCCAGCAGGAGCCCCAGCACTCACATTGCTCGTGGCACAAAACTGCCGTTGCCCATCTTTAATCTCAGGGGTGAACTTCTGCAGCAGGGCCTTCTGCACCCTCCAGATGGGAGGGGGCTCACGTCCCGTCTGCAATGCCAGCTGTAGGGATCCGAGGGGAGGGGGGATGCGACAGGCGTTAGCGGCACCTCTCAGACACGACCGCTTCGAGGCACATGGGACACGGAGCAGCGCCCAGGGACACCCACCTTGAGGGTGCCGATGTCCTCAGTGCGCACCACAAACTCGTCCCTCTCCCGGTAAATGCCCTCTCCGCCACTTTCGCTCTCCCCCCCTTCGCTCTCCCCCGCAATAGCGGCGCCCGCCTGCTTCTTGGCCACATGCAGTGAGGTCATCTGGGGCATGGGGGCGTCCTCCGGCGTTGGCGGTGAAGGAAGCTGAAGAGCTGGAGACGGGGAGGCGGGCGGGGGCAAGGTAGGAGTTGGAGGAGAGGGGGGCGGGAGAATGGGGGGGAGCGGACTAGAAGGCCGAGATCGCTCCTGTGGCTCCTCCTCGTCCTGCCGGGGAAGAGGGGAAGGCAGGGAGAGGGGGGGTGGTGGAAGGGGGGGTGGGGAAGAAGGCGGTGGAGACGGGGACAAGGACGGGGGCGACGGGGGGGACGGAGGGGCTGGGGCAGGAACGGCCTCAGCTTCTAAATCTAAGAGAGAAAAGGAGGGGGAAAAGAAAAGAAGAACATCTAAGAAAAAGGACTTTTTTCATTCTACAATTTACAGCAATTTCCAAAACCCTTATTAAGAACCATCACCACCGAGGTTCAAGTGAAGCAACCGCGTTGCAGAACTGTCCTGTCTGTCTGCCTGTCTCTTCCCCTCTTTCCCTGCCTCCATGTCTGTTCGTCTCTGTCCCTCCCCGTCCACCTCTCCCCCTCGGTCCCCCTCCACCTGTCTCTGTCTTTCGTACTTACTTTCCACCAGAGGTGCAGTCATCACTCCGGCTGCTGGGACTCTCTCCTCCTTCCCATCCTCCTGCTCCGTCCCATTGTCTTCCACCACACTCCTGTCTTCATGTTCCTCTTCCTCCTCCTGCTCATCCTCTTCCTCTAGCTGCTGGTTCTCCAACTCATGCTCCTTTTTCTTGCTGTCTTCTATGCCGTCCTCCCTTTCCAGCTTGGCCGGCTCAAGCAGCTGGGGGTGTCCCCAGGGGGCTGGCTGGGGGCTGAGTGCCGGTGGCTGCTGGCCAGGTGTGGGCGGGGACAGCGTGGGTGGGGGCAGCATGGGGGGTGGGGCCTGGGGTGTGTCGTACAGGGCAGAGATGGCAGAGGAAATGCTCTTCTGCAGGTCTTGGTTCTTGCTGACCGAGTCCTCCTCGTCCGAAGAGAAGGACGGCAGCGTCTCCAGGTTCCGCTTCAGCTCCTCGTCCAGCCTCTTGCAGGGACTCGGACAGCCGCCGAGGGCCAGGCCTGCGTCTCCCTCGGCTGTGCCGAAATGGGGAGGAGGAGCAGGAGGAGGCGGCGGCGAAAGGGGACAAATCACACCTTTGCCAGGAGAGGAGTCAGTGGGTCCGAGGACGGACACGGTGTCGGCAGTCTTCTTGCCTGATCTGAGGAAGTCCAGAAAGGAGGCCATGAAGCCGAACTTCGTCTCCGGCTGCTTTTCCTCCTGGAACAGGAAGGAGGGCAATGAGAGCACTTTTCAGGAAGACGACACATCAATCCATTGCGAGCCTCGGGGACTTCCTGCCTGAACGTCTGCCACCTGAGAGCCAGGGCACTCCTCACCATGCCAGGGGCCGTATGCACGGCTGCCCACACCTCAGGGGTTAGCTGATCCTCCACGGCTCCCTCCCACGCCATCTGCAAGCAGTGCAATGGGCTCTGGTTAGCGTGCCGCCACTCTCTCTCTCCCACACACACACACACACACACACACACACACACACACACACAGAGTTTAATCCTGTTCCTCGAACAGAAAACACACAAAGAAAAACTCCTGGTCCATGTTGAAATGGCTCCTGAATGAACGACCAATTCCAACACAGCCCGCAATGCTGAGTGTTTGTGCTAAAACAACCCCACCGCATGACATCTCACCTCCGGAACCATGGGCTTTGACTTCTCTTGATTCCAGTTCAGATCCACACTGCTGCTGGGTCCAGGGCTCAGACCCAGAGACGGGGCAGATCCGACCGAGCCGTCGGACAGAACCGGGTCGGTGCTGGAGAGCGAGTCGGTCCTCAGCAGGGAGTCGGAGGGCGATTCCGAGGGCAGGAGCAGCTTGATCTGAACGAGAGAGAAGCGGGGGGGGGGGGCAGCAGTGGGTCAACGAAGGATGGGGGGAAGGAGGAAGGAAGTGCAGGGCTCTTGCAACCAAGGGCCTCTGCTGCAAACGGCCTCCCTCACCTTGACGGGGCCTCGGGGCTCACGCTGCTGCTGCTGCTGTGGGGGCGGATGTAACAGCAGGTGCTGAGCTGCGTGTTGTGGCAGCGGCGGATGCTGCCGCAGCTGCTCAAGATCCTGGCCATGTAGATCGTTCGCCTCGCTCGCTCCGTGCACGTCTATCGTGGCATCCTCCCTTCGGCCCCGCCCACGGCCCCTGCTTCTGCCCCGCTGGCTCTCTCTGCTGAGCCCCGCCCCCATCGCACCTCGGCAGTGAGGCAGCTCAGGCAAAGGGCGAATTCGGGGTCTGCCCCGGGGCCGAGGGGGCCCCTCTCTCTTCGGCTTAGTCGGTTTCCTGCCCCTCTTCTTGGGTCCATCCTGGGACAAAAGCTGCGGCGGGGGACCTAGCGAGGGATATCCAGAGGGGTCGCTGAAGTCTGGGTTCCCCACGAGGGGGCTCAGCGCCCCTGCAGATTTGCGGCAGCTGGACACGAGGTCCGGCAGGATATCCGGCAGTCTCCTGCTATTGAGACGGATGTCCGCGGGGATGTCGGCCTTGTCTTCGTCGTCCTTGAACTCGTACTCCTGCGCGTAGTGCTTCTTGGGCAGCGAGCTCGGCTCTCGCCTATGCTTCAGCAGCTGGAAGGAGCTCGTTTTGAGCAGCTTCCTCGGGTGGGAGGAGCAGAACATAGGCAATGTGAGCCCCCCCCCAGTCCCGCCCCCACCCCCCACTGCCAAACCTTTGATCATCTTGGTGCCGGTACCGTCGCAGCCTGCTCTACCCAGGCCCAAGTCAGAGGGCTGAGACTGGATCAGGCCCAGCTGCTCAGCATTGACCATGGAGGGAAGTTTGTGGGACTTGAGGGAGTCCAGGTCCAGGTGCATGGTGCCGCCGTCAGACTCCGCCAGGCTAAAGCAGTACGCTCCACAGCCCTGGTCGCCGTGGTGCGCCATCATATCGTAGGTGTTCGCAGTAGCGCTCAAGTTGCCCGTCTTTATCCCATCCATGGCTTCCTGGCCACAGCGTCCCTCCGACACGCCTTCCTGGTCTGTGTGGCCTGATGCTGCCCCCCCTTTGCAGTTAGACTTGTAGTCCTCGGAGCAGAACATGTCCTCCATGCCGGGGAAGAAGGAGCGGTCCTCGTCCTGCAGGAAGGAGTCGGGAAAGCAGATGGAAGTCAGCGGCATGAACCTCTGCTGGCTCTCACTGGGCTTCCCAGAAGGACTAGCGGCGTCAGACTGGTGCTCTTTAAGCTGCTTCACCTGTGGGTCTTGATCCCTCTGCTGCCGCTGCTGTGGAGTAGGAAGAGGAGCAGCAGCAGCAACAGTGCTGGGGGGCATGTGGTGGGGGAGCGAGTGGCTGTGAGCCATCGGGTTGTGAGTGTGCTGCGGGTGCGAGTGACTGTGGCTCTGGTGGGAGTTGATGTGGTGCAGCTGAGGCGGCCCGGACAGACCCATGTCCGGCTTGGACAGGAAGTCGTGCAGACCCGTCTGAGCATGCTGGGGAGGCTGTGGCTGGCAGTGTGCTGGCAGTCCGTGTCTCTCTGTGGCCCTGCCCTCTCCTCTAGCTCCACCCCCGCCCCCACCCTGCGCCACCACTCCCACCGTCTTCCTGCTGGACGTCTGAGAAAGAGGACGCTCCAGCACGTTCAGGGAAGTCACAGAGCTCTGGGTCGACGAGCTGTGATCGCATGGGGCCCCACGGCCATAATGCGCCTCCAGAGTCTGGGACTGGAGCTGCAGCTGCAGCTGAGAGGCCTGGGTCTGGGTGCGGGGCTCCGCCGAGCCACTCGCAGCTCCCGTAGCGGCTGCAGACATAGTGGCCTGCTGGCTCATGAGGTGGTGCTGCGGGTCCACCTTGCTGCGAGCCGTGTGCGACAGCACCGAGTGGAGCAAGTGCGATGGCTGGGCTGCGTTTGGAGGGGAATCCAGGAGGGACATGGAGGTGGCGGTTGGGCGGTGCTGCTGCTGAGGCTGCGCATCCGGGGTCTTGGGAAGATATGGCAAATTTGGCGCATCCTGAGGATTCTTTAGCTCCCGGTAGGGGTGAGAATGGGGGTGGTGAGCGTGATGGATGTGCAGGTGCTGAGAGTAGGGGTCACTCCGACCAAAGTGCACCACTGAGCCGAGAGCATCGTGGTGATGGTGATGAGGGGTCACATCCGACTGGGGGGAAGGCAGTTTCCCAGCACTCCTCGCCCTGCTGCCTGCACCTGTTGGACCTCTCTCTCTCTTCACCTGTGGTAGCTGCTGCTTTTTCTTCATGGACATTTCTAGCTGTTCATCCAGGGCTCCGCCCACTCCCACAGACTCCCTCGTGCTGGCAGCAGCAGCAGTCATGTTATTGGTGCGAATGACGCTCTGCAGGTGGTACCGCTCCTCAGAGCTCTTGCTCAGCTCGTATGCCAGTCCTTTGCTGCCCTCTTGACTCGGTGGGCCTTGCTGGGGCGAAGCCTGGGGAGGGGTTCGCGACTGGTGCAACACTGGACTCTGGGCCTGAAGGAGGTGCTGTATTAAGAAATCTTCATCATCCTCATCTTCATCATTCCGAGGCCTTTGTGCCTCCAGCATGTCCGCATTAACCTTGGCCTTGGGGGCTGCTGGGTGGTATGAAGGGGGTGGTGGCGGCGGCACCCGGGTGTCCTGGCAGCTCTGGGGGGAGGACAAGAAGGCAGGAGATAAAACAGAGGAGAGGTACTTGTTCCCTGCGCCACCACCTGGGGAATGAGCGGGACAAGGGGCGCCAGGAGAACGCACCCCAGGGTGAGCGATCCCGGCACCGCTGGAAGGAGAGGGGCTTGAGTCTGGTAGGTGGTAGGAGCCTCCTGCTGCCGCCACACCTTCTGTGCCGCCCCCCACGCTGCCAGCTCTGCCTCCACCTCCTCCCCCACTGCCAGCTCCTGACCCCATGTTGCCCACATCAGAACTTGCTCCTGAAGCTAAGATGCCAGGGGAGTGGCTGGGACCACCGTATCCCAGCGATGGGCTCCCTGCTCCAGCCAGTGTGGCAGGGACTGTGCCGTACCCCGCATCCGCTCCGTAAACACCCTCCGCTGAGAACGAGCGTCCGCTCGCCCCCAGGCCGCTGTACCCTTTTCCCGAGCCGGCAGCCCCTGCTGCTGAACTTAGATCCTGGGCCTGGGGGGAGCTGAATCCGCTGTAGGGCTGGGAGAGGTGGGGCGCAGAGGGCTGGCTGGGGGAGTACGCCTGCGGCTGCGGGGGTGTCCGGCTGGCGAGGGCTGGCGAGGGCTTCACCGCTGCCACGGGGGAGCTGTAGCCTGACAAACAGGATTTGGGTGGAGCCTGCTGGGCCGAAGCAGAGGAAGAAGGAGGGGTAGGCGGCGGCGGGGCAGACTTAGGAGGCGGCTGCTGTCTGGGAGGGGCAGATGAGGATCCGGAAGAGGGGATGGAGCTGGAGGAAGAGGACGAAGAGGACGAGGAGGACAACAATGTGGACAAGGCAGACGGCGGCGTGTGTGGAGCGTGGGACAAAGAACCTGAAGCAGAGGACAAGTAACCACTGCTCGATGTGCTCTTCATCCCCTTTGTGACCCCCCCCGAGGATAACGAGGTGCTGGAAGAGCTGTAAGGCGGCTGAATGATGGGCCGATACACTTGCTCCGACCTCGGTGTCGGCTTCGCTTCGGACGAAGGGCTGTGCTCACCCAAAGGGCTGCAGGAAACCCCCGCTTGTCTGCTGTGGTGGGACAACTGCTGGTACCCCGCTGCTCCGCAGCTGAGGTAGTGCTGCAGGGCATGGGATGCCGACGAGGGCAGCTGGGGCTGAGCCGGCAGGGCCCGCTGGTAGTGCTTGATCACGCTGTCCTGCCGGGGCAGGGTCCTGTCCTGTGGCGGCGGCTGAGATGGCCCGGGGGCTGACGAGAAAACAGAGGCGTTGTACAGCTGCGAGGACTGCTCTTGAAGCTGGGAGGACAGGAGGCTGAACTGAGGAGGGGGCAGGTGGTGCCTGGCCGAGGAGCCTGATGCCTGGGGGGGTGGGGCAGGGCCTGCGATATCCTGAGGCCCGCCTAGGTAAGGGGCGCCCTGCGAGGACAGCAAGCGGTCGAAGCCTAAGCTGGACTGTGAGGGGGTCTTGATGTGAAGCAGGGAGTCGTGGGGCGACAGCAGGCTGTTGGACGTGGGGCTGAACGTGGCCGTGTCTTGCAGGGACAGCGGAGGTGCAACCCCGGCAAAGGAGCGTCCCGAGAAGGAGGACGGGTGCTGGTAGGCCGACAGAGCCGAGGAGGAGGGGAAGCTGCCCGACCCGGGGAGGGCGCCGGAGATGAAGAGTTCAGCAGAAGCTGGGGTGTGCATGGCTGCGAAGACAAAGAGGGAGACGGGTAGCGGGAGCTCAAGGGGGGCAAATAAGGTTACCGTGTCCACGACCAGAGGCAAAACTACGGCGAGCTTTCCTCTGCAAGACAAATGTCATCGAATGTAAGGACTAACTCTCTCTCTCTCTCTCTCTCACCTGTCTGCCAGGAAGGAGTGCGGAACTGAGACAGCAGGGAGGAGGCCGAGGGCGACGGCTGCGGAGCCCGAGACTCCAGGGCCGATATGAGGTTCATGACGGACGCATCGGGGCCCGGGGGACTGGCGTGGTGCAGACCGGCGTCGAAAAGCCCCGACAGCCCTGCCGGTGGCCAGGACACAGCAGCAACATAGCACAGCATGGTACAGAACATGGTAACTTTCCCCGACAACGGCAAGCGCCCAAGAATGGAGAGCTCAGTAACCCGAAAGAGAAGCAGGAGACAAACGCTGTGATGGACCGGCGTCCTGACGCCCTGTGCTCTGGATCGCCGCAGCCCTTGTCAAACCCAAAGAGCGCGTGGAAAAACCGAATCACATTCGTCCCCTTACCCAAACTCCGCCCTGCTGCTCCCCAGGCTCCACCCTGTCCAGAGGTTGCCGGGTGGTGATTGGTTGCATAGCCCTGCAAAGGGTGGGGCGTGCCATACGCTTGGCGATGGAGGAGCTCCGAGTCCGGGTGCGATGACCTGGGGCTGCCGTATACCAGGCTAAAGGGAGACAGAAACAGGAAGAGAAGTTTGCACGAGTAAGTGGAGGACGCTTTGTTGGGAGGAAGTGCTTCACTGACATTTAGTGCGATGCGTGAGGCCGAATACGAGGGCAAAGCTGTCACTGACAACGCCAATCACCAATCAGGTACACCTTGCACGAGGACGTGCCTCACGTGGCCAAAATTAAGTCAGGTTTAATAAATAAATAAATAAATTAATTAATTTAAAAAAGGACGGCAAATTGTAAACTCTGAGGAACTAACTGCACTTTTATGAGAATGTAGGACACAGTAAACGCAGTGAATGGGCTCATCAGCAAAGTCAAGAGCAGAGGAAAAACACGCACCTGTTGCACAGGTCACTGTCAGCTGAACTTCCACTAGTTGTTCGTGAACCCAGGACTTTTAAGATTTGTCTGTTTTCGCCAATTCTGTGTTTTCCGTCACTGCGGAGAGGAGAAAAACCCAGCGGGCTCCTCCTAAGGTCACCGAGCTGTGTGTGAAACATTGTCACGTCCACGCCCGCATCACCATCGACAGCACCTGACACAAATCAAGCACCGGACACCAATCAGTAGACGCACCCTTAAAAGACCCTCCTCTACTCCCGTTCCCTTGCGGAATCTTGCTGAGACAACCGTCCCTCTGCGCCATGTCCTGCTCTTCCTCAACCCTAGCTTCCTGTATCCGTTCTCCAGCTTTCGACTCTTCGCATCGTCCCCTGACCACATCCATGGATCCTCGCTCTCACTCTGACCACCAATCGACCGACTCCTCGCCCGTCCCCGACAACGAGATCTCGCCTGACCCCTTGGTTCTTGACGAACGATCCTGCACTTGGGTCCAGCCGTCCCGGCGTCCTCGGTTCCGTGTGACAAACATGTTCCTGCCCCCAATTTAATTTGGGTGTACGTTATGGGGCGGCACGGTGGCTGCTGTCTCATAGCACCTGGGCGGTGCAAGAGGACGTGGGTTCGATCCCCGCTCAGTCTGTGGGAAGTTTGCGTGTTCTCCCTTTGTCTATGGGGATTCTCTCCGGGTGTTCTGATTTCTTCCCACAGTCCAAAGACATGCTGCTCAGGTAGATTGCTGTGTGAGTGATGGAGAGACAGAGTGTATTCCACTGATGTATGGATGAGTGACCCAGTGTAAGTAGTTTATCTAGCAGTGTAAGTCACCGCGGTGAATAAGGTGTGTGGGCTGCTAACACTACATAGAATTCCTTGGAAGTCGCTTTGGACAAAGTGTCTGACAAATAAATAAATGTGATCGGTAACTAGCGTTCTGACTCAGTGGCAGGCAGGCTGTGCCGTGCCATGCGTTGGTTGGGGGGGGGGGCATGCTGCCCCTGTGTATTCTTACCTGGAACCTGTTCAGATGGGTCACATTAAGGGTGGAAAGGTGAGTACCTCTCAAGAGCAGGGTGGTGAGACAGAGTAATACGTTCAGTTGGATGACGAAAAACAAATCATGCACTAATATACAAATATATATACACACAATTTCTAATTATTCATAGTCCTGCTACATTAACGCTTTGTTAATAATCTCCACTCAGCTGGTATTTGTTAAGTGATAAAAACTTGAAGGTTGCAGCTGTTGCTGCGGGACAACAGCAGGACACAACATTTCATTATATGCGCATGTTTACTGAGCTTCAAGTTTGCTGTCCTTTCAACCTTTTACCATGTTCTGCCCCCTCGCCCACCCCGACAAATTCACACGGGCCCAGTTCACTGCCAAAGCACTTTTTA
The DNA here is from genome assembly GCF_900964775.1 of Scleropages formosus. Lineage (NCBI taxonomy): Eukaryota > Metazoa > Chordata > Actinopteri > Osteoglossiformes > Osteoglossidae > Scleropages > Scleropages formosus. Next base: position 32,291,296 of record NC_041813.1, on the reverse strand, counting down.
CGAAGCGCCCAGAAGTGTTTGGAAGCAAGTCCACCTCAAATTCAGTCCAGCTGACAGGCGCGCCCTGAAACATGGAACAACCGCAGACGTTTTTACTGCACCACGGTATTCAGCAGCCATCGCTGACCTGCAGGACAAACGCGGTAATAGCAAAGGGCAGCTTTGGGGTCCGCAGCGCGTTTGTCAGACGCAATTCTCTTTTTTTCTTTTCCGTTCATGAAATTCGCTGCAGGAAGAGAGAAAAGTGAATCGAAACCATAGCGACACATAGCCCAGCGCGCTGGGGTTGCGAACCCTGTTTACTGTCAGTTTTACTCCGATTCACTGCTATTGGATGGACTTCTCTTCAGGCAGCTTCACGCTCTTTACTCTCAGTGGTATGTGTGTGTGAGAAAGCAGTGGAGCAACACTCCCTGCACATCAACTCCAGGGCAGGGAGAGGAGCTCCGTCACACCTGTCACTTTGCACAGTAAAAGAAATGCCTGTCCTCTGTCCACGCTGTCCACAGCGACACACGGAGCACTACCGTCTCTCGTGCTGCGTGTCCAGCAGGACCGGGGACCAGGGTAGCCGGAAGGAGCGTCAGGAGCCGGCGTCCGTTGCTTAGCTCTTGCTGACACACACACACACACACACACACACACTCGCTCTCTCAGCGCCTCCCTTTCACCCTTTCCACAGCAGTGCGTGTTCACAAACATTCCTGCACTGTACAGTATTTTGGAGAACTGCACAATATTTCTGCAGGAAGAGGGATGCGCAATCACAGACCGCCTCTCTCTCTCTCTCTCTCTCACACTCTGTCACGTTGGCGTCGCTGTCACGGACGGGGGACCAATGATGAGCTGGCCCAGAGAGAACACGGGCATGCGCCGCTCCATGCATACCGTTATTAATGTTATAGTCACAGGTGTGAGGTGATAAGGATGATGCCAAGATGGAGCTCATCCCCCCACCCCACCCCACCCCACCCCACGGTGCGATGGTGCCGCTGCCAGCTGCACCTGGAGCCAGGAGCCGCTGTCGCAGCGGGCGGGCGGCGCGGGCACGGACGCCGTGAGCTGGCACGACCACAAGCACTCACCTCGCCTTGGCCGACCTCTCGTACGTCCAGCCTGCTCCCGCGCCCGGGTCCCCGAAGCCCGTCCCGGGGTAGTTCCTCTCCATCAGGAGATGTACCTGGGGGGGGGCGAAGACGGCTGCGTGACGTGACGTGACGTGCAGTGAAGTGCGGCTGTCCCCCCCCCCCTCCCCCCGAGGGTCTGCTTTCGATTGCTCCCGATTCACAGCGAGGTGGTGGTTTTGAGGGGGGGGGGCTCGTTTCTTCCGCCCTCCCCTCCGAGCTCAGAGTCCCAATCCGAGTCTTTTGTCCTTTCTGAGGACCCCCCCCCCCCCAACACCCCACACACCCCACACACACGCACGCACCTTGGCTCCGCGCTCCTCTCTTGTCAGGTTCTCGGACCCAGAGGCGGGTTCTGCTTCTCCTCTTTATTACTCATGTACTCATATATTTCTGTATTTATATTTATTTATTTATATTTATATATCCGGCATGTTCACATTTGCTCCACTTTTTTCCCTGAAATGAACCGAAGGTCCCAGGACGCGGCGGCGGCGGATGAAGACGAGACGGAGGCGCGAGGACGGGAAAGGCGGGGCGGGGGAGGGGGTCGATGGACAGCGAGCGCTGACGAGCAGCGAGAGGTTCGGTCCGGTTCGGTCCGGTTCGGTCCGGTGCTGCCCGCGCTGCCCGCGCACGAGCCCTGAGCGCGGAGCTCCTCACTGCCCTCCTCCCGCGGACGCCATTTTCGACAACAAGCGCTCGCGACTGCAAGCGCGCGCGCGCTGCCGCCTGCGTGTCGTGTTCGCCGCGGCGCTCTGCTCTGGTCCCGGCGCCGGAACTCGTGCCCGGCTCGCGCCACCGCAGCTCCATTTGGGAGGGAAAATGAGGGCCTGAACGAGCCTCTAGCGCCCGTACCGGGGTACCGGTGCGCTTTTAGTGGCTCGAGTACATTCCTGAACGGGACGGCAACGGACTGAATCGGAGCGCGCTCCCCGTGCGTGGTCACGTGAATGGCACGCGGCGACGCAGTTTGTGCTGTGCTCGCTCCGAAGAGACGCGCGTGGCAGTGGTGTGCGCGCGCCTCCACAATTCGTGTGCTTTGCTGTGGTGTGGGGGGGTACCTGCAGAAGCGGGGAGCCCCTCCGTCGCCCCCCCCAGCACACACACACACACACACACACACACACACACACGCACGCACACCTGCCAGCGTGCGCCAACTGTTTGAGCGGGAAAACAAAGGATGTTTTATTTCTCATCAACACTCGAGCAAATCACCTCCTCCTCTGCGCATTAATACTGTTGAGAGCGACAGCAGCGTGCGTGTTGCGTGTGTGTGTTCCACGCCCACTAACGTGCACACACACTTCGCGGCGAACAGAAGGCCGCCGTGTCTCCGTTCCATCCGCTGTCCGTCGCTCTTCTCCTGGTTGCCCTTGGCAACACGCTCCCTCCGCAGGCCATCGAGCGCTCAGGATCCGAGGGTCCGACGGCAGCTCCGGCGAGGCGGTGCGGAAGTGTCCGGTACCTGCGTCCTAACCGCGTCTGCCGCGCTCCTCGCACACTTTACTTGTGGACGGCTCACGTGGCGTCCTTTCCCGTGTCTCCCTCTCGTGTCAAAGAGGAATGACTCGCTCCTTCGGCGGGCGCGCGCCACCGCTCGCAAACACAGTATCGTGTCGCACTCCGGGCGGAGAGTAACTTCCCTCGAGCCCTCGTCACGTACGTCGGGCTCACGGTGGGCGGGAGCCCATCCCGGGAGCGCTGGGCGCTTGGCTAGGAGGGGTACGGCTCGGTCCGTCGCAGGGTAGCCTCGCGCCCGCGGACGGGAGGCAGCGCTCGAGGGCCCCATTCCCGCACCCGAGAGCGTACTCGGACCTGCGGCCGCCGGCGTACGGCCGAAGGACACGGAGGAAGAGGAGAGACGAGAGCGGAAAGCCAAGGGATGAGGCACACGAGCGCTCGGTGAGTAGCGACCACTTTAATGTGAAACACCACGTTCGGGTACAAAACCGCGGTACGTAACATCACAGACGGAGCAGTTGGTGTTTAGCGCCCCCCTCCCTCACAGAGCAGTAACGTGACAGAGCAGGCTGGACGGACGTGACCCGTCACCAGCGCTCCCCCGGGATTCGCCGACACAGCAGTTTACCGTGTGGGAAGCCATGTTTACCGCGCAGCTTTAGTGTGAAAAATCCTGTCTGTCCATCCATCTGACAACGATGATGATGGTGATGATGAGGAGGAGGAGAAGTTCCAGGGCAGTGCGCTGAGACTGTCGTCCGTCGGCATCGGCCTTCACCACCTACACCTTCACTGTGGCTCGGGTGCGAACGTTCCGATAGAACACTCCGTAACAGGAAAGAGCGACGCTCACAATGTCACAATGATACAATATCACAATGACAATGTCACAATGCCACCGCTCTGCTTCTCAGGCTCCTCTTGGTGCACCACCAGGGGGCGCCACCACCTCGGTATCCACACCTGAGGAGGGCATCCCGAGCCAGTCACCCGCTGGGGTGGGGTGGGGCGGGGCAGTGAGTGCAGCTCAAGGCGACAGGAAGAGGAAGGGTGGTGCCAACAACATTTTTAAAGAGGCAGGTACTGGGAGTGATGGTGGAACAGCTGGGGAGACACACGCGCACACGAGCGAGCGAACAAGTGCACACACTCCAACAGGCTCTTCCACAAGGTGGGGAGGGGATACAGAAAGGTACCCAGGGAAGGGGGGGGGGGGGGGGGGGGGTGCAGGGGTAACAGCAGGGTGTGGGGTTTACAGCAGGGTACAGGGGCAGCCGCCGCCGGAGCTCTTCTGTTTGCCCGTGTGGTGTGATGGAAGGGGGGGGCTCTCGGTCTCCTGAAACTTTCTGTGAGAGAGAAGCAGAGAGAGCGATGATGGAACAGCCGCGCGCTCGGACACTCCGGCAAGCTCTTCCGCAAGCTATTGGCTTCATAAGCACTTGTGCAAAGGAGGGTGTCGAACCCGCGTCCAGCCATCACAGACGGCTCCGCCGTCCCTGACGGAACGCGGTACGCGACGCGAGCAGCGCACACTCACCGTATGGCGCGCGCCACCTCGTAAAAAGCCTCGTCCACGTTGAGCCGGTTCTTGGCCGAGGACTCCATGTAGTGGATGCGGTTCTCCCTGGCGAAGGTCTGCGCCTCGTCCCTGGACACCTGTGCGGAGGTCACATGGGCTCAGTGCCTGGCACACGCCTGGCACACGCCTGGCACACGCCTGGCGGGGCACGTTTCCCGCGGTACATTACCGTCCTCTGCTGCTCCAGGTCCGCCTTGTTCCCGACGAGCACCATGGGGAAGTCGTCTCGGTCCTTGACCCTCAGGATCTGTGTGTGGAACTTGTGGATCTCGTTGTAGCTGGGGGGGGATGGGAGGGTTTAGGAGACCACGGCCAATGGACTATCACATGTGCGCGCGCGCGCGCACACACACACACACACACACACACACACACACACACACACACACACGGGTGTGGCAGTTTCAGGTGGAAGTGTGACCCCGCGCCCCCCACTGAAACAACGTGGCGGAAGTGCAAAGAGGGAAAAAGAGGGAACTGGAAGTAAGGCTGCGCTCCCAGCCAGCGCCCCCGGGTGGCGCTCTCACGCTCTCACCCTCTCACCTGCCCCGGTCGTTGAGGGCGAACACGAGCAGGAAGCCCTCTCCGGAGCGCATGTACTGCTCCCGCATGGCGCCAAACTCCTCCTGGCCCGCCGTGTCCAGGACTGGGACAGCGAGGAGAGGTGCAGGTGAGGACTCGCTCACGCACAGGGATGCACATACGCGCACTTGGCACCCGACACGCAGATCGGTGCCGTGACCCATCAGCCGATCTCAAGGCAACACACACAGCAACAGCTCAGGGTCTCTGGAGTGACTTTGTCTCTCTCGCACACACACACACACACAGAGACAGACAGACAGACACCTACTGTCCATCCTGGTCTGCTTTCCGTCCACAGTGCATATCTTGGTGTACGAGTCCTCAATGGTGGGGTCATAATCGGACACAAAGTATGACTGGAGACAGACACACACACACACTATTATTATTATTCAGGTTTTTGTGTGACTTGGTACTTCATGCCTAAATGTGCAGTTAAGCTCAGAAAGAGAAGCTGATTTCAGACAAACCACAGTAATTGTTAAAGCCCCACCAAAAACACCACAGTTTCCAGCCTGGTGATGTGAGTCCATACACATTCGTGTTGGAACAAGCACGCACGCACGCACACACACAGACTGTGGGGTTTTTCTTCCCGCAGGGACAGACTCACCTGTATGAACTGGATGGTTAAGGCACTCTTGCCCACGCCACCTCCACCCACCACGACAAGTTTGAACCGCTCCTCTTCGGCTGACATGTCTGAGGCTCTGTGTCACTCTGCTCACACACACACACACACACACACACACACACACAGAGCAATAAAGACACAGTCTCAGAATGAAAAGACTGATTTCACACATCAGCACAATTCTCAGGATCTCACCAAAAACAGGCTCCTCAGAGTACTCAGTTACCATACCCAGGTACAGTACTCAGTTACAGTACCCAGGTGCAATACTCATAATACTCAGGTGAAGTACTCGGGTGAAGTACTCGGTTACCATACCAAGGTACAGTACTCAGGTGAAGTACTCGGTTACCGTACCCAGGTACTGTACTCCGGTAAAGTACTCAGTCACTATACTCAGTTACCATACCCAGGTACAGTACTGTTACCGTGGCATGTCCAGGTGCAATACTCAGTTACCACCATACCCTCGGTCTCCGTACCCAGGTACTGTACTCTGGTAAAGCAAGGTGTGCGCTCCGCACCTCCCCGCCGCTCTCCTGCCCCGGTGAGGGTGCAACGAGCCCCAGACCCGAGACCGTCGCGGGACTCCGGCACGGAAAGGCCCTTCGGCTTCGCTCCGCTCCGCTTTCCGAACTGCGCGTTCCGTTCCGTTCCGTTCCGTTCCGTTCTGTTCCGTTCCCGGTTTACGAGGGATTCGGCCGCAAAGCGGGGCCGGACTCTTCCGGGCACCTGGCTCGGACTCTTGGCCGGACTCTCCGCGCACCTCCTCTCCTCCCTTCCGCAGCCGCCTCTTCCTCCTGCTCAACTAAGTTCTCCGGCGGCGCTGCCACGAACTTTTCTTGGCGACTGACTCACTGGGAGTCGGACCCGCGTCCACCGCGGCTCCGAGCAGCTCGTCCGCTGGCTGACGGAGCGCGTCGAGTCCCTTCGCTTCGTGCTGCTCGCGTCTCGCTCCTTTGATCGCCTCCTTCTTCACCCTCCTTTTCTTTCTTCTTCTCCTTTTTCTTCTCCTTCTCCGCTTCGGTTTTTTTCACAGCCGCAGGCGACCTTCTTCTTCCTCGCCCAAATCTTTCTCAAACTCGCGTGAATATGCATGAGAGGGGCGTGTCCCGCCCGACAGCTCCGCCAGTACGCGGCCGAGCAGTGCGTGTTCCCCGCTGACGTCACCCTTCGGGCCTCATTAATATGCAAACGACGAGGAAGTGCGCGCCTCCAGGAGCGTCTCACGCGCGGCGCGCTGCCTTATTTGGGATGCGAGCTTCGAGGGCTCGGCTCCGCTCGTGTCGTGGGCAAATCTCGCTCGCGCGCCTGTCCACGCGTCCCTTGGGCTACGCTGGAAATGTGCGGCGGAGAGACATGATCTGACGAGGGAGAGACGAGAGGCGCGGGTTTCTCTGTCCGACTTCCACGGCGAGGGGTCTGCGTCCGCGCTTCGAACTCGAGTCCACACACACACACACACACACACACACACACACACACACACACACACACACACACACACACACACACACACACACACACACACCGCGGCGGATGTGGTTGGTGACGCAGAGTTTTGGTTTCGCTTTTTGATACAGCAGAGGCACCCATGCAGACGCACGCACGCGCCCCCAAGCACAGACAGGCACCCGCTGAAGACAGACGCACACTCGGTGTGTTTGACAGAGAGCCTTTCTGGCGCCCGGCCCTCTCACGCACAGTGAAACAACAGCAACTCCGTAAAATACCTTTTATTAATAAGAAGATCTGAGAAGAGGCAAAGTGACAAAAATACCAGTCTCCAAATATTCATATATAAATATCATCAATAAATAAGTCCACCAGTGAATAAATATCCAAACACATGAGCGAGCGTAAAGTGACACACACACACACACACCACGGTGCCCACCTCGAGCACTGGCCGAGGATGTAAATTGATGTACAGTTTAACTTTGCAAAGTGTGTTTCCCAGCAGTCTGGGGCAAATGCAGTCACATGCCAACATGCGGTCGTGAAAGTGCTCCAGCTTCACGCTTATTCACAAAAATAAATACGAGCGCGCTCACACACACGCCCTTCAAGTCAACAGAAGCCGCATCTTCTCGTTTCGCACTCTTCACACCCTTCGCTCATAGGTCCAGGCAGCCCCCGCCCCCAAGCACCCAGCCCGGCGGCGGCGGCCTTCTCCTCGCACCATCAGCACCTGTAGGGCAGTGCCGCCTGTCCCAGTTTGACCCTGGGACTCAACAGCGCCCCCAGAAGCAGCCTCTCCCCCCAGCCCAGCAGCTTGTTGACGACGAGGCCCGCCGGCGAGAGAGCAGCGCGCTCCACGTCCAAACCCTCGACGGCCTCGACCGCAGCGGCGCACCGGACCTCTACCGCCCTCCGCTGTGGGCCCGAGCGAGCGTGTTTACGCTCCGGCGCCCCTCCGGGCTTCGAGGCGGCACTCTGCGGAGGGACCGAATCCCGGCAGCCCCCTGCACTGCCCTCTGCTGGCAGCCCCCCGAAAGGCGCGGGCGCAGGCACAGCATCCCGAGGTCTGTTCTGCCGCATCTGCACAGTGAGGGACGGCGGGGGCGAGAGGGAAAGCGTGAGGCTCTTGCGTTTCTCTGAACGGGACGCGTATCCTGGCGAGATCTGCAGATGCGTCGGTCGCGGTACTGGGTTTTGGTTCTGGTCGAGAGCTACGGAAGGGTCGCGGGGCTGTTGCACGAGGCAAGTGAGACTGAGCGTTCTCAGCGAGGCAGCGAGGGATGCCCCTGGCTCGGTCTGCTCCTGGCCAGCGGTCACCTGCGGGAGTTCGTCCGACCGCCTGTCGGACCCGTTCGGGCCATCCCTTCCATGGCTAGAACTTTCCTGGCCGCCACCGCCTTGAAGGTTCTTGGAGCGCCCCGTCGAAAAGCTGTCGCCTTCCTCGGCGCCGTCCTGCACTGGCACGTTCCCACTGGCCCCGTGGCCCTCGTGTCCCAGAGTCCCCTGGAAGAACTGCAGCTGACCCAGAAAGTTGAAGTTGGGGGAGATGGTGGGCCGGCGCTCCTTCACAAACCTGCAGGAGGGCGAGAGGCGAGCATAGCGAGCTCAGAGACGTGGGACGCGGTAAGAGAGACAGGCTGTCTGTCCTCCGGGGGACTGACCTGTACGCGTCGTCCAGACACAGGCCCAGACGGTACATGACATAGGCCACCGCGAGCGCCGGGGAGCGGGACACTCCCGCCGCACAGTGAACGAGCACCGAGCAGCCGAGGGACATCGCGCCATCTGAGAGACAGACAGATGAGGCAGGGCGTCACGGCACGGGACGCAGCCGGAGCACAAAGCACCGAGGCTACCGCCGTCGCGCCGAGCGGCAGGGTCTCGCTCCCACGTCCCTCACCGCAGCAGGAAGATGGGTGAGCGGCGCGTAGATTAGGGAACACCGAGCGCGCCGTCCGACGCTGACCGGCGGCAGGGACAACTCACCGATGAAGCGCAGCGCCTCGGGGATCCAGGGCAGCAGGTCGTCTCGCAGCGAGTCGTCTATGGGGATGCGCAGGTATTGCTTCTGTGGCAGGAAGTCTGGCTGGGGACAGCAGCGGCTCACGCTGAGCACATAGGAAATGCCCTGAGAAGACAGGCAGTCCTGGGGGACAGACAGAAGGGGGACAGGCAGATCTCAGTTCAGTTCGTTTCGAGCGCAGACCGCAGCGGAACTATCTGTGGCTCGATGTGCGCAGACGGAGAGACGGTGCCGAGTAGACGCGCGTCCTCGTCCTCTCACCTGAGTGACGTCGCTCTCGGCCCCCAGATACAGCTGCGGTAAAATGAGGGACAGGGGGGGACGGGTGTCGCTCCTCTCTCTGTAGAAGACCATGTTTTTATTTTCGAGGGACTATTACTCTGTTTCGCCCTCCTCCTTTCTTCCCCTCTGTCCTCCGCTGCGAAACAAGGACACACGTGACGTCATGACCCTGCGGAATCGCCCCGATGACGTCATCGTGCACAGCAACGCAAACAGGTTCACGTCGCTCCGTTAGCCACAGAATGACGTCACTAAACGATCGTTACCCCCCCAGGAGCGGTGAGAAAGAGTGCTTCGCACAGTAGTTTGTGCCAAGCAAGTGACCCAAAAGAACACGCAGCACAGGGACAGTTTCATCACCTGTGTGTGTGTGAGAGAGAGAGAGATGGAGCTCCTCCTGGACGAGCTGTACTCACTCACTCACTCACTCACTGCTGTGGACCGTCCGCAGTCACGCCGTGGTGCAGAGCGCAGCTCCTCGGAGAAGGAAGGAGGGAAGGAAGGAAGGAGGGAAGGAAGGAAGGAGCCCAAGGCCGACGGGACGAGCCGCTGGAGGTCCGCCGTGTACGAGCGCTCCTCTCCCCGCGCCTCTCCGCCTGCGTCTGCGCCGCCGTTTGTTGTTGTAGCGCTACACCTGCGCGAGGACCGCGATGAGGTAATGCCAGTCCGCGCCGCTAAAAATAGCGCCGCTGCGCATGATGTCATTGCGAACCAATGAGCGCGAGAGAGCGCGCGGCTGCGCACGCGCTGGGGGCTCGCGACTCCGCCGCTTCATTTCATGTCTTTGGGGCCGTGTTTGCACTGCGCTTCCTCCTCCTCCTCCAGCAGCAGCACCAGCATCACTTTCTGCCTTCAGCACCAGGCTTCCCCTCTCCATTTGTTCACTAGTAACGGATGCACAGGGCGCGCGCGCGCACACAGGTGGGAGCATGAGAGGCGAGGAAAGTAGGGCTCCTGACAGTAGGAATGGTGGTGTCCTGTCCTGTTCGCCCTTTCCTGAAGTCATCCTCCAGCCATCCTGTTTCCCATGTTGAACTCAGCGTGACCGAGGACTCCATCGCAGCTGGAGAGCGTGTGCATGCATGCGCGTCCACCTTCGAGCTGCGGTCGGCGTACCCAAGGCCTTCGACCTCCTCTAGGAACTCTGCGAATGAAGGGTTGCGTTCCAACACTTGCAAACCGGCAGATGACTCACTTTGTTCGTTACTCTGTTTCATGTGGCATTTTTGGCTCTTTCACTTGTTCAGTGTTTTCTTCAAAATAGATGTTGGTGGAGCATATTTGTCCCCTGTTCTTGAGCACCCTGCCCCACCCATTGCCTTCACTCACACCCACACTCCCTGCGGAAGTTCACCAACTGCTCAGGATGGTGCGAGAGGTACGACGTGCACAAGACACACAAATACACAGCTGCATACATGGTATAATTTTACTTTCACATTGTTCAGTACAGAGTAATTTTAAGCATCTGACTCATTTCACATGGATACACTGGGTTGTAGCGCTAGGAATACTGAAGACACACAACACACACACACAGCAACACCTTATTCATCTAGAGTGAGGACGGCCCCTTCCTTCACTGGGACTGCAGCCGCACACTCAACTGCATAATGACAGTGACTTCTTACTGAACTAACGACAACACCCCAGAACGTTCAGTAGGGTTGCAGTGAAACTCACTCTCTCACACACACAGACTCGACACACTCGCTCTCTCTCTCTGTCTCTCCCTCCCCACGTCGCACACACACTCGTCACTACCCTGGCCGATAGCAGGTTCCATGGAGAGACAAACCCTGTACTTGTAACGGACAGTTGGCAACGCAAGACGAAATGATTCATTTGTGCTGCTGTCGCCGATGCGAACACTGCGGTTGTACCTCCACTCCACTACGGAAGTGCTACCTGGTGCACTTTAGGCAGCACTGGGGCACCTGGGTAACACCACTGCACACAAAAGACAGGACACGTCAGTCATCCGTTTCCGCCCATGCACACGTGCACGCATACACGGACACTGCGACGCTGCACGCGTGCAGCTGTGTGTGAGAGAATGAGATAATAGCTTAGTGTTATAAACATGATACTTCGACCCAAAGACTCACGACTCCTTCACCAGACCCATCCGACAGCCTATGTCAGGACACGCTAGGGTAAACGAAAACTGAACAACTGCAAGTTGCCTCTTATACAACACTTTTTTTCAACAGCGTAAACTCATTCTTTTTTCTGTAAACTGGCCGAGGAAACTTGTGGAATGTTAAAGAAAAAACACACAGACACACAGTGGTACAACAAGCTTTCAGACCCTCCACCTTCAACTGCAAGGTTCTGTATGTGAACAAATGCAGTCCTTAGCAGAGGATGGTTGTGGTACAGAGTGAAACTGTGCACCAGCTGAACAGAGCCAGCGTGGGGGGAATTGACGCATGATAGCAAAGAGACAACTCCATAATCTCAACGCCCTGGAGGACACGGCACGGGAATGTAGGAAAGCACTGAGCACCAAGAACGTCTTCACAGAACGCAAAAACGAGAAGGAATAATGCAACGTTCGGGGCGCTGCCTAGAGCACCAGTGCGAGAAGCAGGAGGACACAACAGCAGACGACAGGAACACGTACGGTATGTGCGCGTTCACATGAAGTGCAAGTCTCCCTTTACCTGTGAGGAATAGTTTCGGCTCAAAAATCTAAGAAATGTCTCAGAACCAGGAAGAGTGACGATTATCATTGTGAATTCCCTCACTGGCCATCAGCTGTCAGTACAAGTACGAGGTCATAAGTACGCAAGGGAGAGGAAGTGTGTTGGGTGGGGTGAGGGGTTCCACCATTCTTCAACATGAATCACCTTACGCACGCACGCACGCGCACACACACGATTACAATAAAACAATTATCATATCAATAATATCCATGGTAACAAATAATGACTGTCTAGCACAGACACCTATTTTTCCCTTATATCGGCACGTCGGAAGGTGCTGCAGTTTCTCGGTGAGGCCCAGTTCCGCTATGTACACCTCCGGGATGGTTCTAGAACTGCTCAGCCAGGAGATCACAGAGGCGCTTGGAGACAGTGTCCTTACTGCTGCGTAACGTCAGCCGGTACATCTGGGGTGTGTGGCCACCGAGAGAAAAAGAGAGAGGAGTGTTCAGGACACATGCTGCAAATTCAAAACAGTGTTGAGGCAAGGCCAAGCTGAGAAAGTGAAGACGCGATCGATGTCCACGGTGCTACTTCACACAACACTACCCAAATTATACAGATTACCTGCTCCTCAGACTGGAACTGCAGCAAAGACAGAGAGACAGACAGGAAGCAGTGAGACCAGAGCGGTAGTGAGAGACAAACAGGACCCAGAGAGACGGGAGAGGCAATGAGACACACAGGACAGTACATAGGGCCTGTGAGGCTGAGGAGCATTTCTGGAAAGGAGATGAGGAGGAAACGATGGACCGGGAATAAGGAGAAGCTGGAGAAAGACAAGAATGCAGAGACAGCACTGGACTACACAAGACCATGTGTGTCCGTCCGTCCGTCCGTCCGTGTCCCTACCTGGGCCTGGATGTTGGGCTCCAGCCGCAGCAGACAGCCCACCTGCTGGGCTTTGGTCTGGACAACTCCAGCACATACAAAGTTCTCTGGATTAGGATCCACATTCTCCAGAAGGGCCATTCCGAGCCCCAGCAGCTGAAGCACATGGAAGACATGTCCGGTTTCACCGAGGTCCTTCGGTGCAAAGGAGCAGCGGCGGTGCAACATACCTCGAACTCACCTTGGCTTTAAGGACCTCTTTGTCCATGCTGTGATTAGCCTTGAAGATCTTCTGCGCTTCCTGCTGAGGGCTGACAGGAAGAGCAGAAGAGAAGTATGTGAGAAAAGCCAAATACAAAGAGGCACACCTCTTGAAATACTCGTCTCCCAGCAAGAATGGACCAGTAAGTGATATTACTCTCTCACTCACACACACACACACAGTGTGAAAATACACACAACTCACAGACTGAGCTGCTTCCAGCGCTGAAAGAAGTCTTGAGAGCCCATCTCTGTGGGCTGGAAGAATTTGTTGATGGTGAGCGGAAGCTTCAGCGTGAGGTTCTGTAGAGCACCCCCGTACCTGAGACAAGAGGAAGGGGGCGTGGCTCGTTCCTCACACACTTCCAGAGACCAAAAGGGCCAGCAGTCAGCATGCGTATGTAGGACAGGTGAGCAATCTGCACCTGAACCTGATGTTGAGCAGCGGCGCATCACTGAAGTCAGACAAACACTCAATGTTGAGGACCTGCTGCAGCTGGGCTCCTCCTTCCACGAGGGGGTCCACTGGCTTCGTCTGCACGTTCAGCTGTGACATGGCGTCAAGGACGCAATAACGCTCTGCTTTTGCTCAAGACGCTTCAATGACCTCGACCAGTAGCACTTCAGCTCTCGCCCACCCACTGATGTTCTTGGGCAGCCTGTTTGATGACACTTCCTCTGTCAGGCCCTTCAGAGGGCTATAAACGAAATCAACGCAACACCTGCATGAACACAATACATGGAGGACAAATCCCCGAATTCCCAGCTCCTTCGTGCCTGCTGTCCACTGTGTGTGACACCAGGCTATGAGCAGGTGTGCAAAGGATATGGGACTGCAGGTCTCCTGGGCAGCTGACGGTGCTGGTGAAGTTCACAAACTGAACGGATGTCTTGTTTCCATAAAACAGGTACATCCTCCCTGGAAAGGAGACACTGCACTGAACGCACAAACTACTTGAGCAACACAGCCGCGAGAGTGAGACAGGACAGGACATGCAGTGTGTGCGCGAGCAAGCGAGGGGCGAAAGCCTCACCCAGGTTCTGCCGGTACTCAGACTTGATCCCAATCTGAAGCAGCTGGTTCTCAAAGAGAACACCGTTATTCTTGCACACAAACCTGAAAGATTGGAAAGGGACAGGGCCACAGGGAGGGCTGGGTCAGCGACAACAGGCTGAGGAAGGGCAGGCCATGTACGCACACTTGACACAGTAGAGCAGAGCGAAGGCCACAGGAAGAAAAAGTAAAGCAAAGAGCTCTGCAAAGACTTTGTGAATGGGCAGATACGGCATAAACATGGCAACGTCACACGGACTGAGCCAGCGCCGGATTCAAATCCCCAACCCTGGCTCCATGAGGTGCCACAGTTAGCCAGCATGCCTTAGGAAAGGCATTAACAAGAGAGCAATGAGCAAAGAGATGTGAGTAGGGAAGAGCAAATCAGGGGCAAGAGTGTACCACTTAGATCCTCAAGGACTGCACAACACCTCAGCTCTTTGTTCCTTCACCACACCCGGTATTTCAGGTATCAGCAAAGCACAAAGTAACATGCATCACGTTAAAGCCGCTGGAGTCGCACCCTTTCACACCTGAGTTGTGCACCCCTGCTCAAGACAAAGAGGACAGAGATCTTACTTGTTGAGAAGCTCATCTGATTCTGGGAGAGGTGGAGCAGAATCCTCCGAGCTGAGATGGCAAGGAGGAGAGCACATCAGACGGAGCAGGGAGGTCAGCGCAGCACGCAAGACGCACATGGGAGATGGATGAGGGTGAGAGGAGATGGTGCGGCCAGGAGGAAATATGAAACGGAGCCAGATTAGAAATTTACATGGAAAGGATGAGCATGAGATTTGGGTACAGGGGTTGCATGAGGAAAGGAAGGAAGAAGTGAAGCGTGATTTAAAACAAGGGAGATGGAGGAAAAAAAAAAATACATGGTTAGTAAAAGCATTCCAAGTCTGATAACCTTCAAGATTAAAGGCATTGCGAAAGGACAACTTTGTTTGCGTGCCTCACTAGTCATTAGGTAAACATCCTCGTTCACATTTATCCGTCAACTATAAAGATGAACAGTATTCAAAGCAGCTGGACACTGTTTTCATTTCTTTTGCGTACGACAATCTTAGACTCTGGCCCCTTACTCCGATTCACCAGGAGCTTCAACCAATAGGGCGTCAGAGTTCTCAGTAGCAGGTTCCAGATCTCTGCCAACGTCCAATCACAATCGAGGACGAGTCAAATGAACAAATGCAGGACAGAGAAAGGAAGAGAAAGAGAGAGAGGGAAGGGAAAGAAAAGGCAAGAAGAGAGAGTGTCACATATACAGCAAGATAATGAAGATAAAATGACAAACACAGGAAGGAAAATAAAAAGGAGCCGACAGGACAGCAAGAAAAAGCAGCAGACGATGACAGTGAAAATACCAGAAGATCTGATCACTCGTGCAAAGGTGATATTTGACATTCATCACCTCTCTCATTATGCACGCTTTGGACAGGTGCGCTTCTAAACCACATGAAGAACCAGCAAAAAAAAAAACAGCTTTTCGAAAGAGGTACAGAAACAGCAGAATATCCAGATTACAATGAAACGACGAGGATATGCGTCTGGCGATAACAACAAACACTGTCAGTTCACCTGAGAAAGCCATCGTCGTTGACCCCAGAAGCGGGGGCCAAAGGTCCCGCCTCCGAGAACACGTCAACCAATAGGCTGCCAGCGCCCTGAGCAGCTGAGCCAACGGGAGGTGCAGACCGAAGGCCCAACAGGTCGGCAGATGGAGAGGGAGTAGACTGAAGAGGAGAGAGCGAGAAGATTAAAGGAGACCCAACGGGGTCACGTACCACCCCCCACCACTTCCCCTACTCACTGTGTTGGAGGTGGCCACCACAGAACTCTCCGGACCCCTCTCCCCTGCCCCGTTGAGCTCTCCTCCTCCATCCCTCTTGCCCTCGTCCAGGTCAGACACCGATACGGCCCCCGGTCCCTTCTTCTTCTTCAGCTTGGCTAGGATGGACGACTCTCTCTCCGGGAACGGGGGCATCTCCTCCAGGACCGTGGCCTGTGGATCAGAAAGATCCAAACAACTGCAGAAGCAGAAGCTCCATCACTGTGGTAGCGCCCCAGGAGACCAGCGTGATGCCCGGCCCCGCTCCGCCCCATCCCGTTCCCTCACCAGGACGTCGGTACTGGCGATAGAGGACAGCTTGAGGTACTCAACGGCGCGCTGCTGCAGCTCCACGTCCGAGTTGCGGATCTGGCTGTCGCAGCGCAGCACCTCCTGGATCGTGGCCTTGGTCTCGGGGAAGAGGTTGATGAACTTGATGTAGGCAGAGAGCAGGAGGGCGCGCGTTGGCACGGAGCACAGGTGAAACTTGGAATGCAGCAGGTTGAACTGGACCAGGGGGCTTGGGAAGAGACAAACAGAGGAACGGGTCTGGCTCACGAGGGAAGAAGCCCAGCCGAGAACGAGTCAGCCGCAGCCCTTCTTACCTGGAGCGCGGGTCTCCAGCGATGAGGTTGCCAAACTCCCCCAGAATGTACCCACCCACCTTCACCATGTTCTCGTGGCAGGCTGGTGCCTGAAGAGCCTGGGAGGGACGTGTGCAAAAGCACAAGATTGGCCTTCATTATTAGCACCGTGAGTAACACGGATTTGTCTGTCGTTTTTACCATACCTCAAAAACGGTCTTGGCAGCGTAGCCCTGCACATCGTCACGATTGATGACGATCTGGATAACCCTGTACCACACCTCCTCGCTCACGTAGTCCCCTGCGATGCGGATCAGGTTGAGGATGGTATCTACGTACCAGGAGTAGTCCACTGCATACTTCTCGGCCAGGATGGCCACCTTGAGCACCTGCGACATCACAACGGCTCAGAAGCAAGCAAGCAGCGAGTGAATGGAGGAGAGACCAAGTGGAGATTCACACAATGACAGAAAAACCGAGCGAGGGTCTGGGGAAGCACACACACCATTTCCTCCCTGATGGAGTAGTCTGCTGTCTCCAGGTAGCTCAGCATCTCGGCCACAATCTGCTTGGCGTTGCTGCGGTCACACATGGCGTAGAGCAGGTCGGCCGCACGCTGTCGCACACTCACGTCACGCTCCGTCTGGAGGGACAGCCAGAGAGCAGAGCATGGTCAGCTGCCTGAACACACACAGCACAGCACAGTTCCTGCACTTCCTGCTCATCAAATAAAGATCAAGCTTGGGAAGGGTCACAATTCGGGACATAAGCGTGCAACTCAGAGGGAATGCCTGGGAACCGACACTTGTGGCGCAGCCTGCCGTCTGCATGACGATACACCGAGTCACAGTCCTGTGAGGACACTGCACACCTTCAGAGCATTGATGACCGTCTCGATGTGCGTCTTAACAGCCTCATGGGAGAACTCCGAGCTGGCCAGCGTGCACATGCTCTCCAGGGCCAGGTAACGCAGGTTGGTCTCGCGATGCTGAAGGAACTGGCCCAGCTGGTTACAAGCACGCACCAGCAGGTTGGGTTCGCTGACCAGAGAGACAGACAGAGATACTGAGAAGGCAGAACCACAGACAGGGGAGGACGGGTTAGCACAGCGCGTGGCTTCACCTGTCGTAGTGTATGATGAGGGAGATGGCCTCGAACAGGATCGCGTTCTTGGCATTAGAGTGCTGCACCTTCTTGGACTTGGGTGGCTCCTGGGCCTTGTTGAGGATCGTCTCGAGGCACTCTACAAGCCGGCCCTTCACGGCGCCATCCTCCGGTGGTGGGTAGCACTGGAGCAGACGCAGCAGCTTGCAAGAGAGCCACGGCGCTGGTACAAAGTAGTAGGTATAGTCCTGCAGGTCTGTGGAGGCTGACGAAACAATCTGGCAGAAACAACAGTCGTGTGACTAAACATACCATGGAGGACGGCGGCTGCTCAACTGAACAGCACGCGACAGTACTGGCGTGCGCACAAACAGAACGAGGACTGCGAAACTCACCCTGCTCAGTCGGGACACAGCTAGAGACACGCAGGTCTTGAACTCATCTGGGTTCTTCTGGCTGAGGCAGGTGATGAGGGAAATGGCAGCAGTCACTACACCCTGGGACAAAAGGAGCAGTTAAGGCGATCGATACGGACTGAGTGCAGTCGTGAAGCCCGGCGCAAAATACAAAGCAACAATCCCACCAAAACCGTGCCGACTCTCCCTCGCATTATGGCCACCTGCGTTTAGTTCGATTCCGACTACTTACGGCGAGTTCGAGCAACACTGGTCACAGGCCTACACTGACCACCAGGAGGCACTGTGCCCAATGACAAAAAACCAGTCCCGAGTGGCATCTCACCATGTGCTGATCGTTGAGCAGGTGCACCACCCTGGATGTCCACTCGCCCATCAGTACGAGGTCTGGGGATGTTTTGTAAAGGCGCAGCAGGCAGAGGGCTGCCGACTGCTTTACGCTATCCATGGTGTCACTGTCAACAGGAAGCGCAAGCCATCCTTAGCCTACTAGCATCTTCAGAGCTGTCTCACTCTGCTCACCAAAAACACAAGGCCACGAAACGTGTACAGCTGGCAGTTTTTAAATCTGCATTTTTTGGTCTTACGATATCTTTACCTAAACAACCTGGCTTCTGCTCCACATTTCTCCCCCCTTCAAGGTCCAGCGCTCCAAAAAAAGCAGACTGGTTAACTCACCCGGCCACCAGAATGCGTGGAATCTCCCCAGCAAAGGCCTCAGCCATCTCTCTGCTGCCCACATTGGCGATGCAGTGCAGGGCCAGACACATGAAGGTGGGGTTCCTGCTGGCCAGGTCGTTCTTGATGGCATTGTTGATGAGGCGGATCAGCTCGCTGTTGGAGTTTACCAGCACCGAGATGAAGAGGTAGCCCTGCATGAGCGGGTGGCAGAGGGTGAACCCAGGTTAACCCAACTCTTGCCGGGCGCTAAAGGAAAAAAGGAAGGAGGAAAAAGACGAGCCACTATTCTCACTTACAATCTGCTTCTCTGTGTACTTGTTGGAGCTGAGCAGGTTGACCGCCTCCATGTGGCCAAAGTCAATGTCGTGACCCAACAAGAAGATGAAGAGTAGCTTGCACACATACTTCTTCTTACTGTAGCCATCCAACGCCTTGTCTCCTTTAAACTTGGAGCGGATGTTGGCCAACTCCTTATTAATTCGCTTGATCTCAGCCTCTTTACTCTTACCTGCAGAGAGCACCCAACCGGAGATGAGAACAAGACCACTAGGACATTGTGAGTTAGAGTGCAGGTGCTTGGTGGACTGTGGCAGAGCAGCCCAGTGGGAGTGCCCAAAGAGAGATAGGCACTCTGGGAAAGTGGGTGTGTGGTCCGGGGGTGAATCAGACGCCTGCAGACCAAGATTAACAAATGTGGAGGGAGGAAAATGGACAAGAACAAGAAAAACTACAGGGAAAACCACAAGCATCCATTAGACTGATGAAAAAACAAAGAAATGGCAAGAGAATGGTTTCAAACAAACAACTTTCAACACGGAGACTGCTTCGAAAGTCAAAGGAGGAAGGAGCGGCATCGTACGACACACCGATCTTTAACTTGCTCTGCAGGAGTTCAACACAGGAGACTTGCCGAAACCTTACAGATGAATGTCGGCTGCGCTTGCTGGGGAGCCACTCGATGACCAAAAGATATAGGACAGCCCGAGACGGCAGTTATGCAAGAACTATGAGAAGCGCGCATCTTCCACACGTACTCCCGTATACTGCATAACCTCGGGTTCACGTGACGTTCAATATCACAATCGGTATAAAACACGCCTGCATTTAAAAGCAGAAAATGGCACAACTTTGAAGAGAAGCCAAAACACAATGTGTGCTCAGCTACAAGGAGAGGCCGTCCTTTAAAGCAAGTCCTCAATGGAATCCAGGCTGCGAAGCGCAAACACGAAAAGTGAACGTATACACCACGCCACCATCCCATCACACATCACACAAAGGCCACATGCACAGATGCTGTCGGAGAACAGAGGGCGGCAGCGTAAGAGCAGTGTACGAGCGGTGTCCGAGCGCCGTATTTCTGCGGTGAGGCAAAGGCCCACGGTTCAGCCAGCGGCTTCCCCAGCAGCCACCCGTAGACTCTCAATGGAAGGACCCAGCTCCAGCAACTCAATACAGAGTGTGTGCGCGTTACCAGCCAACAGCGAAGTGTCTGCAAACTAGGCCACGATCAACGTCCCATTTTAACACGCAGTCCCTTGTTTTGAGATTTATGGAGCAAAAGAGCAGGTGGGAGGACAGCAGCAGCTCGGCGACGGTGCCGCGTTACAGAGACGGACCCAGGAGTAGCGACAGCAACAGGGGACATACAACGGGGGGGAACGAGGGCACTTACAGTTGCGGATGTCCGAGATGAACACCGCCAACCCTCGCATTCCATCTCCCTTTGACACAGCCGGCATCTTGATACTCCTCCTGCTTGCTGGGAGTCGCCAACAGGAGTCCGCTTTGCCGCGGACCGCGCCGCGCACTTCTCGACGTCGCCGCTGTGGCCGCTGAGGTCGGCGGCGCCCGGGCCGGGGTGGAGGAGCCGCGTTCGAAGGTAGAGATGCGGGGCTACGGAGACTTCGTACGAGACAGCCGCAGAGCTTTAGAGCTGCAGAGATATAGAGCCACAGAGGTATAGAACTGCAGAGCTACGGAAGCTACACTGTCACACAGACCTAGAAATAGAGCAATGGATATCTGGAGCTACAGGGACTATAGATATATATGGAACTATAGAACCACGCAGCTATAGATATATGAATGAAGATATAGAACTACACACAGAGCTACAGATATAAATACATGGAGGTGCGGAGCTAGATACATGAAGATGGAGGTAGAACTACAGAGATATGGATGGAGGTAGGGCACTACAGAGCTATATAGCCTATAGCCTTGACAGCAGAGCCGTTTGAAACGGCGTTTCCGCGTTACTCTGGAAGCCGCCGCCGTTAACAGCGAGTGAGGGAGTGAGTGACTGACTGACTGTCTGCGGAACGCGATGTTCCCACTCACTCAGTCACCCACTCACCCACTCACTCACTACCAGCAGCAGCCAGCAGAGTGGGGCCCAGCCAGGCAGGCAGCTGAGCCGCGGAGGTAACGGCAGTTCAATTTCCGTCAAGAAAGCGGGGAGGGATTCAGGTCCCAGCCGAAGCGAACGCGAAGGGCTCGGAGGCGGACAGCGAAGCGGACGGTCCGCGGCTACCTCCTGACTGACCGACTGACCCGGCCGGCCGCGGCTTGTTAGCACTCTGCTAGCTTTCTCTCTCTCTCTCTCTATCATTCACGGCAGGACTAAGTGAGTGAGTGAGTGAGCGCATCAGCAAGCAAAATCCTTCGGAACAACCCGGCTCCTCCGGCAACCTTTTTCACGGAATACATTCCGCTAAAGGAGCGTATCCGTGTTTCACCTTTTCGTCGCCGCTGTCGCCTCTTGCACGACACTCGAACGGATGGGACTCGTGACCAGCAATCCTGCCAGCGCGCCTGCTGTCCGTCTCGCGCTGGGACTCTTGGGTTCCCATGACCTCCCGGGCCGCCCAACCTGGTAATCGTCATTGGCGGAGAGGTGTGCGGTTTGCCCCGCCCCCTTTACGCTATCGGTTCAATCGTACGTCGCTCAAACGCCATGATCGTTTTCATTGGATTGAGCGAGTTCGTGGGGCGGGACACACCGTTGTCACTGAACACGTCTAAAACACTGTAATGCAACAGTAAACGATTTCAGTACGGCAGCGATATGGGTCATGTCATCTGCTTGTAACAAGCTTTAGACAGCATGTACCTTCCCCGAGGTGTTGTCTCCAGTGGTCATACTGTAACAGAGATGCCATGTACCTCCCCTCCTCGTCCCTCTCCACTGGCTTCCTGCAGCCGGTATCGAGTCCCCACTGTGGGAATGGCCTAGGAGCCCGTCGAAGGATTTGCGGCCCAAAACGCACAACTTAGACCCGATCGTTCGATACGGGGGCTCAGCCGCTGGCCGCTCGGTCACTCCGCTCGCAAGAGGTGCAAACTCAAAAGCCCAGAAGTTGTTGGTTCTCCGTTGTGGTGAAATGAGCTCCATCTTCAGTGAGAACTCCCAAATCCCTCTCAGTCAGTGTTCAAGTCTCTAAACACATCTCTTTCGGACCCACTTCTCTCTCTGCCGATGTGCCAAATGAACACTTGTACATTTTACCATGAATGCCTCCTGATCTTGAGTAACAATTTTGAGCTGATCATCCATAAGATCAAGAAAATCATATTGTAAAGCCTTTCATACTTTAATGCCAATAGACTGCAACACAGAGGTATTGCGTATAAAATGAACAAACCTCTTCACCAGGGCAGCTGCAGCAGCCCCGTCCAAGGCTCTTAGTCTTACTTTCTCTCGCAGGAATACCCTGCTAAAGAAATGGCTGTGTAAATGTACATTGCTGACAGAACCTCTTGTCACATCATGTATGGTCTGGGAACAAAGGCACTGGGTAAATGAATAATACTAAAATGAACGAATGAACGAATGAATGAATGAATGAATGAATGAATGAAAACCCTACTAACCCCAGAAGGAAATTCTGTTTGGATGCAGCAGCACACAGCGGGCAACATACACACACATACACATACACTTGAAGACACGGAGATAAACGGATAAATAATGCACGTCAATGCATTCTGAAGGCTGGGGAAAAATGCATAAGACTCATATGAAAAGAATGTACTGAACCATAAAAATCATGTCTAAGTTTGGATATGGCCTTATCCCAGGGACTCTTTCAATCATCAATGTAATATGATCCCAAAGCAAGGAGAGAAAATGCAGCGGTATTTTTGCCACGCTTAATTCTGGTGATGAGTACATGATGAGCAGATGATGAGTAGACCCACGCAGGCTGTTACACGGCAATGTATCCAGCCGAGATCCACCTGAATCTTTTCCGTTCAGTAAGGATGCTCTGGTCCGGGCCTGTGGCTGTGCTGACTGCTGCTCTAGTGTCTGTCTGTCTCGTGTTGTACCTCCACACTCGGCCACTGTCACTGTCACTGTCACTCACTGTCCCTACACTGTGTGTGATAGTCAGTCCTCTCACAGCCACGTCCTTACATTTATTTATTCACGTCCTTCCTGCTTCGGGCACATGATTTTTCAGAGCTGCAGCCACAATCCCCCCGTGATTAATGACTTTTATTATCCGCTATTCATAACGTTCCCAGTTTCAGGCAGAGCTGCGCTGAAAAATTCATATAGGCGACTGACCAGTGACGGATCGGGGACTCGGAGCTTCTGTCAATCAAGCACTACGTGCTTCTTTTCTCCAATCACGGCGAGCCCTTTGGGTGCGAGGGCGGGCCTTGTGCCTCGTGCCTCCTCCCTGCGCCGCGCGTCGAGAAGGAGCTGCGTAGAGTTGAAATGGCGGAGACGGGTGACGGGATGGAGGTAAGGGGGGCAGCGAGCGGTAGGCCGCGAAACTCTTGCTGAAGCAACAAACTGTTGTATGAGAGTTGTGGGCTCGCCGCTATCATGCAGTATTTACATGGCTGCGTAGATATGGTGCCGCGGCCGGTAAAATTGCAGCTCTTCACTTCGGTTCGGCGAACGCACTCACTCACTCACTCAGTCAGGCACTGACTGAGGCACCAGAACGACGGACGAGCAGCATCCATAACGGCGGGAATCACGCGCGCAGCTCTTTCGTCCCGAAGACGCGTCTTCACGGCTTGTTTTACTATAGTAAAACGCGTGAAAACGTCGGTCGAGTGCGTTTTTCTTGATCGGGACCAGGCCAGGGTCAGTTGTAGCTGGGCTGTAGCCTGGCAGGACTCCGGAGGAGGTGCTCTCGCGAGGGGGTCCGCCCGTCGGACTCCGACTCGGACTCGGAGGTCTCTGTTAGTAACCGATCCGCCTCGCGAGGACACGCGGACGTCGCTCGGTGTCCCGACCGGTTACGTTACGACGCCTGGTTCTGTGAGGACTGACTGCTCAGCGTGTGTTTTCCACTTGCTTGGTTCTTGTAGTTCGTTTCAGTTCAGTTGTAAGTCTTAAGTCTTCCAAACAACATGATCCTTAGGCTTTCGGCAAATACATGATAGTTAGGTCCTCAGTCAGTCCCCCTTCCTGCTGTCAGGGGTACAGGCCACTTTCTGACCGTTTCTGCACTCGAAGAGTTCAGTCAAGTGTACCGTAGTACATGTGTAGTACATGGTGGTTGCGGTGCAGCCTGGGCCACTGGATTGGTGTGGGGTCTTCTCTTCCCGGCGAGGCTTCAGGAGCTTCGCCCCTTTTCGCGGGCGAAGGGCCACCCCGAGCGGCCGTGGGCGCCGTGCTCCGGATCACGAGGCCCACGGTGCCGAAATTCTCCGGCCCCACGGCTGCAAGTTTTTTTCCCGCCCAGGGACGTCGCCTGTTCTTTTCTGGTTGGCGTCTTCCTGTCTCTTGCTGCTGCGGTACATTCTGACAGCCATGGCGTCCTGTGCACCTCAGTGCCCTTCTCCATCCGCAGCTACTGTCCCTCGTGCTTTGGCATCGTGATGCTATCTAAGGGATGTTATGGATGGACGTTCTTGGGTGTCCCCAGCTCTTCTCCTGTCTTTATTCTACCTTTCTTGGGCAGCAGTAGCCCAAGACATAGTCATAGTTGTCTGTGTGTCCCTAGAGGGCACAGCAACACCTCCCTCTTGAGTGCTGAGCTTCAACAAGAAACGCTGTGATCAAGGGTTCATAGAGAAATGACCACTCTGTGTTTTTTTTTTCAGCACCGTTAGTGTTTACTGTTTACTAGGGCGGGGGGCCGCCTTTTCTCCAAGGCTGCTTGAGGGCAACCTGGAAGAGGTGCCGTAGTCCAGGTATCAGTTCTTACTGTCGTATTTTGAGGATTACATGCCAAGCATGTGTTGGGCAAGGAGGAGTCTACCGAATAGAGCTGCTCAAACTTCTTCTGATGATGCTTTTGGCCTGTGATTCTGTGTGCAACTCCAGCTCTTGGATTATCTTTTGTTTTCCCCAACATACATGACTCTGCATCTTCAGTGTACGCAAGTCACACAATGTGCAGTTGTGTTATCCTTTCTACAGCTATCGGTAACTGCAGAATTTTATATGGTGGTGGGTAACTATAAGCACTTTAGTAAGTAATTGCACATGTTTTGAACTGCAGAATGTATCGAGCAGTCATCTTGTCAGATGGCACTTCCTATTGCAGGTGTTTGGTTGTGTATAGTCTATTTCAGGAAGGATTCGGCCTGGGATTCCCTGCATCTGGGGGTCATTGTATTCTCTGTTTTCTCCGAAAGGTGTCCCAGGGGGAGAGCTCAGCGAAGCCTTCAGCGGAAGACATGACTTCTAAGGATTATTATTTTGACTCTTATGCCCACTTTGGGATTCATGAGGTATTTGTTGCTGTGCTTCACTCTCCTTCACTGAATTTTTGTCTGTCTTTTTTGGACTTTCTCCTCAATTTGATGTGTAGCATTGGACCAATTTGCACAGCTGTTATTTTCACTTGAGTGAATTTGCACCTTCTTTTTGTCTGTGCTCTGTACAGGAGATGCTGAAGGATGAAGTGCGCACGCTGACCTACCGCAACTCCATGTTCCATAACAAGCATCTGTTTAAGGACAAGGTGGTGTTGGATGTAGGCAGTGGAACAGGGATCCTGTGCATGTTTGCTGCAAAGGCTGGGGCAAAGAAAGTCATTGGGGTGAGTATTTAACCCCCCCCCCCCCCCCCCCCCCCAAAAAAAAAAAAAAAAAAGTTCTTGCTGAATGTGACAATACAACTAATTATTAGAGATGACAGGTCTCTGTGATTTTGCTCACTTGTGGGATTTGTGCTGAATGAAACCCCTGTTCCCCTTGCAGATTGAGTGCAGTAGTATATCGGATTATGCTGTGAAGATCGTGAAAGCCAATAAGCTGGATCATAGTGAGTATACATGTCACCTTCCATCCTTTGATCAGTAGTGCTTAGAGTAACAGTACTGAGAAATCATTCTTTTAATTTTTAGCAGAGTTGCTTCAATTGGTTTCAGCCAATACTTACAACAGTGCAGCTACTTAAAAGGAAAGTGTCAGAACCTAAGGACACGTGCTAATGTCATCGTTGGGGTTAATATTTTCAATCTGAGGTTCTATTAGCATTTAGTGAAAATGTTATGAATAGATGCTTAAATTGACTTAAGCTTTTTTCATATCTAGAAGGGGTGTGGAGCCACTAGCAATTAGACCCCAAGAGGTTTTTTTTTCCCCCTCTCCATTGCATTTCACTTGAGTTTCTTGTTCCTTTTCTCCGTGGCCATTTGGCTCACTCGTTGCTTTAATAATTAATATAGCTATTGTAGTAACTTAATATATAGCAGTCCTTTCATTTGTGTCGTCTGTGATGCTTTTTTCAGTACTCTGTGCTTTTGTATGAGAAGGGCCCTCTGTAAAAATGAATTCTTTGGCATTTCAATAGGAGATCCAAGAAAACTGAAGTTGGCTTATTGACTATTAAATGTACGTGAGGCTCAGTGGTTTGACACCACACTGGGTGCGATCTCCTTTTCTTACTTTCACCATGCTCAAGGTGTCACTATGAGTGGTGTCAAAATGTTCACGAGCAAGTCACTCACCCTCACTTCACTTAATGGTCAGTCTGACCCTCCAAGGCTACCTGAGGTGGTTTATTATTGTTCTCACTAGATGTGTGCACATATGTGATGGATAACATTTTCAAAGGACCTATGGGTGCACTAATGATACTGTGCTTGCAGTTGACTCCCAACAAATCTGTCTAATCTTGTAATACAGCCTGGTACTTGCTTCTTGATATGTTCTTAAAACAAAAGCTAGTTAAGGCCCTATAGCCTTCCATCCCTGTTTCTGTGGAGAATTACCAAGTTAGAGATGCTTTGTATTATAAAATTCTGTACAGCATGCTGTGTCACAGACACACAAAAATGTACAGATGAATGATACAATAAAAGAATAATTAAAACTACATCATAAAATTAAATTATAAAATAATGGGTAATGAAATGGTAAGAAGTATGCTCCAGCAGTCGTGAAACTTGTTTGTCACTGACACAAAGTACAGTAAGACCATGGTACAGAGAGTACATCACCTTGGTAATGTGGTACCTTGATCTTTCCCCAGTTGTGACCATTATCAAGGGAAAGGTTGAGGAGGTGGAACTTCCTGTGGAGAAGGTGGACATCATCATTTCGGAGTGGATGGGTTATTGCCTCTTCTACGAATCCATGCTCAACACGGTCATTTATGCCAGAGACAAATGGCTGGTCAGTGGGGTGGTGACCTTCCATGATGACATCTCACCAAAATGAACAGCGGTCCAAAGGCTGTATTAACCACAAACCTTCCTCCTGCAGAAACCTGACGGCCTCATATTTCCCGATCGAGCTACTTTGTACATTACGGCCATTGAGGATAGGCAGTACAAGGACTACAAGATCCACTGTGAGTTGTTCTCTTGGCATGTTGTTGTACAGCCCTGTGTGTGTGTGTGTGTGTGTGTGTGTGTGTGTGTGTGTGTGTGTGTGTGTTTTGCTCATTTTGCCACCTCCTGCCTCTCAGGGTGGGAAAATGTGTACGGCTTTGACATGTCCTGCATTAAGGAGGTTGCCATCAAGGAGCCCTTGGTGGATGTGGTGGACCCCAAGCAGCTGGTCAGCACCGCTTGTCTCATTAAGGTCAGTGCCCACCTTTATCCACACGCGCTGTCATAATTGTGAGCGCCTATTTTGAGCAGGCAGCTGTCCAGCAAGTGTTCTTCCAAGCACTCGAATGCTCTTGAACTGCCCTTAAAAGTGCCGAAGGAAGGCAAAATAAATACGCTTTTTTTGTGAGAAATATTAAGAGACAGATTTTATGGAATGTTCACAGCAGTGAATCTTCCTTTGTGAACGGAGACCACTGCCTGTTCACTTGCAGGAGGTGGACATCTACACAGTGAAGACTGAAGACCTGTCCTTCACGTCGCCATTCTGCCTACAGGTGAAAAGGAACGATTACATCCACGCCCTGGTAACCTACTTCAACATCGAGTTTACATGCTGCCACAAGCGGACAGGCTTCTCTACAAGTGAGGCTCCTTTCACAATTGGTCTGTCTCGCTGTTCTCAAATAAGATGCTGCAGGTGGGTATGTGTGTGTGCGCACGTCCCCCTTGACGTGTTCTCGTCTTTCTCAGGCCCAGAGTCTCCCTACACGCACTGGAAGCAGACTGTGTTTTACCTGGACGACTACTTGACGGTGAAGACCGGAGAAGAAATCTATGGCACGATCCACATGAAGCCAAACGTGAAGAACAACGTAAGTGTTTTTTTTCACAGTGCTTTGCAAAGATGGGTTTTAACTGCAGCTCACGGACATATAATCGAAAGCCATATTTTGCAGAACGTGACTCTCCATCTAGATGTGTTGCAATGAAATGAATGGTGGCATTTTTCGGGGAGCGCGGGGGCATGGTGGTACAGCGGGATTGACTGGGTCCTGCTCTTTGGTGGGTCTGGGGTTCGAGTCCCGCTTGGGCTGCCTTGTGATGGACTGCTGTTCTGTCCTGGGTGTGTCCCCTCCCCCTCCAACCTTGCACCCTGTGTTGCCGGATTAGGCTCCAGCATGCTGCAACCCTGCTCGGGACAAGTGGCTTCAGCCTGTGTGTGTGTGTGGTTTTTTTTTTTTTTTTTTTCTTCCCCCCCCCCCCCCCCCCCTCTTTCTTTCTTTCTTTTTCTCCTTCGAGGACCGGTCATTTTGAGCCACATCTCTGAACTTGTTAATGGTGACGCACACTACGTAATAAACACTTTGTGTATTTGCAGCGTGACCTGGACTTCTCTGTGGACATCGATTTCAAGGGCCAGCTCTGCGAGGTGTCCTTGACCTCGGAGTACCGGATGCGCTAGAGGCCATTTGCAGCACATAGCAGCGAGTCACGGGGTCGGTGTGTGCGCCGCCACATGTCCTTAGACACACACCACTGTCATGCGCAGCAGCATTTTAAAATATTTCTTTGTTTCTGAATAATTTTTGTTTGAGACGTGGTTTTGTGAGTGACCCAGCAAAGCCCTTGTAGAGCATAGTAGCCAACAGAACCATGTTGTTTTGGTGTTATTAGGGCCTCAGTTTAAGTGCCACATGACACCCTCTAACCCTCACCCCAAAGCACACTTGTGTAATGTTGAAAGTGGACACTGCTTATGCAGCGCACACGCAGATCCCATCTCGCCTGTGTCGTTCTCGTCAAGTCCCGTCTCCATTGTGATGCCATCTGGGTCTCTTGACATGGTGGTAGCTTCCAGCCTCGCACTCCTCTTTATAATGGATGTTCCAGTTTGCTCCAGAGTCGCCCCCCACCTCAATGTACATCACATCTTGTGGGGAAGTGCTCACCTGCCGTCATCGACTTGTGAATTCCCTTAAACTTTAAGTGTAAGTAACAATGAATAGGCATCCCAGCGAAGAACTTTGGCCTCCCCGAGGACAGGGGAAGTAGGTCTCGGTGCGTTGGGAGCCTTTCGCAGGTCTTCTACATTTGTGGCTTGTTTATGACACATCCCTGTTGCGGTGTGGTCCGTCACCACTGCTTCCATTATGCAGGAGTCTTGCACCTGCTGCGGTTCATATGAGGAGACAGCAGGGGGAGCTGTCATTATGCGTTCCAATATGAAGCATGTCAATGGTTTCCTTAGACTGCTACGATTGACAGTGTTAAATATTTAACTGCACAGTGTTGGTCAAAACCTTTTTTTATAGAGTCGCTGGGCTGCTGCTCCGAGGCAACCGTGAATACAGCTACCCTTTCGTGTTCCTGAACTGCAGTCCAGTGGTACCTCTTGTTGAGAGTCGAGTCGGACCTGGAAATGTCTTGACCTGTCCTGGGGTCATGGGTTACGCTGTATGTTTGGTGGGTCACGTTGTAACCCTTGTGAATTTTGACAACTTTGCAATGACTTGTGAGAGTGCTTGGATTGCTCCCGTTACCCTTTTTTATTTGTCATTAATATAAAATAAAGGGGATGATGGTTACTGTTTTGTCTTGGATTTCTTTCTCTTTGTGCATAACCTGGATCGATGAGGGACCCTGATAGTTCTCAGTTCTTGCGCTCCTTGGTGCCATCTCGCGCTTTCCTCGAAGAAGCTGCTTGTCTAAATGCAAACGTCAGCCTTCCTTTCCCACTGAGGAATGACAGTTTATGATACACACATGAATGTTGCTGTGCGCAGTGCACTAGAATGAGTCATCACTGTATGCTGATACTTTGCATGGTAGTTTTATTACAGCTCACAAAGTTGCTCATGTCCAAAGTGTGTAACTTTGGTAGGTAATGGATAACACAACACACAATGAAATATGATGCAAATTTCCTTTTCCTAACCACACCTTGGGAAAATGGCAAAGAAATCACTATTCCAGATGCAGGTGGTGGTGTGTGATTCTCAGCTGTAAGTCTTAAGTTGGGATATTGAACAATTTTTGTGGAAAATAAGCCCCATGTGCTTGACCCCCCCCTCCCCCCCCACGTTGTAAAACATTTCATGTGTTTAAAAAAGGTTGGGCTGAATGATGCAGAATTTTCAGGGTAAAGTAAAAACACCAAGAAACATAGAGCACAAACAGTAGCAGAGAGGAGCAAACAGACCTAGAAGGTTTCCTCACAGCCGTACAACAGTCACCTCCTGGAGGGGGTTGTTCCTTGTGCCCCCCCTCCCGCCCGTTCTCCCCATCTCCCACGTCTGTATGCACATGGCTGGAGTGTAGAACTGAAAGCGGCACCTCCTTTAGCAAAACTCAGGGCGCATCCTAGCCTCCCTGCACCGGAGGACCTTGAGGAAGCTGTCGATTTTGTGCGAGTCCCTTCGGAAGCAGGACAGCAGGAAGTGGAAGTAGGTGAGCCGTGAGATCTTGTCGTCGCTGAGCTCGTGCCCTTTGAAAGGGAGGAAGGTGGGCGACTTGTAGCCAATCTGTAAGAGGGAGGAGAGAACTCGATCGCACAGAGACAGCGAGAGGCACCCCAACTCTCCCCCTCCCCCAACCACACCCATCCTCCATGTTGCGCTCACCTTGTGCACCAGCCTTTCCAGACCCGAGTTCAGGTTTTGCATGTTGTCCTGCAGCTCCTTCGTCTTGCTGTGGATGGCGTTGTTGGACGGATGAGGCAGAGTGGGGGCCTCCAGGGAAAGCAGGAGCAGGGGGTCACTCCAGGAGAGGAGCAAAGAGCGGATGAGGGAGAGAAGCTCCGATTCCTGTGGGTTTAGGGTCGGGATACAAGGGTCACGGGGCATTTCCACAGCCCCTGTTTAGGGGCAACGTATCAGAGCAGAGACAGCGACCGGCTCACCCACCGGCACTCTCAGCGCTTGGTCCTTGTCGCTGGGGGTCTGAAGGGCGGACGTGTGGCACATCGATGGGCGGGGCATCATCACGTGGCCCACAGGGGAGAAGTATGAGTCCTGACACAGAGAGTAAGGCACATGGAAGCAAGAGCACTAGTGGCTAAATCGTCCTAAATGTTTGGAATGAGGAGGAAGAGAGCTACCATTGAACCCTTGAGCACTCTACTACGAGCGAAAGTGTCAGTGACGCGTCTTGAGGTGTGCCAACGGAGCGAGAAGGGCTCCGTGGCCGGAGGAACGTGGCGGCAGCGTTCTGCTGACACAAGATGCGCGGTGCAGCGGGACCCTCACCAGGTCGTTGGTGAGCGACGCGCTGAGCGAGTGGAGCCGGTCGGAAAGCTGAGACGCCCTGTCCAGCAGGTCACTGAGGCCGATGGCGTGGGAATGCAGCGAGACACACAGCAGCACCGCAACTGAGGCAGAGCGAGAGGGGCTGAAGGATGGGGTGGGCCGCACAGAGTCGCACACACACTCGCACGAATGAACGCACACTCACCTGTCAGGCGAAGTGTTAGTTCCCAGGACGACCGAGTCATCTTGCTGCCTATCGTCTTTCCTCCTGCACTCGCCGTTCTCCCTGCCTGGGCCATTTTATAGGAGCCCTGGCCTCCGTTATTTATTCATGGCCCCTGGCCGTCGCTGCTTCTCCTGACATTGTCCCGGACCGGCTCGATCCTGCACGTCCTAATGAGAAACATTGTGGTCCAGCGCGTCAACATGAATACGCAGGTGGTGAGGTGATTGGGCGACTCCGTGCCTGTCACTGTCCCCGCGAGTACACCATGAGGCCATGAGTCCTTGGCTTTCGAGCAAGTTGGCGTTGCGCGTCGGAAGGAAAACGAACATATCGATATTCAGTTAGCGTCATTTCCTTCCTGTTTTTGCATTTGTTCGCTTTCAAGGGGCCCCTTGGATGCACCTGGAGGCACTGCACGGCCCCGGGGGCGAGGGGCTCATCGTGTGCCAACAGGCGTGACCCCATCCGTGTGAGCTGGCAGCCATCTCCAGGGGTATCGTTCTCCCAGGTGGGCCACGGCAGGCTCGTCTCGGCGCTCCCCCGCCACCCCCGTTGCTCATCCAACCTGGCTGATGCCACCTGACACCGGAGCCGCGTCCGGTCTCGGTTTACGTCTCGTGTGCGAATTTCACGGACGCTGCAGACTGTGGTGTGCGGCTCTATGAATGATGCAGGAGCGGGAGTACCCTGTGTGCTTGTGCTAATTGTTTCTCGTGCGTGCCCAGAACACACACACACACACACAGCAGTGCAGTGTCCAGCGAGTGTGAGGTCCGAAGCCCCGAAACCACTTCGCCCTCTACGTCTGACTTCATTCATGACGCCTTGATGCAGATGTTTAGTTTAATTAAATGGAGTGTTTTTGCTGCATATTAATGTAAAGCTTAAGTGTTCCAGCACTTTGGAGGCCCGTTCCTGCAGATGTTTCAAATCGTTGACTGGAAGTGACGCTCTGCAACAGAGTTCCCACGAATGCGACCGTTGTGTAGTACGTACACAGAGTTTGACCGCAACGACTACTTCGTTCTTACACGGCGCACCATCCTGAAGACAGTTGGAGCGGAAAAACGAGTGACACACCATTATTGGCATGACACTGGAGCAAATTAAAAATAGCCATGAGCGGTGTACTGATTGCTGAGTGGTGACGAAGTGGGCAGTCGGCGAAGGAGACAGTTACAGGTGTGTATTGCGCTGACAGGTCTCGCTGAGGGACGGCGGGTCCATCGGGCTGCCGTAGTGTGTTCAAAGTCCACGTACAGCGATGTCCAAAGACAGGCGGCCACAGGGATGGGGAGCATGGGGAAGCGGACACAACAGTTCAACCCCAAACAATCCTTCAGCCTCATATGCAGACAACCTTGTCGAAAGCATTGAGGCTTTTCTCTCTCTTGCTCTCTCTCTCTCTCACACTGTGAGAAATACATGGCTCTCGTGTCTCTTCTCCACCTCTATCTCTCTGTCCACCCTGTTCTTCTGTTGTGTGTGTCAGACCTGTTGAGAATGTGCGTGCAAGAATGAAGTTCTTGTTTAACTTTCCTCTCTGTCTATGCTCAAGGGCAAACGGAGGCGACTGAAATATCACATATCCTCCCTATATGTATAACTAATCACAGTGCTCTGTTGTTTAACATTACCTTTTATAGTTTTGTCCCTAGACCTCGACTCAGTTTCTAAACCAATGAGAACTTACTTCTTTGTTCTGCAAAATAGTATATAATCTTGGCGAACATGCAATAAAACCTGAGGAGGAGGATTGGAACGAAACACGCTGCTTGTTCTTGTGTCCTGCTCCTCCCAGTGATCACTGGTCTCTGGTGTCCGGACCGGGACGGCTCTGAGGTTGCGGAGGCTGAGATAGGAATTAAAATAATTTCTAATCTAACACACACACATACACACACACACCTTTCTGCTAGAACCACTGTGCCTCCCATGAGCTGCTATAAACATGGATCCCCCCCACAGCAGTCCACATACCTTGTCACATGTTCCTGTCTGCACATCTCAGTGGATCCTTTGACAGCACAAGGGTCACGATTCCATTTATTCGTTCGTTTGGCCCCTTTATGTTTGCGATGCGTTTTATTCGTAGATCCTGGAATCCTCACCTCGATTTTGGCATCTCCAGCTCTCCAGTCTGCAGCGACATGCGTCCGGTTTTCTTTCCCATCGTGGCGTGTGGCCTCCTGCAGAGGGATCCGCTCATTCACATCCACCCCAGTGCGGAGCGCTCGCTTCTAAAACCACGGTAAACTGTTCAGGTGCCGACCGTTTCCATTATCAGGTCAAGGGAGCCGCAGCTGGGTGCAGAACACCGGCATGTCCAGAGAATTGAGAATCTAAGGGTTACCTTTATTTGCGTTGTTCACTTTTCCACTGTTTTTCTCCAAAGTGACTGACAGTGTTAAGCTACTGACCCCCGTTTACCCACTTGAACAGGGTCATTTTTACCATGTCAGTTCAAGGTTAGTTCTTTTATCAGTTGTACTGCAGTAGGTGGTGGGATTCAGACCTGAGTCCTTTGAGTGGAAGGTGTCTGATCGAAGTGCGGTGCCACTGTGCCCTCTGCTGCCCGTACCGGCTATTTTCTATTTAATTTTTTTTTTGCAAAGGGTAAAGTATAACTTTTCGAAAGGTTGATGCAGTCACTGGAATTAAGGCTCGGATTGTGAAAAAGGTCAGAAGGACGTGAAGCGCTGCCTCGGTCGCTCACGCACATCCAATGCGGCCATTAGCTCGTGGACACACCCCAAATAGCCGTGCCGTGATGTGACGTGACGCCCACCCCCCCGCAGTTTATTTACGCTCACGCAGAGACACACAGAGAGACACGGAGACACACGCCACATGTGACATGTCGGACCCAGAGACCCCCACCACCACCACCACGCCCGAAGCTCCTGTCCCAGCCCAGTGCCGGGCCACCAAGACAGAGCTGGACAAGTGGTGAGTGAAGCCCAAACCGCCAACAGCTTTGCGTGCCTCTGTGTGTGTGTGAGAGAGAGAGAGAGAGAGAGAGAGACACCCGTGTGTCAGTGAGATGGACAGCAGCTCGAAGTTTCCTAACTGAGGAAATGCAGACCGCATACCCTGGCCTTTTCATCGTAGTCTTTTACACCGGTACTGAGGGGAAGTGCAGACCCTGTGCCGCTCACTCTGAATTTGCCCTGTGCGTGAGCCGCTGTCTGCGCTCCTCTGATAAGCGCTCGCATGCATGCCAGGGGTGTGTGAGCACGTTATTCGCATGATAACGGGTGGGGGTTGGGGTCCAGTCCGGCAGGGTGCGTGTAGCCCTCAGAGTTAACGTGCCGTGCTGAGAGAGCCGGGCCCCTCGATGCCACGCCAGGCAGCATATGGTATTGCCCAGAGTATTCACAGCTCTCTTAGAAGTGGCCCCAGTCCAAGAGGGTTAGAGGGTCGAGATCCAGCTACACGCTGACCCTGTACACCCACCCCTGGAGGCGTCACCATACACACAGCTATCTTTCGAACAAGCGGCATGGCCCTGTAATACAAAGTGGTGCTGGGAGGGGAAAGTGTGCTTTCGGAAGCGCTGCACAGCTAAGGGCCCTGCGCTGAACGTGCTCCGCACCTGGAGCCGGAAGGTGAAGGTAGAGGTCAAAGTTCACGATGGCCAAATGTGAGACAGCAGTACTGTGCTCCACCAGAGTGTGTGTGCGTTCAGGACAAACCTTGCTCTGCGTAGCACCTCCCCTGTCCAGTGTGACGTGGGCCAATTAGTTTGTTCACCCTGGTTTCCCTCTCGCTCAGCGTGAAGGAGAAGACGGCGGAGGCCTGTAAGGAGCTCATGGAGGCCTTTCGCTCCTGCCTCGAGGATGCGCAGAAGAAGGTGTGAGGAGAGCAGAGGAGCGCCACAGGTGAGGAACGTTCCCCCTCGATGTCTGGCACTGGTTTGCGCTGCCCTCACTGGCTGCAGCACCCCACCACGACTGTCACAGTGTCCTCTTCATTCTCGCGCTGAGGGTCAGGAGGGGTCATCTGGGCTTCCCTCGTGCTGTAGGAGAACGCAGGGATGTATATCGCCCCCACGCACACCCCCATAGTGTTTGTCCACCACGAATGTATCTACTATGTTCCCTTTTCAGGTCCACCGCACCTTCCCCGCATTCCGTTGTGCACCTCGCGCTGGACTGAACCATCATGATGGAGGAGGGGGCGGTGTGAATGTGTCCCGCCGCAAACCACCGTAGCAGAACGATACCGAGTGCTTGTATGTGTCAAACAGCTCTTGCTGGTCTCAGACAAAAGCAGCAGCTGCAGGAAAATGACACTGATGAAATGAAATGCATTAAACTGAATTGAGCTGAACTGGAAATGAAATGAAATGAAATGAAGTGGAATGAAATGAAAGAGACTGAAAAGAACTGTGTATCATGTGTACATGCAGATGTTGCTGAAATAAAATTAGGACCACTGGAAGGGAAGGGACCTGTTTGTGTCCTTCGCCGGAGCTGGCGGTGGGGTCGGCGTCACCGTTACAGTATAAGATAAGATACTTTATTGTCGTTGTATTTTGTCTGGCAGCCCTCAGAACAACAGCAGCAGAAAGAACACAAATAAAAAATAAAGAATCAGATTAGAACTTTGAAGTCCTCGGTCCTTAGCAGCCTTGGGGGGGGGAGGATGTGGGGGAGTGATGGAGGCCCCAGCTCTGGGAAAGAAGGTGTTCCTCAGTCTATCGGTGCAGGATCTCATTGTCGAGTGACCGGGCTGCGTGGTGTCCTTGATGATGCTGCCAGCCTTCTTGCTCGGTAGACTGTCGTAGGTAGCGCCCGGGTCGGGGGGCTCCGTCCCCACGATGCGCTGGGTCGCCTTCGCCGCCCCATGCAGATCCTTTCGCTCGGCGGTGGAGCAGTTGGTAGGGATGCTCTCGCTGGCAGTCCTGTAAAAGTTTAGCGGGACTTTCTGTGGGAGCTGGGCCTGTTTGTGGTGAAATGCATCATGGTCCTGCGCTCACAGCGCAGCATATGAAGATGAACGCCGCGGGGGCTCGCTTTATGCGGTTCCCTAAGACGGGAAGGAGCTCCCGATGGCCGCGCTGCCGTCGCCTGGACCTGGACCCAAACCCGTAGGTGAGCGAGGGGATCTTCAGAGCCGTGAGCCATCGACACCGCTTGTCCTTTCTTGTTTTTCCACGAGCTCTTGCTCTTAAAAAGGTTTCCGTACCAGACTGTGTCCAGGCTACAGGTGAGTTGGTGCAAAACGCTGCCTTGAGAACTGTCACTAGAACTAGGAAGTGCGACCGTAAGACCGCTACCTAAATTATTATAAAATCCTACTTCTGACCTATAAGGCAGTACATGGCATCGCTCCAGTTTACACACACACGCGCACACACACACCGTGGAGCAGCCACAGGGACAAACATATACATGCAGTCCACGTTGTATCTGGATGTTGTTGTATGGATGTCCTGCACTGCAGGGATTTGCACCTAGCCGCGCGCGTGTGTGTGTGTGTGTGTGTGTGTGTGTGTGCGCGCGCGCGCGCGCATGCATACGTCAGTGGAACGCCCCTATAAACCGTGAACCATACGCCGGTGTGTGTTCGCGGGGGTGTCGGTGTGTACGCACGCGCCGGCGAGTGTGTGCGCGTCGGGGGCCCGAAGGGAGGGGCGCTGGATGGAGACATTGGAACCCGGATGCTGATGCTGATGCTGATGCTGCTGCTCGCGCCGGGTGACGAGACGGAGGAGGGCAGAGGGAAGGCGCTGCTGCCGACAGGGAGACAGGAAGTGTCGCGCACGCGGACGCCGGCGGCTCCCCTGCGGACATTCATGTAATTATTATTTCAGTAAGGCGGTGCATTCGGGGTGCGTGCAGTGGGTTTGGGTGCTGGGGGGAGCCGGAGGAGGAGGAGGAGGAGGGAGGGATGCCGGATGGTGCTGATGATGGTGGCGGCGGCGGCGGTGCTCACGGTCATGATGATGATGCTGTGATGCGCAGTCAGACGGTCGGGTCGGTCAGTCCGGGGAGGGCTCGTCTGCCGCGCGCGAACATCATCATCATCATCATCATCATACCCTTCTCCCCGAAAACACGTTTTACCGGCGCAGGCAACGTGCGCGCGCTCCAGCTGGACAGGTCCGTCCGTCCGTCGGGGGCGCGCCGTGATGGCGGGCTGCTGATTCCCAGAGATACTCCGGGGGGCTCCGATCACCATCAGCGAGCAGCTTCGCGCACGACCCTACTGCCTACCCCGGCGTCGCGGGGACGAGCGCCGTGCCGCCGAGCGCGTCCGCGTCCCCGTCCCTCGGACTCACTCACACGGAGGGTCTCGAGGTCTCCTCCGCGGTCTCGCTGCACCAGAGATGTGCTGCGAAGATTGCACAAAGTGTCCCTGTAGCGTCCACGCATCGTCCCCCCTCTGCGGATCCCTCCTCTACCTCCTTCAATCTAATAATAGTACTCCGCGCTCGCGCGCGCACACACACACAGAGCGTAATATGTGTACCACGTGCAATACTCAGAATACATGCAGTGCCAAGTGTAAGAGACTGTCTCCAGTGTGTAGCCATGGCTTCCACCCTATAAGCTGAACGATGAACGTCGGTGCTTCAGTGGAAAGAGACAAACCGGGATTCCTCAAGAATCAGGCGTCTGCATCCAAGTGTCTCTTTCTCCTATGTAGTGAACACATTGTATTTTCACCGAGATGTTCGTCGCTTTCGAGAAAAGTGTCCCACAAGTGAATACACGTAAACGTAAGCTTAATATGTACGATATCCAGAGTGTACACACACACACACACACACCGTCCGAACCGCTCGTCTCATACATACGGGGTCGCGGGGAGCCGGAGCCCAACCCGGCAACACGGGGCGTAAGGCCGGAGGGGGAGGGGACGCGCCCGGGACGGGACGCCGGTCCGTCGCAAGGCACCCCGAGCGGGACTCGAACCGCAGACCCACCGGAGAGCAGGACCCGGTCCGACCCGCCGCACCCCCCCCATATACCCAGAGTAATAACTGCAATATTTGTGGTATCCAGTGTACCAAGAGGAAGTGGTGTGGCATCGAGTGTTGAGCGGAACACGTGCGGTATGCGTTGCTTGGGCAGAACGTGCAGCGGACCCAGTGCGTCAGCGCTCGGTTGCTCCATTTCTCCACTTCACCTTCCCTTGCCGCCCGGGTGCTTCGCGCTCCTGCTTTTTGTGTGGCCGACAGTCCTGTACTCGAGCGCATCATTTCCAGCTCGTCGCCAGAATGACCGCGGTATTTCTTTTGCGCAGTTGACAGCATGTCTGGCAAGGAGCCGTCGGGGTCTCCGTCGGCCCAGTACGTCGGGCCGTTCCGACTGGAGAAGACGCTGGGAAAAGGACAGACAGGTGAGACCCCGGCGATGCTCTCCTTGCTTTGCACCTGCGATGCACTCGTTGCGCTTTCCTCCGAGACCCGTGTCGTTTCGGAGAAAAGCGTCTGCTGAACGACTTCCTGTCACGTAACGACGAGCGTACGTTTCAGCGCTGGGTGACAGAACGCCGGAGGCGCACGAGACGGCAGCGTTATCGCCGTTTATCTTCAAAGCTCAGCGTCAGGCTGCCCCCTCCACTGTGCCCGTGTGTTTCAGGCCTGGTGAAACTAGGCGTGCACTGCGTCACCGGGCAGAAGGTGGCCATCAAGATGGTGAACAGGGAGAAGCTGTCCGAGTCCGTGCTCATGAAGGTGGGTCCGCGTCCCGCTCCGTCGCCGCGTTCAGCCGCGCGCTGCCGCGAATGGAAACGCACTCACGCACACGCGCGCCTGACCCCTCAGGTGGAGAGGGAGATCGCCATTCTGAAGCTCATCGAACATCCTCATGTGCTCAAGCTGTACGACGTCTACGAGAACAACAGACACCTGTAAGCCCCGCCTCTGTCTGGTGCTGGTGCTCCAGGCCCGTCTGCCCTCGTGTCTGTCTCTCACTGGCTCCGCCCTCTCCCAGGTACCTCGTGCTGGAACACGTGTCGGGAGGGGAGCTCTTCGACTACCTGGTGAAGAAGGGACGCCTCACGCCCAAGGAGGCCCGCAAGTTCTTCCGGCAGATCATCTCTGCGCTGGACTTCTGCCACAGCCACGCCATCTGGTGAGACGCGCCCCGTGTCCCTCCCTCCCCCGTGTCGGTAGACCGCCACCCCTGCTGGAATGACACCCGGACACCTGCGTGTCCTTCGCAGTCACCGGGACCTGAAGCCGGAGAACTTGCTGCTGGACGAGAAGAACAACATCCGGATCGCAGACTTCGGCATGGCCTCGCTGCAGGT
Organism: Scleropages formosus; assembly: GCF_900964775.1. Lineage (NCBI taxonomy): Eukaryota > Metazoa > Chordata > Actinopteri > Osteoglossiformes > Osteoglossidae > Scleropages > Scleropages formosus. Next base: position 32,251,186 of record NC_041813.1, on the reverse strand, counting down.
GGGGGACAGGCTGCTTGAGACGAGCTGCGGGTGAGTACCTAGTGTGTGTGCGTGTGCGTGTGCGCGCGTGTCTGCGCGTGTCCTCTTCGAGCCATGTGCTCACTGTATCTGCACCGTTTCAGATCCCCGCACTACGCGTGTCCGGAGGTGATCAGGGTAAGTGAGCGCCGCTCCTTATCGTGTCCGGGGCGCCTCGCTGGACGATGTCCCCGCGTGGTTACCGTCCATCCGCTCTGTGTCCAGGGTGAGAAGTACGATGGCAGGAGGGCCGACGTCTGGAGCTGCGGGGTGATCCTCTTCGCCCTGCTGGTGGTAAGCCCCCCCCGACCCCCCCGCTCTCCCCCGCCTCACCCCACCCCACCCCGTTCTCACGTCCGCCTCTCTCTGGCACAGGGAGCGCTGCCCTTCGACCACGACAACCTGCGGCAGCTCCTGGAGAAGGTCAAGAGCGGTGTGTTCCACATGCCACACTTCATCCCGCCCGACTGCCAGGCGTTGCTGCGAGGGATGATCGAGGTGAACCCCGATAAGCGGCTCACGGTACGAGGGCCGCCCGGAGGCGCCGCCGATGCTCACTGACCCGTTCCACCTGTGTCCGCCGGAGCATGACTGACGTGTGTGTGTGTGTGTGTGTGTGTGTCTGCCATCTCTTGCAGCTAGAAGCCATACAGAAGCATCCCTGGTATCTGTAAGTACTGGCATGTGATCTGTACCTCTGTACCGCGGTACAGTACTCCGATACATTGTAATTCCGGCAGGAAACACGGCGGTGAATAAGAGCGGAGAAAAGGCAGCCGCTACAAATTAAAGTGCCACATTGTTGTAGAGTAAAGCATTACATTAATTTACTATAGTACGGTATTGCGCAGCGCTGACACTGATGAGAGAACAGCTGGACAAAGTGGCCATAAACGAGCATCTCTGTGGAAATATTTCCGTGTGTGTCAGGGGGGGTCGCAACGAGCCGTGTCCCGAGCAGCCCCCCCCTCGGCGCGTCTCCCTCAAGCGCATCCTGTCCCTCACCGAGCTGGACCCCGACGTGCTGGACAGCATGTACTCGCTGGGGTGCTTCCGTGACCGCGTCAAGCTCGCGCGAGACCTGCAGCGTGAGGAGTGAGTCGGCTCAGTGTTCGGTGTCCCGTTGTCCCGGTGTCCCGGTGTCTCAGTGTCCCAGCGTTGAGCGTGCCGGTATCAAGCTGCTCCGCGTTCCCGCGGCTCGTCTCGCTGTCCCCCTCAGAGACAACCAGGAGAAGATGATCTACTACCTCCTGCTGGACCGGAAGGAGAGATACCCGAGCTGCGAGGACGAGGACCTCCCGCCCCAAAACGACATCGGTGAGCAAGTCCCTGGCAGGCCGGTTCGGCGCAGCGTTTCCCCCCGGTCTGCCCGGACGCCTGCCGACTCCACCCCCCCCCCCCCCGCGTGTCCTCGACAGACCCCCCCCGGAAGCGCGTGGACTCCCCCATGCTGTCGCGCCACGGTCGCTGCCGCCCCGAGAGGAAGAGCCTGGAGGTGCTGAGCGTGACGGAGCAGGGCTCCCCGACAGCACCGCGCCGCGCACTGGGCAGCGCGCCGCACAGCCAGCGGTCAGTGGACGGGAGGGGAGGGTCACGCCGCTCACGCCGCTCACGCCGGTCACGCCGGTCACTTACAGCGCAGCGCGGCGACACCCCCAGCCCTGCTGTAGCTCTCACGTCGAGCGGTTGTCGCCCATGAACCCGCAGGTCCCGCTCGGTCAGTGGCGCCTCCACCGGACTGTCGTCCAGCCCGCTGAGCAGCCCCAGGGTAAGTTACTGTTGGCCACCGCTTTTCACTGACTCTCTCCACTGAAAGCCATGGCGGTGGATCCGCGCGCTGTGCGTGCGTGTATGTGTGTGCGTGCGTGCGCGTGTGCCTGCGTGTACAGGTTTGCTGAGCTGCGCGCTTTTCTCAGTCGGACGCCAGTGGAAGTGTCGCTCGGCGACTCGGCGACTGGCTCCCGTGGCCTTCGCCGCACGGCACCGGTGTTTCGCCCGGCTCGGACGGGTGGCGTCAAGGCGCGTCACGTCCGCTGGAGTCCACCGGAGTCCACCGGAGCGCGGTGCGTCCGCACTCGTTATTTGCCCCTAACTCCTGGCTCTCATTGTCATTCCTCCTCTCATCCTCCTCCTCCCCTCCTCCTCCTCCTCCATGCGTCTCGCTCCATCAGAGCCCGGTTTTCACTTTCAGCCAATCAGAAGTGACCGCTGCTCAGACTAAGGACCCCAAACCGAGACGTGCCACCTCCCCCAGGGCTGCCCAGTGCGCGCCCGACCAAAAAACCCAAACCCTGCCCTCAAAGGCCGCCTGCGATCGCCCTCCCCTGCAGTCCATGAAGTCCCTCCCGCTGCAGGCGCCCCGCCCGCCGCCGCCGCCCCCGCCCCCCCACTCGCCCTCGCCCATCCCCCGCTTCTTCTTCTTCCCCGCCCCCTCCGTGCTCAAGCCCGCGTCGGCAGCAGCGCGTCCTAACTCTGGCCGTGCTAACACTGTGCCGCAGGTCACTGCGCAGGGCTCTCCGCTCCCCACCCCGCTCTGCACCCCCGTGCACCACCCCCAGCACCCCCCGCCTCCCCTCACCCCGCCCTCCTCCTCCTCCACGTCTTCGCGGGCCGACGCAGGTGGGGCGGGCGGCGGCTCGCTCTCCCTTACCCCGCCCTCCAGTCCCGGAGGCGGCGGGGGTGTGGCCGCCGGCAGCTCCGCCCACTGGAGGACCCGGCTCAACTCCTTCAAGAACAACCTGCTGGGCTCGCCGCGCTTCCACCGGCGCAAACTGCAGGGTGAGCATCGGCGGGCGGCGCGGCGGGTGCGGGGGCTCCCCCTAGCGGACGGTGCGAAGGGTGCTGATGCCGGCTCTCGTCCTTCTCTCGGTCAGTGCCGACGTCGGAGGACGCGTCCAGCTTGACTCCGGAGTCCAGCCCAGAGTGAGTGCGAGCCGCAGCAGCCAGGTGACTCGGCACGAGAGCGGAGAGGAATCGCGCTGCGTACGTTAGCGTGTGTGAGCCGTGTTCCTCTTCCCGCCTGTCGGCCGCAGGCTCGCCAAGAAGTCGTGGTTCGGCAACTTCATCGGCCTGGAGAAGGAGGAGCAGATCTTCGTCGTGATCCGGGACAAGCCGCTGAGCTCCATCAAGGCCGACATCGTCCACGCCTTCCTGTCTGTGGGTCTCTCGTTGAGCCGTCGGCTGACCTTTGTCTCCTTCCTTGGTCTGGTCCCGAGGAGCCCGTGTCCTCAGTGTGTCTCCGTCAGTTGTGTGACAGCGCCTCCCGCCGGCATGTTTCACTCAGTGTTGCGCCCTCACCCGACCCCGGTGCCACCTCTGTGCTGTACTGACCTGTCCAACCCTCTGCCTCTGTTCCAGATCCCCTCCCTCAGTCACAGTGTCGTCTCGCAGACCAGTTTCAGGGCCGAGTACAAGGCGGCGGGGGGGCCCTCGGTCTTCCAAAAGCCCGTCAAGTTCCACGTGGACATCGCCTTCTCGGAGGGGGAGAGGGAGAGGGAGAGAGCAGAGAGGCAGGGCAGGAGGCACACGGGCATCTACAGCGTGATGTTCACCCTCATATCCGGTACGGGTGGAGCACAGTGAGAGGGAAGCCGAGCGAGCGAGCGAGCGAGCGAGCGAGACGGGGAGTGGGGGTAGGGGTGGGGTGGGGGTGGGCCTGGGCCTGGGGCCGGGGGGCTCGCCGCATCGCACGAGAACTGCAGACGGGAGAATAGCAACCATAGCACCCTGAGGTGCCGTGAGTCGCTTGGAGAGCAGGGGGAGGCCCTCCTCGGCGGCAGCGTCACCGGGGTTGCCATAGCAACGGAGGCAGAAAAGAACAACCCTCTGTGCCAGAAATCAGCAGGAGAAAGGCACAGTAGCGATCCGGGTGCCAGGGGTGCGCCCGTGTGGGCAGCGCCCTCGGACGCGCTTTGGGCCCTACCGGGGAAACGGGGAAACCCCAGTGCCCGCGGGGAGCCGTCTGCGCCTCCAAAGCCGGCTTCGTTCGGATGGATCGACCGCTCTCTCCCGAACCACGGTCCCCCCACGTGTCTCTTCTCCACCGGCAAAAATGAACGCGACGCACTTCATTTTTGCCCCCCCCCGGGGCCGAAATGCATCCGCTTGGCGCGAGCAGCATTTCGGCGGCAGCGGGCAGGTACTGCGAGAGGCGGGAAGCGCAGGGCGGGGAACGGTTAGCGGTTAACGGTTCTGCTGCTCTTGTCCGGTGCTTGTGTGTATCGGTGGGTGTGGCCGGTGGACCGCGGGTGAAGCTGAGGGTGGGGGGAGGACAAGATGAGCCTAACCGGGGCTTTCGCTCTCACGCGTGTCTCTTCCTCTGTGTGTGTGCGCGCGCGCCAGGTCCCAGCCGCAGGTTCAAGCGAGTGGTGGAGACGATTCAGGCCCAGCTCCTCAGCACTCACGACCAGCCCTCTGTACAGGCGCTCGCCGGTGGGTCTCGACCCTGCGCGCTTCCGGTGCCGCCGTGCTGTGCTGCGTTGTGCGGGCAAGGGCCTCCTCTCAGTTCCTCTCACCTCCTCTCTGTCCCCCTCCCTGTCCCCTCGGCAGACGAGAAGAACGGACAGCTGTCCCGCAGGACCCCCGGCACCCCCGCCCGGCAGAACTCGCGGCGCTCCGAGGGAGGGGGAGACGCGAGCGGTGCCGGCGGCGGGGGCGCCGTCCCGCAGCGCCGAGCGTCTGGCAGAGACAAGGGCCGACTGCTGTCCTCCAACGGCAGCCGGTCCCAGCCCTGAGGAGGAGGTGCAGTGCGCCGCCCCGGTGGCCGAGGGCCTGCACTGCAGCCCAGCCAAGAGCCCCGACAGGATGAACAAAAACGGCAAACTGATTCCCTGCTAAAGATGCCGGGGACGCACGTCACCGTCATGTTGGTGGACTGTCCTCACTGGCGAGACGGTGGACAGCGCCAACCCCCTCCCTCTGCGCAGTGCATATGGTTCTCAGTGCGGCGCTCACGTTACAGGCGCACGTGGAGTTAACCGTGGTACAAAAGGTGGACTTGCAATGCAGCGAACAGGTGTCGTTGCGACTGCGAGGAGGTTACGGTTACCGTGGAGCGAGATGGGTTTGACACGTGTGTTTCAGGAGAAGCAGCGGGTCAAAGATCACCAGCCGGCTGATCGGGGGGTCGGAGCCCATGCGGGCTGTGCGTTTTGGTGCAGAGGTGTGCGGTTAGAGACATCCGCTTCGCTGTCCTAGACCACCGTGGTGAACCCTGCGGTCAAAGTGTACGCCATCCACCGAGACGCTCCACGTGGACCTGTTAACGTGAGCCGACGGCACAGAGAGGGACGGCGACGCGGGGAGGAAGGACAGCGGGGTGGGGAAGCTGCGGATTCCTCTGGTAAAACTGAGCACAATTACGTGTCCAAAAAACGAATTCAGAAAGTTCCTTTGATTTATGTATTCGTTTAATTTACTTGAATTGAGAGCATTTTATTCTGGGGAGCTGGACGTGGCATCGACAGCGTCCCAGTGACTGGGACGGACACACGAAACGGGGGACTTGAGCCGAGCTCCTCTGCGGCGTGGAAGAGGCCGGCGAAGCGCGGTGCTGCAGACGGGCCGTCCTTCGGCCACGGTCCCTTCGCCACTTGTCTACCTTGCACGAGGATGTCCGCGGAAGCACATCTGGAAGTATCGGACGAAACGAGGCTGTCGGGACATTGTGGGAAGCGGACAGCGTGGAGGAGGACGCCCTCCATTTGCTCCCGTCGGACCGCTCTTTCTGAAGGCGTCCCGTACGCGAGGAGCCCTCGCGCTCAGCATCTGACGTGAGCCTTGCAGATGGACAAACCTGCAGTACGTTGTCCTGCATGGAGCACTCACACACACACACACACACACACACACACACACACACACACACACACACACACCCCTGTCCAGCCTGAAACAGTGAACTACCGCAGCGCAGCATTGGGCAGTGGGACAGCACTGCACCGTGTCCCCGATGTCCTCAGTTTCACTTTTTTTTGAGCATTTTACGCGTCCCATCGGGCTCACGGCGCTCTTACACACATAACCGTCGCCGCACCTAGGCCGTGTGCTGCGGAACACACCCCAGCAGCCTGACCGTGGTAAAAAGATGGGCGTGTAGAGCGGTAAAATACACTGCTCAGCTGGGAGGGCGCTGAGGGACGCCCTGCACGGAGGAAGCTAAAACTGCACCCTACGCATGCGTGTTTCAGCTGTGATGTTAAAAAGACCCCCAGACTTTCTGTCCCATTACCCAGCGGCCCCCACAAAATACACCTGCATCTTCGCTGTCCTCTGTCCCAGCGAGCCTCACTGCGGTCGCTTTCTTTATGACCCTATCGTGACTGACTGTTACAGTAATTCGTGCGGTAACTGCAGTCAGCCCCCCCCACGATGGAAAATGTCTCATCGGAGACGGATGATGAGCACAAGAGTAAGATGAGTGTTACGGGGACAGGGTGCCGTGTACCGCAGTTACTGTGACAGTTACTATGGTTGCCCTGTAAAGAGAGAACCCGGAACTCCGGGCAGCGGTACCACACGGTTATTAGTACGGTTCTAATAATAAACTTTGAAAACTGCCGCAAGACTCTGCTCTTCCTGTGCTTTGCTCACTTTCCACGTCTTACTGCTGTGCTTCTGAGGACACGATCGCTGTTTTCTGGACACCCTGCTGTCCGTCGTGTCCAGAGTGCCAGTGACATTCGTCCACCCAGCTGACACTTTTCTCCAAAGCCGCTGACCACAGTAAGGTGCCTACGCTTATTTACCCATGTGAAGAGTGGGCTCGTTTTTACTCCTCCCTCGCCGAAGGTCAGTAGAGCAGTAGGTGGGATTCAAACCCAATCCAAAGGGAGTAGCAGATCCGACCGCTGCGAGACCGAAGGCGACGAGAATGAAACGTTTTACACGGACGTGCGTGCATTCGTTTCGGAGGCTTTTCCCCAAAGCGACGAACATCTCATAGAAAATACCACGTGTTCGTTACAGTAGCAGGAAGAGACACTTAGATACAGACGTGTGATTCTTAGGGAGTTTCTTTCTTTCCACCATCTCAACCAATGTTCATCACACGAGTAGCTGCATGAGCCTTTATCCAAATATTAACTAATATATTTCTAATCCGGGGGTGCGGTGGCGCAGTGGGTTGGACCGCAGTCCTGCTCTCCGGTGGGTCTGGGGTTTGAGTCCCGCTTGGGGTGCCTTGTGACGGACTGGCGTCCCGTCCTGGGTGTGTCCCCTCCCCCTCCGGCCTTACGCCCTGTGTTGCCGGGTAGGCTCCGGTTCCCCGTGACCCCGTATGGGACAAGCGGTTCTGAAAATGTGTGTGTGTATTTCTAATCACATTCCTAATTATTATCATTTTCTTTAAATTACATTACAAGAGTAGCTGCAAGAAGGTTTATCTGTAGTTTAACAGGTATGATCTCAAAGTTATGGTGATGAACATTTACACCCTACATGAATTTAAAAGATCACAGGCAGAGTGAGTCTGGAAGAGGTGAGTTTTCAGACCCTTTTTAAATGTAGACAGAGATTCAGCAGTTCTGAGTAAGAGGGGGAGGGGGAGGTCGTTCCACCACAATGGAGCCAGAACAGAAAAGCTTTGTGCTTCTGGACAGCGCTGAGGGCTGAGGCACTGGCTGCGGGGGTTGGAGACGTGCGGTTTACACCCACCGGTTGTCCGAGCAGCACCAAACTACGTGTGCGTTCACGGTTTCCAGCCGATGGGTGGATGCACCATCAACAGCCAGGGCAGCATCGCAGGGGCACTGACACCACATACACACCCACACACAGGTCTCTTCTGGTTTGACCTGCGTACTGTGCCCCTCGTACTCTAGAAGTTACCAGAATTATCCAAGGTGCGTGTTCTGGCCTCGTGCCGCTGTCTTGACCGCGCCCGCACCTCAAGCGGCAGCACCTGGCTCCGATTCAGAACCCGCTTTCGATCGGAGCCCTCGGCCGTAAAAACCCTTCTCAGCTTCTTCCCACTTGCGGAATCTCACCGGAGACAAGCGGTCCTTCCGTGGTCTCGAACGCAGCTTGCTTTGCGGTTCCCCGGTCCTGCTCTACGGCTCTTCGGTAAACGACCGCCTGCACGACTTCGGACCCTCGTCCGCGTCGCGTTCGCCCGACCGGGAGAACACGTCTCGTCCTTCGATCGTGAATAAACGATCCTGCGCTTGGGTCCAGCCTCCTCCACCTCTCCTGTTTGCCATGACACCTGCGAGATGTGTGGCTACCGGTTGCTGCGTGAAACTGTGATGTGAAACTGTGACGTGTCCGTAGTGCTGCTTCAAAGTGTGTGAAGTCCTTGTGACCTGTAGCTTTACCACACAATAATTCAGACTGCAAGTTTTTATTTGTCTTCATTTATTTTAATTTAATAAGAAGCAGTCTCTCTCACGCGATAATAGGTGTGGAACTTACGGGACTTAACTGCGGCCCTCGGGCGTCACCGTGAGAAATGTGGGTCACATAGTAATTGTTCTCAAGTGATGAGATGCTCTACTGTCTTGACGCACTTCTTTCCACAGAAGAAACAGGTTCTGCTGTTGAGCGGCACTCCTGACAATAGCAGGTGACTGATGAATGTCGTGTGGCGGGATTCCTGTCGACACAGCAGAACTTTTGAGAATTAGGACCTTTTCCAGAGTTTTCTGTGACACTCGTTTCTCCTCTGATTAAATAGTCAAAAGGCCAAATAAGACGAGACGACGATGACCCAAGAAGGACACAGAACGGTGGTCTAGTGACCACAGGTACAACTGTAGAGAGCTCTGGTAGCGCAGTGCTTGGAACTGCTTCCCTGGCACAAGAAGGTCATGGGTTTGAATCCCACCTTGAGGAAGGTACTTACCCTAAACCAGTGAGTGAGTGAGTGAGTGAGTGAGTGAGTGATGCCTTTTTGTTTGAATGGGCAAAAACTGTATGTAGTTTAACACTGGAAGTTACTTTGGAGAAAAGGTGTGGATCAACAACTGATTTGTCACTTGAGTGGCAGCTCATCAACAAGGACATTCTTTGCTGTCATTATTAGTGTCGAACCTCGTAATAAATGGGTGATGGGTGTTTTCTGAAACCGAAAGCGCCTCCAGGTATAAGTAGCACGAACCTCTCGCGCACTGGCAGGAGCTCTCGCACCATGGCTCTGCTCAAGTGTCTTTGCTCCCTGGTTCTGCTGGCTGCTCTGGCTGAGGGTGAGTCTTACTTTCTCCATTAATAACTTGGAATGGATCGGCGACACTTGCGTGACACTTATTATTCTGAAAAGGTCATCCTGAGCACGTGTCCAGCTGTGTCGCCTTTATTACATCTGGATGATATTTCTCGTTGTTGTAAAGTGCATTAAAAATCAGAGCCAACTGCAAAGTTAGAAATTATGCAGTGGAGTTTGGTTATGCGCAGCGGCATTTTCTCCAACGTGTGTGTGCGTGCGCGTCAGCGTGTTCACGGCTCTCTTCTTTTTCTTCTGCACTTCTTCAGTCAGTCACATGTTCACCTGCTCACATCTCGTCCCTCTCAGCATGCGGTCAAGCCCCCCTGAACACTGGCAAGGTCTCGGGGCCGGTTGCCGCCCCGGGGAGCTGGCCCTGGGTGGTCAGTATGTCAGATACGGGATACTTCGCGTGTCAAGGGTCCCTCATCAACAACCAGTGGGTCCTGACTTCTGCCTACTGCTTCGTATTTGGCAGGTACTGTATGAACTCTGAGTGCGGCGTGACACGTGTTCCCAGAGTGCCGGATCTCAGGAACATAGACACACGCTGGTTTTCTCCCGCTGACACTCTCTCCTTCCGTCTCCTGCAGCTCGAACCCCGGCGACTGGCTTTTTTATCTGGGTCGACAGAATCAGAGCGGTAACAACCCAAACGAGGTGTCCAGAACCCTCAGTAGGATCATCCTTCATCCGGATTTCCGTACCAATTCATATGAGAACATTATAGCTCTGGTCCAGCTCTCCTCCCCGGTCAACTTCAACGACTACATCCAGCCCGTCTGTCTGGCGCCCAACGGCAGCACCTTCTACAACAGCACCGACATGTGGGTCACCGGGTGGGGGGCCATCGATGTGCCATGTACTGGCACCACATCCAGGCTTTGCTGCTTCACCTTGGCTTTGTTCACCTGCACCCAACCTTCTGTCCACACGGTACATGAGCTGGCACTGCAGAGGCGGTCTAAGCGTCGTTTGGAGAAGTGATGTGATGCCCCCCAGTAGCAGCCTCTGGTTGATGCCTCCGCATTTACCTGCATAGGCGCACACACACACACACACACACACACACACACACACACACACACACACAGAGTATTACGAAGGAAGGAAACTTTCTGTGGCTGCCTGTTACACCACACAAATATGTTTGAAGAGAACAATGTGACGTAGCTGTGCTTTAATTCATCGATTTGTTTCTTTCTCATGTGTTTTAAAATGTGTTATAAAACTCCCCCATATGTATGTCTTTTGGTGCAAGATTTTTTCTTTTCTGTATTTGTATATTTCTGGGAAAAAAAACTGTTTTCGAACTCGGTCAGGTTTCTCCTTTGTGCCGAGTGCTCCGTGAAGCTCAAATGCAGGTTTCATACTGTACTACGTGCGTCGATTTCGCAGTTGAAATGTGTCTGTATTGCTGTCCTCTCTTCAACTTTGCTTTTGCGCGTCAATATCGGCGTTGGAACGCACGCGCCGTGGGCCGAGTATCCACCCTGCTAGTTACGATCGTCGTCGGGGCCCGACCGGCAAAGGGACGTCCCGAGTTTCCCCATTTCCAGTGCGGGATCGCTGGAGCGAAAGCGCAGCTCATCGACAGGCACAGTTTCTCCCCAAGTCGTCACTCTGTGTGCAATAACGGCGACGTCCTACATCGCAGTAAGAGTATTTCCGAGGCCTGGGTTTCACGGAAGTGTCCTTCCGGCGGTCAGTTGATGACCTCGCAGGCTCGTCTTTTGAGCCATACGGAATGTGTGTTATTCCAGGTTTTTTGTCGAGATGTGAACTCTTCCCTGGTAACAGGCCACTTCCTCGTGCCTCTGTGACCCCACTTACACAGGTCTCTTACTCGACTGCGGTCTCTCTAGTGTATCTGGTCAATACTCCTTGGCGGAGACTCTCTTTCTCGTGGTCTTTTGACACATTACCCTGATGTTACTGCTGATGCTGACGTTACACTTGTTCATGTCACCGATGCTCTTCTCCAAAGTGATGTGGAGCACTGAGCAACCCACAATACAGCTGGGTAATTTTAGGTAAAGTACCTTGCTGAGGGATAGGCTACTACAGCAGGAGGTGAGACTTGAACCAGCAACCTTCTGCAATTGTTTGTTTAACACACACACACACACACACACACACACACACACACACACACACACACACACACACACACACACTTTCAGAACTGCTTGTCCCATACAGGGTCACGGGGAATCGGAGCCTACCCGGCAACACAGGGCATAAGGCCGGAGGGGGAGGGGACACACCCAGGACGGGACACCAGTCCATCGCAAGGCACCCCAAGTGGTACTCAAACCCCAGACCCACTGGAGAGCAGGACTGTGGTACAACCCACCGCGCCACCGCACCACCGCACCACCACACCCTCCTTGTTTGTTTAATAATACTAATTAAATTGTTTAATAATATAAAAAACAAAGGTGCTGCTTCACATTTTTCTCTGCCTTTCAAACAATACTTTTTTCTTTTTTACAGAATATGTTTGCATTGTTCTCTTTGCAATCTTTTGTACTATTGTATTAATAAAAAAACAAATGAAATGAAACAACTGTAAGACGGTGGACAAAGAGCCGGAGACACTCGGGATGGCAGGTAACCTTACAGTAACCTTATAGTAAAAGAAAGGCAGCTGGTACTGCACTGGTTAGAGCTGTTGCCTTTGGACCCAAAGGTCACAGGTTTGAATCCCACCTCCAGCTGTAGTACCCTTGAACAACATACTTACCTTAAAGGGCAACAGTAATTACCCAGCTGCATAAATTGGTAAATGATTGCAAGTGTGTAATAACTGTAACCTTAATAACAGTATAAGTAAGTGGCTTCAGAGAAAAGCCTCAGCTAAATGAAGAAATGGCAACTTAGAGAGAGTAAAATGTGCTGTGGCTGGAGTTAGCAGTTCTGTCTTGGAGTTGTGACGAGCATGTCATCTTTTGGCGGGAACCATTGGAAAGAAAGAAGAAAAACACGGGGGGGAGACCAAGATGGCTGCCTAAGCGGATGCTTTTTTTGAGCTCTTGCACCAAGTTTTGGAAAAGAATAATGGAAAGGCTTCCAACTTAGAGGTGGCCGTATTATTTTTAAGTAGATAAGTGCTTTTATCCTTATTCGTTTATATAGTGTGCTGTTTTTTGTTCCAACGGTTCGTAAGCGTGGACTTTCGTCTTCTTCGGCCGAGGAGCGTAAGTAAGGCGGTGAGCTCTGCACGTGCGTTAGCCTACGGGGGCCACGATTACACACGAGACATGTGTGAGGACGCGGCGGTGTGTACAGTCGAGGGGGAGGAGGAGGAGGAGGAGGAGTGTCCCCCCCCCCCCCCCCCCCGCACGCCACCCCGAGCAAGTCGCCCGCTGCCAAAAAGAAATCGCTGGAGTGTGGCGCCGCGATGCCGGCCGGTGAGGTCGCGTGTCAGTTAGCGAGCATCATCCAGCTGATAAACAGCAGGTCCGACGCAATTGAGAGGCGAATCTCCGACTTGAATGAGAAGGTGGAGGCTGCTGTTACTGACCTCAGGGCTGTCGCTGTGAGAGTTTCTGACCTCGAGCAGTGCGTTGGAAGAGAAGAGCAGCCTGTCAGGTTGGTGCAGAGGAGACTGGAGGATCTTGAAAATTATATGAGACGGCGGAATTTGAAGTTGTTGGGGGTTCCGGAACTTTCCCAAGAGAATGTTCGTCAGGAGGTGCTGAAGATTTGCCAGAATGTCCTACCCAGCGAGAAGGACAAGCTTGTTGATGCTGTTGACGCGGCATTTCGCCGAGGCAAGAGCCGGCAAATGGACGGCGGCGGAAGACCCGGGGAGATCATCCTGCAGTTCACGTCACGTGCGTGCAGAGATGCCGTGTGGAGGGCTGCTAAGACTTCTTCCTACCTGAAGAGCCATGGCCTGCAGTTTAAGGAGGATTTCTCTAAGAAAGATCGGGAGAAGACGCGCCGACTTTGGACAGAGGTTCAGAAGGCCCGGGAAGCAGGGAAGACAGCCTACTTCGTAGGAGCAAGAGCTTACATTCAAGGAGAAGGCGAGATTGTTCTCGCGGGATGACTTGTTGCACTGTTTGGATATTGTTGTTTTTCTCATGTGCCTTATTTAACAGTTCTGTTAGCAGGCACAGAGTATTTGCACTCTGTTGGTAGGGGCCATGATTTTTTCTATGGACCTCTGATATTTTTTTGAAGTGCTGGATAACTTTGATTTGGAATGTGTAGTTTATATTGTGGGAGATGTCACTTAATGTAACTTAGATTATTGTTGAACTTTTCTGGAAGTTTCTTTTCATATAACTTGACATGTTCTGTGGTGCTACTTATTTTACTGACCTACTTATTTCATTTTCTAGAGTATTAGACTCGATAGAGGTTAAAAGTTCTATTTTTATTTTTTTTTTGTATTTTTATGTCTTTTTCGGTTGTGTCATTAAATGCCAGGGGGTTGAGAGATAATGTGAAGCGTAAGGCCTTGTTTTTGTTTACTAAGCACTTGAAAACTGATTTTGTTTTTTTTCAGGAGACGCACTCTATTGCTAGTGATGTTAATTTTTGGAAATCACAATGGGGTGGGGATATCTGGCTGTCCCATTGGTCGGAGCACTCTGCGGGGGTTTCTTGCCTAAAAAACAATTTTGAGGGTAAGGTCCTGCACTCTGACTGTGATCTTAATGGCCATTTCATTTGTTTGGTCATAAGGTGCTATAGCGTTACTGTGATTGTGGTTACCATTTATGGATTTAACTCTAAAGCTAGGAATGATCAACTACTTAATTCGTTGGAGAAGAGACTTGTACACGGGCTGTCCAAGTATCCGGAAGCTTATTTGTTAATAGGGGGAGATTTTAATGTTGTTTTGGATGAGGCTAAGGATAGGTGGCCTCCGGATCTTTCTTCGTGCTTGAAATCTACTTTGAAACTTCTCATGGAAAAATTTAATGTTGTTGACATATGGAGGGAGAAGTATGTGAATGATAGGCTATACACCTGGAGCAACAGAGATGGCTCTAGACAGTCGCGTATAGACTTTTGGCTTGTTTCTGAGGTGTTAGATAAAAATAGCGTTACTGTTAATATTTTGACAACTCCATTGACTGACCACAAGGCTGTTTTCATTAGCATAATTTTTTTTGCTGGAGCATCTTGCGGAAGAGGGGCTTCTTACTGGAAGCTGAACAGCACCCTGCTTAAACATGACTCAGTGAAGGCGAAGCTGAAGAGGCTTATCACCTATTACTGGGACAAAGCCCAGAGGGATGGTATGTTTAGTTGTAACTGGGAGTTTTTAAAGTTTGAAGTTGGCAAATTTTTGAGAAAATACGGCAGCTCACTAGCCAGATCTAGGCGTTTTCTGGAGGAGGGGATTGTTTCAGAGATCGCTACCCTTTCCAGTTTACCTCCTGGGAGTATATCGAACGAGGAGAGGTTAAGGTTAGCTGAGCTACAGAGCAAATTAGATGATGTGTACAAAGCAAGAGCAGAGGGGGCTTTCGTAAGGTCTCGACAGAAGTGGCTGGAGCATGGGGAGCAAATGTCTGCATATTGTTTTAAGCTTGAGAAGTCGCGAGCTGAACTTAATTCTGTTTTTCAGCTGAACGGTGGAGGTAGTGTTACCAGTAACCCAGAGGAGATTTCCAGCTTTTGTTATAATTATTACTCCACATTGTACGAATCCAAGTTTAGTGAGGGTGACTTGGCAGCCTTTTCTAAATATCTCGGCACCCTGACTTGCCTTAGTGAAGATGAAGCATTAGTATGTGACTCTCCAATTACTGTGGGTAAAATTATGGATGCCATTATATGCCTTAAAAATAATAAGTCACCAGGCAATGATGGGATCACTGCTGAATTTTATAAGCTCTTTCCTGAGTTAATTGCTTCCTTTTTGTTTGAGGTTTATTCAGAGAGCATTGCTAGGACTGCTCTTCCCGCTAGTATGATGCAAGGCGTAATCTGTTTAATTCCTAAGCCTAAAAAAGACTTGCTCTTTCTTGACAATTGGAGACCAATTAGCTTACTTAACAATGATTATAAAATTTTTGCCACAGTATTTGCCAGAAGATTTAAGCAAGTGTTAGATTCAGTTATTGAGGAAAATCAGTTTGGGTTTATTAGTAAGAGGCATATTTTCAATAATATAAGATTGGTCCTAGACCTCATTGATTATTCTGATTTTGTTGCTGATGAGAGCTTTATATTGTTTTTGGATTTCTACAAGTCTTTTGATACTGTTGAGCACCCCTTTATTTTTTATTGCTTACGTAGTTTTGGGTTCGGTAATTACTTTTGTAGCGCGATGAAAGCCCTCTATACGAATGGTAACAGCTCTGTGAAGTTGAGTCATGGCACCTCTCAAAGGTTCGCACTTAAAAGAGGTATTAGGCAGGGGTGCCCAGTTTCTGTGTACCTCTTCCTTCTGGTCGCTCAAGTCTTCTGTCATTTTATTAGGTTAAGTAGTTTGGAGGGTATCTCTATTGCAGGGAGAAGTCTTATTATAAGTCAGTTTGCAGATGATACAGCTTTGTTCTTGAGAGATGTTTCGCAGGTGCAACCTGCTGTTGAGTCGATTGAAGTGTTTTCTAAGGTTTGGGTTTGTGCCTTAACCTTAAAAAATGTGAACTGCTTGCTTTGAAGGATTGTCCTGTAACATCAATTAGTGGCATCCCTGTTAAAGAAAAGGTGAATTATTTAGGGATTCGGATAACTAAGGATCCACTGGACAGAATTGCTTTTAACTTCTACCCCATGATTGAGAAGACAAGGACCAGATTCAATCTTTGGTTGCAGAGGGACTTGTCTTTAAAAGGGCGTGTACTGTTCTGTGAGATATTTTTAGATTTGTTTTGGGTTTTTGCCACCTAGCGGTCATTTGGGAGAGTAACGTTATTCTTTACGTTACTTCGTACTGTTACATTATTGGATGGATGTGCCATGTGACACAGGCATAGATATGGTTTAAGAATCGGGAAGTGTTTTCAGTCGATGCGTGCCGTGCGGTCACTTGCGGCTCCAGCGCCTTCCCTCCTTGTTTGTGCCTTGGAAAGCATCGCTTTTTTACAAAAAAGACTGTACTTTCATGAGAAGGAAGACAACAGTAAAGGCATTCAACTTTACACTCCAGCCTCTGACTTTCTCTGGAAGCTCGTTAGCTATCTGTCGATTTGCGTTAGACACGCACTGAGGACAGAATAGTAAAAAAGCGACTTCACAGCGGGCACTGCAGTAACGGGAAGGCAAGGGAAACGCAGCTCATGATGTCGCACACCCCAGTAGCCGAACTGGAACGATTGTCCATTGCCGATGAGGGCATTTCACGACGGGACAATGTGTATGAAACAAAATCACAACGTTCTACTTCATCTGAATCTTCCTCAGCCAGCTTAGCTGCAGTCAGAGCTCGCGCCAAAGTTGAAGCTGCACGCGCTCGTGCAGCCTTCATTCAGCGCGAGGCGGAGTTGAAAGTCCGAGAAGCACGCATAGCTGCCGAGCTGTCAGCACTGGCGCAGGAGAAGGAAGTTGCAGTAGCTGTAGCAGAAGCTGAAGTCTTTGAGGCAGCAGCAGAGATGGAGGGTCGAGAGGACGGCGGGAGTTACCATGCAATGGCTCGTGTTGCCATGCAGCGTACCCGCGACTATGTCAAACAACATTCCCAGCTATCTGATAGTGATACAGAACCCCCAACGCTTCAGCCATTTTCACCATCTCCTTTGCCCAACACCAAACCCGAAGCTACATCAGGTGCACAGAAGCAGACTCCCGATCACAACGGAGCTCCTCACACATTACCTAAACATGCAGCAAGGCAGCCTGAGAGGTCAACACCAGTGGCTCGTCAACACATCAGGAGGGACAACGACAACCACAGGGGACAGCTACCTGAAGGACCAACGCCTGCAGTTCATCACCATCCCAATCGTCAGTACCCTTCTGCTCATTTGCAGCCTTCCTCTTTCAACAGAACCTCATTCCAGCTGCAGGACGACAGGACTGGTATGAGTGACATCGCAACTTACCTGGTACGCCGAGAGCTTGTGAATTCTGGTCTCATTAAGTTCAACGATCGACTAGAAAATTATTGGGCATGGAGGTCTTCATTCTGGAACGCCATTGGAGGGCTAAACTTAACTGCTAGCGAGGAGCTCAACCTCTTAACAAAATGGTTAGGCCCACAGTCTTCAGAGCATGTAATGCGAGTCCGTTCCGTGCATGTTGCCAGCCCTTCTACAGGATTGAAGATGGCCTGGGAACGCCTACAGGAGTGCTATGGTTCCCCTGAAGTAATTGAAAGAGCTCTTTTTGACAGGATAGAGAGTTTTCCTAAAGTCAGTCACAAGGACCCCTTAAAGCTCAGGGAATTGGGAGACCTGCTTAGGGAGCTAGAGTCTGCTAAGTCTTAAGGCTATTTGCCTGGGCTCTCCTACCTAGACACCGCCAAGGGCGTCAACCCCATAGTGGAAAAGTTGCCACCTGGTCTTCGAGAGAGGTGGTTAGTTCAAGGCTCATTATACAAAAAAGAGTACAGTGTTTCATTTCCTCCATTTTCATTCTTCACGAACTTTGTATGTAGTGAAGCACGCAGAAGGAATGACCCTAGCTTTACTCTTTCAACAGTCTCTACCACTCCGCCAGACAGTTCCTACAGGTTTTCATCAGGATCACCAAAACGCGAACGAGGAGAGAGGAGATCGGGATATTTCAAGACTCAGGTTTCTGCTCACAAGACTGAAGTCGCATCACATCAACAGGCTTCTCAGCAAGATGGCTCAAGTGGGAAGCTGAGTGACGTCGACAGACAATGTCCTATTCACAAGAAACCTCATCCTCTAAAAAAGTGCAGAGGCTTTCGGAGCAAACCACTTGAAGAGCACAAGACCTTTCTTAAGGAACACAATATCTGTTTCAGGTGCTGTTCTTCTACTACTCACCTGGCTAAAAACTGTAAGGCAGCTTTAAAGTGTAAAGAATGTGATAGTGACGCTCACATTTCTGCGCTTCATCCTGGACCGCCTCCGTGGAATGTAGCAGACCCCTCCTCAGAGCATGGCGGGGAGGGTGAACAAGAGCCTTCTCAGTCCGTGGTCACCTCGACGTGCACAGAGGTCTGTGATGAAGCTAAAGGGCCTAGATCTTGCTCTAAAATCTGTTTGGTGAAGATCTATCCTATTGGACACCAAGGAAAGGCCATTAAAGTCTATGTTATTCTGGACGACCAGCGTAATAGATCATTGGCAAAATCTGAATTCTTTAACCTCTTCCAAATCGGTGGGTCACACTCACCATATACTCTCCGCACATGCTCAGGAATCACCGAGACATTTGGGAGGAGAGCCACAGGATTCATGGCAGAATCATTGGATGGTAAGACAAGTGTCGTGCTCCCCACACTCATTGAGTGCAATCACATGCCAGACGATCGGTCAGAGATACCGACTCCAGAAGTCGCACAGCACCACAGTCATCTTAAGCCCATTGCTCACAGAATACCACAGCTAGATCCAGAAGCCCAGATGCTGTTGCTTCTAGGGCGTGACATCCTGCAGGTTCACAAAGTCAGAGAGCAACGCAATGGTCCAAACAACGCGCCCTATGCTCAGAGATTAGACTTTGGTTGGGTAGTTATAGGCAATGTTTGCCTGGGCTCAGCACACAAGCCAGGTCCTGTAGCTTCTTTCCGGACCAACATTCTGGAAAACGGACGTCCATCTTTTTTTATTCCATGTCCTAATCACCTCCAGGTTAAGGAGAGCTTTGACGTCGAGGCCCAGCATTGCAACCCTTTGCATGGACTTGCACATGACACTGCAATGCTTGAGGACTGCAACCTTGGCAGTATGATCTTTCGGAGAACCAAGGACGATAACAAAGTTGGTCTCTCCATTGAAGATAGATGCTTTCTACAGGTCATGGCCAAAGAGATGTTTATGGACGATACCAATAGCTGGGTGGCACCACTTCCTTTTCGATCCCCTCGGCAGCGGCTCCCAAACAATCGGGACCAAGCTCTTACTCGCCTCAAATCTCTTTGTCGTATCTTAGAGAAAAAACCTGAGATGAAAGCTCACTTTGTGAACTTCATGCACAAGATCTTCGATCACGATCAAGCCGAGCTAGCTCCACCACTGCTTGAGGGAGAGGAACGATGGTACTTACCCATCTTTGGCGTGTACCATCCTCGCAAGCCAAGTCAGATCAGAGTTGTCTTTGACTCCAGTGCACAGCATTGTGGCGTCTGTCTGAATGACGTGCTACTTACTGGGCCAGATCTCAACAACAGCCTACTGGGAGTCTTGCTGCGCTTCCGAAAAGAGGCAGTGGCTGTGATAGGGGACATTGAGCAGATGTTTCACAGTTTTATCATCAGGGAAGATCACAGAGACTTTCTTCGGTTTTTGTGGTTCAAGGACAACGACCTCAGCAAAGAGATTGTCGAGTACCGAATGAAAGTTCATGTATTCGGCAACAGCCCATCTCCAGCCGTAGCCATCTATGGTCTTCGTCGAGCAGCTCAGCATGGAGCAAATGAGTACGGTATGGATGTCAAAGATTTTGTGGAACGTAACTTCTACGTCGACGATGGTCTCAAGTCACTCCCAACAGCGGCCGACGCTATCGACCTCCTGAAAAGAGCACAGGACATGCTTGCTATCTCCAATTTGCGGCTTCATAAGATAGCATCAAACCACCCTGATGTCCTGAAGGCCTTCCATCCAGACGACCATGCAAGGGACCTGCAGAACGTAGACTTTGATGACAACTCATCTCTCATCCAACGCAGCTTAGGGTTAAGCTGGGACCTCAAACAGGATGTTTTCACCTTCAGAGTGGTGCCAGCAGAGAAACCTTTCACCCGTAGGGGTGTCTTAGCCACAGTTGACAGCCTGTTTGACCCTCTCGGATTTGTCGCACCAGTTGTCATCCGAGGGAAGTTCCTGCTGCGAGAGCTCACCAACAGCGAAGCTCTTGACTGGGATAGCCCTCTGCCAGAGGACAAGGAAGCAGAATGGAGAATATGGACAGACTCCTTGCAAGATCTGAGTAAGTTCAAGATACCAAGACGCTACACCAATGTAACGTTTGCCACTGCTCAAAGAAAAGAGCTGCACGTTTTCTCAGATGCCTCTGTGAAGGCCATTGCCGCTGTGGCTTACCTCAAGGTGATTGGCGGTGACGGAAAGTGCCACGTGGGATTCGTTTTGGGGAAAACGAAACTTGCACCTCTGTCCGTGCACACCATCCCACGACTGGAGCTTGGAGCTGCTGTGTTGGCAGTGGAAATGGCAGAGCTGATTCAGAGTGAGTTGGACATTAGCCTCGATACCTTGCAGTTCTACACAGACAGCAAGGTTGTTTTGGGATATATATATATAACAGGACCAGACGGTTCTACGTGTATGTTTGCAACAGAGTACAGTGCATCCTGAGGTTCACCAAGCCCGATCAGTGGCGCTACGTCTGTAGCACTCAGAACCCAGCAGACCAGGCAACTCAATCTCTGTCCACAGCTGAGATAGCTACCTCAACATGGCTCACAGGATCCCCATTCCTTTCTCTTCCTGCAGGAGTATCCACCTTAAAGGAGGAGTCGTATGAACTAGTTAACCCAGATTCTGACACTGAGGTTCGTTCTCATCTCACAACTGTTTCTCCACCTGATCTAGGATCCCATCGCTTTGAGCGATTTTCTTCCTGGAAGTCTCTGGTAAGAGCTATAGCTTTCTTGTCGCATATCATTCAGTCCAAAAGAAATGCGGGAGAAGCTAAGCATGAGACATGCAATGGTTGGCATCAGTGTAAAAGACCTCCCACAGCCGAAGAGCTGGCAAAGGCAGAAACTCTGATCATCAGGTGTGTGCAAAGAGAGACGTATAATAACGAGTTCACCTGCCTGGTTGAGGGAAAGAACATCCCAAAAGACAGCCCACTGAGGAAGTTGAACCCTTGTGTGGATGAAGAAGGTCTTCTAAGACTTGGGGGTAGGCTCAGTCAATCAGCATTTGACAGAAGCGAGAAATTCCCTCTCATCATTCCTGGCCACAGTCACATTGCCAGACTGCTTGCGAGGCATTACCATGAGAAGGTTAAGCACCAAGGTCGTGTCTTCACAGAAGGGTCTGTGTGCGCAGCAGGATTTTGGATTATCGGAGCCATGAAGTGCATCAACAATATCGTACATAAATGTATCATGTGTAACAAGCTTCGTGGAAGAATGACTGCACAGAAGATGGCAGACTTACCGCCTGATCGCCTGAGCACAGAGCCACCATTCACCTATGTGGGTATTGACGTGTTTGGCCCATGGACTGTTACCACAAGGCGAACTCGTGGAGGACAGGCCAATAGCAAGCGCTGGGCAGTACTCTTTACCTGTATGAGCATCCGTGCGGTGCACATAGAGCTCATTGAGGCGATGGATACTTCAAGTTTCATCAACGCCTTGCGACGATTCTTTGCCTTGCGGGGACCTGCTAAACAAATCCGTTCTGACTGTGGAACCAACTTTACAGGCGCCTGCAAGGAGTTGCAGTTACTTCTTACCGATCCTGATCAGCCCAACATCAGGAGGGCACTTTGACGCCAAAGATCTCCACCGTCAACAGTGGAGGCAGGTGCAACATTTAGCTAACACCTTTTGGAGCAGATGGAGGCGCGAGTACCTTCCGACTCTGCAAAGCCGGGCCAAGTGGCAGGATGCACGGCCTAATCTTAAAGACGGCGACTTGGTCCTGCTTAAGGATAGCCAGGCAAAGCGGAATGAGTGGCCCATGGCCTTGGTGACAAGAACCTTCCCCGACCAGGATGGGAAGGTCAGAAAGGTGGAACTCAAGGTCGCAAGATCTGGGTCAGCTAAGACCTTTCTGAGGCCTGTCTCTGAGACAGTCCTACTCAGGAGTGCTGAAGCAACAGACTAACCTTTATTCCCCTTGTTCTAGATAGTGGTATTTATTTAATACCAGGCGGGGAGTGTACTGTTCTGTGAGATATTTTTAGATTTGTTTTGGGTTTCTGCCACCTAGCGGTCATTTGGGAGAGTAACGTTATTCTTTACGTTATTTCGTACTGTTACATTATTGGATGGATGTGCCATGTGACACAGGCATAGATATGGTTTAAGAATCGGGAAGTGTTTTCAGTCGATGCGTGCTGTGCGGTCACTTGCGGCTCCAGCGCCTTCCCTCCTTGTTTGTGCCTTGGAAAGCATCGCTTTTTTACAAAAAAGACTACTTTCATGAGAAGGAAGACAACAGTAAAGGCATTCAACTTTACTCCAGCCTCTGACTTTCTCTGGAAGCTCGTTAGCTATCTGTCGATTTGCGTTAGACACACACTGAGGACAGAATAGGGCGGGTTCTTCTGTCTAAAGCAGAAGGTATTTCTAGGCTCACTTACGTTGCCTCTTCGGTACATTTAGACAGCAAAACTGCTAAAACAATAGACCGGATGCTCTTCGATTTCTTATGGAGAAATCGTGTCCACTATATCCGGAAGTCTGTGGTTGTCAACTCATGTAAGAACGGTGGGCTTGATTTCTTGGACTTTGCAGTTTGAATAAGACTCTTAAAATTAACTGGATGAGGTAATTTCTGAGACATGATGCCTCCATCTGGAATTTCATTCCGAAGTTTGTTTTTGACCAACTCGGCAGTCTCTCCTTCCTTCTGATGTGCAATTATAACGTAGAGAAGTTACCTGTTAAATTGTCAGCCTTTCGCAAACAGGCGCTGTTGGCTTGGAAACTAATTTACAAGCACAACTTTTCTCCACACCAGTACTATATTTGGAACAATGGTGAGATCCTGTATAAGGGTAGGAGTATCTTTTTAAGGAGTTGGTTTGAGAGAAATATCCTTCTAGTGGGCCAGCTGATGACCTCACGAGGAGTTCTCATGAGTTACACTGACTTTATATCATGTTTTGGATTTCATGTCACAAGGGAAGAGTTTGGCCTGGTAATGCGGGCTATTCCTAATGGTTCTGTGACTCTGCTTGGAGGTGTCTCTTACCCCGCTGTTGTTTCTGTAGCGAACCCAGTTGATACTCCATGTGGAAAGATCTGTTTTTCGCAGTCTCTCAGAAATAATAACAGAGCGGTTCGGTCTTTGTTTCGGAATGAAGTTGCCACCTTACCTTATGTCACTGCTTATTGGAACTCCTTTGTTGACAAGGTCCCATGGGAGAAAGTTTGGCTGTTGACTCACAAATATTTCTTAACCAACAAGGTTAGGGAAATCTGTTTCAGGATTATACACAAATTCTATCCTGTCAAGCATTTTCTTAGAAAATTCAAGGATGGGACTGATGTAAATTGTTCTTTTTGTAGCCTTCGCCCAGAGACGGTGCCTGACTTCTTTTGGCACTGCCGTTATACCAAACAGCTATGGAGAGATGTCTCAAAATTTTTTATTGATAAACTGTGTAAGGATTTTGCTTTGTATTATGAATGTGTACTGTTTGGGTTCTTCCGTTTTGATAAGCACACAGAGAAACAGGCTTACATCATTAATTTATTAATCATTTTTGG
Source organism: Scleropages formosus (assembly GCF_900964775.1). Classification (NCBI taxonomy): domain Eukaryota; kingdom Metazoa; phylum Chordata; class Actinopteri; order Osteoglossiformes; family Osteoglossidae; genus Scleropages; species Scleropages formosus. Next base: position 32,227,454 of record NC_041813.1, on the reverse strand, counting down.
CTAAATGTCATATACACAGGTCAAAATTTGCTAATAAAAAGCCTATATTTTCTGTTTTTCTTGAAGTTAAGCAGTACATTGACACTGTCAAGGAATGTGATAATAAGAAGGCTATTAAGACTGTTTCTTCTTGTGATATTTTTAAGGTCTTGATGTAATATTTGGTTATTGGAGTGTTTTATAATTTCCTTTTTTTTTTTTTTTTTAAAAAAAAAAAAAAAATTTCCCCCTGGCTAGGTTGACTGTTCTGAATTAATGTTCTGGTATTGTGTGTGATTTGTTCAAAATAAAAAAATCTTGCTTTTTTTTTTTTTAAAAAAAAAAAAAGACACGGAAGAGGGAAGCCCGCTCGCCCGCCCGGTTCCATCACGGCCTTTTAAACTCACCGGAATACGAGTTGCGCGACGTACTGGGGCCGGAAGGGGGCGCCGTGGAGCCTCCCGCTCTGGCGGGACCACCGAAGAAGACGTGAACGCACGTTGGGCCGCCAGGGGGCGATGATGGCAATGGCCAGGGCGCTCACGCTGCCTCTCCTCCTTCTCCTCTTCCTCTTCCTTTTCCTGCGAGCGGTGGGATACATTTCCGTAGAAGAAGAGCCCTCCGACAGCCGGAAGTGACGAGAAGTGCCTCGAGGAGAGACAGGAACTTGAGGAAGAGGCGCGGAGAGAGAGAGAGAGAGAGAGAGAGAGAGAGAGAGAGAGAGAGAGAGAGGTAGGTAGGTAGGTAGGTAGTGCACTCCACTCCACTCCAGTCCAGTCACTTTGTTGTTTGCTCCGTTTTTCTCTTTACTTCTGGCGGTGCGAGTCGAGTGTCGTCGCGCTGCACGTTGGTAGGTAGGTTGCCAAAATAACGTGCGCGCGCAAAGCAAAGCCAAAGGTGCAGGAGGTGCTGAGCTGCTCCGTCAGTGTCCACACGTAAGATTTACCCGCTGAAATACTCAGTCACTCTGTGTGTGTCACTCACAGTCTGTGCCATAGTGAAGAGTAAAACCTAGAAGCTGTACTGGGAAAAGTGCAGCAGGAGGCTACAGCGGGCGCACACACAGACTCGGAGCATGTTTTTAACCACTGTGTAACTTATAATTAATTGGTGTGTGTCTGTGAATGTTCTCAGCCATGGAGCGCGACTCGTCCCTCGTGAGCGCAGAGCTGGAGCGCAGGCAGCAGGAGGCGCTCTACGAGCAGCTGGTGATGCAGGTACGAGTCGAGTGTGTGTGTGTGTGTGTGTGTGTGTCACTGTGTGTGTCCGCTGCGACGCCCGCCTGGTGGCGCAGCGTAGGGCCTGCGGACCGAAGGACGCACGCTGAACGCGATGGCACGGGACCTCCGAGTGACGCCCCCCCTCCTTCCCCCACCTCTTCCCCCCCCTCCAAGACCATGGGAGGACTGCAGAACCGCGGCGCAGATTCCAGAGTGATCAAACCCGAGCCGGGTATGTCACGAGAATGACTGCGTGGCATGTATTTCCCTGGAACGCTCTGCGCGTGTGTGCGTGTGAGAGTGTGTGAGAAAGCCTGCTAGTGAAATTCACCCCCACCTATAACTCGCTCATCGCAGTCATTCTCCCCAGCACGTCTCTTTCAAACACACACGCGCACACAAGCGACCGCATGGTGGCCCGACGGCTTTACGTTTACAGTTATTTAGCAGACACTTTCCTCCAAAGCGACTTCCAATGAACTCTTATGTAGTGCTATCAGCACACACACCTTATTCACCACGGTGACTTACACTGCTAGATACACTACTTACACTGGGTCACTCACCCATAAATCAGTGGAACACACACTGTCACACACACACTGTGAGGCTTTACCTCGTTACGTCACTCGTTCCTCTGTCCGTCTTTCTCACCAAAATCAAATGCTGTTCTCGCACCGATTTCTGTCATTTGTGCTTACCCTGATTTTTACCCCAGCTACCATGTTCCCACTTGTGCCCCCCCTCCCAGGTTTCTGTGTGAAGACATTCTCCGTTCCGGACAAGCAGAAGGTGTTTGTCAACATCTGTCAGTCTCCTGCCATCCCACCCCCCCCACACCTGTCCAAGCAGGAGCTCCTGGATCTCCTCCAGTCGGACGACCCCACAGGCTACAAAGTTCCCATGAGCCTCGGCGAGCCTCACGCTGAGCTGGACAACAGTGAGAGTGGGACGGGTGGCACTTCAGTACACAAACAAACCAATAGATGTTTATAGTCCAGTAGATTTGTTCTAAAGTGACAGAAGCTAAAGTTTCCCAGTGAGCGACTTCACCTTTCGCCCTCTCATTTACGAGTGCAGGTTTTTACACTTTTCTGTCCAGTGTAAATGTGGTATGGGCTCAGTACAAATGTCTCCAACCTCAGACATTTTCGTTTTGTCTCAGACTCCCAGGGCTGCACAGCCTACGACGTCGTCATCAACAGTGAGTTCTTGGAGAAATGTCAGGTGTGTTTCAGCCGGCATCTCCTGTCTCTGCGCTCCTGTGTCCCCCTTTGTCCTCTTCAGTCCCTCTCTCTCTCCCGGTGTCTTTCCAGAGAGAGCAGCTTTTCCTGCAGTTTGTCGTTGCCGTGTCTCTGGAGGGCCTCGAGAACAAGTACAGCCTGGAGCTCAGTCGAGGTGCGGTCAGCGGTCGGACAGGACGCCTTTGCGGACACGCGGGGCTGTGTGAAATCTGCAAGTGCAAATGGGACTGTGGTCCTCCTGTCCTTTCTCTGCGTTTCAGAGTGGAAGATGCTGAAGAACCGCAAGTTTCTTGGTTCCGTCAACAACCAGAACATCCGGACCCAAAGCAAGCCCATCATCCGGGAGCTCAGTCCGGGGTAAGAGCCTTTCCTGGTCCTGTCAGCTGGCCTTCTGGGGAAAGTTGAGCCATGATGTGTTGCTCTCCGTGTAGTCAGTCTGCAGTCGTGTGTCTGCCTCTCTCAGACAGCTGGACTCAGTCAACAAGCTGTTTTTTTTTTTTTTTTTGTCCCCCCCCCCCCCCCATCCTGTTCATAGAGAGCAGCTCGCAGCGCCACCTGCAGCCCAACGGTACGACGCAGCTCATCTCCTCTTTCGTTTCCTCTTCGCCTCCGTTTGTCTCGACACCTCTGTCGTCCGGAGACCTGTGTAGTCATGGCGACGCGCGCTGCTACGCGTACGCGGTTCGCTCGACGGGTTACAGTCCCCTTTCTATCAACACACTTTCTGGATTTGGATCTGCTGCTTTTGTGGCTAACATGTGGCTGCCTCTCCAGGCCAGAGTTCTGTCTGCTGGTGGAGCCCCCTGCTGGTGAGCCAGAGCACCTCATTGCAGAGATTCAGCTTCCAGGGGTGGTGAGTTCCTAGCTTCTTCCACGGAGGGCGGTGCATGTGCCGTTCTCCCTGATACGGAGCTCCGGTCTCAGTGGGTTGCACACGTGGTCCTCAGGCACGCTCCCTCCGCCTCCTTGTGTGCCGCAGCGGTCGTCTCGGTCCCTGGTTCTGGACCTGGGTGAGGACAGGTTGGTGCTGACCGCTCGCCCCTCCCTGTTCCACCTGGACTGCTTCTTCCCCCTCTGCGTGGACCCGGAGAAGAGCTCGGCTCAGTTCAACGTGACCACAGAGGTGCGTCGTGCCACAGCTCGGCTTCGGGAGTGGGATTCCTGCAGGCTTCCAGTGTATCGGGAGGGAGGGGAGATTCTAGCACGTTCGCTTGTTGGGCTGCTCTGTTTGTGCACAGCAAGTAGCTCTGGCGACCGTTGATGTAAATGTGTCAGCTGGACGCTTGGGAACAACACCTCATACACTCTCTCTTTCTCTGTCCCCACCACCCCTCCCCCCAGGTGCTCACGGTGACTATGCGAGTGACACGTCTGTGACGCACAGCGACATGTGCGGATTCTTTTCTCCCAATAAAGATCTTTTTGTACAGTGCGGCTCAAGTGGTCCTTTTCTCCCTCTTGCTCTTCCTCATCCACAGCCCGACGGACAAGTTCTGTTTAGTGTCAATTCTCTAGTTCCATCCTTAAGCTCCTCCTTCCAAGCGCGGGAGGCGTGTCGAGCAGCTCTTAGCCCCACCTGCTCTATGGTCCATCTCATCAACTTTGCTAAAAACTTGATCGACCACCCGAGCGTCGGTCTCTGCCCATGAGCAGTCTAGCAAATTTTCTGAGTGTCCAGGTCCGATCCGGTGGCTCGCCGTAGCATCAACGGTCTAGTAACAATGCTGCCGCCAGCACGTGCAGCTGTGTGAGCATGTTAGGGACGGGGTTCACTGTGAGTGGACCGAGAGGTGGACAGATGGGTTTATTTAGTCCCCGTCTCTGGGTTCCTTCACCTGTCCCCCCTCTCCTGTTTCAGCAGTGAAGTCAACATCTCTCCCTTAATCCCTTTCTCTTATTACAATGCAGTCTGTCATCTTCCTCCCAAAATTCCCCCCTAATCCCCCCCGTGGCCCCTCGCTCGCTCGCTCTCTCTCTCTCTCCATCTCTGGTAAGGACCCCCTGCACACACATGCCTTCTCTGCCCTATAAAGGCCTCGTTGCCGCAACAGTCGTCATTGTGCTGTGAGCGCGTCTCGCCTCCCCTGTTGCCGCTGAGTCCACTCTGTGGTCAAGGTAGGTCAAGAGCTTGTCCTCACGTCCCTTCTCATTGCCCAAGGGACTGTGTGTATGTGTGTGTCTCTGCTTTGAGATACTCTTTCTCTGGTTGTGTGGTCAGATGTGCTTTTCTGGTCTTGTGTGTCTGTCTGTCTGTCTGTCTGCTGTTCCCTCGCCTTTCTGTCTTCTCTGTGTCGTGTGCGTGTCGCTGTGCACATCCGTGTCCGATGCACGTCAGCTGTCTGCACTGGCACTGAGGCCCTGCTGCCTTCACACCCGCTGCCAGCACACATTTCAGTGAGCTGATATCAGGCCCAGCAGGTGTGTGTGTGTGAGAGAGAAAAAGATCGTCAGTGTCTGCGGGCACAGATCCCTGCATGCTGCACAATGCTATTAATAAACACCTGCAGTGAGAGGTAACAAGAGCGCACCACCGCCTTGTTGTCCTTGGCTAAAATTAGCTATGGACAATCCCAGTGTTAATATGTGACCTCCCCCGCCAAAGGTCACGCTTTGCCGCCTTTGTTCCACCTGCGAGATCATTAGCGATTGATAGAGACCAAGAGGGAGCAGTATAGATCAATGAAACCAATAGGGATGAGCGGGAATCGATAGGCACGGATCGGAATCAGTAGGGGTCGATAGGGACCAACAGGGGCGAGTTTTGATCGATAATTTCCTATGAGAATGAGTAGGGATTGATAGGGACCCATAGCAATTATTAGGGATCGATAAGGACCGATCAGCATGAATATGGGTAGTAGGGCCTTACAGGTATAAGTATGATATGAATAGGGACCAATAGGGATGAGTACAGATTGATAGGGACCGATAGGAATCAATACGGATCGATGGGGTTTGATATGGTAGGACTGATGAGCACGAGGTCAGGTGACGCGGGTGTGACGCGGCTGCGCTGCGCTGCACTCGCTGAAGTCTGCTGGATGGTCAATGATTTGGGCCAGCAGGAGGCGCACTGCTTAGAGCACCTGCCTTGCACTGGAAGGAGCCTGGTTCAGATCCCACCTCCTGCTGCAGTACCCTTGATCAGTTTACTGTGGTGTAAATGGGTAAACCAGCGTTAGTTTCTTTGGACAAAAGAAAATAGATGCAAAAGCCGATGAAGGACACACCCCTCCGGCTGTCGCCATGGTTAACCCCACCCCAGGCTGAGGGGGCAGATGGATGGGCTGTTGAAAGGAACGCTGTGACGCTGTCGGTTCCTGATGGGGGGTGGGGGGTGTGTGTGCGTGTCTTATGTCAACGGGAGCAGCGCTGACAGACGGCCTATAAATTGTTCCCTACTGGGAAACAGCGGGGACTCCCAGGAGGGGCTGGACACCCCGGAGCAGAGCATCATGGGACGGATGGACTGGACTCGGTCTGTTCTGTGCGGAAACGGGGACCGCGTCCGCGGGGGTCGAGACACGTTGGACGCAGTCGATCGGAGTCCTGCGATCCAGGGGACACGGGGATGTGGGCGGAGACAACGATATAATGTGTTTCTCCTGTGTCCTTCCCTTCAGCCACCGCCGTGTCCCCCAGTGTCCCTCTGTTGAGCACGTCTTTCAGCTCCTGTCCTCCTTGTCTCTGCGGGGCAACCATGTCTGACACTGAGGACTATGAGTAAGTACTCTCCATCGCTGTGTGTTGGACAGGGTCTCCTAGCGAAGGACGTCCAGCTCACGTGTGTCTCTCTCTCTCCTTACAGGGATCAAGCGGAGGGTGAGTGAGGGGCCTGCTGACCCACCCGAGAGTGCGTGTGCGTGAATCCGAGTGTGTGTGTGAATCCCAGTGCGTGAACCCTGCTGTCCCAAGCCGCTCTGAAGGTGTCCTTTCAGTTGAGCCACAGGACTGCTCTCCAGGGGGGTCTGCAGCTCTCTCTGTCTCTCTCTGTCTCTCTCACTGCTTGTGTGGCATGTAGAGGAGGAGCAGGAGGAAGAGGAGCCTGAACCTGAACCCGAACCTGAACCCGAGCAGGAAGAGGAAGGAAGGGGTGAGGGCTTCGGTGAGTCTCGCTAGAGTACAGGTTTGGCCCATTGACAGCACTCCCCAGCGCAGTCCTGTCCACTGTGTCACAGTCCCTGACTCACAGCTGTCCCTGTGCTCTTGCCCCCCTCCGCCGGACGGTGCTGTGGTGACGCCGAGAAGCAGAGCGGTCCGAGGACACGGAGTACGCAGGTACGGGGATGTGTAGACCCGCCGTGTGTCATTTATCGGTCTTTCTGCAAATGTTCCCGCACATTATTACGGTAAAACAAAGTGAAGTTCATACCTCGCTGCCTCTGCCCCCCACCCTCCCACTTGTCCCTCGAAATGCTCTGTCCCCTTGCAGACAAATGTTGGACACAAGACAATCCGTTCAGCTACTCCATTTAAGAGTTGTTTACATGATGGCGCACCGTTTCCATGGTAACGCAGAGGCTAACGCCACATTTGACAGAGAGTTCAAGACTCTTCACGGCAGGGATGAAGACGAGTCCCCTAGTGGGACAGGTGGTGGTGAGAGAGCAGGGTGAGCGAGGGCACTTTCAGGAGCTAATGCCCCCATTCTGTCTCTCTTCCCCCAGAGGAGGAGCGCCCCAGACCCAAGTAAGTCCATGCTGATGTCTCCTAGTGGGCCCCAATGGATGGAGTATCTCACACACACACACACACACACACACACACACACAGAGTGCGCTGACGTCCCCTGCCGGCCCGGTCCCTTCTGCAGGCCTCTGGTCCCCCAGCTCGCCCCACCCAAGATCCCCGAGGGCGAGAGAGTGGACTTTGATGTGAGTGTCTCCGCAACCCTTGTGCGTCCACCAGAGGCAGCGTGAGCTGTCCTGAGACACGCATCTCCTCCGTATGCAGGACATCCACAGGAAGAGGATGGAGAAGGACCTGCTGGAGCTGCAGACCCTCATCGACGTCCACTTTGAGCAGAGAAAGAAGGAGGAGGAGGAGCTCATCGCACTGAAGGAGAGAATCGTGAGTCTGTCCCCACACCCTCCCGTTGGCCAGCGCGGCTGTCTTCTGAGCCCTTGGACTGACGGGTGTCCTTCCTCCGTCCTGCAGGAGAGGCGCCGGTCGGAGCGCGCGGAGCAGCAGCGGGTTCGAGCCGAGAAGGAGCGAGACCGACAGACGAGGATCGCGGTGAGAATGGACCTTTCCCTCGCTTCCTCCGCCTGCGGTGCGCGAAGCCCCGCCCACCGCGCCAACGGTGCCTCTGATGCTGAGCTCGGGTTCGAGCATCGGCCGGTGTGGGCGGGGCCTGACGCCCGTGTGCTTGCCCCCCCCCAGGAGGAGCGCCAGAGGAAGGAGGACGAGGAGGCCAAGAAGCGAGCGGACGACGAGGCCAAGAAGAAGAAGGTGCTCTCCAACATGGGCGCCAACTTCGGCGGCTTCCTGGCCAAGGTTCGAGTTCCGCTGCCGGTGATCCGACCATTTCCCATGTCCTTAACCGCAGAGGGGCGGGGGTCGTGGGTCGTGGGCCGAGTGAACGTGAGCCGCGCCTCTCGCCCCCAGGCCGAGCAGCGCAGGGGCAAGCGCCTCACGGGCCGTGAGATCAAGAGGAAGACCCTGGTGGAGCGGCGCTCCCCGCTGGCCATCGAGAACCTGCGTGAGGACGGCCTGAGGTGAGGCGTGACGTGTCGTTCCGGCGTCGCGGCGCGGCGTCCCCTGCAGTCCCACCTCCGTCCCTCGCTCACACCTGTCCTGTCCTGTCCTGTCTTGTCCTGTCCTGCCCACCTCGGCCGCAGGGCTCGCGCCCAGGAGATGTGGAACTGGATCTACCAGCTCGAGTCGGACAAGTTTGACTTCATGGATGTGATGAAGAAGCAGAAGTACGAGGTGGGAGAGAAAGAGCAGCTCTTTGTGTCGTGTGCTTCGGGTTCGAGTTTGAGTTAGTTAGGGATAGGGTTGGGTTGGGTTGAGCTGGGTTTGGGTTTCTCACTCTCTCTCATTCACTCTCTGTAGCTGCCCCCCCCCCCCCCCCCCGTCCACTGCAATGTGATGTAGGAATAAGAACAATAATGATGACGACGATGATAATTAAGAAGTTGCCCTTGTTTGCCTTTTCAGATCGTCGTTCTGCTCAACCGAATTTCTCACGCCCAGAAGTTGTAAGAACCTCCAGTGTGTCGCTCTTTGTGTGTCGTAGCCCATTTGTGAAGCGTGCGTCACACTGGGCAGTGTGTGCTGTGTGTGTGCTCACACGTGTGTTCACTGCTCCCTCCTCTCTCCTCCTGCAGCAAAAAGGTTCACGGTAAAGGCAAAGTGGGGGGGCGCTGGAAGTAGCACCGTGGTACAGATGTGCGGTGCGCCGATGGCCGGCTGATGGACACGTCCAGTCTCCTTACAGAGGACACCTCCCCCACTGTCAGTGTACAGCACTGGGAAATAAAAGTGATCCGTTCATAGTAACGCTTTCTCTGTGTGTGTGTCTGTGAGAGAGAGGTCAACAGCTCAGTGCTGTGTTCCTTTGGACAGGAACTGGAATTAGGTCACAGCACCTGAGTGTCAAAGGGCAGAGGACACTGGTCCTGGATGTCCCACACAGTGCTCTTTGGCTGCCGCCCTGTGAGCCCCACTGGGTTGTGAGGTCGCACCCAGGGCCGAGGGCCCTTCCCTTTGGGGCTCTGACTGAGCTCCCTTCCCCTGACTTGGCTACATGTGCGAGGGGTTGAGGAGAACTGGCTGCGTGGTGCAGTTGGCTAGCTGTAAGAGTGGTTGTGCCGGAGGTTGTGGGTTCGGTCCTGTGGAAGCATCATCTTTTGGGCGATGTAGGAGGCGTTTTACAGTTCCTTAACTATATCTGAAATATCCAAGGAGAGCTATGTGTAGCAGCTCTGTGGAGCAGTGGGCTGAGAGGTTGGGCTGCTAACCCCATGGTTGGGGGTTCAAGTCCTACCCCCCTTACCACCTGATGTGGTGAGGTGTGTGTGATGGAGAGGCTGAGAGTTGGTAGGTGGTGTGTGTGGGAGAGGGATGGTGGAGGGATGGTGGAGGGATAAGGTGGGAAGATAAGGGAGGGATTCTTATAATTTTAAAAAAAATATATATATATACACACACCTCTAAGGAGGCATGCTTATTGCCTGAGAGGGTTACACACCCTTCTCCTCTAGGGGCATAGTTCTCCTTCTTCCCTTCTCACCCATACTCTTTGAGTCTTACTCTCTTCCACTGCTTGTAAGGGGGTGTTCCATCAGGGGAGATGGTTACTGTCCTCCAGCCTCTTTATGAGTCTCCCAGGCCTCCACTTCACCATCTTTTCACACCTTCATTATCCCCTTCTGCTGGGGTTTTTCCCCACCACATTTGAACTTCTTGCACATACAGGTTGTCACCCCACCAACTCCAGGAGGGTCTGATGCTGTAATCAGACCACCATCGTCACCACCGTAGCATTCTCTGGCACATCTGTTTGTTACCGCCCCAGACTGGATTTGAACCCGTAACCTGCAATTGAGCATCTCGTTGGCTTACAGACTGTGCCATACCACCGTTCCTGCTGCACCTTCTCAAAGAGTTCAGATGAGCTCAAAGAAAAGGAAGTCTGGTTTTAAACACAGTTGTTTTCTGCTGAGGGGGATTGAACCTTAAAAGAGAATACTTACTAGCCACTCTTTTACCTTGTTGAGCCACCCAGCAATTTCCTTACAAGACTTTTCTGATGTGGTTAAGGAAGAGTGATCCTCCAATGGGTTTTTAGTTAAGGAAAAGGTTGCTTTTTCATGGAGAAAGTGAACTTGAACTGTGGGGTTTAAAATAACAAATACTAACCTGCTGAGCTACCCAACAAACTCTCTACTAATCTCTTCTGATGTGCTTAAGGTACAGTGATACCCAATGGGTTTTTTTTTGTAGAAAAGGTAGTTTTTTTTTTTTTTTTAACGTAGGAACTGAACTTGAACGGTGGGGTTTAAAACATCAAACGCTAACTTGTTGAGCTACCCACTAAACTCTCTACTAATCACTTCTGATGTGGTTAAGGTACAGTGATACCCCAAAGGATTTTTTTTTTGTAGAAAAGGTTGGTCTTTTATGTAGGGACTGAACTTGAACTGTGGGGTTTAAAAGAACAAACACTAATCCTGCTGAGCTACCCAACAAATTCTGTCCTAACTCCTTCTGATGTGGGTAACGTACAGTGATACCCAATGGGCTTTTTGTAGAAAAGATTGTTTTTTAATGTAGGAACTGAACTTGAACTGTGGGGTTTGAAAAAACAAATCTTTACCTTTTGAGCCATCTAGCAAGGGCTATATGAACCCCTTCTGATGTGGTTAAGGTACAGTGATCCTTCAATGGGTTTTTCTTTTAAAAAAAAGGTGGTTTTTCATGTAAGAACTGAACTTGAACTGTGGGGTTTAAAAGAACAAACACTTACCTACGGAACCACTAAACAAGTCCTACACTATATTCTTCTGATGTGGTTAAGGTACAGGGATACTCCAGTGGGGTTTTTTGTAGAAAAGGCTACTTTTTAATGTAGGAACTGAACTTGAACTATAGGGTTTAAAAGGCCAAACCTTCACCTACTGAGCCACCCAACATCTACTGCACAATTCTTCTCAAATGTGGTTAAGGTACAGTGATATTCTAATGGTTTGAAAGAAAGGTGAAAAGCTCCCCTTCATGGAGAAACATAACTTTCATCAAGAAGTTTACTGAAACCAGCACCATCACTGTAAGCCACACAGCAAATGTAGCAAAAAGTTTTTCAGAGGTGGTACTAGAGGTGCAGTGATACTCCAATGGGCTTTAATTCAAATAAGCTGGTTTTTCTGTGGGGTTAAAAAGAACCAACACCAACTTCTTGAGCCACCCAACAACAGAAGGAATCATTTGTCAGGCACACAAAGTCTAAGGAACAGGGGATGTTTTCTTGTACGTTGAAAACAGAAATTCAACCCTCGTGAGGACAAAACATGAAACGTTTAAGGTACCGACACCGGCACCAAGTGTATTACCCAGCAGTCACGTGACCCCGTTACACATAGTCAACACAAAAGAAGGAGTGCTTTTAATGGGACTCAAACCAGCAACCTTACAGTGAGGGAACCCTGAGCCGTGTGTGTGGCGGGGCTCTCAACACATCCGCTGTCACCTTTCTTCACCTGTATTTCTATTCCTTCGCGGTTAAGGTGCGGTCAACCCAAACAGCAGCGCGCCGGGCGTGGTCTCCGACATGAGCAAGCACACACGGCCAATGCGTAACCATGGAAACCACGAGTGTTGTCACTGTGGTGCTCTGACACGCGGCTCGTTCGCTGTGCAAGTGGCAAGAAAGCGCTTTAAGGGGAAGGCAGCCAAAATGCACAGGGCCATCTGCCACCTCCCCTCTAAAGGGTTTAGGGTAAACTGGTGGGCTGCGTGGCCAACCCCGCGTTGCCGGCAGCTCCGTTACGGACGGCACGTTTTCCCGGGTGCAGTAGGTGCCTCTGCAGATGTGCTTCCTGCCCCTCCCACAGACACGAACCAGTGGAAGCAGCACAAGCGCTCCATCTCTACTCCCTAACGGTTAGCCTAGCTAGCTACGAGCACGCTGGTGAGGGGGCCTCTCCTAGCGGTGGGGCCCCTTCAGCGCCGCGTCCACCTCCTCCTCGGGCTGCAACGTGTGCCACTGGGCCACGGGCCGCCGGGGGTTGGCCAGCATGTCTGACCAGTGGCGCAGCCCCACGCCGGTGGCGCCGTAGCCGATGAAGGTCTTGCCGATGGCGTCGTTGCTGCCCAGCTTGTCGTAGTCGTACACGGTTATGAGGACCTGTACTTTCTGCAGCGGGACACACGGAAGAAACGTGTGAGAGCAGCGCGAGCGGCGGCTCCCCCCCGACAGCCCCGGCGGCGCTGTCGCCACCTCGCTCACCTGGATCTGTTCGAAGGGAACATCGAAGCTGAAGCTCTCGTTGAAGTACGGGTTGAGCGTGTTCTTCTTCACCGTTGTCTTCTTCTTCTTCAGCCTCTTCCCGTTGTGCTGCAGCACCACCTTGACGAAGGGGTCTGGGGATGGGGACATTGGGGGTTGGGGGACATTAGCGGTGCCGTCTCTCGACACCTGCGGGATAAGGAGACGGCGGGAGGAGGTCACCTGACAGGCCGCCGACATCCATCTTCTTGAGGTTCTTGGCCTCCATCACGTTGACGGTGAGCTTGCCTGCCGTGGGCACGTAGCGGAGGGAGATGCAGATGTCACCCAGCTTCTCTTGCTGAGGGGAGCGACGGAGGAGGGGTCAGCGGAGGCACGGTTGCCATGGAAACGGCATGGAGGACAACAGCAAAGAGACCCACCTCCTCTTTCTCTCCACTCTGCAGATCCCTCCACTCGTGCAGCGGTTGGCCCAGGTCCACCGTGTTCATGGGGATCTTGACCTCGCCGATCACGTCATGCTTGGAAAAGCGGTCAAAGTCGTACACCTGCATCACCAGGGTTTGGCCCCCCAGCTCGGAGTAAGGGATCTGACAGGGAGGGGGATGGATAACACGTTGGACACATTAGCCAAAGGAGCCACATCGTCCCGCATCTCCACTCAGCGATGACGATGGCACAGAAAGACCCAAAAGGCGCCGCGCCAAGTGGCCGCAGCGCAGCGGCTCAGTCTCCGCCGTGGTCGCCATCCACGTAACCGTGTTCGGGTGCAGGGACACTGACCTTGAACGTAAAGGTCTCATTGAAAACGGGACTGAGATTCTTGCGCTGGACTTTGGTCTCAAACTTCTTCTTCTTATCGGGGAGCATGTAGACCTTGACGTATGGGTCCGAGGTACCTCCCATGTCCATGGCGGCAAGATCCTGAGCCTGAAGGATTCCTACGATGAGCTAGAAGAGGGGGTTGGAAAAGGGTTTGGATCTGTTCGTCGCCACCACAGCCAGGATGGACGGATGGACAGATGGACAGACACTGGGCGGCACCTCAGACACAGAAGTCAGGTGTCTCCTTACCTGGCTGTCAGTAAAATTGTAGTCCAGGGTGAACTCCAGCTTGCCCAGGTTCTCCCGCTCCTCCTCCTCCTTCCCTTCCTTCTCTCCTTCTTCCTGGAAGGACGAGGAGAACGGCACTGCGTGTGGACGCGCGTCCAGTGCACGGCAGGCGGTGAACACTCCTCGGCCCCCTTACCTTTTCCCCTTCAGCTTCGTCTTCTCCTCCTTTCTTCCTGCGGCGTCCCGCCTTCCTCTCACGAGCCTTCTTGGGCTTCTTCTTCTTGCTGATGAACTTCTTGAAGACGCAGAAGGCAAAGCAGCCGACGAGCGCCAGCACCACCACGGCAATGGCTCCCACGGCCCACATGGGCACTTGGGGTCAGCGTTGGGCCGGTGGGAAGGGGACACGGAGAGACGCTCAACACACGTCGCACACGCCGCACACCATGGACTCACGGGGACTAACATTCAAGAGGCACGGAGGGACACAGGGACACTGGAGAAAGAACACAGGGCATGTGATCTAGAACTACGGAACGGCGGGCGCTAGGGCCAGGCGAGGACATGGCGAGACAGGGGACACGGACAGAGCTGCTTCGGCAGAAGGTGAACTTACGCTTGTGCTTGTGGTCTGGGAGGAGGAGCCATGGATGCAGGGGAGGCAGTGAGACAAATGAAAGGGTGACAAGAAGGTGAGGCGAGCTGTGAGACCCCAGAGCGTAAACGTGTCGCCGGACCTGTTCTGTGCCACTGTGCCCCCTGCTGGCCGACTCCTGGAGCCACACTCACTTGGCAGGTGGCCCTCTTCGTTCGTGAACTTGTTCTTCATGTTGTTGAAGTCGTGGGCGGGGTGGTGGGCCGGGGGGGCGGGGGCATGCTCATGATGGTGCTCGCGCTCGGGTTCGGGTTCGAGTTCAGGTTCGGGCTCCGCCGTGCGCCGCATGCGGCTCTCCCCGGTAACGAGGTGCATCGTGGTGCACCTGCTCGACAACAACAACAGCACCAGCACAGGCAGAGGGATTAGCCCTCAGGAGCAGTCACTCTGCGCTACGAGATTAACTGGTGAAGTTAATCCCGAAATCCCAGATCTGAAGGAAAAGAGGGACGCCCCGAGGACAGGGACAGTCGTGCTACCCGGTGGACACAGGTCTGATGCCACACATGAGGCCCCCCTGGTTCACACATGCATGTTAACCATCTCCACACCCTTCCCACGCTCTGCTCTGCACTCGCTACCATCAGCCGTCGGTTCTGGGAGCAGCATATTCCCGTAGGCTCCTCGTAGAGCAAATCGCTTTCCCGGGAAGCGCGCACATGCGCGCGCGCACACACACACACACACACACACACACTTCCATACGTGGCACCACAGCTATGTGTGTGGTCAGCTGGAATCTGGACCAGTGTCGGCATGTGGCTCTGAAGGCACAGCACCGCGATGACCATGAGCAGAGCACACCAGACACAGAGAGAGCGAGAGAACGCACACAGCAAGAGTGATAGCACGCTCAGCCGTCACATTGCTAGAGTCACCGGCTTCACGATGTCAAATTTTGAGTGGCACCGAGTAAAAGGCCACAACCAACCCGGCGCTACTTGGACTCATTTATGGAAAGTGGACCCCCTGCTGTGAGGACAAATAGACGCAACTCACCGGTTGAGATCCTTCCTTCCTTGACACTCGTACGATGGGAGGAACGTGAGACGTGTCCCTGTGGACAGACGGAGACACTCGCACAGTGCTCCCTCCCCTGGGCGCCTCCCTAATCCCCACCGTCCTGCTGTCCGGCACACCTGCACCCCCCGCTCTCTCTCTCCTTCTCAGCAGGTCCTTTCTCCTGGTGCCGGACCTTTGACGCACCCAAGCCGAGCGTCACAGATTGTCAGTGCTAATCTACTCGTCTCTTTCGCATTTTCCTCATGTCACAGAGTGTGCAGAGTGTGTGCAGAGGGCGTGCTGACAGGAGCATCTGAGAGGTTTTACCGCTACTTACCTGATTTACTTTTTTCCACAGCTATTTACAGTGTCAGGTTTGTGCACTAAGCTCCTTACACTGATACACACATGTGCACAGCAGGGTAATTTCCCTTGTACCACATCAGGGTAAATACCTTGACCGACCGAGGCTACCACTGCAGGAGGTGGGACTCAAAGCCATGTCCTCACATAACTGCATCCAGGTATATCCAGTGGCAGTATTTACCCCGTGAAAGAAAGAACAGGGTATACGGGATGTACCGCAATACTGCTGAGTGACGCCACTGCTCAGGGACAAGAGAGTAAACACGGGATTCAAGCCGACAGCTTTCAGGTAACAAATCCTTGTCCCCGAGTGCTGCTCTAGCGACTGAGCCACGGTGGGGAAAAAGCCCAGAAACAAGGGAATGTGACGGAAGGAAGGAAGCAAGTGGAAAGAAGCCCTGTTCCTTGAGGCGCTCCAAGGCCAAAGAAAGGTAAAGCCATACCGCGGTAGGAACACCGTGAGTAGTCGCGCCTCTATGACGGATCCCTGGCCGGGCAACAGTTCATCCGGGACGTGAGAATTCGTGGCTTCAGAACTGCAGCTGGATCCCTGGTCTACGAGGAGGGCTTTGGACACACAGGGAGCTCCTGGTCCACTAGTGAGCAGCGACTCACCGGAAGGTTCTCTAGGGTGAAGGGAGCGAGGATCCGATGCGCGTCGACACCGACGTCCTTCGGCCAACGCGGACGACGGAACACACGTAGAGCGTAGGCGGACATGCCCCTGAAGACCCTGACGCGCCTGATGCTCCGACCGCCGGGTCCCCTCAGAGACAACGGTGTCCCGCCGGGGACGAGTGGACAAGTACATCTAATTATTGCACGACGGTTAGAACAGGAAACATTCCACATTGAACAAGAACAGATTCATGTTCGCTGAATTCATGCTCGACCACTTTTTACGACGTTATCGTGGAACATGTGCGATAAGGCCACCCTGGGCGTGGAGTTTTGAATAAAGACACGATTTGCCCAAATAAACCTGGAAAAAACATACCTGTGCACAGCACTTGCTCACATGGAAACATTTAATCGGAGGTTCGTACCCCCAGTTCAGCACCACTTGGCTGCGTGTGAATGAACTAGGGTGTCAGGGAGGGCGGGACACAAGTGGGCGGTGAGCTCTCATTGGTCCACACTGCTCTCGCCGCAGGGATTGCGAGGAGACGTTCGACCTTCGCGGCCCGTACACGTACACGATGAACACACCGCTTGTGCTTTGCCTCAGCACCGCTGGATGCGGTTGGGAGGGAGGCGAGGACCAGGCGTTGTCGAGGGAACCAGGGGTACTTAACCGCACCAAGGGAGATAAGTGGAGACTGAGCTGAAGATTTAAGAGGCGTACAAGTTGTGTGCATAAGACACAAGTTCCCTTTTTGCATTCGAGGCAGTTGCCGCGCCGCTCGCAGAAGCATTGGAAACACAGCTGACAATGGTCACCCTGCACACGGTCACATGAACACTTTTATTAAGTTCCACTCAAGAATGGGAGACAAACCGAAGCCCCACAACTCAGCCTGAGGACTGGTAATAAAGCGCAGAAACAGATATGAGTGGCATGCTAACCAGACCTTTACCCTGAACTCCTGGTCACTTCCCACACGACTACACTGGATACTAAAGCAGGATGTGAAGCTGGACGCTTCGCTGGGGCATCGTCTGCTGGCAGAGCTCAGCTGTGCTTCAGCGTGAGCTTGTCAAACAGGTATTCGGCCATCCTGTTGTTGCCCGCATCCATCTTGGAGAGGTTGCCGATGTGGTCGCCGAGCTTCTTGATGGCCTCCACCTGCTCATTGAGGTAGCGGGTCTCCAGGAAGTCACAGAGCTGGGGAAACGAGAGCCGGAGACATGAAGGCGAGACAAACGGACGACGGAGAGGCAGTCGGGCGGAGCGGCGGCCGAGGACCACTCACGTGGGGGTCGTCGTTCTCCATCGCGACCTTGTGCAGATCCAGCAGCGCCTGGTTCACATTCTTCTCCAGCTGCAGCGCGCACCGCATGGCCTCCAGTCCCGTCCCCCACTCGTCCCGCTCGGGCCTCTAGGGAGGAGCACGAGAGCGACGGTGTTCGACGGAGGGGTCGGACCTCACCTGGCCTGGAAGGGACGCGTCCACCCACCTTGACGTCCAGCAGGAAGATGCGGCCGCCCCTCTTGTTCTGGAAGGCCGTGAGCTTCTCGGCGTGCTCGCGCTCCTCCTCGCTGCTCTCCTTGAAGAAGTGGGAGAAGCCAGGCAGGGCCACATCGTCCCGGGAGAAGTAGTGAGCCTGGAGGGGAGGAGAAGCTGATGAAAGACAGAAGAGGCCGCAACGGTGGGGGTGGGGCCACACACACACAGAGATCACGGGCTCTCTGCGACGGGACACTCCACTGAGACTCCTTCCACTGTCCCTCACTGCGCACAGCCCGCCGCTCCTCCACTGTACATACGAGCATGTGTGTCCTGCAGGAGCAGGACATTTCCAGAGCTGAGAGACAGGAAGCAGTCGTCTCCCAGGCAACAAAGCAGAGATAAACAGCACAGCGAAGCACCGCGGAACAGTCACGGGGACACGCAGTGCCTCCCTTTCGCCACGGTACAGTAAGAAGTAAGTGAAGAGCGCTCGTCTCTTGCTCACCATGGACATGAAGGTGTAGGAGGCGAAGAGCTCCGTGTTCATCACGCGGTTCACGGCCGCCTCGCAGTCGCGGTGGTAGTTCTGGCGGATCCTCGAGGTCTCCATCATCTCGGCTGCGGTCCTTCCGAAATTCGACAGAGGAGCACACGCGGTTCGCGGACTGATGCGCTTCAACGGTCAAGTTCCGTTCAATCGCTGTTGACGCAAGAACTGCCGTGTGAGCGCTGCCTCCGCCTGCTCCTGCCATATATATACACGCGCGTTGCCGTTCGAGGTCCAGGACAACAGAGACGTGCAAAGAAAGAGCAGCCAATCAGATTGAGGAGAATGACAGGCGTTGAGGGACACAAGAGACCCGGACGGCGAAGGACTCCCTGCGCTCCAGCGCATGTAATTTAACACGCCAACACGACAAGTTTCACGTGCGTCGTTTGCACACGAGGCCTTCGCCGTCTTTGAACGGCGCTTTCGGCGGAACCGCCTGACGAGCAGCGCGGTGCTAACCGGGCGCACGGTCTGAACGCGGGGGCTGAGCGCACGCTCCTTTCCGGAACGCACTGGAGAGAACCCCGTGACTCTGCCCTGACTTGATGAACACTTGTTTGTGCACCCTGGTTCTGCACCTTGCTTTTCCTACACGCGCTTCATGGTAAACATGGTGTGCAGCCCTTGAACGGTGTGTCTCGGGGAAGGGAGCCAGCAAAGTGCTCCAGGTGTCCAGGGGCTCCAGGGACGCCGCTCTGCTGACTCACCGTGACACTCAGCACGGTCTCTTTTCCACAACACGAGTCCATGGCAACGGTCACCATGGAAACGCTCTGGGGGGGTGGTGTATTGTCACTGAGACGAACTAAGACGTCTTGAAGAAGAAGGGCGTCTCCTGCTGGAGGAAAGGCCTGTGCTCTGTATCGGACCCCCGCGGGACCCCTTCGCGACCGCTGAAGGGGACCAAGGCTTGTCACACTTATTCTCGGAAGCGGCCTGACCCTGGACGGCGCTGCTGCGAGGGGTCGCCAGCGGGATGTGGACGCCAGGAGCTTTAGCCCCGATGTTTTGTGTGCTCCTGAGCAGCCCGTTTAATTGCAGTTTGTAGCACTTTGCTCTCCAGACGTACCATATCTAGTGCCCCACACCATGGAGAAAAGGACCGGGTCACATGATATTTCTCCTGAAATGGAAATCAGCACAGGGGCTGGTTTTGTGACCCAATGGCTTTAGAAAACATGCATTCTGTAGGTGACCCAGCCGCGTTCTGCACCCAGTGTGGGTGAAGGGCTCCTCAAGCCCTGCAGTATTCCCCACATGTGGACAGAGAAGGTTATGCCACACCCTTCTCTTCATTTCCAGCAGCCGTTCCAGTCTACGGAGCGCGTGTGATGTAGCTACAGGCTATGCATCATAGGCCAACTACACAGAACACTTAGTATGCGCCCCATCAAGGAACTGATGATGAGCAGAGCCACCCTTTCCCTTCGGAACACATCCTCGACCTTCTTGGAAGGCTGCCGTACACCTGTGGAGCACGGTGTAGGAGGACTCCGCACCGCTTGTCAGAGAGACACTTCCAGATCTTTGAGGGATGAAAGATGGCCATCTACTTTATTCTTTGCCTCATAAAGAATAAGAAAGGGTCAGATCTGGGGAGGGGAGCGCAGACGGAAGGTGTTTGACTACTGAAGCATGGGGGGAAGAGTGTGTTTGCACCTGCTGCTGAAAAATGGCTCTAAATTCCTTGGCCAAGACAGCTGTACTTAGTACCTGTCCTTGAACAAACAGAGCTACTTATACAGCTCTGGATGATCCAGACACTTTAATAACCAGACGAGCAAGACCTGTTAGAGCTCCTGGGAAGTGTCACGGAACTCATAACACAGCTGTTCCAAGTGTTTATTAGTGTCAGATACCCACACTGAGCCCCAGAACACACAGCTCAACAGGGACTGAAATGCAGACACACAGAGAGATGAGATGTTACAATGAAAAGGTGCCTTCAAACAAAGATCAGATTCCCCTTTCAGTTGTCAGTATGGAAGCAGCATAAAGGTAGGAACTACAACACTGGAGACTAAAGCAGGATCCAAACTGCATGGTTCATCAAGGCATTGCCTGCTGGCAGAGCTCAGCTGTGCTTCAGCGTGAGCTTGTCAAACAGGTACTCGGCCATCCTGTTGTTGCCCGCATCCATCTTGGAGAGGTTGCCGATGTGGTCGCCGAGCTTCTTGATGGCCTCCACCTGCTCATTGAGGTAGCGGGTCTCCAGGAAGTCACAGAGCTGGGGAAACGAGAGCCGGAGACATGAAGGCGAGACAAACGGACGACGGAGAGGCAGTCGGGCGGAGCGGCGGCCGAGGACCATTCACGTGGGGGTCGTCGTTCTCCATCGCGACCTTGTGCAGATCCAGCAGCGCCTGGTTCACATTCTTCTCCAGCTGCAGCGCGCACCGCATGGCCTCCAGTCCCGTCCTCCACTCGTCCCGCTCGGGCCTCTAGGGAGGAGCACGAGAGCGACGGCGTTCGACGGAGGGGTCGGACCTCACCTGGCCTGGAAGGGACGCGTCCACCCACCTTGACGTCCAGCAGGAAGATGCGGCCGCCCCTCTTGTTCTGGAAGGCCGTGAGCTTCTCGGCGTGCTCGCGCTCCTCCTCGCTGCTCTCCTTGAAGAAGTGGGAGAAGCCAGGCAGGGCCACATCGTCCCGGGAGAAGTAGCGAGCCTGGGGGTGGGAGCACAGACAGGCCTACAGCTGGGGGCCCAACACACCGAGCCCCCCATGCGGATCAAACAGCAGCAGCAGCACAGTACTGCGCAGACACAGCAGGAAAGGAAGGGCACTGGGAGTGCCTGGGCATCAACAACACCTCTGTGGTGGGTGGGTGGGTGTGTGTGTGTGTGTGTTCTCACGCCGAACGTGCAGCCTGTGCCCCGGCTTACGCGGCGCGTTGTATGTGTGGGCGCGACAGCCGCGCTCCACGTGCGAGTCGCGAGCTCTCGTCTCCTGCTCACCGTGCATGTACAGGTACGTGTAGGAGGGGAAGAGCTTCACGTTCGTCGTGCGGTTCACGGCCGCCTCGCAGTCGCGCTGGTAGTTCCGGCGGACCTGGAAGTGTCCATCGTGTCAGCGCGAGTGCTTTTCGGGAGAACGCTGCGTGAGCACAAACGTCACGTTCAAAACAGAGGAAAGGGCGCTGCAGCCGCAAAGCGAACCCAAGCTCCGTCCAAACGCTGTTGAAGCAAGAATCCTTTTTTTTTTTTTTTTTATTATTATTTTTTTATTATGAAACAAATCACACACAACACCAGAACATTAATTCAGAACAGTCAACCTAGCCAGGGGGAATTTAAAAAAAACAAAACAAAAAAAAAACGTAAATTAAAGCACTCCAATAACCAAACATTACATCAAGACCTTAAAAATATCACAATAAGAAACAGTCTTAATAGCCTTCTTATTATCACATTCCTTGATAGTGTCAATGTACTGCTTAACTTCTTTAAGAAAAACAGAAAATATAGGCTTTTTATTAGCAAATTTTGACCTGTGTATATGACATTTAGCCAAAATGATTAATAAATTAATGATGTAAGCCTGTTTCTCTGTGTGCTTATCAAAACGGAAGAACCCAAACAGTACACATTCATAATACAAAGCAAAATCCTTACACAGTTTATCAATAAAAAATTTTGAGACATCTCTCCATAGCTGTTTGGTATAACGGCGGTGCCAAAAGAGGTGAGGCACCGTCTCTGGGCGAAGGCTACAAAAAGAACAATTTACATCTATCCCATCCTTGAATTTTCTAAGAAAATGCTTGACAGGATAGAATTTGTGTATAATCCTGAAACAGATTTCCCTAACCTTGTTGGTTAAGAAATATTTGTGAGTCAACAGCCAAACTTTCTCCCATGGGACCTTGTCAACAAAGGAGTTCCAATAAGCAGTGGTGTAACATAAGGCGGCAACTGAGAACCCGTGTAATACGATAACCGCCTCCTCTCCACTTATATATAGCGCGTCTGGGCGCAATGACGTCACGCACTTCCCAGCGCGACAGCCAATCAGACGCAAGACGGCACCGGATGTGGGCTGGCGGAGGGCGTGTCCTGCACGGGAGCCTCTGGTGACCGCAGAGCAAAGTGGTCCGTGTACTGTATCAAGTTCCCCGACAAATAAAATTCCATTTTTATTATCGTATTAATTACATAAAACTAGTTACGTAACTGGAAACATCAGTAGAGGTTGCACATGGATCCACGGCTAATAACAACACTCCCTTGTCTGTTTTACCAGAACTTTCTTTGTGCGCCTACGTACTTCCTGTTTGTGACGCAGGCGTGGTGAAGAGCATCCGGCGCGGAGGTGTCCTGCGGCCTGTAGCGGGTGGGCGTGGCTTCACTGCCAGCGCTAGAGACGTGCGTCTTCATCAGTGAGACACTTTTCTCTTAAGTGAAGCACAACTCAGAACAATCCAGGAAGTTCCCCTCAGGTGTGTGACACACACACACACACACACACAAATGTGGGTTTCAGTCGTGTCGTCCGTTACCGCAGTGCAGTAAAAATGACCCTGGGAAACAAACAAGCGTTGTGCTGTAAGGTGCTTTGAAGGAAGGGGAATAAACGAACTGATAATAGCTAAGGGTAGCACTAACAAGGTGTGTGTGTGTGTGTGTGAGAGAGAGAGAGATGTCCTGTGGAAAGTGAGCCACGCCCACACTGACTCTGCACTTTGTGACTCTGCCGACTCATGCTGCTGTTAGTGACCAACCTGGGCCCGACTCACTGTGACTCAGCACAGCGCCCGTGCGCTGTCACCATGGAAACGGGAACCATGGACACCACTATGAGCATCACCACAAGAGGAAAAGGACAAGAAGGACAACGCAAGCAGGAGAGCTGGACAAACTTTTGTTTTTACTGGACCCTCTGACTCAGACAATGGGGGGGTGATCAGCACAGAGGGCGGAGCCACATTTTCAGGTAATTACACATTTTGATGCACTTTGTTCAGCACCTTCGTCGTGAGCAGATGTGCTCCAGCTGACTGACAAGAGGAAGCTGACGTTCCCCATGAGGCCGAGCGCCCGAGGATGGCGTTCCAGTCACACCGCAACCGCCGGACACACAGCGATGGGGTGTCTGGTCAGTGTATGGTTAGCCGATCCAACAGGGGGCAGTGTACCGGGAGAGCACCGGACACACCGTGCGCAGAGAGCCCCAATCTGGGACCAGGTCAGCTCTGATATGCATCCCAAACACACACACACAACCTCTCGGCATCGGACCCTGAGACAGCACCGAGGACCCCCTCCCACCCCAGTCCCACAGCACCCCCTCTAGGCTGTGGGGATCCACACACTCTTCCAGCGCACAGCCTGCGCCCAGAGCTCCTCCAGCAACGCCGCCTCACATCGCTCCCACAGCGAGTCCTCGCTTCGCACCCACAGCCGCTTCGGGGATTCACCGCAGGCCCACTGGAGGTACTGCGCCCCCTGCACACAGGTCAGAGGGCAAAGGTCACCGTGATGGCTGGTTTACCCAGTGAGGGCCAAACGCACAGGGAGGCGGCGGCTCACTCACTTCCTGTCCCCCGCAATACCACACGGCTTGTACGACGCTGTGATTGGCCAGCGCCCGGGTCAGCTGGTCCCTGTGGCCACTCACAATGCTGACCACGCCCCCTGGCACGTCAGATGCCTGCAGCACCTGGGGACAAGCAGGAGGGACAGGTGCTGTACTTCCTGTCTGTGCAGCGCCGGAACACCGCCAAGAAGGTGAGAAGGATTACTGACCTGCACAAACTCCAAGGCGGGGAGTGGGCTCTTCTCACTCGGCACCATCACCACGGCGTTGCCAGCGGCGACCGCAGCCCCCAGCAGAGAGATGAGCGAGAGGAGGGGCTTGGCATCAGGCAGCACGGCGCCGATCACGCCCAGGGGCTCCGGGAGGCACAGCGCCATGCCCGACTGGGGCAGAGCCTGAGAGCAACGCGTGCGTTACCTTTCACGGCTGGACTCCTAGGTTTTATACGACAATCCTGGTAAAAACAGGGTGAGCGGCCCACCTGCGCTCCTCCTCCTCCGGCGCGCGTCTCGCAGTGGGCTGCCCATTCGGAGAGGCGGAACACGCTGAGCTCCACCTCCCTGCATGCCTCCTCCTTGGAGCAGCCCGTCTGAGCACTGAGCGCCACCGCCACGTCCCCTCCCCTCCGCTCGAGGCTCTCAGCGAGAGAGCGCAGTGTCCGAGAGCGCCAAGGCACACTACTTGCAGCCCACCTGCGGGTAATGTACGCAGCATGGTAACGTACCACAGCTCGGAGACATAGAAACACAGGTGTGACACACACACACACACACACACACACACAGACAACACGAAGTTGCTCACCCAGGCTGCACCTTGAGAGCCGCCTCAACAGCATTGCGCACATCCTTCCGCCCGCTGCTGGGGCACAGAGCGATCACACTGCCCCCTGGGGCCAAAACCTGTAAACTGCAGCCAGAGTCAGCGGCGCACTGGCGCCCACCCACCAGCTGGGGGTAGGAGCGAGGGGCCCTGGAGGGGGTGAGAAAGGGATTCAAACACAGAAACACACACACACACACACACACACCTGCGCACGCTCGCGCACACACACTGACCTGGACGCATCGGCCCCTCCGACCGCCTGCGGAAGGAGAACTCCCGACCCGGTGGTCCCGAACCGGCCGTAATCCAGCGGCAGCGGGGAGGATGGGGAGCGGGCCGGGGCCACGGAGGGCCGCAGGAACTGGAAGAGACCCTGGGGACGAAGGAAGGAGACCGTCAGAGCGTGGCATCCCTCTACTGCCAGGGTCACATGAAGTCTGGCCTGCAGGGGGCGCTCTCCTACCTCCCGGCCGCCGTCGGTGCAGTTGCCACTCTCTTTGACCCCAGAGACAGTGAGTGATGGGTCCAGAACAGAGTGGGAATTCAGCCACACGGAGCCCACAGAGAGACTGGGGATGGAGAAATGAGAGTCACCACACACTGAGGTCAGACAGGTGGACGGACAAGTGAACAGGGGTGGCGGTGCGGGAAGGGCGTGTCCCTGCGGCGGTACCTCCTGGCCGTCTCGAGAGCGAGGGTCAGGTCCTCGGTCCATACAGAGGCTGCCAGTCCATGGGGGGTGTGGTTCCCTGAAACAGGAAAGAGACAGTGTGGCGACGGACGTACCGCGGGACAGGAAGAGGACTCCTTCGGCAACATCCCGCTGAAGAGATCACGTACCTAAGGTGACCCCTTCTGTGGCAGTTCTGAATGACAGGACGGGTAGGATGGGTCCTGGCGGTGGCGAGACGACGGAGGGACATGATGGAGCGACCCCCAGCAACACGGTGGGGGGGTACAGGGAGGACGATGAGGGGGCGGGGCATGGCTGAATCACCTGGATGGAAGGAAACATGTGGAACTGCTGCAAAAGGAGGAGTCTGGCTATTTTGTGCCACCAAAGATCAATTTTTCATCAGTTAGAGGAATTAATCGATCACTTTGAGGACAAACATGCTGGAGCGCATGACAGCCAACGGTCTCCGTCATTGCGGGACACAGGAACTTCCTGTTTTGGCACAAATTTAACTCACTTCTGCCCCCTGCTGTTGGGCCTCCTGTACTGCAGCATTCACAGCATGCCGATCCGACTCCGACCGCAGAGGGAGGCACTTCGCTCCTGCTATTCGAACCTTGAGCCGGGCAGCCAAACCCTCCCAGATGGACTCCTGCACACACAACACCCAGTGGCACTGGGAGACAAACACGGGACACAAGTGAGAAAGGGGATGGATGGATGGATGGAGGGCTGGACGCTACGCCCCCCTCAGTGGCGGCGGCGGAACCCTGAGACCGGTGCCCCGGGGAGACACACTCACTTCTCTGGCTTTCCCGAAGACGGCCTCCATCACCGCGTCCACGGCGCTGTCCACATCGGCCGAGTCGAACACGATGAAGGGACAGATGGCGTCGGTCAAAAGGGAGAGCGAGACAGGGGCGCAGGAGCCTGCGGTCTCCCTCACCAGCAGCTCCGCCTCCTGAGGGAGAAACACACACACACAAAAACATGAGTGCGATGGGTGGGGTCACAGGGGAAGCGGGCCAAGGGGGGAGGGGTCACGCACCTTTTTACTGCCGCTGTACGTGACATAGTTGACATCGGGGGTCTGGGCCAGTCTGACCCCCAGCGACACTCCTGGACCCGTCACAATGTTGAACACGCCCGCAGGAAGTCCCGCCTCCCCAAAAATAGCAGCCATGAGGAGAGCGGGAGGAGCCGTCCCCGCACCGGGTTTCAAAACCACAGCGTTGCCTTGGAGACAGACAGAACGTTCTGATTGTCTCCACAGGACCCAGGGTTTGAGTGCAGAAAAAACATGGTAAGGTGTCAGACTCTCAGTGGCATGGCTTACGACTCAACAACTTACTTGAGTGTGTGTGTGTGTGTTCGTGTGCAACGGTGCACCGTACAGACATTTCTTATTTTCACCGAACACACACTCGCGCACACGTGTAACTGCTGCTTAAACTCGACGCCCGTGAGACTGACCTCACGTTGTCCCTCGACGGAAGGACGGCGTCGTTTGAACACGAGAAACACACCATCATAACGGCGCATAAGAGTCGGGAAGAGGTACGCGTGCAACCGTCAACATGTACATGTAGGCCAGCGGGGTCCATCTGGGGGTCCTTCGCTGGCGGCACTTACCCACGGCCAGCGCCGGGAACACCTTGAGGAAGGCGGCGAACAGGGAGCGGTCGTCGGAAACCAGCACGGCCACGACACCTGAGGCGGAGGAAGAGCGAGGGGCGAAGTGGGCACACGCCAGGACGCGACACGTAACGCGCAACGACGCATAAAATGCCACGACGTGCAACACGAGCCGACGCAACACGTCTCCTTCCTGCAGGGTTGTTTCGATGTGCTGACAAGGAGCCGAAGCGCTCCGTTAATGTCGGTCCGTCTTAGGAAGGTCACTTTAGGTGCAGACTTCAGCGCGCGTGCGTGCGTGTGTGTGTGTGCGTGTGAGAGAGACGGACGGTCTGTAGCGGTGTGTTTTTTAAACAAACTTTTCACTTAGCAGAAGGACACGCTGCAGCGTGAGGGAACGACAGCCGGGCGACGCCTGGGAGCAGAACGAGAACCGGAACCCCGGTGCGTTTCCTGAGAAACGGCAAAGGAGGGGTGTCCGTCCACCTATCTGTCCGTCTGTCCTCTTTCATGCTTTTCACCGTGTTTACCATAAAACTGACCTGTGTGCCTCACACATTTCTATTTCGTTGTACTTCATTAACTCCACTTTAATTTATTCACGTGTGCTTGTCCTGTAGCGGATACAGCGCATTGCATGCCGTAAATTGCGCTCTTTTATTGGTTACCGGATCCACGATGGGGTTACGGAGCAGCATTCGCTGCCTGCCTCGCACTCTTACCCATAACTTCCTGGGAGCTGCGCTCTTCCAGCAATCTGCAGGGGACACTTTCCAACGGACGGACAAGGACAACCTTAAGGAGCGGTTTGCCCAGAGATTGGCCCATCGTCTCAAACCTCTGCATTTATTTTCATGTCTTATGTTTCCATGGTAACTGCTCCAGCTGACAGGTCTAGTTTACTACTGGTCACCTTTGTGCAATAAAATAAACACAATGCGTGTCCTGTGAAGTGTCCCACGCACCCTGCCGCACGCACGCACGCACACACACACACCTAGAGGACTCCACCCTGGAAGTACAGCATCCCGCAGCTGAGCCCAGCCAGCGTAGTACTGCGCCAGTCGAACCAGGGCCGACGCGGGACAGGGGCACCGCGTCATCTCGCAGAGCTCGGCGAGGCACTGGCTGTGTCTCTGAAGGCCGTCGCCCAGCCTGAGGACGCAGTCGGGAAGGACCTATCAGGTGGCTGCACATGTCAAGGGGGAGGGACTGCAGAGGTCGAGGGGCGGAGCCCAAGACAGAAAGCACGTGACACGACGAGCACGAAACCTCTGCAGAACCCGGGCTCGCCGGGGGCAGGTGAGGCCACTCCACACTTTGAAGGCGCCGGAAGCTGCGGCGACGGCCGCCGCCACGTCCTCGTCACCCGCGCACGCGGTGCTGCACACGCTGCCCCCTGCAGGGATGGGATGAAACGGGGGGGGGGGGAGTCAGTATGGAGGGGAGGGGCTCCGGCTCGCACCCTTTTCCGAACCCGACGCAAAACACGAGCGACCTGCGGCATCCGTCACGACGCTCGTCTGTCCATCTGCCGGACGGACAAATTCTCCGCCGATGAAAAGACCAAGGGAGTGAGAGCGATGCTCCAGCCAGGCCTGCAACACACACACACACACACAGAGTGAGGCCATGCAAGACTCTACACACACTTTTGTCCAGCACAACGAATAAGGGGCACCACCGTGTTCCAGAAATGGAGCGACAGTTCTCTCGCCTGAGGAGGAGGAGGAGGAGGAGGAGGAGGAGGGAGGCGATCATCACCCCCCTCCCCCCCGGAAAACCCCGCAAATGTGGGAAAAGTCCAGCAAACATCTGGAGCAAGAGCTGGTGTTGTACTGAGACGTGATTGGCTGAGAGACCCTCCCCTCCCTCGTACTGACACGCGTCACGTGCTACGGTCACATGACACACTGGCACATGTTTAGCGGTCTCGCGCCCGCTGCCCAGCGTCCAGCGAAGGACGACGCAGTCCGGCGGGCTTAACTCAGAGTTAAGTGACTAAGTGCGGTAAAAAAGGGTGTGAAAGCAGTTACTAGGGTCGGACACGTCGACCAGCAGCACTGACTGACTGACTGACTGACTCATACACTGTATACAGACGATACGACGACGTCACCTGTGCAGCAGCGCGGCTGCTGGGGGTCGCGGGGCCGAACTCCATGGAGCGGAAAATGTCACCGACCGTTTTCTCGGGCCCCCTGGCTGCCATCACGCGCCGCAAACTAGCAGCGCGCGCTTCTTACTGTTTCTATTGGTTGTCGCCGCGCCGCCGAACGTCGCTCACGAGCACCGCGTGCCAACGAACGTCTGCGCGCTTCGCTTCCGCTCCGTCCTCTGAGGCCCCGCCCCCTTTCCGCCAAACGTCGCCGAGGCCCCGCCCCGTCGCGCATAGCCCCGCCCGTTCCGCTCGAACGCTGCGCGGTGCGGGGGCGGAGCGCCGTGGAGGAGCGCCGTGGAGGAGCGCAGAGCCGCCGCTGGGGGGCGCTGAGGAGCCGTGTCTCGCTTCTGAGCGCGTGTGTTCGGCCCACGCGGATCAATGAGCTCATTACGCATTCAGTCACTGCCGTCCCGCCCCCGCTCTGCACCAAGGAATCACACAGGAGACCGAGTGAAAAGTTTGGCATAAGGGTCCATATTTTTCTTTATTTTTTGTGTTTCATTCATTCATTCCTTCCTTCCTTCCAAGCTGCTTCTTTCACTTGGTTTCCTAGTACCTGCGGCGGAGAAGAGCCGTTCAGCAAAGTCAGCACTGAGTGTCACTGCGTGCAGTTAACAATTTACGTCATCAGTCTTTGTGTTCTGCCCTCCAGCTCCGACATCATCATCATCATCATCATCATGATCATCATCACATCGTGTCATAGTTTATTCGATCTCTCTTAACGTTTCAAAAATATAAAAACATTCCACTGAAATATACTTTGTACAGTCCTTATTTTTTCTCGTTCTTCCACAGTTTGCCACCTGTAAAAAAAGAGAATCGATCACAGTCCCTCCGTCCGTCTGTCCCCCTGTCCCTCTCGCGGGGGGGGTCTGACACGCACCGGCCCACCTGCGCACGTGAGCGAGATGGCGATGGCGATAATTGGCGGAGACACACGTGGACGGACAGGGGACCAGGACGGGGGACCAGGACCGAGGACGCCTGTCCTTCCACAAGGAAGGAGGATCGTTCTCTTTTTCTTCTCTCTCTCTCTCTCTCTCTCTTTTTTTTTTCTTTTTTTTTTTTTTTTTTTTTTACCACGCATGCGTCATTATTCATCCGCAAACAGTAGGTTAAAAATCGCAAGATGCAAAAGAGCCTTTTCCCGGGAAATGGTACAGGGCAGGTGGGGTGGGGTTGCGGGAGCTGCCCTGCACCCTCTGATATGTTCTCGTTTTTTCAAGTAAAGGGATGCGAGTGTTGCTGGCGCGAGACCTGCGAGCCCCGTCTCTGCGCTCCGATCACACACCTGAGCCACACACCTGGTCTCTTCATCCGTGCCTGGAACCCCTACCCCCAACCCGCCCCTCGAACTCCATCTCCCAGCTCGGACGCAGGTGATGCGCTTCGCCCGTCCCGACGCGTGACACCGGGTGTCGTCGCTCTGCTCGTCCCGCACGTCCACGGCCACGTCATCTGTCAGTGGGGCTCGTGGCACCGGACGTTACGGTGTGAAAGGAAGCGACAGAAATGATGGCACGGCTCAGGAGAGCAACTCGCACCAGTAACTCGGAGATGACAGTAATATACTGGCATTAGGAACGCAAAGATGACAATGATAACTCGCCTTCATGGCTCTCGGTGAACGTGACGGAAGTGATCAAACGCTCGAGGTAAAGGACCCACTGAGCCCCACCGAGCCCCACCGAGGAGGCACTGAGCTTCCCCACGCAGCTGGACTTCCTCGCTGGCATGGAGTTCGCCGTCACCATGGCAACAGGGCCTAACCATGACCAAGCACCTGGAGCTGGAAGAGCGGGGTCCCGGTCGGTGGGACGGAGGCACGTGCAGCGGAGAAACAGCGCTGCCGGCACTGCCGAGCTGCCACGTGACACATGAGCGCAGCCTTTGCGCGCTGACCGCTCCTCCGGCACCTCGGAAGGAAGCAACTGACACGATGTGAATGATCACTGACGGAGCTGATCTCTGCGCTGCCTGCAGGAGGCCTGAGAGAGCTCCCGCAGGCCTGAGCGGCACCGACCGCGACCGTGCAGCACTGACCACGCAGCACCGACAGTAAAGCGCAGACTGCGACCGCACAGCACTGACTGCGCAGCACTGAGAGCACAGCACCGACAGCCCGCCTTCTTTCTGTTCAGCAAGTAGACAGTAGATAAGTGCAAATTAGAGCAGTGAAACAGCCCGTTGTCGGGGAGGTCACTGTAGCTACAATCAGTTCTTTCTGTAACTACGGTCAATGTAGCTGCTGTCAGCGGTCAGCGGCAATGGAGGGGAGGGGGCTCCAACAAGTCTGAGGAATCCAGGGACGGAAGGAGCGCAAAAGGGCCGTCGGGTCAGGGGATACGGTCCGAGTCACAGCGGGGGCAGGAAGTGACAGAGCGCCCCCTTGTGGTGCAGTTCTTCAGGCTCAGGAACCAGTTGAGCAGCTCTGTATTTGTGTGCATTCATTTTTTATTATTCCAAAAAGAAATATAGAGCCTCTCTAAATATCGTGTTGCGTTTGTTCTGTTTCCGGTGCATTACACGCACGCACGCACGCACGCACGCACGCTGCTGTGTGTTTTTCATCTTCTCGCCCCGTTGCCTTGTTTCCCAGTGCTGTGTTCACGGTGCACAATTCAAGTCATGCAGAAGAGTCATGCTGGTAAAGAGAGTGATAAAAAGTGTTTCTTTCCAGTGTTCCAGTGCAGACTGTGCGGGTGTGGGTGTGTCTGTGTATGTGTACCTCCTGCTGGTGGCGCTGTTCTTCCAATATAGAGTCTTTCTCAGTGTTAACCCCCGGGGTGCCGCCCCGCACCTCCCTCTTCTCCGGACCCTTGGCCACACCCTGCTCCTCTCTCCCTCTCCTCCACGTGGCCCCGCAGCGATGGCGGCTCCCGCCTGGGGTACAGTAGTTACCCTCACAGTTACATCACTCCAACTCATGAAACCCGCTCCTGTCGTTGTGGAAACAGGCTGGGCTAGTGGCGCCGGGTTCGATGGCTTCGGAAGTGCTGCCGCGATGCTGCTGCCCCTCGCCGCTGTCACGTGCGGGTCGAACCTCGGGCGAAGATAAACTCCCCATAAGGGTTCCGGTCACTGCGGCGCATCACTGAGGAGCTCAGAGTGCTGGAGACCGGAGGCATGCGAGGGGGGGGCGGGCGGAGGCGGTTAAGGCTCCATTGCTGGCAGCCTGCAGGAGGAGATATTGCATACAGCACAAGTCCACAGGAGGTGTGTGTGTCCGTTGTGTCCATCTGTCCTCAGCCAGGTGCCGCTACAGTGCATTAATGGAGATGCTACATAACAAGTGAGGCTTTGCAGGTACTTGGGGGGGTGATGTCTGCTCGTCAGCCTCAGTGTTGACGCCCCCAACTGGGGGTGCTGTTTTCGGATACTTTGGTCACTTCTTGGCTCCTTCCCCCTTTGTCCCCCTGTCTATCTCTCCATGTCCTTTCGATGTCCTGTCTCCATGCTGTGGCTCCACCCACACACACGCGTGTGCACGCGCACACACACACACACACACACACACACACACACACACACACACACACGCACACACGCACACATGCATGCGCACACACTCACTCAGAATGTCACAGGCTTCTGCTCCTCAGAGAAACTGAGCTCTGAAAAAGAGAAGGACACATGGGGGGGTCAGGAAGGACGAGCTGAGCATCACAAGGAGGAAAAAACAAACTGAGACAGCAGTGAGTGTAATATCCCCACCAAATACCATGGTAAACTTCATTTTACTTGTGTGATGTACGTAGCATCAAATTGAGAGTGTGTAGTCGGAGGCCGCCTGCCTCCCAGACACCTCTGTCTGGATGACCGATCACCATCAGGCCTCTGGCTATTCGGTGGTCCCACACACTAGAGATCCGGAATCAAAAGTCCGAAGATTCTCGGTTCTGGCTCCCTGCAGTGGACTAAGCTCCCTGTGTCCCTCAGCACTGCTGAATCCCTCTCGATGTTCAAAAAGGGTCTCAAACCCACTGTCACGTCCACGCCCACAACACAAGCAACAACACCTGACTCCGCACTAGCTCATAAGTAATCGCTCACCCTGTAAAGACCCTCTTCAGCTCCCGTACCATTGCGGAATCTTGTTTGGGACAACCGCCCTTCCTCGTGTTACTACACTCTTGCTCTGTCCACGATCTCTGGTTTTTTGACTCCTTGCTTCGTTCTCCGACCACATCCATGGATCCTCGTTCCTGTCCTGTTCGCCGATCGACCGACCCTTCGCCTGTCCCTGGTTTTGAGACCTTGCCTCTTCCCTCAACGTCTAACGAACAACAACGCTGCACTTGGGTTCAGCCGTCTCGGCTCCCTGTGGTCCGCGTGACACCCACCTCTTTCAGAACCACTTCACCCCCAACCTCCTCACTCCTCCATAAAGTTGCACTGTTCCAAAAGTCCTCTACAGTTCTACATGCTCCTACTTATGTTCCGTGCGCTGCCTCAAGGGGCAAAATCAGACACATGCGCATGTCTGTCTGTGTCTGTGTCTCAGTCTGACCGCAGGGGGTCATGACCATGCGGAGAGACCCTGACCGGTCAGTGTCTCGAGGGCTGACTATTCATGGTTCATGTGACACGCAGCAGAATTGCTGTGTTTGCGCAGTGCTCATCACACACAAGTGTGAACATGCAAAGGGACACTGACATGCGGGTACAAACAGGTGCGCAGGCAAACACACGGTTGAGAGTTCCGCACATTGGAGAGGAACATGTGAACAACATGTGAACAATGCATGTAGCACCAAACACACTCGCACTGAGACACCGACATGGAACACACGTGTTCTTACACTGCGAATCCGTCAGCTCCTTTGGTCCTCGTGTTCCGTTCCTTCCCTCCTTCCTTCTTTCCAAACTCTTGTTTCCATGTCTCCGCTCGCTGTCAAAAGTCCATTGTCACCCAGAACACCAGTGATGTCCTTCTTGTTCCTCCTTCGTTGGATCCTTTTCAGTCCTTTGTCCTCCTTGTCTCCATGCAAAGGAAACACTCTTTGCCAGTGTCCTACCACCAGTGTCCATCCCGATATTTAGCTCACTTGGTTTTTTGGACGCAGTCAGGGGTAAAATCATGAGGAGGGGTATAAAAATTGACATTTCCGGAAAAGACAAGCAACTGACACAATTATTTAAAAAAAACTGAATGCTGAAAGAAAAATCACATTCATGAGCCACGTTAGTGTGAGGATGCGTCCGCTACTCAGGTGACGTCACCTGGGAAGCGCGAAGAGCGGAAGAGACCAGAGAAATTCCTGAGTTCTGATGGTGGGGGGATCGCGATGAGGGCTCACACATGCAGAAATATGTCGTCACAGGACTGCCTGGACACACAACCTCCACACACACCAAAGACCTCTGTTCTCACAGCTCTGAGAGATGGGATCGACCAGGATCAGTGTGTGTATATCTGTAACCAAAGTGAATCAGACTGAATAGATGTGAATCAAAGTGAATTAAAGTGAACAGAAGTGAAACAAAGTAAATCAAAGTGAACAAAAGGGAAACAAAGTAAATCAAAGTGAACAAAGTGAAAAAAAAAAGAATCAAAGTGAAACAAAGTGAATCAAAGTGAACAGAAGTGAAACAAAGTGAAGAGAAACGAAACAAAGTGATTCAATGTGAATCAAAGGGAAACAAAGTAAATCAAAGCAAAGAGAAATTAAAGTGAATCAAAGGGAAACAAAGAAAATCAAAGTGAACAGAAGTGAAACAAAGTGAATCAAAGGGAAACAAAGCAAATCAAAGCGAAGAGAAGTGAAACAAAGTGAATCAAAGCAAAGAGAAGTGAAACAAAGTGAACAGAAGTGAAACAAAGTGAAGAGAAATGAAACAAAGTGATTCAATGTGAATCAAAGGGAAACAAAGCAAATCAAAGCAAAGAGAAATTAAACAAAGTGAATCAAAGGGAAACAAAGTAAATCAAAGTGAAGAGAAGTGAAACAAAGTAAATCAAAGCAAAGAGAAGTGAAACAAAGTGAACAGAAGTGAAACAAAGTGAATCAAAGCGAAGAGAAATGAAACAAAGTGAATGAAACTGAACCGAAGTGAACATAAGTGAACGGAAGTGAATACACAAGTCTGCGTCGGCACAGGCTGCAGCTGAACAATGAAACCGAAAACAGTCCCCGTCCTTCTCCAGACCCTTCGGCAGCACGAGTGACGCACAGGGTCCAGAGCCCCTCTGCACTGACAATAATAATGAGAAAAATGGCAATAATAATAACAACAACGATAACGACAATGACAGTAACAATAATGGCAATAATACTTCCAATAATAATAATAATAATGATGATGATGATGATGATGATTCCGACAATAATACGCGGTACAAAGAGGGAGCGCTCACAGGGGCACGTGGGAAAACTGTTGGGGACACACACAGATCGGGCCTCTCGAAGGGGACGTTTTTCACTCAAGTATGAACTCACAGTTACTGCTTTCAGTAATTTTGCATCAAACAGAACAAAAACAAAGGGAACAAGTACAGAGTCAGAGAGTTCAAACGAGAGCAGCTCAGAGGCAAGAGACAGAGAAAAAAACCCAAGCGTCCGGTGTCCGGCGTCCGGCGTCCAACGTCACGGCCCTGGAGGACATCCTCCCTTCACGGTCCTGGCGCATGCAAAGGAGGAGCCGTCTCTCTTCTGGAGCGGGGTGTGACGGACCAGAGCAAAACGGGAGTCTGCGCGCCCGGACGCACGCACGCACGCACACACGCACACACACAGAGCCACGGAGAGTCACAGCGAACACAACGTGAGCAAGAGAGCTGAGTGAACTTGTTGCTTGCGGGAGGGTGCCATGCATGAGGGAAGTGCACATGTACTGAGAGCGGTTAAGGGTCCAGCAGGAGCCACCTTGAGCAGCAGAGATGAGGAACCCGAGGACAGAGGAAGAGGGACAGAGGGGGACATGGGAGAGCGTAGAGAGAGGGAGGGAGACAGACAGATGTGGAGAGGGCCGGAGAGGGGGAGGAGGAGAGAGCGAGAGAGAGAGAGAGAGAGAGAGAGAGAGAGAGAGAGAGAGAGAGAGAATCAGAATTCGGCAGATGGGGCGGAGGATCCCGTGAAGCAGCACTGCTCTGAATCCTGAGACAGATGAAAACCCAGTGTTTGGAAAAGCTCTCAGATGAGACGCGCACACACACACACACACACACACACACACACACACACACACACACACAGCGTTCACAGTCAGTGTCCAGCCAGGTACTGGGTGCTCAGTTAAAGGCTCCTGAGCTTTTTTGTTCTTCTGCTTTGCAAACAGAATTTGGCAAAGTTGCGTTCTCTTCCCCAAGGCTGCAGTCCCCCCCCCACGCTCTTGGCACCGATGCGGGGGAGGGGGCGTCAGCAAGTACTGCGCCACTGGAAAGTTCTGGAAAAAGCTATTGGCTCCTGTCTGATTGTGGTGCCCTGTGACCTCGGGGCAGCGGCTGCAGCAGGACACACACGGCGCCTCACACCAAGAGAATGAAACCTTGCTCCGCTGAGACACACAGTGTCCTCTTTTTGGGGACGGAAGGAAGGAGAGGGAAGGCTGGAGAAAGGGGTCACACTGGGGTCACAGCTCAAGACGTACACATGGCAACGGAAGACACTGCGCGTTCGACACGTGTGTGTCACACACCAGACAGGAAGCATACAGCAGTACTTAGAAAAATAAATAGGCCATTTGTAGATGAATTTATCCATAAAAAAGTTATGTGCAGTAATAATAATAATAACAATACGGATATAAAAATACACTCATATTATTATTATTATTGATCTATTCGGTAGATGATAGAAAAGTACAATGTCTTCTGCTCTCTCATCTCCACTCTCTCTCTCTCTCTCTCTCTCTCTCTCTCTCTCTCTCTCTCTCTGTCCCGGTCCAATGAGGACATCCTGTCAATCCTTCTGCCAGAGGAGCACAGAAGAACAGTCGCTCATTGCATATCGAGTTGGCACGATGCTTCGTGGGTCAAAAATGTACTGGTCGGCGTATTTCTGCTCAAATATGAAAGATATTAATGCGCATATCTGTACAGCGCATCTCTACCGCTGCAGCGCTGGACACGGGGAAAGGGACACACGTTCACACTTGTCGTCTTCTCTCGTCTCTCCTGCCGGGCGCTCCCGCTTCCCTCCGTCTACCGACCGCTCTCGGTCCAGCAGCCGTTCATGGCGCCGCCTTGGCAGGTCAAGCGGAGGTCGTCGTCCGAGACGGGCGAGGACGGTGAACGTGGGGTGGCGGTCAGAGGACAAGAAGACAACAGAAAAAAGGAGAAAACAAAAAGGAGAACTAAAAATCGACTGCCTCAAAAGAATAGGAACCGCAGCGCTGACCATGATGATGGAAAAGGAAACTCGAGACAAATCTCAGCACACGAGTCCATAAATCAGTGGCGAGCACTGATTCACGCGGTCAGAGGAGGCGAAAGCGGTGGACGGAGCAGCTCGCACACACACACAGGTGTTTGGACGAGGGGGACAGCAACGGTGTGTGAGGACGCAGTTCGCTGCTCAGGCTCGCGGGCCTCGATCGGACCCTGTCCCGTCCCGTCCGACTCTTCCTGGGACTTTCTGCGACACAAGCAGGGTTTCAGCCCCCCCCCGACCCACCCCGTGTCCCCAGAAAGTACCTGGAGAGAATTATGGGAGTACGAGACCCCCTTCACAGAAAACAGCAGATTATTTAAGTCCTTTTCATTTTGTCATTCTTACTTTTCACCACATTACTTTTAAGAGTGTGAGTGCTGCACAAAATAATAATAATAATAATAATAATAATAATAATGTAGCAATGACGAAGACAAGCGCCCTCATGGCAGCAGTTAGAGGATGGACGGGATGGGGGAGCGGCAGCGGCGGAGGGGCCCTGGCGACTCGTACGGCTCATAGGGCGACTTGGCAATGGGGGTGAGGCGCATGGGGGGCCCCGTCACACCCGAAATGTTGTTCAGGCTGCGAGATTTCTCGTAGCTGCGAGGTTTCTCATAGCCCGCCACTGTGACCCGTGACAGCACACATGTGACACGCATGAAGGAAAAGGATCGGAACAAAAGGGTCAATCAGTTCACAAAATATCAATCAAATCAAATGGAAAAAAGCCAGAGACAGAGAGACAGAGGGACAGAGAGACAGAGAGACAGAGAGACAGACAGACAGAGAGACAGAGAGACAGACAGACAGACAGACAGACAGACAGACAGACAGAGACAAGACAGGAAAATGAGAGTTATGAATCCTGTCATTCACATCTCTTCATTTCAGCAGAGAGGCTTTTCCTCGCAGGTGAGTAAAGGTCACGCGTCTGGCCAGGTGAACAAGGCGGGGGGGGATGAGCAGGAAGTGTCACCTGTCACCTGTCTCCAAATCTGAGGGGGAAGGTAACGTGGAGGTCCGGGACATCACTCCCGAACCTGGCACTGAGCAGCACACGGAGATGCACGCTGCGCTCAGGCGCACCGCCGGGGGCACAGGAGCAAGGCGTGCCGGGTACCACGAGCCCCTCCCTCGCTGTGGGCCCGAGACGCTGCGGCTAACGGGAACTTTGCCAAAGCTGCCAGTCACACCGGAACCGGGAGCGCTCGGCAGGCCGGCCCCGGGTTCTCCTCCTCTCGGAGCGGACGCGTGGAGCAGCAATGCATGCTGGGTAAACAACACGAACGGCAGACGGGAGATGGGGACAAAAAGCGATCCGCGCAAACCAAAAAAACGCCGACCGGAGAGGGGAAAGAGCAAAACAAGTGGATTAGAACAAGGTGCGAACCGCTGAACGATGGCACCGGTGTTAGTGCTGCACCGCAGGGGGGTGTGGCCACACCGCTCAGTCTTTCCGAAAGTACCACTTACCGTGTGTGTGTCACGGGTGCCTTCATGACATCACCCACAGTCCTTTGTAACCATCTGCCCTTCCGGAGAATTCTGCATTTTAACACTGCTGGCTGCAGACCGACAGGTACGGCTTTCCTTTGCCTTTCCAACTTCCTTCGGCACTTTCCTGAAAAGGTTTCATTTTTGACGCTAATTATGAATTGTGATATTTTCTGAGAGGTCCTTGCGAGTGGGCGCGCAGCATCGGGATGCACCGGAGCAGCGACAGGACGTGTGGGGGGGCCCTTAGCCTCGTGTGCCGCTCGGTATCGAGGGCGCCCGGGGTCCGAATTCCACTTTCTCTTCTTCTAAAGTGTCTCTTGGATGAGCTGTCACGCGAATGTCAGGGTACGGTACACACGGCAAATTATTACGTGGGGGAAGACCCTACATACACACTCGCATAAAACCCATTTTCTGCTCTCAGTTTCAGATTTTACACGACTAAAGAAACATCAAGGCAGTTTGCAGTGACACACATAGGGAGAACAGCGGTAATAATAACCACTCACTTCCAGTAACCACTTGTCCTGGTCAGAGTCGCGAGGGTCCAGAGCCTATCCCAGAATCAAAGGGGGCAAGGCTCGAGGGGGGCGGGGGCAAGGTGCCATTCCATCGCAGGGGTAGCCACACACACACACCCACACACACACCCCATAGGCAACTTGAGAGTTTCCAGTCTAACTGAACTGTATGTCTCTGGACTGTGGCAGGAAACCAGAGCAGCCGGAATAAAGAACATGCAAACTCACAGCGGACCGAGACAGATTCGAACCGCCGCTCGAACAGCCCCGACGCTATGAGGCGGCAGCGCTACTCGCTGCACCAGCGTGCCGCCCACTAACAATGAGGATGACGATGGTGGTGGCATTTAGCAGAAGTGGGCGATGGCTTTACTGAATCGTCACTCAGACTAGAAGTTCGTTCGGTTTCTCAACTCTTTCGGACGTCATCTTCCCTTTCGGTGGAGGCCTGACGAAAAAGCTCGCGATGAAACTGCTGTCGGAGACTCATGCCGAGTGGAGGAGGGAAACGTGCTTGAGCAGAGCGCCAGGGAGAGTCGAGCAGCACGGCGCAGGATGAAAACATGGCAGTGGCCGGAGGAGGACGCATCACACCTACCTGCGGTCAAACTTTAGTCACACTACGTGGACTGTACATCAGGCCTGGGGATGGGATGGAAAATGGATGTTAATCTGGGAGGGGTGGAGAGGAGGAGGAGGAGAATACAAATGCAAATATTAACCTTGGCTTCTAGGGGTCCGCTACTCAAACCCAGCACAGGCGGGACAGCGGAGACATCCATCCCAGCGGCAGCATCTCAACGAAGACGTTTCGGCCTCCCAGAGGCAAAGGTCACATCGCTGTTGCTCCGCCCGCCAAGGTTAATATTTACCAGAAATTCTTCATTTGCCATTGTACGACTCCATGAACCAAAGATCTGGTGCACAGATAGAGTCCAGGTACACGTACGACATACAGGGACATAAAAAACAACATGCTGTTTTTCACTGTTCCTCATCAATATTCCCAAGTCCACAGGGACAGCAGCGCAGAGCAAAGAGCCACCGTACGAACGCCGAGAGACACGCATGGCTGGGAGCAGGTGGGTGGGACGCGGGACGCGGGACACTACGCACACAGGTAAGCAGGCAGGAACACAGATATACACACAGGAGGGCAGACAGCAGCAGGGTGCCCAAGACAGGTGGCACATACTCAGAAAGGGTGGACTTGGCATATTGGATGTGCAAAGCACTGTGCTATACTACGTGAACTCATGCACACACGCACACACACACACACACACACTTTCACTCCAGGAGAAAGTGCAACAAACCAAGTGGCTACTCTGCAGAAGCAGAGAGAGGGTGAGATCACTGAAATGGTGAGTGACACGCTGTTCGTCTGCTAAAGGAGAGGGCAGAAGGACAGAGAGTGTGTGAGAGAGACCAGGCTTTCCGCTACACCGAAAGACACACAGCACACAGAGAAGACACAGCAAACACACACACACACACACACGTGATGGACACATACCAGCGATGGCCATGTCACATTCAGGACGACTCCATGCCGGAGGTGCAACAGCACAGTTTCGGCTCTGACTCAAACTTGTCCTGTTTAACAGTTGACATGTTTAGCACATTTACCGCACACTACAGTACAGAGCACTTTATTGACCAGACCCTTCTTGTTGAGTGAGCCCTCCACGAGCGGCGAAATGTAACTGTGACGCTGAATGAACCTGTGTGAGTGCCGGCCACTCTGAGCTATGGAAGTGTCCTGGTCTTCGAGGAGGTGAAGGTCTCTCCCTGAGCAGAAGGTGTACCCCACCTCCCCCCATGGTGATGGACAATACCAGGTACTTCCTCACTGCACACAGGGACACAAAAGAGCTTTGTCTGCTGCCCATGTTTAATGTCTGCTGCCCGTTCGTACTCTAGTGAGGCACATGAGCTTTCGTGAAGTTCAGTCAACAGTGCAGAAAGAATGATGACCATTCAGGATACAGTGTGCCATCCTTTTGCATTTGGTACAGTGGAAGACAGTGCCAGGCAGTCTGGTGTGCTAAATGTGGTCATAAATGTGGTCCAAATGTGGCCCAAATGTAGCCATAAATGTGGCCCTAAATGTGGTCCCAAATGTGGCCATAAATGTGGCCCAAATGTGGCCATTAATGTGGTCCAAATGTGGCCATAAATGTGGTTCAAATGTGGTCCAAATGTGGCCATAAATGTGGCCCTAATGTGGTCCAAATATGGCCATAAATGTGGTCCAAATGTGGTCCCAAATGTGGCCCTAAATGTGGTCCAAATGTGGCCATTAATGTGGTCCAAATGTGGCCCAAATGTGGTCCAAATGTGGCCCTAAATGTGGCCATAAATGTTCTACAAATGTGGCCCTAAATGTGGCCCTAAAGCTCTGAACTACTGCTCAGTCTTTTTCTCGCCTCTTCTTTTCTATTCTCTTCTCTTCTCAACCCTTGCAGAGACAGTGAAGCGCAGGAGGGTATGAGGTGCGAGGGCAGCGTAGGGGCAACAGGGGACGTTTGGAAAGAAGAGACGAGACAGACACACACACACAGATAGACAGACGCACTCATGGTACAGCAGAGGGAACAGAGGCAAAGGCTCACGGGATGTCCCTCTGGCCCAGAAGGGTGCGAAAAGAGAGCCGGGGTTCGAGAGACGGGCACAGCGAGGACTCGGGGACAGCAGACGAGAGACACGGCGCTGAGGAACCGAGTGTGTCAACAGGGCCACGCGGGTCACTGTAGAACCGGCCTCTGCGAGTTGAGCAGAACACAAATGACACTGTCTCCTCAAGTGTCCAGACAAACAAACAAACAAACAAACAGAGTGTTGTAGTCGCTCTTGCGGCACTGCTGGACACCTCCCTGTACGGGGACCTTTGTTCACTAAGGGGACGAGGGACGGCGCGTCTTTCTGGCACCAGCGACTCGCCAAAATGAGCAGCGACAGACAGGAGGCTTTGGACACAAAACATTTCTGCGGCGTCCTTTTAAATGAGCGTCTCTTTCAATCTACTCTCTGCCCCTCTGTCGGTGTGTGTGTGTGTGTGTGTGTGTGTCTCTGTATCTGTCTGTCTGTCTGTCTGTCTGTCTGTCTGTCTGTCTACCTCCATCTCTTGTCCAGATGTCTGTGTGTTTGTCTCGGTCCACAGTGCACCTTGTCTCGCACCTCAAGTGTTCAGGACAGGCTCTGGAGCCCAGAGGAGGGGACCCTGCAGAGGACAAGCGGACAAGGACCGGGAGCAGACGCTTCGTTCCTCAGACGCTTCATGTGAGCTCTGCGATCGATTTGTGGAGGGACGCTTGTGGAGGGAGGGAGGGATGTGGGGGACCCCACTGTGACTCCTGTGTCTGCAAACGCTTCGAGGGACGTCCAACGGACCTGCGTTCGAAACCGAGGACCGGTAAACCTGGCAGTGCGCCACGACAACGTCTCAGTAAACGTCTTTTACCGAGAAGTGTTTGGACAAGCAGCTGCCTTTCCACCTGGACACTTTCAGTGAGGACATCTGCGGTCAGGAGAGTCCTGCAGCCAAGACCATCTTTGTGCGGTGACTTACCGGAGTGGGTCAGTCAGTGGTCGGTGATCGCTGGATCCGCCCTGCGTTCATTACACACTGTCACACAA
The DNA here is from genome assembly GCF_900964775.1 of Scleropages formosus. Lineage (NCBI taxonomy): Eukaryota > Metazoa > Chordata > Actinopteri > Osteoglossiformes > Osteoglossidae > Scleropages > Scleropages formosus. The sequence goes on along the minus strand of NC_041813.1, from coordinate 32,184,455 downwards.
AGGAGGGCGAAAGCGAGCGTGTGAGGTTAAGAGAGCAGTGTCTCGGTGAGAGACAGCGCGTACAAAGGATGTCCTCTGCGCACCGCACACATGTAACGACAGCCCGCAAACACACCAGCTGAAGGGTAACGGCAACACACCACAGATGAGAACAGAAAGCACGCAAGAGGCCACGAAGGGACACGAAGGGACAAAAAGGGACACGAAGGGACACGAAGGGACAAAAAGGGACACGAAGGGACACGCTGTCAGACTAGCAAGGGCGACCGCAACCTAACACACAGTGCGAGGCGCTTACACACCTCGCGGACCGCACTGTCTCGCACACCTGTGGGCGGAGCAGAGCGACACCTGCATAGACAAGCAGAGACGACGGTCCAATACGACAATACGAGGGGGACGCTCGCAGTGGACCGGGTCGCTCGCAGGAGCTCCGTGTGACCCTTTGGGCGGTTCAGAAAACAAAAGCCACTGCAGCCTGTGTTCTAAAGGTCCCCGTGCGCTCATGGAGGACAACGTGACCGTGTTCAGGGAGGGGCTTTGGGGTTTCTCTGTGGGAGGAGTCAGAAGGGCAAGCAGAATTAGGAGGTTTTATCTGAGTAAAGTTCCACACACACACACACACACACACAAAGACAAACATTACAGCTGTCTTGCTGAGGGACAGTAAGAGCGCCTGTGGACAAGGTCTTTTGGTGGACATCACTAGTACATGCTGCACCTCTTAATGTGCATCATCATGGAGAGAGGGACACTGTGCGTGTGTGTGCGTGCGCGCGTTTGCGTGAACGTAGTAAAACCACCGCACTGTGCCGGGAGAGTGTTAGCCGGGAGTGCTGCCTTCATCGGGACGTCCTGCAGTCTGCATTCGGGGCCTGAGGTCACAGGGCCCTCCCCCACGGTGAGGCTGGACACGTGGTGGGGCTCCTGGGGTCGCGTAAGGACAGAAGGGCCGGGTTCGGGCTCGAGAGCCGGGCGCAGGGGAACACGGGGGAGGAAAGGGACAAGGCGAACAAGCGCGAGTGTGTGCGTGCGCGTATCTGTATCTGCGTGCGAAAAGGAAGAAATCTGGTCAACGGAGTGCGGACATGTGAGGGACAGGAGACGCAGCGGGAAAGAGACACTCGAGAGCTGGACGAGTGGGGGCAGGAAGGGGGAGACAGGGGGACGCGGTGCCATTGGATAAACGGACAGCAAAGAGATGGACTGCGCTGCGCTTGTCTTGACGCCCACACGGACGTCACTTTGGGGAAAGGCCTCGCTGGTGACCGAGTCACCGTCCCTGTCCAGCACAGCAGAGGACAGCCGGCGCCGTGGGACACGTCCAAATGTCTGCGTGTGTCAAGCGTCAGCGTGCGTGCGTTCACGGAGGCCTGCGTGTGCACGTGTGCGTGTGTAGCGCGGCACTCTCGGGAAGCGCACCTTTCCTCACTCCGCCGTCTGCGGGACGAAACTCGCCCGTGCTGAGCAGGAAGCAGGCGTGGTCGTGGGGGTAGCGCTCCCTGCCCCCCAGGGTCGGCCGCCCGGGGCTCTTCTCCTCCGCTCCCAGAACCTGGTCGATGGTGGGACAGTCCTCGTTGGCCAGCGCAGCGTTGGCCGCGTCTCCGTTCGGCTTCGAGTCTGGGGGCGTGGACAGGAAGGCGGAGTCAGCCAATGAGAAACGGTCAAGGCAGGTGGGGGGGGGGGGCGGGGTGTCGGCGTGCTGGGTACAACCAGAGGTGCTCCCGTGCGGAGCGGTCGAGCGGTCGGCCAGAGCCCACGGAGCGGCTGGAGCTGGGCGCTGCGGGGAGGACACAGTACCGCGGTACGACGCAACCCAGCGATCAAAGAGCGGGATGCTGCCGGGGGATGCAGCGGTCATACGCGGTGTGACGTGAAACACCGGGGAATAACTTCGGGGGGGTTACGTTCATCTTCCGTCCATCTGATTTTGGGGCAAACGGGACTTTCTGCGTGTAAAACCCACCAGACATTGCTCACCGTCCACCGTCCACCGCGCTCCGACTACCAGGATGCGACAGGACATATAACTGAAGTACGTTCGCTGCGGGCGCAGTGGGGACCGACAGACCGCACCGCGGGGACAGGCGAGTCCGGTCCCCCAAGCGCCACGCAGGGCATCTCGCTCATCTCGCCACAGACGCGTCCGCTCGGTGTCCTGCCGCTGGGACACGTGCTGCCCGTCCACGCAGCTCGCACGCGCGTTCATCGGTCACCGTCAGTGTTAACGACCGTCCGCTTCGCGTCCCTCGGCCGGACAGGAGCACGAGTCCAGGAGACAGCGCGCAGGGACCCTCTGCTCAAAGCACTGTTTGAATCAAGGGAGCAAGGTTCAAGGTCATGGTAAGACTGAAGGGGCTTCTGGGAAACCAGGGTCTTTGGGTCGAGGAGAGGGCACCGGGTGCAGGATGGGATAACAGACACACACACACACACTGCACTCACCCGCTCTGTTGATCTCAATAATCTCCTCCTGCGCCAGAGGGCAGTCTCCTCCCGCGCTCCCCGAGCCGACCATCCCTCCGAGCACGTTTCCCAGCATGCCGTGCGGCGAGGCGGCGGCCACCGCCAGGGCGTCGGGCTTGCAGTAGTTGGGCGAGCCGGGCTGCGGCGCCCGCGGGATGTGCTTGTTCTTCTTCTTGGGAAGCTTCTGCTTGGCCATGGCCAGCGAGTAGTACATGCCGAAGTTGTTGACGATGACGGGCACGGGCATGGCGATGGTGAGCACGCCCGCCAGCGCGCACAGCGCCCCCACCAGCATGCCGGACCACGTGACCGGGTACATGTCGCCGTAGCCCAGGGTGGTCATGGTGACCACGGCCCACCAGAAGCCGATGGGGATGTTCTTGAAGTAGGTGTGGGCGCTGGCGGTGGGGTCGGCGGGGTCGGCGCCGATGCGCTCGGCGTAGTAGATCATGGTGGCGAAGATGAGCACGCCCAGCGCCAGGAAGATGATGAGCAGCAGGAACTCGTTGGTGCTGGCGCGCAGCGTGTGGCCGAGGACGCGGAGCCCCACGAAGTGGCGCGTCAACTTGAAGATGCGCAGGATGCGCACGAAGCGCACCACCCGCAGGAAGCCCAGCACGTCCTTGGCCGCTTTGGACGAGAGGCCGCTGAGGCCCAACTCCAGGTAGAAGGGCAGGATGGCCACGAAGTCGATGATGTTGAGGGAGCTCTTGAAGAACTCGGCCTTGTCGGGGCAGAAGACGACGCGCAGGAGCACCTCGATGGTGAACCAGACGACGCAGACGCCCTCGACGTAGGTGAGCCAGCCGTCGGTGACCACCTCGAAGGTGACCTCCTCGCGCGTCACGTTGCCCGTCGTCACGTTCTCCGTCTTGTTGTAGATGGTGTTGAAGGCCTCGTGCGTCTCCAGGCAGAAGGTGGAGATGGAGATGAGGATGAAGAACAGCGAGCCGAAGGCCACGTACTGGACGAGGAGAGACGGACGGAGAGAGACGGAGACGGAAAGACAGAGAGAGAGAGAGAGAGAGAGAGAGAGAGACAAGTCAGCACAGAGGGACATCTCACACAGGGGACCCACCAGAGGGACAAGCAGCTCGAAGGAAGTCCTGCTCGCTTCCCCACTCTCCATCTCTCTCCGTCTCCGATGGGTGCCCGTTGATGGACCTGCGTGCGGCGCTACCCGGACAAACTGCGCGCCTTTCTCTGTCCACCTCCCCCCCCCCAGCCCCACCCCCACAAAACATTTCCTGCTGGAAGCCGCTCCGGTGGTCCCGAGAGGCGTAGGCTCACGTACCGCTGGCCTGGCGCAGGACGTCGGCCGCCGGACGCGCGCACGCGCACACGCCAAAGGCACGTTGCGCTTTTCGCGCGACACGTTCGAGGTGCCAAATCAAGGCTCCTCCGGCTCCCGCGACCCCCAGCGTGGTCGCACTAATTCCCAGGTCCTATTAGTATGAACTAATTTCAACAACTCATCACTCATTGGCCTCGAAATGAGGATAAAAATAAGAGCGGAGGCAGCAGGAAAAGAAGGGCGATGGAGGCCCTCGGTACGAGGCCCATACCACTTTGCTCCGACGCACCGCCGCCTCTCGCCGCCTCTCGCCGCCTCTCGCCAGAAACACAACGGAGTCCCGAGACGCACGCAGGGAGAGCCGCCGAAACGGTGCTTACGGGACGCCCTTTGCTTCGCTTTCGATGGCCACCGTACGGGCTCGTGGGGCTCGTCGCCGGAGCGCGTCCTTCGGAGGACGGCGGCGCTTCCAGCGTGACCGAATGACCGCCGAGCTCCGGAGCGCAGCGCACCTCGTGCTTCCTCCTCCGTAGCTCCGGGAGCCGTTCGCCGCCGCGGGGGGCACGAGCACGAGAGACAGGCAGCGGCTACAAGGAGTTTCCTGCGTCGGTGAGGTACAGCGCAGACCCCACCCTCACCACAGACCCCTCCAGCGCACACACTTGCTGCACTTGGGCGTTTGTGAGGAGGAGGAGGATGGAGAGGAGGAAGAGGAAGAAGAAGAGGAGGTGGAAGAGAGGGAGGAAGAGGAGGATGAGGGGGAGGAAGGGGGAGAGGAAAGGTAGATGAGGAGGAGGAGAATAAAGAGGAAGATGAGGAGGACGAGGAGGAGGAAGAGGAGTTCCCCGGGGCAGCGCACAGCGTGTGGAGGACGAGTCAGTGAGAAAAACAGCTGTACAGCTGCGTAGCAGAGCCCTTCGAACCCGAGGGCATTACTCCCGTCACGGCGCCGCCTGTGTGTGACCGCAGTGGATGTCACCGCGTCACAGTCTGCGAGCACCGTGGGCTTTCGAGGTCCGCCTCATTAGCATAGACTGGGCAGGTGGGCGGGGCCACAGCGAGCTCGGTGCTTTTTCCGTTCTGTGCGTTCCTACTTCCTACTCCTCGTGGTCCGCTGACTCAGCTATTGTGAGCCCTGCCCAGCCCCGCCGATACATGTCCGGCTGACACGTCCCCACGAATATTTGCGGGAAATGATCCGAAAACGGCCGACTGAGGGACTGTAACAAGAGGTCTTCATCGTCGCTTGTTGCGTCGAGATGGACGATCACTCTGCTGGAGCGTTCTCAGCAAGTTCTGCGGAGGACTCCTCGCGAGCGGGACACAAGAAACACCACAAGCGCACAGCTTCATCGGACAGCAGCTAAGTGGACACACACACACACACACACACACACACACACACACACACACACACCGCAGCCAGCTGGTCTAAGTCTAACACGTCTGTGACCTTAAAGCTGCGGTTCGGGTCCCGGGGGGACACGTCTGTAGGAGCCGTGCGAGAGGGACACTAGTTGCGCTGCTCCAGTGAAGCGTCCCACAGCGGACAGAGTAAAAGGGCAGAGACCGCTGTGTTCACATCTGGAGGCTGACCGACACTGTCCTCATGGCGCAGGTGAGCGTGTCCAGCTTGGACAAAGCAGAACTCTCAGACAAACACGGCGGACCCCTGAGGACGAGGCATGGCCTACTAACCAAGGTGACACAGTTTCCCGGAGCTCAGGAAGACAGGCTATTTCAGCGAGGTGCCACAGCAGGAGCTCCGAATGTTCCCACGAGGTCCAACACACACACACACACACACACACACACAGCTGGCTCGCCGTGTCGACCGCTCAGGGTTTGGGTCTCGCACCGCTGCCTTCACGTCCCCACAAACGCTGCCTCCCGTGCAGGTGAGTCCGCAGGAGTGTGTCGGAGCCGTCCTCCCGCACGAACCGCCAACTCTGTCCTCCACGTCCAGCCTGTGCGCCCGCGGGACCGACGCTCCGTCCCCCCGCGAATGGCGCGCCGTCCCGCTCCCAGTGACGGAGGCCACGTCCCGTGGTGACAACTGCGGCGAGACACAGCGGCGTCTCTCAGACGTCCAGCTGTCCCTCAGTGCCACCTGACTGAGGCGCAGTGCAATATTTCAATAGTCCTTCATACGACACTGAAAAGTTGCGACAAAAGAGACATGAAACACAACACGTCCACTTGTTTCGTCCAGATGCAGAGGGATGTTTTACCGGCCGTGCGTGTGGCTTCAGACACCATCCGTGATGTGCGCGCCACTCGTACTGCGGTAACTTTTAGCACGAGTGACCTATAGAGCCGAGCCAGAGCGACCTCTCCAGCCAACAGTGGATTTCTACTGCACCGTATTTTACCGTGGTCCCCGGCACCTCAACCGCGAGCGCTGCAGCGTAGCGCAAACGCAGAGGCCCCGGCTGCCCCGCCTCTGCGGTGCGTGCCGGGAGAAGCGCGGGGCCGAGCGGGAAACGATAAGGTCTGGAATCGGCGCGGCTCTGCGTGTCCCGCCTGTGTCCGCACCGTCTGTCCTACAAGGTGAGAAGACACATGGAGGGACAAACTGCTCAGCGCTTCAGCGGACAGCTGAACCGAGGGGCTTGAGTTGGCGCTTGTGTGCGTGTGGGGAAAGCGCAGCGCCGTCACTGCACTTTTCAGAAAAGAAACGGAACCCAGACACGGTAAACGTCGACACGGCCGACACAGACGTACGGATCGATGGATCGACGAACCCTTACGGATGCAAAATCAGCAGAAAAGAGGGAGAGCGGAAGCAGGCGATCCTGTCCGACCACGGCGGGGCCCCCCCGTTTTACGGCAGTTTGTGCTCGACTGCAGCAGAAACGAGCGCGTTGTCAGCGACTGTGGCACCGCAGTCCTGCGCTATAGCACAGAGTGAGCGAGCGAGAGGGAGAGAGAGCGAGAGAGAGAGCGAGGGCAGCCTGCGCCGCTCATTCTCCGAGGCGCTGATCCAAAACCAACTTCGCTCAGCGCCTCCCTACAAGTGCAGGTGCGCGACAACATTACCAAGAGCCACCGCAGAAAAGCCCACTTCACCGCAACAACGGAAGCGTTACATCCCGAGCGGCTCCAGGGGCTCCAGGGGCTCCAGCGGCTCCGCGCACACTCGCGCAGCGAGCGGGGAGCCTCCGAGCCCCAGAGGGACCGTGCGCAGCGGCAGGGCGCCGACACCGCTTTCGCAGCCCCGTGTCCCATTGTCACGGCGGCTCGTCTCTGTTCTCCGACCGTCCGCCCTGTCCTGCGGGGACAGGAAGCGCGCGCGCGCGTCCACGGCGGCGCCGGTCACGACGCTCCCTGCGGCCCCTCTCGGCTTCGGTTTTGGTCGCGGTCGCATCCGGAGCCTCGCAATCGGCGAAAAAACTAACTCTGTAACCGTTCCCTCCCGAGCGAAGCGAAACTCGGGAGAGAAGCAGCCGACAAACGGGGAAGCACCGTAACCGTACAGCAGAGAGACAAACGCTGCTTCCGGAAACTTCGGCGCCACGGTGAACGAAGTTGGCCGAGCAGCGAGAACGCGGTACCTCGCCCTCCCTTACCCAAAGAGCTGGAACACGCACCCTTCCGGTTCGATCCGGTCCGTTTAGAGCCGGTGCCGCTCCGGAGAAGGTCTGCGCCGGACGCGTGGAGCCGACGGCGCGGGGCCCCCGTCGGCACGCGACACACACAGAGGACGCCGCCGAGCCGCCCTCGGCGTGCGCCGACTCTCTGCGAACCGTGCGCTTGCTAGGGGTTAGGAGCTCTGCCTCGGTGAGCAGGAGGAGATGGACACGCTGCGCCAAAGCGAGACGGCAAAGGGAGCGGGACGAGCGCGCGCCGGGATCCGAACTCATGCGGCGAAGGACCGCGGCACGGTCAGGGAGCACGGGGGAGGGCAAAGGGCGTCGCACGCAAGAGAGCTTGTCACGTGGGGGGCGGGACAAACGGCAGCGCAGAAAGCGGCCACGTGGCCCCACGGTGATGCCCTCGCAATTACGTCTCATCGCACTGCAGTCATTCGTACGGGACCATCGGCAGTCGTGTTACTGTAACTAACTGTCACTCTTTTCACCGTCTTTTGCTGTACTATGAGAACTATTATGTCCGTTGCCCGCTGTACTATCGGTGGTACTATTACCGTCGCTCACTATACTGCCAGCAGCGTTGCTGTCACTCACTGTGATACCGGCGGCATCACTACGGTCGCCGGCCGCGCTCTCGGTGGCGTCGTTACTGTCGTCTGCCGCACTGCCAGTGGTTCGGCTGTCGCCCGGCGCCACCGCCGTCGCTCACGCCGTCGGCGGCGGTACCGGCGCTCTCGCTCGCGCTGCCCCGTCGCTGGCATGCCACCTCCGGCTTCAGCACCCGAGAGCACGGTTCTCATCACGCACGTCTCCGGTAAAGTTACCCAGCTGTTGAAATGGGCAAATAACCGGAAGCAGCTCAACATTTCAAGCCGATTTGGCGAAAAGCATCGGCTAAATGAAAAAAGAGTCAGTAACCGTCAGGGTCGCGCCGTTACAATCAAGTACTACTCGGTCGTCATCTTCATCATCGTCGTCGTAGTCGCGATCAACGGTCGGTCTCCGCGGCGCAGCGGACGCAAAGCGAACGTTAACCGGGCGGCTCGAGACGACCGCGCTCGCGTCGAGGGCCGGCAGGGAGAGCCCACTCACCCGCGCGTATTTGGAGGAGTACGGGTCTTCAAAGAGCGCCCAGATACGCGGCTGCCACACGCGCCACCAGCTCGCCTTCCGGCCGTCCTCCTGCAGGCACAGCCTCTTGAGGTCTCCGTCGGCTCCGCCGGTCAGGGCGGGGTCGTCCTCGGGGGGGTCCGGCTCGGGGGTCTCGAAGCTGTCGAGCGCCTCCTCGGCATCGCGGTGCTGCCGGTAGTTCATCCAGCAGCACGCCTCCACGTCCGTCTCGTCGATGCCCCAGAAGGCGAGCTCCTCCTCGAAGAGCGGCCCGCACACGTCGCTGGGACAGTGCAGCTTCCCCGTGCGGTAGTAGTTGAGGATGAAGGCGAACGTATTCGGGTGCCGGTCGAAGAAGAACTCGTCCGACTTGGGGTCGTAGTCAAAGTTGCTGAAGGCGTCGGGCTCCGTGAGCCAGGAGAGGCGCGTGCCGGGCAGCGTCTTGAGGGTGCTGCGGTACGTCTCGTGGCGCACCCCCCCGCAGTTGATCACAATCTTCTCGCTTTCTGACGGACAAGTCATGTCTGCGCTGTAACATGCTTTGTTGGCCGACTTGTTCCCTCCCTTGCGCCCTTTGAACGAGGAGACACACACTGAACTGAGCATAGGGGACGGGCGGCAGGAGATGAGGAGCGAGAGCGCAAGGAGGCGGGGAGAGGGAGGAGCCTGGAGAGAGAGCGAGAGAGAGAGAGAGAGAGAGAGAGAGAGAGAGAGAGAGAGTGGGGGGTGTCAGCAGCAAACGGAGACACGGGTTTTGATTTCGACTCATACTGTGTAAGTGGAGTGAAGAGGCCTTCATCGGGATGTCCTACGGTGAGTACACACACACACACACACACACACACACACACACACACAGCCACACTGATGCCTGCAAAGGGCACATCATCCCTCATCATCTGTGCACCGGCGCACGGGGGGACACGGAGCAGAGGGCAGGCGCGTCGCGCTCGTCTCCAGCACGGTGCAGGATGTGCGCGAGTATGTTCTCGCTGTACGGCATCTAAACAAAGTGTCGCGGCGCACCGTCTCTCCGGGCGTCACCGCGCAGCCGTAACGCTTCGCGGGACGTGCTCCCGTCTCACTCGTCAACTTCGCCCCCGCACTCGCCCTCTCGTACCCCTCGCTTCATTTCAAGATGACGCCGTGCTCAATAAGGCCGCCGAGAGAGCGCTATGATGAGTACGATGAGTGCGATGAGTTCCCCTCTGCGCTCCACTCTCACGCCCATTCCAGGAAGGGGGAGGAGGGGAACAAGAAAGCCCGGAGCCTGGAGCACAACGGCTATTTGCTGAGCTCTACAGAAGAGTGAGCGAAGACTGCGGACCATTAGCGCTCCTTTGCCCTCTCGCTCGGTGCGGCGTTAATGTGCTTTCTCTGTGTGTGTGTGTGTGTGTGTGTGTGTGTGTGTCAGTCCCCCAGCACTATAAGCACCGTGCTCTCCCTCCTTCGGGGGGGCGCTGCTTTCGGGTGCTGCGTTCAGCAGGATGTCAGCTTACTGGACACTTTCTGCTGCAGTAAAAGTACAACCATCTCGCTGTGACGTTCCCTTCTCTCCCTCACCGCGCAGCCTGTTCTTCATGGTCCAGGAGATCTGGTACTTGTGCACCTGCTCTTATCCTTTTTTCCCTTGAACACCATTTAAAGTGATAACCCCCCCAACGTTCCACATACAGGAATCAGATATCATTGAGCAAATCTTCTCTCTCTCTCTCTCTCTCTCTCAGCCACACTTTGCCTCTCTCTGCACTCTGTACCTTCTGCCACTTCTCTCACGCCATCCTTCGGTCTCCTGCAGCTTTCTCTTTCCTCCATCCTGCTCCGTTTTGCCCCATGCTCCTGCTCTCCCCGCTGCTCTCGCTCCGTTTCCGTCCTCTGCCTGTTTTCACATCGTGTGGCATTTGGCAACATCCGTCCTGTCCTCTCCTCTCCCTGCGACGTTCAGCCCCATTTGTCTCTTGTACTTCCATCCACACGCAGAGTGCAACACCCGCCCCCCCCCGTGTCCTCTCCTGTGAAGAATCCTGTTAAGAATCCACTCCAGATGTTACGGGTCAGACGAGGACAGGCCGCCACCAGGCTGACCCAGGCAAGCTGGACAACTGCCGTGCGTGCGCGTGCACAAGCAAGCGACACTACGGTATGTAACCTCTTATTCAGTAAGTTAGACGGGGGACTAGGCTCCAGTCACACGAAATATTAGCACCCTGTGAAAAGTTGTGCGCCGGAGAAGGAAACGCAGGAGCCGACGCAGGCCGACCAACAAAGCACGATAACGCCGAGGCCACGTGCGGCGGCGAGCACCTCAAGGCTCTTCCCAACACAAACGCGGGATGCGCACGCGGGTCCCGAAAGCCGTTCCGACGTGCAACGCACGGGGCTGGCCGGCGTGTCCGCGGGCGCTCGTTTCAGCACCGCGGACAGCGGTCGTCAAATGGGACCGGCGGAGAAGCGGCGCTGTCTCGGGCCGCACCGCGGTGCCGAAGGGAGCCTGCAGACGCATATACGCTGCGGCCACCCGTCTTTCGAAGCGCATTCCGGAAGGGGTTTCGCACCGCAGAAGCAGGGCCTAAATGGGGCGCGTCGCGCACCGTCCCGTCTCTGCGGAGACGGTTCCCGGACCCGTCCACGCGATCGCTGCGCTCCGCGATTACCGAGCCGTTCGGTCACCTGCCGCTGCGCTCCTACTCGCCGCGTACAGGTACGTACTGACCGCACGCTACAGGTAAGGTACCGTGGCCGTGGACCGCGGCACTTAGCGGAGTCAACAAAAGAATCTGTCGAACGTCACCTTTTCACCGTCTCCAGTACACTTTTGTGCAAAGACGTTTCAAAGGTTCGGTTTCACTTCTATATTCTCAGCTGCGGCGGCACGTTACGACACGAAAGCGCGTGATTTTTTTGACGGAGCCGCTTCGAAGAGCTCCGCATGCGACGACTTCCATTAAGGTTCCCGTCTCCAGAGGAGGGGAGGGAGGCGGGAAGGAACGGCGCTGGCGAAGAGAGCAAAGAAGATGAAGGTGGGGGGGAAAAGCACTGTTCACCTGCAGTGCTGGCAGCGGGACTACAGCGTGTGCGTGCGCGCACACACACACACACACACAGAGTCAGAGACACAGCAATGCTAACCCAGTTTAACTGCTGAGATCAGGTTCTGTGAGACTGAAACGGGGAACCGGAGGAGACCAGTGCGCATGCAGTGACATACACCGTCACATACACCGTCACATGCTCTGCACCACACGGGCACGACGCTCGCAGAGCTCCGGAATCACATCTATCAAAGGAAACAGAAACAATGGCGAAGGAAAAGAAGACGCGGGGCCGGAAGAGAGCAGACGGAGACGGCGATAGACTGGGACGACTGCTGACTGAGCACAACATGCTCCCGCAGCCGGCAGGAAAAAGAAAACCCTCAGCAAGTGGCGGAGACGGCGAAAGCGAGAGAGAGAAATCGATCCGCGATTGGCCGATTCCGTGAGAGAGCGAACGAGACATCGTGGAGGTATAGAAAGAAAGGATGTGTACACGAGTGTGGGGCAAAACCATGAGCTGGAGCAGGAAGCGGAAAGTAGACCCATAAGCAGAGGCAGTGCGTGGAGAGAGGGAGGAAGGAAAGAAGGAAGGAAGGAAGGAAGGAGAGGCTGATGGAAGGGGGGGGGGGGGGGGGGGGGGGGCGACACAGGGGCAGCAGTGTGACAGACAGGAGGTAAACAAAAAGCCACGGAGAACGGAGAGGAGGAGGAGTGAGCGATGACGGAGGACGGCAGGAGAAGGGCCCCGCGAAGGCAGACTGGGGGACGCCGAAAGGCCGGTAGAGGAGGACACCGGAAGCGGAGTGAAGTGCCAAGTGAAGAAATTCCAAAGAGGAGACAGGAAGCCCAGTGACCCAGCAAGGTGCTCCGCTATGCCTGCACCGTCCCTTTCCTGCTCAGCCTCTGCTCTGTGCACTTTAACCACTTGAACCACTTGAACCACTTTGCCTCAGCATGTGTCTGTGTGCTGCTGCCACCCAGAGGCTGGGGGAGGTACTGCAGGAATGCAAAATGCTGCATTCTCCACCCACCCCCTTCGCTGAGTGCAGGGCGACTCAGCTACTACACCCGTCTGGGGAGGTCCGTCAGTCGGGGGGGGGGGTGTTTGTAGCTGATGCTCATGAGTGGTGTGACAGTGTCTTTCCAGGCTCTCTGTCTGTGTGCGTGTGTGTGAGCACATGTGCTGGGAAATGGTTTGCTTCTTGTCCGCACCATCCTCTCAGTGTTTGTGCATCCAGAGCTCTCAGCAGAGCCCAGGGAAGGGGGGGGGGGGGCATGCAGAGCTGCACTGGAGTGTGTGTATCGCTGAGGCGCCTCTCAGAAATGAAGTGGAACTCTGGAGAATGGGCAAGAGCAGAGACACACAGGGGCGGGGGGGGGAGCAGCGACAGAGACATCTCACCGTGGGTCCACTGGGACGATTCCCATTTCCAGAAGTAACCATACTCCTAGGAGAGCTTTAACCCTCTCCGGCTGTTCCTTGTTCTTGTTCTCTCTCGTTAAGTCCTAATTAATAAAACTGCCCTTTCCGGTTAATTACAATCCCTTTATATCCTCTGCTAGCGCGCAGAGGGAATACATACACACACGCACACACAGAGACAGACACAGGCATGCAAGCGGGACAGAAGCGCGTTCAGGCAAGGCACACATCGCCTGCATGGAAGATACGGGCCGCAGGGTGACGGGAAGGAGAGCCGCTGGACAGCAGGGCACCGAAGAGGGAGTGGGGAGAAAGAGCAAGCGGACGTAACAGTAAGTACCGCGGTAAAGAGGAGGAAGGGGAGGAACGGAGTCTGAGCCGAAGGTACCCGGGAAAGTGACACCCGAGATCCGTCGACCGCTGGAGAAAGAATGACGGCAAAGACGGCTGCGAGGTGGGTAAGCGTCCACGTCCACGTCCACGTCCACGTGAAGACAGGGGTGCGGCAGCAGCAGCGCTCACAGCACTGGTGTGTGACAGCTCCCTGACAGATGGAGAATTTGGGGCAGTGTGTCCTTCAGAAAGCACTGGGGTAATTTCTAGGTTACCGTCTTTCTAAAAAAAGAGACCGAGCAGGAGAGAAGGGGGGGCACCACGGCACGGCACGGCAACGGAGAAAGACAGGTGTGAAGCCGCAAATGAGCGATGCGTTGTGTACCTGAAGAGACACCCCCCCACCCCACGTGGCTCCACCTCTGTTCACCCCATGATTTTCTGTGTCTCCCTACTCCTCTGGTCCCCAGCGACCGGCTCGCTGCCCCCTGCGGGTTTCCCTCGACACACTTGTCTCACCTGCGTGCAGCCCTGGGCCCCCAGTCCAAGCGCGCAGCGAGGCTTCGGCCCCCAGCATCAGCGTGTCAAGTGCATGTCAAGTGCGACACAAGCAGGACGGGACGCTCCGAGATGTCGCACCTGAGACGGGACGGGCTTGTGTTCAGGAGCTGGTGGCACAAAGTACAGCTGTCAGTCGCTGTCAAAGAGCAGGGCGTAACATCTCTTTCTCTCTCTCTCTCTCTCTCTCTCTCTCTCTCTCTCTCTCTCTCTCTCACACACACACACACACACACACACACCTAGGTGAGCACTTGTTTTGGCTCTGAGTGTGTGTCAGTGAGTGTGTACATAAGCATACACACACACACACACACACACACACACATCGATCGACGCACTTACGTACCGTTTCGTTCGTTGCTTTTTGGTTCGGACGGTCTGGAGGACTTTTGTGTCCGCGGTGTCTTCTGACTCAACTCGTCTCATTTACGCACAGAGCGCTGACATTTCTTCTTCTTCTTATTATTATTCTTATTCTTCTTCTTCTTATTATTATTATTATTATTATTGCTGTTATCGGCGCGCCCAAATCACGGAGCGGATCTCGCGCTGCCCGCCCCGGTCCGTCCATCCAACTCCGTGCTGCTCTTTCCAGCGCCGCCGGTGGCCCGCATTCAATGCCCGCAGCGCGTCTTCGCCGGCCGAGTCAGACCCCCCAGGTCCTTGAGGCAGACCCCCCCCCCCTCCACCCACCCCGACCCCCTGCGTCCCTCCCTCTTCGCGTCTTTGATCGGATCTCCGTTTGCGGCGCGACGGAGGCGGCGGATCGCGCGGTCGGGAAGTCCTGTGTGTCTCCTCGTCCTTCCCTTCCTTGTCCCCGTCCACCTGCTCAGAGCGTCAGTCCCGGTTGGGAGCGCACCCGTTCGGCGCCGATGACGATGCTCTGCGAGGGTCTTTAAAGCGCACGCGGGTCCGGTCGTGGGTCACTTCGGTCCCCGGTCTCTCCGGGCGGGTGTCCGCGGGACAGACAGACAGACAGTCCGTCCGTCCGTCCTCTGGGCCTCTCCGCTCCCGCTGGCCGCCTGCCCCGCTTCCCACCCCGCCTCCCACCCCTCAACACCCTCCCCACACCCCATGCGGCCCCACGTGGCGCCCCCAGCCCGCCCCAGTCACGTGCGCGTGCTACACGTGTGTGCGACTTTAAGGCACCATCAGTCACTACTGTGAAAATCATTCATTGCCATTGGAAATTTGATGAAAGGGGAAGGGAAACGGGAAGGGGAAGGGGAAGGGGAAGCCAGCACGCTTGCCAGCGTGATCCTCCCCTCCACTACGGAGCAAAGCCCGTACTTCACCCGTGGGAAGAAAAGACGATCCAGAAGGACGTGGCCCCAGAACCGCCTGCCCGAGGCACCGCTGAAGAACAGGCCGAGGCCCGCACCTACGGCCGGATCATCTTCCGCACCTGCATCGACACGCATGGCCTCCGTTCACAAAGAACGCCCCGAGAGAGAGTAGCGACTCCAAGACCTCGGCGACGACCGCTTCCTGTCCCCCACATCTGGCCCAGCTCATGACGAGACTATTTCAGTACAATAGTGCCCCTAGCGGAGCTTACCTGCTACAGCACCTGTCATCTACTCGCTCGTCCCTCCCACAGCGGCCCTGCAGCGTCTCATGTCAATCCAGGGAGGTGCACCATTAACCCCAGCCCCCATCCCCCCACCCTGAAACACACCCACCCCCACCGCCTCCCCCGACTCACCGGCTGCGCTCTGCAGTTCTCCACCAGAGGACACTTACGGAGCGGCGGGGACAGCGTCCTCGCACAGGGACGGTCCCTCGGCCGCATGGACCGCGGACCGGGGAGACGGTTAAGCACAGGCATTGACGGGGGACACCCTGCTCACCTGCTCTTGGGTCAATGCTGATGAATGAGCTCAAGGGGTGGGAACAAGCCAGCTGACAAGCTGACCCACCGTGGGCTGCAGTGAATCCCACGAGAACAGTACAGACTGTGGTCAAGTGCAAATTGTACTGATTCAGCTCACAAAATACTGGAGGGATGACCACCGGGACTCTGCTGATGCGAAAGGAAGTGCCGTCAGGGCCACCACACAGCACGGACGAGTTGGCATCCCCGTAGACTGTTTTACCCTGGGGACACTGAAGGAGCAGCCAGCAGCTTTGCGCCAGAGGCCAGGAGTGAGGAAAGGACCGTGGAGCAGCTAAGCGCTACTCTTAGTCTCCAGCACCTGCGTAGGACTGAGCGTAACGGAGCATAAGTGACCAGCAGCGCCTAGCACTGACAGGACTGCGCTTTCCCGCCTTTCCGTCTCCACCGAGCTCTGGCGACACAAGGAAAACAACGCTTCCGAAAGAAGGTACCATCAAACATTCCTAAAAGAGTACTAAAAAGCTCGTTTCAAAACACGTCGGCTTCCGCGGCCGGTGTCAAATGACTGGGGTTTTAAGTCTTCTGGAAGAGACCGGGTCGTGTAGGAAACCGGTTCCGACATTTCGTTTCCCGTTGGAAGCATCTTCAGGGAGCTTCCACATCTTACTGGATGTGAACCAGAGTGCTTGACAAGGGTGGGTGCGTTTATGGGTGGGGTCAGGGTCGAAGCTCGTAGCCGGTGGTCCCATTGGGTGGTGCCCCTGCTGTATTTTCCACCTGCACCGTTATCTTTCGAGTTACTGGTTGGCTCGTTGATCCGATCTTCCGTGCGAGGCAGTCGGGTCGTCGTGGGTCTGGAATGAAGATTCGAAATGAGGGGTGTCCCGCTCCTTGATATAAAGCTCGCTGTCTGCACGCATCCCAACCCAACCACTAAGGGACGCGCATGCCGGACAGCGACTGCGGAGAGACCCTTGATAAGGATCAAAGATCCCCCCCCAAGGTACTCGAGTGACACCTGGGAGGCTGTACATTTCAGCGTTTCTGCTTTCAGCTCCAACACTTTGCTCATGCAACGATAAATAAAGCACCATGGGACTTGACACAATTCCCCGGTGGCATTTACACTGAATTACTACGAGTACCACCGTAGGTAATACCGCTACAGGTGAGCCCCAAACAGCTGACACCTTCCACCAGAGCATCTTACACTGTTTTACCCATTTACAGAGCTGGCTACTTTGGCCTCCTCCAGCTCAGGACGACTACTTCAACCCAGGGCACAACGGCAAGAGGTGGGACTCGAACCTCTGACCTTGGAATGCAACACCAAAGCTCTAAGTGTGATAAGACATGGCCATTCAGAAGTACGGTAAGAAGAGACACAGCCAGTAGAAAAAACATTTATTTTGTAGATAGAAAATTATGGGAGAGAGTTGTGGGCCAACATGATTTGTGTAAAGAGGTGTCAACAAGAGGCTCGGCGGAGCAGCAGGGCGTGGAATCCCGCGTCGCGTTCTCCGGCACACCTAACACGGTCACAGGAAGAGCACATGCAGACAGTGGATCGAAGAGCGGAACCACATGTGCCAAACCTATTTCTCCGCCGTGGTGTCCCCTGCAGCAGGCAGGTTTTACTGCCGCTCGGTGACGCATGTCGACGACTCAGCCCTGAGGACAAGGGGGACTCGAACAGGGCGAAACGAAAGCAACCCAAAGGGAGGTGCTGTGAAAAATAAAACCCCCCCTCACTAAGTCAAATGAAGGTACAAAAGTGGACAAAGCAATGGAAACAGAACCCTAACTTTTACAGCAACGGTTCAGCTGCCGCAAGTGAGAAAACCACAGCGGTGCCGAGCCTCTGTCCTCACCGAGCTGGGGGACCACGGACCCCTCGCAGCCGGGGTCAGGGCTACGCTGCTGGGAACAGAGGGGACGGACGAGGGGGCGCTCCACATCCGGGACTCCCCTCAGTACTCCTCCGCCTGGCCGTCCATCTGGTAGCCATTCTCCTGGGACATGTAGGCTCCCCCGGGGGGGGCTACTTCCTGCTCCATCAGCCCGTCCTCACTGCCCTCCTCGGGTGGCACCGCAGACACCGGCTCCCCATTACTGCCCCCGTCTGGCCCCATGCGCTCATCCTTCCTGTCGCGATCACCCCGCTCCCTCTTGTGCTCGCGATCTCTGTCTCGCTCTCGGTCGCGATCTCCCCTCCTCCTGTCACGCTCCCGTTCCTTGTCTCTGTGACTGCGCCGACGGTCGCGATCCCGCTCGCCTCGCTCGCCCCGCTCCTTTCCCCTGTCCTCGCCATCACCCGCGCTTTCGACGCGCTCTTCCAAGCCGGGGTCCTCAAGCACGTGGTCGGCCCCGTCGCCTTGGCCGTCGGGCAGCCCTACTCCCGCCTCCTCGCCACGCTCCCTCTTCCTGTCCCTGCTGCGACTCCTCCTCTTCCGCTCCCTGTCCCTGCTCCTCTCTCTGCTCCTGTCGTCACCCCCCCTCTCCCTATCCCTGCGACGGCTGCCCTCTTCCCCAAGGGGCCCTGTTGGCGCCCCCCTGTCTGCTCTCTCCCTGTCGCGGGAGCGTGAGCTGCGGCGCCGTCTCTCCCTGGACCGTGATCTGCGTCGCTCTCCACGGTCTTTGTCCCGGTCCCTTTCCCGGCTACGGTCAGCTCGCCGGTCAATACCGCGGTCTCGGTCTCTATAGAAGGGCAGAGATACAGGATTAAAGACCACTTTGCACTCTCTCTTACACACACACACACACACACACACAGAGCTTCACATGCAGCACTAAACACATGCAACTCACCCTCCGATGGGCCGGTCATCATATCTCGAGGTGTCGTCTCGTCCTGAGTGCTTGATGTTGACGTCAGCACCCCCTCTGCGCGTGCCGCCTAGACCCCCACCTGGTGCAAAGGAGACCAATGGCAGTGAATATTCTGGCACACAAGGACCCGCAAAAGGCAGGAGTCAGAAAGTGTAATTCCACACCTAGCCTGCGGGGGCGCCATCCTTTCACAGTTCGTCCCCTCTCCACGTCAACAAGCACCCTCCTCCCGTCAATCTTCTTACCATCAGCGTGCTTGTAGGCAGCTACACATGGACAGTGAGAAAAGTTAATAGCTGTGCAAATTAGTCTCAAAACAATGAGCAAAGGTTCACAGAAAACACTGACTCAAACTAAATATGGTAAACCGGAGGACCAGCACCAGAGCCTTCCTGAGCACACATCAATGACCCAACAGTCTTTCAAAAATCGTCCCCGTCCGCGTAACTGCAACTTCTCTTTAGTGACCTTCCGAACTGACCGATGACGATTATGACATGATATTTGGGCAGGGCGGTGGCACAGCGAGTAACGCTATTGTCTCAGTGCCTGGCTGGTGCAAGAGGACGTGGGTTTAATCCCCATCAGTCTGTGTGGAGTTTACATGTTCTCCCTGTCTCTGTGTGGGTTTTCTCTGGGTGCTCTGGTTTCCTCCCACAGTCCAAAGACATGCTGTTCAGGTTCCCCCAGAGTGTGTGAGTGACAGAGAAGAGTGTTCCACTGGTGTATGGATGAGTGACCCGTTGTAAGTAGTGTATCGAGCAGTGCAAGTTACTTTGGTGAATAAGGTGTGTGGGCTGATAACACTACATAGAGTTCAGTGGAAGTCACTTTCGAGAAAAGTGTCTGATAAATGAAGTAACATTAATACGATATGATATTGTAATAACCCTTAGTATTACCCTCCAAGCGGACCACAGGAGGAGCCACACTTACACAGCTCAGCACGCCCACGTGGAAGTGCACACGCTCCGAGCTGTCCACATACAAAGACAGCAATGAAGACCAAGGCACCAAATGCGTGTGTGCATGCAGATTACGTTAATGTACGGCGAACATGCAACAAAACATTGACGAGGGAAAACAGACTTTATTCATTCCGCACAGTGAACACAAAGTTCACCGAGTGTCTGCAAGCACCACATCAGCACTCACACAGGTCACCGGACATGTCACACAGCAGGGTGACATTCGCTGGTGTGTGTGTGTGTGTGTGTGTGTGTGTGAGATTGTGTACACTCACAGTGCATGTCCCTCTCGTGCTCGTATTCAATGAAGGCGTAACCCCTGGGTTTGCCCGTCCTCTTGCTGTACACAATGTAGATCTGGGAAGGGAAGGGAAGACACTCAGACACCAAGCCTTCGGTAAACGCACGTGCGCGCGCGCACACACGCACACTTACTCGCTTAATGGGGCCATAGACTTCGAACTCACGGCGAAGCTTGGACTCTGTCGTATCGTAATTCTGTTTAAAAATGAAAATAAAAACACACGTGCATTAGCCAGAGGTTCCGGGGCTTGTTCTGCAGGTGCGACACATACACACCTCTGGCACATGAACACACTCACCACTCGAGCCACGAAGAGAGTCTTGAAAGCATCTCCCTGGGCATTGGGGTCGTTGTGTGGGTCCCCTGAAGAAAGAAGTCAAAGTCACATGGCGCCAATCAAGCGGCGGCATCGAGCGTCGGACGCGTGACGATGACAGCGTGCTACAGGGCACCGCCCGCCCCCGCGTACGACAGTGAGGGCAACCCACGCTGCGCGGCACCGACCACACTTACACAACTTGAGTTCATCCTCCATGACCGTTTGCCTCCTTTCGATCTTCTCCCGTCTCTGCGACACAGACACACATGAGCTCAGCCGCCCTCAACAGACCAACGCACTCCGGTGGCGCGGCAGCCCCCGAACCCTAACCCTAACCCACCTTCCTCTCCAGCCGCTCCTCCCTGGTCTCGGCTCTTGTGGGCGGAGGAGCATCCCGGGGGTCCTGCAGCGTGAACACAAACTGTGAGGAGAAAGCGAAACCAGAGGCCCTAGCCAGGGGATGGGGGGGGCCTTACCTCGAAGTGGCGGATGAACGGGGCGATACCGCAGTACGGCTGGTTGTGGTGCTTCTCGTGGGGCAGCTTAGAGAGCTGCGGAAGAAACGGTATGGGGTCTCGCGGCGCGAAAAGCGCCAACAGGTTCGGTGGGAGGAACTGCGTCATCCTTCACCTGCGGGGGAGGGGCGCGAGGGCGGGGTCACGAGCACAGCAGCCAGCGCACGGGACACAACAAGGGTGGTCCTGCGGGCGGGCGGTCGCGCGCACACACGCACGCACACAGTCTCCGAGTCCGAGGGCCTCCATAACATAAGTTTTAAGGAACGGACGGAACACTCGGTCGGAATTCATCACCGCCGGGTGTCATGTTCGTGCGCCGAGAGCGAACGAAAATAAAATAAAACAGAACTGAAAACAACACAGTGACTGAGAGTGACCAGCGGTGCAGTGAGCGAGTGAAGGACGAAGTGACGGACTCCAGTGACTCCTCCGCTTTCTCCCGTGCACCGGCACACAGTAACGCCCAGTTACCTCGTTTACCACACT
Source organism: Scleropages formosus (assembly GCF_900964775.1). Lineage (NCBI taxonomy): Eukaryota > Metazoa > Chordata > Actinopteri > Osteoglossiformes > Osteoglossidae > Scleropages > Scleropages formosus. The sequence continues at coordinate 32,163,379 of NC_041813.1, read as the reverse complement.
TATTACGGCCGCCCATGATGACTTGACTCGTCTTGACCACTTCTCAATTTCGTCACTTGCAGCGTCCCGTGGCCTGAGCCCAGTGTGTGAGTGTGTGTCCATCCGGTGGCCCGCGCGCCCACCGCTCCGCCACTCGTCTTACCTCAACCGCGCATTCGGCCTCCTGCAGACGGGACCGGGATCGGGACGCGCTGAACAGGGTTGGGTTGGGTTTGGTGCGGTTCGGTTCGGTTCTTTCGGTAGCGGCTCGTCCCACTACAATGAATGGCTCGCGCTCCACTCGCCGCGTTTCCGACTCAAAATGGCGGGGTGACCGGAAGCGCGACATCGCAATCTGCTTTACGGCACCGCTGTGACGTAGAACCTTTTCTGTGTGACGGGACAAGGTGCGCACGGCGGGGAGGCCCGCTCTCGCCTCGAGCTGTTTTCCTTGTAGGATTTGTGGCGAATTCCTCTGTAAACCCTGGTAAAAAGTGGAACTAGAAGGGTGTGCACCTTGAGCCAGTTTTATTACCGTTGTAATTATGTGTAAATATTTGTTTCACATGTACTGTGTGGTGTAGCTCATTTAGTATTGAGCGGGAATATTCAAGGGCCGGGAAGTGTGCGTTTCGCTCCTTTCCACACCACAGCGATACACTGCCCCCCCCCAAGCGGAAGCCTGGCTTGTGCTTCACTGCTAGTTTTGACGAGCATGCTGTGCACAGAATGGAGCCTGTGAAGCATTTTCTCCCAACATGGAGGGAGGAATTGGAAACAGCAGAGATGCACGTTGTTCTGTTTGTACCCTGTCCAGTGTTGGTAAACTGCATGGAGGCGGATTTGTTCCAATGCGTCCCATTTGGATTCGTACATTTTACGTTAATTTGTTCATTGAGCTGACGCTTTACTCCAAAGCAACTGACATTTACCCATGTACAAAATAGCTCACTAAAAGTAACAAGTTCCAGATGAAGGGCCTTTCCTCCATCCACACTAGACCATGTTACTGGTCAACAGCACCGGAGGCAACTTACCTGAACGTATTTATTTAACTTTCCAACAACCCCAACACTTACACCACAGGCCAAGTCACATGACACGTGTACAGAACATGGTCTTTATTGTGTTATCGAAACAGATGCACAGTACAGGCCATCTTGGTTTCCGTACACCTGCAGGCTGCACATCCAATCTCCTCTAGAACTTCTGGAACTGCTTCTTGGCGCCAGCAGCCTTGGTGACTTTGAGGACGTTGAACCTTACCGTCTTGCTAAGAGGTCTGCACTCTCCCACAGTCACAATGTCCCCAACCTGGATGTCTCTGCAGAGAGAGTTGCAGCTTCAGTCATTCAGCCACTCCAGCATTAGATTAAAATGGGAACTTCACATTTTTAATACAGGAACAAAGCTGCACTGCTTTCATCTATGTGCAATAAAGATGTGCCAATTAAAATACTGAAGAAAGTGTTGCATCAGTGTTGCCTTAAGGCATTGTCCTCAGAGTAGCTAGGTAGACCATCGTGAGAAAAGACATCATTTGCAACACTAGTCTCTGCAGAAGGAAAAAAGCTGTCTACTATACATAAATTAAAATGGAACTTAAAAATGTCCTACACTTGTTCAGTCAATAAAAGCACAAAAATATGCTAACCTTGTGAGATTCTACAATATCCCCACACAAGCAGGTGTATGTAGAGACAAGAAAAACCATGGCCACCTTACCTGAAAGCAGGGGACAGGTGGACAGACATGTTCTTGTGCCTTTTCTCAAAGCGGTTGTACTTGCGAATGTAGTGCAGGTAGTCCCGCCTGATCACAATGGTCCTCTGCATTTTCATCTTTGTTACCACACCTGCAGGAAGAGGGGACAGAGAAACTTCAACTGGCTGAAAAGAAACTATTAGAGATACTTCAGATCTCAGGGGGGTCACCTAGAGGATGAGAAACTGAAGCACAAGGAGAAGTCCTTGGAAGGTAAACCCAAGTAACCAGGAGAGATGACGTGAGTGAGAGCGCACTTAAGGCCACATCGGTCTTGCCAAGAGGCAGTGTCCTCAGAGCCCAGTTGGCTTGGAAGACCATCGTGAAAAAGACATATGCGGTGAAACCTCACAGCTGTTAGAGCAAGCTTCAGCTGGAGCACGTGTTCTATTCCAGTTGGCTCCAGCGACATTAAAACTGAAGCAGCACACAAGCTCACCTGACAGGATGCGGCCACGGATGGATACATTTCCGGTGAAAGGACACTTCTTGTCAATGTAGGTACCCTCAATAGCCTGAGGGAAGGAGGGATTTCAATCAACTTATCAATTGCAGGCTCTGTCAGACTGCCCCAGACACTATCAGCCAACAACAAAGCACCCTTTGTGACAGTCTAACACGGAGATGCCCTTTCCCAGTGAGTTGCATCAGTATTGCCTTAAGGCAGTGTCCTCAGAGTAGCTAGGCAGACCATCGTGAGTATAGACATCATTTGCAACTCAAACCTGAATAACCTATTTGCAGGTTCATCCTCATAAGTTGAAGGCTGATAGGTGAGCACAGCACCGCTGTTACAAAAAACACACACAACCTTAATTTGTCTATCACTGACAATTGTCTTGCCAATTTTTAAGCGCATGACAAACACGTGAATGTTTATGTTGTCATTTTGCGACTATTGAATAAGGGATAAACCTTTATGCAGCTACTTGTGTGACGTACATTAATCACATGATGGAATGTGACAAGTTGTGCTTTAGAATCACATGTCTGATTCCAAGTCTCTTTCTGTTGACATAATGCACTCATTGTATTGCTTTCAGGTAAAGTACTTGCAAAATTAATAATTGTAAATAAGTGCATTTCACCTGCAGCAGTTAGTCTCATGAAACAGAACAGAAAGATGCCCAGTTAACACATCTTTCCCCACATCCCCTCTCTCACCTCCCTAGGAGTCTTGAAGCCCAGGCCAACACTCTTATGGTAGCGGGGAAGCTTCTCCTTGCCTCCTCCCTCACCTGCCAGAACACGTTTTTTGTTCTGGAAGATGGTGGGTTGCTTCTGGTACGCCCTCTCGGTCTGTGGATAGAAACCCAGTGCAGTGAGGACAGGCCGAGCAGCACAGAAACGGAGGCTGTGTGCGTGTGTGGTGACACCAGACTGGGAAGTGAGAGCACCAAGCGAGCCGCTTTCGTGAACAATGAATGATCAGCAGTGCCTTAACCACAAAGCCTGGACGACAATGGCAGAATAAGGCCAAATTTCGCTACTGCGCCCAGTTTTAACGCTGCAGTTAAACTAACACATATATAATATATGTGACTGATGCTGCAACTCAACTGTTAGCATGAGAGCTAACACTGTCGAATACATGATCACATGCAGCGAGCTCGCCATTTTTTCCCGCCCCTACGAAGCGTAACACGTTAGTTAATTGACTTTTCTACAAGTATATGAAGTCAGGGCTGCAAAATGTTCTTCCTTTTTCCTGTTCAAGGCACAAAGAAGTATCGACACGCGGCCTAGTAGGCTAGTTACGTTAGCGACAGCGGCAAATAACTGCTTCAAATAAAACAATGTCAGCATACAAATATTGACTAATAAACGCGCACACTCTCATCTTAAAAAATAGTTGTATTTGCTGAAAAAGCAACGGATCGGCCCCACCGCGCAGCGAGCCTCACCTGTGCGTCCGCCATCTTTACCCGCCTGGTCAGAAAGAGACCCAGGAAGCCACGCGGCCCTGCGAAGACGCCAGCTAACGGAAGTGGCGTTAGGGAGCCAAGCCTGCCCTCGGCGTGAACAGGAAGTGACGTTCGGGTCAGCTGGATTTGAACGGAGTGGAAGGGGAGGAGAGCTTCGAGACGAATATTGACAGTAGCGAAGAGAATCGCAACAGTTTCACAGAGGACGTGCTTTGCGCGACCGTACGGGATCCTCATTTATCTGTACTGGGTTTGTGGAGCTCCTCCCATCTTTTCCTTTCTGCATTCACTTGACCGCAGGTCAGCGGAGGAGCCGGAAGCGGCGAACGCAGCGCGAGCCGGAGAAGATGGCGGCGCCGTCGGGCGGAGAAGTGGATGCGGGTGAGCCTTCGCTTGTGTGTGTGTGTCGCAGTGACACGGCTGAGAGAGCGGGACCCTGCGGGGACACCCGGGCCGACCGCCCCCCCGTAGGCAAACATAAGGCTCGAAGGGAAGCTGTCCGCGCGGCCGTGGAACGCAGCGCAGCGCAGCGCAGGAAGGAGGAACGAGGAAGTGCAGGTGGAGGTGTAACAATAACACTGTAACAGTAATAGCTGTGTGGCGTCACCCCGACCAGGACACTGACTGAAAGGAACGGGGCGTTGTCGTCGTCGTCGTCGTCGTCGTCGTCGTCCTTGTTGTTATTGTCGATGTCGTTACTCTTATTTCCTCTATTATGTGTTGCTCTGTTGAGCCAAAGCGCCTCCCTCCGACTCCGTCTGGGAGCACAGCGGCCCGGGGCCCAACGCAACGTGGACTGGAACCCCCAGCCTCAGCTCCACTCCGTGCTTGTGTGCAGTAAGTAACAGACAGTGATTGTTACACACTCATAATCAGTCTCCTTCTGTTCTGTGTTCCCAGCGAACGGCAATGACCAGATACTGGCCGTTGGAACTGCCCTGCTGAAGGAGTGAGTGCCGCCCCCGTGTCCCTGTGCTCTCGGCACCCGCTGCCGTGTCCCCGTCTGTTCCTCTCTCGACATGCGTGCCGCTGGGCTGTGGGGTCGCGCTTCGCTCTGCAACGTGTCCGTCTTTCGCAGCTTTATCTACGAGCGCGTGCGTCGCCACAGCGATGGAAATACCGCCACGGTGACCCGCGGCCAGCTGGGCGGGCATGAGCTCTGCGACCCCAACCACAAGCAGCTGGCGCAGTGTCTGCAGCAGATTGGAGATGAACTAGACAGCAATGTGCAGCTCCAGAGGTGAGGAGCTCCTACTGTCCTAGCACATTAGTTCAATTTGACCTGTCTTTCAACTGTTCTGCACACATTGCATGTACAATGGGGGCGGTTCGCTTTTGCAGCTTCCCCAGGTACAGAGTGGAAAGGTAGAGTAGTCCACCTTTTCACACACATTAAAAATGCTACATGTGAACTAAAAAGGTGTTCGGGACTCGAACTAAGTTGTATCGAGTTCGCGCTCCGTTGGCGGCGTTCCATGTGAGCGGCAGCGTGCCACTTGTCTTCCGTCCCCCAGCATGATCGAGGAGGTCGCGCTGCAGCCCAGCAAAGAGGTGTTCTGCAAGGTGGCCAATGAGATCTTCTCCGATGGCAAGTTCAACTGGGGCAGAGTGGTGGCACTCTTTTACTTCGCGTGTCGCCTCGTCATCAAAGTGAGTCTCTGTACCTCCTCTTGGTACAAGAAGCTGGTGCGCAAACCGTGTTTGATCAGCCACAGCGGCTGTGAACAGGACTGACCGCAGTCCCTTACCATCCCCTGCAGGCTCTGGTGACCCGCCTCCCAGACATCATCCGCACCATCATCAGCTGGACGGTGGACTACCTGCGGGACCACGTGATCGCTTGGATCAGGGAGCAGGGCGGATGGGTAAGTGCTGTGGCGGTTCCGGGAGCTCGGCTGCAGTCCAGTGTCCAAACCTCCCCTCTCTCTTTCTCCATTTCTGTCTGGTGCAGGATGGCATCCGCGCGCACTTCAGCACGCCCACTTGGCAGACGGTGGGCGTGTTCCTGGCTGGCGTGCTCACCACGGTTCTGGTCATGCGGAAGATGTGAGAAGCAGGATTGCGGGCGGGCGAGCAAGAGGGAAGGGGCGAGAGTCGAGCGCTGCGGTCGGAGGGAATCCAAGTGGCCCTTGGCTGGAAGAGACCTTTGGCTTGCACTCTCCGCTGGGGGAAGCTGGGATGCAGCGTTGCACGAACCGCATGGCCCAGGCAGACGACGTGTGGTAAAGGGCAGAGGGACGACTCCTGAGACAGCTCAGCTTACAGGAGGGTCTTCCTGGCCCTCCAGCAGCAGTTAGGTTTACACTCGTCCCATGTCTTCCTCGCCCTGCCTCTGCACGCTGTGGGATGAGCGAGTGGCGTGTGCAACTGGCCCAGGAGTGTAAAAAGTTTACCCCTGCCATCCTAGTGTTCTTGTACCGTACTCTCCAGAGCAGGTTGCCATTGAACCCTTTTTTTTTCCCCTTCATGTCTCCTTCTCCAAGCGTGACACACACAGTTCTCTACGTGTATGGTATACGTTTGCAGTGCCTTCAGCCCTTTTTTTTACTGCGACCTGTTTGATATGGTTTTCTACCTTTATACTGTTTTCTGATGTCCGGTTCTGTTTTGGAGTGCTGGCTCTGTTTTCATAGGACAATAAACTGTTTATAAGAATGCGGTGTGTTTCGGTGGAGAAGTGCCACTCCCGTTATGAATTCCTGGAACATGGTCAACGCGGAATCGCACAGCACTGAAGATGCACAGAGCCATAGAACAGAGGAGGTTTATTGTAAAAACAGTAACAGTGCCCGGTGTAACAACGAGACAAGAGAAGCATTGACATTCCAGCGATGCGACAGACACCTGTTACTTCCTAACACACAGTACTTCGGACACACTCACATTCAGAGTGTACTAAATCACAGCCCAGGTTTACCAGTGTAAGGGCCGTGTGATGGCTCAGCACGCTGGAAGACTTAAGCACGAGCAGGTAAAGGTAGAGTTATGACACAGGGAACAGACGGTGTGTGTGCGTATCGCTTCAAAGTGGTTTGATTCTTCACCTCAGTGGTCATTTTGTGTGACCTGCTCGATTCTCTCACACACACACACACGCAGGAGTGAACAGTCCTAAGTCCAAAGAACCATGTAAAATAGCACCGCAGCTTACCGCCAAATTCCATGTAACACGCTAGTCAGACGAAAACAGCAACAATTCACATGTCGTCACGGACACGCGTTAGTACTGTGAAATCTACACTTATAAAAAAAAAACACAAGTCAATTAGTTCCAGCAGCCATTTGACCACAGCGTCAACCGCACGCTCACGCTGACTGTGACACTTCACGCAGACACAGATGGGCAAAAACAGTTTAACCGAAACTAGTTGACGGTTGGCTGTGCAATAAATGTGTCTGACCTGAAAGCAGAACGGATAAGCGGAGAAAAACTACCTCTAGTCCCTTTAAAAGAAAGTGCACAAGGATGGAGCTGCGAACCGCAACTGCGGCCCCGCATCCACACACAAAGCAGACCTTGTTTGCAAAGAAAACCAATGGGAGTGTTGGAGGGAGGGGCTGGGAGCGTGGCAGACCAACTCTCTGCCGCTTGGCTTAGAGGCCTTCGCTCCTCAAGCCACCAGCATCGTCCAGTCGCTGCCCACCCGACCGTACTGCAGGCACAAGGAGGGGGAGGGACAAAATAGGACAGAGGGTGTTACATGTGAACGTTTATAGGCGGGGGAGGACGCTTCCGTCCCGAAGGGCATCCCCTGCGGTCAGGAACGAGCGCTCACCTGTATATCCGTGAGTTCTTTGTAGAAGCGCTTGGCCAGGTGGGGACCGTTCTTCATCGTGGGAATATTATAGGTCTGTGGGGCAGCAGGGGAACAGGTCACACACACACACACACACACACACACACACACACACACACACACACACACAGCAGGACACTTGGACAGTGAGCAGGCACACTACCTTTCCTCTGTAGAGCAGGCTGCCCACTGGACAGACCACACAAGCTGTACCAGAACCAAACACCTCCAGAACCCGGCCCGAGTCCAGAGCCGCCAGGAGCTCCTTCATTCTGACTGTACGCTCGGTCACCTTGAACTCACCCTGCGGCGAAGGCCAAAGGTGAGGGGTCAGTGCTGTTCCGAGCGCTGCGATGTCAAATTGTCAAAGACTCTTATATTTACATTTTACTGCAGCTTCCTCGCTTAATGCATTTGGAAGTTTGCGTTTCGGAGACCTGTTTCCACACCCAGCCATTAAAGTGTGGAATTCATTCAACTAATTCAACTAATTTCCACAGTGTTTACAGCTTTGTGTCGGCGATCAGCAACAAACCGAGGCACATTTTTACAGACGAATCGGTCAACAAGCGGAAAACGTGGTAAAACCAAAGCTTCTCCATACATTACAGCTTTCTGAGAAACTTGTACAGAGCCGACCTTGAAAATATATTGACTGATGTCGCACGTGCTCATGGGATACATCAGTTTACCATCGGAACTGGTTAGCGAGCTGTGCAAATGACTGACTTCTAAATTAATTCTAAAATCAAACTTATTTTTCATTAAGTTATTTATTCGAGATCAATGTGAGGTTTTTACAGGACCAGCGAACATCTCCATTATTAATCTACTAACTGTGAATCATTGATCAACGGGAACAATTGTGTTAGGAATACACTTCCTGTCTCAGTTGTGTCGTGCGTTTGTATACCACACTCTCCGTCCACCTCCCCCCCGCCCCACCTCACCCACTGGCGCGCCAGGTCCAGCAGCGACTGCCTGGTGACCCCTGGAAGAATGATGCCATCTAGTGGAGGAGTGACCAACTCTCTCCCTGAGAACACACACACAAAAGGATCAAACAGTATGAACACACAGCATTACAGGCATGTGTACCAGAAAAACACACCCGCAGCCGCCTGACGGACAGCACCAGAATCCAGGCCTCACCTCCATCCTTCGTGGTCCAGTAGATGAAGATGTTCATGGTGCCCACCTCGGTGATCTCCTCCTGCTCGCCGTAGAGCCACAGCACCTGCTGGCAGCCCAACTTGTTGGCCTCATGCTGCACGGCGATCGTGGGTCCGTAATTCCTAAGGAGGAGGAGGAGCGGCATCAGACTGGCCTCGGCACCCCCCCACCGTTACTTAGCGCTTTCCTACCTCACTGGGACACACACTTGTATTTACGTCAATGTGCGTACCAGGTGACCCTTAGGCAAACGCATGACCTTACAGCAAACGGCCTGTTTACAGCCGGACGCCAACAGCGGAGTCTTTCAGGGTGACCCTTCCATTTCAGCAGCGCACTGGTCACCAGTAACATTATTTATTCGTCCCTGTTACTTACACTGATTTACCCCAGTTTACTCATTTTTTTTTCTCTATTGGTTCAGGACAAGCAGCTATTCGTCCCAACAGCCAAGGACACCCAAACTCACCCTCCGATCTTGAACTCGCCGACGCCCCCCCTCCAGGCCCGCACGTATTTCGGGTCGGCGAGCAGGGACACCGGGTTGAAGGACCCCGTGGCGAAGTAGGGCCCCACGGGCCCCACGATGACAAAGAGCAGGGCATGACACGCCCTCGACACCCCCAGGGAGGGCTGGGGACGACACAAGGCTCACTGTGACACATAGCGCACCTGCAAAGGTGACCTTGGGCGAGATCGTAAAGCAAGAGCTCTGCGGGGGTCCTCACCTCGGTGCCGATGAAGGTGGGCCGTATGTAGAGGCTGGCATCGCATGAGTAGGGCACCCACTCCTGGTCCAGCTCCACCAGCCTCCTGATGCACTCGAGCAACTCGGCCTTGTCAAAGAGCTGCGTGTGGAGGAGAGCGCACGCACGCACACACACAAACACACAAGAGCAAAAGTAAGCCGACCAGATGGGGCAGTAAATCTGGCCCGCCCAAGTGCACACAGGGGGCAGGGCTTATGCCCACCCGGGCCAGACGTGGCGCCACCCACTGACTGAGAGCAGGAAGGACTCACGGGAAGGCAGGAGCGCTCGGCAGAACGGTGCATCCTCTCCATGTTCAGCATGGGCCGGAAGAGGCGTACATGCTTGTCATCACCCCGAAATGCCTTCATTCCCTCGAAGAGCTGGGGGGAGGGCGGAGACAGCGAGCGGTCGAGTCAGAGCAAACAGCATTCCGTTCTATTCAAACGACCTGCCATTAACCTTTCTTTTTTTTTTCCCCATGAAACCTGCAGCCGTGGGGCGAGAGCGCGTGACGGGCCAACGCTGAGCCTCACCTCGATGGAGTAGTGCAGGGCCGACGAGGCAGGGTGCAGCGACAGGTTCTGGAAGGGCGTGATCTGCGGTGCCCCCCAGCCTTCCTGCTGGGACCAGTGGACGGTGAGCATGTGGTCGGAGAAGTGCTTCCCAAACACCAGGGACGAGGGGTCGGGCTTCGGCTTCGAGGTGCCGCTGTGCTCCACAGTCAAGTCGGAAGCCTGGGGGCAAGGCGAGAAGAGGAGTTCAGGGTGCGGCGGGGCAGGTACCGATGAGCACCACCAATGCAAGGTACGTTACCTTGAAGGAAGAGCTGGCGAAGCGCACAGATCCCAGGGCCGGGCAGAAAGGCCAACCACGCCACCTGTGGACCACCTGCTCACCAGAGGGACAGCCAGACAGAAAAAAGGGCAGTAGGTTCAAGAACGTGCTCCACAGCACTACCCACAGGAGTTCCCGGTGTGCCTCCGCTCTGGGTCATCTCACCTTCACGCGCACAGCAGGTCACACACATTCACCCTGAGATGGGCCACAGCAGCTCTGAGGTGCCCATTGAGAAGAGGGTCTCGTCGAACCCTAGGCGGCTACTCACTCCACTGGATTATACACGTGAACCGCGCTGCGCTGCACACCTACACCTACACCTACACCTAACCCTAACCCTAACCCTAACCAGCAAGACGAGGACGAAGTATTAACCGCCGGGTCGGGTCATCAGGGCTTGTGCTCAGCCCGAGGCCACTGACCTCCGAGCTCCGAACCGGCGAAGGGCTCCCATTAGTAACTGCAGACAGATGCAAAACGCTCGTGACGGTCCGTTAATGATTGTCAGAGAACACACGGAGAGAGAGAGACAGACAGACACACACACACACACACTGATCTTTGGACTCACCGCTCTCAAAGCCGCCATTGCCACTGCGTGTCTGAAGAACTGAGGCTGCGTCCAAAGCAGGGCGCCTCCCCGTAGAGGACACACCGCCACCGCTGATTGGACGGGAAAGGAGGCTCCGCTCCTGATTGGGTATGCAACGAAGACACACCCCTCAACAGAGTCACCGCGCTGCTGATTGGACGGAAGAAGGGACCACCCCTATATCACATTACGATCGCCAGTGATGGAAGCCGCTGTAGTGATGCTGCGCTCTAATGCTTTGCCGTATTTTCATACTTTCTGCAAGTTTTGGAGCCTGTGCGAGTACATCATTAAAGACTAAATATAAAAAAGTTGTAAATCGAGCGCTGCCACAAGGTAGGTGTGGCTGTGTATGTGCTCTCTGATTGGTTCAGAGTACGACCCGAAAAAGCCACGTGATTGGCCCCGGGCTCGGGGGCGTTGCTCCTGCCGGCACTCTCTGCGGAAAAACCGATCCAGGATCAGTGTGTTTTCCACAGCTCCGTTTTATGCAACAGGAGCCACATTGTTATACTGATCTGAGGTGGGTTTTGGAGCTGTTGCAATAGTTTCCTGGTGTTGCAGCACAACACAAGTAACCACAAAGACTCCTTTGTTGCCGCAGGAAAGAAATATGAGAGGGGAATGAAAATGAGCTGAACGAGAGAAAGAAGTACTTTGTACCTTTTAATAAAGCAGGAACACGGAATGTCGGATCGGTTTACACTTAGTATTTCTTACAAACCCGTTTTCCTTATTATTATTGCTAAGTAGTTGTACATTCCTTTCAGATCAGATACCTCTCAAGTCGACCTTTTAGGTCCCACTTTTACAGTGAATCACAGAGACAGTGTCCTGAAGTACAGGAGTACTGCTGTCTCCACTGCTCTGTGTGTGACTAGCCATATTCATGTTAGTATGGAGTTCACCTTCATTATTAACAACATGTCCAGCGCAAGGTCATGCTGTTCTGGAGTCTATCCTGGAAGCCCAGTGCGTGAAACAGCCGAAAGCATCACGGGGTAATCACGTGCAGTCACCACACACACACACACACACACACACACACACACACAAAGGGCAGTTTAAACTCACCCCTCCCCGTGAAACATTTTTGGAGTGTGGGAGGAAACCCGAGCACTTGGAGGAACCCCCACTAGCTGCTGTGTCATCGCACTGCCCTCTACACAGAGATGTGAATAAACACTGACGCTTCCCCTCACAGTACCTTTATTGTTTTGTTAAGCAGGTCAGCAGGATTCCAAGCAGTACTCAGTTGTTTCAAGATTCGTTCACATTATTCATGTGACGGGCGTGTATCACTAGCAGTGGCACATGCAGAATGTAGTTTATCTCACTCTGCTCAGCATTTAAAGCAAAAATTAATTCTGTGTCACAACCCAGCACACGCTATGCTGGAGAATTTAACGGCGTTGCAACCAATCACATCCAGAGAGATTAATTAAAAAAAAAAAAAAAATTTTGTGAGCACAAATGGGCGGCTCTTGCACTCACTGATCCTGACTACCTCAACGTCATTTCAGGAGGCTCCACAGAAACATTCTGCTCCCCACGGGTCATTTAACCTGACTTTTGTGGCCATAGTTCAGCTCGGCCCCCCCGCTCAGCAGCAGCTCAATGCCGGTGCAGAAGGAGGCGTCCGCTGCCAGGAACAAGGCGGCCTGTCCGCACTCAGCCTCCGTCCCCATGCGGCCCATCAGCTGTCAGGGACAGAAGAGAAGCGGCAGTAAAATGCAGAGCGGGCAGCCGAAGCACCGAGCGACAGGCTTCACCGCAAGCCACGAGATGTGTTCCCAGTGACTGCACTCGCCTGCGCGTCCTCGCCGGCTTCGATGGTGGCAGCGGCGTTTCCCGTGTGCGCAGCCAGCTCCTCCCAGAGCGGCGTCATCACATTTCCGGGAGAGATGCTGAAACAGAGAGAAGCACAATGTGCCAGGGACCAGCCAGGTGCCGGGCATCTGACACACACACACACACACGCGCACACGCGCACACGCAGACCAGCACAGCCGCAGTGGAACTTTTTCTCGGTCCCACGTTACACCTCCCAAGAACAGTAGAACACGGCAGTTTTTTTGCAGCACCGCTGTGCCTGTGCCAATTACCCATGTCGCCAGCTCAGTAAACACCACTAAGGAGCAAGTCGTGGACAGGATTCTTGAACAACTCACCAGTTCACCCGCACCCTGTGCTGACTTTCGTCAATAGCCATGGCCTTGGTCATGGCCGTGATCGCCCCCTAGTGGAACAACAGCCACACTGAGGCCTTGCGGCGTGCTTTGCAAACACTCCCGAAACGCAAGGCTGTGCAAAGGGTGTGTTATCGGTCTCTGCTCACCTTGGTGGCCACATAAGGGACGGCGTGCCGCTGACCGATGGAGCCCACCAGACTGGACACGTTGATCACGTTCCCCTGGCAGCGGCGCAGGTGGGGCAGGGCGTACTGTGGAGCAGAGCACATGGGTGAAAGGATGCGGTCATCAAGTGGTCAGCTGACACCTCGTCCCTCGCACCTTACCTTGGTGGCCAGGAAGTAACTGAGAAGGTTGAGGTCAAGCAGCTCTCGAAACTCATCCGCTGTGGTCTCATCTATCAACTTGTGCGGGGGGTCTGACGGAGACAGTGGGAGGGCAGACGGACGGGTCACTCCCCGTCCACGCAACACTTACACCCGCCGTACATGAGGATCCCCCCTGTGGCTCAGTCTCATATGCAGGACTTCTTTAATCCTGAATAAAGTACATGTCAAAGTACCCGTGGCACTAAGTACCTGTGTCATCATGTCAACAGAGCTCATGTGAGATACATCAAGAGGATGAGAAGGTGACCTGTGTCATCGTCCAAGTTACACCTGGATGCAGCAGGATTCAGAAAAAAGCAAGTAAAACTCACGCCAGCCGGCGTTGTTGACCAAACAGTCAATTCGACCAAACTTGTCCACCGTCACGGAGATGAGCTTCTGTCAAGGAAGGGGAAGAGGGACACAGTGACTGAGTTCCGATCTCTATCTCTCACACACTCACACACACACACACACACACACACACACACACCGCAAAGAACATCACTGATGCCCTCATTCCGACAGGGCAGGTGGACCCCGGACACACTACGTTTGAGCCCACCTGAGATCACAGGGTTTCCGCTCGGACACGCCCCCTCACCTTAATCTCCTCCTCCTTGGTGACATCACAGGACAGGAACATGCAGCAGGCGGGGCCAAGGCCCTTTAGCTCCTCCTCCAGAGCCCGACCCGCCTCCTCTGGGGAAGGGAGGGCTCTTCAACACACACTTCCAGAATGGAACTTGAGGTGTGTGTGTGTGTGTGACAGGGGACAACACTCATTTTCACTTACTGTGAGAGTCACGTGACTAGGGCAATGACAGCCAGACGGAGAGTTGCTCTGATCGCGCGGTTGAAAGCAGCCGGCGGGGATATACACACACACAGAGAGAGAGAGGGAGAGAGAGAGAGACTCACCCCCTCGGGCACAGAAGACCACCGTGGCCCCGTTCTCCGCTGCAGCACAAACAAAGAGTGTGTTGAGTGGGGGACAGAGCGGCTGGGCCTGTGTGTGTGTGTGTGTGTGTTTGCGCGCTCTCAGGTCCTCACCGAACACTTTGACGATGCCCCTTCCGATCCCCTTGGACCCCCCCGTGACGACCACCACCTTGTCGGCGTAGCGCAGTGTCCCGGACATGCCCGATTATCACTTTCTGCCTACACGCGCCGTGGACACTTAGTTTGTGGCTCTTTTTGGTTCCTCCGGATGTCGCTGAGCTCCAGCGACAGAAACGCTCCCACTTCGCTCCAAGTCGCCTCAAACTCATCTCGTGCCTCCTCGTCAGCTGACTGTCAAAGTCTCCCGAAGTCACGTGTTCCGCCGAGTGCGCCGCGCGGTACTGTGGGAAATGTAGTCCTTCCCGACACGTGAGGTGGAAGGGGACTCCGCGTTCCAGCGTCGCGTCATGTTTCCGTTTTCTTCTCATTTAATTAAATTTAACTTAATTTAATTTAACTTAATTTGCTTTTTCCTTCCATTTCACTTGGTCCAAAAGTGACTTTTTCACTTAAGTGCTAATAGTTCATGAGGCCAGGGGGGCGCGGTGGCAGTGGGTTGGACCGGGCCCTGCTCTCCGCTGGGTCTGGAGTTTGGGTCGCTTGGGGTGCCTTGCGACAGTCTGGTGTCCTGTCCTGGGTGTGTCCTCTCCCCCTCCAGCTTTACGCCCTGTGTTGCTGGGTTAGGCTCCGGCTCCCCGCGACCCCGAATGGGACAAGCGGTTCAGAGATATGTGTGTGCGTGTGGGGTTCATCAGGCCACTCGTCCTTCGCACTGTCCATGTGTCCACTCTAGGACCTCGTGTCCATTTCGTCACCGCTGTGGACAGTGAACTTGCAGGTCTGGATCCTGCTGTCCATTGCTGTTCCTGGTGACAGACAGGAGCGTTTCTGTGTGGAAAGTGGAGGTTCTGAGCGCTGGGAGGGATGGGGGGGTTCGGAATGGGCCCGATTAGCGCAAAGGATTGTGGGATACTGAGGGGACATGAGAAATGGGAAAGGACAGGGCGGAGAGCAGCTCCTCACAGCGAGTCCTGTCTCAGCAGCGTGTCATACGCCTGAAAATTCGTACCTCCGCCACACTGACAGCCTCATCCAGTCGCAACCTTGAGAAGGAAGGCGAGAAAAACTCGTGAAAAATCAGGCTGACGACTGTTATTATCGGTGGCACTGTTTTATTATGATGGACAGCAGAACAGAGTACGATTACGATGGAGTCATTCGTGCGACACTTGGTCCATGTGCTCTGCAGAGTGAAAGACACAGGCAGTGATCTGTGAACTTTATTTCTTCGTATCATAAACACCCCAAGGCGCCTTAATGAGAGCGTG
The DNA here is from genome assembly GCF_900964775.1 of Scleropages formosus. NCBI lineage: Eukaryota > Metazoa > Chordata > Actinopteri > Osteoglossiformes > Osteoglossidae > Scleropages > Scleropages formosus. Next base: position 32,147,670 of record NC_041813.1, on the reverse strand, counting down.
TCGTCCAGTGCGCCCAGCGTTCCGACACCCGGCCGGAGTACAAAGAAGGAGAACGGTGAAGGTCACGAGGCAACACCTTCTCGTGATGTTCGTAGAGCACGCGGCACCGGGAAAGCTCACTTTGTTATTTATGAGACATTTTCACAGCGATTTCCTCTCGTATTTTCGGTCGAAGAAACAGCCACTGTTGACGTTCGCATTTTGTTCCGTGTGCAGTGCAGTGTTTTTACGCGCCGAGTTCGAGCTGCTGAGCACATGGTTATGAGCATAGAATACATAGCACATGGTCATGAATAACGAGTGCAGAGAGTGTCGCCGTGCGTCCACCGCAGTGTTTGTTTATATGTAGCGTGTGTATGTTTGTGAAAATAATACGTTCCATTTGTCCCGCGACCCCGTATGGGAGAAGCGGTTCAGAAAATGTGTATGTGTGTGTAACGTATTCTTAGACTCACACACACACACACACACACGCACGCACACAGAGACAGAGAACTGCGCAGGGCCGCCCCGTGCCAGGTGCCCCACCAACCCAGCCCTCCTCAGAGCCGTTCCAGCTGTCGCCCATCGCCGCCACCCGTCACCTGGCTGCGAAGCACAGGTCCCGTGTTTACTTCCTGCGGAGGAACCCGGGGCTGCCCACCATGTCCGCGTGACCCGGTTCCATTCCCAAGGGATCCTGGGAGTCCAGGTCCATGGCGCTGTGAGGCTGGCTCAGCGACTCGTCCCTGTTGCCCTCCGGCCCCCCCCCCAGGGTCACGCTGTTCCTCACGGGCAGGAAATGGGAGAAGGGCAGGGGGCGGTTCGTCACGGACACTTTGGACGCCAGCGTAATAGGAAGTCCGTGATGCGGAGACAGGAAGACGGTGTATCCATCCGCCAGGAGCAGTTCCCTGAAGGTGCAGTCTGCCTCTGTGTACCTGCGCTGGACACGGCAGAGCCATTGGTTCACGTTAGTGGTGACGGGGGTCGGGGGCCGGGTGAGGAGCTGCAGCGTCCGTCGTAGTGACACACAAGAGCTGCAGTGGGAAGGAAGGCGGCGAAAGAAGGAACAGGGGAAGAGGAGAACAACATGCAACATGTCACACGTGGGTGTGTGCCTGGGCTGCGCTTTCCGTCTTACCCGGCCCCTCAGGTGTCCATCGCCGTCCACACACAGGTAGAGGGATGAGCGCACACCCTGGATGACCGTTTGACCAGCTTGCACTGACCGCAGCTCAAGCACACCTGCAAACACACACATGTAAGAGCACAATGACGTGGTGCAGCTCAAGTGTGTGCGAACCCTAGAGGTCAGAGGTCAAGCGGTCAGCACACTCACTGTTTAGTGTCTGCACCGGAGTGCCTCTCACTGCCCCGTCCGGAGCAATCTCCAGGAAAAGGCCGCGTCTGCTGCTCTCTGAGGCATAAACACAGGGCAATGGATGGCGGCACGAGGCTGAGACAGCAGAAGCGCTGTAAAAGCACAGTAAAAACTCAGACGGTACCTGTGTAGAGGTGTCTCTGCCGCACCTGATCGTGAAAGTGCAGCGGAGGACTGTTCGGGACGCCGAGTGGCGCACAGAGGCGCAGCAGCAGAGCGCAGAGACACAGGTGGAGCATCCCTGCAAGAGGGGGATGCGGGACAGAACCCGAGCAGAGAGGCGGAAGGACCGCGGTCCAACGAGCAGGGAAGGAAGCGCGTGGACGGATTGGACAGTCCGCACCCGGTCTGAGGGAGTGCGCGGAAGCGAAAAGCCAGAAACACACACGTCCGGCAGAGTCGGTGCACGGCGCAGCACGGCCAGGTGCGTCCTTTATATAGCGCCGGTGAGCGGCAACAAGGCCGCAGCGCCGACACACGACCAGGTGAGTCACCATGTGCGGGACAGATAACGGTTCATGCGGAAATTAAAAAGGCCTCAAAACGGAGCGCTGTGCTCACTCCCATTTCTCCTTCCACGTTCTCGCCGCTCGGAGAGAATCGCTGAGCCATTCGCGGCCTCTCTCCCTCTCTCCCTCCATCCCTCTGTCTGTTCGTCCCGCAGTCTTTGTCCACCTGTCCCTGTGGCCCAGCGCCGTGGAGCCGAGATGCGCCATCGGCTCTCCAGAGGAATAGCGGCACCGGAGCCCCGTCGGTGGCCTGTGGCCCAAAGCCAGAGTGGAATGGCCATAAAAGTGGAGCTTTAATGAGCCTTATCTGCAGGAGAGCAAGTGCGTCAAACACACGCCGGAAATTAATTGAGAGCAGCAATTAGACAGGGACACACACGCACACATGCGCGTGCACACACTCACAGAGAGCCACGGGGCCCAGGTCAGAGTTCACATGAGGGCTGCACTGATTCTATGCTCTTGCGTCCCGTGTGCAACGAGAGCAGGACTGCCGGGTTGTTTCGGCGGCGATCACGAGGAGCAGTTTGTGAAAAGGTCACATTTTAATGTGATCCCTATGTTTGTTTTAGGAATGTTACGGAACAGGAACCCGCGTCATGAAAGTCAGTAAACGTCGGCAGTCGTGTCACACGTGTCCACGGCTCTCGCAGAGACTCCTGCTCCCGGCCGGCGCTCCGAGTCCCGCGCTGCTCTGATGTGCGGAGAACCCCCCCCCACACGTCACCACTGCAATTTGATGCTCCGGAGGAATCAGCAGGATTGACGTCTTTCTGGCCATCTGCCCCTGTGCATCACGCTCTCCTTCTGCATCCCTTTGCTCCTCGGCGGGATTAAGTCCGACTGCGTTTCTTTCCACTCCGCTCCACTGCGGCCCCACTTCACTGCACGCCATTCATTGCACTCCTCTCCTGTCCTGTCCACTCCACTGCACTCCTCACGTAACACCTCCCAAGGAAGCGGCGGTTTGGAAAGCACCGCTCACATTCCAGTGAAAGGTCAACTTACAGAGAGCCTCAGAAACAATATTTGTTATGAATTCCAATAAAGCACTTTTATTAGCTACACATACAACACAGAGGCAGAAACAGGATCGAGGGACTCGGGGATTTCCAGGACAACGTCATGTTGGACAGGTGTGTGATAAGAGGACAGCGTTGGACAGGTGTGTGATAAGTGGACAGTGTTGGACAGCTGTGTGATAAACGGAGATTGTTGGACAGCGAACACAAAAAACAGCCTGCTCACAGATACTGTGTCATACAAATTAGGTACAATGTTTTCAATGTTTCATTTCACATCAACAGATACGTTTGTGGAGATGAAGGGAGCGACAAGAGAAGCGAACGGAAACCGCATTAATAAACGATCAGTGCGGACGGAGAGACAGCAGTCAGTGACACACGAAGCACTTCGACAGGCGACAGCGATCAATAGGCTTCCTAGCGACGAATGCCTTCGATCGACGGACGCAGTCCCAGCGGGACCGACACGGAGCGCTGGCGAAATCTGACACGAGGCGGCGACCCTGGGACGAGCCCGTGCACAACGCCTAAATGGGCTCTGACAGCCGTTACGAGAAGACGGGACGAGCGGCAAGAGAATGGAGTCAGAACCAGAGTGCGAGGGCGAGAGCGCCGCTTCTGGCCAGGAGGGAGCGCACTTTGTTGGAACCCGAGGCAGTCAGTCACATTCGGCTGCTAATAGTTGAACGCGGACATGAGCATGGCGCACGGGGACACAACGAATTGGGTGAGAAACGGTCATGGAGCTCACAGGAATGCCACTTAGTAATCGCTGACTGTGAGCAACTGGGATGAGTCCAAGCGCTCCGGTCAAGTCAGCTGACTGCTCTCTCTCTCTGCGCCAGATGGAAACGGGAGCGGAAGGCGGACGGGGCCCACAGTGGGGACTGCAGCAGGAGGAGGGGCGGGCGAGCGGCTCGACTCCCACAGTGAACCGTCGCAGCTCCTTGGTCGGGCTTCGGAAGCCGCTCGAGCGCCTCTTGGGTTTCGTGGCCGCACCACTGGTAGCGGCGGAGGACGAAATGGCGGCAGCGGGGGTCCGGACCGGGGATGGTGCCTGGTGAGGAGGTCCATCGGCGAGGCGTGGCGAGGCGTGGCGAGGCGAGGCGCGGGGCCGGAGAGCGGGTTCAGGGCAGCTCGCAGGCCGGGATGACGTGTCTGCGGTCGTAGGCCGTGTCGTCGCTCTCCTCTCCGTCGCTGCCTTCATCGCCGGGCCTCTCCTTCTCATCCTCCTCTGTCTCGCTGTTGCGGTCTTTCTCGCGGTGCGAGCGCGCCAGAATGGGGATCTGCGGCGGCAGGGCACAGGGTGGTGAGTGCTGCCGGACACTGATGCTTACCCAGCAGAAGGAGCGCGCGCCGCCTACGTGTCTCCCCGGCGCACCTGGCTGTCGTGTGTCGGCAGGGCAGAGTACCCCATCTCGGTCCTGCGCAGGAGGCGCGGAGAGTGTCGGTGCAGCGGCTGCGGAGAGTGGGAGCACAGGGACATGGGGGAGTGGGAGCGGGCTGATCGAGGAGAGTGAGGGCGGGACTGTGTGCGGGGCTGCGGGACAAGCGGAGGGAGAGGGTGGTGGTTCATCGGCGGAGGCCTCGGGGAGCGGGGGGGTAGCTCCGGTGGCTTCAGGTGGTCCACCAGGTCCATGTCCGTGAGAACGGGCGGGAGGCTCTGAACGTCATCCGCCAGAGGGACGTCCCCGTCGATCTCCGCCAGTTCCGCCTGGGACAGGAAGGCCACTATTCCAGCACCGAAGGAGTCGCCCACCACGTTGATGGACGTGCGCATCCTGTCTCTGCGGGAGCGAGACACACACACACACAGAGACGTCGAAGGAGTCGCACCTGGACGCCGGTGCCAGCAGCAGTTTTGGACTGTGGCAAAGGCGGTCAAGGGCACTTGGACACACTCACAGGAGCCAGTCCACAGCAACCAGCAGGCTAATGTCCTGTGTGGGAAGTCCTACAGCGGTCAGGATGAGGAGCATGGTCACCAGGCCTGCGCTGGGGATGCTGGCTGCTCCCACGCTGGCCAGGGTGGCGGTCATGCTGCCAGAGAAGGGGGGAGCGGCGGCAGAGTGAGAGCGAACCCAGCGGCACCCAGAGACACCCAGAGACGCACTGTCTCGTTTACAAATAAAAGTCCTGGACTGCCTCAGGAGAGCAGTTTGGAGCGGCTGTTCCCCCCGACCCCGCTCCCTCAAGCCCCGCCCTGCCTAGGACAGCAGGTTACAGGTACGGTGCTACCAGCCCTGCAGTGAAACCCCAAGCTGGGTGGCCTGCTTGGTGCAGCGGACACAGGTGTTAATGCAGAGTGGCGAAAACTGCGCGCTGTGCGCTTGTGCGTGTGCGAGACTTGGTGCAAACCTGCTGTCTCAGCAGTCCATCGCACCCACCTGACAGTGACGATCTGCCCGCCATCCAGCTCAATGTCATTCATCTGGGCGATAAAAATGGCGGCCACAGCCTCGTAGAGCGCCGTTCCATCCATGTTGACGGTGGCGCCGATGGGCAGCACGAACCGCGTGACGCGCTTGTCGATCTTGAGGTTCTCCTCGAGACAGCGGAAGGTAACCGGCAGCGTTCCGGCACTGGGAGGGAACAGAAGTTAAGCACGTGACCCGAGCCGACCCGGATCTCTCGGCGGGACCTCGTTAGTTAACCGTTCGCTGCCGACAGCTGGGTCACTAGCTGGACAACCTGCATGTTATTGGACATTTTCCTCCTGTTCCTGTGAAGAAGCCCTGAAAATGAGCCTCTCGTCACGGTGAACAGCAGGGAGGGACAAAACACTGACAAAAGAGTAAATCACAGTAAAAAGGTCAGACTGCTGGGCAGGACGAAGGGAGACAGACAGACACACACACACACACACACCTGCTGGCTGTGCCCAGTGCGGTGATCCAGGCCTGGAAGATGCCCGAGTAGAAGGCAAAGGGGTTCTTCCTGGTGACGGCGAAGAAGATGATGGGCAGGATGATGCCCCCGTGGATTAAGAGGCCCACCATGACGGTCACCATGTACATGCCCAGCTGCCGGGCCACGGCCTCCAGGTCCCCGATGGCCGCAATCTTGCCACAGATGAGAGAGGCAATACCTATGGGGGAGTACCTGGGGCCAGGAGACGGAGTTAGCGTGTGTGAGCGGGACCGCACGAGGGCCACGGTTCACCTTCGTTCGTGTTTATTGCTAGTTATTCCAGACGATTGCGGTTTGGTGGGAAGGTGTGACCAGGAGGGCATGAGGAGGAACTTGGGCGAGAAGATGCTGACATAGGGTGAGGGGTCCTACTTGCACGCACCCCTGGTGTCCCAAGAGAGGCAGAGGAGATGTGAACCTCCCCAAAGACTCACCACATGATCATGGAGACCATTTTCATGATGATCTCGTTGAGGATGTTGAAGAAGTCTGACATCAGCTTTCCCCTTTCGCCCATCTTGCCCATGCAAATTCCGAAGGTGATGAAGAACCCTATAAGCCCTGGAAAGGCACATGCGGGCGCACACACACACGCACGCACACACACACGCACACAGGCACACTCTGTTATTGCTGATCTCTTTGGTCTTCCATAAACAAGGTCTATCCTGAAGCTCCTTCAACAACATCTCTTTCTCTGTCTCCACAAGTTGCAGCTACCGGAGTCCTTCCCCTACTTGCCAGTCACCTTGTCCACATCTCACAGTTCCCTCCTCGCCCGGCCCAACCGCACTCACCCAACACATTCATGCCCCACTTGAACTCCAGCTTCTTCCTGGAGACGTAGACAGGTTCGGTCTGGTTCTGGATGGGCATGGCCACTTTCTTTATGACGGTCTGGACCTGGTAGCGAAACAGCGGGGAGCCGTGTCAATGGACCGGAGGCGTGGCGCACGGAGGACGCGGCGTCCATGAGCAGATTAGCATGTGAAGCAGGAAACGGGCTCCAGCAACAAAGACTTTTTAATTACAGCGATACTGAAAAACGGGATTTGCAGCGATGCGAAGATTGGAGACGGGATTATGTTTAAAATTATCAGCAGAAGCGGATGAACGGGAACAATATCTCCAGCCAAGCTCATCCTACCACTTTAAACCATGTCTTAATCGCGCTTCTCACCGTCGACAGGAGGCTGCACAGCCAATCAGCGGCTGCCGCTCAGCAACGCAGGACATAGCGGTGGAAGAACGGTGCAAGAACGAGGGACTTGCTCTCTTTTTTGGATTTAGCGGAAGAACGTGAATCATTTTTCAGGGCACCATCTACTTACTGGTAACGTGACAAAAAGTGGGACAACTGATGACACGGTGCGTATCGTCATCGTCCCTCCTGTGCATCAGGGCACAGTGTCCATCCACACCGCCCACCCACCACCACACTCACCTGCTGGAAGCAAGCCTGCACCAGGTTCTCCGGGAACAGGTTCCTGATGAGGTCCAGGAAGGCATCCAGGCTGCTGACCTCCTGGTTTTTGGAAGCCATGCTGACCTGAGTCTTGAGTTTAGGGTTCCCAGGGTGGATTCCCAGCACCAGGATGACCCCCAGCACAGCAGCGATGACTGTGGTGGACATGTAGTAGACCATGGCCCTGGAACCCATCCGGCCACTGGAGCGAGCGTCCAGACCAGCCAGCCCTGGGGAGGAGGGGAAGAGGGGATGGGGTTGCACACACCAGGGCAGTAAAACCTTTGTTAGATTCTGGACAGATTGAGGGGAAAAAAACAAGACAATTGCGCAATTTATATGAACCTCTAGAAAACCACAAAAAAACAGTGTCATGTTCCTTTGTTTTGATTCATGAGTAAAACACACTGAGCACGATGTCACCGTGCCAGCACAAAGCCGCGTTCCTGAAGCCATGTGGGGCTGTGAAGAGTCCCACCTGTGATGAGGCTGGAGATGATGAGGGGCAGGATGAGCATCTTCAGCATCCTCATCAGGATGTCACCAGGAAAGGAGATGAGCATCAGAGTGTTGGCATCCAGATCGGGGACATAACGCAGCATCATCCCAAACACAGACCCCATTACTACACCTGCACAAGAGACAGGAAGAGGACCAGGTGAGCAGACGGAACACACACACACACACACACACACACTGGCACAGTGACACACCCACCCAGCACAGTGAGGACAAGCAGCAGGTTGTGACACATCCAACCACAGTGGCTCGATGAGCTCGACTTGGGCAGCAGCTCCTCCACGCCCTCATACTGCCCCCTGCTGGTCTGGCTGCTGGGCTGCTGGTTGGTCATTGTGTCTGAAGAGAAAGGGGTCAGAGAGGGGAGGAGGCACAAACACCATGAGGGGTCTGGAAGGAGCAGCAGCCACAATGGAGCAGCTCCGGAGCCTTGCTGATCATCACGACTGTGGAACGCTGCACTTGAGGCCTCCGGTTCCCACCAGCACCAGCAGGAGGCCTTAAGCTCCATGTTGCTTTGACAAGGTCTTTCACCTACATCAGATCTCTGTGCTTCCTGCTCTCTTCGCCGGTTTCTACTATTTCTTCTGCATGGAAGAGCAGTGCAGTGGTCTCTGGACACGAGTGCCACACGTCCCCCTGTCCCCAGCTGGCAGTGACCATCAGCAGACAGTGACACCGAGGAGCATCATCGCATGCAAGCTCAGAGAATGGCACCGCCACCTCATACCTGAAATCTCACCATGGCAACAGCATCTGTTTATCTGTAAGGCAAAGCTAGCCTTTCCTGGATTGTGTGTTTTTCAGGAGAACAGCTGAACATGCAATTTCAATCATCCCTGGTGTGTAAGGGTAAGGTGTGTTCAATGTCTACACGCCAGCAGCTCAGGAGGACCAACCCTGATGGAGCCCACACACTAAACTGACAGCAGGCACAAATTAGACAGAGTGACGGTGCCTGTGTGAGAATTCCTGCAAGCACTGTGTGTGTGTGTGTGTGTGTGCGCAACTGTATGTTCAAAGAGGGATTAGAGCCTATGGCTGATTGTTTGGTGTGAGCTTTGCAAAGGGATGAGATATAATCCTATAACTCCCAGCCATGCAGACGGAGGGGTGCTTGGGGGGGGGATGCAGGAGAGGACACCCCATGGCTGTGCTTTGCTGGCCACGCCCCTGTGCCATAGCACTCTGATACATCCTGGAGTCACTGCGTAAGGAAGTTCACTGTGGATGTCCGATACAGTCCAGCGCAAGAGTGTGTGTGTGTGTGTGTTCCTCTCTCTCTTTCTCTCTCACTATAATCTGTGTGTATTAATCTGTTGTTTGAACTCCTTAAGCACAGACTGTCTACCACATCTGCTCTCTTCACCCTTCTGACGTGCTGCTATTTATACAACCCCACACACCCACAACTGCACACGCGCACACACAAACACACACACACACACACACACACACACACACACACACACACACACACACACACTCTTGTTTGCTCACCTGCCTCTCATACAGGTTTGCTTGGCAGACAAGTCAACTCGCCCTGCATGGACATTCCATTTCACACAAGTCATGTAACATATGGCTATCAGCAGTAACACAGCGGTCACAGACAGGTGTCAACATGAGCGCGAACCATGCAGCTCATAGACAGAGACAGGATGACAGTGTCACTACACACAATGGGTCTCAGGTGAGATGATTGCAGATGAAGACAGAGAGGTCAAACTCAAGTGACTGAAGCTCAGAAAGGGAATTACACACAGAGCTCTGCAATATCTAGTAAATGTACCGCATGCATAGAGTACACGACAGTAAACTCTAGGACCGAGTGACCAAACAATAACGTCAGGTAGAAGTACAAGCCACTGAGAGACAGTGGTGATTGGGATGCCATCATCGTGCCATTATCGTGCCACAAGGACTGATCTGAGGACCTCTACAGGAACACATTGCTGGGGAGGCATCGGGAGATGGGATGGGACGTGTTCTCCTACCTGCTGGTCGTCACCGCAGTCAATCTTGCAAGAATGAGGCATGGAGGGGCGGCAATGAGGAGGAGATGCTGGAGAGATGACAAAATCACAGCCTTTGCGTCATCTGAGAAAATTCGCAGATTAAAGCAGCCGGATGCTCAGAGCCCCCCCTATTCATTTACCCTCCCCTCCCATCCTCCTCTCATTTTCTTTCTCTCTCTCTCATAACACATGGGTGGAAAGCAGCAGTATGGTTGGGCCACAGGGGAGCAGATCAGAGCAATGGGCAGTCTGTGGCTTGTTTGTTAGTACTGGGTCTGTCAGGAGTCATTGGGTTTGCATAAAGTCAGTCCCAAGTCTGTAGGGAATCAGTCTGTCAGTGCTTGGTCTGCAGGAAATCATGGGTGAATCAGTGTTGGGTCTGTAGGGAATCATTGGTGAGTCAGTGTTGAGTCTGCAGGGAATTATGGGTGAGTCAGTGCTGGGTCTGTAGGAACCATTAGTGTATCAATGCTGAGTCTGTGGAGATTTATTGTTCAGTCAGTCTTGGTCTGTGGGGAATCATGAAGAGTCAGTGTCAGTATAGACAGTCAGTACAGCATCCACAGAGGGTAAAAGACTGAGGTATGAGGAGTTGTGATGGAATGGGGGATGGTAGAAACAATGGTCCATGCATGTGAGTTTCCAACTCAGTCAGAAGGTATGTGGTTAACACTAGTTTCGTATGGAAGAAGGAAGGAGTAGGGAAAAGGAAAGGGCCGTGTCAGGCCACTAGAACACAAGCAAAAAACACAGTGGAAAATCCCCCAACACACACAACACAATGCAGTCCATCCATCCATTCATCCATCCATCCATCCATGTTCTTGCCTGCTTGTCCTTCTAGGGTAGCGGTGGCAATAGGGAGAGGAGAGCAGCCCAGACGTCCCTGTCCCTCGCAACTTCTTCCAGCTCAACCCAGGAGATCCCCAGCCGCTCCCAGGCCAACTGGGAGATATAATCTCTCCAGCAGGTCCTGGGGCAGCCTCAGGACCTCGTCCCAGTTGGCCATGCCTGGTATACCTCCAAAGGGAGGGACCCAGGGGGCTTTCTTATCAGATGCACAAATCACCTCAACTGGCTCCTCTCAATGTGAAGGAGTAGCGGCTCTACTCTGAGTTCCTCCCAGATGTCCGAACTCCTCACCCTGTCGCGGAGAGTGAGTCCCACCACCCTCCAGAGAAAACTCATTTCAGCTGCTTGTATCCAGGATCTTATTCTTTTGGTCACTACCCAAAGTTCATGACCATGGGTGAGGGTAGGGACGTAGACTAAACGGTAAATAGAGAGCTTTGCCTTATGGCTCAGCTCTCCCTTCACCACTACAGTCCAGTACAGCGACCGCATTACTGCTGCTGCTCCCAGTCTGTGGCCAATCTCATGCTCCCTTCTCCCCTTATTCATGAAGATCCCAAGATGCTTAAACTCTTCCTCCTGGGGCAGATTTTCTCCTCTTTCCTGAAGGAGGAATGCCATCCTTTTCCGTGAGAGAACCATGGACTCAGACTTTGAGGTGCTGATCCTCTCAGCAACCGCTTCACACTCGGCTGCAAACCATCCCAATGCATGCTGGAGGCATCTATGTGACGGTGCCAAAAGGACATCATCATCCACAAAAAGCAGAGTCGTCACCTTCTGGCCCTCACATAGAACGCCCTCCCGACCTCGGCTGCACCTTAATATCCCGTCATGAAAACCACAAACAGGAGTGGAGACAAAGCTCAATCTTGGCGGAGTCCAGGACACACAATGAACGGGCTTGACTTAATGCCGAGTATGCGAAAACAGCTCTCGCTCCGTGTGTACAGAGACCGAATGGCCCGCAGTAGTGGGCCCGGTACCCCATTCTCCCCAAGCACCTCCCACAGAATTTCTCAGGGAACCCGGTCATAGGCTTTCTCAATGTCCACAAAACACATGAAGACTGCATTAGCAAACTTCAATACCCCCTCAATTATCTGTGAGAAAGTAAAAAGCTGGTCCACTGTTCCATGGCCAAGATGAAATCCACATTGTTCCTCTTCAGTCCAAGATTCAGCTATCGGCTGGAGCCTCCTTCCCAGCACCCTGGCATAGACTTTCCCAGGGAGGCTGAGAAGTATGATACCCCGATAGTTGGTACACACTCACCGGTCCCCCTTTCTTAAAGATAGGGACCATCATCCCAGTTTGCCAATCCAAAGACACTATCCCCGAGGTCCAAGCAACATTGCAGAGGCGTGTCAGCCATGATAGCCCCACAACATCCATAGCCTTAAGCAGTTCCAGGCAAATTTCTTCCACTCCCGGTGCTTTGCCACTGTGGAGCTTTCCAACTACCTCAGTGACTTTCACCAGGGAAATGGACTCTGATACCCCAGAAGCCTCTGGCCCTGACTCCTGTAAGGGAGGCATATCTCTCAGGTTTAGGAGCTCCTCAAAGTGCTCCTTCTACCACCCAATGATGTCCTGATGTGAGGTCAGAGTTTCTCTACCTTTGCTGAGAACAGTTTGGGCGAATCTCCTCCAACCCTTCCTGAGTTGCCGGATGGTTCTCCAGAACCTCTTTGAGGCCGACCAAAAGTAATTTTCCATGGCCTCCCAAAACTTCTCCTATGCTCTGAATTTTGCTTCTGCAAACGCTTCTGCTGCCACCTTTTTTTCCCTGCCACTAGCTATCTTCTGAGTCAGGAGTCCCAAGAGCCAACCAGGCCCTGAAGGCTTCCTTCTTCAGCTTGACGGCTTCTCTCACCACCGGTGTCCACCAGCGGGTTCTTGGGTTGCCACCGTGAATGGCACCAATAAGCTTTTTGCCACAGCTGCGCCTGGTTGCTTCCACAATGGAAGTTTTGAATATGGTCCATTCGGACTCCACCTCCTCCTATCCCCTACCTCCTCCAGGACGTGGGAGAAGTTCTCACGGAGGTGGGAGTTCAAGTCATTCCGGACCGGGTGCTCCAATAGTTGTTCCCAGCATACCCTCACTATGCACTTGGGTCTGCTGGGTCTGTCTGTCAGTTTTCCTCGCCATCTGATCCAGCTCACCACCAGATGGTAATCAGTTGACAGCTCAGCACCTCTCTTCACCCGAGTGTCCAGAACACGTGGCCTCAAGTCAGATGAAACGACTACAAAGTCAATTATTGACCTTTGGCCCAAGGAGCTCTGGTACCAAGTACCCTTATGAGCATTCTTGTGTTCGAACATGGTGTTTGTTATGGACAAACCATGGCTAGCACAGAAGTCCAATAACATTTTACCATTCGGGTTTAGATTGGGCAGGCCATTTTTCCCAATCCCCCCCAGCCAGATTTCCCAGCCATTGCCAACGTGAGCATTGAAGTCCCCCAGCAAGACAATGAGTCTGTAGGTGGGGCCCTGTCCAGAACCCCTCCCACCTTCTCCAAGAAGGCCGAATACTCTTAACTGCTGTTTGGTGCATAAGCACACACAACAGTCAAAGTTTTCCTCTCTGCGACCTTAAGTCGTACTGAGGTAACCCGCTCGTCCACCAAGATAAACTCCAACTCTATGGTAGCCAGCCAGAGACTTGTGAGTATCCCCATACCCGCCCGGCACCTCTCGCCCTGTGCAACTCCTCAGTAGGAGAGAGCCCACCCCCTATCAAGGAGTTTGGTTCCAGAGCCAACACTGTGAGTGGAGGTGAGCCCAACTGTATCTAGGTGGTATCTCTCAACCTCCTGCACCAGTTCTGGCTCCTTCCCCCCAGCGAGATAACATTCCATATGCCAAGAGCCAGTTTCTGCATGAGGGGGGCCCTGACGCTGGGTGCCATTCCGCCCCTTCCTGCTGCCTGAAAGGCATTGCACTTGAACACCATGTTAGACCTTGAGGGTGGTGGGCCCAAATGGCCCCCCGACGTTGCCTTTTCGGTCTGAGCCCGGCCGAGTTACACGGGGTGCTCGGCCACTAGGGGCTTCTCCTAGAAACACTACCCCCAGGGGTAGGTCCTGGTGACCTTATTCTGGGCAGAATACACATTGTTTTGTTTACTTTTTTCATGGGAGTTTTTGAATTTTGTTAGTCTGGATCATCACTCCAGACCTGATCACCTGGGGAGACCCTACCAAGAGCATACTGCTCCTGACAATATAGCTCTAGAGAGCCCTAGATCATGCAAGCCCCTTCTGTCACAACAAGGCCCTGATCCAGTAACGGATCACAAAACAATCTGTTCTTTAAAAGAGTCCCAGTTAGGGCTAAACTAGCTCACCTGGAGAGGGCCTTTTTAAGGGGAAACAAGCACCAGGTGTGGTCAGTCTGTGATGGGGGTGTGGCCTCATCACTGCCACATGCAATAACAATGACTGAAATGGGTAAAATTAAAAACACCTATTTTTCACAAACCTCAGCTGTATGTGGATTGTTCCATTCCATTGCCAACAACTGCTTGTCCCGAGCAAGGTCGCAGCGAGCCGGAGCCTTACCTGACAACGCAGGGCACAAGGCCGAAGAGGGAGGGGACACACCCGGGACAGAATGCCAGTCCATCACAAAGCACCCCAAGCAGGGCTCGAACCCCAGACCCATCACACAGCAGGCACCAGCCGCCACCGCTGCCGCACCCCTCAGATTGTAAACTTATTATTTTTCTCCATTTAAAACAATGGGAAATAGGCCTTCTGTAGCCAAAAGTTCAAAATCTGCCAAAATTTTCTGGAACGGATTTATTTCATAGATCGAGGTATGCCTGTAGTAAAGTAATACAATGTTTTTGGGAAATATTTGTTTCTGTGAATATATGTAACTCAAATTTTGATAACATGAGGTACCAGTGTATTTGATAAATGTGTAAATGTTGATGTTTAATAATTCTATGTTTAGAACTGTAGAATAGTGGAAAAACCTTCAAGCAGGTACTCATGCGATGATCATTGGTTCATATGGTGAGCTGTGAGAAACTAACTGTATTTAAGAATCACACATCTGCATCTAAGTGTCTCTTCCTGCTCATGTAATGAACACTGTATTTTCTCTGAGATGTACGTCGCTTTGGACAAAAGTGTCTGATAAATGAATACACGTACACGTAAAGCTATTTCGTATGACATTCCATTTAAGCAGTTCACCTTCGAGCTACACTGAAGATAAAAATAATGACAAATTAGAAACTCTTCACAGACTACGACTGAGTGCAAGTTGACTGATGAATTCCATAAATGCGCAACATTTCTCATAGTCCTCTTCGACACGTGGAACAGTGCTGCGCTTCCGTTCTCAGTGCTTACTCATGGCAGCAGGTGGAAATGCAGGTCTTTTTTGAAACAGAATGGTGAAGAAAATGCAGTTAGAAATCATAAAGTGGACATTTTACACATTCTATCATTTGTATTACGAGAAGCCAGCATGTGTGTTTGACAGATGGATGTATTCAAGATGTGTGAGTGACACACAGAGCAGCATGAAGCAGCAACACACTGCTTTATTTTCATTTTTATGGCCGTCTCTGTTATTGTCATCACCATGTATGAACTTGTAGGCACTGTTTCCAGGGGGTCTTTATTACTGTAATTCCATAATTAGTAATATTGTCATTAATCATACACACATTTTGTTTTGAAAATGTACAAGTACAAGTAGCATGTTTTCACTGTCCGTCTTTTAAAAGAATCTGTTTTTCATCTAGATAAAATTAAATTACAATCAGCTGGAATACAGTTATCCAGTACATACAGAACCTCTAATAGCAGTTGTCATAAAAATTAAATAAAAAAATGAAATACACATTTCTCACTTGAGCGGTCATCCTCGTTTCACAAACTCTTCTGTCCAAATTCATGCGATGCTCTTTCTCTCCGTCTCTCTCTGTGTCTGTCTGTCCCCCAGTCTGTCTGGCTCTCAGTCTCTGTCTCTGTGTCCCCCTGTGTTCAGTACGGACACTGAGCTCCACTGAGCTCCACTGAGCTCCCATTCAGCCCCCCCACCGCTTCACCTCCCTGCTCTCTCTTCCATTACATCTGTCCATCTCTATGTCAGACACAGTCAGTGAGGGACAGACAGAGAGACAGTGAGACAATGTGCCACTGTTGCTCACACTTCGTACCTTCGTCCTTTACTGGTCTCTATACTGACTGCTCCAGTTCCCATCTCTCTTATTGCAGAAAACCCTCAATGGCCTCATCATCACTCATCCTAGGTCTCTGTCATCATCCTCATCCTCCTCATCATCATCATTTCTTCCACAGGTAGCTCTCTCTCTCTATATATATATATCTCTATCTCCCTTTCTCTCTCTCTCCTCCGTGGCTGTCTTCAGATGAGCGGAACCTGAGCAGCACATCACCAGGGGCACCTGTGGGGGAGATGGAGGTGCAGAGCTCAGAGGAGATGGTGATGGAATTTCCCCAACAACACAGCAGTAAATGCTCATGGTCACAACAGGGTCACGGTCATGATGAAGCAGGCTGCAGGAAAGGCCACCTCCAGGCCTCACGGTCCTGACTGACTCACCCCACGGCAGCTCCTCAGCACGAGTACGTTCTGACGGAACCCGACTCCGCGCGAGGGGCGGGGCTCGCTGGAAGAGAGGGGAGCCACTTCAGGACAAGGTAACGTAACGGGAGGAAGATGAGGGAAGCGATGGAAAGGCAAATGACATCATCACAAAGCAATGGATGGGTGGAGGCGAACGTTAACCAACGTGGGGGTGGAGCCAGAGGAGGGGCATCTCTCACCCTCGCTCTGAACCTTCCTCAGGGTCACGGAGGGTGTGGAGATGGCCGAGGCACGGAAGTTCGGGGGCAGCGTTTCGGAGGAGTCAGAGTTGACGCCCCTCAGGTCCTTCTCTCGGAACATCTTCCTCCAGGAGGGCGAACGAGTGAAGGTCTTCGTCCCATCCTGTCGGATGGAGGCGGAGCTTCAGCTGTCTTTCAGTGCAACTCAGGAAATGTGGCAACGCGTCTCCAAAAGATGGGCATCTCATACCGTCATCCTTGAGCTACGCGGTCACACAGCACCGCACAATGACCTGCTTCGTACCGCACAGCGAGAAGCTTACCTCGTCCGGCTTCCTCTCAGTTCCCATGGCGATGAGGGCACTGTACTCCTTCTCCAAGAGCTGCCGCGCCTGAGGGGCCAAGGTGGACATTCACATTGGGGGTGGAGAAGACACAGAAGCGTAGAACCAGTGCAAAACAAGCAAGGAGGTGCAGCGGGGCCAGAAGGGCAGGGCGTCGGGAAGGGAGGGGCCGTGGGCGCGGCAGGGCGGGGAGGCGGAGTTGGGGTGGGGCCGTACCTGCGTGTTCTGGTTGGGGATCTGTAGAAGCAGGGCCAGGTCGGTGTAGTCGAACGTGTCGTCGAGCGCCAGCAGGGCCCCATGGACGCCGCTCTCCGTCAGGTTGTCCGCGTACTCCTTGAGCCCCACGGACTGCAGCCAGCACATGACGCGCTCGTTGGACCACACCATGACGTCTGCAGGACGGAACACTGGGCTCAGGGATGAGGGGGCGACCGCACCGAGACCTCAGGCTCTGAGCACCTCCGAGGAGCGCGAGGACGCACCTTTGTTCTGCTGCTGGCTCTCCTCCCTCCTCTTCTCCAGCTCCTTGCGGTCGTAGTTGAGGCGCTTGAGACACAAGATGCCGTAATGCAGGCTGACCCTGGGGATGAGAGACGGGTTAGACTCAGAGCCTGCAGGGAGGAGGAGGACAGTGGCGGGGGCCCACCTGTGAAAACTGTCCACCATCTTGAGCTGGCCACGCAGCTCCTTCTTGGTGAGATGGTCCAGCATGCGAGCGTCTACCAGGGACTCCATGAAGTAGCTGCGGTACTGGGGGAGGCCCAGGCTGGGCAGCCACTCGTTGCCCACCCACTCGTGGTTCATGTCTCCATAGGCCAGGATCTGCACAGGGCAGGGGTCCGAGGTCAAGGAAAGGGTGGGCACGGAGCGAGAGAGAGAGAGAAAGAGAGAGAGAGAGAGAGAGAGAGAGTGCACTATGTGTCGGCCGACACCGCGCCCCCTAGCGTGAGAGGCCAGGAGAAGAAGGTACGACTTGCCACTAACCTGGTCCCAGCTGATCTCCTTCAGCTCCTTGGGGGCGGCAGCAGCGGCGGCAGCGGGAAGGTGAGTGGAGGAGAAGAGGAGGGGAGGAGCAGAGGAAGGAGAGGCAAAGGGAGGAATTGTTTGTCAGGAAGCACAGGATTAGTGGGAGAAAATGCACAGAAGCACAGGAAGAGAATGGAGGCTCAACGCTACGGCCTGGCCGGACAGACAGGAGCTCAGAGACAGATGGGGAGGGGAGGTACAGGGGTTTGTTAATATACATCGGTGGTCTCGAATTCCGGACGTTTCCTTCCGCAGGGCAGCCTGGCTCACGGCCCAAAGGAGGAGAGGACATCCGGCTGCAGAGAGACTCACGGGTTTGGTGGCCGCAGTCAGCGACTCCATCTCTGCGTGGGTCATCCACACATTGCTGGTTGACTGTGGTCACGGAACAGGAGGCAGCACAGCCAGCCAATCACAACGCAGCCATTCGTCCGAGAGAAAGAGGCAGAGAAAAAAAAAGGCAAGCGTATGCCGTACATGACATATGACGCGCTATCTCCGAGAGCGGAGCGCTGTGACAGCGGGCGGCACAGGCGTACAGCTGTGACCCGATGCAGCCTGTGCCACAGTCCACCGTGCCCAGAAGTTCAGGCAGAAGCGGAGCACCGAGGTCCAGGACCCGGGCTGCGTAGGGGCCATACGTACAGAGCGTGTGCTCGCGGGGGCCGACGGGCTCGTCAGGGACACCATCTCCTGGATTGCCAGGCGCAGCTTGAGCCTGTGGAGGGGGTTGCTGATGCCGATCTCGCGCTGGATCTCTGTGTCTGACAGGTTGGCCATGATGGCGCCGCTCTTCACGTTCGCCTGGCAGGCGGCCACGTACCACGCGGGCATGCCCACCCACAGCTGGGCAGCGAAGGGATGGGGGACAACAGCCACACAGGTGTGCGCGTGAGAGGTCTGCGCTAACACAGCTCACGCGGCGTGTGTCAGAGGTCTGTACCAAGATGGTTCACGCGTGTGAAAGGCCTGCACCTCCAGCCAGGACACCACAGTGGGCCCGTCCCATGATGCAAAGGGCAGTCCCTGGCGACACGCCTCCTCCAGCAGTTCATGCCTGAAGGGGTGAAGCAAAGGGTTGTTCGCACGCTAGAACGTCCACCTCTTCACGGTGTTTACCCGTTACCCCGTCTGTCTGCCCGGTGGGGTGCGGTGTTCACACTCACTTCTTCTTGCTACGGCGGTCCTTGTCCACGGGCCCGGCGAGCTTCGCCAGCCCCAGGGGGTCCGCCGACGCGTGTTCCTCTGAAGGTGTGGAGGCTGCAGGGCACAGGGGCACAGGGGCACAGGGGCGCAGGGCCACAGGGGAGGATCAGTCAGCACCTGCGATCATGAAGTATGCGCTGCAGTGGGCGGGGCCACAGCGAATGCAGGGTAAAAGGAGAGCGCTGACCCAGTGACACCGACTCGCGGCCCGGCTGCCCGAGGCGCCCTTTCTCTTTCTTCCCGAAGAGACGGCCGATGGAAGATTTGATGCTCTTCTTCTTGCTGGATTTGTGGAGGGAGTCCTGACTGGCGTTCGCGGGACCGCCGTCGGCCGAAAGACTGCGCAGGGGGTCGAGAGGGAGGGGCTCTGTGTTAAATGGTTGGCTCTTTTTATTATTCTTAATATTATTATTATTATTATTATTACTGTTACTCTTGTTGTTGGCGCTGTTGTTATTTTACATCAGCAAACCTGCGGAATTCGCGGCTGTCATCAAGCAGCGCCCCGGGGTGTGTGTGTGTCATTCGGTCGAGTCGCAGTGCGCGGGGGGTCAGGGGAGGAGTGCTGTCCAGCAAGGCCAAGGCCCTCTCATCCTCCTTATTGTTCTGGGGTGACAAGTGTGCGGTTGGTTAATTTGGGATCACCGGGCTCTTGCACACGCACTCACGCGCACACACGCGCACTCACGCTCCAACACACACCTGTCGGTCACTCTCGCGGGCAGGGGAGCGGGGCAGCCGGGGGGTCGAGTGGCCGGAACTGGGGGGGGAGGGGGAGGCCAGGGTGGAGGATGTGAGCGAGGGGGTGATGAAGCCCCTCCCTGTACCGTCCCTCGCCCCGCCCAGCGAGGTGGGAGGGAGCGGGGGAGCGTCCAGCGCCACGCTGCTGACCCGACTCTCGATCTCCTCGGCCCGCAGCTCCGTGCTCTCCTTCTCCTCCTGGATCAGCCTGCAGCGGGAGACGCGCAGGTCGCTATGGCGACTCCGGGCATGTTTACCGAAGGTAAAAGCCCAGCCCCTCGCCTTCAGCTCCAACACATTTACATTTGCATGCATTCATTTATCACACTCGAACATCCCACAGAAGATACAACGTGTTCATTACATCCGGAGAAAGAGACATAGCTGCAGATGTGTGATTCTAAAGTACAGTTAGTGTGTTTCTTTCACCACATGCACCGGTGCAGCCGTATAAAACTTCACAGGAATATCAACGATTCCTACCCACCTTCCTAGTTGTTTTTTTATTTCTGAGATACATATAAACATTTACGTTACGTGCAGGAGTAGCTGCGTAAAGCATCGATCCGGGCATGATCTCGATGGAATAAGAAACTGCAGCAGAACGTGGGCGGATCCCCGTAGCCCCACCCCCGCGGCCCCACCCCCGTGGCCCCGCTCCTTCCACCCACTTGATCTCCTTGTTGATGGCCTCCAGCTGTTCCTGCAGCATGATGGCGAGCGTCTGCACGTCTGTCTGCCCGCTGGGCGAGAGCAGTTCGGGGCCCATCAGCGCCTCGCGCTCCTCCTCCTCGTCGGAGCAGCCGCCCTCCGCGCCGCCCTCGAATCCGGGCCCCAGCAGGCTGCTGCCGTCCCACTCTGTGTACTGCGGCCACAGAGCTCGTGAGCGGCGCTGCCGGCAGCCGCAGCCACTCTCTCGAACCTTCGCGAACATTTCCCATGAGCCTCCCAGCCTGTGGCTTGTGCCTCACCTTGTTGGCGTCCTCCCGGGGGGCCCCCCATCGCGAGCGCGCCGGTCGCCGGACCGCACCTCCCGAGGCAGCGTTGCCGTAGGGATCCACGTGAGAGGAGGAGCCAGCTGGGAGGGACCCGCCCCCACCCCCGGCCCCGGCCCCGGCCCCGGTCCCGGTCCCGGCCCCAGCCCCTCCCCCCTGGGAATACCTGAGCTCCAGGGCACTTCCTGGAAGAGACCTAAGCAGAGGAGAGCTTGGCTCAGTCTCCCTGCCCTGTCGCAGTCAGTCAGAGGCTGGGCGGGCTGCGGGTGCGGCTTACCTCGAGTAAGAGGAGCCAGGCCTCCCTCTCAGCTGATCGAGCTCCAGCTGGAGTCTCTCGATCTCGGCTATGAGCTGGTCCTGCGAGAGGCCAAGCAGGGCGTCCAGGGATGTCAGTGACACACACGCTCACATACGGACACACGCACTGAGCTCCAGACCTACTTTGTTCGTCAGAAGGTCATCTTGTATCTTCTTCATGTTTGCCAGCTCCTCTGAAAGTGTGTTCTGGAGGAGAGAGTGACATGTGTTGTGTTGGCAGGTCCCTCATTGACCCCCACACACACATACTGACTGTGCGTGCACACACACACACACACACACACACCTTCTCCTCCAGTGCCGCCATCCTCTCCTTGAGGTGCAGCTGCAGGCGCTCGTTGGACTCGGAGAGCAGCTTGTCCACGGTATCGGAAAGGCGCTTGTTGTGCTCGTCATTCATGCGCTCTCGCTGCCGGGCCTGGGCGAGGGGGAGCGAGAGAGAGAGAGAGAGAGAGAGAGAGACAGAGCTTAGTGACGTGGAGCTGTAGCGAAGTAGACGGGGGGCTGAACTGCATAGAGAGACAGAGAAAGCATCACCCTTTGGAGCTCCTGGTTCTTCTCTTCCAGCTGAGTCTCCAACTGCCGCAAGCGCTCCTCAAAGTTGCCATGGCGTTCTTCTGCCTGGACAGGGCGAGAGGGCGAGAGAGAGAGAGAGAGAGAGAGGTAACATAGCATAGACTGTATGAAAAAGATCTTTTGAAACTCATACTGCTCTCCATTAAACACACATATTCAAACACACACACACCTTGTTGAGCGCAGCCACACGCTGCGCGAGCTGAGCCTCGATCTCCGGCAGCGTCTCGGCCCTCTGTAGAGTCTGTTGCAGCTTCTGCTTGGCGTCATCCAGTCGCTCCTGCAGTTGTCTGTTCTTCTCCTCACTCTGAGCAGGAGACACGCCCCCCCATCAGCAGCATCACGTTTAGGGAGTTTGGCCACGCCCCCCCATCAGCAGCATGATGTTAAGGGCTTTTGGCCACGCCCCCCCATCCGGACACAGGGACCCACCTGTCTGTGAAGAGACTCTTTACTCGCCAGCTCATTTTCCAGCTTGTCCTTGATGTCATGGAGAGACGTGGCTTCCCTCTGTGCACTGAGGTACCTGTGGGTCACAAAGACAAACACACACTGTTCCGTGAGGTACGCACTACAGTGAAGGTGATGAGTGTGTGATTCACAGAGATGATAGGCACTACCTGCGCTCCAGTGTCGTGATTCTTTCCTCCATGTCCTCCCTCTGGCACAGGGCCTGCAACACACACACACACACACACACACACATTATATTGACCTTCACACAAAGACAGAGAGTGGTCACGCAGGGTGACCTCTGTACCTGGAGGCTCCACCGTCCCGTTGGTTCCACGAGTGCTGTGCTGCTCATTGCGGTTAGCGTCCTGCCAGGGGTGTGGGTGCGTGCGTCTGCGTGTGTCTGTGTGTGAGACGGCGTCTGGCCACGCTCACCTCCTTCACATCCCTCTGCAGCTTCTGGTTGGTCTCCTCTGACTTGGACAGCTCCCTGCGTGCTGCCGACAGCTGCTCCTCAATGTCTCCCACCTGAGGGAGGTGGAGCCATGACACAGAGGCCCAGAGGCCAGCGGTCACACTCTGAGCCACGCTGCCGCCAGCCACCAGCAGAGGGTCGCACCCGCATCGCAGCATCAGCGCTAATGGAGAGCGGTTTGTCTTGCAAAGGCGCTACAGAGTAACGCGCGTGTGCGGCACCCAGCCCGCCTGCCTCCGCCCGTGTCCGTGCTAATGAACCGTAACATCCATCTGCTCGCCCCTCCCCCACCCACCTGTCGGCACATGAGCGCCAGGCGCTCCCTCAGCTGGCACAGCTCGGCTCTCTGGCGCTCGATCTCGCCGTCCCGCTGCCGCTCCAGCTCCCCGTCATCGGCCAGCGAAAGCGGTCCGTTGGGAAGGCGCTGCGTCCCACAGGGGATGACAGCGAGCAGCGCCGCGAGGACCGCGGGTGGGGTGAGTGGGTGGGGACAGCATCAGGCACGCAGCATCTTAGACACACACACACACACACACACACACAGAGACACACACGCTCACCTCTTTCCCACCGTCCAGCCCCTGTTGTCTTCTTTTTATTTGGTCTCTCAATGAGAGCGCCTGCCCAGAGACGGGAAAGAAGGTAAACATCATGGAATCTCCACGAGTGACGCACGCACGGAGAAGAGGCACATGGCACCATACCTCGCGTGAAGAAGATTCTAGCTCCTCCTCTAGAACCGCCACCCGCTCCAGAGCAACACGGAGTCGCTCTCGTACCTGAGGGCACAGTTTGGTGTGGGACGGGGGAAGGTCAGAGAACAAGGAGTTGGGGCAAAGGGACAGGAGGGCCATCACGTAACGTGCCTTTCTACACCTTCGCTGGACTCATCACAATCATTCATTGCTGCATCAGTACGCGAAAGAAATCCTCCAACATTAAACTCTACCAATCGATACGGGGGGCAGGAGACAGACGGGGCGCGCTCACCTTCTCGTCCAGGGCCTTGTGGTGCTCAAAGAGCGACTTGAGGGCTTTGAGCACCTCCACCTCGCTGGAGACGCCCGCCGGCGACTGAGCCTGCCTCTTCACCACGGTCATGCGCAGGCTGCGCTCGTGTCGCGACACCAGGCACTCCAGGTGCTCCAACAGCAGCTGCACGAGCACAGTCAGGGAGAGGCACCCGAGTGGTCGCCACCTGCGTCGCTGCCCCGACCGCAGGGTGCACAGGCCTACTGCACGTGCTCACACGGGTGAGGAGCCCAGCGGTCAGGTCGCGCTCCCGCTGACCTTTGACCCGTCTTACCCGTGTGTTATTCCTCTCGGCCTTCAGCTCGGCGATCTCCTCCTCACGCTCCAGGAGCTGCTCCCTGCACAGGTTCAGCTCCTTTGTGAGCACCGCAAACTCCTGAGAGGCCACAAGGGGCGACAGGTCGGCATTGGACGCAAGGAAAGAGCAGCACTTCGGAAGAGCGGGGTTAGGGTACGCACATATACAGAAATGCACACACGCATACGCGGACGTGCGTCCGGGTGCGGTGTACCTGGGGCAAAGCGATGGACAGCTGCCTCTGCAGGGACTCCTTCTCGTGGCCGAGCTCCCGCAGCCGCAGCTGCGCCGTTCCCAGGCACTCCTGGGTCTCCCGCAGGCTCTCCAGCAGCCGCTCTCGCTCCGTCAGCATGTTCACCATGAGAGACTCCAGGTTGCCTGTGCTGCCCCCTTCGTCACCCCGGGAGTCCCGTGCCCCGTAGCCACCCCCGGCCACGCCCGTTCCGCTCCCCCCGCCACCCCCGGCTGGGGAAGACGGTCCGCCCCCCCTGCCATCCTCTGAGATGGTGGGCATCACCTCACACATCATCTTGGGGGCCAGCAATCCACGACCGGTGTGGAGAACTTGGCGGGTGTCAGCGGACAGCTAGCCTGAACGCCGTCGGCTGCTCCGCTGCTCGTCCTGCCGACGCCCCGCCGCGTGGAGCTCAGCTTCAGAGAAGAGAGCGATAAGTCCTCAACTTTAGTGAGCTCCGCTGGTCCGAAAGCCCATCGGCCTTCTACGTGCCCATTTACGTGGCTCTTGACTTGGTGCTGTGATGAAGGCCCACCCTACCTGTGAGCTCGTTCTACCTGCGCATGCCCAGTTCACCACGAAAGACATCCAGACGCATGCCTACTACATGCCTGAGGGTTTCTCCTTCCTCCGTCTCTAAATGTCCAGGCAAACATTCATGTCGGTCCTGCGTCGCCTCGCTGTGTGTCTTCTACTGTGTGGCCATCAAGAGGTGCTTTCAAAGCACAACTATACCCATGACTGTCCAGTGGGTGTTGCTGTGACTGGGGGTCCTGTATGCAGGTTACACCGTGGCAAGCCGGGTACAGGGTCAAAGGGTAAGAAGGTGTGTCAAAAGGTCTGACAGGGCAGGGCGGGTGAAGAACTGAAAAAACAGAGAAAGGAAAGGACAAGAGAATTTAATGGCATCTACACAGACTGGATACAGCTGACTGGAAAGACCACAAACACAATGGCAGAAGAAAAAAGTGCAGCTGGGGACACCCATGTTGTTACAGGAAATAATGAAGCGCAGCGCCCCGCAAAAATATTAAGACCCTTGACCACTCGCTGTCTCACTCAGTATTGCAATGCCCACACATATTTCACTGCAATAACAGCTTTACACCCAGGACTGACTTTGGCCAATTCTTCCAGGTGATTTACTACAAGGTATTCTGGTTGGCTGAAAGATGCTTCTGGACCTCTCCCAGTGGGACTGAGATGAGGACTTTGAGTGGGCCATCACAAGACATTCACCTTTCAGTCCTTGACAACTCTGGTGTTGCATTGGCCTTAGGGATCACTGTCCTGCTGAAAGGTGAATTTTCTGCCAGGTTTCAGTTTTTAAACAGACAGATGCAGTTTTTTGTAGCATTTACCATTGTTTTGTTCCATTCCCCTTTCGTTCTACTTTAACAAGATGCTGAATCCCTGCTGATTAGAAGCAACCCCACAACATGATGCTGCCACCTCCACACTTCACCGTACGGATGGGGATTCTTGAAGCATGAACAGTGGTAGGTTTGCATGTGGGAGGGTGACACAAAACATACATTATGGAAAAAGAACCATCTTAAGCTTGCTGCTGTGAGTAAAGTTTTGTGGTAAGAAGAGATCAAGACAAAGCATCATAACCAAAATTCAAACTATCAAACTGGTATTGTTTTCATGTTTTTCCCCCATGAGAAAGACGACGGAATGTGGAATCTTAAGTAATTTCCCTTTCACTGTAATCAGCCTAATTAAGCGTAAAGGTAATTAAGATCAGCTGTTCAAGCACAGTCACGTCCGGTTTCAGCCAGCACTGTCCAATAAAGTTTTCATCGACTAAAACCTTTACCAGGACAAGACAAGTTCGCAAAACAGAGTCACAGAGCCACATCATCCCAGGCTCTAGGAGCTCTGGAGAAGAGTTACTAAACCCATTGAGTCTGGATAGGGTTACACAGTCATTTTGAAGGCCCTGACCCTCCATCAAACCACTGTCAGAGTCACACTCATCAAATAGAGAAAGTTTGGAACAGTGGTGACTCTACTGCAGAAATTGCCAAAGTCTCTCCACAAACAAGGCATAAAATCACCAATGAACTCAAAAAGAGCCCCAGAACAACATCTGAGGAATTACAGGCCTCTCTTGCTTCACTTCAAGACGGTCTTCATGACTCCACAATAAGATACTGTGCGAAAATGGATACATGCAAAAGTGGCAAGGCAGAGACCATTGCTCACTTAAAAGAGGATGAAAGGTCATGCACAGTTCACCAAAGTACTGTATGTCTAGATGACTCTCAAGACTTCTGGAAGAGGCTTCTCTGGACTGATGGCTTCAAGTCAAACTTTTCAGCTGATATGGGTTCTGACATATGCGAAAAACCAAACACAGCATTACAAAGTAAGAACCTTCAAGCAACAGTCCAGCATGGCGGTGGCAGTGACATGGTCCGGAGATATTCTGCTGCCAGACAACCAGGACACCTTGATATCATCAAAGGTATACCATGAATTCCTCTTTTTATCGGTAATATTAAAGGAGAATATACAGGCCATCAGTCTGTGAGTTGAAACTGAAGCACAGTGGAGCTGTGCAGCAATACGGTGGTAACACTTAACTTAACACTGTCCAATCCTCAAGAAACGCCATCCCTAAAGTGAAATATGGTGGTGGCAGCACCATGCTGTTAGGTTGCTTTCATCATCAGGGAAAGCAGTACAGGAGCAGCTCAAGAACAAAAGAGTGAACGCTCTGCGATTGGTTAATCAAATTCATGATCTCAATTCTACCAGGAATCAGAGCCACTATTTGGAAATTGGAGACAAATCATATCATCCAACAAGCCTGAACACCCTGGAGCAAATCTTCCTAGAATAATCAACTCAAATAATTTTGGAACAGTGTGCAAAGCTGGTAAATACCCCAAAATATTTAAAGCTGCTGTTGCAGCAAAAGCTAGCTTTACTTAGTATTAATATATAGGGATTGAATACTTATGAAGTAGCATATTTCATATTTTTTATTTTTCTGAAACTATCTCCCAACTGTAGTGTTTTGGGGGTTCCAAGACCCTTCATATATAAGCTCTGACACAGATATTTCTTTAGCACCGCTTCATTGTGTGGGCACTGCCATGTTAGTTTTTTTTTTACTCTACGCCAAAACGAGGCAAAACAAAAGAAGCACTTCTCACCACACTGACGTGAAAACAATGTCACCCTAAAACAATACATTCTGAATTTCAGGATTCTGAAATGAAATACCACAGAGAATAAAATTTCAATGTACTGTTTAACAAGTGGGTCTGGGGTTCGAGTCCCACTTGGGGTGCCTTGCGACGGACTGGCGTCCCGTCCTGGGTGTGTCCCCTCCCCCTCTGGCCCTATGCCCTGTGTTGCCGGGTAGGCTCCGGTTCCCCGTGACCCCGTGACTGTTTAACATTCAAAAATGGGGGCGCGGTGGCGCAGCGGGTTTGACCGGGTCCTGCTCTCTGGTGGGTCTGGGGTTTGAGTCCTGCTTGGGGTGCACTGCAATGGACTGGTATCCCGTCCTGGGTGTGTCCCCTCCCCCTCCAGCTTTGCGCCCTGTGTTGCCACATTAGACTCCGGTTCCCCGTGACCCTGCTTGGGACAAGTGGTTTGAGACAGTGTGTGTGTGTGTGTGTTTAACGTTCAGCAAAATCAGAGCATTAGTCAAGGGTGTGAATACTTTTGCAAAGCACCAAATAACTCTGTGGAAACACATGGAAAATGCCAATATGGGAAAACAAGGCAGATCTGTTTACAAAGAGAATCAGTAAATATTATCCACGTCATAACTAAATGCTACAGGTGTTGAAGCTGAAAATCACCGCACAGGGATGGGTTTTAGTTGGACTTGACTGAGTTGTGTGGGGAGACATAAGTAGAAATATGATGAGTACAGTGACAGATTCATACTGACGCCAGACAATATAAGGACTGACACTTGCTGTGGCACAGTGTGACAAGGTCATTGCCTTTTGAAAAGTGGGAAAAGTACCCAGGCAGGGGGGCAAGAATGGACATGGAGGGAGACAAGAGGAGCAGAGCGAAAAGGACAAGGAATAGACAAGGAAGTTGGGAGAAGACAGGGGAAAGAAAGGAAGAAGAGAGGGAAGAGAGCAGGGAGGGGATGCTGAGGGGGCTACACCGCACACACCGCCAAAAGTGTGCAGAGGGTGAGTAGAGGCTCACTGCAGGAAGGAGGACCGTGGAGTCTATCGAAGAGAAAAGCAAAACCATAATTACTAATAGTGTAAATATCCACTGGTAAGCATCCCACCCAGTGCGGTCTTAAACACAGTGTAACACCTCTTAGATACACTCAGTCTCCTCTTATACACATTGCAACGCCTCTTAGATACACTGTATCTCCTCTCATTTTCACTGTAACACCTCTTAGAAGCACTGTATCTTGAGTTATACACACTGACACCTCCTAGATTCACTGTATCTCATCTTATACACACCGTAGGTACCACTATGTTTCCTCTTATACATACTGTACTCCTCTTACACACAGTGACACTGACACCTCTTAGATACACCGTATCTCCTATTACACACACTGAAATCTCTTACACTGTATCTACACACTGACACCTCTCAATACTTTGTTTCCTCTTTGGTTCATCGCATCGCGGAACTGAATGGGTTAAAAGAGCGTCCATTCCACTTCACACGGCGGTATACGGGGCATTTTACCATCATCATCATCATCTTGATCATCTCGAACATGTCGATTGCCACTGGTTTCAATCACGTCCAGCTCAGTCTCCATCATCACAAGCAGCGCTTTGGTGTCAGTTGAACGCGACGCGTTTTCTCTCTTTGCAATTGAATAATGATTTAATGTGTCTTTCTGTCTCAATCAATGGTCGTTTCCAGCACAGCGGAGCCGCACGTCGCCACCGCACATCGCCACAGCCCATCACACCCATGGTGGACACACACACACACACACACACACACACACACACACACACACGCACTGCGCTCGAGTCAAACCCTCCAGATCAGATCAGTACTCATCATATTCGCACACATGATGATTGTCGGTGAGGCTACACAGTCATCAGTGTGAACATACTCACTCTGTGTATGTATGTTCACATTAAATGTTAATTGCATTTATTCATATAATTTTAAAGCAGTGCGTTATTACTCCTCTTCTTCTTGTGTTTAAATAAAAAAATAGCAGCAGCAGGAAAGATGAGGACGACCGCAAATTGAAATTCGTCTCCATTTGTGTGTGTATCATGTGAGCGCGCGCGCGCGTTGTGTGTTCCACTCCCCGTACAAATCACACACACTTCATGTTTAGCCGGAGGAAATGTGTGTCTTTTGGATGTCCACACTCCTCGATTCGCGTTCCCAACCGCGTTTACCTCCATTACCCCATTACTAGTACCCCGATGGAGCGACCACGATGTGTCGCGCCTCCCGGAGCACCACCGGGCAGTGTCTCCATCCATCCATCCATCCATCCATCCATCATCCCTCCGTCCGTCCCTCTTCTCTTGCCTCCATCCTTCGCATCGGCGTCCTGCTCTTCATCCCTCTCTTCTTCCCGGAGCATGAGCCACTGCGTGTGTGTGTGTGTGTGTGTGTGTCACTCACCAGGAGAAAAGGGCTGCTCATCCTTACCGTCATGGCAGTCAAGTCATCGCAGGGGACAGTGACTGTGAGACATCACGTTTCTTTTGGGATCTGTCACATCAACATCATTGCATCTCGGCTCTTCGGTGTCTGTAGCGCATTAAATCCCAACTTCTCCTTTCCGTCTGTGTGTGTGTGTCTCTGACTCTCTGTCTCTCTCTCTCTCTCTCTCTCTCTTTGTCTCTCTGTCTGTCTCTCTCCTTCTCTGTCCCCACCCCCCCCTCTCTCTCTCTCTCTCTCTCTCTCTCTCTCTCCCCCCGGCGAATGGACACTTTCTGGTTTAAAGACACATTGTCCCACATCATCCTGTCAACCACAAATTTGCCAGAATGGGCGGGCTCGTGGGGGGGTCCACAGTGTGAAGGCCCCCTCTGCTGTCCTAGGGTGGTCTGTGAGAAGAAGAGCGGCAGTGAGACACGCTCAGCAAGTACAGTTGTTACAGTTACTCAGCCTAAGTAACACATTGTTCTTCTCGTCTGTACTTTGCTCCCTCACCAAACACTTGGGGTAACGTAGTGATGATGATGTTAATTGCTTAATGAACGAAACCATCCTCTCTTCTCCACTGTGTTCATGTGACCAATATGAATTTCGTGTCCTTTACATTCTGATTTCTGGCTCATTTTGTCCCTGTTCCAGGTTTGGACCCGTTGCCGGTGTCAGCCCCTGAGCGGTTGAACATCTCCATCTCTCCCCGGTCGTTAGCATAACTGATGCGAGAAAAACCCTCGGGAACCATTCTGGACTTCAGCTGAAACGACCTTCCGACCTCTTACTAATTACTGTTATTTCCATAAATGTTACTGGTGGGCAACATCTATTACAACATCCGTTCTAGCCAACGTGCAATAAACTACATTATATAAGCATGTAGGGTTTATGTGAATAAAATCAGCTACATTATTATTGTTGGACTACCAGTAATAATAATAATAATATAAATATAGCTGTCTTTCCAGGACTCACAGCCACAAAATTTGACCAGTTCCACAACCTTCCGCAACCACATCATTGACCCCTGTGCTCCTCCTCGCAAAATTTTCCTGTTTGACGAAGAGAGCAGGAGGCGACACACAGCAGTGCTGAACGCTCCTCAAAACCCCTGGAGACAAGGAATGACCCTGCAAGCCCAGAAGGGGGATTTTTCCAAGGGGGCCGAGACGTGGGCCAGCGTGACCAGAGGAGCCGGTGCCGAGCAGCCAGTAGCAGAGCAGAGCAGGTGAGATCGGCTGTGAGGAGGAGTCACAGCAAGGAGAAGGTCCCCAAAGAGGTGATGTAATGTGCTTCTGGAGAATGATGTCATTCACATGGAGCTGGCCTCGATTTAAAGAGCCAAGGGGTCCAATGTGAATTGCTGCTTGTGCATCAGCTGTAGCCCAACAGGGACTCGGCCGAAGTATAAAAATATGTGATAAGGGACATCCTTAAGGATGCGGCACGGGACTGAGCATGTTTGTAAGCGTGGAAAACGCCGCGGTGGCCGTAGCGTGAAGTTTTTACCCAGCTCATGGCGGAAAAGGCTATGTAAAAGCACCCAGCTCATGTCAGCATGTGTGTAACACCATATGCAGAGCTGCTTTCTGACACACTGCCGCTAGTGCTGTCGTGTCCAGAGCCGTGAGAGCTGCTTGGCACGATAGATGAAATGCACCCGAAAACCTTTTTGCCCTGTACTAGTCACATACTGCAACAGACTGACTGACACTGGATGAGCAGTGGATGAGCACTGGGCAGCCAGTGAGCCACTCGCTTCCACCAAGGAAGACATCTGGATATAAGGAAACACGCAAGAGACAGACGGTTTGTGAAGAAAACAAGCAGATCAACACTCCAGATCCTTAGCACTACTGCTGTTGTACTGTGCTACACGTGAGCCTCTGGTGCCCCTAGAGGCCCTACGTGCTACTACAGTATGGTCCATTTACCCAAACCAGAAAGGGAAGTCAAGATAATGCTCTTGTGCACAGGTGTATTTTCCAGAAGTCTGCGAGTCCTGCAACTAA
Organism: Scleropages formosus; assembly: GCF_900964775.1. NCBI lineage: Eukaryota > Metazoa > Chordata > Actinopteri > Osteoglossiformes > Osteoglossidae > Scleropages > Scleropages formosus. Next base: position 32,115,836 of record NC_041813.1, on the reverse strand, counting down.
CAGGCAAAGTCATCTCTTGCTGACCGGTTCCCACTGAGATGCGAGCACCAGTCGACCGGGCGGTTCAGATGAGGAAGGGCTGGTAAAGAACTAATGGAGGCTGTGTGGCCATGGGGACAGCAGGAGACACAAGTCAGACACACAGGCACAAACATAACCTCGGCAAAGAAAAACACAAAGCTGGTGTTCATCTGACCTCTTTACTGAACTGCAAACAAAATCACAAACACAAACGCAGCTGCTGGTGGAAACAGGAAGTCAGCTCACCAGGGATCAACAGAATTCAGCGATGTGAAGTCAAGGGTCAGCGCCAACCAATCACAGCAGAGCAATCTTCTCAGCATCAGAAGCCTTGCAAAGGCAAGTCCACAGGCGGTCAGAACACGCTGTGCTCCTCCTCCATTCAACACACATAACAGTGCAAGCTCAGCACAGCAATCTGCCTCACTCGTGTGCATGCACACGCAGCTGCTTCAACAAAAAAAGTCACTTCCACACGTCTGCACTTGTGCTTGCAGAAGAGCACTGTTAAATTTGAGCAAAACAACTGGGTTTCAACTTGTTTGAGAAACTAATGAACCACCTCAACACAGTCTATCAGGGGCTGTTTGTGCTGCTGTGTGTATCAGGATATTAGTGTGGTGCGGTGTGTGTGTGTCTGTGTGAGGTGCAGTCTATTTGGGATATGTGTGTGTGTATCACAGGGTGTGCAGAGGAAGGTTCTGGGGGGGCTCTGCTGGGGGGACATTCTGAGCATCTGCATCAACAACTTGAGGAACATGGTGGTTTGGATCTGGAGAGAGAGAGAGAGAGGCACGCAGTCTGAGTCCACAGGCAACCCCCACCTCCATCCACAGACTGTCCATCACTCACCTTCAGGTTTCTTTGTATCTGGGTGGAACTGCAGCTCCCCGTTGGTGCCTGCAGGTGGTACCACCTGCACAACCTGCTGGTTCTTCTGCCTTTGGGACATTTCCATCACGGCCTCCACAGGCGAGAGGAGAAGAGGAAGGTTAATGCTCCAGATGAGAAGCACAGATTTTGGTGACAGACAGGGGTAAAGACAGGCTCTCCTACCTGCTGATACTCCTTCTTCTGAGCCTCCAGCGCTTTGCTCCTCTCATTTAGCAGCTCCTGCTCCTGCCGCAGAGATGCTGCCTTCCTGCTGAGCTCCGCCTCCTTCTCCAGGAGCTCTGCCTCAAACTGCTGAAGCTCCGTCTCAGAGTAAACTGGCTTGGTTTCATCCAGGGTCTTCAACAGATGGCAAGCAAGAGCTATAAACGGGGCTGGACCACTTGGTCCAAGATGGAGTGGCTCTCATCTCCTGACTCCTCCTCACCTGCCACTCCTTAGGACTGGTGAACTCCTTCTTCTCTGTTGACTTGAGGAACTCCTCCAGGCTAACGAGCCGATCGTGGTTGAGATCCACCTGACAAAACAAACGTTTTGTGAAAGGACAAAAAGTTCTGTACCAGGGGACACTTGGTCACCCACGTGTGAGCAAAACAAAGGAGGGACTGACGTTCTTCATCACATGCTCTCTCATCCTGAGCCGCTCCTCCTCCATCTCCATCATGTCATCTTCCTCATTCCTTGGGTCATACACCTTCTCCAGCTGAGGAAAAAAATGCAATGACAGAATGACATTTGTGGCAAAAGTGGGATAAACATTTAGGGGAAAAAAAAAAATGTGGAGCTGGAAAGGGGAAATACCTCTTTTGTGAAAAGGGCCTCCAGCTCCTGTTCATCAAGAACTCCATCTTCATTTGTGTCTGAGGAAGAAAATAGAGTCAAGATGCTGAATCGAGGCTTCGCGGGACCAGTCAACGGGACCTTTAGGAACGCACCACTAGATGGAAAAACCTAAGTATTCTCTAAATTGGCAATTGCAAGAGAGAAGCCGCAGAAACTTAAGAGTCTCATTTTCACATTAGAAGGAGAACAGCAGACCATGGAGCTTAAAGAAGGTTTTGGGGTTGAACTCCTTGGGGTCCAAGCCATCAGTCTCCTCCCACACCTCCTGGAGCTGAGCCACACTGCCCTACAGGGAGAAGAGAAGGTCAAGCGTCAAGGCAAGATTATCAATGGCCGATTTCATTGCGCACAACATAGATGACCACCTGTCCCACCCAAAGCTTTCCCACACCCCACGCCTCTCAGGTAAATTATTAAATAACAAATAGCAACAACTAATCTCTCACTGGGGCGTTGACTTTGGGGTGCTGCCGGTGCTTCTCCTCGAGCTCCCGAAGTCTCTGCTCCTCTTTCTCCCGCTTCTCCTGGTCCAGACCCTTGAGGTACTGCCGCCTCTCGTGCTCCTTCAGCATTTCATAGCGCTTAAACTCCTCGTGCCGCTCGGCGTCGTAGTTCTCCAGGTCCTTGGTGGCCTGCCAACAAAGAGGTATGTTTATGCTGGAAAGACCAGGCCACCTGCACAGCTGCACACTGCTCCGCGGGTACCAAAAGGGGACGCTAAGGCCCGTTACCGTGGCGATGAGCAACTCCAGGTCTTTGGCCTCAAATGTATTTTGGTTGTGTGGATCCAGGTGTTCAAATTGCTTCAGCAGAGTAATGTGGTCCATCTGCAGACCTTCATGACAGAGAGAGAGTGAGGTGGGTATGCAAGGGACACACAAACACACAGAGATGGCCACACTCTTACTGTGTGTGTTTGTGCTGTCCAGCTTGGCCTTGAGCAGCATCCGCAGCCGTGATACTTCTTGTCTCTTCAGCTCGTCCAGTCGTGTCCTCACGTGGTGGCCCACCAAGTCCAGCTCCTTGCTGAGACGTCCATTCTGGCATGCGCACGCACACACACACACACATACGCAAGGATTTCAGGCCGTCACACTGCTGAAAACACACACACACACACACACACACAGGGTGGCGGTGGCTCACCTTGATGTCCTCTGTGTTGGCCGTCTGCAGCTTCTCCCTGAAGTGCGGGTCGGTCTCCAGCACCTCTATCACCTCACGCAGGTACCTGTCGTAGTACAGGCCCGTGTCCTGGGGGGGGGGGTGAGGGCACATGGATCAGCACCTCTTTCCACAGCACAGCCATCATACGGCATGTGACAGATGGCAATTTACCACGCTCTCTTCGGCCTTCTCTGCCTGGGGGGGCTGCGCATCGTGGGAGGCAGCATTGCGGTCAATGGGCACCGACCACACAGCCAGAGAGAGGGACAGGAGCAGCAGACAGTACGGAGCTGCGGTCATCCTGAGAGGGGGAGACAGGAACGCAGGCGGTTAAAGCACACGGAGCGAGATCTCGCAGTGCATGATGATCACATACTGGAACTACAAGCTGAGCGATGCTGGACACACACTACAGGACAGGACAGGTACAGGACAGACACAGAAAAACACAGATACAGAATCTATATAATAGATCATACAGAGTGAGATATTTTACGGGACAGGGAGAGAGACACAAAAATGCAGGTACAAGGCACACAGACAAGTAGTAAACACAGAAGTACTAGGGCAAATCACGGAAAACCACTGACAGGAGATATTACACAGGAGTCTCCTGCCTAAGGAGACAGACAGACACACACACACCCGGGTTCTCCTCCAGTGACCACTTGCTACGATAATAACACGCAACACACAAGTCGGTTTCTTTCAGCTCCACACAGCGGCTTGTTCCCACTTCCACGATGGCGGTGCGTGTCGCTCCGCGGTTCTGCACCCCCTCTGTTACGAGTACACTCGATGTGTGCGTGTGTGTGTCTCTCTGTGTGACGAGCTATTTCCCCACTTCCGTGTGACATCGTCACCACCGGTAACGTCATCAAAACGCGACTCAATCTTCCGGCCTCCGATTCATTCATTTATTTATTTATTTAAAAAAAAAAACAACTTTATTGACCAAAACCCACAATTACATGAGTTAGGGTGACGTATCGAACAGGAAACCAGATATTTCAATAACACCAATCTTTACCACCAATAGTATAAGTTTAAAGCGTACAGAATATGTTAAGATTTGGATGTTTTGTTGGACGGAAACCTGTCATCTTTGTCTTATGTTACTACACTAAATGGTACTGGGATTCGAGCTGAACTGAAGTTCAGAAGAAAGTAAAGAGGGATCCGATTGCCTGGGGCTACCACGAGGCAAAAGACAGATGGAAAGACCTCGTGGATAAATGTGTTTGAAGCCCTGAGGATGGACGTTTGCTTTATGGAACTGCATTCTTTTAAAACATATTGTACTTTCTTGTATCTTACCCCTTTGTATATTTATTTTTTATATCTGTTTGTGTGGTTTTTTTTTAGTTGTGCAGTATTTATTCACAGATTTTAGTGGTTTGGGTTTGTGCACTTTTAACTAATATTTTTAACTTATATAGGTTATTTGTATAAGTGTTACTCATAGATTTTAATGGCTTTGTTTTACTATGTGGTTTTGTGCCTGAGTTTTATATTGATTATTTATGTGTATGTTTGTTCTGTATTTATTTGTCTGGTTTTAGGGGTATGACCAAGTTTTATGTTGTAATTTAGAAGTATTTTATGTGTTTTGAAGGAAACGTGTATTAAGATGATGACTTCAGCTAAGCTGCTACTGGGGGACAGTCCTTTTGGGTATGTTGGTGTGGGGAAGACATGGGTCAGTTGTATTTTTTGATGTCAGAAAGGGATTGTCATGGGAAAGACTTTGTCTTGATAATGTGTTTTATGTAATGGTTGCTTAGCAACTTTTGTTGACCAACTGTAGGAAAATGGTATTGGGTTTGTTGGATTGTGGATTTTAATGTGTTGTTTTGGTTTTGTATTATTGATAACTTTATTAAATAAAGTTTAAAAAAAAAAAAACTGACTCACTGTGTTAGAGATGCCGATGGCATTGACTTGATAATATCATGAAGGGACTGTCCCCCACCCCTCCGCGAACCGCCACCTTATCGAGGTGGAGGGGTTTGAGTGCCTGAATGATCTCAGGAGCTATGTTGCCGGGGGCTGTATGCCCCTGGTAGGGTCTCCCAAGGCAAACAGGTCCTGGGTGACAGACGAGACAAAGCGCAGTTCAAAATCCCCTTATGACGATTAAATCAAGGATCTCGTTCACCCCGCCCGGTATGGGGTCACCGGGGCCCCACCCTGGAGCCAGGCCTGGGGGGGGGCTCGCATGCGAGCGCCTGGTGGCCAGGTCTATGCCCACGGGGCCTGGCCGGGCTTAGCCCAAAGCCAAGACGTGGAGCCGCTCTTCGGTGGGCTCACCACCTGACGGAGAGGCCGTAAGGGGCCGGTGCGTTGTGATTTGGGCGGTGGTCGGGGCCGAGTCCCAGGGTGAGAGGCGGCGGGCGGGTGTGGGCTTATTAATAGCCCCCCAGTTTAGCCGCCATGTGTTGGAGTCTATCCCGGTGAATGAGAGGGTCATCTCCCTGCGCCTTTGGGTCAGGGAACGGTCTCTCACTGTCGTTTGTGCTTATGCGCCTAGCGGCAGTGTAGAGTACCCGGCCTTTTTAGAGTCCTTGGGGGGCGTGCTGGAAAGCGCTCCCACTGGGGAGTCTGTCGTTCTACTGGAGGACTTTAACGCCCACGTGGGCAGCAACAGTGACACCTGGAGGGGCGTGATTGGGAGGAACGGCCTCCCTGATCTGAACCCGAGCGGTGAGTTGTTATTGGATTTCTGTGCTAGTCACGGTTTGTCCATAACAAACACCATGTTCATGCATAAGGGTGTCCATCAGTGCACTTGGCACCAGGACACCCTAGGTCGGAGGTCGATGATCGACTTTGTAGTCGTTTCTTCTGATCTTCGGCCATATGTCTTGGACACTCGGGTGAAGAGAGGGGCTGAGCTGTCAACTGATCACCACCTGGTGGTGAGTTGGATTCGATGGCGGGGGAAAAAGCTGGACAGACCTGGCAGGCCCAAACGCATAGTGAGGGTCTGTTTGGAACGTTTGGCGGAGGCCCCTGTCAGAGAGGTCTTCAACTCCCACCTCCAACAGAGCTTCAACTAGGTCCTGAGGGAGACTGGGGACATTGAGTCCGAATGGACTATGTTCCACACCTCCATTGTCAGGGCGGTGGTTCGGAGCTGCAGCCATAAAGTCTCCGGCACCTGTCGCGGCGGCAATCCCCGAACACGGTGGTGGACACCGGAGGTAAGGGATGCCGTCAAGCTGAAGAAGGAGTTCTATCGGGCCTGGCTGGCTCATAGGACTTCTGAAGCAGCTGACGGGTACCGGCGGACCAGACGGAGTGCGGCTCTGGCAGTCGCCGCGGCAAAAACTCGGGCTTGGGAGGAGTTCGGTGAGGCCATGGAGGAAGACTTTCGGTCGGCCTCAAAGAGATTCTGGCAAACCGTCCGGCGACTCAGAGGGGGGAAGCAGTGTTCTTCCAACGCTGTTTACAGTGGAAGTGGTGCACTGCTGACCTCAACTGAGGATGTCCTCGGGCGGTGGAAGGAGTACTTTGAGGATCTCCTCAATCCCTTCGACACGCCTTCCGTAGAGGAAGCTGAGGCCGGGGACTCGGAGGGGGACTCGTCCATTACCCTGGTTGAAGTTGCTGAGGTAGTAAAAAAACTCCTCGGTGGCAAGGCTCCGGGGGTGGATGAGATCCGCCCCGAGTTTCTCAAGTCTCTGGATGTTGTGGGGCTGTCTTGGTTGACACGCCTCTGCAGCATCGCGTGGAGTTCGGGAACGGTGCCTCTGGACTGGCAGACCGGGGTGGTGGTCCCTCTTTTTAAGAAGGGGGACCGGAGATTGTGTTCCAACTATAGGGGGATGACACTCTTTAGCCTCCCTGGGAAAGTCTATGCCGGGGTACTGGAAAGGAGAATCCGACCGATAGTCGAACCTCGGATCCAGGAGGAGCAATGTGGTTTTCGCCCTGGCCGTGGAACACTGGACCAGCTCTATACCCTCACTAGGGTGCTGGAGGGTTCATGGGAGTTTGCCCAACCAGTCCATATGTGTTTTGTGGACCTGGAGAAGGCATTCGACCGTGTCCCTCGTGGCATCCTGTGGGGGGTACTTCGGGATTATGGGGTTCAGGGCTCGTTGCTACGGGCTGTTCGTTCCCTGTATGACCGGAGCAGGAGCTTGGTTCGCATTGCCGGCAGTAAGTCAGACCTGTTCCCGGTGCATGTTGGACTCCGCCAGGGCTGCCCTTTGTCACCGATTCTGTTCATTATTTTTATGGACAGAATTTCTAGGCGCAGTCAGGGAATGGAGGGTGTCTGTTTTGGTGGCCGCAGGATACCGTCTCTGCTTTTTGCGGACGATGTGGTCCTGTTGGCTTCATCGAATCAATACTTACAGCGTGCACTGGAGAGGTTTGCAGCCGAGTGCGAAGCGGCGGGGATGAGAATCAGCACCTCCAAATCTGAGACCATGGTCCTCAGTCGGAAAAAGGTGGATTGCCCTCTCCGGGTTAGGGGGGAGTTCCTCCCTCAAGTGGAGGAGTTTAAGTATCTCGGGGTCTTGTTCACGAGTGAGGGAAAAATGGAGCGGCAGGTTGACAGACGGATCGGTGCGGAGTCCGCAGTAATGCGGTCATTGTACCGGTCTGTTGTGGTGAAGAAGGAGCTGAGTCGTAAGGCGAAGCTCTCAATTTACCGGTCGATCTACGTTCCTACCCTCACCTATGGTCATGAACTCTGGATCATGACCGAAAGAATGAGATCGCGGATACAAGTGGCAGAAATGAGTTTCCTCCGCAGAGTGGCTGGGCGCACTCTTAGGGATAGGGTGAGGAGTTCAGTCACCCGGGAGGAGCTCGGAGCAGAGCCGCTGCTCCTCCGCATCGAGAGGAGCCAGTTGAGGTGGCTCGGGCACCTGTTCCGGATGCCTCCTGGACGCCTCCCTGGTGAGGTGTTCCGGGCATGTCCCACTGGGAGGAGGCCTCGGGGCAGACCCAGGACACGTTGGAGAGACTACGTCTCCCGGCTGGCCTGGGAATGCCTTGGGGTTCCCCCAGAGGAGCTGGAGGAGGTGTGCGGGGAGAGGGAAGTCTGGGGGGCTCTGCTTAGACTACTGCCCCCGCGACCCGGTCCCGGATAAGCGGAGGAAGATGGATGGATGGATGTATGGATGGACTGTCCCCCAAGTAAAGCAACCTCTGGTAGGATTTGGTTGATTGTGAGTTTGACAAAGAAAGAATTGTGCAGTGCACGCATTAACCTTGTCCGAAAGGGTTGAAAATGGGAGCTTAAGTTATGGTGCCTTTCTGAAGATTCGAGCTGAACTGAAGTTCAGAATAAAGCGGGATCTGACTGCCTGGGGCTACCACGAGGCAAAAGACAGATGGAAAAGACCTCGTGGATTTATTAAATGTGTCTGAAGCTCTGAGGATGGACGTCTGCTTTATGGAACTGCATTCTTTTAAAACATATTGTACCTTCTTGTATCTTACCCCTTTGTATATTTATTCCTTTACATTTGTTTGTGTGGTTTTTACTTCTGTAGTATTTATTCACAGATTTTTAGTAGTTTAGGGTTTGTGCACTTTTAACGAACATTTTTAACTTGTGTTGTGTGGGTTTTATTTGTATAGTGTTTTATCTATAGATTTTTTTAATGGCCTTGTTTTATCAGGTGATTCTGTGCACTTTGAGTTTTTATACTGATGATTACTCATGTGTATGTCTGTTTTTTTATTTATTTGTCTGTTTTTAGGGGTATGATCAAGTTTTATGTTGTAATTTAGAAGTATTTCATGTGTTTTGAAGGAAGCATGTATTATGATGGTGACTTCAGTTGAGCTGCTACTGGGGGACAGTCCTTTTGGGTATGTTGGTGTGGGGAAGACATGGGTCAGTTATATATTTTGAAGCCAGAAAGGGATTGTTATGGGAAAGACTTTGTCTTGACAATGTATTTGATGTAATGGTTGTTTAGTCACTTTGTTGACCAACTATAGGAAAATGGTGTTGGGTTTGTTTGATTGTGGATTTTAATGTATTGTTTTAGTTGTGTATTTATTGATAACTTTATTTGATAAAGTTTGAAAAAAAAAACAAAAAAAAACTGACTGTTTTCTTCAGTTAAGAAACATAGCTAAATTACTGCGATTCCTGCGTGTAGACGGAATGCCGAAAAACTGGTTCATGTTTTTGTTTCAAGCAGGCTGGACTATTATGCTTTATTACGGGGTTGCCCATGCCAGACTGTATCCACACTACAGTTGGTACAAAATGCTGCTGCGAGAATTGTCACTAGTAGAACTAGCAAGTTTGACCATATAACACCGGTACTTCAATCTCTGCATTGGCTCGTGGTTACATTTAGAGTTTTTTGTAAACTCCTACTTCTGACCTATAAGGCAGTACATGGCATTGATCCGGTTTACCTTTGTGAGATCGTTGATTCTTATATCCCTGGACGAAATCTTCGTTCGTTGGATGCGGGTTACCTTAAAGTACCTGTGATCGATAAGACCTCAAGAGGAGAGTGCCGCTTTAGTTACAGAGCACCTAAACTGTGGAATTGTCTACCAGTTACTGTGAGGAATGTCTCGTCTGTCTCAGCCTTTAAATCCAGGCTTTAGACTTACATGTTCACTTGGGCATATCAATACCAACCAATGTCAACAACCGCTTGTCCCTTGCGGGGTCGCAGTGAGCCGGAGCTATCCCAGAAACACGGCACGAGGATGAAGGGGGAGGGGAAACACCTTGGACGGGATGCCAGTCCATCACAAGGCACCCCAAGCAGGACTCGAACCCCAGACCTGCCACGCAACAGGCACCGGCCAACCCTGCTGCATTGCCGCGCCCCCCCAGACATATCAATAACAAGTGAAATTCTTGTTGACTGTGCTTTTTCTATCTGTATAAAACTTTATCATCTCATTAAGTCATCAGTTCCTAGCTTTCTTTCCTGCTGAGTACTGTTTCCTTATGATAAGGTGGCCGGCCGGCTGTGAAACCAGCACCCCGTGCTAATGACGCTGATGACCACGTTTCATGATGAACAAGATGTATCTATGTGAACTGGGACATCAAGTTAACTGCTATGTACCATGTTATTATTAGTTGTAAACTGATTTAAAAGTCTTTTTTAATCTAGAATGCCCAGGAGGGCTGGGCAGCTGTCACTACAGGAATAGAATGCGGGGAACCTCACGAGTGCCATTAAAAATTCATTGACAAGTGCAGATTATGCAGTGCAATATAACGAGGGAAGCTCACATTGCTGAGACTCTAGCGGTGAGGGACATTGTCTCCTGTTGCTCAAAAATCCAGCGGTGGGCCTGCAGGTACAGGCAGATAGCCAGGATGAGCAGCAGCCACAGGAGAGCGCTTAAGAACACAGTTGACATGACTGCCTGGTGCTGAGGGCTGAGGCACTGGCTGCGGAGGTTGGAGACGTGCGGTTTACACCCACCGGTTGTCCGAGCAGCACCAAACTACGTGTGCGTTCACGGTTTCCAGCCGATGGGTGGATGCACCATCAACAGCCAGGGCAGCATCGCAGGGGCACTGACACCACATACACACCCACACACAGGTCTGTTGTTGTTCAGGGGGGCGTGGCCACAGACATACGCTGAAGGAGTGACGAAAACAGGAGAAACATTAATCAGCGCCCGAACATGCAACTCCCTGAGGATCCATTACTGTTCTGTAGTTCATCCTACACGCAGCAGTTTCAAAATCCAAGAATGATAAGAAAATATGCGTAACACACACACACACACACATTTTCGGAACCGCTTGTCCAATACAGGGTTGCGGCAAGCCGGAGCCTACCCGGCAGCACAGGGCATGAGGCCAGAGGGGGAGGGGACACACCTAGGATGGGACGCCAGTCCAGTGCAAGGCACCCCAAGCAGGACTCAAACCCCAGACCCACTGGAGAGCAGGACCCAGTCAAACCCACTGTGCCACCGCACCCCCCACAGCTGTGTAATTTTAGGTAAAGTACATTGCTTACAAATGCATCAATAGAACTGTTCCCAGATATTTACAAGACTTGATCGACCACTATACCCCAACTAAACCCCTTCACTCATGTACTTCTGCTGGCTTGGTGGTCCCGAGCACAAAAATAAAGCGTGGCGGTTTTCGGTTCTGGCTCCGTTGCGGTGAAATGACTTCCCCCCTCTCACTCAGAACTGCGGAAACTCTTGTCTACATTCAACGAGGGTCTGAAAGCTCACCTTTTCTGGACCCATTTCGCCCAAGATCTCTCCAGCTCATGTATGGTGTAAATGTACATGCACCATAACTTTATAATCATCCTCAGATAAGGCTTTACACAGCCGCTACTCCTGTATTGTATCTGAAAGATTTGCATACCTTTAAAAAAAAATTGAAGGAAGGTGATCAGGATTAGTCGATCCTGAGTTTTATGCACCTACTCAAGCAATGAAGATCGGTGCATAAAGTGTAAAGTAATAAATTAGGTTTACTTAAGAATCACACATCTGCAACTATGTCTCTCTTTCTCCTAAAAGTGTCTGATAAATGAATAAATGTAATATAATGGGGGGTGCGGTGGCGCAGTGGGTTGGACCACAGTCCTGCTCTCCGGTGGGTCTGGGGTTCGAGTCCCGCTTGGGGTGCCTTGCGACGGACTGGCGTCCCGTCCTGGGTGTGTCCCCTCCCCCTCCGGCCTTACGCCCTGAGTTGCCGGGTTAGGCTCCGGTTCCCCGTGACCCCGTATGGGACAAGCGGTTCTGAAAATGTGTGTGTGTGTGTGTGTGTGTAATATAATGGGGGGTGCGGTGGCGCAGTGGGTTGGCCCACGGTCCTGCTGTCCGGTGGGTCTGGGGTTCGAGTCCCGCTTGGGGTGCCTTGCGACAGACTGGTGTCCTGTCCTGGGTGTGTCCCCTCCCCCTCCGGCCTTACGGCCTGTGTTACCGGGTAGGCTCCGGTTCCCCCGTGACCCCGTATGGGACAAGCGGTTCTGAAAATGTGTGTGTGTGTGTGTGTGTGTGTGTGTAATATAATGCTGAAGGATAGGTTACTACAACAGGTGAGACTTGAACCTTCGATTCTCAAGGCAGTAGCATTTAACCGTGACACTGTTTCTTATAGTAGCTTTGTTGCTACCAACCTACAGGAGAAAGTCTGCCTTCTGCTTCACAAACACTTTTGAGCAACCGAGACGAAGGAAATCCCTTTTAAAAGTGTAGCGTACACAGAATGGAGCCTGTAAAGCATTTTCTTCGAAGATGGAGAAACAAAGCAGAGATACGCGTCGTTCTCTTTGTACTTTGTGAATTCTTGTACTTGGTTGTTCTCTAGTTCACCTTGCTGAATAAGGTGTGTGGGCTGATAACACTACATAGAGTTCAGTGGAAGTCGCTTTGGACAAAAGCATCTGCTAAAGAAATTTACATTTACATTCATTTATTTAGCAGCTGCTTTTACATTTTTAAATAAATATAAAATGTAAATTTGCAAATAAAAAGCCTGTTTTCTCTGTCCTTCACCAGGACTCTGACAAGTACATAAAAGCTGTTAAAGCGTGTATTAACAATAAGGCTGTTTAAGACAGCAAAGCAGTGTGATACTGTATTTCAAGGTTTTATGTAATAATAACATGCAACATCAGAATCAGAATCAGAACGAGCTTTATTGCCAAGTATGTTCACACATACAAGGAATTTGTCTTGGTGACAGAAGCTTCCACAGCACAGACAGAATGACAGTGACAAGATAGATGAGAAGACAGAGTATGTGAATGAAGGATAAAAAATATATAAAAATATAAAGCACCCAATATACAAAAATAGTCATTAGACATTGTATGTATGTACAGGTATGTTCTATACAAATGCAAGGGAATGTGAGTAAGAGATATGATGTGATAAATAGTTATAAATATAAATATAAACAGCATTATGTATTGCACTAGTTTACTCTCTAGGGGAGAGATTTAGGTGTTCGTGAGGTAGACGGCCTGAGGAAAGAAACTTTTCTTATGCCTGGCTGTCCTGGTGCTCAGTGCTCTGTAGCGCCGGCCAGATGGCAAGGGTTCGAAGAGGAAGTGGCCTGGATGTGAGGGGTCTACAATGATTTTGCTCGCCCTTTTACTGACTCTGGACGAGTACAATTCTTGGACAGTGGGGGGATGTGCGCGCCGATGATTCTTCCAGCAGTCCGAACTATCCGCTGCAGTCTTCTGATGTCTGACTTCGTAGCTGAGCCGAACCAGACAGTTATAGAGGTGCGGAGGACGGACTCGATGACTGCGGAGTAGAATTGCATCAGTAGCTCCTGTGGCAGGTTGAACTTCCTCAGCTGGCGAAGGAAGTACAACCTCTGCTGGGCCTTCTTCACAATGGAGTCTATGTGGGGCTCCCACTTCAGGTCCTGTGAGATGGTGGTGCCCAGGAACCTGAATGACTCCACTGTTGCCACAGTGCTGTTCATGATGGTGAGTGGGGATAACGCTGAGGTGTTTCTCCTGAAGTCTACGATCATCTCCAGCTGTTTTGAGCGTGTTCAGCTCCAGGTTGTTATGACTGCACCAGACAGCCAGCTCTTGGACCTCCTGTCTGTAAGGAGACTCGTCACCATCCTGGGTGAGGCCAATGAGTGTGGTGTCGTCTGCGAACATCGAGCAACTTGTAGTTTGTTTTATTTTTAATGTATTTATTAATTTTTTTTATTTTCTGTTGTTACATACGTTCCCTTGGCTGCGTTTAGCCGTTCTTAATGTTTGTGTGTTTCAACTGCTCATAAAATTAAAATGAAAATAAAAATAAATAATAATAAAACCACAACTCCCAAAATGCGTTGCTGCCTAGAAATGATTGTTGTTCCGCTTCCTGTTTCGTATTTGTCGCCGCACGGATCGCGTCTCCATGACAACACGGTCGTTCGAAAGGCGGAACGTTTGAGAGTCGAGACGTACAGACATTAAATTAAGTCTTTCTTTAATCTCGGACACATAAAGGCTTTCCACAAGATGGAGTGTAAAGAAAAGAAGTGTTAGCTGTTTCGTTCGATGTGGCTGAGCAGGGCGCGAGGCCCCACAGTCAGTCACTCACTGGGGAGAAGAACAAGAAGAAGAAGTAGCCTCGCGGGCTGGCGCCACCCGGTGGTGTGTCGGGGTTGCGTGGCAGTTCCGTGGGATGGAACAATGACGGTAAGAAGCGACGGTTAAAATCATCATGTCATGAGCAGCGATTGAGTCCCGCGCGCTAAGTTCTGTCAACAGTCAAGTAACCGTGATACCGCCGTCCCTGTCTGTCTGTGTCACGTGTGTGTCGGTCCTGTGTAACAGCAAAGTTCATTACAACGAAAAGGCTGGTTTTTACTGGAATAAAGAGGGATAAGGCATAGGTAAACGTTGTTTGTTTGTGTTTGTGTGTGTGCGCGCGCACGCGCGCTCCAGGTCCCGCCCCCTTGGTCCCTCTCTCTCCCGCTCCCAGCTGTGCTGCTCATCGCGCTCTGTGTGTACGTGCTGCTCCTGGTGGGGGCGCTGTGGTGCCGACAGCTCCTATTGGTACAGTATCAACGACTGCCCACCCTCACTGCCAACACTCACTGCTCTGACACTTCCAAGTGCCTGTCACTGTTGTGTCTGCAGCTGTGCTGCCTGTACCCCCCCCCCCCCCCCCACACACACACACACACACACACACACACACACACACGATCACATGTGAACCTCTCTCCTGCAGGCCCGGTGTTCACCGCAGTGCAGCAGCAGCAGTGGCTGCTGTGCCGACGCCACCCCGTGCGACCGCTGTCTGGTGTGTGCCGAGTCGTGTGACTGGCGCCTGCCCTCGCTGCGCTCGTGCCTCGACCGAACGTGCCCCTCCCCTTCTGTGAGTCGGCCGTTGTTCCCTTTCTCCTGCTCGCACCGCGTCGGTATTTGTGTGGCAGCGCTGTTACCCTGGTAGCCAGGCTTACAGAGGCCCTCTCCCCCGCAGTGTGCCATGTGGGACTGCGCGTGTACCTGCCAGGCCCCCGACTGCGACTCAATCAACTGCCTCTGCTTCGAGATCAAGTTCAGGTAAAGAGAAGAGGAGCAGCAACCCTCACACAAAGACACACACCTGTGCGCATAGGCTGGAGAGCTTCAGACACCTGCCTTCAAGGTGTGTGTGTAATATACTGTATCAAGAGCAGGTTTCTTACTCGCACCTTCCATGCAGACTTTGTGTTAAACTGGAAAAGTGAGTCCGCTTGTTTCAGTGCCTCGTGTGCGTTTGGATGTTGGATGCAGAGTGTCGCAGCTCGTGAGTTGGTGCCCTTTTTCGTTCTTTTTGGCATCCACGGCGCAGAGGTAATGTAGCCAAAACCATCGTAATGCGAGTATAAAGTCTGAAAATGGTCCTTCTGCGTTCCTGTGGATCCACAGCAGAACTGAGACAGGGGGCACTTCGCTGGACCTGTTTCTCCAACGTCAGTTTTATCGTTGCTGTCTTTTCTTGTTCATGAAGTGACCGTGTAGCTTTGAAGAAGTGCAGTGATTGATTGATGAAGCAGCATGTGCAGCTAGAATGTGCGGTTTCAGAGTGAATCCCCTCCAAAACGCGGTGCTGTGCAACTCTACTCTTGCATTCTACTTTTATGTATTTAGCTACTTTGCATTACCCTCCAAGTGTACTTTTGTAAGAAATACAATTGCAAGTTTTTTTAAAATAAAGTATAGTTCTCTGTGTTTACAGGTCTTTCTTGAGACATCACTTTGTTTCACCTCTCTTTCCTGCATTACCTGATTGTGTTTGACAAACCACCTCTTAAACACACTTGTTCTCCGGCTTGTAAAACTGACGATGTTTAAAAAAAAAAAATTGAAATACTAGCGATAATGCACACCTTGCATTTTTGGAGTATCTGTTCTGCCAACTGCACATGTCACCTCGCGCTTCAAAGGGACGACAACCAAAGAAATTATGTTCTTTGTTTGCAAAAGACTCGTCATCCTGAACTGTTGAAACCCCCCAGTGCTGTTTTCTAGTGGAGCTGAAAAGCTACAAATTTTTCATTTACATTTCTGTTTATTCCGCTGTCTGGTGCTGTTCAGATTTTGTGGCCTTTTGTACAGCTGGGTAATTTTTACAAGGTCAGTTGAGGGTAAGTACTCTGATCAGGGGCAGTACAGGAGGTGGGATGTGAACTTGAGTCCTTTGGGTGAAAAGGCAGCAGCTCTCATCACTGTTCTGCCTGCTGCCCTGTGCTATGTACAATATGCCGTGTGTTTTTAATAAAATGATTTGCTGTGAAATGACACGCCTCTGCAGCATTGCGTGGAGCTCGGGAACGGTGCCTCTGGACTGGCAGACCGGGGTGGTGGTCCCTCTTTTTAAGAAGGGGGACCGGAGATTGTGTTCCAACTACAGGGGGATCACACTCCTTAGCCTCCCTGGGAAAGTCTATGCCAGGGTACTGGAGAGGAGAATCCGACCGACAGTCGAACCTCGGATCCAGAAGGAGCAATGCGGTTTTCGCCCTGGCCGTGGAACACTGGACCAGCTCTATACCCTCACTAGGGTGCTGGAGGGTTCATGGGAGTTTGCCCAACCAGTCCATATGTGTTTTGTGGACCTGGAGAAGGCATTCGACCGTGTCCCTCGCGGCATCCTGTGGGGGGTACTTCGGGATTATGGGGTTCGGGGCTCGCTGCTACGGGCTGTTCGTTCCCTGTATGACCGGAGCAGGAGCTTGGTTCGCATTGCCGGCAGTAAGTCAGACCTGTTCCCGGTGCATGTTGGACTCTGCCAGGGCTGCCCTTTGTCACCGATTCTGTTCATTATCTTTATGGACAGAATTTCTAGGCGCAGCCAGGGAACGGAGGGTGTCTGTTTTGGTGGCCGCAGGATCTCGTCTCTGCTTTTTGCGGACGATGTGGTCCTGTTGGCTTCATCGAATCAAGACTTGCAGCGTGCGCTGGAGAGGTTTGCAGCCGAGTGCGAAGCGGCGGGGATGAGAATCAGCACCTCCAAATCCGAGGCCATGTTTCTCAGTCGGAAAAAGGTGGATCGCCCCCTCCGGGTTAGGGGGGAGTTGCTCCCTCAAGTGGAGGAGTTTAAGTATCTCGGGGTCTTGTTCACGAGTGAGGGAAAAATGGAGCGGCAGTTTGACGGACGGATCGGTACGACGTCCGCAGTAATGCGGTCATTGTACCGGTCTGTTGTGGTGAAGAAGGAGCTGAGTCGTAAGCTGAAGCTCTCAATTTACCGGTCGATCTACGTTCCTACCCTCACCTATGGTCATGAGCTCTGGATCATGACCGAAAGAATGAGATCACGGATACAAGCGGCAGAAATGAGTTTCCTCCGCAGAGTGGCTGGGCGCACTCTTAGGGATAGGGTGAGGAGCTCAGTCACCCGGGAGGAGCTCGGAGTAGAGCCGCTGCTCCTCCGCATCGAGAGGAGCCAGTTGAGGTGGCTCGAGCATCTGTTCCGGATGCCTCCTGGACGCCTCCCTGGTGAGGTGTTCCGGGCATGTCCCACTGGGAGGAGGCCTCGGGGCAGACCCAGGACACGTTGGAGAGACTATGTCTCCCAGCTGGCCCGGGAACACCTTGGGGTTCCCCCAGAGGAACTGGAGGAGGTGTGCGGGGAGAGGGAAGTCTGGGGGGCTCTGCTCGGACTACTGCCCCCGCGCCCTGGTCCCGGATAAGTGCAGGAAGATGGATGGATGGATGGATGATTTGCTGTGAAATGAAGCCAGAGCTTAATATTTTTCTGTGAGCCAATAAGTAGGGTTTAGAAGGACCCACCCGCTCAGGGGCACCGAGAAAAGGGCAGGAAGGTGTAATGTGGTGTAATACGGAAGGGCTATTTGCAAATGGCAAAACGGTGCGGCTGAGGTCCGCACAAGCAGCCCGAGAAGAGCGCGACGCTTCCAGGAATCCGTGGCACGAGGACAGGGCTGCGTCCCAAGCCAGAGCGTCTCCCGCACAGGTTACCTCTACGAGAGCAAGTCGGGGCCCTTCCTGCAGCGTCGAGCGTGTGTCTCGCTGCTTGGCCAACAGGTGAGACGTGACACACGAGGGCGGAGTGAGAGCGTGTGTCCGTGTGTCCGTGTGTCTGTGTGTGTGAAGGCCTCGTCTACTGTGCGAGGCAGCGCAGATGAGGAAGGATGTACCGTATGTCCACAGTGTGTCTCCGTGACGCAAAGGAAGCTGTGGAACAACATGCTACCCAAAGTGCTTTTGGGGCAGCGCTGCGAAGGCTCTCTCCAAAAACACCCCGAGTCACCCTGAATCGTCGCCTCCGGCTGCCGTTGACCTGAGGCAATATTCTCGCGGACATTTGACAGGGAGGGCCACCGGGGCGGCTGTCCTCGTGCGGTCGGTCACTGTACCTAGCCCTTTCAGCGCGGCTCAGTCCGTCTCCGTGTGCCGCTCCCCTCGCTCTGACAGAGCATCACCGCCTCGCTGTCCCCCCCGTCCCGCTCCCACACTTCGCCGCCGTCCCCTGCCTCGCGTCACAATACTGTATTTCACAGGTGTGTCACCGTACGAAAGGTCCACGATCCAGAAAGGGCTCCAGAGCTTGGAACTCAGCCGTTACGGCAAAAGGAGTGGAAAAACGCCCAGGTGTGCAGCTGCCATGATGAAGATGAAGATGATGAGCCACGAAGCACCAAGGGCTGCGTGAGAAAAATCTCGGTGTGGCCTCTCATACAGTGGATCGCAACACATCCTATAGATACCACCTACTAACTATTGCATATTCATATCATCAGAATGTCATTGGTTCAAACTTGAATGTAACACTAAGAGCACTGAAATTAAGCCACTTTTATAAGAATGTGAAAAAGATCCTAAATGTCCTATGGATACTGGTGGCGCGTATTAAGACAGTATTGTTTCAGTACTGTTCAGTGTAGTAACCTCGGATTTAAGAAAGTTTTCCACGAAAAGCGAGTAACGAGTATCCATTTCTCCGCATCGTTCCCGCACGAGCCGCACGTACGGCACGCGTGCGCACTATCACGTGCTCCCCATGTCGTCACTGAAAGGAAAACCCACTTCCCGCTGTCAATCTTTAGGCCACGCCCCTCTATGCCATCGGCACCGCCCGCCTTGCGCCACCGCACGTAGCGTCACACACGGCGGTCGTGAAAAATTCGCTACGTGGTTGGAAAGAGTAGGTGAAGGGCGGTTTCGACGACCAATCAGATTTGGAGGAAGTCGTAAAGCCCCGCCTCCACCTTCCGCCACGCCTCCGTTTCTGGTCCACGGACGCGCAGTTGAGTGGTATTAGAGCATCTTGCTTCCTGACAGAGCGCGCCGTCGAACCGCACCTCTCGTTTCTTCTCCGTTCCGTTACCGGTGAGTTTTCGCTGGTCGACTCGCTCTCTGTACGCCTGCGTGTCTTTGTGTTCTCGAGGCGGGCTCGCGGGACGTTTGCAGAGTGGATTTTTTGCCAAGGGACAAGGAAGGTCACGATGATGCGCCGCCAAGGGCACGCGGCCTTCCTGACTCACCGAGAGCGCGCGCTCCTTCTCTAAAAGCAGGATTTTAATTGAACAGACAGAGCGCTTCTAACTCTCTCATTCGGCTGCGACGTGGATACGCGTTGGCGCGCGCTTGAGAAGACGTAACTCACTGTGAAAAGATATTGGTAATTTTGTTGAAATAATAGGCTGTGTTTAACTGCCGGTGCACAGGATCAGGATGTGTTATTTATGTTTAGTATTCAGAGTCCGGGCCGTTTCCCCAACTGAGAAAGTGTAGATTTTGAGGCAATCGTCGGGATGGACACGTAGCGGAAGTCTTATTACAGCACGTGGAGGTGCCGGAGCATCAGTGTGACGTCATAGCGGGACGTCGTTGAAACCTGCAGCTGTGGGGGCCCGTCTCACCCCGTGTGTGTGTGTGTGTGTGTGTGTGTGCGCGCGCGCGCGCGCGCTGTTCCGCCCCTGCAGAGTCACGATGACGCACGCACACCCCTTCCTGACCACTGAGCAGAAGAAGGAGCTCAGTGACATCGCGCAGAGGATCGTGGCCCCTGGGAAGGGCATCCTCGCGGCCGATGAGTCCACAGGTAAAGGCCCACCCGGAGGCGGCAGCATCTGTTGCGCCGCTGTACAGCGCGAAGTACTCAGGACACACCCCTCTCAAGGGGGGGGGGACTATGCTGTGAAAGAACGGTGCTTTGGATCTTAACGCAGGTGCTGCATGTGACGTGATGGTAATGTAACCGTGGTGTGGTGTCGTGTCTTTCCCGCAGGCAGTATCGCCAAGCGCTTCCAGAGCATCAACGCCGAGAACACGGAGGAGAATCGGCGCCTGTACCGGCAGCTGCTCTTCGCGGCAGACGACCGCATCAAGCCGTGCATCGGCGGAGTCATCTTCTTCCATGAGACCCTGTATCAGAAGGATGATAGCGGCAAGCCCTTCCCCCAGCTGATCAAGGACAAGGGCATCGTGGTGGGCATCAAGGTGGACAAAGGCGTGGTGCCGCTGGCGGGCACCAATGGGGAAACCACGACCCAGGGTGAGGGAGGAACGATGGGCCGTAGATATTCTGCAGTTGTGGAGTGCGGTAGCGGTGCAGACTGCTCGCGTGGCGGTGCTCTGCAGGTCACGTGAGCTGATGAAAGGTGTCGCCTCGCAGGCCTCGACGGGCTCTACGAGCGCTGCGCACAGTACAAGAAGGACGGTGCCGACTTTGCCAAGTGGCGCTGCGTTCTCAAGATTACGCCGACCACGCCGTCCAGCCTGGCCATCATGGAGAACGCCAACGTGCTCGCCCGATACGCCAGCATCTGCCAGATGGTGAGTGGCTGCTGTGCTCTGTACATCCAGGGAGGTGTGTGTGCATGTGTGCGTCATCACGTGACCATGCTGACGAGCGTTGCCGTGTGCTCTGCGCCCGCAGCACGGCATCGTGCCCATCGTGGAGCCCGAGATCCTGCCTGACGGGGACCACGACCTGCAACGCTGCCAGTACGTCACAGAGAAGGTGCTGGCTGCCGTGTACAAGGCGCTCTCGGACCACCACGTGTACCTGGAGGGCACCCTCCTGAAGCCCAACATGGTGACGGCCGGTCACTCGTGCCCGCAGAAGTACGCGGCCCAGGAGATTGCCATGGCCACCGTCACCGCCCTGCGCCGCACCGTGCCTCCAGCCGTTCCCGGTGAGTCGCGGCCGTGTGCGCACAGGACCATGCGTGTACACGCAGTCCTGGGGTTCTGTTGTTAACTCTCTCTTGCGCTGCCTTTGCCCCCCGATTCCCAGGCGTCACCTTCCTGTCCGGAGGGCAGAGCGAGGAGGAGGCCACCATCAACCTGAACGCCATCAACAACTGCCCGCTGCACAAGCCCTGGGCGCTCACCTTCTCGTATGGACGTGCCCTGCAGGCCTCCGCTCTCAAAGCCTGGGGCGGGAAGAAGGAGAACGGCAAGGCGTGCCAGGAGGAGTATATCAAGCGGGCCCTGGTACGGCGTCAGCGAGTTTCCCACGGTTGAGGCCACACTCCCTGGCTCGCCTCCCGTCCGCTAACTGTCCTGTTCTCTTGCTCCCCTCGTAGAACAACAGCCAAGCGGCCCTCGGCAAGTACGTGTCCACGGGGGACAAAGGCACCGCTGCCGGAGAGTCTCTGTTTGTGGCGAACCACGCCTACTGAGCTAGGACTCCGCCCACCAAAGTGCTTCTGCTCCACCTCCACACCTCACTCACCACCTGCTCAGCTCCCTCCATTTCCAGGGCCTGTTGCTCCGCCCTTCTCCCAGCAGCCCCTTTCTACATGTGTGAGGTCACCAGAGGGATGCGCCTGCCATGCGGCGAGGAAGAGGGCAGCGTGGACCCTTGTGTGTTGGAGAGCTACCACCTCTCCCTGTGTGTGTGTGTCAGTCAAATGGCATCACGTGTACTCTGCACATGTATGTCCTACAACATGTATTGCCTTCTCTAGCCCAGAGAGCTATTGTGGAAGGTGTTGTGCTGCATGTTCCTGTATGAATATACTGTACACTGGAAACAGAAAATAAAATATACTGTCGGCTGTCCTATGCGTTTTGCGTAATGAATCATTTCCCCGTAGGCAAACGGAACCTCCCGGTCCCTTAAAATAGTGTGCCGTACACGGTACGAGAAAATTCTTGATTGCATTTTAATATTAGATGCATGTGTGCCTACCCACACACACATCATCTGAAACCGCGGGGAGCCTGAGCTGGAGCGTAACCGGGCAGCACACGGCGAAAGGCTGGAGGGGAGGTGACCCACAGGGCCCCACCCGGGATGGGAGGCCGGGACGCCGGTCCGCCACAAGGCATCCCAAGCGGGACTCGAGCCCCGGACCCACCAGAGCAGGACCCAGTCCAACTCAATAAGCAGTAAACAATTTCTGATCGTAATTAGAATACATGTGCGAGTAACTCTGCTCGATGGATAACGGCGTGATCCCTTTGTGATGAAAAAATCAGCCTGAGACGAGTTTAAAATGCGTCCACGAGTAGCACGGTCAGATGAGCACAAGAAAGAGGACTCCGAGAGAGCGGTTTCTGACGGGGTGGATCCGGAGCGGCCAAGAGAGTGCGGTTACTCCTGAGGTCGTATTGCACACCTTTGGCATTTTCTGGCCATTAAGAAGAGGCTGAGTGAGGAAAGAACCTCCGTCGGCCGTGTCCATCGTCCCTGTGCAGCTAGCGGTGCTGCGTCAGGGTGGTTAGAGCTGCAGCATGGGGGCAGAAGGGTGTGGGTTCAAGTCTCACCTCCAGCTGTGGTGCCCTGCAGCAAGGCACTTATTCTAGAACTGCTCCACTGAGATTGTCTACCTCTACAAAGTGGGAGATAACTGTAACTTTGGAGAAAAGCGTCAGCAAAATGTCACGTGTGTGTAAATCATAAGGCGCGGCCATGTTCTGGTAAAGTGGTATAGTGCAATGTGGGCAGCGTACTCCTTACTAAAAACACTAAAGGGTAAACAATAAGCTCCGTACATTGTATTTAATCGCGTCGTCTGTGTTTAATCATGTACCTATGATCACCCTTGCGCCAAGCAAGTAAATGAGCGTAATCACAGCGCTGTGTGCGGTACTTCCGCGAGGCTCATTTACCATCAGCGCGGGTTCCGGTTTCTTACGGACTTGTTTGAGTGTTGCACCGTAACTTCCGCTTCCGCCCGGAAGTTTTCTGTCGTTTGTTGTATTGGAAACTCGGGACGAGTGAAACGGGAAGAGGAGACAAGTCACGGGTTCTGTTTTGGATGTGAATCATGTGAAAGGAACTGATTAGATTTAGCGTTTCCGACACGTTAGGATTGGCGCGCTATATATATTCGTCGCCCTCCTCTTGTTTCCCCCCAGGAAGATCAATGGAGCGCGCGCAGACTAGTCTCAACTCGGACCCGGAACCAAGGGGTGAGTCGCAGTAGTTTCATTCAGTTCATGCACCATGAATGTGGACTCGGAGTCGGAGATCTTATAACGGGTGTCTGTGTTCCGCTGCAAAGGTCGCTGGTCCTTCTGGAGGAACCTCAGCGGCTTTTGGTGAGTGAGTGTGTGTGTGTCTCTTTCCCTGCCTGTGTCAGTCAGTGTCCCTTGCGGGCTCTGTCAGTGTCTCCCACAGTCTCTCTCTCCTCCTCCCTCCGAGCCCTGTGTGTGCAGTTGCCCCCCGAGACTCCACGTGACATAGACACGCTGAGACTTTATGCTCTCCCTGCAGGTTGCTGGGACTGTGCAACAACTTTGCCTACGTGGTGATGTTGAGTGCGGCGCACGACATCCTGCACCAGCAGGAGTCCCACAACAGCACGTCCCCGGTGAGCATCTCAACCAGCAGCGCCGTGCTGCGGTCACCTGATTGGCCGGTCGTCCCACGGTCCATGTGTGGAACGCACAGAGTGGTTAATCCCACGTTTCCGCTGCCCGCTTGCAGAGGCCGCTGGGAGGGGGAGGAGGAGGAGGAGGAGGAGGGAACGGCAGCAACGGCAACAGCAGTTTGTACGACTGCAACCCTGTTTCCACTGCGGTGAGTGAACGCCCTCCCCTCCCCCACTGACAGGGCGACGCTGAGATGTCCTCATCCTCAGGGTTTGCTTTTACTTCTCATGTCTTTCAGGCTGTTCTGCTGGCAGATATCCTCCCCACTCTCGTCATCAAAGCTGTTGCACCCTTCTTCATCCACAAATTCCCTTACGGGTATCACATTTATTTATTGTTGCCTTTGTGACTTACTGAAGGCTGTTAACGCTACCATGTTCTCAATGCTTTGTTTCACTGTGTCGCACAGGTGCCGTGTGTTGACGTGTGTAGCCACAGCAACCGCCAGCTTCCTGCTGGTATCCTTCTCTTCCACGGTGGGAATGAGCATTCTGGGTACTGATGTTTCTGTTATTGCCATCATGCTTTTAATGTTGTTTTAAGAAATAGTTTACGTTTACATTTTTTTTAAATTCAAAGAAATTGCTGTGAAGTTTTGCCAACTCTAAGACTCAGGTCCCTGTTGTGGTTTTAAATACATATTGATTGTATTGATTTTAAGGGTTTCAGTGCTTAATTTTCTGTTGAGAATGGTGAGATTTGGTTTTACGCTTCAGATGTGCTTTTACACAAGTCCTTTTTATAAGCGTGTGTCATCACGCTCGTTTTTCATGAGGTGTGAGATTTTTTATTGATACAGTATTCTTGTTCTCTCTTGTTCATTTGTTGTAAGGATTGAATCCTTCATTAGTTTTGACTAATGTGTGTTGAAGTGGCTTGTTTTTTGGAAGTGCATTGGTGATTTTAAATACTTTATTAGAATTTATTAAAGTTGGGAGGAAAAAAATCAGTTAACAGCGGGGTCGGCTCACCGCCATATCCTGTAAACATGTATGAAACGACAGCACATGGTCTCTCTTTCAGGGGTGATCTTTGCCAGTATGAGCTCTGGCTTGGGAGAGCTCTCCTTCCTCTCGCTCACAGTCTTTTTCGATGGGTGCGTTTTTGCTCTCTCCGCAGCACCGCAAACACAATGTGTTTCTCCTCCATCAACGCTATAGTTAACCCCTCCCATTTCTTCTTCAGGTCCGTGTTGGGAGGGTGGGGGTCAGGTACCGGCGGGGCCGGGGTGATCGGAGCCTTCCTGTACTCGGCTTTCACGCAGGCTGGCCTGTCGCCGCGGACAACGCTGCTCATCATGCTTGTAGTGCCTGTTGTCATGACGATCAGGTGAACTACTTTCACAGTACTACAGTGTGGTGATTTCAGAAACTGGACCTGTGAATGGTTACACATTCAGGATCCAAATGGGATTCTGCTGTTGACCTACGAAATGGTCTTTGACCTCCTGTTTTTAAAAAAAAAAAAAAAAAAAAAAAAAGATAAAAAAATCTCCATTTGCAGACGTCTTAGAGGAATTAAGCACTTTCTACATGCCTTTGGGCTGTTTGAATTAATGTCACTTGGTTGAGCCGATGTAACTATCGGAGTTTGCTTGTTGTTTCACGTGCTTTCCTCCATTCTCCATTAGCTACTACTTCCTTCTGGTGTTCCCACCTGCTTTCTCACAATGGCAGTGCATGGAGGAGGGGCCAGTCAGGAACAACCAGGAGAGACGTCCCCTGATGGAGGAGGAAGAGGAGAAGGAAGCAGCAGAGGATGAAGAAAAGCCAGGTGAGTTTGTGCAGAACGAAAAGGGAGGACACCTGTGATTGTAGAGAAGGAGGAAAGATCATCTTCTGACCTGTGTTTTCTTCCTGCCCGGCAGATGAACGGTTCCTTGAGCCACTCACCTTCCCAGACAAAGTTACTGTCATACGAGTAAGTTCTGTTCTGTACGCTCTAGTTCAGTCCAAGGTGTTCGCATGCACTGCGCTAAGTACCAGACCCTAACGGGCTACTGGCTCCTGTCTGTCTGCTGCTGCCTTCGGGGCCTCGGCTCTCGTATCCAGGGCCTGGTGAAGTTCATCGTTCCTCTGGGACTAGTGTACTTCGCCGAGTATTTCATCAACCAGGGCCTGGTGAGTCCCCATCCCATGCTTTTGCAAAGAGAGAATGTGTGCCAGCGTCCACACGGGCCTGGTGACCAGAAGAAAAGACCCCTTTCTGTCCTCTTCCAGCTCGAGTTGCTGTTCTTCCCAGCTTCCTTCCTGTCTCACGCTGAGCAATACCGCTGGTGAGTGCCGTATGTCTGTATCGTGAGAGCTCCTGGGTGCCTCGAGGTCGTCATCAGCAGCAGTCTCCTTCTCCCTCCAGGTACCAGACTCTGTATCAGATCGGCGTCTTTGTGTCTCGCTCATCTCTCTTCTGCGTGAAGATCCGCAGGGTGTGGATTATGTCTGTACTTCAGGTGAGATTAGGAGCCCATGGGCCTCTTGCAGGCTGATCTTATTAAAGGTGAATGAGTGACCTACCTTCCTTCTTTCTCTCCCTCTGTCCTCTCCCTCAGTGTGTCAACGCCGTGCTGCTCTGCGTCGCTGTGCAGTTCCACTTCCTGCCCAATGTTTTCACAGTCTTTGTGATCATCTTCTACGAGGGACTGCTCGGCGGGGCTGCTTACATCAACACCTTTCACTTTATCAGCAAGGAGGTCGGTGTATCTCTGGTCACGCTGTCATGTGCGTAATGGCACATCTTTACACCCCACTCCGTTTCTCTCGCACCCACAGACAGGAGCCAGGGAGCGGGAGTTTGCCATGGCAGCAGCCAGCGTGGGGGACAGCCTGGGCATCGCATTGTCCAGCCCGCTCTCATTCTTTGTCCACAACTACTTCTGCTCGCGGTGATGGAAGTGTCTTGCTCATGTCAGTTGCTGTCACTGACAGCGCACTTCCTGTGTGCCACCTACACACCGCTCGTTTTGCATGATTAATATTAATTTTGCAGTTACTGGCAAGAGGCGGTTTGAAAGCTAACAACCATTTAATACAGTGTACATAAAGGTGACATGTCTTATGAAATGACTGTGTGTGTCATATAATAAAGTGACGGTGTTCTTCTCCCAGTGGATTTGGACCCTGTGCAGTAAAACCCCGCAGTTTTTGCCGGTCCGAAATGTGGGAAAGAGGGCGATTTATTGCAGCTGAACTGGGCTGAATCACCCGGGGCTATTTTCTGCAGTTCTGTGGCTGACTTTCAAGCCAGCCGTCGGTCCGTGTCTCTGTCCTCATCTCTTCCAGCTGTGCCAATATGGCCACGATACTGGAACTGGACGAGCACCTGCAGAAGGAGTTCATCTTTGAAGCTGCCGCGCAGGAGATGAGGGGCATACCCTCCAACAAGCCAGTGGCACACGACTTCTTGTGATGTTGCGCTGCTACGATACCTCGCTCTGCGAGCGCTCCATCCCGCAGCCCGCAAATGGCTCCGTCACTGTTTCCTCACGCTGCTTCCTGCAGTTGCTTGTGCCAGAGAGGTGTACTTGTGTCCGTCTTCACTCTCCCTTATCCCCGAGCATGCAATTTGGCCTCCTCACCTTTGATCCCCGTGTAGCTCCATCCCCGTGTCCTTCGTAGTGCCTCCCCTCACATGCATGTGCGCGCAACTCACTGTGTCCCTTCCATTGGAACACAAACATTGACAGCTCTGTGAATGAGACTTTAGATTGGAGTTTTTCTCTGGTTCGCTTTGTCAGTTGCAGGTTTTGTGCCCTTTTTGGAAAGGGAACAAAGAGCTTTGCTTCCACCTCTGTCTGACTGAAGGGATGAGCTGCTTTGACCTGTCCTGGACACAAATGGGATCATGAAGTACCACATGTATATATTTTTTTTAATCTCTATGCTTTCAGTGTGACTAGTCGGTGTCGAGGATTCTAATGGAAGTAAAACAAAATGTAATAAACTGATATTCATTACTTCACAGGCATGAAACTCATTCAAAGAGGAGGAACAAAGGGGGTGGAAGCATCTTTATTCACGCATTAGCAAAACAGCAAGTGTTTACGATTTTGTATTTTTGTCAACCGTCACACAAAATGGCTTTTCCCGTAGGAAAGGGAAATTTCGCCTTTGTCCTTTCTCTTTTCCTTCAGTGAGGGTGAAAAGCAGCACACGCATGACGCCACAAGAAACTATTCTGACTGCTTCTCAGAATTTGACTGCAATGAATGTTGGAAACAATCTTTATTATATTCATACTTGTACAGTTTCCATCCAATGCTTATGTATGAAGTGCATTATAATCCATACAGCAAAAAGGTCTTTGTCAAAGTCAACAAAAGAAGCATCACAACATTTGAAAGGCTGTATTCCACTGTGATGGACACATGCAACACATCTATCTATACATACAGTAATTATTTTTTTTTTTGGAACCGCTTGTCCCATACGGGGTTAGTTGCTGTTAGAACTGAGATACTGGTCCTCCTTCAACGCAGAAGGTGTACAACGCTGAGGATTTTGTTTTCTCGTTCTACGTTGCCAAAATACAGAATGTTAGGAAAGAAAACTCTGGGTGAAACTGCAGCGAGGAGAAGCTGTAGAGAGCCGAGGACCTGGCCTGTGTCCGTCACACGTCCGCAGTATGTGTCCTGGGGAACGTGTCGCCTCGCAGAGAGTTTTAGTTCATTAACTCCTCTCGATGTCTGCAGTGGCTATTTATCTACCAGTGCGCATGTCTCTCCTTGGCAACCATCTCAAGGAAAAGGGAGTGATTGGCGTAGTAGGAAAGAGTGGAATCGATATCCATCCAGCTGACTTGTCCTGCATCATCTCCTGCTTGCAGCGGCAGCTCACTTACACTGTCCCCTGGGGGAAAACAACACCGGAGCACCGTACAAGCATGAGGATAAGAGAATTTTTTCCATTTATGTGACCATAGAACGCCGGTACTTCACACATGTCAAGACTGTGGCATCTGGAGCACAGCGTGGAATAATGGGACGTGGTAAATGAGGGAAACAGAAAGTAACCTGACTGGTCGTGGAAGTTGACGGCCACCGTTTCCATCCAAGCGTTGTCCGTGTTTCTGGGGTCATCCACGTAGCCCTCGTACACCTGAAGAGCAGCAGGACAGCATGAACAAGGAGTGTGCTGCGTTCAAAGGTGAGACATCCCCAAGTGGCGGAAAATGCACACGGCTGAGCCTTGCCACCGCCCCCACCACCACCTGGAAGCCAGGAGACGCGAAGAGACTCGCGATGCGATCGCGGAGCCAAGCCCTCTCCTCCGGGTTAACGGCCAACAAGTTCAGCGCCTCCTCAGAGAATTCCCGCTGCAGAGTGAGCGACACGCGCTCCCCCGGGTCCACCATGCCCTGGAAGAGATGGCCGATTAGAAGAGCGCAGAGGAGCGACAGGAGGACGACAGCAGGAAGGCGAGACCCACCCCTGGGATAGCCCACTCTCCGCAGTCCTTCCTCATGATGGCGACAAACTGCAGCACCGGCAAGTGTGACTCTGAGTGGATCACCGAGTGCCCGGCGCCATCTCTCTTCCACCTGCCATGAAGAGGGAGTGAAGGTCCTGCATCACGCGGTCACAGGGCATAAGCATGTGGCATAAGCACAGCACTACCTGGTCACGATAGGATCTGCTGCGTGGTTCGGGCCCCAGCGTCCCAGCAGGCCTCTCTCCGTCAAGCCAGTACGGCCGTGAGGGTTTCTGCAAGAGGGAAACAAAAGGGCTGCTGACCAGTCCGGAAAGGGGGCCGTGTACAATTGCAAGGTGGAGAGGCGGAGACTCACAGCGGCTTGCCGTCCTCTACCCTGTACTCCCCCTCGTGGCTCGTCCGGTCCACAGTTCCATCCAGCGCATTGAAGTATGGTGAGAAGGAGCTGCGGGGCGACAGGCACGCATGTTTCAGACCAGGACAGACTGATCAGTGTCGCTCAGACGGCTCCCAGCTCGCTCCCTCGCTGACCTGATATCCGGGTCCGCCCACGCCGGTCTGGCCAGCACGGAGGGCGCCGTGTAGCTCGGGGGGAGGTACTCGGGCCATTCCGTCTCCCAGCTCACTTTGTCGTCCGGAACCGGGAACCTGCGAGTCTGCGAGCCGGGATACACGGGGCACCGGGCCTTGACGTGCGCTCCGGACGCCATGGAGGCAGAACGAGCGGCGGACGAGCAGAGACCGGGGGATCTGTTTCCGACGGTCCCGCCGCCCGATGGCGAGGAAGTGAGGCAGGAGAGCAGGAGACTGGAAAGACGGGGGATGGGTCATCAACACGGCGATCAATACAGCAGCCTGGTGCCACCGCAGTGGCCCTGTACACACACACACACCTTGTTCACAACTTCCACAACGCTGTGTCACTCGTGTTTCCCTGAGAACCACGTCACCTAGCAACCAGGCAGGTGTGTGTTGTCAGCTGAGTCCTGAGCACCATTTTCAGAGACTGGAAGACGTACGGTCGTACCCTTTTAGACACAGACAGAGGAACTTAGGCCGCGCGACGAGGTCCTGCTGAACACACGAGACGTTTCCAAACCGCCGTGTGTCTGTTCGAATCATATCATTTGATTTGGCCATTTGACCACCATGGCATTTGCATTTATTCACAATCATTACCGGCGGCGTACGTACACCGACTCACTCACTCTGCAGCTACACTCAGAACCCCACGGCCACGAACCCCACGGCCCTGTTCCACCGCACCGGCGCCGCTCTTTGTTTACCTGCACGTGGCAGGAGCGCGCGGGCACTGCGGCACGAGCAGGGCGCCGATCGTCAGAGGGATCGACAGCGCCCAAGCCGCGCGCGCCACCAGCATCACAGACCGAGCTGCACGGCAGCGCTCTGCGGAAATACGGAAGTGGTGCGTCAGTGACGTCACGACGCAAGCACGTCAGGCAACGTCCGCGCGATGAGAACTGTTCGACAGGGAGTTCCGCCTTTGTCGAGCACCTCAGAGTGGAAAAGGAAGGCGGAGACGAGGCAGCTTGACGCGCCTATGAAGTTTTACTTATATTGATGTTTAAACTTTAAAGTGAAAACCGTCCATATACCTGTTAAACACGGCGTGAAGTTTACCTCATGGTGTTCCGCGCAAGTGAGAGACGGTGAAAAGAATTTGGGCGAATTTATTTAATTTAATTCACTTCACTTCACTTCGCTTGTTGACTTGTCACTCCGACCCGTGCGCTCGTTCCTCCGGCCCTCAGTTCTAACTTTGTTACCTGAACGGATGCCAGACGTGTGCGCTACGCTAGACGGTGTTTTAGTTCTGTATACGGAGACGCCCTCAGCACACGCACGCTCGCACACCGTAGTCACCTCTCTGCGCGTTCCCGTGCGCGGGCGCGCACACAAGTTCGCTGCAAAAGGCACGAAGACCAGTTTTCACGGTGACGCGGGGTCCCCCAGGGCCCAGTCAGTGTGCCGCGCGCGCTCATGGCTGATCCGGGGAGTCGGGGAGCGACTGGCGGACAAGCCGTCGCCGTCGGGGGCGCGCAGCCCGCCGCCGCCAAAGCGGGCGTGGAGTCCGTGAAGGGACAGAACTTCGACGTGGGACCGCGGTACACGGAGTTGCAGTACATCGGGGAGGGGGCCTACGGCATGGTGTGGTGAGATCCCGGAGCGAGGCGCGCGCGCGCGCACACACACACACACACTTGCCATGAGGGCCCCTGGTGGGCTCGGGCTCCTGCCTCTGTTCCCTTAGTCCAGGTAAAGGCAGGCGTGTGTGTTGCAGCCAACAGAGGAGCTGCACAGCTTCCAAAGAAAGACACCCTGTTTTGGTTTCACGCATGTGTTAAAAAGGGTCTGTCTCTTGTGGAACTGATGGACATTTGGGTTCCTGTGTGTGGAGGGCGTGACGGCTGCTCCCAGTACACCACGGTACAGTAACAGGCTCCCTGTTTCATGCTGTAGGACTGCTGTTTTCTCTTTACTTTCACTTTCTACTGGTCGCCTGCACCAGGCTGGCGAGTGAATGGAGCCGATGACATGTTTCTCGCTGGTGTACAGCACGGTGAACAGTTTAGTGGACATGCGCTGTTCTTACTGCACTCTGTACAAGAGTCCTTATGGTCTTCAGAGTGTTGAAGTGCTCTTACAGTTATTCATTTATCTGACTCTTTTCTCCAAAGCAACTTACAGCCATTTAGCCATTTGTACAACTCGACACCTTTACTGGCGCAAGTTAGGGTAAGTACCTTGCTTCAAGGTACTACAGGAGTAAGCATGACTTGAACTGACAGCCTTTTTGATTCAAAGGCAGCAGCTCTACCTACTGTGTTAGGAGCTTCCTTCAGGCTCCTTAAAGGTGGCGGCAAGTAACCGTGACTGCGGGCTGGGCTGAGAGGGGGCCCTGCTGTTCTACCTTCACTGCGCATATCAGCAGTCCAAAGAGTCGGCTCGTGTCTATGGCGCAGCTCGCCATCGGCGTCACCGTGCACACCACGCTCTTATGAGACCAGGCTGCTAGTCCTTCACCACACCGAATGCAAAACAAACAAAATTTTTTGGTGCTCCCCCCCCCTTCACCTTAATTTTTCTTTTTCATTTTTATATTCAAAGTAGGAGTCACCTGGCTGACGGTTCCATCTGTGAAGTTGTCTGTTGTTCCACAATCAGCTCGTGTAGGTACGTGTGCCATAACTGTGTCGCTTTGTGTGTGTGTGTGTGTGTGTGTGTGTGTGTGTGTGTGTGTCGCCAGCTCAGCATATGACAACGTCAACAATCTGCGTGTGGCCATCAAGAAGATCAGTCCCTTTGAGCACCAGACGTACTGCCAGCGAACTCTGCGCGAGATCAAAATCTTGCTGCGCTTCAAACACGAGAACATCATCGGCATCAATGATATCCTGAGGGCACGAGACATCCAGCACATGAGGGATGTGTATCCTTCCTGACCGCATGCACAGTGACCACAACCCTGCACCATGTTGCCCAGGTAGTTACAAGTTGGGGTTGCTGCTGCCCTGTCGTCTCCAGCCCCTTAACCTCCTCCCCCAGCTACATTGTACAGGACCTGATGGAGACCGACCTGTACAAGTTGCTCAAGACCCAGCAGCTGAGCAACGACCACATCTGCTACTTCCTATACCAGATCCTGAGGGGCCTCAAGTACATCCACTCTGCCAACGTGCTGCACAGGGACCTGAAGCCGTCCAACCTCCTTATCAACACCACCTGTGACCTCAAGGTGGGTCTCTTTCTCCCACATCCAAAGAGCAGAGTCGCTTCAGGACAAGTCCTTGTGACCTTCTGACATGCCAGCAGGGTGTCAGTTTACTTGGTTTTCCCGCGTGCTCGGACAGAACGTGTCCCGACTGGACCGCCGTTGTTGACGACCGTTGCCAAAACCTGCCTGCGGAGTATGTGTGGTGCTCCTGCTCCCTAAGAGAGCCTAACGGTTTCTCGCCCAGGGCTTGGTTGAACACACTGTGGGGGCAGAGCTCTACCCATCTCTTCTCCTCTTGCTAGATCTGTGACTTTGGTCTGGCTCGAATAGCCGACCCTGAGCACGACCACACGGGCTTCCTCACCGAATACGTGGCCACGCGCTGGTACCGCGCCCCCGAGATCATGCTCAACTCCAAGGTATCATGTCGTGCGAAGGCCAACTGTTAGCGGTTGCTTCATTTATAGTCAGGCTGAAGTGAAGACCTGGGAGAGTTGTGTCCTCATCACTAATTGTGCTTTGCCATCTCCTATGCCCCCCCCCAGGGCTACACCAAGTCCATTGACATCTGGTCTGTGGGATGCATCCTGGCTGAGATGATCTCCAACAGGCCCATCTTCCCTGGGAAGCACTACTTGGACCAACTGAACCACATCTTGGGTATCGCATGGGCCAGGCAGCTGCAGGTTACCTAGTCGTTCAGTGTTTCACCTTGTTTTACACTGTACGTCTCTCTGGCTGCAGACATCCTGGGCTCTCCTTCTCAGGAAGACTTGAACTGCATCATCAATATGAAGGCGAGGAACTACCTGCAGTCGCTGCTTCAGAAACCCAAGATCCCCTGGAACAAGCTGTTCCCCAATGCTGATCCCAAAGGTGTGTTGTGTGTTGGACCATAAGCACTTGCCTCTTTCGCACATGCACAGACACTGATTACTGCTCCCTCTGTCAGCTCTGAGCCTGCTGGATCGCATGTTGACCTTTAACCCCTATAAGCGAATCACTGTCGAGGAGGCCCTCGCCCACCCTTACCTGGAGCAGTACTACGACCCCACAGATGAGGTGCGCTCTGCCTCCGCCCTGCCCGTTTGGAGCTGCTGTGCCTTTCTCTCTATTCCACATGTGTGTTTTCTCATTAAATCTGCGTGCATGTGTGTGTGTGAGCAGCCTGTAGCAGAGGAACCCTTCACGTTCGACATGGAGCTGGATGACCTTCCCAAAGAGAGGCTGAAGGAGCTAATCTATGAGGAGACAGCCCGCTTCCAGGCCACCTACCAAGGCTCCTGAGCTGCTGGGCAATGGGACAGGTGAGGCGTTGGCCTCTTTGACGCACACACTTGGGCTCGTTAGTGTGCTGTCTTCAACGTGTCCAGTCCTTTTGTCACGTATGGGTGGCAGCACTGCAAGTAATGGTAGAGAAAGAGCTGGGCACACTTGAGTTGACCACTTAAATGGGATAATGGGCTTGCTGTATCCAGCAGTGCGTGCACATTCATTTGTGTCAAACGGTGCGTCTCACACCATTTTATACCTTTCAGCTCAGGAGGAGAGGTGACTGAGGAGCACCCGGTGGTGGACAGCAGACAGACGTCACCAAGCAGATGTTAACACTTCAAACATTTATACGACCAGGGTGTTCAGAAGTGAAGAAACATGTGTATCGCAGTATATGTCTGCTGCAGATGTGTATGTTGGGCTTTGTCTGCCTTTTAAATCATTGCAGGTTATAATTTAGTTTTCTTCTTTATTATCATGTTCTGTTTTCCTTTCTTACTTAGGGGGGGATGGGGTGTAAAAGACCCTTTACTGCTTCCTGCACCTTGTCTGTTCCCCTCCGTGCTCAGGAAGGGGTCCCGTCAGGAACTCGGAATGTTTCCGTTGTAACCTCAGGCTCACGTTTTTCAGACATTTCACATTTTACACAGACATTTTATATTTGAGGTTCTCTTTCATGTGCTACTGGTTTTACTCTTTGAAAACACCTTTCTGCTTTTCGTTGGCTTGGTGACTGTTGGAGTGTCACATGTTTTGGCAGCGTGGCAGAGCCCCGCCCCCACCCTCTAGCGTTGCCTTTCTCGGAGATGCTCCTTTGGAGTCCGCTTTAGGGCGATGTGCATGTGCTTTCTTTCGCCCTTAGGGAAATTGATCTGGTGGTTAAAGGTTTTCAAGGAAAATGCTGCTGTTTCTAAGTTGATGTTCTTGTGTCTCTGAGGTCCCCCTGTTGTCACGGACGCACAAAGCTCGCACCTTACCTGCACCGTTTCCTCCGATGCAGTACGAGACGAGACTTATTTAGTCCAGTTTATTGTTCCTGCGAGTGCCCAATGTGTCCACACACCAGGCACTCCTCAGCTGCAGTCAGGACACCTATTAGAGACCGTTTCGCTCGTACACTGGTCTAGCTTTGTTTCAACAGAGAATGTACGCGTGCCTCTCCATTCTTAATGTTGCGCCACTGAGTTCAGCAGTGTAACAGCAGGGCAACTAACCTGTGCAGACACACACACCCACTCACACAGAGGGAGAGAGAGGGAGCAAAGTGAGCGAGGGAGAGGCGTGAGCTTGGTGACAGTCAGGGAAAGGCCACTGGAAAGCAAACAGGAGTGGAGTGTGACGTGTGTGTGCTTGTGAACGGCGATCGGACTTCCTCCTGCTGGAACTCAACTGCTCTTGGGTGAGTCTAGTTTCCCAGCTTTTGGTGTGAACTGCTGAGCCATTTTTACCCCTAACTGAGCTGAACACGCCAAGCTGCGTTTAACCTGCAGGTCTTTGGGATGTTGGGGCACTGAGCCGTGTCTTCTGCCTGCTGCTTTTACTGCTTTTTATTATTTTAATCTTTATTACTAAGACTGTTATTGCAGAGGTGGATTCTGTCTTGTCAAAGGGAGCAGCATTTGAAAAAATGTTTTTTTTTTTTTTTTTTTTTTAATAGCTTTTTGCTTGGGGTTGTGAAAAGGCATTACTTTTTCATAGATCTTTAATGGAATAAAGGTATTAAATATTACAAGAAATGGTATATGATGATGCAAGTGTATTTTGGAGCACTGAACTGCATGGTAATAAAAACTGGCCTGTTACAGTGAACGAGGTGGTCCTTTCCTGTAGGTGAGAAGTGTTGCGTTTCACCCGGAGCTCCTCCGCCGCTGCCTGTCTAACCTGCTCCATCCCACACTCGCACCTTTCAAAAGAGGCACGAGGTACAGGAGGAGGATGCAGTGGGGGGTGGGGTTTCGCTGTGCTATTTGCCCACATTGTTCTCACATTCTGCAACTCAGCACTGCTGTTCATGGGCACTACTGCCCCAAATCCCCCCAGCAGGAAGCGCAGGGGTGTTCATTGGGTTTAGCACTCATCGTCCACCAGGGGGGCTGGGTCACCCCCCCCCACCACCTGAGCGTCGTTGCTTCCTCCCCGGGTGTTTCTGCTACTTTCGTTGGGAGTAAGGTGAGCGGCCAGCGCAGGATGGGGTCCAGGCAGACAGCGTTTCGGCTCGTCTCTCCTGAGGCATCACCTCCAGGACAGGAGCTGCAGCAGCACGAGGCCCCACTTGGACAACGTGTCTCTTCAAGTCCATCTGGCCTCGTGCCTCATGAAATTCCTGTCCTAGCGCATTCCTCACAGGGAGGGGATGGGAGGGGAAGGGCCAAGTGAAGGTAACGGGGCAGGTGGGGCACTTTGGAGCACCTGTAGGCGGTCAACAGTTTGTTTTTCGGGAGTTGAGTTCTGTTATCTGAGATTTAAGTCGTGACTTTTTTTGTTGCACAACTGAACTTCCCTTTCCTGTCTGTTTTTGAGTACAGCTGTACTGCAGAGGTATGTTGATTTCCCCCTCCCCCAAGGTGCACTGGCTCGCCTTACAACCAAAGCTGGGACCAGAATTCTAACTTCTTTATATTTTCAAAGTTCATTTTACCACTAACTCACAGCAAAAAAAGGCTACATAACAGATACAGCAACGATACATACATACTTTTACTGAATTCCATCCGTATTGAAATTATACTTAGTCTCCACATGTTTATCTGGAGCATTTGGTTGGTTTTTTTTTTTTTTTTTTGCCACATTTTGTTTACTTTGATCTCCATGGAAACTGTCTTTTACTCTTGCTACAACAAGCACCAACACCAGATGTGAACTGCTAATACGGTGGAAGTGGTAAGTTACACCTGCATTCCAGTTTTTTTTTCGGTGCTCTTTTCTGCCATCTATCTACTTGGAGGATTAAAAACAAGTCGCATTTGTTCTGCCGCAGACAGATTTTCAGATATGGGCACATGAGGGAAACGGTGGAAAAAATGGTGTCTGTGTCCTTGGAAACATAGGACTTGACTGTTGGGACGCCTTCGAGAACTGTCAGGTTACCCGTTTGTCGCTGTGTCAGGAGGATCAGAGGAGGCTGTTTGTTCCCCGCAGGGTGTCATGTCCAGCTACCTGTACTACGTGCTACCTGCCCTCGGGGGCTACACCCTCACGTCGCTGTACCTGCTCAAGAACCCACAGGTGCTGCACGGGAAGAAGTGTGTGGCGTTCCGTTGCAGGCACATCTCACACAGAGGGGGTGTGTAAGCGATGACGCCACGTTCCTCCACATCAGCAGACAAACGCTGATGCGGTTTAAGTTTGGACAGTCACCCGCAGCGCAGTGAAAAGGTGTCTTGTTCTACAACAGGGAGCGGGGAGAGGATCGAGAGCACAATGGAAGCGTTTACAC
The DNA here is from genome assembly GCF_900964775.1 of Scleropages formosus. Lineage (NCBI taxonomy): Eukaryota > Metazoa > Chordata > Actinopteri > Osteoglossiformes > Osteoglossidae > Scleropages > Scleropages formosus. The sequence continues at coordinate 32,078,249 of NC_041813.1, read as the reverse complement.
AGTGAGTACAGCGGCAGGCACCCTTGGCGAACCGCAGGCCTGGTTCGAGTGTACACAGGTGTGTACAGGTACACACATCTAGTTGTTCATTTAGCTGATGCTTTTCTCCAAAGTGACTTAGTTATTTACCCATTTATACACTGAGTCCGAAGGCAGGACCTCTAACCATCTCCCAGGTGCATGCTGGTATACGAAGGCGTAGCCGGCTGCCCGCAGTCCCGTTCTCTGATTGTTCCAGCGCGGTGGAGGCCGGCACAGAGATGCTGGAGCTTGACTGCCACATGACAAAGGACGGCTACGTCATCGTGTCGCACGATGAGAACCTGCTGCGGCAGACCGGTGTCGACGTCAACATCTCATCGGTGAACTTTGAGGTCACGAGCCATTCGCAAATTACTCCAGAGCTTTCTAGGAAGAAATTTAGAATAGCACGTTCACGTTGGTGTTTCATTCCGTTTCTAATCTGACGTGATGTTTCAGGAGCTGCCGCTATACAAAGAAAGGCTGGAGGTCACCTTTCACGATGGTATGTGGCCCAGTGCGTGTGGCAAGTAGGTTTCTGGGTCTGATCCCAGGGAGCTGTAGCTCTACTTGTCAGGTGCGTGCCATGTCTGCTTTGCAGGACACTTCAGCACGGGCACCGACAGGAAGTTTGCACTGCTGGAAGATGTGTTCCGGGCCTTCCCAAAGGTTCCCATCAACATTGAGATCAAAGAAGACAACGATGAGCTCATCAAGAAGGTGAAGAGCACTGCGACAACTGGACAAAGTGCAGCGCTTACAGTGCACCCAAAGGGGATGTGACTACATTCGCAATTGACATTTGTCTGCAGCTGCTAAATTAACAGTAGCATTTACTGTGAAACTTGAGTGATCCAAATGTCAAGTCAGATAATTTGTTTTGTTGGAACTAGTAGTATTTTTTTTTTAATAAGAATGGTGGTAAACTCTTTTCGGTGCATGCTGCCACCTGCTGGACGAAGTGCGTACTGTGCTTCCGGGGAACTTGGCCACTAGGTGGCACCATGCGGGGGGAGAGAATATTTCTTTGAGCGCTGATTAACCCTTGGATGTCTGCATGCTGAGTGTTGATTCAGACCAGTACGGAAGAACTGACCCTTGCCATTCTGGGACAGAATAGAGTGCGTGCTGTGTCTGGATTTGCTTGTGCTCACACTGTGTCCGCCGCAGGTGTCCTCGCTTGTAAAAGAGTATGACAGAGAGAAAATCACCGTGTGGGCCAGTGTGAAATCTCTCATCATGGACAAATGCCGGAAAGAGGTGTGTCCTTGTACTGGTACCTGCGCAGAGTGACTCCTCTCCTGGGACAGCGTACTTGGTCCTACCGTTGTGTTTCTTGTGATAATGTGTGTACAGAACCCAGAGATGCCCTACATGTTCACGGTGAGACGGGGACTGCAGCTGCTCCTCTTCTACTACTGTGGCCTGCTGCCATTCCTGCCCCTGGGGGAGAGCTTCCTGCAGTTCTACCTACCGCAGGTGTACAACAGGTGAGCAAGGGATTCTGGGTGGCGCTCGCCACCTGCGGCCACTTCAGCTGGGCCACAGGGACAGCAAACGTAGCGGGACTCGGAAATGCGCCCCTCGCTCCTCCCCAGGCCTTCGGCAAATCGTCTTCTCACTTGCGTGCAGCGGTCGAACGATAGCGTCGCGATGTAGCCGACGTAACGTGACCGCTTCCCTTGAGCAGGGGCAAAAATGTGTGTATTCTGCCCAGTCATTGGTTTTTCTTTTCAGAAATTACATCCCTGACTCCTGGATTCTGAGGAACAGATTCATCATCTTCCTAATGCAAAAGTGAGTTTGAGTGCATCCACTGGTGCGGTGGGGCCATTACTGCGGAACAGAGTTATTGCCGCGCCAGGAAGGGTTACGGTGGGGAAAATGAGACGGACGTGTCCTTTTGTTCCAGGCTGACCATGAGGAGAAGCCTCTTTAGGCACTTGGCTAAACGCGGCATTCAGGTAAACTGTCATCCTCGTGCCGCAACAGTTCCGCTCGAACAGGGTCCACATTGTGCATGTCCGTGTCCATGTCCATCAGCCTCTCCCTGTCTTCTCTCCAGGTTCACCTTTTTGTCTGTAACAACACGGAAGACATCGAGGCGGCCTTCGCTTTCGGAGCCACGGGGGTCATGACCGACTACCCCAGCCTTCTGTCGGAATACCTCCGCTCTCATCCCCCGAAGGCGGTGCCTTGCGTGGAGCCGCCTGGTCACTGAGGCACCGGGAGCCCCGTGTTGACCAGGCTGACCGGCGTGACGCGTCTCTCTGCCCCCTTCCATGATAAATGTCTGACAGGCTGGGCTACAACACACTCTTTGTGTCCCCTTAGTCTGTTTAGCCTGTTTACAATAAAGCCTTCTGTCGTCATTTCTCCCCAGTCTCTCGCTCTCTCTCTCTCACACACACACACCCACTTCTGCCACGCAACAGTAATATGAACACCCTTACAGCCCGCATTTCTTCTATACAGTGTGTGCTCATCTTTGGCAACACTTCCTGCTCTTTTGAAGAGAATAACGCACGAAGCATCTCTGCCTCTAGAATTTCAGACCCAGGTTTCGACTCCCACCTGCTGTAGTGACCTCCAGGAGGGTTCTCACTCTGAGCGGATACAGCAAATGCTGCGTAAACGAGTAAATAATTGTATCTCATTGTATCTCAGCACTGGAGGTTCTTCTTGGGGGGGGAAGTGTCAGCTGAACAAGTCGCAGTGAAACTGTGTTGTTCTTGTGAGCAAATCTTTAATAGCTGTAGTCCACCCAGCAGAAACAAATCCTCTATCATACAGCACTGTGTGTGTGTGTGTGTGTGTGTGTGTGTGTGTGTGTTCAGCTATAAAAGGGCTTCGCCCTCAAACGTGAACAAATACAGTAAAAGCCACAGCTCTCGGCGAACCTCATTGGTTGACCTACATTTCCCAGTCGCCCGCGTTCTCTGATTGGTCCGCAGTGAGCTCGCTCGACTCTGATTGGCTCGCGGCGGGTTTGTTTTCGCAGTGCGTGACGCGCTCGAGACTCACCGCCACACTGTAAACAAACACGACAGTTTTCCTTTCGACGGAAAGACAGAAGTATAAGAAAGTTAAACAGGCAGACAGTTGTACGACATTGCGTTGCTCTTCGGAGGCACAATCTGTGAGCTGCGTTTCGCGGCGCTCTTTGTCTTTATTTGCATTTCATTTGCATGTCTTTGAACGACGCTCTTTTTTCTCGATTGCGTCGCTTCGAGTCGCTCTGCTGCGCGATTTGCTCTTTTCTCCTCGTTTCAGGTGAGAACAGCGGAGCTATTTTGTGCCTTTCACAGTGTGGTGTGCAGTAATTTTGTGTGTTTGATCATGTGAAACCGTGAAGGGGTTCACTAGTACCTCCTCTCGCTTGGCTGCTTGCGCTTCCGCCAGCGGTTATGGAACAAATAGGTTTCTGTGGACGGAAATAGAGGGCTGGGAGTTCCTCGATGTGGCTCAATCACTCTTAATCCCTATATGCTGTCATACACCCGCGATGTTCATTATATGGCATTTTCTGCCATGGTAACTCTTGAAGAAAGAGAGATCTGGCTTATGATTTGGGTCACAGCTGTTTTCCTGTTATGCTTCTTGGAGCAGGAAGGGCAGTTCTCTTTACTTTCTGTTTACCATCCACATCCTCACCAAGAGAAACTGTGTGTTCGACTGACATTACTCCTACTTTGCACTTGGTGCTTCTTCAACTGTAATACTGTTCTTAGGGGAATACAGTTGGTTCTTGATATAAAATTTTGGGTAATGAGCTTTTCATTGACAGGATTGTTTTGGGAAGCATTTACTCTTTATTTTTCCATAAAAGAAAGAAGCATAGTAATTTACATTGCACACCAAGGCATCAGGAGATACACTAAAACATGGTAATTGCAAACTGGCCTAAGTTTTTCAAAAGAGTGGAAAAGGTGGATGAGAAACAAAGACAAGGTGAACAAGCAGTAGATGATCTACCAGATTTGAGCTGTCAGTGAAGCGCTGCCTCTTCGTCATCCTCCATCCTGGTGTAATACCCCTGGCTCTGTTTTTGTCTGCACTTTAAGGTAAATAACATACAACTTACAGTTTTTCTATTTCTTGTAATTAGCTCCATTCCATATTGTGCTTGCATTAGGTTTTAGTGCATTTGGTCTGACGTGTGGGGCGAAAGAGCCGCAGGTAAACACCAACCCCCAGTGTATCTCTGGGCACGCCTATTTATTGTGCTTTCTTATTGACACTGTGTCTATAAACACTGCTGCCAGGGGACTAAGTAACGCGCAGGCACACGCGCCAGGTGTCCTGGCTCACCGTTCGCCGCCGGGACCGTCTGCCCGAGTGCTGTCCGCAATCTCCCGGCCGGGACAGAGACGGAAACCGTCGGCTGCTCCGTTCCTAGCCATAAAGTCCCGCCGTTTCCTCCCTCCTCGCGAAATTGTCTGGGTTCTTCGCATCTATATGTATTCAGCTGGCAGTTTCTCTCCAAACGACGTACGCTTGAGCGTCACCGAAAGTGCGTCGACAACAATCAGCAACAGTAACTTAGTCCAAACCCACCGTTTTTGCCAGTGTACGTTACACGAGCAGCTGCATAAGAGAACTGATGACGAGGCCCTGCACCAGGCCACATTTGACTTAATAACTTTTTGAGTAATGAACCAACTCTCAGTCCCTTTTTTTTTTTTTTTTGCAAGGAAGGGGCCAGCTGGGTTCTTGTACACTACTATTTTGGCAGGGAGCTGCGAGCTGCACATTCACTGCAAACCTGCCTCTTTCAGACATGGTGAAACAGTCCAAGGCCAAAACCTTCCAGGCATATCTGGACTCGTGCCATCGCAGGTACAGCTGCGTGCACTGCCGTGCTCACCTGGCCAGCCATGACGACCTCATCTCCAAGGTGTGTTCTCCACCACCACTTCCAGTAGTGGATATGTTCCCTGTTAACTATGAAGCGTGGGGTTTGTAGCTTAAGGCTGGGAATGTGCCTCATGCCTCACCAGTGTGTTTCACTGCGCTGGTGCTGTACTTTACATTCAACAGTTCTCACACAGGGAATGTATTTTGCTGCTGCTGAAGCTTGAAGGTGGTGAATTGCCCTCTATAAAGTTGTGCATGTGTCTCTCTTGCAGTCTTTCCAGGGCAGTCAAGGACGCGCCTACCTGTTCAACTCTGTGTAAGTTCCTCCTCTCTTACTGTGTGGTCCCGTACTGCGCACAGTCGCGACACAGCTGACGGTGGGGTGTTTCAGTCTGGTGGCCCAGTCCCGGGTGTGTTGGCTCCTCTGGCCATTGCTGTCCTTCACGTTGGCACGTGTGTCCTTCTCAGGGTTAACGTGGGCTGCGGACCGGCAGAGGAGCGGGTTCTGCTGACAGGTCTGCACGCCGTGGCGGACATCTACTGCGAGAGTTGCCACACCACCCTGGGCTGGAAATATGTAAGTAAGATGGACGAACATGAAGAGCAGTAGCATGGGTCAGCTGCCGCCATGTGCTAACCGTGATTGCCCACAATCACTTGCTACAGGAACAGGCATATGAGCAGAGTCAGAAGTACAAGGAAGGCAAGTTCATCATCGAGCTCTCCCACATGATCAAAGACAACGGCTGGGACTAAAGTCGGCACTCTGAGAAACCACCTCCACCCAGCTGCATGTAAATAACTCAGTCCAGGACAGAATGTGAAAAAAACAGGTTTGGTTTGAAGTATCCTGTTGAAATTAATATCCCAAAGTTTCATGTGGGAACACGTGGAATACGCCGGAATGACGCTTCTGCTGTTGTGTAGCCTTGCTGCCAGTAAAAATTTAACATCCAGCTCCACCTTTCAGTTAATTCCCAGAGTCCCATGTTGCTCGGGACATTTCTAATTAAACCGCTGGTCGCATTTAATTCAGTGCCTGTCGGTGCTTACATCCACAATTTCATTCTTTTGTCATAGCTTTTTGTATGTTTAATTAATTTTATTTTTGTTCAGTGGATGTGTGAAATAACTGTATTTTGCAACTAAAGGCACACATAGTGACAAAATTAGATGACTTGCAGTATGAACATGAAAATAGTTTGGTTATGGAGAATGCGGAGCTACAAATGAAAGTTTGTTCAGGGCAGAGAAACACGTTTCTCCGACTGTCACTCAGCTGGCAAGAAAAAGTGCTGCTGTGCTCACTAACCCGTGGGATGATTTCTGTGCTGTAATGTGTGTGTATATATGTAAAATATGAAAATATTGTGTACAGAATACATGTCCAAGAATGTATAAGAGTTTGAGCCTCAAACATTACTGTCATGAATTAATATCTACAATAATTATGTAATTAAGATTTTTTTTTTCCCCTGATCATGTCTGAAATGAAACTTGTTAAACATGGCTCAGTTTGTGAAGAATGCAAAAATTGGCACTATTTATGAGCAGTAAGATATACTGTCAATGCAGCTTCTACACGATGTGTTTCGTTCAGGCTCAACTATTAAATTATGATCAGTTCTTAAAATAACTCTCTTCTCATTTTTGTAAACCGGTGAGGGGTCAAAAGAGGCACTGTGTTCACCGTATTCTCGAGCTGTTCCACAAGGTTTGCGTGTTTAAAGCTCAACCTGAACCAAATGGAAACCCTTTTATTAAGGCTCTACTGAAAACGTTGCACGCGATTAATATTTTGTTTCCTCCGAGCCGTCAGGCTGCAGTAGCAGCGCTCTGCTGTCACTGAGAAGAGCAAAATGATCTACACACGGTTTTGTGTGCGTTCACTTCGCTCGACCCGTAACACATATTTGACAAATATCTGGAAATCGATGTCGGGGCTCAAAGCAGCGGCGCTTCTCAGCGTTTCCCCTTTTTCAGGTCACCGCGCGCACAACGATACACTTCAAAGCGCTGCACGCTCATTATGACGCACAGGACGTAAGGACCTACTTCCGGCGACTAATGACGCACAAGGACGTACAGACCCAACTTCCGGCAATTAATTACGCACAGGCCGTATTGCGTCTACTTCCGGCGAGCGGATTACGCTGTGCACCGTACCGCTCCGGACAGTTCGGGATGGTCCTCGTTAAGGAATAGTGAGTACATGTTTTGCTTTGAACACGAAACATGCGTTCATGTGCGTATAAATGAGGTAAATGTTGAATGTTTGTGCTGTGGGGGCGAGTGGGTGCTACCGTGGAACACGCGGCGTAGGTAGTGTGCGGCTTCATTTAGCTAGTCGTCCGTGCGCCTGCGTGCGTGTGTTCCGTTAGCCGCTCCAGCACTGACAGCTTCAGCTTGTTGTTGTTCTTTTCGTTTTAATACTAATAATTCTACACGAGGAGCGGACGAATGGAACGTGAGACGAGAGGGATTCCTCCTTATGTATTTCCGTGGCGAATGAGTGTGTGTCGAGTTTTGTGGCCGGTTTCTTTGTTGAGTCACACTGACTGTCACTCACTCACTGTCAGCTGGCGGTTGTGTGGACGCTTTTCTTTTTGCCGCCGCGGCAGAGTGTGTAGTGAAAACGCGCTTTTCTTCTCTTTCCCGTAGCCAAGTGCTGCTGCCATGTTCCGTAGAAGAGGTAAGGAAGCACGTGCTGAAAGCTGCTTTAAGTTACCGTAACCCCACTGCTTTCTTTTTCTTGGTGTTGGTTCTGTCCACTTATCGCGCGCACACACGTGACACACACACACTCAGCGCTTCCACACACACACACACACACACACACACACAGACACACACAGAGTCCTTCGCTGCTGTTCTTCCCAGTACCAGGTGGGCCAGCTGTTCTCCGTGGCAGAGGCCAGCAAGAACAATACTGGTGGCGGAGAGGGCATTGAGGTTCTGCGGAACGAGCCCTACGAGAAGGATGGTGAGAGGGGCCAGTACACCCACAAGATCTACCACATACACAGGTGGGTGCCCTCACGCTCGCTGACTTGCTGCTATGGTACTGTGTTCTGCTACTTGCACAGCTGAATGTTATAAAGTCAAGAAAAACTCTTGAATTTCAACTGATGATGACAGCTGAAACATTTGTTGCTTCAGTTTAAGTTTCACTTGTTGCCGTGGTACTCTTGATGGAGGCATTTGCCCTAAATTGAAGCAGTAAAAGTTACCCGGCTTTATGAACGCTTAAAGTACTTGTACGACTGAATAAATGTCAAGTCTGGGAGGCAGGTGCACGGTAAAACAATGTGAATACGTAGTCTGTGCTCTGCTCCTTGCCGTCCTGCAGCAAAGTGCCCAGCTTCATCCAGATGTTTGCCCCAGAGGGAGCGCTGGTGTTCCATGAGAAGGCGTGGAATGCCTACCCCTACTGCCGTACCAGTTAGTATCCCTGGACCTCATGAAAACACCAGCAGCAGCTGGTTGCCAGCTTCTGACTGATTGGTAAAGCCAGTAACACTGTCCTTTCTTTCTTGCACTTCACTTTCCATCGCTCCTGGATGTTTGGGAAACCTGCAGTTGTGACCGTAAGTACAGAAGAGTTGCGAACATTGATGATTTTCTCATTCTGTTGAGGGTGTTGGCACAGCAGAGGATAACGATGCCGTTGCTGATGATGTTTTGCAGAATGAATACATGAAGGATGACTTCTTCATTAAGATTGAGACCTGGCACAAACCAGACATGGGAACAAGTAACAATGTGTGTTTTCGCAATGAGTGTTTTCTTCTTAATTCATCTTAATGCACTTGTGTACAGTACTGATAGCAGCCTCTTGATGTATGTGTGTGTCTCTGAAGCCTCACGGCTTACCTCCGGAGGAGTGGGAGGAAACGGAGGTGGTGCCCATTGACATTGCGGACCGATCGCAGGTGGACGATATTGTGAGTACGTTTGAGGACGTATCCGCTTGTGGCCATACAGCGCTCAATGCTTCCACGCACCACATTTGAGATGTTGTTAATACTCTCTTTGGTGATAGTGTTGTAATAATACATTTGTCTTTTCCCTCACTTTGTCCAAACAGGACTACAAGCCAGAGGAGGATCCAGCCATCTTTCACTCAGAGAAGACAGGACGGGGTCCACTGGGGCCAGGCTGGAAGGTACCCCATGCTCCTCTAATGCCTCTCTATTCATTGTTGTGACAAAGCGCCGTTTTGGTTGCCCCTGGTCATTGCTACTTGTACAGCTACTCGTTTTTGCTTTTTCAGGCTCTTTATGGTTCCCCGGTGTTACAGGGACGTAGCTTTATCTGTCTCTTGCTCTCTCACTGCCTCCCCACACAGAAAGAGCTGCACAATGGCAACTGTCCCTACATGACTGCCTATAAGCTGGTCACAGTTCACTTCCGTTGGTGGGGGTTGCAAAGCCGGGTGGAGAAATTCATTCATAAGGTAAAATTCAGTGGCAGGAGGTGCTGTGCTTTTCTGATGTTGTATATTCCTCATTTACCATGCGGAACTGAGTAATTTTTCGTAATCATATCATTTGCAGTCTGCATGGAATTCATACTTTGTAAATACATATTGCACAAATTATTTCAAATACTCCAGTCTGCAGCATTTTAAATTTCAATTATTACCTGGTTAAGTTGAAATTATACTCCGACTTGAACTCTCTGAGGAAGCGTGACGCTGAAGTCCTGGAGCACAAAGCCGAAGAGACCACGGTCCTGATTTGTCCTCTGCCTGGTTGCTCTCCAACTAACCAGTTTGGCCGTGTAGTAATAGCCCCCTCTGTCCCACCCTGCCTCCCCTGAGCAGCAGGAGAAGCGGCTCTTCACCAATTTCCACCGCCAGCTTTTCTGTTGGCTGGACCGCTGGGTGGACTTGACCATGGATGACATCAGGAGGATGGAGGAGGAGACACAGAGGGAGCTGGACAAGGTAGCATAGCACTGCATCTCTCACCACTGAAGCCTTGTGCTGATGTGTTAATGAGCATCTTCAGTGTGTTCGTGGCAGTGTTTGACGTATCTAACTGCTACTTCCTGTCTTTCCTCAGATGCGCAACGAGGGATCAGTTCGAGGGATGAAGGCAGGAGAGGACTAGAGGGCAGGGAGCGAAACGGGACGGTGTTTGCCGAACCATGACTTTACCTCAGAGTCCCATGCGCCGCCCTTCCTCCTCAATCCAGCAAGAATGTGCACATCACAAGCGCTTCACAACAGGAAGCTGTCATCCCTCATTCAAGACAAGACCATCTTTGTAAGCGTGCGTGCGTGTCTGTGTCATTCCTCTGTCTGTTTTCATAATCTACGCAAAGCATGCAAGCACCTAGCCCTCGAGAGACCTGCTCCGGATCTGTTGCTTTATTCATCCTTTTGTCAGTGTTTGTTTGTATTAATTCAGTGACCAGTTTGACATGATTGACCTGGATAATGTCTCATTATTCCACCACTGAGGGAGATGTATAAAATGACCTGGACTGGACACATCCCAGCTGCTTCTGTTGCTGCCAAATTCCTGGGGTTTTACTGAAACACATTGAGAAATTACATTTCAGTTTTATTATTGTTTTTACCTGGTTTTTTTTTTTTTGCACATTTTGCAACTCCTGAGTTGTTACTGCAAGGTAGTGTGCCAATGATTCTCTCAACCCAGCCTGTGTTTTAAAAAAAAAAAAAAAAAAAAAGATGTGATGAATTTCACAATTCATTTTAAGTGCTTCAATGTACTGATGACATTAATAACTAGGTGGAATGATGTGGTTTAATTTTAAAGACTGTCATGTGCTGTTTTCTCAGCTGAAAACATTGAATTGTGGGCATGAGGCTTTTCCTTCTCCCCAATGTTCTCTAGTCCTCCAGTGTAATACACCTGTAATGTACAGTTTTAACTACATGTAATCAGTGAGAAGCTCCTTGTTTGTCTGAAACAGCATATGTTTTGCCTTGGCTTGTTGTGGCTGGGTTGGTTATAGAGAACATTTAGAAAGTATGATTTACAATAAACACCTTGATTATCATGAAATTCCTGAATGATGTCTTTTTGTTATCTGTGTTCCATTTATAGCCACCAGGCAGTTTCAGGGTTCCAAGGTCCAGTGCTGAGACGGCAGGTAGTTCTCATTTCAGCCTTTAATATCCATCATCCATGCAACTGTGTGCCAGAATGATCAGGAAAGCAGCACAGGTTGGTCAGAAACCTCCAGAAGATGAACTTATATGGGAGAGTAGTCATACCTGGCAGATGGAGCTTTGACTTTTTCCACACACCGTAGATCTGCAGCCTGGTGAGAACCTGTACCGATGTCCTGCAGGCACACAAGAAATTGACACCACACAGTTTTAGCAGCTTATTACTGCATGCCCTGCACCCAGCTCTTCATAGATCCCTCCCATTGGTTAAGGAGCTGTTGTGTATGTCAGTGACATGAGAACCACTGCTGTGTTTTCCCAATCCAGTCACAATGAAACTGGCCGCTGGAAGGCAGGTTTGCTGCTGCAGTTTCTTCCTTGCGGTCAGCATCTGTGGCCCTGTAATGAGCTTCAGGATCACTTTGGTGTTGAGTTTAAGCTAACAGGTGAATGCTTGATAAAGGTATGAACAGACTGCTGAGAAGGAAACCGTTTTCGTGGGATTATTAAAACTGTTTGTGGCTGTGCTGAGTTGGCAGTCAGTAAAATCTCATGCTAATGCCTTGAGATGTTTCATCTTTGAATATATTCTTTAAGTATGTCTTGAAGAGATCATTCAGAATCTAACATTTAAAAATGGGGTTTGGAAATATTTATTCAGGAATTGCATTATGAAAGTATTTTAGAGGAATGTGACAGGTAAAGATTTAGTCCCAAAGGAAACTGTATGACTTGCAGCAATGTGGGAGGAGAAGGTGTTGGAATTACACAGGATCAAATACCACTTTTTGACAAGTGTCAACAACTGCAATTTAGGAGTGCAAAAAAGGAAAAAAAAAAGACCAGCAGCTCTTCCCAGATTTAACCACACATCTGCTTTTGGTGATGTTTCTGTCCTTCATTTCTAGAGTCTGCTCTTGCTGATTCACCTCTATTTGACATTTTTTCCAAAGCGACTTAAAATGGTACGCTGCCTCCAGCTATTGTAGTTCTTACCAGAACAGTTTCAAGCAAAGTACCTTGCTCAAAAGTACTGGAGCTGGGATTTGAACTTGCAGCCTTTGGGTCTACAGGCAGCAGCTCAAACCCCTTGGTTGCTGTTAAAATTTATTTGTTTGCAATTAAACAATGTACTTTTAAAACTTAAATGTGGAGAATGGACTGCAGTTTTTGTTTTCTTTTTTTTTTTTTTTTTTGTAAAGAAGCTGTATTTGCAGACAGTGGGGACAGTTGGGCAGATTAACTGGGAATGACAAAAGGTACCCCTCCAGATGGGAAGGGGATCTGGATTAGAACACATTAATTACATCATCCATCATTAGAAAGCATCCACATTACAGGCTGTAACCTTTTACAGCCATATACACTTCACTGTCTGTCCTCGAACCCGGTGCTCTCCAGTACCAGCCAGAGGAGTTACGTAACTCCGCAAAGGCTCCGGCGCTCCAGGCCCACCTGCTGCCTCTCTTGCCTTTAATGAAGATCTTGACATCTCTTGATGTTGAATAAATGCTGCCAGAGCAAATTTCACAGTTGATACTTGTCTGATGATGTTTATGTGCATAATGCTCTGTTACGTTGTGTGGGAGCGCTGAGGTCAAGCGGTCTCCCCCATAACCGGTTATTTCAGTCCAGGCTTTCAGCAGTTCCTCAGAACGATGACTTGCCCACTCCCGTTACTTTTGTCTTTGACATTGTGACTGGGGTTTGACCCGCACGTGTGGTTTTCGTCAGGGGTGCACCACCATGTGTAAGGAGGCAGTCTTCTCATGCTCTGATGATCTTCGTGTGAACGTGATCTGGTTTGGATTAGTGGAGTTATTGCGGTTCCAATGTTTCAGGAGTCCTCGTGGTGTCACTTTGCCGGCAAACAGCCTGTCCACCTTCCTGTAACTGTTTTTCTCCACCTTTTTGCGCTGGGGGGGTTTTTTGTTTTCCTCTCTTCAGTTGCCTCATCCTCACACGTGGCTACACTCTGTTTTTCTGTGCTGTGTCTCACCCTGGAACTTTGTCCAGTGCTCTGTCTCATCTCGGTGACGAGAACTCTCTGTAAAAAATGAACTGAACGGAACCGTGCCGGAGAGCAACGTTGGGTTCTAATGAGGCTTTAGTCACGATGCGATGTGCTGGATGTGGTGTGACGGCTGCGTTTGCGTCAGGATTGGTACCTGGCACTGGACGGACAGGAGGGCACGATTCGGCAGCAGCCGCCGTCGAAGAAGCGGACGGACGGCCGATGCGCTGACCTCAGCAAGGGGAGTGTGAGGAGGGATGTTTGGCCAATGACTCGCAGCATCACGGATTAGATGCTGATTTGGGACAAATCCCCGTTTTCCTGCTGGTTCACCGAGACGCCGAGTCTGTCACGCCATGTGCACACACCTCACGTTCCCGCTCCCCAGTGGGGCACTGCCAGGCGGATTAGTAGGGGTCGCTGGGCACACCTCCAGACCCACGGATGTGTCCAACACTCGGGCGTCAAATACCTACAGTCCCGGGTCCCGACACTGCTCTGTCATCAGTTTACCGCGGTATAGTCGTAGCATGTTTGTAGAAAATAGAGATGGCAATTTAATAAAAAGGAGTGAAAATGTACGGACAGCCATACCCCCTCACCCCCAGCAGGCCGCGCCCCCATCAGGTCACACTGGCTTCTTGATCTCCGTTAATCCGGGAATGAGAGGCTTTTTTTCTTTCCTCCTCTCTCCGGAGGAGATTTTATTCCTCCACCATCTGTTTGTCTCAAACTCGATGGCAGGGATTATGGCCATTCTATTAATCTCTGTGTTGTTGATATAGAAAGATTTCATTCATAAATCTGCACCTGGGTGTCACCTCACCGCTCTCCAAACCGCGGCTCTCGGCACATTGATTTCATATTCATCCATATTTGCATCCAGTGTTTCCTGGTTCCTTTTCACGTTCAACTTTCCTTTTTCTGACTTTGTTCCACGATCGCTTTGTGTCTGCATTTTGCTGCACTAACTGTAGTCACTGTGACTTGTACGCGTCAGGTTTTTAATGCGCGTACCTTTACTGTACCAGGCCGGTGGTACCGTAGGACGGACTCGTTTGATCATTCAGACTTGACACAGTTTGAGTTGGGGTCACACCAAGCTTTATTAATGCTGGAGTACTGTTTTCCTCTGTGTGCACAGTCACTGCAGTATGAAGCTGTAGAAATATAAAAAAGTTTGTAACAGAAGGGGGGGGGTGAACCCACCTGAAGACCCTCAGAGAAAAGGACAGGAATGATAAACCAGAACTGTATGAATGTGCCCAAGGGGGTCTGGGTGTGTGACTCTCCAACACGTCAGTTTCCTTCATGAGTGTCTGTTGCCCAAAGGCGGCCAGTTGGTTACGGCGTCTGTCTCAGGTCAGTAGGACCCCGTCGTACTTTCCCTCTCTTTGGCGCCGTCAGTCACGGGACATCATCTTGACAAATTCTGCAGGGGACGAGAAGAGAAAGGTGATAGCGAGAGCACGTGAGCACCTGCTGAGGCTCATGCGCTCCACACTCAGACATCTCCCCCCATGGAGGGGCAGGAGGAGGTAGGTCAGCAGACCAACGTGTGACCAAGTGATGGATCCTAGAGGAAGCCCTAGATCCGCTGAGCCATCAAAGCAGTTGTGTTTCCTTTAAGAGATCTCTCACCGGGAGACCCCCCTGTGGCGCCTCGTCCAGGAGGAACCACCAGCCCGTGCCCTTGCGGTTCCCCGTGCGCACTGCGGCACTGATCTCAAAGAGCTACCACCCTCCAGGCAGCGAGCGGGACCAAAGGCACCAGAGGCTGGACCTCCGAGCGAAGCTCCGCTGCGCGCGTGTCCCCGGTGCTCACCCTCAAAGTCGACGGTGCCGTCCTTGTTGTTGTCCACCTCCCGGACGACGTCATCGATCTCCCTCCTGCTCATCTGCTCCCCCAGCAGCTTGTTCATGGCCAGCCGCAGCTCCTCCGTGGTGATGGCTCCGTCGCCGTCCATATCGAACTGGTGGCACGAGTGGGACGGCGACGTGAGCGAAGGAAGAGGAGTCGCTTGGGAGCCTGGCTGCTGCAGCGAGACCTCAAACCTCACCTCTTTAAAGGCGTCTTTCAGCTCTTTGAGGCCGATCATCCCGGCTGTCTCCGCCAGCAGCTTTGGTGCCATCAGCTCCACAAAGTCCTCGAAGTCCACCCGTCCCCCAACTGCACGATGGCACAAAGGAGAGGGACAGGAGAGGGACATCGGTGCTTGCTTATCACCAACAGCCAGAAGAGCGTAGGGTTATGGCTCGTAGAGCCTAGTCGTTGACGCCCCCTTTGCCGAGTTACGGGACGGCCTGTCGGGGTCCTGAGCTGGAAAACCAGCATCTCGTCACATTTCACGTGCAAAGAAACGGAGGGAATTGAAAGGGGGCAGATAGTTGTGCTCAGCACTCTAGGTGTGTCCAGGGACGTGCTGCGTGGGGTGCTGCCCTTCTACAGAACCCCAGGTCCAGGTGTGACACGTGTGTGTGTGTGTGTGTGTGTGTGTGTGCGCGCCGCTGCCACCGCCGGATGCTCACGGTTCATGTTGATGTTCTGGCTCAGCTCGATGAGCTCCATCTCCGTTGGCATGAAGCCCATGGTGCGCATCAGGTTGCCCAGGTCCTTGCAGCTGATGAGGCCGTCCTTGTCCTTGTCGAATTCCTGGAAGGCCTCGCGCAGCTCTGCCGGCACACAGTCAGAGGGAGGCGCTCAGCACCACGTGACGCCGGCGCCCAGGTGAGGTGAGGGGAGGCGCTCCAGTGGGCCCGGGAAAGCGCGAGGGTTCGACACGGGGGCCGCAGGTACGAACTGGGACCGACGCCACAAAATCAAGACGCGGGGTGACACGAGCGGTGATGGTATGAGATGGAGGGATTATTATTAATGGCGGTATTTTCTTTTACCCTCGATTTCATCATCGGTCAGCAGAGATCGTTCCTGCAACACAATGCAGAGCAGTGAGGGTGTGTGAGAATTCACACCGCAACTGTGTGTGTGTGCGACCAGTACTCCCGAGGCTCTCTTCCTGCCTCAAGTCACACTGGTGGAGAAGCTGATGGTTTAACACGTTCACTGTGATTATGAGTGTGAAAGTGAGGCTGCAGTTACAGTATAAGTACTGCGTACGACTGCAGGGTCACTTTGGCCCAGTTTCATCCGCAGTAAGAAGCAAAAAAAAAACAGAAGTCGGTTTATGGCATCGCCGCAAACCTTCCGTCCTTTACCCTCCTTTACCCTCCTTTTACCCGAGTGTGCGGAAGGAAACCGTCACTTGGTTTAGGGTTAGGAGAAGGGGGAGGAGCCGAGGTGGGGGCACTGGTTGGGGTTACGGGGGGGTGATGGGATTGGGTTTGGTGGGATGGGTGTCAGGATCTGGCTGGGAAGGAGTGACACAGACACACACACACACACACACATGCTGTCAGAGTGAGGACATCAGAAAAATAAATATAGCTGCACGTGTGCTATGTTCTTCACTGCAGAGACACACAGATATTTGTTGTTCTTAATTTTCAGGGTCCGAACCCAAACCATTTCCTGCGCGGTTCAGGGTTCGAGCTTTTCTCACCCTCCCCCGGCCAAGACACCTACGATGTTCTTGCCTCCTCTGAGGAAGATGCACGCTGGGCCCAGGCTCATGGCGGCCCGTGGGGGGCGCTGTCCAGTGCGGGACGCCGCTGTGCGAGACGGTCTCTCCGGCGCGCTGTCGCCTCTTTATTTCACTGCCGTGGAGCGGTGCGCGACCCCGTGCCTGCGGGAGCAGTGGCGACAGCGTCCATGTGCTGCACGTCCACGGTGCGCCCGAGCGGGGCGTTGCAACTCTCATCACACGGCACATTCTACTGAGCGCTCCAAGGATCGAGGTTCGAATCCCCCTTCCTGCTGCAGTTCCCTTGCTCAAGGCACTTCCCCTGCACTGGTACGGTACACATGACCCTGCTGGGTAAGTGAGTAAATGAGTGTCAGCGGATCACCGCTGGACACCCGCTGAGCACAGCGTGTCGGGGCAGCTGGTACCCTACTAGTTAGTGCTGCTGCCTTTGAATCCAGAGACTGCGGGTTTGAATCCCACCTCCAGCTGCAGTAGCATGGAGCACGGTACTTATCCTGAGCTGCTCAAGTAAAATGACCCAGATGTACAAGCAGGTAAATAATTGTAGGTAAACTAACATTTTAAGTCACTTTGGAGAAAAGTGTCAGAGAAAGAGATTGAAAGCTCTTAAAAAACACACACGGGACACAAGTGTGCAGGTTTTCTTCCCTCTGTGCAGAGCGCTACTGACACTGGAGTCCTTAATACGGTAATTAATGTCCTCCGTTCTGGTCTGTGAGCCACTTTCACCACTGACCTTCTTTCCTTCATGCTACTCTCGATCCGGGTTCGAGGAGATGCGCCGAATCCCTTCTTCCCTGGACGCTTTTCTCTTCTCGCTGTGCTCTCCTCACTTTGTCTCACACCGTCTGCGTGTTCCTCGTGCTCGGAGCAGCATCTGTGCGCGTGCGTGTGTGTGTGTGCGCGCTCGTGTGTGTGTGTGTGTTCGGGGGCGGGGGGGGGTGGCGGCCTGTGTCCTGCTGAGCTCCGTCGCTGCGCTCTCATACATCACCCATTATCATTCATTATTAGCTCCATAACCACTTGATTATGCGCACATCACACACACACACAGACACACACGCCTTGTCTCACCAACATACAAAACACACACAACGGTTACATCTGTGCAGATCTGCTCTTGCATTATGCTCTGCAGAAACCAGATGATGATGATGATGATGATGAGCAGAATATACTGCAAAAAGGCTCTTTCTTTCCATGACTTATGTAAATCCCCCCCCCCCCCAGTTCTCTAATCTGTTTACATAAGGACTTTAATCTGTCGTTCTGGACCTGAGGGAATTAGAGGAACGCAGATTATGGACAGAAACACACATCTCCTCCACGGTGGGCTCACGGGCTCATTGTGGGCATAGCGCTGCACGCCGATGGAGATGGGTGAGGAAGAAGAGAGGAAGGCCGGGGGGGGGGGGTCGCACTGTCAGCAACGGGATGGAAACGGAGGAGACAGATGTGAAGGGATTATATGATAAAATGTAACATTTTCTTGTTTTTATGTAACGACTGTTTATTTTGGGACTGACGTGATGAGGGCGCAGCGTGCGAAATAGGAGAACAAGCGTGGAGCTGAGGACATGTGGACCAGCGGTCGTGTGCGAACTTTTAGGAGCAGCGCATCAGTGTCGGGAAGAGCCTCCGAGCGGCAGCTGAACCCCGCGGTCCCACGGGGCGGATTTCATATGCTGTGACCCCTGACTGTAGGCCCGGTACAGCGGTGACCGACACCGCTGCCCCTGCGTGCTCAGCAGGAGAGCAGAAAGGCTCCCGGGAAAGGAGATCAGTGGGACACTACGTGCGCGCGCCCACACACACACACACACACACACACACACACACACACACACACACAGGTATGAAAAGGTGTGGTTACAGCTTACTGTTAGATTTGGTCCTTATGTTTCCCAGCAGATGGAAGACAGATCACCTAGAGTGGATTAACGTGGGGGTCCAACTCTGACTCGGCTGAGCAGGAGGATCTTCAACTAGCGACCGTGTGGCGGCGCGGCGCGCCATCGATCACAGTGCTGGGAGGGAGGATCGGGCCACGTTCACGTATTTTCACACGCGTTCTTTCCCGCGTCCGTGTGGCCGGTTCATCACGGGGATCGGAGCGTGTGAGTAGGAAGAGCTCTCTTAAGAGCTGACGGTGGGGACCTCGCAGCCCCGCCCTCACGTGGAACCGGCCAATCACACGTCTGCGTGGGCGTGTCCTGAAATGATGCGTGGAAATGATGCTCAAAGGCGACTTCTGCGTCGCTGCGCCGTTGACAGTTGGGCTGCACCTTGTAGAAGCTGTAAAAACGGAACTGAACAGAGTTTTTCGCCAAAGCGTGGACCGAAAGACGTTTGGTTTACTGCGGAAACACGAAAAATAAGATAAGAAAAGGCTGGTCTGTGTTCAGGGGGTGCAGTGGCACAGTGGCGCAGTGGGTTGGACCAGTTCCTGCTTTCCGGTGGGTCTGGGGTTCAAGTCCCGTTTGGGGTGCCTTGTGACGGACTGGCGTTCCATCATGGGTGTGTTCCCTCCCCCTCCAGCCTTACGCCCTGAGTTGCTGGGTTAGGCTCTGGCTCCCTGCGACCCGTATGGGACAAGCAGCTCAGAAAGTGTGTGTGTGTGTGTGTGTGTGTGTGTGTGTGGTCTGTGTTCCTCTTTCTAGAAGAGAGATAATTTGCCATTAACAGCCGACCGGAGGCACAGTAATGTAAAAATATGGACACGAATAAATAGTGACATCTATGCAATTACTACGAAACAAGAGAACAGAGTCGTTCTTGGTTGTAATCGCACAGTCACAGAGGAGACACGGAAATAATCTTGATTTTTTATCAACATTCCAACACATGTACACGTGCATTTTTTTCATATGTTTTTCTGTCAATATAGCTTAAAGTTAAAACTTTTTTTTTACACAACTAAGGTACACAAAGCATAGTCGCTGGGTGTGTTAAATACAGACTGAAACGAGCACTCGAGGAAGATATCACAGTATGTCAGAGTTGGAGAAAATAAAACATTTCAGGCACGACACGAGAGAAGAAGGTGCAGCGAGGAAAGCGGCGCATCCCGACAGGCGTGCGCACCTCCGTGTGTCACAGTGTCGTGGGCCGAGTCCACGCCTTCTCGCACAGAGAAGAAGCGGGCGGATTCTCGGGGCGCGATGCTCGAGAATAGCAGTGGCCGGAATACCGAGGAGAACAAGTTGGTACGACGTCTATTCAACAGCACAGCATATCTGACACGCGCGCAGGCGCACGCACGCGCACGCACGCGCCGCTTCCCCTTTATTAGTACAGTCGAGGCAGTAGAACCGGAGCGCTCTGGGAGCCGCAGCCTACTGCTCGGGGGAAAAGATGTAGTCCAAGGCCTGTCTCTCAGCTGCGGCCACATTTGGGTGCCAGAGGTCCACGCTGAATATCACCCTGGGGCCGTCCTCCGCCGTGCCTGCAAACGGTACAAGTTGTCGGGGTGTGTCGAGAACGCCGAACGGTGACGGACGGAGTCGCGGAGGTCACTCACCGTTGTGCGAGACCGTGTGCAGGAAGGAGTCGTCCACCAGGAGGCAGTGTCCCTCCGACCAGCACTGCGGCTCTCCTCCTACGACCAGTTCGCACTGGGGCGGCGTCTGCAGCCCTGCGGGAGGCGATGCGCGTCACGTGAGACGGAGCGGAGAAAGCGCTCGCCGGCTCATTCCACCCCCGACAAGCCCCGCCCCTCGCTCTCACCCAGGTGGCAGCGCAGGCGAGCGTTGGTGGGGCCGTAGCAGCCGCCCAGCGTGGCCCCGGGGCCCAGCACCCAGAAGCCGGCGGAGCCCAGCGAGTTGCTGCTGATGAAGGTGCGTAGCGACAGGAGGGTGCGGTAGCTGTGGGGACACGAGCGGCAGTTGGCGGCGACGCAGACCCCTGCGCTGTACAGCGGGAACACGGCCTGCCCCTGGGGGAGGGGTGACAAAACGGCGTTCTGGGTGACTTTCAGTAGAACCTTTTCGTACTTGTCAGCGAGACGCACAGAAAGAGGGAGGGTGAGGGAAAACACAGAGCTCCAGCACACACTCGATGTAATGTGCCGCTGTCGCTTCGCTCTGGGCCCTCAGCTTGCGACCGGAACCTGTTTGTAACTGCGTTTGCTCCTGAATGCGACCGGCACGTCAGAGTCAGGAACGGCTTTATCGTGCAGAATTCCTTTCACTGAGCTCAGGTTCTGAGAGCTGTTAAAAGGATATGTTTGTAAAGAGCTGTAAACACCGTGAAACAGACAGACACTTGAAATGAATTTGCTCCCTTTTCTGTTTGGGTGCATTTCACTGCCCACTAGTGGCTGGATGTGGAAATGCAGGTGGCTTTTGTTTTCAACAAAATTTCAAAAAACAAATTTTAACGACAGACAAGCGAAGAAAATGCAATCAAGAAGGAAAATGAAAAATGTTTGCGTCTTTGAAAATTCAGAACTCAAATGTTGGTAACTCTGTTCTCCAGACTTTGCATACACACACACACACACACACACACACACACACACACATTTTCTGAACCGCTTGTCCCAGACGAGGTCGCGGGGACCCGGAGCCTACCCGGCAACACAGGGCATAAGGCCGGAGAGGACACACCCAGGACGGGACGCCAGTCTGTCGCAATGCACCCCAAGCAGGACTCGAACCCCAGACCCACTGGAGAGCAGGACCCGGTCCAACCCACTGCACCACCGCGCCCCCATACTTTGCATACAGTAATTATTCATTTTCTAGGAGTACAGAGGGAAACAGGCAGGCTGCTACGCACCTTGGGGCTCTGGCAGGTCCAGCCGAGCTTTGCATCGACACCCCTCTGGTAGACGGCCTGGAACTCAGCAAGGATGATGGGATAACTGGCCTCCAGGACTTCGATGTCATGGCGGTGAGCGTCGCGTGGGAAGAAGGGAATGCTGGGAACATCAGGGAGGAAGAAGAGGTGGGGTTTCTGGATGGACGAGCGTTCGCTAAGTCTGGCCTGAAAGACATAAGGGAGAGAGTGAGTGGGAGTGACCGCCGCCTGGCCGCGGTCAGCACACGGTCCGAGTTGAGGCTCCGTGACTTGCCTGTTCCCTCAGGCCTTTGTGGATGCGGCCCATCCCTACCCAGCTGTAGCGCTTTGCGTACTCCTGCAGGGCACCGTACAGCTTCTTGCTGGCCGCCGGAGCCTGATTTGGGAACAGGGTGTGTCCCAGGACTGGTGTGAGGTAACCACGGTGACGCCCCATCTCTGCATCCTCTTCTTCCTCCTCCTCCCCCGTTTCCATGACAATGCAGGGGGTCACTCTGTCGCTGGCGGCGGCCTTGGACAAGTTTACCCCGCTAGCCGCTACATTGCTGCCGCGGGCACTGATGCTGGACCGCAACATGCGGCCGGACCGCGCCGATCCCGATTTCAACTTGCCTGGGTGGGTGCGTCCCGTCCCAGGGGGGTCTGAGCCGACCCGATAGCAGTACCACAGGAAGAGAACGAGTAGCGTCCAGAGGAGGCCACTGAGGGGCTGCGCTCCCAGCTCCGCACACGGTGGTATCGGGAAGAAGTCCAACGTCCACTGCATCCTGGACTGGGAAGACTGGCTGGACAACTGGAGACGGGGGACAGAATTGTTCTCAGATGGACCCTCCTCCACACAGACACACACACACACACACACACACAGAGTTGCCAAAGCAAAGGACTCCTACAGTGCTGCGGAGAAAGTATTTGCCCCAATTTCTGGATTTTTTTGGCGTTAAATTCAATCAGATTTTGTCAGTTCCGGCAGAATATGAATGAAGCCCGAAGGGAAACGGTGACACCAGTGTTGTTTTTATGTCATTCCCTGACGAGGGAGATGATGAAATGTACAACCATAGGTGTGAGAAAAGATTGTCCTCCCAATCAACCTAATTAAGTGGCTAATTAGTCTACTGTCTGAATACAGTCAGGCCCGATTCAGGCAGCGCTGCTCAATATCATTGTCATCGACTTCAACCCTTACAAGCAATTCATGGAGGCATATCGTGCCACAGCCAAAGGACATTTCTGAAGACCTTTGGAGAAAAGTTGCTGAAGTCTATCAGTCTGGGGAGGCTCTCACACAGCCATTTCTCAGGCTCTAAACCTCAGTCAAAACACGATCAAAGCAGCACTCAGAGAAAGTTTGAAACAGTGGTGAATGAAAGTAGGAGTGGCAGTCGTACCAAAATCTCTCCAGCATCAAAGTGTAAAATCATAAATGAACCTCAGAAGATGATACATCAGCATCCAGGGGACTGCAGACCTCTGACCTGACCTCCAGTCAGTGTTCATGACCACATAGTAAGAGAAACACTGTGTAAAAATGAGACGCGTGGGAGAGCGGCACCATGGAAACCACTGCTCACCGAAAGGGACATGGAGGCCCCTCTACACATCAGCAGAAAGCACCTGGAGATCTCTCACGACTTCTGGTACAGTGTTCTGTGTAATCAAAAGTATAACTTTTTGCACGATATGGGCCATGTTATACCTGGTGAAAACCAAATACGGCATTTTACAATAAGAACCTCCTACTAGCAGTCAACTGTGGTGGTGGCAGTGTGATGGGCCGGGGTAGTTTTGCTGCCACAGTACTTGGGTTCCTTGCTATCTTGAATTGCTGTCTTCATCAGAATATCCTACAGCACAGTGTGAAGCTATCCACCCATGAATTGAAGCTGAAGCTCATGTGAGTCACGTAGCAAGACAATGACTTCCAACATACAAGAAGTTTGACATCCGAATGGTAGATTAAAGTTGTGGAGCAGCCTGCTCAAAGTTCTCAGATGAATCTGACTGAGATGTTTTACCAAGACCTGAAAAGAGCTGCTCATGCTCTAAAACTTGCAGATAAGGCTGAGCTAAAGCAGTTCTGCATGCAGCAGTGGGTGAAAACTCCTCCACGGTGATGTGAGGCGACTCTGGTCAACAACTACAGGAAGGGTTCGGTTACGGTCATTGCGGCTACAGGTGGTCAACCAGTTATCGACTGTGAGGGTGGAGCTACTTTTTCACACTCCAGGCTGAACATTTCATTACCTTCCACACCAAGTAGATGACCTGAACGGAGGCCTGGTGCCACTGTTTCCCTCTCTCAGGCTCCATTCACGCACAACTAGAACTGAGAAGAACATCCGACCAGGTCTCCGGTCAAAACGCTGCAGAAACAGGGGGAATCGAAAAAGGTCGGCTCCCGGACGTGGCGCTCCTCTCTGGGTAAATCGGCCGGGAGGACACGGACTCGCTGCGCGGTCAGTGAGTGGGAAAAAAAAGACCATCGCTGCCCGTGGTCCAACCATCGTTTCAAGAGTTTAACCACAGGTTAATTATAGCTTAATTATAGGCTTCAACTAGAATGCACCCTCACTCCCGTTTCCTGCGGGAGACACCGAAGCTCCAGTGACACAGCCTCACAGGTCCTCAACCCGAGTAGCCATGTCCAAGAACAAGCCTGAGCACACATCTATACCCCCTGTTCTCCGCACTGGACCTCGTACATCGAGTTGTGTTTACAGGAGGCCTTTCCTCCGCACAGCCCCTGCCTGCATGGTCGCAGCGCGTTCACAGCGCGTTCACAGCGCGCTCCCGATGAGGAGCCACGATTTGACGGGCGGAGCCGCGGACGCGCGAGGGAAACACCGGGCGACGGAGGACTCACCGCCGCGCTGCTCCGTGTCCGTGTCCGTGCGCGTGCCCGCGTGGCCGCTGAGCCTCTGCGTCTCGAGCGCCTCTTCCGCGCCGCGAGCTCCTTCGCTGCGGCCCAGCGCGGACAGCGCCCGTGCCGACGTGTTTCCCGTGCGGCTCTCGAGCGGCTCTCGCGCTTTCAGCACCGCGAACAGCGCCAACCACCCGCCCCCCTCTCCTCCTCCCTCCTCCCTCCCGCCCGCTCGCTCGCTCGCTCGCTCGCTCGCTAAGCGGAGCGCAGTGGCTCGGCGCGGCCGCCTGGGGGCAGCAAGGGGCGCTCACTCCAAGGCTGTGGACGCGTCGAGCATTCGAAAGGAAGCTGCGGGACTCGAACCCCCCACCTGCTCGTCCGCCGTGGGCCTGCAGGCACAGACCGAGCGAAGCGCTCTCCTGCGCCGTGGCGCACTGATGACTGGCGCTCGATGACTGATGACTGACGCTGGTAGGGCGCGCGAGGGAGGCGCTCCGGGGGCGGGGGCGGGGGCGGGGAGGGGGCTCTTTGATGACATTTAACGCGTGTTTTTCTGCACCTGTTCTCTAGGAGAGACGCGGGAGCGCGCATCACACAGGGGCTCTCAATCGCAGCAGGATCCGCAGGCCCGCGGCACGAGCCCGAGCTGCTTTACACAGGTACGGTTCGCTGGGCGGGGGAGGGGGGGGTCTAACCTTGAGCAGCATCGTTCGCAGCGCGAGCCGTCGTTTCATATGTTCATTTGACCGAACACTTCGTGCGCGTGCAGTGAATCTGGAAACATTGTCGCGGGTGGCGGTGGGGGGGCGTTCGGTGGGGCCGTAAGAGGAGCGGCGAAAAACGGTGTTACTGAAGGAGCGGAGCGGAGAAACGATGGCGGAAGGGTGGGGTGGGGGGGTGCGACGATGGAGGGGTGATCGCTCGATGGATGGAGGAGCGGGGCGGAGCGGAACCGAACCGAACCGAACCAGGCCCGTGTCTGCGCGCGCCCTACCGCCTTAGAATAAAGAGCCCGCGCGCTCAGTGCGCCTCATCCCGCCGGCCGCCGCCGCATCGTCTGCGTGACGCAAATCACGGCGCCCCCCCCGTTCCCCCCAGTCCCCCCCAGTCATCATGGCAGCAAGAGCAGACCGAGCAGCGAAACCTGCACAGGATCAGCGCAGACTGCTACTGCAACGTCCCCCCCCCGCCACGGCCGATACAGTGTGAATGTGAATGTTTAGTGCGGTCCCTCCGTCCTTTGAGTGCCGTGTCTGTGACTCTGAGCCGCGTCATTAAAGCTGGACTGGAATGCAGATGTGCTGGAGGCGCCGGGAGTCCTTTTTATAATGGGATGTGAGCCAGCGCGCACCCCCTCCCCCCACACCGACTACACTGTCACACACCTGCAGCCTGGTGTGGAGGTGGACACGCGGAAACACGCTGATGGTGCTCCTGTGTCACTGCTGCGAGGGGCACGTGACGCACTTATGGTCACTCCACCTTTAAGTGCATCAAGTTCCCTTTCTGTGGGTGTTTTTGCCTCGTCACCATGGCGACGCCTCAGAGCCAGAGCCGCTCCAGTTGAGTTCCGGCCCTGCTTTCCCTCCTTCCTGTGTCACCTGCGCTCTCTCTGTCCTCTCAGGTGCACCGACTCTCTCAAGACATGGTGTCCACACTGCTAGCTGTGACACTCTGTGTCACCCTGCTACACCTGTCCACAGGTAACCAGTGTGTGTCAATGTGTGCGTGTACACGCTTACAGTCTTCACCGCTAATTTTACTGGGGTGTGTGTAAAATGCGCTGTCATTGATTCAGTTTGCCCCTCCCCCACTTTAAGGCCAGACCTTGGGACTAGGCGAACTTGGGGATGATATCATTCACGAGACCCCCGACCCCCCGGAGGAGCAGTTCTCTCGGCGCTCCAGTGCTACCCCACAATCCCTCGGGGAACTCATTCATGCTGCGCTTCTCAGCAAAGAGTACCTCGGGCAAACGCCGAGCTCTGCTGGTAGGAACGGTGTCATCATGAGCATATTTGCATATTGGCTGTGCACAGATGACCTTGTCCTCAGTAAAACATAAAATACTGTTCACCTGTTTTAGGAACAACTACCAGTCCCACGCAGGCAGTCCCTCCCGTGCGTCAGTCAGGGCCTTCGTCCACCATGATGTCACCTGGAATACTCACCACAGCCGCGACGTCGTCGGGGCAACCGCGAGCGTGGGGCGTAGTGACGTCATCGCCCTCGCAGGAAGAGACCACAACAACTTTGATTACCACGACAACCATAACTACAGTGCACACACCAGGTGATCACTCTGCCAGTAGCATCTGTGCAAAACTTTTCTACTGACTATCATGTGCATATAGCATGGTGACAAAGTCTGTGTTTTGATGAGATTTACCACAAAATGCCTTTGGCCTCTGGTGCACTATACATTATGTCATGTCATGTAATACGGTGAGAACTGGGAACACCGCGGGTTTTGCCCTTTCCAGTCCAGTGTAATGCCAGTCTGTCGGGGGTGGAAGGAATTGTCGAGTCTCCGGATACGCACTCCTCCTCATCCCCTCTGTACGGACCCCTGGAGTGTACCTACACCATCAGTGTTTACCGCGGTTATGGCGTGGAGATTCAGGTACTGTGGTTTGGCGTGTGTCTCCCGTGTGGCATTCGGCCCAAGTCTAGGGCTCTCTTTCAGCTCTGTTGTCACCCGCCCCACCGTCCCCAGGTGAAGAAGGTGAACCTCTCCAAAGAGGAATCGCTCACCATCCTTGGGCTAGGGGGTGTCGGCCCCGAGCTCCTGGCCAACGAGACCCTGATGAGCGAGGGTCAGGTGATCCGCAGCTCCACCAACCAGGTGCAAGTTCATTACCGCAGCCTCCAGGCGACCAACCACGGCATCTTCAGCCTCCACTACCAAGGTATGGCTGAGCATTGCCGTTGCAGTGTGCTTTACCAGGGTAAAACAACACACACTCGGTACTCACATAGTGGGGTCCAATGCAACAAATTCATTTTACAGCAACTTATGAAGGCGTTTGTCCTTTCTCGTATAACGGGCTTATGCTTACGCACCGATGCTGTGCTTCACAAAGCTGACTGTTGTCTTTATTTCCTGCTTCCTTCCGTCTTGTCAGTCTCGACCAATCACATCCTTCAGTCGAGGTAAATCTAATATCACAACTGAAACAGCTCTTTCAATACCGGTACCGCTACTACAGTTATTACTATTTCTTTTATTAAGTCATGTATTGACCCTTTTCTCTCAGTGATTTACCCATTTATACAGCAGGGCCATTTTTACTGTACCAGTACTGTACAGGATAAGTACCTGGTTCAGACATTTGGTAATGAAGCTGCACAGTGAAAGAGAGGGGCAGTGGGCTTCTGAGATTTATTTCTTTAACATCATAAACAAGTGTGAGCAGAGTCTTTGTCCAGTGTACCATGTACTGTGTACCGTGTACCGTGTTTCATGCTCTGTGCGTCCTGGATGTACTCTGGACCTCTGCAGCTCTGCATTGGACAAGCAGTTATTGGTAAAGGGCAGATGAACGAATGTACAACATTAAAAGACAATCTAGGAAGAAGCATTTGTTGCAAGTATTTTAGAACGTGTGTGTGGGTATGGTTTTTAATTTCTTTCTCGGCACGTCATGCAGCACATACATTTGTGGGTTTAACAAAAGGGTTGAACTATATGGAATTTAATGTACGAATGGTTCATTATTTATTGAATGTAGAGCTTCAAAGTAAACAGAAGAGATGAAAAAAAAAATATATATTATATATAGACATTTGGACCAGAATAGGTGAACCAGGACAGCAGAAAAGCTCAAAGCTGCTTTTAACAACTTTACTTTCTCCACCCATGACTTATATACGATACACGTATAATACGTGTGTTGTATAATTACATTTAAAACATATATATTTCTATAAAATATATAAATACAAACAATAATGGTAAAAAAGTTGTCTGTATGTCATTGTCATGCATAAAAATCCTTTCCATTTTGGTACTTTAATTAGTTTCTAGAGAGCTATTTTTTGACGGGGAACCACCGACTCCTTTTCCCGTAACAAACGGTGGTAATCTGGTCCCCACGCAGCGGGAATTTGCCTAAAGGGCTGATTTCACGCAACGACTTATCCCCAGTGTGTACGGAACGGGTGTATGTTGAAGGACGCGCCACACCCCGGGACCTCAGGCTGCGTCACCGGAGACGCGTCCAGGCCGGGGTGTCAGGTGCATCGTGGCGTTGACACTCATCCATCTGCAGGGTGACTTTAAACACTCAACGTTTCTGTCCCCGCGAGACTCCAGCGCTCCTCTTTGTCTGTCTGTCTGTCGCTCTCAGCCTTCCTCCTGTCCTGCCCGTTCCCTCGCTCGCCCGAGGGCGGGGGCGTCACCGTCACAGACCTGCACCCGGGGGGTCAGGCTCACTTCCACTGCGACCCAGGCTTCCAGGTTAGAGGTCACGAGGTGGCCACGTGCCTCAACTCCACGCGGCCCCACTGGAGCTCGCCCGAACCTCAGTGTGTTGGTCAGTGCCCCGTGCCCTCTGGTCTCTGCGCTGCCCCGTCCTTGTCCTTGTGTCCGCTGACTGCAGGTTGCCATGGTTTCCTGTCTGCCCTGCATGCTGCTTCCTCCTGCTGCCTCCTTATCCCTCCCATCTCTGCCCCCATTGAGCCGGGGGTGTGTCTCGTTACGAAGCTCTTAATGCTGTCATTGTCGAGCTGTCGGCTTCAGCGGTACCGGGGCGAGAGTCCCGGTGCCCGTCTGAGCCATCAGACATCTGGAACATCCTCCAGATACTTCCCTCTGAATCTGTCTGCGGTATCGCCAGAGGATGAATTAATAATGTATGCAAGATCCGTGATATAAAAAGAGAGTGTTCCAGGCTGCCGGCACGAGATTACTTTCGACCCGTCTGTCCTCGTCCCAGCTGTGTCATGTGGAGGGTGGATCAGAAACGCCACCGTGGGTCGAATCCTGTCCCCTCCGCCACCCTCTGCCAGTAACCATAGCAGCAGCAGTAACCTGAGCTGCCACTGGCTGCTGGAGGCCCGCGAGGGACACAGGCTCCACCTCCACTTTGAGAGGATGGCCCTGGATGAAGACGATGACAGGTGAGTGACGCTCACCCCATGTCACCCTAAATGATTCTCCTTATGAAGGAGTTTATTAATTGAGCTGAACCCTTTCTCCAAAGCGACTCTCAGAGCCAGCCTTGTGCATGGAGCCATTGACACTGATTTACCCATTCATACAGCAGAGTCATTTTTACTCTATCAGCTGAGGGTTAGTGACAGTACTGATCAAGGCTACTACAATGAGCAATGGCATTCAAACCCAGCTCTTTTGAGTGGAGAGCGGTGGTTTAACCCCTAGGCCAAAACTTATGAATTTGTTGTTTTTTTTTTTTTTTTTTTTTTTTTTTAATTTATTTTCCTGCCAGATGCTCCTACCTAAATCTGCTCTTATTTCTTTCTTTGTCTGTTGGTGTGAACAAAAAATGGAGCTATTTATATAGCTCAGCTTTTCCTGAAATTCTAGCTCTAGGTTACCTTGGTTCCAAGGTACAGCAGTGGCTGCCCTGCAGGACTGTCAGGGTGGTTTTGTTAACAAACCTCGACAAAGTTAATGCACTAAAAAGGCAAGCAGGTGGGGTAGTGCTTAAAGGTGCTGCCTTGTACTCTGAGGTTTCAGGTTTGAATCCCACCTCCTGCTGTATTACCCATATACTATTTCCTGAATTGTTGAAGTAAAAATTGTCCTGCTGTGTGAAAGGGTAAATGAGAGTGAGCACCTCAGCACTGTAAGTGGCCTTGGTAAAGATGTAATTATATTATAATTGTAAAAACTGTTTGCTGTGTTCCTCGCAGGCTGATCGTGCGCAGTGGCAACAACTCCCTCGCGCCGCTGCAGTTTGACTCGGACCTGGACGACGTCCCGGAGCGGGGCATTGTAAGCGAGGGCTCGGCGCTATACCTGGAGCTCACAGCGGACTCGTCCACCATCCCCCTGCTGCTGGCGCTGCGCTACGAGGGTCAGCGGAAGCGACGTCTCCTCGCGCTCGTGCTTCCTCGCACCTGTGCCGAAACCGTGCTCACGCCTCCCTTCCTCTGCGCCCTCAGCCTTCGACGCGGAGCACTGCTACGAGCCCTACCTGGCCCATGGCAACTTCAGCAGCAGCGACATCAGCTTCGCGTTGGGCACCACTGTCTCCTTCTCCTGCTCACCGGGCTTTGTCATGGAGCAGGGCTCGGGGGTCATCGAGTGCGTGGACCCCAGCGACCCGCACTGGAACGAGAGCGAGCCAGTATGCAGAGGTGCCTGTGCCGTGCGGTGCAACACATCATAACGCCTCGGTGTGCAGGAGGCCAAACTGACCGTTCTCCATCCCCCTTCCCGTTTTCGTGCCAACGTCTCCTTCTCCTCGCAGCCCTTTGTGGGGGGGAGCTGAGCGACCCTTCGGGGACTGTCCTGTCACCCGACTGGCCCCAGAGTTACTCCAAGGGCCAGGACTGCGTTTGGCAGATCCACGTCAACGAGGACAAACGCATCGAGCTGGACATCCGCATGTGAGTAGCGGCTCCTTTAACGGCTCAGGTTCTACGCTGTGGTGCTGTTGAGTTGTGTTTCTGCTCACTGTCTGGGAAGGACTCAACAGTTTGCTGATCTCTCTTCTGAGTATCCATTCACAGCATCCTTCTCCCATTTTGCTCCTCTTTCTTAAGCCTGAACATCCGCCACAACGATGTCCTCACCATATTCGACGGGCACGACTTCACGTCGCACGTGATCGGCCAGTACTTGGGCTCGCGGGAGCGTTTCCGGGTCGTTTCGGGAGGATCGGAGGTCACCATTCAGTTCCAGAGCGATCCAGACGATTCTACCTTCATCCTCAGCCAGGGGTTCCTTATTAATTACCGTGGTAAGGGGTGAAAATTACCTCTGGGGTTTCGTGTTCTCGGTCAGTGGTCGGTGAAATGATGAGCTTGGGGTTATTTAACTCGCTGTTATTAATGTCGAAATGAACTGTTGTCGCCAATCAGAGGTGGAGCGCAACGACACCTGTCCTCCGCTCCCACCAATTGAGTTTGGCTGGAGAAGCTCCTCCCACCCGTCAATGGTGAGGGGCAGCGTGATGACATATCAGTGTCAGCCTGGCTATGACATAATCGGCTCTGACATCATCACTTGCCAGTGGGATTTATCTTGGAGTAACAGCCCCCCCACTTGTCAGAAAGGTAAGCTGCAGTAGGTGGAGAAAACGTGTAAATGAGGTGGCATCCATTCATCTTCCGACTGTAAGCTCCACCTGTGCTCCCCAGTTCAGCAGTGCTCTGACCCCGGGGAGGTGGTCAACGGAGCACGGTCAGTACATCCCGAGCCTGGCTTTGCTGTGGGCACGGTCGTGCGCTTCTCCTGTAACCAGGGATACCAGCTGGAGGGCCCCAGCCAAGTCTCATGCCACGGACGCGACACTGGGACCCCCAAATGGAGTGACAGGAGCCCCAAGTGTGTCTGTGAGTCCATTGTGACTGCATTCCTGTCGGCACACCGGTCTCATTCTGACCATGGTTACCATTTGATGACCATTCCGTGACCGTTTTGGAGACAGTAGCCATACTGCCATAAGCAACATGTTTATAACATTTGGCTTCAATAAATTGTAAAGTATTGAAATTTGACACCTTACAAGTGTCGGTGAAGACTCAGACATTTTGGCTCCTTAAGGTCCCCAGAAATGACACCGACGCCTCCCCAGCGGCGGCATGTTTCACTTTGACTCCTCCCTATTGACTCTACATTTGACTGAGTCCTCTGTAATGACTCCATATTTGACTCCCGTTCTTCTCCAAACACTTAGCTGGATGTGCTTGACGCAGATGTGTGTAAAATGACCTGTTGACATGACTGAGCGTCGCTAACATGCCGAAAGCACTGGTTCTTCCATCTGCAGCGTCTTCCGTTCCGTGCTGCAGCGCCTGAGAGGCCATTAGCGCTGCTCCCGCTGTCAGTGTCATTTACACGCTGCTCCGTGTGACTGACTGCCCTCTCCTCCTCGCCCCTCTCTAGTAAAATACGACCCATGTCCAAACCCAGGCGTGCCCGACAACGGCTACCAGACGCTGTACAAGCACAGCTACCAGGCGGGCGAATCCCTGCGCTTCTTCTGCTACGAGGGCTACGAGCTCATAGGGGAGGTCACCATCAATTGTGTCCCTGGACACCCATCCCAGTGGAACAGCCCACCTCCCTTCTGCAAAGGTGAGAGCGAGGACACCTGAAGGAGATGGACCTTTAGAGGTCCCTTTTATTTTGATTATACTTTCTGTTATTGCACGACCTTCTCACCCGTTATCCGTTTTTCCAATCACAGTCGCTTACGAGGAGCTGCTGGACGACCACAAGCTTGAAGGTAGAAAACACGGCTCTCGCTCGTCACGACTGTCAGGCATCATTCGTGACAGTCGATAATAATATAATAATATTACCTGGTGCGATGATAATCACGTTTTAATTTCCTAGTCTCAAGGACAACTGACCCCTCGCACCAGATGGATGGCGAGAACATCGCCTTGGCCATTTTCCTGCCCATTATCCTCGTCATCTTCCTGATTGGAGGAATCTACATGTATTACACCAAGTAAGCAGGGCTTTCGGCCAAGTTTTTCTCAGCCACACGTGTCCATTTGGGGTCCGGCTCGTGCTGTCCCCTCCTCTCTTGTGCGTCATGTGCATCAACTGTGTGTTCTTCCCTTAGTATGTGTAGGTTCCAGTGGAAACCGCTCTTCTGGAAATCTCTCTCACACACACACTCCTACAGCCCGATCACCGTGGAGTCGGACTTCAACAATCCTTTGTACGAGGCCGGGGTAAGACCTGCATCCTTGTGCAGCCTGTAACTGAAAAATATGCGCGTCCAAGTGTCTCACCGCACGCCTGCAATGGCTGATTTCCCCAGGACACGAGGGAATACGAAGTGTCCATCTGAAGAAGGAGACACAGCGGAGCGATGTGGCTGAGAGGACAGAGGTTTGGTGGGAAGGAGAGGGGGACGCTTTGCAGTCTCCTCCTGTCGGCTACCTTCATTACTGCCATCGTCTTGTCCCTCCCGCCTCGCCCCCCTTTCCACCCGATGTCTGTACAGAAACACACCTCTGTCCATTAGCATAAGTCTGTGTGTAACATGCGGTCCGTCCATCCGTGTCAGTGTTCATCCGTCGGTCCTGTTCTCCTGAGCCTCGGTGTCACCTCATCTGCTGTCTTGTGCACAACAGTCTCGCAGTTTTGTTGTTTTCAGTCTATAATTAGGACTGGTGCCTTAGAGAGGGGGGGGTGTTGAGAGGGATGGTGAATGGGGACAGCAGGCGGCAGCTGTACAGAGACTCACAGGTTGGCAGAGAGGCAGACGCGCGCGCGCACACACACACACACACACACACACACACACACACAACAGCAACAGAGTGAATGTAAATATTTTGATCGAGGCTTACATGTATATGTACTGAATCTGTGCCAAAACAAGACTTCCCATCAATGTGACATCCCTGAGCATCTGAACTTCGTAGTCTTAGTACCTTCTGCATCTTCCATCTGTAAAATACAAGGATAGTGTTTTGTTCTTAGCGGTTTGTACGAATGCGTCATCTTTATACTGTGAAGGACAAGTGGCGGGAGAGCAGCAGGACATCATCGCTTTCAAGGCACGCAGTGATTGTATTCTCTGTTGCTTCTGCTGAACCATGTTATTACAGTTATAATTAACAATGATTATTATTGTTATTAATGCTGTTGGTGTTGTGTATGCACAATGTTGAAAATACTATAAAACTGGTTGCTTGCTGTGATGCACTATTGAAAAAAGTATTCTTTTAATCAAATTATGGTTCCTTTAAGTTCTGTTGAGCTGCGTCGCTCTCACTGTACCAACGAGGGTTTGACCTCATTCTCATGGTATTATTGCTATTATTTATTTTCATTGTTTTGCCGTCAGCGGCAACTGTTAACGACTTTGCTGAGATTGACGATGAAATAAACATTTCTCTGTTGGATGGTGCGGCGTGTGCCATATGTTTGGTGCGTGTTGTCCTGCGTGAACGAGCGCGGCCCGCGCTTCCGGAACCGCCGGTGGACCTGGACTTGCGAAGGACTGCAGAATCCGCCCGTTCGTGGTCACCGCAGGGCGTAAAGTGCCGGTATGCCGGAACCCGAACAACGGCGTTTTTCTTCAAAATGCTGAAATGTGCAACCTGCATAGAAGAAGGAAGGATGTTTAGAGGCCCCGGGCACGCGGGAATGTTCCGGAACGCAGCCGACATGTGTACGACGACATCGGACACACAAGAACATTAGTAAGCCGAGCGAGACGGCCACACACCACGGCGATGCCGCGTGTCGATACACACGCGTGTTACACGCGTGTTACACGTTATGACATGATGATCATGATGATGTGGCCAACTTTCAATACCTGCTCTAGGCTTTCAATAAACTGCAATAATTACAGTATTCTTGTGCAAATAAGCACGACCGTGGAACATTCTAAACGTGTTGGCGAACAAATGACAAAAAAACAAGCTACTTCGTAGCAGCCGAGTGTCTGACGAAGGCATTACGCGCCAAAACGCAAACATCAGCGGCGCTCAGCGAATCCTCTGCATTTCGTGAAACCAGAGGAAAACAGAGTTGCCGCCCATTTTGGACACTGCACGAATCACGGATCACCGCACTGCTTGATAGACAAGGCTTTTATCCATTCAATGTTGAAGGTATGTCATCGTTAGGCGTTCCTTTCTCCAATCACCGGCTACTACAGTGTTTCACAGCCATTTTTTATCCAATAATTGCGAAACGGAACGCGTGATAGACAGTCCTCTTAGCCAATCACCTGCCTCGGTTTCAACGACGACAGGGAGGCCATTGTGATTGTTTCAAGTGCAGAAAGAGGAAGACGGGTCTGCGGCCGCAATGACCTCGTAACAGCACTTTATTTTTCTTTTTATTTTGTAAGCTGATTTCTTCGTGCTCCTGTTGCTCTTGTCAACATATATACCGCAAGTGAAAAAGTAGCGGCGCGTACATACCCGTCTGGGCCCGCTTCACGGTGAGTGGCTAGCCCGCTAGTAGTTGAGTAGCTAGTAACTCAGCCTCAGCCTTAGCCGTTGGAAAGTGACAGTGAGTGAGTGAGTGAGTGAGTGAGTGAGTGAGTGAGTGTAGTACTCAGTGTTTACCCTGTTTACCTGTCAGATAGGGCGACAGGACGTTTTAATGCTTTGGAATGGGCTTGTCTGCTAAACAGCAGCTTGTCAGGAGTGAGTCGGCGCAGCTCATTCTGGGAAGTTGAGCGGCGCCGTGTCTGAGGGAGGGGTGAACGTCGTGCTGGAAGTGCCAGCGGTGCAGTGGGTGGCTGGAATCGCTGGGAAAAAGGAGATTGTAGCCGAACCGGATGGGTTTGGGACAAGTGAGAGTCTCTGCTGCTGTCCGTAGTGCGCTGCAGCTCGAGACGGATGGCAATCGATGGCTGAAAACATTCATTGTTGATCTTTTGACAGGTACAGCAAGCAACACACACACACAAGATGCTGACACAGCAACAGGTGAACACAGACCCAGACAAGCACAACATTAACAAACCGTGAATTAAGAAATAAGCAAAAAAAAGGCAACAAAAAGCAGCACTGACAGCTCAACTGGAGCGGTCGATAACCGAAAGTGGACCCCTCCAAAGCTGGGGGGGGGGGGGTGTGAGCGTGAGCGCGAGCGCAGCGTGATGCGATGGTGCAAGAGTTGTCGTTTTCGCACCCCTGCGTGGAGCGATGTGGCGAACCCTGTGCCCTTCACCTTTCCGTGTTTCCTCCGCAGCTCACTTCCCACCCCCAATGTCGGCCGAAGCCTCCGCTGGAAGCGTGGCGTCGGAGCTGCTTCTTGCTGCGGCAGGGCCCCCCGATGGGCTGAGTGAGGATAAGGGAGGCGGTGGTGGCGGCCTGGCAGGCAGCAAATACGTGAAGCTCAATGTGGGAGGATCGCTGCACTACACCACCGTGCAGACGCTGAGCAAGGAGGACAGCCTGCTGAGCCGCATGTGCACCGGCGCCGCTGAGGTCACCATTGACCCCGAGGGTGAGAGACGGTGGCCGAGCGGGCGGGCGCTGCCGTGTTTGCTCGTCCCTCCATGGTCCGCACGTGCTGTATTGCTCTCTTTTTTTTTTTTCAGGTTGGGTGGTGCTGGACCGCAGCGGCCGCCATTTCAGTCTAATCCTGAACTTCCTACGCGATGGATACGTGCCCCTGCCCGAGTCCCAGAGGGAGCTGGAGGAGGTTCTGGCAGAGGCGCAGTACTACCGGGTGCAGGGGCTCATCCAGCATTGCTTTGCTGCTCTGAAGGTTAGACGTGTTAGGGTGCAAATGTGTGAACTTGTGGCCATGGAAGCGAAGTCCAGAGTAAGATACAGCAGCAGAATGATGTGACCACTTTCCAAGGAAGAAACGAAGTATTTGCTTAGCAAGAAGTAGTATTTTACTGCAGTGATCTACTCTGGAAACTCTCTCTGTGAATGTGTAGATGACCAGAGTGTTTAATTTTGTGCTGCTTGAAAAGTGCATGTTTGATGTGCAGGACAGCTCACTGGAACTCTGGAATGTCTATAGACTCTTCTGGAACTCATCAGAGGGTGCTATGTATGTGCTCTCACCTGCGAAAGGGTGTAACCCTCTGATCTCGAGCGCCTGCTCTGTGTATGTGCGCTGTTTGCAGTGTGTCGGTGTGTGCTTTCTGCCTGCAAGGTGCTGGGAGCCAGTGCTGTTCATAGGACTAATGAAAACACGGGGGGGGGAAGAAAAAAAAACAGAATGCAGTGTGGTGAGGCTGAGCAGGCAGTACCTGTGTCTGGAGATGGCTTTTCTTTGGCGAAGGTTAAGCCAGATCATTCACAGTAAAGTTGTGCTTTACTGGGGTTTTGTGGTGCCTCTCCTCCCTTTCAGAAACTGCGCGAGGGCTTTCAGGGCTCTTGTCGCATTCCTATGATCACGTCGGCCAAGGAGGAGCAGAGGATGATCGCCTCTTGCCGCAAGGTGAGCGAGGGAGTGCAGCGGGATGGTCAGGAAAGATGAGTATCTCCACTGATGAGCTCAAGTAGACACGAAGAGGGTGCTGCTCAAGGCAGAGGGGAAAGGCGCAGAAAGATGTGGGAGCGCGAGATGTCACGAACGTGTTTGTCCACGTGACGTGTTGCTGAGCTGCGAGGTGAGAGGTTCGTGGAGAAGCAACACTGTCATTCGTAATGATGATTCTGTCTTTCAGCCTGTGGTGAAACTGCAGAACAACAGGGGAAACAACAAGTACTCATACACCAGGTACTGCACTCAGCCATGTTGCCTGCGGCACCGTATGTCATCTTACCTCATCACACGTGGGCACACTTGTTTAGCAGGCTGCTTTAATGACCGGCAGCTCTTGCTGTCTCAGTTCGTCAAGGATGATGACTTATTAAAGACACATATAACCTGTGCATTCAAGGAAGCGGGGCGCTATTTATGCGACTGTACGATTTGCGACGGTGTTTCTGCTCCCATCTGTTTCATACCGGCAGCAACTCGGACGACAACCTGCTGAAGAACATCGAGCTCTTCGACAAGCTGGGCCTGCGCTTCAACGGTCGTGTGCTCTTTGTCAAGGACGTGCTGGGTGACGAGATCTGCTGTTGGTCTTTCTACGGCGAGGGCAGGAAGATCGCCGAGGTGTGCTGCACCTCCATCGTTTATGCCACGGAGAAGAAGCAGACCAAAGTAGGCGCTCACGTGGAGCTCTCTGTTCCATCTCAGTGCTGCAGTGTCCTGTACCGTCTTCTTACTAGAGTCACATGCATTCACACGCAGCTGGCATGTATGTGAGAAATGTTTCTGACCTCAGGTGGAGTTCCCAGAGGCCCGCATCTTCGAGGAGACCCTCAACATCTTGATTTACGAGAACGGCAGAGGGTCTGGGCCTGGCAGCCTGGCTTTGCTGGAATCCGGAGGAGCGGGGTCCTTGCCGGGTGCCGGCCAATCGGAGGAGGAGGGTGCCGGTGTGGGAGGAGGCGACCGCAGGGTACGGCGCATCCATGTCAGGCGGCACATCATGCATGACGAACGTGGACATGGTCTGCAGACAGTCTATAAGGACTGAGGATGAAGGAGTGGTCGATGGGCGTGGGTCACATGGCAGAATGCGGTGTGACGAGGAAGGTGCCGGCTGCAGTGGTCAACACACCAACTGGTAGTGGGTGTGGGGGTCAAAACCACACGCACTGCTTGCTGGGGGCAGGGGGGTGGGAGTTGTTAACACTGCGCTTCACTGGGAAGGGGGGGGGGCTACATAGGGACCAGAGCAGAAACATTCCCATTTGAAACCTGGGCACACCCTCACGGTTCATTTAAAAGCTTTGTGTATGTATGTATGTATGTATGTAAATGTCTTTCTGTACTTTTTTAAATTAATTTATTATGTTGATTATTTATTATTCAGTGTTTATTTTTTAAATAAATTATTGTTTTCCAGTACAGGGGGAGATATTGTTTGTATGCTGGATGTTCTCCAGTGCTGTATTCTTTTTATACGGACACGTTTCCATTAATGGAGGGGACGGGCGCAATAGCGACTGCGCCACCCATTGGCACCCGTGTTTAGGGCACTGTGTTGGAGACTGTACGCCTTCCGGTTTTCCTGACCGGAACCGGAACCAGAACCGTCCTCCGCCTGAGACACTGGTCCCGAGCTTTCCTAATAAAACAATAAAGCGCTTTTTTAAGTACAGAGGCTCTGTTTCTCCCTTCGCTTCTCTCGCCTATTGCTGCACCTGCCACGACATGCGATGCAAGCTGAAGAAAAACACAAACGCGCCCTTTGCGCGCTCTCCCGCGTCTGGCGCGGACGCAGACTCCACCCACAGCACGTGCGCGAACGCGGGAGCGAGGGCTACACGAGCTGCGCAGGAGCGGAAGGCCGCGCGCCGCTATGGTGTCCGAGGCGCTGCGCATGAGGAGCTTCGTAGTGAAGCAGCTGTGCGAGTGTCCGGATCTCAGGTGAAGTAGCGGGTTTTATTTTATTTTATTTTATTTTATTTTATTTTAATTTTTTTTCTTCTTCTTTTCTTTTTGTGGCAGCGTGGTCCACCGTGCCGTGGTTCCAACGAGTGCGTATCTTTTCGCTTCGCTCACAGAGTCACGCGGGTGTGTGGCGAAAAGTGTGTGTTTGTGCTCAGAGTCTGAGCCCGCCCACTGGGAAGTCTACTCTTGGGGGTGTTAAGTAGGCTGGGACGAAGCGCTTGGTGCGCAGGACAGTGAGTCATTGAGGAAAGGGATCCTTAGCTGGACCAAGAGCATTATTTTCCTGTGTTCTAATATATGTTGGGGGGAGGGGGGACCTCCCGCAGCCGGCCTCTGCTCTGTGGGCTGTAGAGGACGTGCTTTTCGTCGACACTCTGCACTGTGTGTAATCCTTCTTGTTTCTCTTCTAAAGTACACTGACCCAGCGGAAGATTAGGGAGCTGTACTCGGCGCATCGCCGCGTTGATTCGCTCAGCCACGAAGACACGCAACTGCTGAAGCGAATCGTGGAGGAGGAGCTGCTGAAGGTGGAGGTAGGGGGCGGGGCCTGGCGGGGGCGGGGCCAGCAGGGGCGGGGCCAACACGTGCTCTCTAGTGCCCTCTAGTGCTGTCCCGTCTGAGCAACGCGCGCGGCCGATGGAAATGTGCTTCTTTCTTTCTTTCTTTCTTTTTCTTTTTTTTTTTAAAAAAAAAAAAAAAATGTATAAAATAGAAAGAATTCCTTCCTCCTCCTTTGTTGCGCAACGCTTCATTATCGCACCTTATGAATACCGTTTTTCCCCTCTCCTGCCGAACTTGGTCCAGTTGTGCAGTGCGGTTCCACTGGAACGCTGTCGGTGCAAACATGAAAAGTGGAAGCTGAGTGTTTTATTTCCAACTACAGGATGGCGACAGCAGTGATGATGAACCACTCTCTGAGAAGCCCATTTCCATGTGCTCCAGGAACCTGAAAAGGAAGTGCGAGGTAGAGGAAAAGGCAGCTGGAAGGCGTGTGGAGGATGTGGGGAAGAAGAGGTTGCGAGTCAACAGAAAAGACCCAGGTGCTGTGTGGGACGCTTCCCTCGGCCTGTCTCGCTGAGCCCTCGGCTGTTGGACTGGTTTTCTTTCAGTCTCTAACGGTCGTTCTTGCATATTTGTCCTTTTTTGGTTTCTTCAGACTCTCCAGATTCTGGAACAGAAAGAGTCAGAAAGGCAACGAGCGTTAAAGAGGAGGCTCCCGCTGATACGGAAAGTGATGAAGAGGAGTCATCAATGGTGGCTAAAACAGAACGGCAGGCAGAAGCCAGCAAGAGTACGGTGAAGCGTGTCGTAGCCCAGCGCAGACGCAAGGTCACCAAACGGAGGCTTGACGAGGTGGTCGTTGACAGCGAAGAGGATGTGTGGAAGAAACCAAGTGTGAAGAAACAGAGAGTGGTGGTGGTAGACAGTGAGGATGAGGACGCTACAGAGCACACCTCGGAAGATTCGGACAAAGAAGAACAGACAGAAAAGAAAAGGGGGAAGTCGAACTGGGGGAGCACTCAGCTGGAGAGCGAAGAGGAGGAGAATCATCCGGAAATGAAGAATAAAGGAAGCGGCCTGCCGAGGTGCCCAAGATCAAGTTCAGGACGTGGCGGTGACTTCAACACTGAGATAGAAGGTTCAGGAGGAGCCGGGGAGAATGGAGGAAGGGGCAGCGCACCACAAACTGTAGGTACGAGCCACCGGTGGAGAATGTTGCCATTCTTTTCGGTCCAGAAAGGCGAAGGAGGCCGTCGCAAAGGTCGGTGTGCCGGTTCAGCCAGAGGTTATGGGAAGGACGCTGCACAGTGTGTATGGTGTGGGGCTGCCTGGTGTTCTGCATTTTATGTCGCTGTTGGAAATCTGTTTGTTTCTTCTGACGCATTTTTCTCCTTCCTGGAAGAGCAGAAGTGAGGGCTGAGGAGGAGACCAAGGTGGGTCCAGGAGGCCTCTCGGACTCCTCTTCCCTTCCGTCGTTTGAGGAGGGAGTCAGGGGCACAGCTAAGTCACAACAAGTAAAAAAGAAGATGAAAGCGCTGGAGGGCACAGGTTGCGTGAGGGAAAGGAAGGTAATCCATTTTCACATGGATCTGTGCGCCACTCAACACACATTCCGGCGTGGAACAGCGTGTCCATGCTTTCAGCTGCTAGCTAATTGTTCCAGTTACAGCATCCGGTGCTTTCATTTTGCTTTTACGTATTTACCCTGCTGGGCCATCTGAGAAATAGCCATTTCTATGTGGTTTTAAAAAAAAATTTGCGCACACATAGTTGTCCCATACAACAAGAACTGCCCCAGTGATTTGGTGTCATACTTTTTCAGCAAATGAATATTAATTGAAACCACTGGCAACATGAATTTGAATCCTTGGAACAAATTAAGGCTGTTACTTGAGGAATGGGTGTACAGTATTTTCAGGGTGGTGGGGACAGCTGTTCATGGGCCTTGTGTGACCCCCTCCAGGCTGAAGAGAACAGGATGGTGTCCAAACTGAAGCGCTACATCACCCTCTGTGGCGTCAGGCGGAACTACAAGAAGCTCCTCGATGGCTGTCGCTCTGTGAAGTCGCAGGTCGCTGTGCTGAAGAGGGAGCTGGAGGAGCTTGGGGTTGTAGGTCAGTTAGAACAGCTGGGGGCCACGCTCCGAAGTCCGAGTTTCTGAGTTAAAGAGCTCCGTGAGCGAAACCTTTAGTTTGGCGGATGCTCCGGTAGCAGGTCCTGGATTGTTGAGTGGAAGGGCTGCTTTTCCAGGGCAGCCGTCTGTGGAGAAGTGTAAGAAGGCCCGGCTGAAGAGGGAGGAGGCTGAGGAGCTGGCCGAGCTGGACGTCGCCAATATCATAACCACACAAGGTAACATCGCATGGGGGGCAGGCTGGCCCAGGTGCCCTCACAGCCAAATGTGAGAAGTGTGGAGCTGCAGCTCCGCCATTCGGCACCGCTGACAGTATTACGCTGAACAGTATTCATTGAGCAGATCGGCGTGTGAGATTGTAGTTGCTCGTTCTACGCGAGTACCTTGATTGACTGCATCGCCGCTGCACTTGAGAAGTTGAGCAAGTTTTACAAGAGCCAGTACGGTACTCATGTACTATACTATACCAAAGAATTGTGCTAACACGGAGAACCTGTTTCTTCAAGCACAAGTTGATCGAATAGTGTCATGTTTTGCATTCTTCTGAAGAATGTATTGTAATCCTTTTGAAGGAAAGCAAAATGTGTTCCTGCGCAGCTGATAGACTCAGCTTTGATCCACACTCTTATTGAGAAGTTCTCCTTTGTCTTTGTTTTTTTGTTCTGCTCTTCTCTTCTGAAAACATTGGTCCAAGCTGCAAGAGTGAAGTACACTGAGCGCTGAAGGGTG
Organism: Scleropages formosus; assembly: GCF_900964775.1. Classification (NCBI taxonomy): domain Eukaryota; kingdom Metazoa; phylum Chordata; class Actinopteri; order Osteoglossiformes; family Osteoglossidae; genus Scleropages; species Scleropages formosus. The sequence goes on along the minus strand of NC_041813.1, from coordinate 32,035,495 downwards.
GGGTAGGGTAGGGTAGGGTAGGGTACCTTTTGTTGTGCTGTCACAGATAAGTCCTTTCAGATTCCACCTGTCAGGTGTTGTTGACCGCTGAAATGTTTCTCCTGCTTTGTCTTCTGCATTTATGAATAATCTATTGTAGTGGCAGCTGCTGAGTGAAACGCGAGGTTTAGACATTCATCTCACTCTTCGGGCATTGTGAGAAAGGTCACCGAGTGTAGCGCAACAGCAGGGTATCTACAGGTGTTGCTATTGTCATTCTGGTAATTGTTGGCTCTGTTCCACTAACAGTGAAACTCAACATTCTGCCATGACAAGTATCTGTGAATGTAACATCATTAATGTAATACTGAATAATCTGTTTTTACACTTTTTAATGTCGCTGTTTCTTGGGGAAGACAGGTTCATTGTTTTACAAGGGTTCTGGTACGTCGAACAGTCGTCTCCACTCTCATCTCTCTTGTCCTTTCAGGTCGCACCCGCAGGAGGACAGCGTCGCAGTGGCCACCGGCTCAGGCCTCTGCTTGCCCAGAACCCCCTTACAAACGGGCGCTGGGCTCCGATTCGGACAGCGAGGAGGACGTCCAGCCCGACTGGAGCAATCTGCAAGGGATCATCACCGATGGCGGAGAGAGCGAGTGAGGTCGTTCAGCAGCATTTCTCTCCGTGTCAAGCAGGGGTTCTTTTATGTGCCACGATGAGTTTCTCATCATTTATACCTATGGATATTTTTCTATGCTTTTGTGTGACATGTTAAAGAATTTTATATGAATGTAATTGCCTGAAAGTGCTCTTTGTACATTAAACATTCCCTAAGCTGCTTTTTTGTTTGACTGGTGATTTTGACTGCTGGGACATCAGGAATTTCAGACTCTCTGGAGTCACAAGGCCATATGACAGTGTATTTGTCGTCTGATGTGAGAGAAAGAGAATGTTCCAACCAGGTCTGGGCTGCTTTTCTCATTTTCTGTCCCATAATTGCACATGCAGCTTGAAGTTTGTATCCTGACGCCTTTGTGTTGCGTTGTGGAACAGTTTTCATGTGCGGAGTCTGACCGAGTCCTGAAGTCAGGCTGGGGGATGGTCCCGGACCCTGTGAACCTAAGATGAGAACGTCGGATACAAAGTGTCTCATAAAATATATCCCAGAAGTGAGTACATCCCTGTGCAATATCACTCAAATGATTCAAAATTTTATCACCTCTCAATAATTGTCAATGTAGAAATAATGCAAGTAGAGTATTTCCTTTTATGAACAATCAAAAACAAATATTTTGGAAAGACTATATTGAAAATACAGGCCCATCGTTCGAAGCTCCATGGGTCAAAAGGGAATTCATCTGTGATCACTGACATCCGACTTAAGAAAGTGTGTGATCATTGAAACATCACTGAGTAGACCTGTGATTTAAAATTAGCCTAATTGGTTTAACATTGTTACAAAATGAACTGTGAACACTAGAACTTTCTCACTTTTGGGTTTAGGGGTTGTGTCTATGCGCATGTCAAAGAATTGAACTGGAAAAATCTGATTGTGTGACTTGAAGAAGATGGAACAGGACACAGAAGGATATGCAACCGACTGAAAATCAGTTCCAACGCAATTGCAGCAGTAAGCTGGAGGTATAGAACGAGCCATAGTACCATTAATCAGAGCCACAGTGATCGTTGTCCTAACGTGACACCGCAGAGAGCGTGCTACTGGCACAATCTAGCTCTAAAAAACAGACCAGTCATGCGCTTCAGACTTGGCACAGGGGTTATCGATGGAAATCGGAATTTCTGCGACAGCTGAGACGGTGCGAAGGACATTGCGTAACATCAACCTCCATGGATGGCATCCAAGAAAAAAAATCAAAAATCAATCAATCAGCACTCTGCTACACTGATGAGGAGATGAGATGTGAGCAGGTGAGATTTTTCAGATGTCTCAGTGCTGAGAAATGCCAGCTTTTATAAAACGTGTTGCCAATTTGTACTTTTTTTTGTTCATCTGAAATATTTCTCTAAGGTGTGAAGAGTTTGGGTTGTTGTGGTCTGAGTTTTTCAGGTATTCAGAGCTTGGAAGCAGCGCAGTAACAGATTTTTATGTGTGTTGTATAACAATTGTGTAAACCCGCCGTAAAATCTTCGTTTATTATAGAAGTGTACTGTCACATCGTATTTGATGTCATCACATGGTCTCTGAACTATATACATGTCCCACCTGGCCTGTTACCCAGAGATGAAGGTGTTTTGCTGAAACCTTAACCTGGGTCAGGAAAGCTAAAAACCGAGAATTTCTATGTAAATTGTGTGCTCTTCCGTTTCATCCTAATTTTGTGTATTTGAGGGGGATTAGAGCACCTAAGATGTTAATTTCATCTTCATATAAAGTTGAGCATCTTCTGATTATTAGGAACATACTGTGTACAAGTTCTCTGAAATGGTGACACAGTCAGGCGCGACAAACCAGCCCTTCTGGATGTGTCCCCTTCTGTGGTTTCACTGTCACACTGAGCTCCAGAATCCCCATCCATAGACACAGTGTAGTTGCCATCACAAAAAATCAGGTTCTCCCACCTTCTTGTTTATATTGCTACATTGTTTAACTCCAAGTGATGGTTTCTGTGTTTTTAAACAAGAGCCCAGCTACAAGTGTACAAGATGGGACACCAGCCCACTGTCAATAGTGAGAAAAAGGCAAAATCATCCTAGACCCTTCGCACCCGGGCCACTTCCTCTTTGAACTTTTGCCGTCTGGTCAGCGCTACACAGCACTGAGCACCAGGACAGCCAGGCACGGGAAAAGTTTTTTTTTTTTTTTTTTTTTTTTTTCCTTTTCTTTTCTTTCCTTCCCCCCTCAGGCCATCTACCTCATGAACAGCTAAATGCCTCCTAGGGAGTAAACTGGTGCTATAAACACACACACGCACACATTTCCAGAACCGCTTGTCCCATACAGGGTCGCAGGGAACCAGAGCCTACCCCCTAACACAGGGCGTAAGGCCAGAGGGGACACACCCAGGACAGGACACCAGTCCGTCGCAAGACACCCCAAGCAGGACTTGAACCCCAGAACCACTGGAAATCAGGACCTGGGTCCAACCCACTGTGCCACTGCACCCCCCCGTGCTATAAACAACGCTATTTATATTTATTTTCACATCTCCTATTTACTTTCCCTTGCATTGTATACAACATACCTGTACAAACATATAATGTCTAGTGTCTTTTTTGTATATTGGGTACTTTATACTCTATTTTTTTTTTTTTATCTTTTATCAGCCCACTCTACTTTTATTCTCTGTGTCTTGTCACTGTCATTCTGTCTGTGTTGTGGAAGTTCCTGTCACCAGGACAAATTCCTTGTATGTGTAAACATACTTTGCGATAACGCTCGCTCGTTCATTCATTCATACTGTCATGTCAATCCTACATAGAGTTAAAGAGCCAAGAGAAAATACCTTTCTGAAGAAATCCACAACTGACTTGGCTTTGTTTAATGGTTTCAGTCTTTGACAGCTCAGAATCTGTAACAGTCCACACTCATCCCCACAAGAATTTTAATGTAATATAAATACAGTATAAAATGTGTTGTTTCAGTCATTCTGCACTTTCCAACCCACTTACTCCTATTTTAGTACTAAATAAGAAACTATATATGTAAAAAAAGATCTAAATCTCCTCTTTGTTGTACGGCTTCTTTCCATAAAAATTCGGTAGTTACAATTTTGATGTATTGACTGATATTACAACAATAATGAGGGAGCTCGTATGAATATGTACTCCACTGTGTGGTTCGTTCTTTTCTGTCAGTCCTTCTTTTCATATTTAATGCATATTATGGGCTGGTAATTACTGTCAGCACAGTAAACATATTCTTTGAGTCGTCATCCTCAGTGTCTCAGATTATTTCTCTGCAAAATTTTATTTTTCCAAATATGTGTTGACAGCTGTCTCAGAAAGGTTTTCAACTGATCAGAAGACAGCAAGTGGTTAATGGACTTTGAGTTATTCTGGTTGTAGTATGCAGTGGTGCAGTGGGTTGGACCACAGTCCTGCTCTCCGGTGGGTCTGGGGTTCGAGTCCCGCTTGGGGTGCCTTGTGACGGACTGGCATCCCATCCTGGGTGTGTCCCCTCCCCCTCCGGCCTTATGCCCTGTGTTGCCGGGTAGGCTCCGGTTTCCCGTGACCCCGTATGGGACAAGCGGTTCTGAAAATGTGTGTGTGTGTGTGTGTGTGTGTGGTTGTAGTATAAAACTTGTCTAGAGAAGATGGACATGTGTAAGGGTTATGTGAAACTTCTTCGATGGAAAGTGTGGTGTTCTACCATCAGCTCAATGATGTTGGATGGTTAAGGGCCCCCTCCTTTTATACAGCAGGGGAGAAAATGACACATAAATGAAATGACAGCTTCACCCTATCTGTGCAAATTCTGCAGTATGGTCTCCTACTGGTTTGACCACATTACTTTTAAAATGATTAAGCATTTTCTAGTACAGTACACAAAATAACGATGCACAACACAAAAGCAGGAAGAGAGAGGGCTGAACAGTCACTTTCGCCATCACTGAATTTATTAGCACAGTTTGCTCCATGCGTAGACATTTTTAGCTGTTTGAGTCACGCAGCAATGCTGTTGCTTTGGTCCATTCCATCGGTCCATAAGAACAGCGCGAGCATCCGGCAGGACATTTCACGAGTTGGACATCCCCCCGATTTCTGGTTGAAAGACTTTGTGGCATGCCTGGGTGGACGGAGGCGGGGGGAGGGGGAAGGATTCGCCATACCTGCAGCTAATAAAAACCTCTATTTCAAACCCTGTGCCTGACAGTGAGCGAGGGAGATGGAGAGGGAGACGGAAGCCAGATGCACACACTCAGAGCAGGAGACAAAGATGTCCTCGCCCAACCCCAACCGCACCTCAAGACCCCCTCTCGCTGTCCCACTTCCCGGTTACCCCCTTTCCTCCCTTCCACATGACCCGATCCCCTGTCTCTTTCAAGAGAGAAATAAAGCGGACAAGAGCACGCACCTGCGGCATACAGCATCTTGTGTCACAGAGTTCTTAGGCTCCTGTTGCTGGAGTTCAGGTGGGTATTCAATGGGGTGGCGCTATGAGCCCTCAAGCACCAAACAGAGCATGTTTAGAGGTGACCACAGGACGCTTTGTTCACCTACTATTGTCGAAGGGTAGGGTGCTTAAGCTGGTCATTCTGTGCATGAAGACCCTTGCTGGATATCTGTCCTAGAGGTTGGGGGGAAGAGCTTTACCTGCCCGTAAGGGTGATTTAAAGGTGATGATGGAGAAGGAGGGATTTGCTCCTTCTCTTTGCAAGTCTTGTGGTCATGCTGTTGATGGAGCACAATCCAGTGAGTCGTCGTTCTGCAAATCCTTCGGCCTTCCTGCAACATGTTATAAAACCTATGAGCCATGAGTTTAAAACCCTTGAAAGTAGGCTACAGCGTAGCAAAAGGAGCGTGTGAGATGTGCAAGTTAAACAGTCGCCCAGCAACAAGAGGGTCAACATCTGGGAAGAAGTTCTTGACTCTGTCCGGGCTCATAACGCACAGTGACTGCTTGCATGAATGGATGGAAAAAACAGCCACATTCTAGGGACTATGTGGTCAATGTCTTGGTGCCCCATTTCATCTTGAGCCTTACATTTACATTTATTGTTTAGCAAAGACTTTAGCAAACATTGTCGGTGAGCTGCTTCTCCACCTGTCATTTTTCATCCACCTGTTTTCATGTTTCTGTCTGTCTCTTCTGTAGCTGTCTTCTGGAATATGTATGCTGTGGCAATGGCTGTATCACCCATCTAGTTTCTGGTGTCTCAACCCTCTTTTGGGGCACCAAGGCTCTTCAACTTTTCTGTGAAGGCTGTGAGGATAATGAATAAACGACTGATGTTCAACTTGAGCAAAAACGAAATGAACCCGAAATATTACTGCAGTTACCGCTTATGATATGCCTAGAATAGGACAGAAATCTGCTGAAATAATAATAACTATCAATAGTTGTGCTTTCCTGCAGAAGTCCTCCTCGACGTGTACATAGCTATGTTTACCCAGGTGCAGCGGAGTAAATTGGTGTTCCTGCTTGTTTTTGGTTTAAGATCATTGTTGATATAAATTTGGGAACTTTCTGTGGTTGTGCTTTCAAACCTTGTCTCATTATCAAGTGGGCCCATCTTTCATTGTTCCTTCCTGCATTATTTAGGATGCAGTCATGACCCAGCTAGTCAAGAATCTGAAGAAAAACAGGCTGCTTCTGTTATCGCTGATGCATTTCAGACAGGACAATGCAAGAGATTCCTTACATTTCTGCCAACTTTGCGTTGCCATGAGTTAGAGAGTCTATTGCTGTAAATCGGTAACAGTTGGCAGCAGTACTTTGAAATGAGTGCACACAGCCAGAGATTTATTTATTTATTTCCTTTTATTTACCCTTTATGAAAAGAGAACGAAATGTTGAGGTTAGATAATGTTGACATGAAACCCGAACGCCCTGAGAGGTTACAGTGATTATTATTGTGATTATTATCACAACACATGCAGTGATTCAAAGAAAAAGAAATGAAACCTTGTGAACAAACCAAGTTTGCCTTTTGTTCTAAGCTCTGACGGGACTCTAGATTAATCCTGCAGGAGTTATGAGACATGTCACTTTGTCCATGTGAGGAACCTACTCATGAGTACATGAGAAGGTGACACAGGAATGTAGAAGCTCACCTTCTTTGGTGCCTTCATTTCACTCTAAGCGCTACAAAGTCCAACGTGCTCTTTGTACAGCAGTAAGCTGGTATAAACATGCAATTTCCTTCGTGGTATTTCTGTCTGAACTCTGCATTTGAGATCTCACGTTTAATGGAAGCCGTAAAGCTGAAGGATCTAAAGAATACATATGTGTGTATGTCCGAAACCCTGTATTGGTTATGCGGTGACTAATCATGAATCACACACACACACACATTTTCAGAACCGCTTGTCCCATACGGGGTCACGGGGAACCGGAGCCTACCCGGCAACACAGGGCGTAAGGCCGGAGGGGGAAGGGGACACACCCAGGACGGGACGCCAGTCCGTCACAAGGCACCCTAAGCGGGACTCGAACCCCAGACCCACCGGACAGCAGGACCGTGGTCCAACCCACTGCGCCACCGCACCCCCCTAATCATGAATCAATCACTAATATAACTATGAAAATGCAGTTGCATTTTATCAGTTATTCCCTATATATCGAGGAGTAATAATCTAAGAGGTAAGAAGGAGACCCACTTATTTTCAACCTGGAAATTAGAGGAGAAGAGCTACTACTTTAAAAACTGTTGCCTTCATAAATTGATATGTTTTCTGTAGTTATATGCAAATACACATATATGTTATGTAAGCAATATACTGTTACTGGTGACTGCGATTGTTGCAGAGCAGGTGACGTCACGGTTTCTCCCACTGGAGAAGTACGTGACAAATCCTGGCAGGTTGGAGGTGATTACTGAGCTGATCCAGGACTGATACTGGGACACCCTGGTGTAGACTCCTGGGTATTTGGGTTCAGCACATCCGTTACCAAAGCTCACGATCCCGGCCTGGACCCAGACGGAACCCTGTTTGACCACCAGTGGACCTCCTGAGTCCCCCTGCACAGGTGGAAACACATTTCTGGCGTGAGTGGGAACGGTCACACTGGACTCGCTGTGGATATGTGGAGAGCTCTCTGAGACAGACGTTGACTCAGGAGGCTGTGGGAGCTGCGGTACCTGACAGGAGTCCTTGCCCCCCGCCAGCAGCCCAGCACACAGCATGTTCTTGGTGATGGACCCCGGTCCATAGAGACAGTTACACTTCCCGTTTCCAATGACAGGCACCTCGACTTCCTGCAGAATCCCCGGTGGAGGGAGGGACACTGAGGGAAGAGGACAGCAACTGGTTGCAGCTCCCAAGGCTGTAATCAGGTGGACTAACTGCAAAACAGCAGCCTGCAGTCGTGATTTAGTTCTGATTTCGTAAATGACAAATTTGTTCTGATATGCAGTTTGAGGTGCCAGGAGGACAGAGAGCACTGCATCGTGGGCAGCAGCGTCTCAGTACCGCCCTTCAGCGGCAGTATGGACTTCTCTTCATCCACTGTTTTTTGTATGTGTGTTTGTGAAGAACGGAAAGGAAAAGAACTGGAGAAAAGCACCTTGAGGGACGGAATGCTAGAGTGGCAGCAGCACCAGCGGGAATGCTGGAGAAGGCCTTCTCTAATGACGCGGGTCCCCTTACAGTTAAGCTTAATTCTGGGAATTTGTTGCCAGGTTTGTACCTCTTTAAGTGTCTAAGTTCAGGTTATTCAGCTCATCTCACTCAGTTTCCCAGCTGACCAGGGATGTTAACCTGCAAAAAATTCACTTGTAGCTTCTGTTCCCTATTTACGCCTCCACCTGCTGGTCCTCAGGACGAACACACTCACCTCCTGACTGGATGTATCCCCAGCCGGTGACCCAGGTCTCGGTGCCGTTGTATAAGGTGCTGCCAGCGGCTGCCAGGCAGATGGGCTGGATGTAGTCACTGAAATTGATAGTGGAGGACAGCTGGACTAGAGCGAGGTCGTTGTTGTTGGTGTTTCCATTGTACCTTGGATGAACAATGATTCTTCTCACTGCTCTGTACACTGCATGTGGGTTGGTACCCTGCTGGGTCTGCAGGCCCAGAACCATAGTCCAACCGCTTGGATTCGCACTGCAGGAGAGAATGTGAGAGAGTGCAGTTTAAGACGATATCAGGGGTGAAACATCATACCGCAAAACATGGTACATGACACACGTAACACTGCTCCACCTCTTCATTGTCACATCCTGTAATTAATACCTGATCAGTGTGAAGCAGTGGGCAGCGGACAGGATCCACCGGTTGTTGATGAGGGACCCTCCGCACACGTGACTTCCCTGGTAGCGCATACTGACTTGCCAGGGCCAACTGCCCGGGGCAGCATTCTGCCCCCCAACGATCCTGGTGTTCAGGGGGGCTTGACCACACACTGAAGGGGGACGACATGTGAACACGGATGTTCTTGACACGTCACAGCTTCTTTTACTTGGCATGATATTATGTGCGATATAAGAAAGCTAGTGCTGCATAACTGCTTCACACCCATTCGGAGCTCATAGCCCAAGAGGGCCCAGCGACATGAACTGCGCCGCTCCGAGCAGCAGGCATGAAGATCCGGGATCTGGGAAGATCTCGACCTTGACACCGGATCAAACTCTTACTTCTCTACTTACATTCTGATTATATTTTCTGTCCAGTTTTGAGCCCTTAACCCGAACTGGAGTGTTTCCTTCTATTTCAGTGATGATGGCCAGCTGCTGTTGGACTGACCACTCTGGCACTGACACTGAACACGAACCTGTGGCCGCACTGCTGTGTGACAAACACGCGACACAAGAGTAACAGCGGCATTGAGCACTTACTTGGCTTCTGGGCGTGTGATTCTGGAAGGCAGAAGAAGAGAAGAACAAGTCAGTGAGATCTTGAGTAGGAAACGTTCCGGAAACGAAGTTCGGTCTCCGGCAGGACAGTAAAGTTATGAAAGTGTATAAGGGGGAGGCGAGTCGACTCTGAGGACGGGAAACATGGAATGTGTTTGGCACGTTTGTCAACTTTTCCCAAAATGTGTGTTACGACGACACGCGGCACTTTCTGCAGCACCATTTCAGTCCTTGAAAACTGCAGAGCCTGTGCTGTAGGGATCTATTATTGCCCAAACACTCATTTTTCCCTCAAGTCACACATTCCTCAGGTTGTTAGACTGCAAACTTTTCCTCACTTTGAATGGTGTAAGAAACAGCCCAGGGTGAAACATTCTTATTTTATGGGTACTGTACGAACGTGCCCTTACTCTGTACTCGCCGTGTCGTCGTTTTCCCTCTCGCACTTGGTCCCTTCGGTCTCCTGGAGGACGTTTTTGCGCGTTCAAGCCCACATATCCCACGTCACGTTAATTTCTGATCATTTAATAAATGACGCCGTTTGACACGAGTCGTACGACACAGAAGGAAAGAACATCCGGTGACAAACTTTTCTCTCTTCAACTTTGGTCATTTAGTCACAGTTTCGTGCTGACTTTCATTGTTCCAATAATTACAGAGTGTGTATGAACACAGACTGGCCTGGCTCGTCAGTCCTGGCTCTTGCCCCGCAATCTTTATTTCTTTATCTCCATCATCGTGTCTGCCATATGCTATGTGGAATAAATCCTACCTGTTGCCATGGCAATTACTGCCACCACAGTGAAGAGAGCCGTCCACAGAGTCATCGTCCTCTTCGTTGTCTGATTATTTCTCGCTGCTTCTTTGTAAAAGGTTTAGGGTGACACGTGTGCCGGTGTTACCGGGCGGAGACGAGCCGTGTGCTCTTCGCACGACGGATGTTCGCTTTGCTCTACTCTCTACTCGCCTGCGCTTTTTATGCTGCAGATCAGTTGCCGCCTTTCGTGTGAACGCATGATGTCAACGTGTGTGTCACACGAGAAATTCCTCATGCTCATATGCTGCTCATCGAGAGGGAGGTACCAAGATTCTGACATTCTTAGGTACTGTGGTACTGAGATCCTTAGGTATTGTGGTACTGAAGTAACAAAGTACTGATACTGAGATACACACATTTTCAGAACCGCTTGTCCCATACGGGGTCACGGGGAACCGGAGCCTCACCCAGCAACTCAGGGCATAAGGCTGGAAGGAGAGGGGACACACCCAGGATGGGACGCCAGTCCGTCGCAAGGCACCCCAAGCGGGACTCGAACCCCAGACCCACAGGAGAGCAGGACCCGGTCCAACCCACTGCACCCCCCTCCGATACTGAGGTACTGAGGTATTAATATGTACTGATACTGTGGTAACGAAGTACTAACACTGGGGTACTGAGGTACTGATGTTTTGATACTGAGGTACTGGGGTATTGACGCTGAGGTAACAAAGTACTGATATTGGGGTACTGAGGTACTGATTCTGAGGTACTGAAGTAATGGTACTGAGGTATTGATACTGGGGTAATGAGGTACTGTTACTGAGATACTGAGGTATTAATATGTACTGATACTGTGGTAACGAAGTACTAACACTGGGTTACTGAGGTACTGATACTGAGGTATTAATACTAAGATACTGGTACTGAGGTAAAGGTACTGATATTGGGGTATTGATACTGAGATTATGAGGTACTGAGGTACTGAAACTGGGATAATGAGGTATTAATACTGAGGTGCTGAGGTACTGATATTGAGGTACTTGGGTTCTGAGGTATTGGTACTGAGGTTCTGCGGTACTAGATGAAATCCAGAGAGAGGAGTAGTTACGTAGTTAGTAATAATTCCTCATGCTGCACGTACCACAAAACAACATCATCACTGCAGTTCCGTTATTTCTGTTTATGTTCATATTAACGAACTGTATCCAGTCTCATTCTAAACACGAGCGTGTAGAAGTCGATCGCTGCTGCGCACAATTGCCATCGCTGCACCTGGGCAAGGTGTGATCGTCATTCAGTGTTGTGTGTTTTGAGAGAGTTGTTACCTTTTATAATGTAACAATAGGGTGCTTAAGCTGGTCATTCTGTGTATGAAGACTCTTGGTAGATATCCCTCCTAGTGGCTGGGGTGGCTAGCTTTACCTGCCCATAAGCATGATTTGAAGGTGATGATGGAGAAGGTCATGGTTTCAAACCTTGTCTCATTATCAAGTGGGCCCATCTTTCATTGCTCCTTCCTGCATTATTTAGGATGCAGTCATGACCCAGCTAGTCAAGAATCTCAAGAAAAACAGGCTGCTTCTGTTATCGCTGATGCATTTCAGACAGGACAATGCAAGAGATTCCTTACGTTTCTGCCAACTTTGCGTTGCCATGAGTTAGAGAGTCTGTTGCTGTAAATCGGTAACAGCTGGCAGCAGTACTTTGAAATGAGTGCACACAGCCAGAGATTTATTTATTTATTTCCTTTTATTTACCCTTTATGAAAAGAGAACGAAATGTTGAGGTTAGATGATGTTGACATGAAACCCGAACGCCCTGAGAGGTTACAGTGATTATTATTGTGATTATTATCACAACACATGCAGTGATTCAAAGAAAAAGAAATGAAACCTTGTGAACAAACCAAGTTTGCCTTTTGTTCTAAGCTCTGACGGGACTCTAGATCAATCCTGCAGGAGTTATGAGACATGTCACTTTGTCCATGTGAGGAACCTACTCATGAGTACATGAGAAGGTGACACAGGAATGTAGAAGCTCACCTTCTTTGGTGCCTTCATTTCACTCTAAGCGCTACAAAGTCCAACGTGCTCTTTGTACAGCAGTAAGCTGGTATAAACACGCAATTTCCTTCGTGGTATTTCTGTCTGAACTCTGCATTTGAGATCTCACGTTTAATGGAAGCCGTAAAGCTGAAGGATCTAAAGAATACATATGTGTGTATGTCCGAAACCCTGTATTGGTTATGCGGTGACTAATCATGAATCAATCACTAATATAACTATGAAAATGCAGTTGCATTTTATCAGTTATTCCCTATATATCGAGGAGTAATAATCTAAGAGGTAAGAAGGAGACCCACTTATTTTCAACCTGGAAATTAGAGGAGAAGAGCTACTACTTTAAAAACTGTTGCCTTCATAAATTGATGTTTTCTACAGTTACATGCAAATATGCATATCTTTTATGTTAACTGTATATTGTTTTTAAATTTATGTCAGCTTTTCATTCTGGTTTACATAGTTCCTATACCATCCTTCTGCTTTGTCTTCTGGTTACACCCCTCACTTATTTTAACTTATTACATTTCCTTTATTATTTATGGTAATCACAGTTGCTAATCTCTCTGTATTTTTTACCCTTGATCTTAAGAACCTGGTTGGTAAGGGAGCCAAATGAAAATGAATTTAATCAACTGTTTGGATTACAACTGGATGAAAATAAGAAAATTTTCAGCATGAGACTTAGAAGAGGGTGTCAATGAGCAGCAGTGAAGGAAACAGAAAGAGGGGGATAGAGGAAAAGAGGACATTCATGGAAGAGATGACTGCGGCTGTTGCGGTGCAGGTGACGTCACTGTTTGTCCCACTGGAGAAGTACGTGACAAATCCTGGCAGGTTGGAGGTGATGACTGAGCTGATCCAGGACTGATACTGGGACACCCTGGTGTAGACTCCTGGGTAATTGGGTTCAGCACATCCGTTACCAAAGCTCACGATCCCGGCCTGGACCCAGACGGAACCCTGTTTGACCACCAGTGGACCTCCTGAGTCCCCCTGCACAGGTGGAAACACATTTCTGGCGTGAGTGGGAACGGTCACACTTGACTCGCTGTGGACATGTGGAGTGCTCTCTGAGACAGACGTTGACTCAGGAGGCTGTGGTAGCTGCGGTACCTGACAGGAGTCCTTGCCCCCCGCCAGCAGACCAGCACACAGCATGTTGTCCGTGATGGACCCCGGTCCATAGAGACAGTTACACTTCCCGTTTCCCACCACAGGAACCTGCACTTCCTGTAGAGTCCCGGGTGAAGGGAGGGACACTGAGGGTAAAGGACTTAGAATTAGCACAGACTCACTAGTTGTAGATCTGAAGTCAGCAACCTTACCAGAGTAAATTCATATTTCAATTTCTGATAGTAATAGGGTACCGACCGTCCATCTAGTGCTGTCCGCAATGTCAGTCACAGGGCTGGGTTTGTACGCACAACAAAACCCAGAAGAACCACTACGATAACACTGAAACGATCATTTCAGCTGTGTGGATAGGAACAATGCTAGTGAACAATGGCAATGCTGGGATTCTTACGGAAGCCTTATGTGGTGACGGGGCTTGAACTTATGAACATCAATTCGATACTGGACATAAAGCCAAGTTTGTATCTCTAAAAGTTTGTGAGGCAAAATCTCATAAGTCAAGGACATTTAGGTGAACTCGCTCATTGCCATGTGAACAGTGTGAATCAAACACTTACAGCTCCCGTTCCTTAACCACATCTTCATCTGCTGGCCCTCAGGACGAACACACTCACCTCCTGACTGGATGTTTCCCCAGCCGGTGACCCAGGTCTCGGTGCCGTTGTAGAAGGTGCTGCCAGAGGCTGCCAGGCAGATGGGCTGGATGTAGTCACTGAAGCTGACAGTGGAGGAGAGCTGGACCAGAGCGAGATCGTTGTCGTTGGTGTTTCCATTGTAATTTGGGTTCACGGTGATGCTGCTGACTGATACGGACACAGAGTTTGGGTTGGTTCCCTGCTGGGTCTGCAGGCCCAGAACCATAGTCCAACCGCTTGGATCCGCGCTACAGGAGAAAATGTGAGAGAGTGCAGTTTAAGATGATATCAGTGGTGAAACACATCATACCGCAAAACATGGTACATGACACACGTAACACTGCTCCACCTCTTCATTGTCGCATCCTGTAATTCATACCTGATGAGTGCGAAGCAGTGGGCAGCGGACAGGATCCACTGGTTGTTGATGAGGGACCCTCCGCACACGTGACTTCCCTGGTAGCGCATACTGACTTGCCAGGGCCAACTGCCCGGGGCAGCATTCTGCCCCCCAACGATCTTGGTGTTCAGGGGGGCTTGACCACACACTGAAAGGGGGATGACATGCGAGCAGGTGAAATTTAATGGTCAGATGTGAGGTTGTTGTATAACCTATGTTTTTATAAAACATAGTTTTCGTGTATCTGTACATGTCTTCGTCATGTTACACGTTTTTCTACAGCAGTGAGGATGTTGAGTTTTGCCAATTTCAGTTTTGTGTTTCCATCTTTCTCTAGGGACTACAAATGCAGTGCATACACACAAAGAACTTAAAACATGTAGCGCATTATTGTAAATGATACGAGTTTGAAAAACTGATGAATTCTGAGTGACAACGTGTGTAATAACAGACGAATGTGTAGAAAGCACAGACCCACAATAGTGTAAAACTACTAGCAAAACTTACCGTTTGCTTGCGACTGTGATTCTGAGAAGCGGGAGAGAAAAAAAAAAAGCGTCATTTTGTTGAAACAGGATCGTGTCGTGTACAAGTGTGACCAGTGACAAATTTGCTATACGGATTGTATGACACACACACACACTAAACATGGTTCGTAGGCAGCGTGTGCTCTGTAAGGGAGCGAGTCGCTCGTTCTAGCAACAACTTCTGCTTGGTAAACATTTACAATTGGGGAAAACACTGAATATTTAGTGACAAATGTGACCCCGGATCAGATGTGTATCTTCCGGGTTTTTAAATTATGCATGATCACATCGCATAAACATGCATGTTGGACGTAACCCTTGTTTAGCCTTCTCTACATGCTGGGCCCCCGAAGGAAATTCCTGAAAAGGTCACTTTCGATGATCACGTTCTTCCAGCGCAGTTTTTACTTTGTCCTCCTCATCACCAAGGGCTGAGTGTTACTATGTTTTACTGTGTTTTAATGAGTGTGCCTGCATGGTACTGTGAATGCCCTTAAAAGAAGTGGCTCCACATCATGCAGAGCAAAGGAGTCGCATGCACTAACCCTAACCCTAACCCTAACCCCTCACTCCTAATCCTAATCCTAATTCTCACCCTAACGGTGTAAAGACGTCACGCTGTCGAGCTCTCGCTGTCGGTCGGTGGGTCGGTGACACTGGCGACTGGTCCTTCCTCCTGACACGCACCGCTTCTGGGTGATCTTCACTAAAAGAAAAGTGTGCTGAAGAGTGCGTGGGTCGTGGGTCGTGGGTCGTGGGCCGCGTTCAAGGGCACGTGTCCCGCATTTACTCACGTTGAAACTCGTCACGTCCAGCAGTAGTATGTCGGGCGCGAGCGGCTTCCTTCAGGAACAGCCGTGACGTTTGAATCTTTCGGAACATAAACTAAAGCGTCCAACTCGTTCCACTCCATCAATCATCATGTCAGCGATACTAAAGTTTAGCGGAGCCACCGACGCGCCGCTGTTCGCTCTCCCAGCAAGAAGCGTGACGTGTGCGTGAACGTGCACGCGCTGCTGGTCAGTGGCGGCTCGCGCCCGCACTCTCTACCTTGGCGTGATTCTCACGTTTTTCTCACGTTTTTCCCGCGTAGTAAATCCTACCTTTTGCCGCGGTGACGATCGCCGCCACAGTGAGCGCGCTCCTCCAGAGAGCCATGTGTTCGGAGTCGCAGGTCGTTCCGATCTCGGTCTAAAAGACTGTGTGGTGTCCGTTCCGTCCGTCCCGTCCCTTCTGTCCGTGCTGCGGGAGGAGCGCGCAAAACGTCTTTTCGCTCGCATCGTGCGGTCATGTGAGTTTGGCACGAGGAGGCGCTTTGCCCATTTACTGCCAGGAAGGAAGGTGCTACCGAGGTGGAGTGAATGCAAAACAGGCCGAACGGGTCAACGCCTGGCTTGCGCCTTCCTTGCGCCTTCCCTTGCGCCTTACAGAAGAGAAGGTGAAATGTCACAATGTGTAGGTGGCGCACAGCGCAGCAGCTCATTCCTTCGTGTCAGCGCCGCTATTTACTGTTACCGTCGTTGACAGGAGGAGCAAGTTGGACACTTTGTGGAGCGCGTTTGTGTCGAGGGACCACAGCAGCGGAACAGAACCATCCCTGGCGTAACGCCCTCCATTCCTCGCATAAAACAACCCCATCGGAAGAGTTCCTGACATGAGAGCCTCCGACTGCCATCAGACTACCGTTATTCTCACAGTAGGTTCTTCGAAGGAAAGTGTGCCCTAAAAAAAAAAAACTTAAAAATCCAAAATGAAGGTATTTCGACGCAGGATACTAACGCTTTGTTAACATTTGCGGAAGGTTAAATAGGTGCTCGTTAAAAGGCAGGAGAAACTGTTACAGCGGGTGATGAAGCCCACGGAAAAGTGAAATGAAGTGTTATAAGGCTGCAACTATACGTATGTACGTTTTATTCAGCGCGAACACAGAGGCGATGCTATAGCACCGGTGTGTTTGGGCCGCAGTCCTTCCTCAGCGTGTCCCCTGCTGTCCCAGGTGCTGGAGCTGTTCCCTCCGACACCATTGAATAGCACCAGAGGAGAGCTTCTCAGAAGAGCCTCGCATCAGCGGATCCGTGTTCCACCTCCACAGGTGTCAGCGTCACTATTCTCTTTACCTGAGCAGTACTGATCTCCCAAGTGGAGGGTACTTCTGCTGCGCATCTCCAAGCAGTTCGGCATTTGACAAGGTGAGTAAGAGGGCTTGTCGTCAGCAGTGCATTTATGCCTCGCGTAGCCGTCAATATTCGGAAAAAGCCAGACGCCACTCTGCTCTCGGTGGGGTCTTTATTGTCAGATAGAAGATGACCACTCGCTAACTCGCTCGTCCTTTTAATTCCTTGTCCAAGTCCGAGTTGCCAAAGGTCCAGATCCGGTTCCTTTACTCCTGGATGGGACGTCGGTCCGTGGCAGGGTGGCCACACACTGTCGCACGCTTTGGGGAAACTGAGAGATACCAGTTCATGTGAATGAAATGTGTGTCTTTGGACTGTGGGAGGAAACCAGAGCACCTGGAGAAAACCCATGTGGATGCGGGGAAAACATACAGACTCCACACGGACTGAGCAGGGTCCAGACTCGCTCTTGAACAGCCCAGGTGCAGTGAGGCAACAGCGCCACCTGCTGCTTCCCTGCAGTGCTCTCAGAAAATGACCACATATTTCAAAAGGTGCAACAGGGAAATTGAATGATGTTTTCTCACCTTTCTGATGCTGATAATTCCCTTCTCATCCCAAAGCGTGTGGTCCAGGTTGTCTCTCTCAGAACCATGTAGTCTACCAGGCAGCAGACAGCGACGTGTACCCTTGCCGTGTTCTACTATTTCACTCTTTTTACCCAGATATTCCCTCTCAGGCTCTCATGAAGGAGCTTTACTTCTTCCCAACCTCTGAAAGGGAGTTGAGTGAGGACTAAAAAGTGATCCTGTATTAGAATAGATATGTGCTTTTACTCCATTGCATTTCTAACACCCTTTTGTCATTATTGTCAGTTTTGTGGCATTTTAATGTTTTTATTTTCTCTCCTTAAATCCAATAAGCAACTTACTGTAAATAATTAGCTAGACCTCCTTGCTGTAGCTGTCTTCTGCTGTGGGTGCCGTCGGCCAAGTCCCATCAGCTGTTAGTCTCAGTTCCCCCCTGGATCGAGAGCCATGGAATAGCTGCGGAGCACCTCGGTTTAGAATGAAAATCTGGGGCCTCAATCTCAGTGTGTGCTTATGATGTCCACGTCGACCCCAGTCTTTCTGGTTACACCTGTCACAGGTCTACCTTCATGCGTTGTTGCCTCTGCCTATCAATATACATAAACTCCACAATGAAACTAAAAAAAAAAGGTGGTGGCAGTAAGTTGTTGCTCTTCTCCTGCTGTGTAGTTAGCTTGTGAACTATTGATTTACTAGGTTATAAGATGTGTTTTCTTTCTAACCAGAATACTATTGTCAATATTAATAACAGATAAATGAAACCTGGAGAAATTATCAATGTAATTCTTTTTAGTAAAACTGACTGCTAAATACCAGCAGTGCAGGAAACCTACAGCAGCTGTCACACCCCGTGGAACAAGCGGATCGCCAACATTGGCGACTAATCAATGGGAACCCGGGATAAAAGGAGCTCCGTGACCATGACACAACTCGGATTCTTGCAAACGCCCTTGTGGTTTTGCAGTATCAGCGGTTTCTTGCCTTGTGCCTACGACTCCTGTTCCTGTTTCCTGACCATTGCCTGTTCCTCGACCACTGAGTCTGTCTTGCCCTTGTTGTGACGTTCGCACCTCGAAGACCTTCACCTGTCCCTGACTGTGATCTTGCCTTGTCCTTCGAACCTCGTTTACGAATAAAAACCAACCCGCAACTGGGTCCTTACATGTCTGTCTCCTCTCAGCCCGCCGCCATGACAGCAGCACAGGGTAGAGAGGAGATCTGGGACGAAGGAGAGGATTCAGTTGTTTAGCAGGGGATGTCAGGCTTTAGTCTGCTAGAGGTGTACTTGACGAATCCTGATGTGGTGGAGGTGATGACTGAGTTCATCCAAGAGTATTAAACGGTGCCTCCTATACACACATCTGTATGAGGAGAGTTTAGCTTTCCTCACCAAAGATAAAAATATCTCTCTAGTTATGTTTGTATGGCTGTAGCAAGGTCAAATCTTCTTCTACTTTGTTCCACAAAGTGAAGTTCTCATCTGGACACATTTCAGTGCCATTGTTCTTAAAACTTTGGTTCCATTCTGTTTGTTTGGGTCTGAATGCAACCCTCATGGGTTCTCCAATGATGCTCCTGTTATCTCCAGGCCTCTGTTATCTGTAGTGCAGCTGAGAAAAAATCTCTCTGGATTTTTTACGCTTGATCTTAAGAACCTGGTTGGTAAGGGAACCAAATGAAAATGAATTTAATCAACTGTTCAGATTACAACTGGATGAAAATAATAAAATTATCAGTGTGAGAATTAGAACAGGGTGCCAGTGAGCAACAGTGAAGGAAACAGAAAGAGGGGGATAGAGGAAAAGAGGACATTCACATTTATTTATTTCATTTCCCAAAAGCGGAGCAGGTGACGTCACGGTTTGTCCCACTGGAGGAGTACGTGACGAATCCTGGTAGGTTGGAGGTGATGACTGAGCTAATCCAGGACTGATACGGGGACACCCTGGTGTAGACTCCTGGGTAATTGGGTTCAGCACATCCGTTACCAAAGCTCACGATCCCGGCCTGGACCCAGACGGAACCCTGTTTGACCACCAGTGGACCTCCTGAGTCCCCCTGCACAGGTGGAAACACATTTCTGGCGTGAGTGGGAACGGTCACACTGGACTCGCTGTGGATATGTGGAGAGCTCTCTGAGACAGACGTTGACTCAGGAGGCTGTGGTAGCTGCGGTACCTGACAGGAGTCCTTGCCCCCCGCCAGCAGCCCAGCACACAGCATGTTCTTGGTGATGGACCCCGGTCCATAGAGACAGTTACACTTCCCGTTTCCAATGACAGGCACCTCGACTTCCTGCAGAATCCCCGGTGGAGGGAGGAACACTGAGGGAAGAGGACAGCAACTGGTTGCAGCTCCCAAGGCTGTAATCAGGTGGACTAACTGCAAAACAGCAGCCTGCAGTCGTGATTTAGCTCTGATTTCGTAAATGACAAATTTGTTCCGATATGCAGTTTGAGGTGCCAGAAGGACAGAGAGCACTGCATCGTGGGCAGCAGCGTCTCAGTATCTGCAAAAAATTCACTTGTAGCTTCTGTTCCCTATTTACGCCTCCACCTGCTGGTCCTCAGGACGAACACACTCACCTCCTGACTGGATGTATCCCCAGCCGGTGACCCAGGTCTTGGTGCCGTTGTAGAAGGTGCTGCCAGCGGCTGCCAGGCAGACGGGCTGGATGTAGTTGTTGAAGTTGACAGTAGAGGACAGCTGGACCAGAGCGAGGTCGTTGTCATGGGTGTTTCCGTTGTAATTTGGGTTCACGGTGATTTTGCTGACTGATACAGACACTGCGTTCGGGTTGGTACCCTGCTGGGTCTGCAGGCCCAGAACCATAGTCCACCTGCTTGGATTCGCACTGGAGGAGAGAATGTGAGAGAGTGCAGTTTAAGACGATATCAGGGGTGAAACATCATACCGCAAAACATGGTACATGACACACGTAACACTGCTCCACCTCTTCATTGTCACATCCTGTAATTAATACCTGATCAGTGTGAAGCAGTGGGCAGCGGACAGGATCCACCGGTTGTTGATGAGGGACCCTCCGCACATGTGACTTCCCTGGTAGCGCATACTGACTTGCCAGGGCCAACTGCCCGGGGCAGCATTCTGCCCCCCAACGATCCTGGTGTTCAGGGGGGCTTGACCACACACTGAAGGGGGACGACATGTGAACACGGATGTTCTTGACACGTCACAGCTTCTTTTACTTGGCATGATATTATGTGCGATATAAGAAAGCTAGTGCTGCATAACTGCTTCACACCCATGCGGAGCTCATAGCCCAAGAGGGCCCAGCGACATGAACTGCGCCGCTCCGAGCAGCAGGCATGAAGATCCGGGATCTGGGAAGATCTCGACCTTGACACCGGATCAAACTCTTACTTCTCTACTTACATTCTGATTATATTTTCTGTCCAGTTTTGAGCCCTTAACCCGAACTGGAGTGTTTCCTTCTATTTCAGTGATGATGGCCAGCTGCTGTTGGACTGACCGCTCTGGCGCTGACACTGAACACGAACCTGTGGCCGCACTGCTGTGTGACAAACACGCGACACAAGAGTAACAGCGGCATTGAGCACTTACTTGGCTTCTGGGCGTGTGATTCTGGAAGGCAGAAGAAGAGAAGAACAAGTCAGTGAGATCTTGAGTAGGAAACGTTCCGGAAACGAAGTTCGGTCTCCGGCAGGACAGTAAAGTTATGAAAGTGTATAAGGGGGAGGCGAGTCGACTCTGAGGACGGGAAACATGGAATGTGTTTGGCACGTTTGTCAACTTTTCCCAAAATGTGTGTTACGACGACACGCGGCACTTTCTGCAGCACCATTTCAGTCCTTGAAAACTGCAGAGCCTGTGCTGTAGGGATCTATTATTGCCCAAACACTCATTTTTCCCTCAAGTCACACATTCCTCAGGTTGTTAGACTGCAAACTTTTCCTCACTTTGAATGGTGTAAGAAACAGCCCAGGGTGAAACATTCTTATTTTATGGGTACTGTACGAACGTGCCCTTACTCTGTACTCGCCGTGTCGTCGTTTTCCCTCTCGCACTTGGTCCCTTCGGTCTCCTGGAGGACGTTTTTGCGCGTTCAAGCCCACATATCCCACGTCACGTTAATTTCTGATCATTTAATAAATGACGCCGTTTGACACGAGTCGTACGTCACAGAAGGAAAGAACATCCGGTGACAAACTTTTCTCTCTTCAACTTTGGTCATTTAGTCACAGTTTCGTGCTGACTTTCATTGTTCCAATAATTACAGAGTGTGTATGAACACAGACTGGCCTGGCTCGTCAGTCCTGGCTCTTGCCCCGCAATCTTTATTTCTTTATCTCCATCATCGTGTCTGCCATATGCTATGTGGAATAAATCCTACCTGTTGCCATGGCAATTACTGCCACCACAGTGAAGAGAGCCGTCCACAGAGTCATCGTCCTCTTCGTTGTCTGATTATTTCTCGCTGCTTCTTTGTAAAAGGTTTAGGGTGACACGTGTGCCGGTGTTACCGGGCGGAGACGAGCCGTGTGCTCTTCGCACGACGGATGTTCGCTTTGCTCTACTCTCTACTCGCCTGCGCTTTTTATGCTGCAGATCAGTTGCCGCCTTTCGTGTGAACGCATGATGTCAACGTGTGTGTCACACGAGAAATTCCTCATTCTGACATTCTTAGGTACTGTGGTACTGAGATCTTGAGATTCTTAGGTACTGTGGTACTGAGGTATTAATACTGATGTACTGATTCTGAAGTAATTAAATACTGATACTGAGGTACTGAGGTATTAATACTGAGGTGCTGATACTGAGGTAACAAAGTACTGATACTGGGATACTAAGGTATTGAGGTATTAATACTGAGGTAACAAGGTACTGATATTGGGGTACTGAGGTACTGATGTTTTGATACTAGGTACTGGGGTATTGATGCTGAGGTAATGAGGTATTGATACTGAGGCATTAATACTGAGGTACTGATACTGAGTAATTAAGTACTGACACTGAGGTACTGAGGTATTAATACTGAGGTAACAAAGTACTGATGTTGGGGTACTGAGGTACTGATTCTGAGGTACTGAAGTAATGATACTGAGGTATTGATACTGGGGTAATGAGGTACTGTTACTGAGGTACTGATTCTGAGGTACTGAGGTATAAATCTTGAGGTACTGACACAGGCAATGAGGCAATAAGATACTGATACTGAGCTACTGTGGTAATGGTACTGACACTGAGGTATTGATACTGGAGTAATAGGTACTGTTACTGAGGTACTTGGGTTCAGAGGTAGTGATACTGAGGTTCTGAACTACTATGGTTCTGAGGTACTAGATGAAATCCAGAGAGAGGAGTAGTTACGTAGTTAGTAATAATTCCTCATGCTGTACGTACCACAAACAAACATCATCACTGCAGTTCCGTTGTTTCTGTTTATGTTCATATTAACGAACTGTATCCAGTCTCATTCTAAACACGAGCGTGTAGAAGTCGATCGCTGCTGCGCACAATTGCCATCGCTACACCTCAGCGACGTGTGTGTGTGTGTGTGTGTGTGTTCTACTTCATACTGCGCCACAGGGATGGTGAGCAACACGTCACTTGAGTGGCACTGTGAACAGAGTGTGCTTTTTTCACTGTATAGGCTTGCATTGTGATTGAGAGCCGCTCCAAACTGAAGAAGATTCATGGAAACGAATCACACTTGTGTTACGTGCAGCACTGGCATGCACTTCAAAGAACATCTCGTGCAAGACGCCAGCTGTGAGCGAAGTAACAATCAGGTTCCTCAGCCGGAAAGTTGAGTCTCCTCACTGTTAACCGTCAGCGCCCGTACTTCCAGTACGCCGTGAATGCTTGCGTGTGCGTGTGTGCGCAAACACACAACCGACATTTTTCCACAAAGAAAACTGAGTGTGAAACATGCCTCTCAGGTCCTTCCAGATTCCCTCTGACTTCACACAGAGTTTTGCTTCCATCCTCAAAGGCGGTGGTTGAAGTAATACATAAATAATATATGGTAATGTAATTCATTAATAAACAGGAGACGCGACGTGACGCGTCCTCATTCGCAGAGCATGTCCGTGTAATGTGCGCTCGTACAGGTGTGACAGCAGCCGAGGGAGCGCGAACAAACAGGTGCACGAGCGCGAAGGGAGGCGTAGTTGATCCCCCTCAAGTGAATTGCCATAAAACAAAGTGTGGCAGTGTGGTCACCTTCACGCTCGGCACAGTCACGTGACTTTCCTGAGCCACAGAAAGTCATAGGAAGTTCCGTAGCTCTGCTTCAGAAACTACTGTCATAACCCAATAACTGAAAACCGCTTCACATGACACGTCAGTGCTCCCTTTCTATTGCCATTTCCTCAGAACTGTTCTGACCATGATCTTCTCTTTTTCCTCTTTTTGGTGCAGTGGACAGCGGGTACCGCGTGGCTGGGCTTGGGTTGTGGGTTCAAGCAACACTTCGCCTCACCTCTGTTGTGCTCCGAAGTCCAACGATGTGTGTGAATGAATGTGTGTTGACTGGAGGAAAGGAGACAGAGAGCTGCGCATGTTATCTGGCAAGAGAAACAGAAGAGATGGAGAAGAGTTAGTGTCCCAGCGCTGAGCCCTGAGCAACACCTACAGAGAGAGACTGGGGATCGAGAGAGAATCCCACGAAGCCATTAGGTGAGACGAACCTGTCAAGCAAGATTCCATCCATTGCAGTGACGATTCTCAGCTGTCCCAGTGAGACGAGGAGGATACGGTAGTGCACCATGACTGTTCTCTGGGGTGCTTTTGGCCACCAAAAATGCACAGTGCACTTACTCTATTTTACCATTTTATCATGATTTTAAAGAAGCCCAGAGCTGTGAATCAATAACAGTAAACTACAGTCCAGTTAGTGAATACATTTCAAAGAATCAGAGAGTCTTAGTTTTCTTGAGATTCCTTTTTTACCTTGATTTTTTTTTTTTTCTTTTTAGTAGAGGAACAGAAACAAGAGTGACATAAGATTATTTTGGCACCGGCGTGATTGCACAGATTACCTTTTGTACAATATCATTTTCCAGACAAGTGACGCGTTATGACAGCAGTCGTACCTACAGTATGTAAGAATGTGGTATAAGACTGCAGTGTCACTGTTTGTGTGCTGAGTAGAAATGCAGTAGCAGTGTTTGTGGGAATAGCTACTACATGGGTGTCTCTACGCATTCATTCATTCATTCATTCATTCATTTGTTCAATTTACCCTGATATTTCCATAGGTGAAGCGCAGCACAGTGTCCAAGTGCAGCAGTGTAAACACGGAATGTCCTTTAAAAGTCGAAGGTTCACACATTACTGGAATCTATCAGTTGTTCTAACTGCAACTCTCTCTCACGAGAGATATGAATACATACTAAATATGGACTTGCTGAAAATGCACATCTTTTCATTGCTTTACAAACCAGTTAGTAATAAACCAAACGTGAGAATAGCGAATAAAGTGTGATTTGTGCTGAAGTTGAAAGCTGCTCTGTGTTTTAAAATCTTCTGACGATAACCTGAATAAACATAATGACGCTGACTGTAAATGTTGTGAGTGAATTTGGTATGTCAGTTCCTCATACCACTTTACGCACTGAATACATCCTCTAACATCTTTGGCAGTTCTGTCTCCTGCCCTGCAGTCTTCTCCTTCAACACTTTTTATTCATTTTAATTGTTTTTTTGTTATTGATGTTAAGGATTGCTTCCTCTTCTATATTTTTGCACTCAGTCTTAAAAGCTGTGTGGCAGCCTGCTTTGGAGGGTTGTAGAAATGAATTGAATTAAATGCATTGCTGTTCACAGGTATGTTTATTAATTCTAAATGAATAAAAATGAGTAAAATGATAGTAAAAGTGACGTGTTGCATTTAAAACTGACTTCCAAGGAGCAGCAGTGAAGGAAGGAGAGAGAGGAGGACAGAAGGAAAGAAGAGGGTCCGGCCAGAATTTAAGTGACTGGACTTGTAGCAGGTGACATCACTGTTTGTCCCACTGGAGAAGTATGTGACAAATCCTGGTAGGTTGGAGGTGATGACTGAGCTGATCCAGGACTGATACCGGGACACCCTGGTGTAGACTCCTGGGTAACTGGGTTCAGCACATCCGTTACCAAAGCTCACGATCCCGGCCTGGACCCAGACGGAACCCCGTTTGACCACCAGTGGACCTCCTGAGTCCCCCTGCACAGGTGGAAACGCATTTCTGGTGTGAGTGGGAACGGTCACACTGGACTCGCTGTGGATATGTGGAGAGCTCTCTGAGACAGACGTTGACTCAGGAGGCTGTGGTAGCTGCGGTACCTGACAGGAGTCCTTGCCCCCCGCCAGCAGACCAGCACACAGCATGTTGTCCGTGATGGACCCCGGTCCATAGAGACAGTTACACTTCCCGTTTCCCACCACAGGAACCTGCATTTCCTGTAGAGTCCCGGGTGAAGGGAGGGACACTGTGGAAAGAGGACAATGAGGATTAACACAGTGTCACTAGTCAAAGTGGCAGTGCGGCGAGAGACGGACTGCCCCAACACTCAGCTAACACAAATGGTTGATCACGCACCAGCAGGCTCGTCTGACCGTACCACTGTAGCAATTCCGAAAGGTTTGTTCTTTACGTTGTGTTTAACTCATGCGGTACTCATACACTGGTATTATTTTATACAAACGTGTCTTTTTCTAAATTGTGGTATAAGCGTAGCCATATAGAGCCATATGCTACTGTCTAAAACTCTGGGTAAAGCTCTCTGGCTGGAGAGTACGTGTTTGTTTTTTCGTGAACACTCTATATGTCATTGGAGTAACGAGACGGAAACATTGGTACCACAGAAAGTACGAGCGAGGGGTTCGGAGGCGAGGTTTGGAGATGTCGAGGCTGAGACACTTCAACAGACATAAAACTGAGGTTTGTGCCAACAAGGCTAGTCAGCAAGCAGTAGCTCAACGAACCAGATTTCCAAGATGGGGTGTTGAGGTCTCATAAGGAGATCTGAAGGAGATAGGAAATGTCACGGGGGGTGAAAGCTCACTGTATCCAAAAGTCATTTCCTTACGGGCCAGAAGGAAACTCAGTGCGGTGCTTCTTCAGTACGCAACGGAGTCATCCAGCACCAACCTACATGCATAGACCATGCATCCAAGTCTTAAAGGAAACGGTCTGTTAGGGCATTGCAGATAAGAACGCATTTGTACCGAAAGTCAAGAGGCAGAAGAGCTCAGAGTGCGCGGAACACCATGAAGCAAGGAGCATAAGTAGTGACAGAAAGGCCAAAGTTGAGATAATTCCTTAAAAAAGATGTTAAGATGCTGGTAAGTCAGGAGAAGAGCTGGCAAGAAGTACACTGCAGCCTTTTGCACAGCACAGTGGTGCTCGGCTGGTGGGAAAACGATGAGCGTTGTTATTTAAAATGACTTAGAACAATGGGAAACAGGCTTGCGGCATCCGCACCGTTTTCGGCATCGGATTCATTTAGTACATCTAGGGATGCCTGTATTGTCTGGGGTGGTCAAAGTCTCTCGAACATGACTTTGGCAGAAGAACAAAGTATCAGGCAGCAAAGTAATGGCCTCCTCCCTGTATTTTCCCAGGCTCTTTGACCTGTGCTGCATCCGGCGATGGTGTCACTTTCCCGAGTAGCATCTTAAGTGCTTTTCAGTGTCGCTGTGTCACTTATAAAGCCAGGTTTGAGCATCGGAAAGTTTGCATGTCGAGCATATTTACTATTTACCATATTTTCTGTACAAAAGAACAGGCATCGTTGGAAAGGAAACTCCAATCAGTCACTTACAGCTCCTGTTCCCTAACCATGCCACCACCTGCTGGCCCTCAGGACGAACGCACTCGCCTCCTGACTGGATGTTTCCCCAGCCGCTGACCCAGGTCTCAGTGCCGTTGTAGAAGGTGCTGCCAGTGGCTGCCAGGCAGATGGGCTGGATGTAGTCACTGAAGTTGATAGTGGAGGACAGCTGGACTAGAGCGAGGTCGTTGTTGTTGGTGTTTCCATTGTAATTTGGGTTCACGGTGATTTTGCTGACTGATACGGACACAGAGTTTGGGTTGGTTCCCTGCTGGGTCTGCAGGCCCAGAACCATAGTCCACCTGCTTGGATTTGTGCTACAGCAGAAGACGTGACAGAGTGCAGTTTAAGATGATATCAGGGGTGAAACACATCATACCGCAAAACATGGTACGTGACACACGTAACACTGCTCCACCTCTTCATTGTCGCATCCTGTAATTCATACCTGATGAGTGCGAAGCAGTGGGCAGCGGACAGGACCCACCGGTTGTTGATGAGGGACCCTCCGCACACGTGACTTCCCTGGTAGCGCATACTGACTTGCCAGGGCCAACTGCCCGGGGCAGCATTCTGCCCTCCAACGATCTTGGTGTTCAAGGGGGCTCGGCCACATGCTGAAGGGAGACGACATGTGAGCAGGTGGGCAAGCGAACTGGCATACTGACACCTTATTTTCTGGGTTCAAAAAGCACAATTGTGCAACTGCTAGTGTGTGTGTGTCTTAATTATTTAAATTAATGTAATTTTATAACACATACATGTTAATTTATTATTGGTAACTGTCTGCACTAGGCAGGGTCACTGTAGTCCACAGTCTGTCTTGGAAGTATAGCGTGTGAGGCTGGACAAACCCCAGGTGGGACACAGTGGTCCATCACTGGGCAGTCACACACACACACACATAACAGTTTAGAGTCACCAATCTACCTGAAGCACATGAAGAACATGAGGAGTACATGCAAACTCCACACAGACTGAGGGGGGATTCGAACCCAGTGCCAGGGAGCTGTGACGTGACAAAATACATATATCTATGACCAAACATAACAGCTTATCGTTTGTACATTTTGGTCCATGTTACAATTTATTCTTTTTTGTGAGGGGAATGGAAAGATCTGCAATGACCTGGGATCCCATCCAGGATGTACCCCCCCTCCATTCTTGCACCATACACCTCCAGGTTGGATTCCGGTTCGCCACGACCCTGCTCGGGACAGGCACTTATTTCAATTGGATGGATGGATGGATGGATGGGATGAAGAGATAAGGGTTTGATTTTCCAGTGGTTTCAAAATCTTGTAAAGAAATTGCTGTACAAACACATGACATGTGTACATTAGTAGTAGCAGAATACTGTGTTTGTAGATGATACTCAGTGCAGCTTTTTCCTTTTTGGTGAGAGCCCATGATGAACTGTTCCTGTCCGAAGGAAGCGGAACAGGGAGTAATAGTGAGTAACCAACACGGACACTTGCCATGGAGCTGGGAGTGTGATTCTGGAAAGTGGGAGAGAAGAAATAGAGATCAGGACCGCGTGTGTCTGCAGGGGGCATCATATATATATATATATATGTGTATATATATAATATATATAGTGTTTGTCTGGGTGTGTATCCGTGTCCGTGTGTGTACACACTGTGACTGTGTGTGGCCATGGGAACGCACCTCATTTTCATACTCCGAAGCAATGATTCGTGTACAGCACTGACTGTGCGCAGTGTGTGTGTGTGTGTGTGTGTGTGTGTGTGTGTGTGTGTGTGTGTCCGTGTCCCGCACTGCCGAGCGCTTCGAGCGCGTCTCCGTGAGCGAACGAAATCCGGTTCCTCCGGCTGCGGTTTTACTGTAATACTAAGTTAGTTTCCGCGTTTTTTCTGCCGTGTCTCGCCTCAAAAATGTTCGCGAGGGAGAAAACGGAATGCGGAGGACACGATCGATGTTGTTGGACGTGATCAGGCTCAGTACATTTGATTTGCCAACAACAACAAGTCAAAGTTTGTACATGATTTTTCCTTTTAACTCGTTTCAAAGTGGAAAGTGGAAAAGTCCACTCGAGTTTACAGGTGGACTGCAATGCGGACGCGCTCACTGGTGCTGTGTGCCACGGTCATGATCGTGTGACCCTCGTGGTCACTTAAAGCCGCACTGCGTTCGCTCGTCAAAGTGACTTCGCTCTTCGACTCCGTACTCTTTATATTCAGGCATCGCTGACTTGGTAAAGCCTACCTGTTGCCATGGTAACTGCCACCATCACATCCAATAAAGTCCTCCACGGAGTCATCCTCTTCCAGAACTTTGCTTTCAGAGGGAAAGCCTTGCGAGTCCGCATCCGCGTCCGTGTCCAGGAGAGAAGGCGCTCACAAAGAGACAAGAGAGCGCGCGCGCTCACCCCTGCTCACCTGTCCGCTCACCTGTCCGCTCACCTGTCCCGTTGCGGCGCGTGTTGCCTGACGCCCTTCGTGGGCACGTCTGCGTGGTGTCGTGTCTCTCTTACTGTGCCGATGACCCCCCCATACGTACGAGCGATATGTCCTCTTCCGATTCTAATCGAGACAGACGGAACACGTGGAGCTCGGAGCGGAGCCTTTGCGCCTCCATGTACAGTATATTATGCTGCATTAACGTGTACATTTATTTTTACTTATCCTTTTTACATTCCCATTTAACTAGCATGCACATTTACATATACATTTACATGTACGTCTATATTCACATGTACATGTCCATTACATGAACATGTACATGTACATTTAATTTGATATATTACATGAATTTTACATGAATACATGACGATGATCATGTATTCATTTATCAGTCAGACACTTTTCTCCAAAGCGACATACATCCCATAGAAAATACAACGTGTTCATTACATTAGGAGAAAGAGACACTTGGATGCAGTGATAGAAGAAAAGGGCTGCAGCCACTCGAGGGCTATAGATCACTCACTGGGGTGGTTATACAGGGAAAAAAATAAAAGAGATCCAGAGGCAGGGTCGTGGTGCTCCGGAGTCCATCCCGGCAGCGCAAGGCATCGAACTAATAACCACCACGCGTGAGAAAGTGCTGTTGTCACCGTTACGCGGCTGTGAAACTCTAGTGCGCGTCACGGAACGGTGCTGTGGACGCGCGCACGAGGGCAGCTCGTCTGTGGAGGTCGCGTGCGTTCCACGATCGTTCATTGGTCAGCGCGGGAGTTTTCTTCCACACCCACGCGGTGCGAATTTCTACTTCAGTGCCGAAAGACCGGCTCACTGACGGTGTCAACGGCCGCCTTCGCAAATAGTTTCCGTGGTGGAAAAAAAAGCAGATGAGTAGAAACCGGGGAGAAAAAGCTGCGGTAGTTGCGGTGGACGACGTAGCGGGTACAGCGAAGGTCGTAGGTTCGAGTCTCACTTCCAGCCGTCGTAGCCTTGAGTGAAGTACTTACCTTAACGTTAAGGTTGGTTAGTTAGTTACTGCAGGGAAAAATACCCAGCAGCCTGAATGTGTGTAAATAATTACACATTTGAGGGCGCAGTGGGTTGAACCGGGTCCTGCTCTCTGGTGGGTTTGGGTTTGGGGTTCGAGCCCCTCTTGGGGTGCCTTGCGCCGGACTGGCGTCCCGTCCTGGGTGTGTCCCCGTCCAGCCGTGTGTTGCCAGGTTAGGGTTTGGCTCCCTGCAACCCTGTATGGGATACGTGTGTGTGTGTGTGTGTGTGTGTGTGTGTGTGTGTGTGAGAATTATACATCTCTGAACAGAGTGCGAGTTGTTCTGATGAAGAAAAGCATCAACTACTAAATGAAGGCAAGTGAAAAGTCAAAGTGAACTTTATTGTCACTTCCACAAAATGTTTAGAACATACATTGGACCACGGTGCCACATGAAGGACAACGTACAGTTTACAGCATATACTGCTACTGCTTCAGTAGAGTTCACAATAACTAACTACTAAAGTGAAAATACTGGAATGAAGTGCAGTGGTGTGGTCGGTTCAATAAATAGAAATGTGCACAGATTTAAAAGTGCTAGTGCAAAGAAAGTGAGTTTTTGTGCAATAATAGTTGGAAAAGAGGGGTAGGTCGGTGTGGAATGTACTAAAGAAATACAGCACTTATACTTGGGAAGGACATCAGCTTCAGTGAGGTTTCAGCAGAGACTGTCAGGGACCCGAGAGGACAATCTCTGCAGACCATATAACAGTGGCTGGCGTCCTTCTGGATCGGGGGGCTGGTTCTGGTGGTCAGAGTTCAGGATTAGAGTGCTGCAGGGAGTTCAGGATCCTCATAGCTTGAGGGAAAAAGCTGTTGCACAGTCTGGTGGATCCGCCTCCAATCTCCTGCATCTCTTCCCAGTTGGCAGGAGGCCGAAGAGGCTGCGGGAGGGGCGTGCGGGGTCGCCCACAATCCTGGAGGCCTTGCGGGCACGGCCGATGTCCTGTAGGGAGGGCAGCGGGGTACCAGCGATCCTCCCGGCTGTAGTCACTATGCGCTTTGCGGCCACAGACGCTGCAGTTCCCACACCACGCAGTGACACGGCTGGGCAGAATGCTCTCAGTGGCGCCCCGTAGAAGGTGTGCATGATGTGTGAGGACACGCTGGTCCTCCGCAGCCTCCACAGGGAGTGCCACGTAAAAACAATGAAGCGAGTTCAGTACATTGGAGTTCTACCGCTTTACTGTGGCAGGAGAGGTGCTGCTGAGCTCATTTCCTCCAGGTGTTTCTTTAGTTACCTCACATAACTTTACCAATTGAACGTTACCGTCGGCCTGTTTGTTTATTCCAGTCTTTACGTGGACCGCATTCCATCATTTTTATACTCTACCGGCAGGATGTAGGCGCGTGCGCGTGCGCGTGCCTTCAATCACGTCCGCTGTATCTCATTCTCGTGCTTTCTTCAGTGCAGTGTCATTGTGTACTGCATAGTGGGATTTAGAGGGGGCTGTGTGTCTTCTGGGTCCGAGAAAGGGGTTTTGCTCGTGTCGCACTTTGACGTTTTTGTTTTCGTCCAAGTACTGGGTCAGTGGTGGACGGCTCGGGCAGCCAGAGTTAGCGTTTCTGCGCTTATTTTTTAACTTTAATTTATAACAGCTTTTCTCCGGGTGTTATGGTCACCACATTAACAGTGTACTTAAAAATTTGTCTTCTCGGAAAAATTATTTGCGAGAATAAAACATCCATGCTTGTGTGTGTAGCAGAAAATAAACTCATGATTATTAAAATAGCGTTGTTTCTTAGAACTCTGTAGCTATGAGGCATTCAACTTGTACCATACTTAATTCTGCATTTTATATACAGTGAAATATTCCCGCATAAATAAGCATTTTTGAGTTTATTAATTAATAGCGCATCGCGAACACTAACTAACTCCCCCCGTGGGAGTTGACCTTCCGGAAGCACTTCCATGATGACCATGAACTGTACTTCCGGTTTCCGGTCGGCTCCCGCCCCGCGTAGCCATCTTACATTTCTGAACAAAAAAAAAAAGGGTGAGCCAGAAAGGCACACGGAGGAATGGTGGCAAACAACTGAAATAAAGCACATGGATGTTATAAACTGACACGATGTAACGGCAAAGTATGATAGAAAGAGTATTAGGCGACAGGGAACACGGGCCGAGGCTCGCGACGTGAGGGAAGGGAAGGGAAGGGAAGGGAAGGGAAGGGAAGGGAAGGGAGGGAGGCTGCCTTAGTTAGCCCTTTGAGGCGCTAGCTGGAGAGAGACGGTTAGTCGTGTACTCGACTGCGGGACCGAGAGTTGCTTCGAAGGGAGGGACCGGCGAGAGCGAGTAGAAGAAAAACTGAATATGCCGGTGAATAAACACTGAGTCTTTGGACCGAAGAGGACGGGAGACGCCGGAGACATTCATTGATTGGAAGAGAGAGGCCGTTTGTTCCTAGGTCCTAGGAGGACTAGGAGGGATCGTTTCGCTGTGGTAAGACTAAGTCCCAGTCACTGTCGCCGGCCGCTGCGTTGCTACTAGTTCACACGAATTGTCCCGGTACCGAAACACAGGGGTTTGTGCTGAAACGCGAGAAGTGCTTGTGAGAGAGCGGACAGCAGTCACACATCATAGTGGAATAAACTTGCTGGATATTGAATTTGGGATTGACAGCTGAGCTGTGGATGAAGCAGTCCTAGTAGTACTACGACCGCAACGTGTTCTTTTCACTAGACTAGAGGCTCTAGGTTTGGATCCACTTTCAATGTGTCCTGTTGTTGATTGTTAGAGGTTGGGATCCACATTCTCTCTCTCTCTCTCTCTCTCTCTCTGTCTGTCCTGCTGTCGATCGTAGAGTTGAACCATCCATACTTCTGTCTGCTTCATAGCTGTGATTTTGTCAATCTTTAGGTCTTGTCCTCAGAGCTCTGTATGCTAAGTAGTATTTCAGGTGTTTCTGCATCAGTCAGCAGTGGCATTCCTTCGTTTTATGTTTGATCACCTGAAGTTTCTTTGTATTATTTATGCTTTTGTATTAAGAACACTTGACTTGTATTCTTGACACGGACTGTTTAAAAATTAATATATGACATACCAGTGTCATTTCTAGCAAAAATATGAATTTTGTTCTCTGTATTTCTCCATGCTTTAATCATTTGACTGTAATTACAATGATTGTAAACTGTTTTCTTGTGGTGCCCTTGACCATGGCATGGTAGAGAACCCGAAGAGTGTGTGTCTGAATCTGGCTGTCTGGCCGTTGACGCTGTTTGTATTCCTCAGCACCTTCCTTCCTTTGGGGAGTATGTGTGGCTGTGCTCATTGAACTGATTAGTCAACTATTGCTTTGACTCATTTTTCTCATGTGCTGTAGTGCCATCCACTTGCTGTATTTTCACTTACTAAGACTGTTTACAGATATGTGTGAAAAGGTCATAAAGTGTATACTTCAGTGCATTAATGAATTTTTATGACCCAGGCTGGGAAAGCATGCTGCTGACTTTGCCACTTGTGAGAATGATCCCTTAACCCCATGTACTATTTTTCCATTGTCCCGTGTCCTGATTGTGTTTACTTGTTTACTCACACATCAAGTGCTCACTTTGTTGTTTAACCAGCTCTTGCTCCTTTCCTGTAAGTGCACCCAGGTTTCATGTAATGGTGCATGTCCATGGAAACTGTGTCTGTGTCTCACTGAAGGGCTTCCAGGGAAGATAGCCTCCCGCCTACACCTTGTGTGCCTGAAAAGACAACATTCCGGCAAATGCTGTGATTTTTTTTTTTTTTTTTTCCCCTTTTCAGTGATTCACATCTTGCACCGCTGGAACTACTTTGGGAAAAATTTCCTGTACACTAGTATACAGGAAAAACTCCAGGACAAATATGTATTCAAAGAATTTATTTGTAGCTTTGACAAGAATGCTACAATTTGCCATCCCTGTGTTACACCGTTGACCATGATGTCACATGTTGTAATTCGCATAACAGATCATATATTTAAATGTCGTCGCATGTCACAAATAACCAAAGAACAAAAATTTCAACACTTCATAATATAATTTTATGAAACACTGATGCAGAAACACAGCCATATCTATAAAATCACTTATAAATCAAATAATTTATTTTCTAAAACGTGTGTCTGTTTGAGTCAAAGCAACCTGGGATTCCTTGATCCCTTATTCGCGGGCAGTAAAAAACACACACAATATAAAAATGTGAGGCTGCCTCCATTCAGCTCCCTTCCACAGTATTTACAGCTTATGCCTGGTGCTTGTGAATGCTGGTGATCAGTAATGACTTGAGATGTTCCGGAAGGAGTTATTCTTTGGACAGAGCTAAGGAGCGTCACACAGTGTTTTGGGCACCAGGGGCAGATGTAACCAGGAGGAGCAGGGCAGTTCATCACCCTGTTGCTTTCCGGCCTATTGACTGAGTCGACGGCAGCAGCCGTTTTTGCGTAGGCTGCACACGTCTGCACGTCTGGCCTGTGTGCATGGCCAGAAGAGTTGGCAGGGTGATATTCACAGCTTAAAAAAAAAAACATTGGTGGCACAGAAATGGATTGCAAAGGTACTGAGCACAAATAGAATAACAAAAAGCGTTTAACACCTGTTTTAACCATTTTATCTCTAATGCATTTCATCCAGAAGTTTTGTTTCCTGAGACTTTGGCCCAGCTTGGATCTCAGTCTGAAAGTCTTCAGTGCGAATCCAATTACAGGAATGGGTGAAGTGCAGGCAGTTCTCCACAGGTCATTGTGGACTAGTAACAGCAGTGATAGCAGATACTGTCATGAGTAGTAAATGTTCTGCCAAGAGCTGGGCCAGCAACGACATCAGTGGTGTCTTTGCAGAGCTGGCCATGCCATCTAGCGGAAGCTCCAGAGCCGGGAGCCTCAAGGACCCCGAGGTGGCGGAGCTCTTCTACAGGGATGACCCCGAAAAATTGTTCACGGACCTACGAGAGATTGGCCATGGCAGCTTCGGAGCCGTCTACTTTGTAAGACCGGAGAGTAGGCTTCAGGGGGCTGGGGTCTCTAGTCTTATGATTACTCGTAGAGTTGCCAAGTGGGAGAAGCCTGTGTGTTTTTGCAGAACTCCTTGATGTACGTGTAGCTGCCTGTGGTGCAATAGCATATGTAAGATAATAGAAAGTGCAGCAGGAGCAGGAACTCCTAATCCACTGTTTCTGCTGTCAGGCTCGTGATGTTCGGAACAATGAGGTCGTGGCCATCAAGAAGATGTCCTACAGCGGCAAGCAGTCCAATGAGGTGAGCCCCCAACCTCTCAGTTTTTAATTAGTTTTTTGTGCCCTGCTGCGTGTTATATTTGAAGTCTTTCTTTCTTTCTTGGATGTGTTGTCATAGAAATGGCAGGACATCATCAAGGAAGTCAAGTTCCTTCAGAAGTTGCGCCACCCCAATACCATTGAATATAAGGGATGCTACTTAAGGGAGCACACTGCCTGGGTAGGTGATGCCTCTGGGGCTGTGGTGCACAGCCTTGTTGCAGTGAATTGTCTGTTTCCATTTCTGTGAGCTGCGAGTGTGGTAGAAACATACGACTTCTGGACCGTGAGACCCTTCCCCAGAACTCTCGGGCCTCTGGCTGCAGTGCGGAAGCTTGCTGTACAACCCAGACTGTGCCTTCCTTAACCTTTCCAAAGCCTGCTGGATTAGCATGCTGTGCCTCTCTTGTACCATACTGATCTTGCTGAAAGCTTTCCTCAACAAGAACCTTGTTGTGCAGGACTTGGTAAAAGCTGTTCAGGGGAATTTCATGTATGTAACCCACATACTCTTCCTGTCTCAGCTGGTGATGGAGTACTGCTTGGGTTCTGCCTCAGACCTTCTTGAAGGTTAGCATATTTTTTTATTAGTCATGAATGTTATACATTATTGTGCCTGGTCAGTCAGTAAGACATGCACATTTTGTCATGTTTGCATTCTGTGCAGTTCACAAGAAGCCTCTACAGGAAGTAGAAATAGCTGCTATTACCCATGGTGCACTGCAGGGCTTGGCATACCTCCACTCACACAACATGATTCACAGGTGAGCTGTTGCCTTCCTCCCAGCAGCAGTGATGCAGTAATTGTGTGAAAAGCTGCATGATGACCATGTCTGACTCTCCCTCCATCATCTGTCCAGGGATGTGAAGGCAGGTAACATCTTGCTGACAGAACCTGGCCAGGTGAAGCTTGGTGACTTTGGCTCCGCCTCCATCGTTGCCCCTGCCAACTCCTTTGTGGGCACCCCGTACTGGTGAGCCAGCATGCTGTTCCGCAGTGGCTGTTAGACTGGACTGTAGTGCGGCTTAGATGCTTTGAGTTGCAGATTGTGGAGATGAAGGTGAGGGAGTGATTTCATGGCACCTA
Organism: Scleropages formosus; assembly: GCF_900964775.1. Lineage (NCBI taxonomy): Eukaryota > Metazoa > Chordata > Actinopteri > Osteoglossiformes > Osteoglossidae > Scleropages > Scleropages formosus. The sequence continues at coordinate 31,998,222 of NC_041813.1, read as the reverse complement.
TCCTAACTTTCACCTCCTTGCAGCCTTCTTAAATGGGCAGCAGGAGGTTCTGCTAATCCCTTTGAAACAGGTGATTAAGGGTCCTGCTGAAGGTTGCCTGGATTGGCACCCTCCGGCCTACCATCTGAGCTGCTCTCTGCAACAGGGTGAAACCGCAGTGCAGAGCAGTGTGTGTTTTCCCTTGGCACCTGCAGGAGCACGGCATGGCCATACTTGCTCTGCGTGTTTGTAACTTTCTGGCCCCATGTCTTTGGTCCAGGATGGCTCCCGAGGTAATCCTCGCTATGGATGAAGGCCAGTACGATGGGAAGGTGGATGTGTGGTCGCTTGGCATCACATCCATAGAGCTGGGTAGGGCCTCTCCTTCCTCAGTGCTGTGTGTGCTTGTCTGACCACCTCGCTTGGTGTGTTAACAAGATGGTGCATGCTAATGGAAGTCCCCATCATGTTCCTGTTAGTCTGCGGGGATTTGTGTTCTGGCCTTAAGCGGCTTTGGGCTCTAAGCTAATATATGTTTTCATCCCAGCGGAGAGGAAGCCGCCACTGTTTAACATGAATGCCATGAGCGCCTTGTACCACATTGCCCAGAACGAGAGCCCTGTGCTGCAGTCCAATCACTGGTGAGTGGCTCACTGCCTGGGCCACGCCCCTCGGCTCTGCCCTGGTTTCCTGCCACCTCCGCCTCTCTCAGGTCAGGCTCTGTGAAAAAAGGCACCGTGTTCTTCCTCTCCCTCTCAGGTCAGAATACTTTCGGAACTTTGTGGACTCCTGTTTACAGAAGATCCCCCAGGACAGGCCTACCTCCGAAACCTTGCTCAAGGTGTGTCCCTGTACTTGCTCTAGTGCGTGTGTCTGCGTGCTTCTGGTTCCCAAGCTTTTCCTACTTTCCTGCTCTTCCAGCACCGGTTCCTGTGCAGGGAGCGCCCCATGTCAGTTGTGCTGGAGCTGATTGCGAGGACCAAGGATGCGGTGAGAGAGCTGGACAATCTGCAGTATCGCAAGATGAAGAAGATCCTCTTCCAGGAGACACACAATGGCCCGGCCCCCGAGGGCGTGGAGGAGGAGGAGGTGCTGTCTTGTGGCCCGTTGCGTGTGTGAAGTGATGTTCTTAGGCCATTGTGACTTGCTTTGCCCCTGTCACCATGTGGAATAGCAAGTGCTACAGGTCAGTGGGCCTACGCCCTGGCCTTGGGCCTGCATTTCTTACGCTGTGTTTCTCTCTGGTTTTGTGTTTGCCTTTGCCAGGAGGTGGAACAGTACTTGCTCAGGACAGGCACGGTGAACAGCATGGAGAGCTCCCACTCGGTGCCTTCCATGTCCATCAGCGCCAGCTCCCAAAGCAGCTCCGTCAACAGCCTGGCCGACGGCTCTGATGACAGCGGAGAGATGGCCATGATGCAGGAGGGCGAGCACACAGTCACCTCCAACAGCTCCATCATTCATCGGCCCACGGTCGGTGCTGGCATGGGCATGTGGGGCACCAGCAGGTTGAGCCTGGTGCTGATGGTGCTTAATAAGTCCTCCTCCTGCTCCTCAGGGCCACGACAACATCTACGATGACCCATACCAGCCCGAGATGGATGCCCAGCAGCAGCAGCCCTCGTCTGCCGCCCGCCGCCGTGCATATTACAGGAACCGAGACCACTTCGCCACCATCCGCACGGCCTCTCTGGTAGCCACGGACACATAGCCTCGACCTAGCGCTCGCCTGTATCGGCGTGACATCACGGCCACCCTGTTAGCCTGTTAGGTATCATTGAGGTTCCTGGTTATGTCCAGGAAGTATGAAGTTGGTTATAAAGGTTCCTAAATTTGCTTGTTAAGGAGAATAAATGGGGGAAATTCTCTCAGAAGTGCTCTTCTGACCTTTGAATTGTATGGGAGCAGTGTGTCCACTGGAATGCCTGGGGAACCTATAAGGAAACCCCTTCTTCCCTGGTTCCCAGGTGACCCGTCAAATCCAGGAGCATGAGCAAGGCTCGGCGCTGCGGGAGCAGATGTCTGGCTACAAGCGCATGCGGCGGCAGCATCAGAAGCAGCTGATGGCGCTTGAGAACAAGCTGAAGGCCGAAATGGACGAGCACCAGCTGAGACTCGACAAGGAGCTGGAGACCCAGAGAAACAGCTTTGCTGCCGAGGCAGACAAGCTCAGCAAGAAGCACCAGGCCATCCTGGAGAAGGAGGTGAGAGGCCCTTGCGCTCTGCACTGACCAGTGTCTCAAAAGCTGTTCTGCAGCTAAAGGAGGTCTGTTCAGGGCACTGGTTGTGGGTGTGTGTGAGAAAGAAAAGGAGAATTTCCAATCAGGTGCGATTGGTGGGTCTGTTTCTACAGACGAAAGCTGCCCTGGCCGAGGAGAAGAAGTTCCAGCAGCACATCCTAGGCCAGCAGAAGAAAGAGCTTACTACCTTGCTGGACTCCCAGAAGCGGCAGTACCGGCAGCGCAAGGAGCAGCTCAAAGAGGTACTGCCTCTGTGTGCTCTTTGGTCCTGTGTGCTTGTGCAGAGCAGGCATGACCCTGACAGCCACCCGGCACCGTGTGTGTGTGTGTGTGTGTGTGTGTGTGTGTGTGTGTGTGTGTAGGAGCTCAGCGAGAACCAGTCGACACCGAAGCGGGAGAAGCAGGAATGGCTGGTGCGGCAGAAAGAAAGCCTGCAGCAGGTGCAAGCGGAGGAGGAGGCAGGGCTCCTGCGCAGGCAGAGACAGTACTACGAGCTGCAGTGTCGCCAGTACAAGCGGAAGATGTTGCTGGCCCGCCACAACCTGGAGCAGGACCTCCTGAGAGAGGTGCGCAGCTGCTTGAGGAGCTGGGCTTGTGAAAGGAGAGCTTCGGGGTTCTACTGTTCGGGTGTCTCTTACGTAGATCGGCCCTCTGTTTTCCTCTGAACCAAAAGGAGCTGAACAAGCGGCAGACGCAGAAGGACCTCGAGTGCGCCATGCTGCTGCGGCACCACGAGTCGACGCAGGAGTTGGAATTCCGTCAGCTGGGATCCGTGCAGCGCATGCGGGCTGAACTGATCCGCACGCAGCACCAGACGGAGCTCACCAACCAGCTCGAGTACAACAAGCGGCGCGAGCAGGAGCTGCGGCAGAAACATGCCATGGAGGTGCGGCAGCAGCCAAAGAGCCTCAAGGTATGTGTGCTCCCTGGTTCATTCCTGCAGGAGGTGCTGCTTTGTGCAGTGTGATGGGGTAGGGGCTGAGGACTATTGTGTAGGAGGGGCTGCGACGGAGACTGGAACTAAGGACTGTCGTGGGAAGGGCTGGGGGTGGAGACTCGTGGAAGGGGCTAGGATGGTCTGAACTGGGATTTGCGGGGGTCTGAACAAGAGGCGGTTGGTGATGCTGGTTCTCTCCGGCTCTGCATCCTCGTAGTCAAAAGAGCTGCAGATTAAACGGCAGTTCCAGGACACATGTAAGATTCAGACCCGGCAGTACAAGGCGCTGCGCAACCACCTGCTGGAGAGCACGCCCAAGGCAGACCACAAGGCCATGCTCAAGAGGCTGAAGGAGGAGCAGACGCGCAAGCTGGCCATCCTGGCTGAGCAGTACGACCACTCCATCAACGACATGCTCTCCACACAGGCTGTGAGTAAGGCAAGCGCAGACGCCGTTGGTCTGCTCGGTTGCCGAGGTGCGCACAACTTCATGTTTTCACCGCTGCTTCTCGCATCAAAGGGTTAAAGTGCAAAGGCACAGGAGGCTTTTTGCCAGTGTTCCGCTCTGCCCCGTGCTGATTCGCTGTAAACTCCCTCACCCCTCTGTGACCCCCGCAGCTGCGACTGGATGAGACCCAGGAGGCTGAGTATCAAGTGCTGCGCATGCAGCTGCAGCAGGAGCTGGAGCTGCTCAACGCTTACCAGAGCAAGATCAAGATGCACACGGACTCGCAGCACGAGCGCGAGGCCAAGGAGCTTGAGCAGAGAGTGTCCATCCGCAGGGCGCTGCTGGAGCAGAGGGTGAGGAGCGGCCGGAGCTTTCGGGGGTGGGCCGCCGCACACACGAGGAGGCTCTCTCACACCCTCTCCCTCCCGTGTCCCTGCCAGATCGAGGAGGAGATGCTGGCCCTGCAGAACGAGCGCTCGGAGCGCATCAGAACCTTGCTGGAACGCCAAGCCCGTGAGATTGAGGCCTTTGACTCGGAGAGCATGCGCCTGGGTTTCAGTAACATGGCGCTGACGGGCATCCCTGCGGAGGCCTTCAGCCAGGGCTACCCGAACCCGCCCGCTGCCGCCTCGGGGGGCTGGCCGTCCCGCCCCGTGCCACGCTCCGGCAGCCACTGGACCCACGGCGTGCACCCACAGAACTCGGGCGCTCCACACTCGTGGCGCAGCCAGAACAGCTGTGTGGAGGGGGGCGGGGCACTGTTCGGCAGGGCCGAGTCGGTCTCTGTTTCCTCCTCCCACGGTTCGGCCCGGGAAGGGGCTGCCTCTTCCTCACACTCCTCCTTGTCTTCCTCCGCTTCCCACCGCCATCACCACCACCTCCCGCAGCAGCACCACCACCAGAGCACCCCGCACCTGTATAGGGAGCGGGAGTGGGGGAGTGGAGGGAGCCACCTGTCCCATGGCCGCTCCCACCACTTGTCCTCCCATTCCTCCTCCCAGTCCCTGGCCCTCCTTCCCCCGCCACCGCCCCCACCCCCCATATCCCTGTCATCCTCCTCCCCGCCCTCGTCCTCCTCCTCATCTTCCTCTCAGGGGGGATACGGGGGCAGCGGTGGTGGGAGCAGCCTGGTGGTGAGGGGCCCCAGTCTGATGGCCCTGAGGAACAGCCCCCAGCCTCTGCGGAGAACGGCCTCGGGGGGGGGACCTGGTGCTGGGGGAGGAGAGGGCGGCCTGAGCCGAAGCACCTCTGTCACTTCCCACATTTCCAACGGGTCTCACCTGTCCTATTCGTAGGGGGTAGATGGCAGGTTGTGGTGCTAGCTCTGGGGGGGGGATGTTTGAGGCTGCTTGTCTGCTAACTTCTTTGAGGAGGAGGAAGAGAAGGAGGTGGTGATGACTACATCTGTGTGGTTGCTGTTTACAGATTGAAAGGGTGAGGAATAGCGGAAAACAAATGGCTGAGAATAAGACAAGGCCAAGTACCTTGGCTATAACTCTTAATGCTGTAAATAGTGCATTTGAAAGGAAGCGAGTACAAGTGTGGATCATGCGGTGAACAAAATGATCCGGAGCAACAGGTGTAGTAAGAAGAGGGAGAGAGAGGCCCCTCATCTGCAGAAATAAGCTGTTACGTGACCTTACAGTAATATTACACTACACTGCCATCCAGTGGCCCAGGACGTCTACTGCAATCGGCCCCACTGCCTTTAAGACCACTTAAAGGGATACCATGGCGCTAATTTATACGGGCCGACAAAAAATGGCCTGTGTTACTTACTGGTGTTACAATACTAGACTGCCTGCAAGGTGATCTATTCCGTTTCTGCTCGCGCGCGCACACACACGATCTGGTGTTCTGACAGGACAGAAGTCGTGCGTGTGTGTGAATATGGAAAGGATCGCTTCCTGCATTCCATAACAGGCATACTGAGTATGTAAATACGGTGCGTGTATGGCAGTTACATTGTTACCTTTCAGTGCATGGAATTAATGTACAGACAGCATTTGTATACGTAACAGTACATTTATATATATATATAAAATATAAATAATACTTGTTAGTCAAAGGTTTATTGACAGGAAAGATTGTTCACTGTCCCACACTTTTGATCTATATTGTACTTAAATATGTGTATATAAGGCACTAACTGTAAACACTTTTATACAGTAATAATAATAATAATAATAATTTTGATATGTTGATAATAGTATTGAGAAAAGCCAAGTTGGAAGTTTTTCATTAAGTATTACTATTATTATTATTACTACTACTGCAGTTGTTGAAACCTTTGTGCACTAATTGTTATTTTTACCGTTTCTTTTTTTAAAGTTTTTGCCGATACTGACCACTAGGTGGGGAGTTTGAGAAATGTTACTGTGACAGAGACTTCTGAAATAATAATAATTATAATACTGTAATTATTATTATTATTTTTTTTTTTTAAATAGGACTACCTAACCCAGAATTCCCCATGAAGCCCTAAGGTAGGAGTCTATGGGCAGTGAATGTTCAGGGCTGTAGTATATTAGAGAAAGTATTAATTGTGTACAGGACAGTTTGAATCTTAGCTGTGTGTGTGTGTGTGTGTGTGTGTGTATATATATATATATACACACACACACACACACACATATATATATATTTATAGAGTACAGTACAGTATCCTCAGTGGCACACCTACAATTGGGCAAGTTTTGAGTCGTATTTTCTCATTCTCCTACATGTAATGGCATTTTTGTTTAACGCTAAAATAAAGGGGATTGGGGAATTCTGAACAAGTTGAGATTTTTGTTTTGTGAGCAGTTGAAAGGAGGACCTTGTCTCTGTGCTCCGGTCCCCGGCCTCAACCGTCCAAGCTGGGAACCCGCGGTCCTTGATCCAGGTCTTCGAAGCTGCTGGCGCAAGTCCTGCGGACTGGAGTAAATTTAAACGTGCTCAAGTTGGGAGTGCTGTGGACCTGGGGACGGAGACGGAGGAGAGCCTTGCACCAGTCCCAGCGAAGCATGGGCACTGGAGCTCTGCGGGAGCGGGCCTGCCGTGGGGCCGAAGCTGTCCGTACTTGTTCAACAAAGAGGGCAGCCCGACGGGACCGCTGGGAAGGGGGCCGTGCAGAAAGCGGGAAGCCAGGCTGTTTGGCCTCAGGATTGAGGAGAGGGCTCCACATGGAGTTCATTGTACAGAAGCATAATTAACAAATTAAAAAAAGTGAACAGACGTGTGTTTAGTGTTTATTCACACTGGTGGCAGGGAAGGAAACTGGAGTAAACCCACAGGTTCACTGTGCTTATGACGAAGCAGGAATGTACGCCTTACCAAGGGAGCAGAGTAGAAAGTAAGTGCATTATTAATAGGAAAACATCATGCTGAAATGGAACATAATTCATTGATGGACACGCGGCTGTTGCTGGCCAGTGTGAGAGAGAGCCGCGTGTCCCAAGTCCTACTGCCACCGCTGTTCTTTTACCCGTTTAAAACACAATTCCTTCTTACTTTTGCATTCCAAAACAAAAAAACAAGTAACCGGGTCTCGAAGGGGCTGCGACGAACAGCGGCCGCTCGTTCCTCAGCGCGTCAAAATGGAGACCCGCCCGCCCGCTACCTGTCGGCATAATTAAAGGGGAGGGTCGCTTGCGTCATCGCGCGAGCGGAAGTGCGTGGACCTTTCGGCTGAGGCGGAAGGGGGAGCGCGCGAAGGGGAGCAAGAGCGGAGACGACCGGAAAGCGGACGGAGCTTCGCGTGCTGCTATCATGGCGGAGGAGAACATTTTCCTGTTTGTTCCCAATCTGATCGGTGAGTACGAGTTAGGGCGGCCGTTCACGAGCTCCGCGACGTGACTACGCGGACAATGATGAGCTGCTGCGCTTCCCACCGCCCCCAGGCTACAGCCGCATCGTCCTGGCGCTGCTCGCCTTCTACCTGATGCCCTGCTGCCCCGCGGCCGCCCTGCTGCTCTACCTGCTCAGCGCGCTCCTGGACGCCTTCGACGGACACGCGGCCCGCGCGCTCAACCAAGGTAACGCTTACAGTCAGCTTCACTGCGTTTGGAGTCAACGGTCGCAGGTTCGAGTCCCACCTCCAGGTGTGGAAACTCTGCAGTAGCGGGGTACCTGCTCCTCCTGTACTTACTCCTCAGTGGCTGCAGTCAAAGTCAGGGCCCCGGGCCTCTGGAAAATGGGGCAGTAACTGTAAGAGGCTTTGGGCAAAGGTACAGTAAGTATGAATGATATGCAAGTAAATGTGAGTAATAACCCTAACTAGTAGTAATAGCAACAAAAGCGTACGTTCGTCCGTTCCCCCGATGCCACAGGGACCAAGTTCGGAGCCATGCTGGACATGCTGACTGACCGCTGCGCCACCATGTGCCTGCTGGTGAACCTGGCGCTGCTCTACCCCTCGTACGTGTTCTTCTTCCAGCTCAGCATGAGCCTAGACATCGCCAGCCACTGGCTGCACCTGCACAGGTAGGTAGGTAGGGGTGGGGGGTGGCGGTGGGGGTCGTGCTGCGCTCTCAGCGCTGGGCCACACTCTTGTGTCAGGGGCCGCGGCTCGTGTCTGTCCTGCTCCCTCTCAGCTCCATGATGAAGGGAGCGTCCAGTCACAAGACCATCGACCTTTCGGGAAACCCCATCCTGCGGCTGTACTACACCTCTCGGGTACGTGTGGCACACGCACATACACACTGAGCCTGAGGTCACTCGGGGATGTGAGAGCGAGGGCTGCGACCCTGTGGTCATCGCCACAGTGCTCACTGATGTCTCCTGCTGCCCCAGCCGGTGCTCTTCTTCATGTGCATGGGCAACGAGCTCTTCTTCTGCCTCCTCTACATGCTGCACTTCGTCGAGGAGCCGCACCGTGAGTGTTTTCCTCCGCGTTCCCGACGCTTCTGTGCTCGTTGTGCGTCTGTAACCCCGCACGCCCCGCTCCGTTCTTATTTGTCCCTCCCTCCTCTCTCGTTCTCCACTTCATATTGAAACACAATGTCCTGGATGCCGCAGTCCTGCTGCAGTGCCTGCTGGGAGTCTGCGGGGTGGTCTGCGTGCTCAAGTCTGGGATCAGCGTTCTTCACCTGGTCACTGCTGCCAACAACATGGCAGCTGTGGATCTCGCAGACAGGGAGAAGCAGAGGGGGAAGAGTGAGTGAGTTAGTGAGAGAGTCTATAACCTGTTTACCTGTGGTTTTCTCAGACAGCAAGAAAAAGGGTGGGTGGGTGTGTGTGTGTGAGAGAGAGTGAGTGAGTGAGTGAGTAGCTGTCAGGCTGTATATTACACTTATCTAGATGTGGAGCTCATGGACAGGGAGAAAGCGGGGGGAATTGAATGGGTGCACAAGCAGCTGTTGATCAGTCCATGTACAGGTGGGGGGTGCAGAGTAAATGCCCGGGGGTCTTTCCGGAAAAGAGGAACAAATGTCAGCGAGATGTGTGTGAATTTGTATATTTTTGTCTTGGCTATAAGTACAGTCAATTTTATCATGTTTGTATTTATTTAAATGAGTTTTCAACAGAGGATAGGTATATATTAGCTTGTACAGTGTATACATATGTATGCTCATATTTCTTCATAGTAGTGTGATGTTCTGAGATGTTTCTTGTGAAACATGAATTCTTATTTCAGGATCTCTCTATCACACACACACACACACACACACACACACACAGATGCACCTGTTGCATTGCTGCCCTTGTTTGATTTTCCTGCAGCACACGTCCTTAATGCACAGGGTCGTGATGCTGTGGTGTTTGGTTCAGTTTCTTTCCCTGAAACACATTTCAGCGGGAGCAGGACAGTCCATGGCGTTGCTTTCATCCTGCAGCAAAGGTGCCATTGAGGCCCGTGTCAAGTTTTCTCCGGCAGTCTTCTCTTGATGGTCAGATGGGGCTGCGCTCCGCTGTACCCTGCTGTACCCTGCTGTACCCTGCAGTCCAACTTCTGCTCTTACATTAATATCGGCACTGGTGCGAAGGTGACTTGCACGTGTGCTGAGTGTTTGCAGTGCCTGTTGTATACATGATGTCTGTTTCTTTCTGTACCCCCTGCAGTTGAAATAAACGGTGTCCACGTGTTTCCACTGTTCGCCTCTTTCTCTTTAGCGCGCGGCCGCTGGCGCTGCGGAACCCTGTGACAATCATGTCACCTGTTCCGAGGTCTTCATACAGGATGCTCCATTTCTTCTTCACAGGGGGGCGATAATGTAGCTCAGGTTTAATGAGTAAAACAGAAAAACGGCATATGTTACGGTGCGTGACAAGGAGAAAAGAAATGGTTTGTTTCTCCAGCTCATGCGCTGCTCCATTTCGAAAATTTCCGTCGGACAAAATGACAGTGGAAAAGGGGCGGGGCCTCGTGGGGAAAAGAGGCCCAAAGGGGGCGCTTTCCCTTTAAGGAGGAGGGCTGAAGACACGCGTTCCCTTTAAGCGGGAAGGGGTGCGCCGAGAAGATACTCGCCTTTAAAAAGACGGGGGCCATCGCGGCCGGGGAGACACCGAGGGGGGAGAGAAGAAGCGATAAAAAAAGAAAAGCAAAAAAAGGGAGGGAGGGAGCGAGAGAGAGAGATAGGGAAAAAAAAAAAAAAAGAAAGATGTCATCTTCGCAGCCGCGCGCCCCAGGCGGAGTGACGGGTGGCGGCCGGAGGGGAGCGCTTTAGCCGGGGCCGCCACACAAGGAGAGACCGAGGCTCCGAGAGCCGCGCTGGGCCCTGCGGCCAAATACAGATCGAGCCGAATAAAGCAGGCGACGTTCTTGTCGCGGCAGCATCGGCGGCGGACAGCTCTCGCGCAGTTCTGCGGCTTTGTGCACTGCAGCAGGGCGGCCGACTGCACGGCTCCGTACTGTGTTGCTGCTAAGCTAACTGAGCGCCGGCGGAGTCACTGACACTCGACTCGAGTGTCGCCGCCCGCTGTTTGTGTCTCGGCTCGAGCCGCGGCAACATGAAAGAAGGACATAAACGTGTGTGCGGGGGGTGCGCGCTCTTCTCGCGGCCTTAATAATGAAAGAAGAGCACGAAGGAGCTGCTGACTGTCCGTTTCCCTCGCTTTTACTCCTGTGCTACCGTGTAATGAGCATGTGTTTTTAATGCGAGACGAGTGATCGGCGAGGAGCGAGACGGCGGGGGACGTGCTGGGCCCACAGGCCGCCCTGTATGTGCAGCTAGCGCACCCCGGGGGGTCCCTCTCGCGCCGCCATGGATGCTGCCTGGAGCAACTTCCTGTTTCAGGTGAGTGGTGCAGGTGCAGCTGCAGGTGTTGGTGTTGCACAGGCCAAGTGGCCCTCACCTTGGCGGGACAGGTCAGTAGTGTGACCGTGGTCTCGCAGAGCGACCGCCCAGTGGCCGGAGAGACAAGGAGCATCTCTCTCTCTCTCTCTCTCTCTCTCTCTGTGTGTGTGTGTGTCCGCCCGCGCGACCCCACGACTTGTCGCGCACCTCGCCAGGTGCCCGCCGTCCTTTCGTCGTCACACGTTTGTTTGTCCCCTTCTTTTCCCCCCCCAGACTCCGCCCACCCAGACCCAAGCAGAGGCAACTCTCCAATCAGATCTCCTCCCAGACCTCACGGGCTCTGTGGAAGCCCCGCCCACAGAGCACATAGCCACTCCCCCATCCACGGTGGACACTGCTGCTCTGAATGAGGAGCCTGTACCCGGTGAGCAGAAGTGGGGAGGGAAGGGGAGTGTGCCCGTCTCCCACTGTGTGGTAACCCCTCCCCGTTTCTCTCGCTCACTCTCAGTGAAACCCATGTCTCGGCCAAACCGAGCATCCCATATCTGCCCCCTGTGCAACAAGCAGTTCAAGAACAGCTACAACCTGCGGCGCCACCAGTCGGTCCACACTGGGATCCGCATGAAGGACCGGGCGATGAGGGAGAGGGAGGAAGGTGTGAAAGACGCAGCAGCAGCCACCGGAGTGACCGTGGACAGGACAACGGTCCCTCTTTCCCCGCTGCATCTGTCGGTCCCCCATCCCGCCACGGAGCCTGCTCCTCACCCGCCCGCTCTCGGAAACCAGGATGTCGCGTCCGTTCCCGTCTCCATGGGCACAGCGACAGTAACCATGACTGCCCCTGCTGCTCTTTCCTCTGCGGTCATGGTTGCGGGGGCCATGGCACAGGTTTGTCTAGCACCTTGACCACAGTCCTGGTGAGCGTCACGCACGCGGTCTTCCTCCGGAGCTCAGTTACCGTAGCGATAGTGCTGTGCCGATGCTCAGCCAACCTCTCTTACTGTAGCATCAGTCACTGTGCTTTGTGTCTCTCAGCGCCTGCCGAACCCGAACCCAGTGCGCAAGAACCACGCGTGCGAGGCCTGTGGCAAGGCCTTCCGAGACGTGTACCACCTGAACCGGCACCGGCTCTCCCACTCTGATGAGAAGCCCTACTCGTGCCCCATCTGCCAGCAGCGCTTCAAGCGCAAGGACCGCATGAGCTACCACGTGCGCTCGCACCAGGGCGGCGTGGAGAAGCCCTACGTGTGCCCCCACTGCGCCAAGGGCTTTTCACGGTACGGTGGAGCGCAGTGTGCACGTGGGGAGGGGACCGCGTTTCCACCGTTGCTTTCTAACGCGCTTTTGTGTTGTGCCGCAGGCCGGACCACCTCAACAGCCACGTGAGGCAGGTGCACTCGACCGAGAGGCCCTTCAAGTGCGAGGTACGGTTGCGGGGAACGCGTGTCGCTAACGGTCACTAGTGGCGATGCCCGTAAGCTGGGATGTGGCCGTTGGAGCATCTCTGAGCAAGTGTGTGAGTTTGTGCTGTTTGAACACGGCCCCGGTGCAGACTTGCGAGTCGGCGTTCGCCACCCGGGACCGGCTGCGTGCTCACATGATCCGGCACGAGGAGAAGGTGCCGTGTCACATCTGTGGGAAGCTGCTGTCAGCTGCGTACATCACGGACCACATGAGGGTGCACAACCAGTCTCAGCATCACGCCTGCCACCTCTGCAACCGCAGTGAGTCTTCCCTCGTGCCCCTCCCCAAATACGCACGCACACGCGTGTGCATTTTTGTTCGCTCACGGCGTGCTGCCCGCTGTCGCCCCGCAGCCTTCACCACGCTCACGTACCTGCGGGTTCACGCCCAGAAGCACCACGGCCAGGAGTGGAAGGAGAGCGAGGGCCAGAGGGGCGGCTTCGGGGGCACTGGCGCCGGGGGGGTCCTGCTGTGCCAGCTGTGCGGCGTGCAGTGCAAGACCCCAACCCAGCTGCAGGGCCACATGGGCACACACAGTGCTCCCCAGGGTAGCCCCAGCCCCAGCCCCAGCCCCACCACCTCCGTGTCCAGCAGCACATGCGGCGGTGGTGGCAGTGGTGGCGGCGCCGGGGCAGTCGGACTGCTCGTTTCGGACTGCTCGGGCATCGCACCCCAGTCCCACAGCTAGCAGGAGGGGCGGTGGGGGAAGCGGCGTGAGGGTTTGAGTCACGGGGTGGGCAGCACAGCGGGGGAGCGAGGGAGACATCGGGTAGTCGGTACTGTGTGTGAGCATGTCTGTGTGTGCGCGCAGGACCTGACAGTGCCAAAAGGAAAGGCTCAGAGCGGCAGTTTGGCCGGCGTGGAAGCGCTTGTGATGATGACTGCAAGTCGATGTTATTTACCGTGCTGTTTCGTTTCTCGCTGTGCACTCGGTCGCTGTAGAGCCGCGCAGGTGGAAAATGAAGGTGAAAATGGCGCGTTGGGCACAGCGGGGCGGCCCTTCCATTGGCGAGGGCGAGAACCAGGGTTCGATGCACCAGCGGCCCTCGGTGGGCTGTGCTGACCAACTGCAGCGAGGGAAGGGGGGGTTAGCAGCGACGCGTCCGGGGTCTGAGGGGACCGGGGCGACGAACCCTCGCAGAGGACCGAGCGTACGAGCGCCGCTCGCCGGGACACTGCGAAGGACGACGCGGCTTCAAAGGCCACATGCTCCAAACGGGTGCGAGACTCATGGGGTGCGGGATCATTAGAGCGTTTCCTCTTTTTCTTTCTTTTTTGCCCACGTTTGGTAAGTAATGTAGGTCTTCTCGGCTCTTCCGCTTCAGCCACGAACGGAAAGGACTAAAGGTTGCTGGGCTCACGATACTTTGGTAATCGGAGATACGCTTGGTCCTCATCTCGCCGAAAGGGAGCAACGCCAACCGCTGGACAGCAGGGACTGAGCTGTGGTTATTTCAGTGTCGTTGCTTTGATTTTATTTATATATAGATACATATATAAAATGTGTACATTTTAATGTAGTGTCAGGATTTATTTAAATTCTTGCACTAATTATGTTCTGGGAAGTGGGTGGATGCCTGAGTTTTACTGCCTCAACATGATAATGTACAATGAATTAATTTGGGGTCGGGGGGGGGGGGACTGGGAAGAACTGATTTCTGTAAAGGGTGCAGTTGATGCCAACTGCAAAAAACAAGTGGTTTTAACCCCGCGACTGGGAACGAGTTTTCGTTTGAATAACTGCGTGTGATGAGAGAGAGAGAGAGCGAGAGAGAGCGAGCGAGCGAGCGCGACTCTGCAACTGGAGCGTTTCGGCCGCTCCAGGCCTTACTGACCCAAAGGTTCCAGTGTGTCCTGGGGAGCCACTGGAACGTTCCGGAAGGAGAGCGGGCCCCACGCTTCTGTGTTCACTCACACTGGGACTGTTCAAAGTCAGAACTCCTCCTGCGATTCCTGTCCACTGGGTGTTCACTTGTTCCTTTGAAGAAGTTTAAAAGAGTGGAAAAGTGACATTAATTGTGAACGTGTGTCAGGATGTGTGTGTGAGTGTGAGACCTTCACTGTTCACTTGTAGGTGTTAAAGCTTGTTTAATGGCAGCCCCGTGTTTGTGTTCCTGTAATATTATATTAATCCCTGTATATGCACCCGGCACCAATAATAACTGGATTTCCACTGCTCTCGGTGTCCCGCTGCATCTGTACACTGTGACCAGCGGACGGGCGCTCTTCACCTGCAGGTTGTTGGTTCGAGGCCAGGGAGGGAGCGCACCGTAAGGAGCCACGGGCAGTTGCACGTGAGTGGAGGGAAGTGTGTGAAGAGGCAGCGCTCAGCCGCGATCCTCCATTGTTCCCAGAGAGAGACCCCCCCCGGCTTTCGTCCGTCATCATCCATCCATCTCCGAGTCCTGTCGCTCTCTTACTTACTCACTCACTCACTCTCTCTCTCACACACACACACACACAGACAGACAGACAGACAGACAGACACCGGAGTAAAACGCGCTCCTCTCAACATGACCGTGTCCTCGAAACCTCCTCAACCTCACTGCTCTCGCAGGTCGCCCTTCTTACACTGAAACCCCGAGCGGGCGAAGGGCTCCTCTGCTGAGCGTCTCGCTCCGCCGCGGGCTGCCCGCGTGAGCCCTTCCCGGACTGCCTCTGACCGGTTGTAGCGGTACCGTGCCGTAAAGCGCCATTTAAGGGCTCTGCGCGTGCGCTTCGTATCCCTCCGCCGCTCGAGCGGCTCCTCCTGGGGCGCTTTGTTCGCTGCGCCCCGGCGCCGCTCGCCAACTACGCCGCTAGTAGCGATGCCGGCCGGCGCCCGGTGCTGTGCCAAGCCGACTGTGGGGAACATACGGACAGAGGACGCCGTTTTAGCCATTTCGTGTTGCTGGAAATGACAGCGCTTGTGGGAGATAGTGGGACGATTCGAGAACCCGGTGTTTAGCTACCTCGGCTCAGGGACTAACTCTGCTGTGTCGTTAGCGCCTCAGCCTCAGTCTCAGCGCTATTGTCTCGAGCCTCCGCTCCACGGTTACTTTTACACGTCTACGGCGAAACAGGCGCATTTCATTCGTCGTCAGTAATGACGATTGCTGCAGCTGCAGAGTGAGCTGCTGCCTCAGTATCATGCGTGTCGTCTGTTGTTAACTCCTGGGACGAAATGGCGTATCACGCCGGTACCGGGCGGCAGCCGGTGTGCGGCGGTCTCTTCCCGGGCTCCGACTTGGGCCACAAGTACTTCTGCGCCGAGCCCACTGGCGCGGCTCCCGCGGGCCTCAGCGCCGCCCCGACCTCGAGTGGACCCGCTGCGCCGGCCGGGACGCCGCGTCACCCGGCTGCGCTCGGCGGAGGCACCGGCGGAGGAGCTGCCGTTCCGCAGCCGCACAGCAACGCGGCCAGCGAGGTGCCGAGCCCCGCGGAGATGGAACCGGACCGGCCGATCGGATACGGGGCCTTCGGAGTGGTCTGGTGAGTGCTGCGTGTGCTTTGCTGGGCATAAAAAATTAAACAGCTGAGTGTTATTGTGAGCCAGGGGCTCCGCGGCTGTGGGTGGGACGCAGCACCGCCGGGAGATGAATGCCCCGGAGGGGAGGGGAGGGGAGGGGTGTCTCTCCGGACCCTCCATCCGTCCGTCCATCCATCCATCCATCCATCCATCAGTGACGTGACAGTGACTCTCCCCAGGTCTGTGACAGACCCCCGCGATGGGAGGAAGGTGGCTCTCAAGAAGATGCCCAATGTCTTCCAGAACCTGGTGTCCTGCAAGAGGGTCTTCAGGGAGCTCCGGATGCTGTGCTTCTTCAAGCATGACAACGTGGGTATCTCTTTGGCCGTGGAACAGCCACGCTCGAGGTCGTGGGGAGCCCCGAACATGGTCACAGTGTAGTAACATTAAAGGGGTGTGAGGATGAAGAGGGAAAGATCGCATTCCCACTTAAGTCCATGTAACGCCTTCCTGCGGCAATCGGAAGTGGCGTGGTAGCTGTCAGAGAGGTGTATGACACTGACCCATGCCCCCCCCCCCCCCCCCCCCCCCAGGTCTTGTCGGCTCTGGACATTCTTCAGCCTCCTCAGATCGACTGCTTCGAAGAGATGTATCCTTCGTCGATAAGCTCTTGCTCTCTGCGCTTTCCCCCCATTTTACTCGTCCATTCCCACCAAGGGGCCTGTCACTCACCCTTTGTTTTTAACCTCAGGGGTTTGTTCAGTTCTGTGTTTGCTCTCTGCCTCTGCTCAGATAACCTGTTCCGCCGGGTGTTTGCCGCCCTCTCCCGAGAGTGTCCCTGTAGTGTTTCCTTCACCTGAGCTTTGCAGCTATGTCATCACTGAGCTGATGCAGAGTGACCTCCACAAGGTCATTGTGTCCCCCCAGCCGCTCACCACGGACCACATCAAGGTGTTTCTTTACCAGATTCTGAGAGGTGAGTGCAGACGTGAGGCGCACACTCGCACACTCACACGTGCGCACGGAGTCGGGTTAAAAAGTGTCACTGTGCCTTGTTGTAATTCTGCTAAGCCTTTCAGTCAAGTCCATGTCTGGGTGTTCAGTCTCGTTCAGGGTTAAAAATAAATCTAAAGTAGGTCAAAAAAAGATTACACCCCCCCCCCCCCCCCCCCCCCCCCGTGTCTAAATGGTTTTCCGACCTTAGCAGACAGGCAGTAAAAAGTGCTTGTTTGTGGGAAGGATGCTCGTTTTGTACTGTTTCTGGGAATAGGCACATGTGAAGTCACCTTCAGCTCATCTTCCGAACATCTATGCATAATGTAACGCTTACTGGCCAAGTACTTTTGGGAGTTGGACTTGATTGATGCTCATGCAGATGCATTTCACATAAGACAACATCATTAAAGTAAGGAAATGAGCAACAGTAAATAGTGATATTGCTAATAGTACAGTTAAGACTGTACTTTGGCATATGTAAATAATTTGAGCATAGAAGTAGAAAAAAACAACAGTCTTAAGTGTAAAGATGTGTACTAGGTGACACTTAAGGAGCTGGACCAACCAGTGGGAAGTGAACGCCTGTTCAGATGTGCGCTTGGGCTGATGGCACCTGTCATGTTGCACGCTGCCTAACAATGTGTCCAGCGCCGGGGTCTCAGTGCTTACGGCATCTTCGTTCTCATACGCAGGGCTGAAGTACCTTCACTCGGCCGGCATCCTGCACAGGGACATCAAACCTGGGAACCTGCTGGTCAACAGCAACTGCCTACTCAAGGTGTCCCGACGTCGCATCCCATCTTCACTCTGTCCTTCTCGGGCTAAGTGGACGTTGTTGGGAACAGCTGTCGAACTTGAGTTCGGAAAGGCACGCTGGTCTCGCGCTCAAATGAACGCAGGCAGCGTGCTGGAGTGTCGTGAAGTGTTGCGTTCCACCGTCACCCTATCATCTCTGCTCTCAGATCTGCGACTTTGGGCTGGCGCGGGTCGAGGAGCCGGACCCCTCGCGGCACATGACCCAGGAGGTGGTGACACAGTATTACCGAGCCCCCGAGGTGCTCATGGGAAGCCGGCACTATGGGGCAGCCATCGACGTGTGGTCCGTGGGCTGCATCTTCGCCGAGATGTTGGGCCGCCGCATCCTGTTCCAGGCACAGAGCCCCATACAGCAGGTAGCGCTTGTGCACATAAGAGCCTTTTGGTGTGACAGCCGGAGCTGGCGGGAAGGTGACCCCGGTGACCTGGCTAACCGGTTCTGTGACGCTTCCCTCCTGCAGCTGGACCTGATCACAGACCTGCTGGGTACACCGCCCCTGTCAGCCATGGTGTCGGCCTGCGAGGGGGCAAGAGCCCACATCCTGAGGGGACCCCACAAACCGGTACACTTCGCTTTTGCACACCTCCCACATGTGCTGTGTCTCACGCCATCCCTTGTGTGTATTGTAAAGGGAAAGGTCTTGTGGCCTGACAGCTGTGGGCTCAAGTCCCAAATTGGGCTTGAACTTCAGTTACAGCACAGCTGCTACACGTGTGTGCGCTCAGTCAAGTGTGCGTGTTGAAATGATGGCGTGTGTGCCAAGAGCAGTGCCTGTGTTCCCCCCAGCCTTCGCTGTCGGTGTTGTACATGCTGTCGGAAGGCGCGACTCACGAGGCCGTTCACCTGCTGTGCCGAATGCTTGTTTTCGACCCTGTGAGTAAAGCAAGATGTGGCCGTTGGTACCGTAGTGCAGCCCTGTCCGGTTTGAGAGGCGTGGACCCTGAGAGCCCTGAGCACTGACTGCCTTGCTGCCGCCCGCAGAACAAACGCATCTCCGGCAGCGACGCCCTCTTGCACCCGTACCTGGACGAGGGCCGCCTGCGTTACCACACGTGTATGTGCCAGTGCTGCTACTCTGTCCCCAGTGGCAGGGTGTACACGCGGGACTTTGAACCTGAGGCCGAGCGACCCTTCAGCCACAGCTACGAGCAGAGCCTGCTGTCTGTGTGGCAGGGGAAAGGTAGCCAGCCGTCTTGCTGGGAGCCGCATGGCATTGTGGGATTCGTGCACCTTGTGTCTGTTTTAGCTTAAGATGGGCTTCTGTGTGGCAGGGAGAGAAGAAACCAGTTGCGGATAAGCTGAGATTCGCTGCAACGCAGCATAACGTATCGTGAAGCGCCACCTAACAGGTTGTCTTGATGTCCCTCTGCAGAGCTCATCCACCGCTTCATCACGGAGCACCAGCAGGGCAAACGAGTGCCACTGTGCATCAACCCTCAGAGCGCTGCCTTCAAAACCTTCATCAGGTGAGCGGCTTTATGCGAGAACGTTCCAGAACATGGCCCACTTGTTGCGCGTCGACTGTTGACTTGACCATCGACTCTTGTGGTTCGTACCCGTTCACCCCTGTGTCTTATCCACGACCCCCAGGTCCACGGCTTGGCATTCGTCCAAAGTGTCCAGGAAAGAGGAGAGATGAAGAGCATCGCTGCAGACATGAGGAAGGTGGGCGGAGTCTCAGCCTTCGCAGCAGGAGGTCATGTTCGTTCCAAGGAAACGGATGTGAATGGAGTGAGATGCAAAAAACCTCCTGATGGAGAACTTTAGTGACTGCACTGCGATGAGACATTGCAGTGACACATCCCATAGCGCTGCTGGAACCAGTAAACTTGAGTGTGTTTTTCAAACAAGGGAAGAGCAGGAAAACACAGACACGCACACAGACTGTGAACGGTGAGGTGCTCCATGTTAGCGCGTGAACAAATTCCAATGCTTTGTTTTAGATATAGATCTGAAGCCCCTGCAGTGTGAGTTGAGAGCACGACTCCCTGTTCCTCATGTGCTGCCGTGTCCCAACGCCGCGCCGTTCACCGTCATACCTCTGTTCACACACGGCCCTGCTTTTGCTGCCCCGACGCTCAGCCCCCTGTCCCTCTCTGACCTCTGGCTTACCGAGACCTGTATTTATCTAAGTGAGCGAATAAATGGATAGGTAACCTGAGAGTGACCCCATTGCCACTGAGGATTGGGTTCCTGCCAGAGAGGCCATGTGGACCACTGGGGTCCAAGCAGCGCTGCGGAACCAGCTTTGTCGCACTTCACCACACTTTGTCAACTGGGACACCTCCACCCTTTCTTAATTTTTTTTTTTTTTTTTTTAATTTTATTTTAATTTTAAATATGCTCTCTGTTGTGTACAGTATGTTTCTCCTGAGACAGTCCATTTGGTTGGGTAGTTGGTAAATATGATTGATTAGCATTTGATAGCAGCCAGGTGTTTGTGTTCAATTAAATCTATACATCGACGAAAGAAACCGTGAAGAAGCACTGCTGGTGTGCCTGTGGCACTATATCCCGTTTTACTGAGCTGAAGTGTCCGTCATGCCCTGTGTGCGTGCGTGTGTGCGTGCGTGCGCGTGGGGGGAGCACCTTGAAGGGTGTACAATGCAAAACCGCTGTCAATGTTCTCGTTACCTCAAAGACAGGATTGAAAGACAGACCTCCACAAGACTGGCTTGTTTACACGCTACTGCTCTCTATTGTACTGTAGCACTGTTTGACACTGTTTTACTCTGTACTGTAACACTTTTCTCCCCTAATGTAACTCTCCATTGAGAACCCCTCTGTCTCACATGTTCAGAGTGATGGGGGGGAGCTGGGAGTACTGTAATTGCTGCTGATTTTTTTTTTTTTTTTTTCCCCCACCCCCTCCTCCTTTCTAAGGTGGGCTTCAGGGCTTGCTGCAGGGCTCAGGCCCACCTTTGCACACATGGCACCGCTTACACACATGTGTGTGTGCGCGCATGCCTCTGCCGGACTAACTTAACTGTCACGGGTCCGAAATCTCCACTCTAAATGCACCGAAGCCTGCAGGGCTACACTTAATTGTGGCACTATGAATTGGTTGTACATCCAAGGCACGCACTGACCTTCACTGCCCACCAGAGGGGGCTGCAGCTAAGGTGAGAGAGAGAGAGAGAGAGAGATGCACAACCCTGACGCCAGCCAGCCTTCCTCAGAAAGGGATCGAAACAGGTGGATTCTGGGGAAACAGTGTATGGAATGTGATTTGATTTTAATTATTTCTGACCATTTTTTTTTAAACTGTTTCCTTTTGTAGAGCTTTTAGATTTTGTATTTGTGGGACATGTGACTGCTTTTAGTTTAATGGTTCTACTGCTTTGATATTAGTTGTGTTAGATGGGAGAAAGTGGTTTATTATTGTTTCCTCTAGTAATGTTGTGTGTATGAGAGAGAGTATGAGGGAATGATGTGATAAAGTGAAGCATAGAATGGAAAAAAATCTACATGTCACTTACTTCTCTGTCCTATAGCAGTTTCCTGATATTGTTGTGTTAAGATTCTGATAATGAGCACTGTTGGTTTTTATTGTTCTTGGAATTTTTGTTCTTGCCATTGTAAACAATGATTTATTTCTGTTTTATCAATGAATACTTGAATTTCTTTAAAAAAAAAAAATGCAGTGAAGTGGTAAGTAAATGAGTGGAGCTTTTCAGTGTCACTTTCTTAATTGATCTGTTTGGTGCTTTTGCCTTTTTACTGTCTGTGTGTGCGTGCGTGCGCGCGCTCTCACACACCCCCACACACACACCAAAACCTGTAATGTTGCATAATGACAAGATTCAGTATATGCCCTTTGGAAGAAGGGGAACATTTATTTACTGTTGCTAGTTGCTCTGTAGTTTTAACATCTGGCAATTAATTGGTATGGATGTAATGTTTTTAAAGCACTTAATTGGAAATTTTCCCATTTGGACAAGTGTTTGAGGAACCTTTCTCTGGGAGTGAGACTGAAATATTTTACAGGAACTCTTGACTTTGAACTTGTTTGCCGCCTGCCACGTTGCTCAGTGTCCCTTTGTCCCGTTTTTGATTCCGTCTCGTCGTCCTTTTTCTTCTCTTAGCTCTTTGGGCCCGCTTTACATTTACATTTATTACACTTCTGTGAAACTGCAGCAGGTTGAGAAGCAAAACTTGAGCTGGAACCCAGTGCACTTCTTAAAGCTTAATGTGTTACGACCCAGTGGAAATGCTCAACTGTAGGAAGGAGCCTTTTTATTTTGCAGATTTTAAAGGAAGGAGGGGATGTGTCACTTATATTTACATGTACTTATTTATCAGATGCTTTATTCCAAAGCGACGTACATCTCGGTGAAAATAAAATGTGTTCATTACATTAGGAGAAAGAGAAAGGGGTGCAGACATGAGCTTCTTAAGTAAACCTAGTTTGTTTCTTTCCACTTCATGCACCGATGTTCATCGTACGAGTAGGTGCACAAAACTCAGCGTGGACGATTTTTGATCACCTTCTTACATTTTTTTTTTTTTTTTAATTTTTAAAAGGTACACGAACATTTACATAGAATACAAGACAAGACTCGTCTCTGTGAAGCCTCTCTGGGCACCACTTCAAATAACGGATCACTTGGTCCTTCGTGACAGACGTGTACACGGCTTGCTCCTGCAACGAGGGTCTCATTTCAGCTGTTTTCGAATATCTTCGCATTTATTTCTCATTTGACGGTAACCTCTGCATGAGCACGTACCTGCTCACTTTTACCCCTCCGAAACACCGTATTAACCTCCACGAGGGCGGGGCTCCCCCACATTGTTCTCAACGTCCCTCCCCCGCCTGTCCACGGTTAGCCAATCACCGAAGGGCCACCTACATCAGGTCACCCCATGTTCACTTCTGATTGGACGGCTCCTCTGAAAGCCATGGCGAAAGCCAATCGGAAAAAGCGGTGCACGGCGGCTGTCACGCGCAGCCTGTCAGGGGCTGGTTGCTAGGAGGGCCGGCGCAGTTTTGACCGCGAAATAAATCCAATTTATAAGATAACAGTGAGACCGAAAATGTGGGTAAGGCGGCGCTAAGCTGGGGGCATTTAATAACATAAGCGTCTTTTTTTATATTCGGCGTCCACCACGTGCACGTCCGGTACAGAAGCGTGTGAATGACTCGGGTGGCGCGGCGCGGCGCGGCCACGCGTTCCAGTCCCGAACGGTCCAGTTGAGAGGAAAAGCCGTTCGGCCACGAGGCCACGGACGCGGCGCTCGTTCCCGCTCAGGCTCTCTGGATCGGCTCTGGCGCGGAGCCGGGAAAAGGAACCGGCGGCCAGGAGTGACATCACATGTGGAGAAGCGCGCAGATCATGTGTGTCATTGAAGGTCCCGCTGCTCGCGCCAAATCTGACAGCTATCCCCCCCTCCCTCGGTTCCTCCGGTCTCCCCGCCTCTTTCTTCCCTCCTCCCTCCGTCCGCACCCCCCGCACCCCCCGCCTCTCGCCTCACTTGCGAGCGGGGCGGTGTTGTCGCTCGGGGGGGGGCGGAGATAGGCGCCGGGACCCGCTGCTGTCATTCATTCGTTCTCGCGCACACGAGCGGCTCCACACACGACGGCGGGCTGCGGGGGGGATTATGCAGATGTCTCCGTCGGCGGCCAGCTGAGATGAGTGTGTCCGCGGAGGGCTGCGGAGTCCGGGCCACGCGCACCGCGGGGGGTGATGGCGGCAGCCTGAGCGCAGAATAAGCACGCGACGGACGACCGACCGGGGGGCAGCAGGGCAGGGGAGGGAAAGGAAGAGAAGGGAGGGGAGGGGAGAGGAGAGGAGAGGAGAGGAGAGGAGGGGAGAGGAGGCAGCAGCGCGAGGACCGCCGTGCTACAGAGGCGCATCGCGGACGCGCAGGAGCGAAGCAGCCCGCGCGCGCGCGCGCGCACCAGGAGGCGTCGATCCCAAACAAAGGTAACCGCAACGATAATAAGAGGCGAGCGACAACAGCGCTGATGAGCGACACGAGAACGATGCTGACGGTCATAAGACACGTGCATCGTATCCCGGGGGGCGCGATGCCCCTCCGGAAGCGCGCTCTGGGAGCCGGGCCGCGGACGGCTACGGCGAACCCCCGGCCAGTGCGGTGTGGATTTGCGCGTCCACGCGGCTCGAGGGGGGCGAGCCGGCAGCCCGATTAACGGAACCGCGGCAGAGCGCTGGGGACGGGGTGGTGTGCGTGTGTTTGTGCGCGTTCGCGGTGCTGGCGGCCCAGGCTCATGGTGACACATACATGATAGCGCAGCGCCGGACCCGCGTCCATTGTCTCCGTCCTGTCGACACCAGCAGGCTTCATCACACCGCCAGCATCATGAGCAGCATCAGCATCATCGCCGCGAGCAGCGTTGTCATCATCGTCATCGTCACAATGGAGGAAATCCCGGGCAGCGGAGGCGCACGAGCCCCGCGCTCTTCGGTGTGCAGCCTCTCTCTCTGTCACTGACTAGTAATATCATGATCATGATGTGTCCATATATATTAATTAATACGGGCGCGCGCGCTCGCCCGTGATGACCATGCCATGCCTGGGTTATAATTTGGGGCTGATGATGATCATGTCATGACGATTCTCACTCGACGGACGGACGGACGGACGGACGGAGACTCCGGCTCGCGCTCCGCTCCGTCTCCCTCTCCGTTGTTCGCCGCCAGCGGGGCAGCGCACTGCGCATTTTCCCCCGGCGGAGCCCCGGAAGCGGGTCAGAACCGGGTCAGAACCGGGCCGCCGCGCGCTCATTGACCGCGGCGTGAACGGCGCACTATGAATATTATATACAGTCTCTATTGTCCGTCCTTTCATGCGCGCGCCCGCCTGCGTGTGCCTGTGTGCGCGTGTGTGTGTGTCAGCTGGGCTACAGGCACAGCAGCACATTCACGCGAATATTGATACTCCATGATTTGTAGGATTTTATCAATGACACATAGCACACGTTTGATGTTTCCAGAGAAATTTCCAGTCACTGTAGCTACCTGTGGGCCTATGACGGGTCACGCGCCCCTCGCCAACACGCTCGCACGCCCGTGTCGCCCTTAGAAACGGGACCCCTTCGCTGTCGACCCGTCGCCGTGCCGTGCGCGCTCCCGCTCGTCCTCTCCTGTACTTTGTGTCCGTGGCGGTGCGGTGCGGCGCGCTCCCGACATCCCTCTGTAATCTCCCGAAATCTCTGGCGCTCTAATCCCACACAAATCCAGCGGCTGGACAGCAGGGCTTCCCGCGGACAGAGCGGGACGGAGTCTCGGGGAGCGTCCGAACGCCGCGGGGGGCCGCCTTCGTCGAGAGCTTCCCAAATTCCAGGAGACCTGGGGTCCCGGGGGGGTGGCTGTGTAGTCTATGTGTCTCACCCTCCGCTTCCTCTTCTCTCCTCCTGTCCGTCTCCCGCAGATCCTGCAGACCGAGGCTCTTGGACATCATCGCCAGGATTACGAGCTCCTGAGCCGGGGTGGGGGGTGGGAGGGTCACCAGGGACGCACGGCTCGCTCGCCCTTCCTTACACACACACACACACACACACACACACACACACACACACACACACACACACACACACACGCTTTCGGGCAAATAGACGGCGCGCTTGAAGCCACACGGCCGTGTGCAACAATGTGTCCTCCGCTGTGGACTCGCAGTGCAAGAGCACTGTAATTTAGAGACGCGCCAGGACGGCTGGACTCCCTCTGAAGGACGATGCCGACGGTCCGTCAATAGGCCCGTCGCTCCTTCCGCCTGTCGTCTCGTCATTTGAGGAAGGCGCGGCAGTTCTCGGGGGGTTCCAGTCCCACACCCTCGAGGCAGCTTCGGTGGCTCGGAGGAGGAGACGAGCGCAGGGCTCTGCGCCGCTCGGGCCGGGGCGGGACGGCTCTATAGCGTGGCTCCGCCGCGCCGCTCCTCCTCTTCGCTGCCGAGACCCAACCCGAGGGACCATGCTGACGATTCTGGTCGCCGGATCCATCTTCTTCCCGGGCCTCTTCCTGCTGTCCAAGCGGTGCCTGAAACACGCGCCCGGACTGAGATGGAGCGAAGGTGACGCCGTTATCGTGTCCGCCAGGTGAGTGGGATCGCTGCCTAGCAAAAGCAGAGCAGGGGAAGGAAGGGAGGTGGACCTTCTGTCAGCCCTGAAGAGTGAAATGATTCTTCACCACGTTCCAGTTTTTCCCCTCCCATCGTACGTTGGATCTGTATTGGTTCAGTGCGTTCAGAGGTCAAAGGTCGAAGCTCTCGGACTTACAGTTCTGCTAACTCGTGCTTCTCTGTCTCTCGCCCTCTCAGGCTCGTCTCGTCCATCCAGGCCATCATGGCCTCTACGGCCGGGTACATCATCGCCACCTCCTGTGAGGACATCATTGAGGACCAGTAAGTGGAGGGGAGGAAGGATCGAGACCCGTTATGGACGTGTCCGATGTCGCTGTGTGCAGACCAGGTGTTTTTGCATTTTACCCCTTTATTTCCCCTTTCGTTACATTTCCATTTATTCCGCGAACAGACACTCTTTTGCTCAGTGTAAAGAGAAGGCCGTCAGCCGCAGACGAAGAGCTTTACACTCAGTCACAGGACTGTGGACACACAGCTTGTATGTCTCACACCACCACGTTGCTGGTTCACATCCCTCCAGTAGCTCCTATAGGGGTGTCATTGAAATAGCAAAACCCTAGATAATCGTAGCAGAGGGTGCTGGACTCATTCATGGAGCTTTCAGGAGATCAGGAGAGAAGTGACCCTCAAAGATGTCGGTTTGAGACCCTTCTCCAGTGTGGGAGGGGCTCAGCTGAGGGACACGGGGAGCTTGTTATGCAATATTAGGGGGAAAAGTGAGAACATCCAGGCTTTCAATTCTGGACCCTTGAGAGTTTTTATGCCTCTCACTCTAAGCAGAGCACATGTGTGGCTGTAGAGATGTAGGCAGAGACAGGGAACCGCAGTCACCCCCCCTCCCCCAGGGGACAGTTGGACAGCCAGATTCCCTCAGCAAGGGGCCATGTGCCACTAGGGAGGTCCCAGCGCTGACACACACCGAGCCTGGTGAAGAGGGACTCGGCTGTTTGTGTTGATCGAGCAGTTTAGAGCGTCACGGCCCATCTGTCGGTCCGTCCGTCTGTCGGTCAGCGAGTCAGTCCGTCCATCAGTTTGTGTGTCAGTCTGTCCATCAGTCAATCAGTCAGTCAATCAGTCAGTCAGTCAGTCCTTGCTTCCTTCTATGCAGAAAGGTTCACTTTCATGAAACACTCACATGTTCCTGTTATACTGCAGCAGAATGTGGCCATGTGATTTAGGCTGGATTGTTGTGTGTGTGTGTGTGTGTGTGTCCTGTATGAAAGGACACCGTCTTCTCACTTTGCTCACCTCGCGTCCTTGTTAATCTAATTAAAATCTCAACCTAATTAGTTTCTATCCAGGAAATCCAGGAAGTGTTGTCACAGTTCCTAAGAGGGCATGTGGAGGGGGAGCGGGAGCAGTGTGTGTGTGTGTGTGTGTGTGTGTGTGTGTGTGTATGTGTTCGTCCCAGGGCTCACGCCAAGGTGCAGGGTCAGCCGTTCAGTCCTAGCAGGAAGAGCTCAAAATAGGTGTGGAAACCTTGCAGGTGTCCCATGAGGAGCGATGACCTTCGGGGTTCTCTGCTTCGCGTTTCACTTTGGAAATGGAGACCTGAACACACACACACACACACACCCAACAGGATGCCAGGGTTTCTGTCACGGTGACGACGAGACATGTGGACAGAAGTGTGTTAGCAGGAAGCACAGGAAAGTCCTCCGAAGGATTCATTGTGGGAACTCCTCGGTCGCTCTAAGGATGCTGTGGAAGCAAACACTCGAACCCGGACACTGTGCTGCACCCGAAAAGGGTCCAAGGGCAGGATGTGTGTGTGCGTGTGTGTGTGCGTGTGTGTGTGCGTGCAGCCGGCATGGGCTGTGCGTTGGGGAGCGTTTCGCACAACTGCAGGCCAATTCATTCCCCCGGGGATGGTTGACACACGCGGTCCCAGGGTGCCGCGGCACGTGCTCGACACACCCCCCGCGCAGAGGGAGTCCTCGCGTGAGACGGCGTGTCTCACATCTCTGCCGCATCCACGTGGGACCCGGACCATCACCTGCTCTCCTCCCTCTCTCTCCCTCCTGCAGACACTGGCTCACGAGCTCCTACATCCTCTTCGCCGTGCCGTACTTCGTCTACGACATCTACGCCATGTTCATGTGCTACTGGTACAAGCTGCAGGTCAAAGGTCACGAGGACAAGTCGAACCCCAGGGCGCTGAGCGTGGCCTTCACCAGCTACCTGCGCCGGGAGTTCCTCATGGTGCTGCACCACGTTGTCATGGTCACCGTCTGCTTCCCTGTCTCTGTGGTAACTGTCGCCATGGCGTTTTACGAGTTCACTTGAAACGAGTCGGTTAACAGAGCTGTGTGTGGACTGTCGGAATGAGGGGGGGTCACGTTGTGGGGGTGGTGCTGGTCACTTTTTAGGCGACCGAACGCACACTCTGCGGCTCCCCCAGGCTCCTACACGAGCGGCCGTCACCACAAGGCCTTCAGCTGCCCCTTCTGCCGTGTCGCGGAATGCTTTTCCACCACCTGCTTCCCCGTCTCCATGGAAACAGCCGCTGTTAGGAGCTGCTTAGCAACACAGCTTCAGCATCTCCTCAGTTTCCATGTGTTGATGTGGATTGAGAGGAGGAGGAGAAATGGAGAAGAGACAGTAGAGGGTTGGTGATTCCCAGATTCCCACATTTCGCTGCTCTTAGGACAGGGCCTTTGACCCCCCCCAGTCCCCGTCCCCGTCCCCGTCCCCCACCCCAGCTGGAGGGGAAAGGCACGTGTAGCGGACAGACGGCATTTTCCAGGAGTCAGGCCTTTGCTCACCATACAGTGTTTGTACCTCGTACCCTGTGTGTGTGTGTGTGTGTCTCTGTGTGTCTGCATGTGTCTATGTGTGTCCTAATACTGCGCTCTCCTCTCCCCCCAGTTCTGGCGGCAGGGGAGGGGCGACTACTTTCAGGGCGTCATGTTTCTGGCGGAAGTCAGCACTCCATCCGTCTGCCTGGGAAAAATCCTCATCCAGGTAATCACTGACTCTGCTCACGGTAAACACGTGTTCACCCCAGTGTGTGTGCGCGCATACACCTGTCTGTGTGCTTGCGTGCCTTCAGAAGGGCACACCATGTTTGCCCAGGTGCGTCACAGCTCGGTAAACGCTCTGTCGCGGAGCCCTGCTCCCTGGGGACCCTCTGCTACCCCCCACCCCCCTCCCACCCGGGCCGAAGCTCACTTGTGTTACGCTGTGCTTTGGGGCGGGGGGGTCGTTCTCGCTCGGCTCTCGGCTTTCGCTCGTCCTCTTACCCGCACGCGAGCGGCTGTTCCTCGGGTGAGTCTGAGCTACCGGGCTCTGGGTACGAGTGGCCCTCTCTGTGCCACACGCACATACACACGCACAGAGCAGTGTTTTAAAAACAGGAGCTGGAATGTGTCACTTTCTATTTGTCACTGTCATTGTCTATTAAGTGTCGCTTCCTTTCTTCTTGACATCTGGGTGTCGTTGGAGCTCCATCACACTTCCTGTCACCGACACAGCGCTCTCACACTCTGGTCCTGTTTCCGCCTCCTGTTAATCACCACTAATGATGAGCAGCCTTCCTTGTGCCCCGATCCCCAGTTTCTGACCCTTCTCTCTCTCTCTCTCTCTCTCTCTCTCTCTCTCTCTCTCTCTCTCTCTCTCGCAGTACAAGCAGCAGCACACCCTCCTTCATAAAGTAAACGGATGTGTAATGCTGGTCACTTTCTTCATCTGTCGAGTCCTGCTCTTCCCCTACCTCTACTACGCTTACGGCAGGTACGTTCACACCCTCCCCTCCCCTCCTCTCTCTCTCTCTCTCTCTCTCTCTCTCGCTCTCTCTCTCACTCTCGCTTGCTCGCTGGCTCTCTCACTCCTTCTTTCTCAGGGGGGGGGGTCAGTCTTCAGCGAGGTGTGTGACCTCAGTGGATTGATGTGGGGGGTGGGGGTGAGTCGGTGGTTCGCTGGGGACTGAGGGCAGGCTCCACCCCCACCGCACTGGGCCTGCTGAGACCCATTGATCGCACGCTGCAGAACTTCCCTAATGCACTGTACTTAATTCTGCACGTCAGCAGTTCAGCATGCTCACACACACACACGCGCGCGCACCTACGAGCTCTGCTCCGTACGTCGGCGCTCATGCGAGGTTGAATCTCGGCCCACGTGTGTGCGAGGTGTGTTTTGCGTGTGTTGCAGGTACGCCTCCATCCCGCTCTACATGGTGCCATTCTCAGTGCCCTGGCAGTGCAACCTGGGCGCCGCCCTCCTCATGGCCCCCCAGGTCTACTGGTTCTCCCTCATCTGTCGCGGGGCCTTCCGCCTCTTCGCCGGATCCTCGCGGAGCCGCGCCGCACCCCCCGCCGTCAAAGCCGGGTCCGCCGGCCACGCCCCGCTGTCCCCGCCCGCCAACGGCTACAGCCCCCGCGAATCGGAGAGAGAGACGGACACACACTGAGGGGGGGATGGGTGGGATGGGGTGCGGTTGGGGGGATGGGGTTGGATGTTTGTGGAGGAACCTACAGGAAGTCAGGGGAATGTACCAAACTGTTTTTAATTCATCTTATTTATTGGTTCATTTGTCTGTTTATTTATGTTTATTTATGTTTATTTATTTTGAGTTGATACCGAACCAGCGGAGGACGGTTTCTCAGCTCGCCACAAACGAGACGTGCAGATGTGCTGAACTTTGGGAACCGTGGGATGGGCTGGATTCCTCTCTGTCTCTCACCAGCCCGTTACGATAGACCACGTGAGACTGGGTTTCGGGGGAGGGGTTGTCGGGGGTTCTGGGCGGCTGAGCGCTGACCCATCGCACGGCTTTAGAGCGGGCGAGCGCCGACGCGAGACGAGATGCGCAGGATGAGGGCGCCTCCCACCAGGAAGGAACCCGTCCTTCGAGTGACGGAGAGACATGGGCCACTTGGAGGGATCACACTGATGTGGTGCAGGCAAAAGGAGCAGAGCTTCTCACTGGGCCCCGTTACAGGTGGCGCAGCGCTGAGTGAGAATGTACCATACTGTACGGGGTTAGTGAAGAGGAAGAGGAAAAACATGCTGTTTTTGACATGATGTCGATCTGCTGTTGGCGCTCTTACTCCAGAGTGGCGACTTTCACTGACTCCGTAGCGCTGTAGGAGTATCGTGTGCACTCACTCGCACACGCGCACACACACACGCCCACACACACACACACACACACACACACACACACACAAAGAGTTTGCTTCAGGAAAAAGATGCCCGCGTTTTCCTGGGACTGTGTCATGCTGCCTTATGCCTCCTCACCTGTGCTCCTTGTGCACCTCCAGCAGGGACAGTGATTGGCGGGGACAGGGACTGGGAACAGAAGAGGGACAGAGACAGGCATGGGGGACGGCAACGGAGTGTTTCTCCAGAGCCGCAGTGTGACCAGTGTAAATAGCAAAAAGTACTTTTATTTAATAGTGTCAGTCATGTGTTAGTTCTCATTTATGTAATGATACAATTTATTACCTCATTTAGTGTAGACATAGTGTATTTATTTGTTTTTATTTATTCATGAGCTGTGATTTCCGTTTTCTTAGTACAGGTCGTCTCTTTTAATTTTAGACGCAGATGTTTTCTGCTAGCGTGCGTCGGTGGCGGGGGTGCGGGGGGAGCGGGAGGGAGCAGAGGGCATCGCAGGATGCCACAAATAAGGCAGAATGACACACGAGACCCAGCGCCGTCCTTCCCAGCACCCCGCGCATGTCCACTAGGCTTCCTTCCTTAGACGTGCATGAGCTACGGGGCAGACGGCCGACCGCAGGTGTGGTTGCGAGTGTTTCGCCCCTTTTCTCTCCAGTGTCGGGACACGCACGCCCTGCCGTGACGCAGTATTATGTAGCTTAGGAGATGTGAATAGGTGCGGTACGTAATGTGCGGACACGAGTGCCTGGCGGCACGGTCAAGAACTACCGAGATACTTTAAAGGCCGGAGTGTGTCCAGCAGCGACTCACTCGACAAGCACGCGCCCTCCGTCCGGGCCCTTGGATTCCCGGCCTGTTTCCGTGTGGAAGTGTCCTACCCGGTTCCGCGTCTCCGGGGTCCGGGGGTCCCGGTGTCTCGGTCCAGCAGCACGTTCGCGGCCACACGCCTGCAGCGGTACTTCCGATACCGTACCGCGGGAAACACTGGCGTGTCGACGGACACGTGCTCTGTGGGACTCGAGCGAGGAGAGCGGAGCGACGTGCTGCCGCGTGCCCCTCTCCGCCGCACGGTACCCGCTCCACTGACATTGTAACTCCTGCACGATAGCAACGAGAGCATTGTACCTTTCATTTGAGGGGAAGAAATCTTCCCACTTCTAGCACATGCTATGGTACCGGCAGTTGTCATTAAAAGTATTTAAACAAGCGTACTGTTATCTTCCATAACCTCTTTTCTTTTGTTATTTATCTATTTATTTTCGAGGTTTAGAATGTACATATTTATACATATATAAATGATATATATACTGTTTTGGCTTCTGTCCCTGTTGACTGCTATCTAAAGGCTGTACCGTATCATATTCTCTTGGCTAAAATATACTCGGATGCCCTCTCTTTCCTTGCTTGTGTGAACTCATTATTCGGTGCAGGAGCCCCGTTCGGAGCGTTTTGGACACACGAACACACACACGCACACAGTAGGCCACTGGTGCCGTCCACATAGCCCCCGATGGGTTCCGTTGTGCTGCAGGCCAGCAGAACCCAGCTCCTGTCCAGTGTCCTGCCCTTGCGGAGGTCCCAGCTGTGCTCGCGCACACACACACTGCACAATGTGCAAATACACACTGCATGCAATCTCACTGCGGCTACCCCACCAAAATGTTTTCTCTGCATCTGCCAAGGTGGTCAATATTTAATGCGGATGTTGTTGGTAGCTCGAACCCGAGCGCAGGGGCCCTTCTGAAAGGAGCTCAACCGTAAGTAAGCCGAAGCGAGAGGTGCCGGTGGGCCGACGCGGCGACCCCCTGTGCTGCCCCGTCTCTGACAGCAATGACCAAGTGAGCAACGACGCGCTCCGGCGTAACGGACAGAAGTGCGCGTCGGTGCTGAGCGCTCCTTCTGCACGCACGAGGCACGCCGCTAGGAGAGTTAGTTCCCACGGGGCAATGCGGCAGCGCTCGAGCACAGAGGCCCGCACACTGACCGCGGGGGGAGCACAGAGAAAGGCCTCGCACTTGTTCTGGTCATTATGCGAGGGCTCAGCTGTATTGCGCACCGATTTCTTTTTGGCTGTTTTCCTTATTTAGGCTGTTAAGCAAAGGGAATTATTAATATTTGAGACGACGAAGCCGGAGGCCTCAGCACCGCTGACCCAGGAGAGGAGGCCCCCTCCCGCACCGCTTATTTATTCAACGCGTTCCTGATGACGAATGGGACTTTACGTAAGAGAATGTCGGAACGCCGTACACCTGGGGCAGCTCACAGCTCATGATTTTTCAGAAACGCGGTGCTGCGCTGCTTTGTGTCGCTCTCATTCGCACGCTCCCCTTCTGAGCCGCTGCCTTTGGCCAGGAAGCTTGCAGGCTTGAATCCCACCTCCTGTCGACCAACGTACGCAACGTAAATGGGTCCCAGTTACCTCACTCACTGTGAATGTGGGGACTTATAACTTTATTATAGCTCCCTTCGGCAAAGGCAGTTTGGTCTAGACACAACTTCACAAGTATCAGCGACATGAATAAACGTGTGTGGGGGAACTGGCACCGTGTCTGAGCACTTCGTCGACATTAAACACGCCCTACTTAGCACTGAAAGTAAGGGCACTCTTTAAACCACGGATCTGCGTTAACGTGGTACATTTCATCCAAATATAAAGCAAACTGAAGAGATTGACGAGCGGTTCTCGGTTAGTTCCGGTTGATGACGTGACCATGACGTCACGGCAGTCAGCGCACCGCTACGGTGAGCCGATCCCGGATCGGTGTCGTTTCGCTGCAGTATCGGTTTCCTAAGGAAACTGAATGTGCGGAGAACTGATCCGGATCTAGAGCTGTGGCGCCGATGGAGTGGCAGTGGGAGCGGGAGTGGGAGTGGGGACCGAGGAGGAGGCGTTTCTCAGCGGAAAGTCTTTTCCTCACGAACCAGCTGCTCCTCTTTTCCTCAGGCGGAAGTTAGAGACGGACAGCGGCGGCAGCGCGCGCTACAACTCGAGCCCAGGCAGGTAGTGCTCCTCGCGGGCACTTCTTACTTCTCTTCTTCTTCTCATGAATTCACGTCTCAAATTGAGCTGTGAGTGTGCGCGCAAAAGTGGCTTTTTGCCTCATCGGTTAGGGCAGCCGAGCACTTCCTGAAGAGCTGCTCTTAGTCTTTCTGGCAACTTCCTTCGGACGCGCACTTCGTCAGTGTGTGTGAGCGAGCGAGCGGTTCCGACTTTCTCGTTCAGAGTGCTCGAACTGAACAGGAAACATTAAACAGTGCAGCTTAACAACACACGGTTCCTCAGAGACACCGCATACCTTTCACGGTAAAATTGCGTGATGACACAGCGCTCAGTGTGTGGTTGAATGGTTTTGCTGGGGGCGTGGCTGAGCGAGCTCTTGGGGGCGGGGCTTAGCGGAGCTCTTGGGGGGCGGGGCTTGACAGATCCTCTGTCTGTCCCGCTCTTGGACTCTTGGACAGCAATCTGCTGTCTCAGCTGCACTTTGTGCCAGGTTCTGTTTCAAAGTGAGCGAGTCCATGGCCTTATCGCGGCACTCCCAGTAGCTCATTGATTTCCAGCAGCTACTCCACTCTGCTTTCGTCTGAGTCGATGGACTCCGTCAGATAGCGCAGCACTGACTGCCCCCCGCCATGGCCGCGGGCCCAGATGGGCCACATGACCTCCTAATTAAATTAGCCATTCGTACAACAGCCTGCGTGTTTGCTGTTGTGTGAGAGCTGTCAGTGGTGTGAGGAGCACCACACCAAAAGCCTGGTGTACACATCCCACTGGTGGAGTTGATACAGGGAACAATGCACTGTCCCTGCCTTTGTGTCCTCACATTGGTCCCATGCTGCTCTGGCTGTCACACACTGCCTCTGAATGTGTTTTTATTTATGCTGCCAGGGTGGTACATTTAGCTGATGCTTTTTTCCAAAGCAACTTACAATGTTAAGGTTATAATTATTTAGTACCTTGCTCACGGGTCCTTGGCCAGAGGTAAGGCTTGAACCCACAACCTTTGGGTCCAAAGGCAGTTACTCTAACCGCTATGGTGCTAGTTGTTTGCGTTGTACGAACCAAAGTGTGTGCCCTGAAATACTGTAACGTAGTGGAGCCAGCACCGCTTGTGACGTATTACTGCTAAATGAATAAAAGCAAAATGTGGTTTTTGCTACTGCAGAAAGTAAAAAATTTTGATTAAATAAAATAAGTGTTTGTAGCTGTAAATGGAAAATTTTTGTGTGTGTGTGTGTACACAGTGTTTGGTTTGTAACGCTTCACAGGGTTGGATGCCTGTGACGGGTGTGAGACACATGGACCCAGCCCTGTTTGTAGAGTGTGTATGTGTGTGTCCGTGTGCCCCTGTGTTTACCTGCAGCTGTTGTGAAAGAACTTACAGTAGAAAAACTAGTTTGCAGGAGGCGGATTTGCACTCCTTTATCTTCGGAAGCGACTGGCTGTTGGTCGCTGTGTGTCAAATACATTCACGTGAGTGTGTGTTCAGAGATTAGTCCACCGTCACACTGCAGTGCTGTGTGTGACTCTCCGTCTCTTATTCAGACATCGTTGAGTCTGGACCAGCCATTCCTGCGCTGCTGCTGGACATGTGTGCTGTGCGTGCGTGTGTGTGTGTCTATGTGTGTTTCCACACTCCTCCAATGCAAATTGAACAGATGTCTTTGTGCTCGGAGGCTCTTGCTGTTAAAGATGAGACACGATGCCGAGAAAGCAGTTCCAGGAGAGAGACACACCTGCGAGTGTTAAACAAGAGCCGACGGTCTTTCTGTGGTCTTGCTGCGCTCGTTGTGCCCCTGGTCAGTACTGCCCACTGGGCGATTGCAGTCCCTCCGTGTTCGTGTGGTGCAGTTAAATTTCACCTCTGCGAGTCGTCCCGAGGTGCACTGGTGGTACTGGGCCTCCACGCTCCGCATTGACCCTCCGCTACTCCTCCTGCCCCCGGCAGCCATGTCAGCGCAGAACCACGGAGGTCGACGGATGCCCGGAGGGGGTGCCGTTGTGGAGGAGTCCATCATTCGCATCCCCCCGCATCACTACATTCACGTCCTGGACCAGAACACCAATATCACCAGAGTGGAGCTCGGTCCTCGCACCTACATCCGTCAGGACAACGAGAGGTCAGAGGGCACAAGCCACTCATCTGTTGTCACCGAGTGTATTCACAGTGCTGTGTGGTATTCAGAATGTCCCGTGAGGTGTAATGCTTGTGTTTGACCCATCCTCACATCCGCACGTCAGAGTGCTGTTTGCCCCTGTGCGCATGATCATGGTGCCGCCACGTCACTACTGCGTGGTGCTGAACCCCGTGTGCCGTGACGACGAGGGCCGGGTACAGTTTGACCAGCTGGGCCAGTACAAGCTGCGGCACGCTGACCTGGAGATCCGGCTCACACAGGACCCTTTCCCCCTGTACCCGGGGGAGGAGATCCAGCAGGTTGGTCCTGCTCGGCCTCTTCCGGCGTTGCTCAGGGTTCCCGTAGCCCCCGTGTGAACGCGTGTAACCTCTGTACTGTGCGTGGCCTGCAGGACGTGGCGACCCTGCAGATCGTGTACCCCAACACGGCCCTGCGGCTCCAGGCTCTGCTGGACTTTGAGGAGGAGGGGGGGGAGAAGAGACTGGCCGGGGACGAGTGGCTCTTTGAAGGCCCAGGTGAGTTGGGTTGCCAGGATGACATGTTGCGGTAAAAGAGCGGTTGGCATCTGAGGGTAAGTGTGTGATTTGCCTGTAGTGTTATGGCGGAGCAGTGTGTGTGTGTGATTTTGTGGGGGGGGGGTCATTATTATTATGTGTCTGTGGAAGAATCACTTGCCATTAAATATCAGTGTTGTGCTGTAAAAACATCTTCCAGGGACTTACATCCCCAGGAAGGAGGTGGTGGTGCTGGAGACAGTGAAAGCCACGGTGATCCAGGAGAACCAGGCCATTCGCCTGCGTGCCCGCAAGGAGGGGCTGGACAGGAGTGCAGTTCGCAGGGTCACCGGTGCGAGGGCGACCGAGCCACAGTTTTAGCTGCTCTTCTCGGAGAGTGCGTGCGCTGAATAACGTCTTGTGCTGCTGTGTCTCGCAGGGGAAGAATGGCTGGTGAGCAAGGTGGGCGCCTACCTGCCCGGGGTCTACGAGGAGGTCGTCGACATAGTCAACGCCTTCATTCTCACCGACAAGGTAGCGCTGCCCCTGCCGCCTCTGCCTTGTGTTCGTATCGTCCGCTTGCAGGCGGACCTGCTGAGGGGACAAACTGTGTGCTCGTTGTGTGAACTTGCGCTCGTACTTTTGCACAGAAAGCCCTGCACGTGCGTGCCCTGTGTCCCTTCCGTGATGCGGGCAGCCGAGACCGGCGCACGGGTGAGGAGTGGCTCGTGACTTTGGCTGATCGCGAAGCTCACATTCCCTCAGTGGCTGAGGAGGTGGTGGGCGTCGTGGACGTGACCACACTGAGCAGCCGCCAGTACTGCGTGATCCTGGACCCGGTCGGCCCCGACGGCAAGCCTCAGCTGGGCCAGAGGAGGGTGGTGAAGGTACGGCAGTCACCTTGTGCCTCTTTCCCACTTCACCAATACAGTGTTGTCTTGTGATCGATCCCAACCCATGTCCCTTTCAGGGCGAGAAGTCCTTCTTCCTGCAACCTGGAGAGCATCTGGAGCAGGGCATCCAGGATGTGTACGTCCTCTCTGAGGAGGAGGGGCTGGTGCTCCGAGCTGTGGAGGCTTTCATCGACACCGATGTGGTAAGAGGAAGAGGAGGGGAGGAAGGAGATTACTTGGAAAGGGAAATAAAGGTCAGACCAAGTCGAGGAGGGAGTTGGTGTGACAGGGCAGTGAGGGGAAGAAAATGGAGAAAATGGAGAAAAGGTGTTCCTTGTTGTGACTTGTCCTGGTTGCCCGTTCAGTGTGTTTCCTCACTCTCCGTCTTAGCATGACCCTAAGGATGACTGTGACGATGACACTGAGGAAGACACTGAGGGACTGCAGAGGAGGTACAGCAGAAAAAGGGGAGGGGTGCTCCGTCACCCAGGCGACCGCTGGATGCTGCGTGGACCGGTTGAATACGTGCCCCCAGTTACGGTGGAGGTGTTGGTGCGACGAAATGCCATCCCGCTTGATGAAAATGAAGGAATCTACGTGAGAGACATGAGGACAGGGAAGGTAAGATGGGAGGGAAACCAGACAGAGTGGCAGGAAGTACAAAGAAAACGTGACTGCATGCAGCTGATCGAGCGTTTTCCAGGTACGCGCTGTCATTGGCCACACCTACATGCTGACGCAAGACGAGGAACTGTGGGAAAAGGAGCTACCCCCCAATGTGGAAAAGCTCCTGGCGTCCATGCGAGACCCCCTGGCTGACCGCTCGCAAAGGGACAGGGACAGGGACGAGCAGGAGAGGAGGGAGAGGGACAAGACGCAGGTGGTGACCTACAGGGTCCCCCACAACGCTGCAGTGCAGGTGTACGACTACCGAGAGAAGAAGGCCAGGTGATGCACTGTCTCCCTCCGTCTTTGTGGTGCATCTCAGCACCTCGTCTTTAACACCCCACCTTAGCTGCAGTTCATGGCCCACCATGAAACATCTGTCTGTGACCCCTTCAGGGTGCTCTTTGGCCCTGAGCTCGTCATGCTGGGTCCGGACGAGCAGTTCACCATCCTCTCGCTGTCCGGGGACAAGCCAAAACGCGCCAACATCATCAAGACCATTTGCCTGCTGCTGGGGCCCGACTTCTGCACCGACATCATCACCATCGAGACGGCTGATCACGCCCGCCTACAGCTGCAGCTCTCTTACAACTGGTACAATCGTCCCATGGGCTCAAATTCAAATCATGTGGCTGCCTCCTGGCACCCTGTAATGACTGTTGGTGTCCACCCCCACCCGCCCAGGCACTTTGACATGAAGTCCCGCTCGGACCCGATCCAGGCGGCCGCGCTCTTCTCTGTGCCGGACTTTGTGGGCGACGCCTGCAAGGCCATCGCCTCCAGGATCCGCGGTGCCGTGGCATCCGTGCAGTTTGACGACTTCCACAAGGTGCCTCCCCATCAGCTTGTCGTGCTCGCTCTCCTCAATCGCTCCCTCTGTGTGTGACGAAACGGGGTTCTGGATGATATTGAAATGCTCTGGGTTGTGAAGCGATGCCTGCTGTTGTGTTTGCCCACTTAGGCAGCTGGATACTTTTTGAAGCTTGATGTGTGTGCTCTGTTTGACCCCTTCTCCCCCAGAACTCAAACCGGATAATCTGCTCGGCCGTGTTCGGGTTCGACGAGAAGCTGGCTGTGCGGTCCAACCTGCGCTTCGACCAGAACGGCCTGGTCATCAGTAGTGTGGACATCCAGTCCGTGGAGCCCGTGGACCAGAGGACACGTGACGCGCTGCAGAAGAGCGTGCAGCTGGCCATCGAGATCACCACCAACTCGCAGGAGGCAGCTGCTCGGTGAGACCTTCCTTCTTGTCCTATGGCTGACAAACTCGCTTCCTGTGGCCTTCAAAGACCCCCAGTGTCACCCATGACTCATTTCCTTACCTCCTTCCATCAGCCCCCTAACTGCTTCAGCTGCGTGCGCAAAATAATTCCCTGCAAACCTAACATTGGTGTCCTGGCTTCTGCTAGGCTGCTGCTCACCACTGGCCACCCCTCTGCTTGGGGTGAGAGACAGGGAAACCACAGAGTGCTCTGTGTTGCTCTCTCTCTTGCCCTCTCGCTCCCCTCCTTCCCCTGTCCTGTACCCTTCCTCAGATGCTTGAACAGGACTGGGGGTTTATGATCCGCACTCACGTACTCCCTCTCTGCAGCCACGAGGCTGAGCGGCTGGAACAGGAGGCCAAGGGCCGCCTGGAGAGACAGAGGATCATGGACCAGGCTGAGGCAGAGAAAGCCCGCAAAGAGCTGCTGGAGCTGGAGGCCCTCAGGTAGTGCAGGGTTAGCACAGCTTAGCATTTTCGGACCCAATTCAGTCTATGAGCAGCTGGGGGAGCTGTGTCCTACTGTGTGTGTGTGTGTGTGTGTGCTAGCGCTGCTGTGGAGAGCACCGGAGCAGCCAAGGCGGAGGCACAGTCCCGGGCCGAGGCAGCCCGCATCCAGGGCGAGGCGGCTGTAAACGAGGCTAAGCTGAAAGCCGAGGCTCTGCGGATAGACGCGGTGTGTTGCCCCCCCACTACTCCTTGGAGTATTTCCATGTAATGTACACTCCCTGCCT
The DNA here is from genome assembly GCF_900964775.1 of Scleropages formosus. Lineage (NCBI taxonomy): Eukaryota > Metazoa > Chordata > Actinopteri > Osteoglossiformes > Osteoglossidae > Scleropages > Scleropages formosus. The sequence goes on along the minus strand of NC_041813.1, from coordinate 31,958,271 downwards.
TTTGAGGGGCCTGCAAAGATGGCTTGACACCCGTTCTCCCCCATCCCTCCCCAGGAAGCAGAACTCACACGTTTGGCCAAGGCACGGGAGCAGGAGGTCGGCTACAAGCAGGAGATGAACCGGCTCGAGGTGGAGAAACAGCAGAAGTTGGCGCAGATCGAGGTGCAACGCTTCAAGGAGATGGTGGCGAGCCTGGGGGCCGAGACCCTGAAGGAGATGGCGAGGGCGGGGCCCGAGCTGCAGGTAACAGGGACAGGCAGGGACAACACACTTGTCACTATGTCTCTCGGCACACCCGTGTGTCTGCTGTTTAAACTTTCTCCGAGTGTGGGGTGGCACAGTGGCACAGCGAGTAGCACTGCTGTCTCACAGCGCCTGGGTGGTGCGAAAGGACATGGGTTCCATCACCGCTCAGTTTTTGTGGAGTTCGCATGTTCTCCCTGTCTCTGCGTGGGTTTCCTCTGGGTCCTCCCGTTTCTTCCCACAGTCTAAAGACCTGCTGTTCACGTTCACCCATAGTATGTGAGTAACAAAGAGTGTGTGTGTGTTCCAGTGATGTATGGATGAGTGACCCAGTGTAAGTAGGGTCTCTAGCAGTGTAAGTCACCGTGGTGAATAAGGTGTGTGGGCTGATAACACTACATAGGATTCATTGGAAGTAGCTTTGGTCTGCTAAACAAATGTAAATGTAAATAAATGTGTGTTCTCCCACAGGTGAAGCTCCTGCAGTCCCTGGGTCTCAAGTGCACCCTGATCACGGATGGGACATCTCCCATCAACCTTTTCAACACAGCCAACGGGCTGCTGGGTAACCTGCAGGGCAAAGCAGACTGAGCGGGCAGTATAATGTGTGAATGATGTTCAGACTCCCTGCTGAAAGAATGTGTTGGGGGGGAGATCAAAGGAAAACAAATGCAAACCATGCCTTTAAGTGATTGTTTACCATTGTGCACTCCTAAAAACCGTACATGACATTGCAGCGCAGCAGTCGGAATAGGGAGACAGCGGGGAGGAGGGGAGCACAGTCCATGTGTGTTCTGCTGTGTCTAATTAAATGACCTTGGTCGGATTTCCTGTGTGTGTGTGTGGGTGGGCGAGCGTACTGTCCTGTAATTCTACCCTGCGCTCAAGGTGAAATGTTAAACACACCGAGTGTGTGGAAAGTCACAGCTCTGATCACTGGAGCGACATTCCCACTCTCTCACAGTACTCTTCGCATTTGTATCTTTCTCATTTACATAGAAAGATGTGTGCTTTTAGTTCAAGGATTTGACTTTTCAGTAAATCGCATGATCTGCACAGCCTTACTGCTCCATTTTAACATTTCATACTTAAGGTACATTGTACACCCAAATCAAGCAACACCCACAATGTAGAGGCTGAAAGGTCTGCCAACAGCTGTGTGATGTCAAAATAAATTTATTACAGCAACAATAAAGGAAAACAGTTGTACAAAAATAAATTATTCACAAGTATAAAAGTACAAGCTGAGGTGGCTGAAACAGCAGAAAACAACACTCGGCTGTTGACGCTTTCTTACACAGATTACATGCTGAAAAACAATGAGGCAGAATCAGATTTTATTTACCTCCAGACTAGAGTAAGCAGCTGATTCTGAGCCATACAAATTAATGTGCTGATGTTTGCATATGTGTCTGCTGCAGGGACGAACCATTTGCAAGATAAACTCTTGTAGCCGCCTCATAACATCTGCTATGGGTGAAGGTGGGGGCACCCCTTCCTGCAGAGTTTTGGGTCCATTTCACTTCTCAGCTGCAGCGCCCTCGCAAAGACGTCAGGTCAGACCAGCGGCCTCACACAGCGCTCAGTAGCGCCTTTGTCTGGGGGAGAAGATGGTGCTGGGGTCACTGTCCCTCTCCCTTTCCTTCTCGCGCTCCTTCTGGGACGTGGGAGAGAGCACCTCCTCTCCATCTCTGGGCCTTTCGCTCTTGAAGAGGTCGCGGCCGGTCCTCAGGATTTGTTCTTCAATCTTGCGGTGCCGCTTCATGTCTGAGAGCACCTTGTCCAGTCTGGCCTCCCTGCGCACGGCAGGCCGGCCCGAGGACCCTGGGCCACAAGGGAGAGCAGGTGAACATGTGGTCTGTATGTGAGCACTGGTCTGAAAATGAACTGCACTGGACAAAAATAGGACCAGTTGTGGTGTCAAAAGCATACCTGGTGTCCTACGGCGATTAATGTACGTGTTTTTGGGTGCAGCAAGCACGGGCTCGTCATCAAAGTCGAACTCCGTAGGGGTGGGGGTACTGCACAACACAGCAGAGTGGCAGTGAGAAGCCAAAAAGCCAGAGAAACAGTTTGAAATAAGCTGCTTACATATTCACTTAGCTGACACTCTTCTCCAAAGCGACTCACAGTATTAAGGTACTTAGTTATTTACCCATTTATACAACTGGGTGATTTCACTGGAGCAAATTTTGGGTAAGTACCTTGCTCTAGGTTACTACAACTGGAGGTGGGGGTTAAACCTGCAGCCTTTGGGTCCAAAGGCAGTAGCTCTAATCACTACCCTACTAGATGTGTTGTCCCAACATCCTCTCTGACCCTTTACCCTCATACCACCCAGTCTCCCTTCATCGCTCTCAAGTCCCCAGGCAAATCAAGACATTTGAATACGTCGGGTTTGTGCAATGCAAAAGCGGGCCTCTGCACAGTGGACATTTGAATCAAAGCTGAGCTGTGGTGTCACGCTGCTGTCCTGCACAAGCCTTCCATCACGGAGGCAAATGGCCCTGTGTATTCACCACAGTTTCCATATCCAAACGAGCACGTGTCAGCAGTATGTGGCAAACCAAACCCGATACTCACTTGTGCTTTTCCTCCTCTCGCTCCTCCTCGGAATCCGCCCCATCCCTCTCGGGTGAGGGGGTGTACTGTGGGGTGGGGGGTCTGCGGGGAAGAGGGACCCAGTTAAGCTGCAGGGTCTCCCCTTTTGCCAGGATCTCATACAGGCGCTTGATCTCAGCTGGTGGTGGAGTCCAGTTTTTGGGATCCTCCATCTCTTCATCACTGTATGGAACCTCCCACTCTTGCTCCTCTTGCTTGGTACCTTCCTCCTTAATTTCTTCATCGTGCCTGTCCTCCGCCACCCTGCCTTCCTTGTCCACGCCTAAATCAGAGTAAGGGAAATAAAGCAGTATGAGGAAAAATCTGCTACAGCATGGATGAGTCTATCCTGAGTATTACAAGTGAAATAGTGGACAAATGGGATTTAAAGCTCTTCTTTTATTCCCATTTGTCCACTATTTCACAAACACACCACCTTTCTCGTCGTCCTCAGCCTCTGCTTCCTCCTCCTTGGCTTTGGCCTCTTCTTCACACAGATCTCCTCTGTCTTTCTCTACCGTGTCCTCCTTGCTTTCGGTCACAGTATCCGATGCCTCTTTGTCTCCAGTGCCCAGAGACTCCAAGCCCTCTCTGAGGGACGAGTCGATGACCTCTGCGAACTGCATCACCTGGAGACCAGACAGAGAGCAAACAGTCAGACACAGACTCGTGGAGGCATTCACCTGGGATGCACAGAAACAAGTACTTAAATAAACGTTACGAAATCAGGTGACCAGTCTGAACGCAAAACAAGCGGAAAACTAAGCGTTCTTCTCACGAGAAGTTCTTTCTTCTAGACGTAGTTCAGCTGTAATTAAATTATAGAGAGAATCACCCCCATGATCCCCCAACACACACAGCTGGCTGCTTCATGTTCCGAAACCCGCCATTTTCAATACAGCCAAACGTCCTGTGTTTACAATTCCTAAGTCATAGCAATACTTTAAAGAGTACTGTTGTGAATACTAACGAGCGCTCGAATGCTCCCCTTCACACTAAAGTTTCTACTTGTTCCACATTTAGCACGAAAAGAATGGACACGGACATACGCGTCGCGTCGCGTCGGCACCGGAAGTCCAGTCGCGACGTATATACGTCAGGCGCTCTGATTGGTCGGTTTCTCATACCGCCATTTGAAAGTGGTCGCGCGACGCCTGGATAACGGTTCGTACGCTCGCGGAGCTCTCTGCCGCAAAAGTTATACGTGTGGAAGATACTGCGGATAAATCCCCATGAAATTCGTTTAAAATTTTGACTGTGTTAGTGTGAATATCATTGAGAGGTAAGTGTTTCGTCCGCAGGTGAAAGCTGCAGTGTACTCTTCTTTTCGTTCCTCGACTCGAGACTCGTTTCGTGAAGCTCGGACTCGTTGGAGGCGATTTAACGCCAGCAGCTGAGCTGAGCTTCACACACGGCGGCTTCCGCGGAGTTATTAAAACTAAAAGTTAAGCATGTTTGTATCTCTACTCATATTCAAACGACTCTTTTCAGTTTTTTTTTTCCTTATAATAATAATGGAAGCGTGTGACATTTCTGTGTTATTATGCAAAAATATTACTTATGTAAATTATTATTATATTATTTTTGCTAGCTCAGCTGTGTGTGTTAACTAACTGCACGGTTTGACTTGTTTTGCGCATCGCCGCGTCAGGTTATATTTTAGTTCTATCACTGATGTTATAAGTACTTGGAAGACTAAGTAAGCTGTTACTTTACTAAATGACGTCATTCATTGACGTGCGGTTTACATGATATCTTCACAGATTATGAATAAAGCCCATTTTTTAAACAGCACAAGTCGGGACCCCAGCCTATGGGTTGTGGGTTCGAGAGGTTGGGGACACTTCTTAAGTTAGAAGTTGTTCGTTTCACAAAGAGTCGGTGCATTTGTGCCTCTGCTTTCCCCAGACATGGCCCAGCGTGTGGCTGTGAACGACGCAGCTACAGGAGGCGCATCAAGACGAGTGTCTCGGGTGCGGGTGGCCGTGCGACTGCGGCCCTACATGGAGGCGCACGATGACAAGGCTGAGGGGCCGTGCGTCCGGGGCCTGGGACCGCAGAGCCTGGAGATCACCAATTGGAGGAACGCCATGGAGACCCTGCATTACCAGTCAGTGTAACCGCGCTGCTGTTTTAAACTCTGTGCCCCCTCTTGCTCTTTCCTGCCAAAAGCATCATAACAGGTCCTTGCCTCAGTGAGGTAGGTGAGGATTTGGTAGCGGATGCTGAAAGTAAACGTGTCTCTGCAACTTCGGGTTGGATCTGTGTTTCAGCTGGAACCTGCGCAGAGACCACACTCTTGGTTCCTCGCTCTTTCTTTCATCCTCCTCACAATTCTGATGATTTGGGTTGCGTGTGTGCGCACTTTTGTGAGTTCGCTTCCGGCTGTGTGTGATGGCATGTGTTGGGTTGTTTTGTGTTTTGCGGTGCCAGGTTTGATGTGTTTTACGGAGAGCAGACGAGTCAGCAGGAGGTATTCCTTTCCTCTGTGAAGCCCGTCCTCCCTCATCTGCTAAATGGACAGAACGCTAGCATATTTGCTTATGGGCCCACCGGAGCAGGTACGGCAGCAGGCCTGGCATCCCTTGTCTGTCCCAGCACAGGGAATGATGGTGTCCAATGGAGAGTAATTTTTCAAGTTTCTTAAAATAACAGCTGGAAGGTTATGTCCTACAGAGGGTCAGTGGCTGCAGCCATCAATAAGTTCCCTTAATTCACAGGGAAGACGCACACAATGCTGGGCAGCTCAGAGCAGCCAGGGGTCATTCCCCGGGCTGTGAGAGAGGTGTTCCATCTGGTGAGAGAGCGAGAGGAGGAGTCACAAGACTGGGAGTACAGTGTAGGAATGTCCTACCTGGAGATCTACAATGAGAAGGTACCTGGACAAGAGTGCAGGTTTTATAATTACACCCAGTTATGAGTTAAATATGAGTTAGAATTCACATTTTTTTACTTATTTGTACTCAGTTTTTTGAGTTTATGCTAGGTTCCGCATCTGCCATCCATACCAAAGTATCCCAGGTATTCTACCTGCCCTGTGCGCTCTTGGGTTGAGAATGTTTCTGTCATCGGCTGAAGTGTGTAGCCCACCAAGAGAATTTCACAAGAACTGAAATAGAATATTTAAAAGTACTTTAGGGACAAGTTGTTACATTAGGTTTAAAGCGGTTAGAAGTCGAAATGGTTTGGTGCCGCAGTCGTGTTTCACGTTCTTTACCCAAACATCCCCAGGTGCTGGACCTACTGTCACCTGGCTCGCAGGACCTGCCCATCCGAGAGGACAAGGACAGGAACATCTTCATTCCGGGTCTGACCCACACCCCACTGACATCCTTCTCCCACTTCCACACGGTGTTCCTCCCAGCCAGCCTGAACCGCACTACAGCCTCCACCAAGCTCAACCAGAGGTCGAGCCGCAGTCACGCCATCCTGCTCATCAAGGTGCCTCCCACTGGCTAACATAGCTTCGTAGAGAGTATAGATTAGCTGTAATGGCTCCTTGCATATATTGAACACACCCTGTCTGATGATTATTATGATAAAACAAACATTTCTGCTCAAATATAACTTCCAGGATGTTGCCGTTTTTACTGCACCTTTTTCATTGGTACAGCAGGATGGCAAAGACCAGGGTGTTGCGATAGTATTGTAGACTGCATGTCATTCAGGTGTTTAGAATAATCGTACCCTTTTTTTTTTTTCTCCTTCAAATCACAGGGTAGTTTTGGCTTTGGCTCTCAGCTGATATAAACTGGTCAGCTTCAATTACAGCAGATGATGCATAGCAGCAGCCTTGTGGTGCGAAGTCTCAGGGTGCAAAGACAAGAATCTACCTGTAAGAGTCCACCGAGGCAGGCCACCGCTGCTACTAGAGCTCAGCCGTCCACATCGTGTTGTATGAGGGATCGTGCACCAAAATGTTCATCAGAGACCCAAGCGCTCGTGCTCAAAAACAACCTGGTGTATCCTCATCCATTAAGCCCTCCATCCTGTTTGAACTTCTCCATGGGACTCTGAAACTGCCAGTCTGCTGTGAGGAAGGCTGACTACTTCTGGGCCTACATGTCCCACTTCTCCCTGTACCTCTTGGCCCTGACAGAAGCTACAGGAAATACAGGCACACCTGCAGCCCTCTCCACAAACTACTGCTCCTCCCATACCACTTGTCCCTCTGGCAGAGGTGGAGGTACAGATCTGCTCCCCCTTCCAGATACCTGCCTGACCTGTCCTGTCCTGCTTTGACTTCCATTCTGTTTATCACTGCCTGTGACTACACTCATGGTGCTGCTTCTTGAACAGCTTAGCATTAGTGGAACTGCACTGAAATGGTGTGAGTCCCACTTATCGTGTAAGTCCTCTGAAGTGATCTGGGGCTGCCTCCCGATTACCCGCAGAGTTCAGAACTGGGAGGTGTTCTCAATCTACATTTCCTCACTTGGCCCTGTCATCGCCTCCCATGGTTTCTTATACCACTGCCATGCTGATGATGCCCAGGTCTTCCTCTTCTTTCCGCCCAGAGTGACAGACATTTCCTCACGCATTGCCGCTTGCCTCTCGGACATCTCTGCCCGGATGTGTCATCGCCTACCACCTACAACTCGGCATCTCCAAAACATCCAGATCCTTCATGTCTCAGCTGGTCCTTCCTCTTATTGAAGTCTATCAAACCTTCATTTCATCTACTTCATTGATTAAAAGCTTGGTGTAATGATTGACGCAAGTCTGTCGTCCTCAACATACGGAACCCGCAACCCAGTCTTGCAGATACACCTGCAAAATCTGCCCTTATCTCACAACAAACTGTACGCAGCACCTGATCCAGGCCGTGGTGATAGCTTAGACCGTCCAACCTCTCCTCCTGCTGACGTGTTCCCATGTATTTACGATTACGTTCCCATGTATTTATTAAATCCGAATTTACGTAAAAAATTCCTGGCGCACATTTTTGGATATCGCTTTTATTTTATCCAAGACATCTGAAATACGTTAAGCGCACGTCGGTGTAGCCAGACAAGGCAGGAAGCTGCATCTTGCCAGTTCCTGTGTGATTTCAACTGTGAACACATCTCCTCTTGTTAGTCTTGTGCTTTTTTGCACTTTTTTTTTAAAAACCTATTTCAATATTTACAATGCCTGGTGGTAAACGTGCCCTTGAAGGAAAACGAGAACCATCTTGCAGGTGTACAGTAATCGATTTGGAGATGAAATTTAAAATAATAAGGAAGTATGAAGGTGGGCAGATTATGCTCTCTAGCATAGGAACTTGGTATAGCCGTATTGACTGCGAATACAATGGTGAAGGATATGTCTTACCATACTTAATGTGTCTTACATTTACTAGAGTTGTTGTGTAATTTTTTTTATACCGTGTTTGCAACAAATGCTTAGGGTAGCTTAGCCTGTGTTGAATGGTTGCGGAGGAGGGGGGAATCTGACACATGTAACTTTTGACTTATGTAAGGGGTTGAAGAACAGTCTATTTGCACAAGTCGAGGGGTGTCTATAAAAGTAAGTATTGCAGCACTACCATATTCAATGGACCCTGTAACCCCCTTCCCCACAGGTGGTGAGGTCCCAGCAAAGTCCTCCTCATCGACAGCAGACAGGCAAGCTGTACCTGGTGGACCTAGCTGGCTCAGAGGACAACCGGCGTACTGGCAACCAGGGCCTGCGTTTGAAAGAGAGTGGAGCCATCAACCTGTCGCTCTTCACACTGAGCAAGGTGGTGGACGCACTGAATGCTGGCGGGGGTTGCCGTGTCCCCTACCGGGACAGCAAGCTCACTCGCCTGCTGCAGGACTCCCTGGGGGGCTCCGCCCACTCTGTCATGATCACGAACATTGCACCTGAGTACAAATACTACTTTGACACATTCACGGCGCTCAACTTTGCTGCCAAGTCAAAACTCATAGTGAACCGACCCTTTGTCAGGGAGACAGTGTCCAGTAGTGGTGAGTAATGAAAAGGCCTCCTCCTAACATGACATCACACTTGTCATGCTACTTGTGTGCAATTTCAGCAGGCAATGCGTGCAAACTTGTGTCCTGCTCTCTCCTGCCTCTAGTCCCAGGGAAGAGGCCCAGAGATGAGCAGGGATCTGTAGGCACAGCTGAGCCCCACCATAAGAAAGTGAAGGGTGGACACAAAGAGGGACAGGAGGGAAGTCGTCCAAGCAGGTTTGTGTGTCTCCAATGCCCTGTGACCCACTGTGGTAGTGCTTATTTTGGTGGTAACCCTCTTGCTCTCAGCCCCCCTGTGTCTTCGGTGCTGGATCGCCTGCTGGCCTTGGAGAAGCTAATGATGGGCACTCCTGAGCGGGAAAGACTCAACCTCCTTAAGACGGTTGCTGAGTCCCGCAAAGAGATCCAGGTGAGAACCATCAAGGAGCAAGTCTGGAATGTTGTCTGCTCCAAGACCAGGCTCTGTCTCTCGCACAGTGGATTCCATCAGGATGACAGCTGCATGAGTACCATGTAGCACTAGTAGACATGGCTGAAATGGAATGAGCACTATGTGCTGGTTGGTGACCACACTGTCTTTGGTTTGTTCTCCCCCCTCATCAGGAGCTGAAGGAGAAGCAAAAGGAGCTGGAATCCAGGGCACTGCAGGTGAGGGAGGCCAACAGCATTGCAGGGCCACAGCCACAGGACCCAGCGCTCAAGAACAGCCTCCCCCAACTCCACAGGAAGCAGTCTACTGCAGCCAGGCCCAAGAAACAACAGGCTGTGGTGTCCCCCCTGCTGGGTCAGTGGATGTGCCCTGGTGGGGGGGCCTCGTCTTCATGCTGACACCACTGCAGAGCCTCTGCCATGAAGCACTACATTTGCACATCAGGAGGGCAAAATGCAACCCCTCATCTCTCTCTCTCTCTCTCTCTCTCTCTCTCTCTCTCTCTCTCTCTCTCTCTCTCTCTCACTCTCACTCATGGTAAAACTGCTTTCCCCTCTATACCAGAACATCAGAAATCTGAGCAATTGTCATGTTGTGATGCACGCCCTCTGAAAGCAGCATCTGGGACAATCTGAAGTTGTGTGTGTTAAGACTTACAGTGGACAGTTAATGCTCATGCTGTCTTTCTGTGTCAGTGTCCCAGGAGCTTGCTGCGGTGAAGAAGCCGGTACTCTGCTCGACTGTCAAGAGTAAACAGAATGGCGAGGTCAGCATATTTGTGTGTATGTTCGTAGTCCAAAAACTAAGGGTCATCAAATGGCTTTGTCATGACTCCATACCACTCATTTACAGTTATTTGTTTTCAGATGGGGGGGCGCGGTGGCGCAGTGGGTTGGGCCGCAGTCCTGCTCTCTGGTGGGTCTGGGGTTCGAGTCCCGTTTGGGGTGCCTTGCGGTGGACTGGCGTCCCGTCCTGGGTGTGTCCCCCTCCCCTTCCGGCCTCATGCCCTGTGTTACCGGGTAGGCTCCGGTTTCCCGTGACCCCGTATGGGACAAGCGGTTCTGAAAGTGTGTGTGTGTGTGTGTGTGTGTGTGTGTGTGTGTGTGTGTTTGTGTGTGTGTGTGTGTGTGTGTTTCAGATGCTTTTCTCCAAAGTGATGTACATATCAGAGAACAATGGAGTACATTACATAAACAGATATCTTAAAAATACATCATTGACTTATCATTTTGTGTCAAAATGTCAATTTTAAATGTACCGTGTTTCAGTAGCTCACATGGAAAAGTGCCAGACATTTGAGTGTGAACCTTCTGTGTAGTCTTTGTTCCTCTTTGTTTTTCCTCTCTCAGGCCTTGGGTGGCAAGGAGAACGTGGCTGGGGATGAGTGCGCTTTGGGTCGCGACTGGGAGTCCCGGCTGGAACCAGCGGTCCTGGAAAAGTCTCGACAGCACATCCTGGAGGTGCTTAACAGTGGTTCTCTGAAGGAGCTCAAAGCCCTGCAGCTCATCGGAGACAAGAAGGCCAAGCTGATCATGGGCTGGAGGGAGGTTCACGGCAGCTTCTCTCAGGTACGCTGTCCGGTGGATGAAGGAGAAACTGCCAGTGTTTTGCTAAACAACTGGTGTGACTTAGCACTTCACTGTACTCCTCTATCCTCCAGGTGGAAGACTTGAAAAACATAGAGGGAATTACAGTGAAGCGTTTTTCCTCCTTCCTCAAGGTAGGTGTGGTTCCATCAGTGAAACTTAGTGTTTTTACACAAAAGCAGTGTGCAGCCACTTTCTACTGTACGCAGTCGGAACACGCAGTCTTGAATACTTTATTTGGAAAAAAGTTTACTTCATAATTCTAAATCTCATTCTCTCCTTCACAGGCCAATGTACTCTCCACAATTGGAAGATAGAGGTGTGTGTGTGTGTGTGTGTGTGTGTGTGTGTGTGTGTGTGTGTGTGCATGAGACAATGTGTGCCCTTTCTTAATACTGAACTGTTCCAACATTTTAACCATTTTATTAATGCCCTGTTCTTCATCTTGCTCATCTGAGATGAAACTGTGTTTTTACAATGGATGTTACTTGAGTTTTCTTGTGTATTTATTTCTTCAGTTCATGTGTACATATGCCAGTAGCGGGAGATGCTCCAGTGTTGAATAAAATCGCTTCCTTTACATTTTGAACCATGTACTCTGGGCTGTGTGGATGGTTTCAAATGACAATTCACGTTTGACCAAAGGTGGTAGCTTTATTTTTAGGACAAACTCTGAACTTCAGCAAGCATGGGAAGATGAACTGCACTGGTAACCAACAGAAACCTGCTGTCCCCATATTGGCTATTGTGAAACAAATTTGCTGTCCCGAACAAAATATCGGAAGGGTTGCAAATTGGTGTAGATAAAGTTTTCAAGCTTCAATATTCTGAGGTGGGGGAGAGTCACTTTTTGTTTTTAAATTTTATTTTATACTCAAGCTCATTCTGAGAGGAGTAAATCACCGAGCCTTTTCATACATTGTCAAAGGGTAAAACAAGGCGCAAGTACTGACACTGCAATGCTGCACCTGTGGTAAGGAACATAAATAAAGGTAAGACTGACATGCTACCCAAGTGGGTGTGCGCACACGCACACTCGTTCCGTTAGAAAGGGAAGTTGAGTGCAGATTTTAAACATGACCGGTTTGCTGAGCTCTGCAGGCTTTGTTCCGTCCCTCATCCCACAGCACGAGGCTTTTGAGCACGGTTTACCGGTGTGCGCTGTAGGGTATTCCTGTGGTAACTGCAAGGGCCCAGGTGAGCTGTGTATGATCGCTCGTTATTGTCCCTGTGCGGTCAAATGGGCCTCCGCCTGCTGCGTGGCTCATGTGGTAATACGGTAGCAGATATAGTAAAAGTGTAGAGACATGCAAAGCATTATGGGAGCACTGTGCATAGGGCTCTTCCCACCGTGTGCCTCATTGCTCCTGCTCCCTTTGTTCAGTCTGTGGTTCTGTAAGTTTCTTTGGAAGAGAAGCTCCGCCACAGGTTTGTCTTTATGCTTTTTATTTGACATTTTTCAATACTGCAGAACAGAAAGCGAAAGAGGGAGTTCTTCCTTATATACTTTTGCGTTAAAAAGTTTCAAAGGGTAGGGGAACACTTGTTTTAAGACAATAATATCGTGAGCAAAGGGCCCGCATCTGCCCGCACCAGGGGGCGCCCTTTCACAAACTCGTGCGACCCGCGTCTTGCCCGTTTTGACACCTTTCCCGTCCGCTTCAAACGCCACACAGTTCATGCGGACTTGCCTCCGCAACCTCTTCTTATCGTCGTTACTCGCCCATTTTGACTCTGACGCCAGTTTACTGCTCACCGGGGGTACGTGTGTGCGCGTCACGCAGCGCACGTGCTCGTGTCCGATGAGCACCATCGGTGTGGCAGCTCCGAGGCATCACGGGAAATGGGAGCGACACGATTGTGAATAGAAATTATCGCAGCACCTCGAACGGGAGGTTCGGCAAAAAGCGAAGAGTGACTGGAAAGAAATGGGGGCGAACAACAGTCCACAGCGGCGTGGCTCCGACGGGCCCACCGTCACTTGAGTGTATGTGGCCTGTAGGGAGGTGTCGCTGGGAACCGCGGACAAGTTATACTTACCGGGCAGAGAAGATACTATGATCAGAAAGGGAGTTTCCTTAGGGGGAGGCTCAGCTATTGCACTTTGGCTGTGTTGTTCTCTGCGAATTCCCCAAACGTGGGAATCTCGACTGCATAATTTCTTGTAGTAGTAATTTCGCACTTTCTCCTAATTTTTGCTCTCTAAAAATTGAATTTAGTGCGGCTTACAACGCACTGGTGGTCCGCTAGGGGGTATCAGCGTTTTGTGCTGAATTATAGTGGGTGCTTTATTCAGTTTTTCGGTCCTGTGGTTTAAAGAACTTCTGGCGCGGGGTGTTTTTTTTGTCAGTATTAAGTGCTGGGGTGGAGTACAGTGTTTTAGGGGCTTGCGCTCCTTTTCTTTGAAAATTAAGGAGTTTAACGTTCGAGGTTTGGTTCTTAAAGTACTTGTTTTTCGTTCTTATTGACCAAAAGTATTTAGTGACGCAGGGAGTGGTGCTACAATGACAAACTCGTGTGTCTTTGTCATTTTGAATGTATTTTAATTCTTATGGCATGAAATAAAGTGTGTTGGGGAGAAAATCTCTGCATTTTGCTTGTTAAGGTATTCTAACTTGTTCAATCTCAAAAGTGTGGACCACGGGACATAGTCGTGAAAATAACTCGGGCTTCTGTTCCAAAAAGCACAGTTACCATCTGCACTCTTTACTGGGTTCCTTCGTCGGAGTCATACATGATACGAAGCCTCCTCAATATCATCCGATTATTTCCAAGCGATTTGTTTCCCGAACGAGGAAACGACGTGACGCTGAGAGCACAACTTAAACCGCGACGTCGCCTTTTGCGGCGCTTATTAATAAACCCTCTCGCGCTTAGTCTGTATTCGGTGTGAAAGTCGGTTGGAGTATTGCGTTACGCTCCGGGGCGGGGCGGGGCGGGGCGGGGGCACTTCTCTCTCCCCCCTCATTCGCCTTGATGCTGCTATTAGTCTCAAAAAAAGATCCCGCACTCGTAGAATGAGGTGAGGGAATTCCTCACACACACCCCTTAAGCACAAATATTGTGTCTTATTGCCCCCTCCACAAAATACATATCTGGGTTCGGATATGTGGGACGAAGAAAGACACACACAATGTTCATAATGAACGTGTTTTAGAGCACCGACACACGGGAAATAATGCTCCGGGTCCGAGGAGCCCTTATCCTCACGCCCATGCCCCTCAAACCCGCCTTCCCAGCCTCCTTAGCGCCCCTGCGCTTCTCCTCTTTTTCCTCTCCGGGAGCCACAATTACCCCCTTATATTCCCCGTACGTGGGGTTTGTCTTTAGCGTTTTAAAGGTTCTGCAGTGCGGTCTTTACATTAGCTGGTCGTATTGAATTTGTTTTATTTTAAATTTTATTATTGGCATGGCAGTTTTTAGGATTAATTCATTAATTTTTTTACAGTTTTGAATATAATTTATCTTGTAGAAAAACGCCTATTACAATCATATCAAAGTAAAAAAAAAAAGGCCATAATTGTTTGCTTTCCTTGCACTTCGCAATGAGAAAAGTTGCGAAACCCTGAGAACAGCGCCAATGAGTGCAATACAGTGAAGAGGACAGCAAAGAGAGAGCTGGCCTATATTATATAAATAAAATTTTGTTGGAAGATCCAGACCTCCACACACACACACACACACACACACCTTGGTCAAGGACAAGACCCATGAAAAATCTTACAAGCTACTACTACTGAAAATAAAGTGCATATTTTATAAAGGACAGACAGTTTACCACGAGTCCCCCTGAGATGCCAAAAGAAGCATGTCTTAATTATACAATTTTCAACCCTGAGACAGAAAAAAGATACATTTTTGACACTCTGGAATGTTACTTCGAAGGACAGCGAAAATGAAGTCCGCGCGAAGAGCAATGTCGCAATGGCGCAGTAACTGCAGCTTTTAGTTCTGTATTATTGATAACTTTATTCGATAAAGTTTGAAAAAAAAACTGACTGTGTTTTCTTCAGTTAAGAAACATAGCTAAATTACTGCGATTCCTGCGTGTAGACGGAATGCCGAAATACTGGTTCATGTTTTTGTTTCAAGCAGGCTGGACTATTATGCTTTATTACGGGGTTGCCCATGCCAGACTGTATCCACACTACAGTTGGTACAAAATGCTGCTGCGAGAATTGTCACTAGTAGAACTAGCAAGTTTGACCATATAACACCGGTACTTCAATCTCTGCATTGGCTCGTGGTTACATTTAGAGTTTTTTGTAAACTCCTACTTCTGACCTATAAGGCAGTACATGGCATTGATCCGGTTTACCTTTGTGAGATCGTTGATTCTTATATCCCTGGACGAAATCTTCGTTCGTTGGATGCGGGTTACCTTAAAGTACCTGTGATCGATAAGACCTCAAGAGGAGAGTGCCGCTTTAGTTACAGAGCACCTAAACTGTGGAATTGTCTACCAGTTACTGTGAGGAATGTCTCGTCTGTCTCAGCCTTTAAATCCAGGCTTTAGACTTACATGTTCACTTGGGCATATCAATACCAACCAATGTCAACAACCGCTTGTCCCTTGCGGGGTCGCAGTGAGCCGGAGCTATCCCAGAAACACGGCACGAGGATGAAGGGGGAGGGGAAACACCTTGGACGGGATGCCAGTCCATCACAAGGCACCCCAAGCAGGACTCGAACCCCAGACCTGCCACGCAACAGGCACCGGCCAACCCTGCTGCATTGCCGCGCCCCCCCAGACATATCAATAACAAGTGAAATTCTTGTTGACTGTGCTTTTTCTATCTGTATAAAACTTTATCATCTCATTAAGTCATCAGTTCCTAGCTTTCTTTCCTGCTGAGTATTGTTTCCTTATGATAAGGTGGCCGGCCGGCTGTGAAACCAGCACCCCGTGCTAATGACGCTGATGACCACGTTTCATGATGAACAAGATGTATCTATGTGAACTGGGACATCAAGTTAACTGCTATGTACCATGTTATTATTAGTTGTAAACTGATTTAAAAGTCTTTTTTAATCTAGAATGCCCAGGAGGGCTGGGCAGCTGTCACTACAGGAATAGAATGCGGGGAACCTCACGAGTGCCATTAAAAATTCATTGACAAGTGCAGATTATGCAGTGCAATATAACGAGGGAAGCTCACATTGCTGAGACTCTAGCGGTGAGGGACATTGTCTCCTGTTGCTCAAAAATCCAGCGGTGGGCCTGCAGGTACAGGCAGATAGCCAGGATGAGCAGCAGCCACAGGAGAGCGCTTAAGAACACAGTTGACATGACTGCCTGGTGCTGAGGGCTGAGGCACTGGCTGCGGGGGTTGGAGACGTGCGGTTTACACCCACCGGTTGTCCGAGCAGCACCAAACTACGTGTGCGTTCACGGTTTCCAGCCGATGGGTGGATGCACCATCAACAGCCAGGGCAGCATCGCAGGGGCACTGACACCACATACACACCCACACACAGGTCTCTTCTGGTTTGACCTGCGTACTGTGCCCCTCGTACTCTAGAAGTTACCAGAATTATCCAAGGTGCGTGTTCTGGCCTCGTGCCGCTGTCTTGACCGCGCCCGCACCTCAAGCGGCAGCACCTGGCTCCGATTCAGAACCCGCTTTCGATCGGAGCCCTCGGCCGTAAAAACCCTTCTCAGCTTCTTCCCACTTGCCGGAGACAAGCGGTCCTTCCGTGGTCTCGAACGCAGCTTGCTTTGCGGTTCCCCGGTCCTGCTCCACGGCTCTTCGGTAAACGACCGCCTGCACGACTTCGGACCCTCGTCCGCGTCGCGTTCGCCCGACCGGGAGAACACGTCTCGTCCTTCGATCGTGAATAAACGATCCTGCGCTTGGGTCCAGCCTCCTCCACCTCTCCTGTTTGCCATGACACCTGCGAGATGTGTGGCTACCGGTTGCCGTGTGAAACTGTGACGTGTCCGTAGTGCTGCTTCAAAGTGTGTGAAGTCCTTGTGACCTGTAGCTTTACCACACAATAATTCAGACTGCAAGTTTTTATTTGTCTTCATTTATTTTAATTTAATAAGAAGCAGTCTCTCTCACGCGATAATAGGTGTGGAACTTACGGGACTTAACTGCGGCCCTCGGGCGTCACCGTGAGAAATGTGGGTCACATAGTAATTGTTCTCAAGTGATGAGATGCTCTACTGTCTTGACGCACTTCTTTCCACAGAAGAAACAGGTTCTGCTGTTGAGCGGCACTCCTGACAATAGCAGGTGACTGATGAATGTCGTGTGGCGGGATTCCTGTCGA
The DNA here is from genome assembly GCF_900964775.1 of Scleropages formosus. Taxonomy (NCBI): domain Eukaryota; kingdom Metazoa; phylum Chordata; class Actinopteri; order Osteoglossiformes; family Osteoglossidae; genus Scleropages; species Scleropages formosus. The sequence continues at coordinate 31,941,175 of NC_041813.1, read as the reverse complement.
CACAGCAGAACTTTTGAGAATTAGGACCTTTTCCAGAGTTTTCTGTGAAACTTGTTTCTCCTCTGATTAAATAGTCAAAAGGCCAAATAAGAGGAGACGACGATGACCCAAGAAGGACACAGAACGGTGGTCTAGTGACCACAGGTACAACTGTAGAGAGCTCTGGTAGCGCAGTGCTTGGAACTGCTTCCCTGGCACAAGAAGGTCATGGGTTTGAATCCCACCTTGAGGAAGGTACTTACCCTAAACCAGTGAGTGAGTGAGTGAGTGAGTGAGTGAGTGATGCCTTTTTGTTTGAATGGGCAAAAACTGTATGTAGTTTAACACTGGAAGTTACTTTGGAGAAAAGGTGTGGATCAACAACTGATTTGTCACTTGAGTGGCAGCTCATCAACAAGGACATTCTTTGCTGTCATTATTAGTGTCGAACCTCGTAATAAATGGGTGATGGGTGTTTTCTGAAACCGAAAGCGCCTCCAGGTATAAGTAGCACGAACCTCTCGCGCACTGGCAGGAGCTCTCGCACCATGGCTCTGCTCAAGTGTCTTTGCTCCCTGGTTCTGCTGGCTGCTCTGGCTGAGGGTGAGTCTTACTTTCTCCATTAATAACTTGGAATGGATCGGCGACACTTGCGTGACACTTATTATTCTGAAAAGGTCATCCTGAGCACGTGTCCAGCTGTGTCGCCTTTATTACATCTGGATGATATTTCTCGTTGTTGTAAAGTGCATTAAAAATCAGAGCCAACTGCAAAGTTAGAAATTATGCAGTGGAGTTTGGTTATGCGCAGCGGCATTTTCTCCAACGTGTGTGTGCGTGCGCGTCAGCGTGTTCACGGCTCTCTTCTTTTTCTTCTGCACTTCTTCAGTCAGTCACATGTTCACCTGCTCACATCTCGTCCCTCTCAGCATGCGGTCAAGCCCCCCTGAACACTGGCAAGGTCTCGGGGCCGGTTGCCGCCCCGGGGAGCTGGCCCTGGGTGGTCAGTATGTCAGATACGGGATACTTCGCGTGTCAAGGGTCCCTCATCAACAACCAGTGGGTCCTGACTTCTGCCTACTGCTTCGTATTTGGCAGGTACTGTATGAACTTTGAGTGCGGCGTGACACGTGTTCCCAGAGTGCCGGATCTCAGGAACATAGACACACGCTGGTTTTCTCCCGCTGACACTCTCTCCTTCCGTCTCCTGCAGCTCGAACCCCGGCGACTGGCTTTTTTATCTGGGTCGACAGAATCAGAGCGGTAACAACCCAAACGAGGTGTCCAGAACCCTCAGTAGGATCATCCTTCATCCGGATTTCCGTACCAATTCATATGAGAACATTATAGCTCTGGTCCAGCTCTCCTCCCCGGTCAACTTCAACGACTACATCCAGCCCGTCTGTCTGGCGCCCAACGGCAGCACCTTCTACAACAGCACCGACATGTGGGTCACCGGGTGGGGGGCCATCGATTCCCAAGGTAAGAAATTAGCGCAAAGAGACGTGCGGGTGCCGAGGGGGGAACGGAACGTGGATCATGACGGAAGGATAGAGGTTCGACTCTGGATACGGACAACATGGGATCACGTGGAACCGTTTTATATCTCCGTCTCACTCGTATCTTAGCGTGTTAATCCTCGCTGCTCTCTTCTTCAGACGTCGTCGACCTGCTGCAGTTTCAGATGTCTGCGGTGGGAAACGAAGTGTGTCTCTCCATCTATAAAAATTTTAATCTCAACATGAACAACAAGTTCTGTACCACTCAGCTGCCAGGGAACAACACCTCATGCAGGGTACCTTTACATTTATTCATTTATCTGAACCTTTTCTCCAAAGCATCATGTTTTTCTACTTAAAATTCTTCACCCATTTACACAGCTCTGTAATTTAGGATAAATACCTTCTTCGAGAGTTGTACACTCAGATGTTGGATTTGAACCTGGAACCTTAGTCCAAAGGGAGCAGTATAAAATGAGAGTAACCCAAATTGATCGCATGAGCTCAATTCCAGTCTGACTCTTCCTACTCATGATGAAAATGTGTCTCCATATGTGCAGGGGTTACAAGGAGCTCCGCTGGTGGTCAAACAGGGTTCGGTCTGGGTCCAAACTGGGATTATGTTCGGTGGATGCAACACCCAGGAACAGCCAGGAGTGTACACCGCGGTGTCCTCGTATCGAGACTGGATCAACTCCAACACACCCACACCACCCTTCCCCTCAACCACACTACCAGTTAGCTCAACCACATCATCCACACCCTCCCCCACCTCAGCCACCTCAACCACATCATCCCCCACCTCCGCCACCTCAACTGCAACATCCTCCACCTCATCCTCACCCTCCCCCACCTCAACCACACCCTCCCCCACCTCCACCACTCCAATTGCAACATCCTCCACCTCAACCACACCCTCCCCCACCTCCGCCACCTCAACTGCAACATCCTCCACCTCATCCACACCATCCCCCACCTCCACCACTCCAATTGCAACATCCTCCACCTCAACCACACCCTCCCCCACCTCAGCCACCTCAACCACACCCTCCTCCACCTCCGCCACCTCAACCACACCCTCCCCCACCTCCGCCACCTCAACCACACCCTCCTCCACCTCAACCACCCCAGCTGCAACATCCTTCAGGTCATCCACACCCTCAGCCACCTCATCCTCACCCTCCCCCACCTCAGCCACCTCATCCACACCATCCCCCACCTCATCCACACCATCCCCCACCTCAACTGCAACATCCTCTACCTCATCCTCACCTTCCCCCACCTCACCCACCACAACCACACCATCCTCCACCGCACCGTCCTCCACCTCAGCCACCTCTTCCGCCCCACCCCAGCCTCCGCACCGTCCTCCACCCCATCCGCACCGTCCTCCACACCGTCCTCCACCCCACCCCCCTCAACCGCACCGTCCTCCACACTGTCCTCCACCCCATCCGCACCGTCTTCCACACCGTCCTCCACCCCATCCCCCTCAACCGCACCGTCCACCACCCCAGTAACCTCTTCCACCCCACCCCCCACCCCAGCCTCCTCATCCGCACCACCCCCCACCCCGACTGCACCATCCCCCACTTCAACCTCCTCAACTACACCAACCTCCTCAACTACACCACCCTCCACCTCAACTGCACCATCCTCTTCCTCAACCACCTCATCAACACCATCCTCCACCACACCATCCCCCACCTCATCCACCTCTACTGCACCGTCCTCCACCCCTTCCTCCCCATCCACACCGTCCTCCACCCCAACCGCACTATCCACCACTCCATCCCCCTCAACCGCACCGTCCACCACCCCAGTAACCTCTTCCACCCCACCCCAGCCTCCTCATCCGCACCACCCCCCACCCCAACTGCATCAGCTTCCTCAACTACACCACCCTCCACCTCGACCACCTCATCAACACCATCCTCCACCACCTCATCCCCTACTTCAACCTCCTCAACTACACCACCCTCCACCTCGACCACCTCATCAACACCATCCTCCACCACCTCATCCCCCATTTCAACCTCCTCAACTACACCACCCTCCATCCCAACTGCACCATCCCCCACCTCATCCACACCACACTTGACCTCACTCACCACAAACACACCATCTCCAGTGACTACCATTCAGCCCGAAGCGTCTACCACCACCCCACCTTCCAGTGAGTGCCGCACGTTCAAAGTTGCTTCCACATGACCCCTTCGTGTGCTCCTTTTTCATGTATGATTTCTCTCCTTCTCTCTCATCGTTCATCTTCTTTCCTCTTTGAATTTTCTCATTTGATTCTGTTGTTGGTGGGTGGAACAGTAAGTAGCGCTGGTGCCTCACAGGCTGTTGAGATTTTCTCTTTTTCAGGGGTAATAAGATACGATGTTCTTCTATTTATACTGTTAAGTGTTACGCATATTTTCTCATCATTCTTGGATTTTGAAACTGCTGCGTGTAGGATGAACTACAGAACAGTAATGGATCCTCAGGGAGTTGCATGTTCGGGCGCTGATTAATGTTTCTCCTGTTTTCGTCACTCCTTCAGCGTATGTCTGTGGCCACGCCCCCCTGAACAACAACAGCAGCAGCAGTGACCTGGCAACTGAGGGGGCGTGGCCATGGCAGGTGAGCCTGCAGAGAGGCGGGGTCCACGTCTGCGGGGGCTCCCTCATCTCGCGGAGTGTCGTCATGAGCACCGCCAACTGCTTCGACAGGTGAGCACCTGCAGGACCCCCCCCACCCCCGTTTCCTGAACCAACAAGAAGAGGTGCCCCACAGTGTGTGTGTGTGTGTGTGTGTGTGTGTGTCAGTCAGACATTACATGTTAACAGTATGGAAACGTGTCGCACTACTAAAGACACAGTGATTGATTGACTTCATCATGTCATTTACAACGTACACACTGTACGTACCCATGTTTCGGGTTCAAGCTGGACTGAACAAAACCTCTTTCCCCTGGAACCCCCCGCAGCGGGGCAGGTTCTTCGGCAGATCCAGACGACCGCGGTGTCCTGCGGAAACATCTCGTCCGCGGACAACATCTGCACCTCAGCTGTGGACCTCCGGCAGGTAGGTTCACCAGCGGCAGGGTTGGCACTCTGTTCGCTCCTGTGTTTGTTTCAGGTTTCGGTGTCTTTCCTGCTGCCCAAGTGGAGCTTCTCAACCTGCTCCTCGCTCTCCCCACTCAACACAGGGCTTCGCAGGAGGCCCCTTGGTTTGCCAGCAGGCCGGTTCCTGGCTCCAGGTTGCAGTGGTAATGATGGAGAACATCAACGGCACCACCATCGGTATCTCCAACAGCAGCAGGGCCAGCTCATCCTCGGTGGAGGTCTTCTACAGAGTATACCACTTCTACAGCTTCATCGCACAGAACGTGGCAGATCTCCCTCCTTCGACATCCACCTCAACTTCAGCGGCTCCTTCTACTGTTCCTGGATCCTCGGTGTCAGTGACCCCCTCCGCTACTTCCGGAACCACCGGTGGAGCGAACAAATCCCCCTCTCTAGCTCTCTTGCTTACTGTGTCCTCACCACTCCTGTCCCTCATGCTGATGTCAGCCTGGATGCCTTGACAGCTCCCTGAGCCTTTATGTACTGGCACCACATCCAGGCTTTGCTGCTTCACCTTGGCTTTGTTCACCTGCACCCAACCTTCTGTCCACACGGTACATGAGCTGGCACTGCAGAGGCGGTCTAAGCGTCGTTTGGAGAAGTGATGTGATGCCCCCCAGTAGCAGCCTCTGGTTGATGCCTCCGCATTTACCTGCATAGGCGCACACACACACACACACACACACACACACACACACACACACACACACACACACACAGAGTATTACGAAGGAAGGAAACTTTCTGTGGCTGCCTGTTACACCACACAAATATGTTTGAAGAAAACAATGTGACGTAGCTGTGCTTTAATTCATCGATTTGTTTCTTTCTCATGTGTTTTAAAATCACCGGTTTTTCTCTTCGTAACACAGTACGTTGAAAAATCATTATGAGCAACATGTAAAACTCCACCATATGTATGTCTTTCGGTGCAAGATTTTTTCTTTTCTGTGTTTATATATTTCTGGGAAAAAAAACTCTCCCACTTTGACCAAGATTTTGGGCCCTCGGGCCTCGCTGCACTTGAGGAGAATCGCGCCTCCGACGGCTCTCGAACGGTCCGTAGCTCGGTTCGGGCCAACGGGCGATAAGAGGTGCGGCAGCCCGGTCATTGCGTACAAGCGTGGATTAATCTATTTTTTGAATAAAGATTTTAATTGTCGTAAATGCTGAATGGAGAAATTTTTTCCTGTCGACTTGGACAGTATGTGAAACCAGACACCGTTTGGTGGGCTGGTGATCCATTCTGATCCGTGGGAGAAAAAAAAAAAACAATTCCCCGTACGTCACTCAAATCTAACCAATTACAATTATTGCGTTTTCCCGCTCAAACACACGGCAACGCGGACCACGCTGATGGGGCTCCGACGCGCTATACTACTCGGTAGCACAAGTTTGCGAAGAAGCGCTCTTACTGTCGCGGATGGATACAAAGAACAAAAAGCACGCAGTTTAACTCCTCCCTTTTTCTATTCATCTAATTATGTTGTTACAGATTGTGTATCCCAGAAACCTTTGCGCTAGCAGCTGCTCTTCATGGTTACCATGAGTACAATATATATACGTTGGAAGGGACATAAATAAGAAGCTGCAGCCTACTCCGAATGTGAGAGATGTTAGTGGAGTCTCCTGTGGAGACACTATACAGCGGCGCGCTTGGTTGTGTTCTCCACAATGAGTGCGGTGTTGGTTGGCATCTCCTAAGAATGGTGATAAAGAAAGACTTGTGAAGGTGGTGAGAGGAAAAAGGGTTGGAGGTGGAATCTCCCTCCGGAGGGGGGAAACTACCATGTGCTGGGGGGGAGGGGAATCTGGGCTCAAGCAGTGAAGAGCAAGAGCTAAATTTTTTTTGAGTATTTATAGGAGCGCTGTAGATGCTCCTCTAGTTGGTGCCCTCCCTTCTGGGGGGGGGGGTCCTTGCTGCTCCCCTTCTCCCTTGACTTGCGTTCCTCTCCCACGACTCTTTTAACAAGAGCCACCTCCCTCTGGAGCACCAGGGGAAGTCTCACCTCCCCTAAAACCTCCAAAGGTCTCCAAAATTCTCTGGGAGGCAGACATCCCAGCCTCATGGGGACTCCTTTATAGTTTGCATCTAGTTGTCCCGTTCATGGTGGCTTTTACTAACCCAATAAGTGTTTCGCAAAGTATCCTGGTATCGGAATATTAAGTTTGACGTATCTCTGACACGTCATGCATTAGGATGACTGACACTGAAGTATCGCGACGTCGTACGCCGATTGGCTGCTGGGACACAAGCCCGATCACTACCGAACGTCAAGGACCGTAACCGGCTCAGTGAGGGAAGGACCAAAGAGCAGCTATAGATCGTGGTCACTGAAATAGCGGAGGGGGATGGTACTGCGGTGTGATGCACCGTGACTCTGCGTGTGTCGGAACTTCTTTCTCAGTCAAAAGTCGCGTCGCGTGGCGTCGCATCGCATCGCATCGCATCGCTGAGTTTCGAAAACTGGCGAGGTGTGCCCAGGTACTTTTTTTTTAATCTGTATGTCACAGCTGGTGTTTCATGCTCGTTTTTTGAGTATATTGAGTTGTATGTTGGCCATGAACTATGTATTTATGTAATCTTTTCCTTTTTAGTTGATGACGTTAATAAAGGAAAAGGACAAAAAAGAGGTACTTGTATCGCCAGTGGAAGGTATCACGGTGGGGCAGGGTCGGATTCTAAAGTCACTGAGAGAAGAACAAAAGAGTGTGTGTGTGTGTGTGTGTGTGTGTGAGAGAGAGAGTTTTGCTTTGTTTTTTCATACACCGCAGTGCGGAGACAAAACACGAAGTTCACAGAGGGAGGGAGACGACAACGTCTCCTTCCTCGGTTTGAACTCTTCCATCTGTTGACCCTGTTTGTTTCCCGATCCTTGAGCTGCACCTCACACACAGTGACACACGCAAAAAAGCCACGTAAGTGAAACGATACAAAGGTAAATGAGTAGGACACGCGGAATCCGGACACACACACTTGACCCCTTCTTGTCTAGTATTTCCCAGAAGATCTTCTTGAGCTTCACGGCCGTGTCCCCCCACATCTTCTCACGTTGACCTGAGACCTTCTTCGGCGCTCCGAAACGGCACATTTCACACATGATCACACGTTCTCTTCTCCTTCTCCATTCCACATCTTCCAATGTACCGCAGTAAATTGCCCAAGAGCTGAAACAGCTGAAATGAGTCGGTGGTAGAAGGCCGAGGACTTGTCTACACTTAATTATTAATATACTGTGATTTACCTCACAGTACTTCACGGCACTGACATCGCTTCTCTCAGACACAACACTCTTCTGTATGAAATGTGAGTGAAGAACACAATTTTTGGCTGATGTAAAATGTAACAATCGTGCACAGAAAGGAGTGTCGTAACAACTTACCGGAGGGCCAAGATAAGAGGAAAAGTACATAAACATGATGGGCAAAAATACATAAACCATCCATGTGCGCGCGATGAACGCAACTCAGTTGGTCCACTTTAAAAAGTTGTCGTTCATTTTTATATTTCTTCTTTGAATTTGTGTGGATTTTATCTGTATAGTATTTTATTCACACATGATTTTAGTAGTCTTGTTTTATTAGGTTTGTGCACTTTTAACTGTTTTTTATATCGATCACTCACTTATTATGTGTGTATGTCTGCTTTTTTTTAGTCTGATTTTACGTTTTAGGGGGTATGATGGTAAAGTTTTATACTGTAATTTAGCAGTAGTTTATGTGTTTTGGAAGATGCATGTATATGATACGATGACTCGGGTTAAGCTGCTATTGGGGGACAGTCCTTGCGTGGGTATGTTGGTGTGGGGAAGACGTGGGTCACTTATATATTTTGAAGCCAGGAGGGGGGATTGTTATGGGAAAGACTTTGTCACTGTCTTCACAATGTATTTTATGTAATGGCTTTTTAGTAAGCCTTGTTGACCAGCTGTAGGAAATGTAGTTTTAAATGTGTCTGGTTGCAAATTTGTTGAGAACTTTTTTTTAAATTGTGTAGGTCGTGTATTTTATTTAATAATAACTTTCTTTAATAGAGTTTTTTTTTTTTTTTTTTTTTTTTTTTTTTTTTTAAGTTGCCGTTCACTCCTTTTACCGCAAGATGGCAGTAAAGAATCTCTCACACACACTCACACACACACACACACACACACACACACACACACACACACACACACACACACACACTTTCAGAACCGCTTGTCCCATACAGGGTCACGGGGAACCGGAGCCTACCCGGCAACACAGGGCGTAAGGCCGGAGGGGGAAGGGACACACCCAGGACGGGACGCCAGTCCGTCGCAAGGCACCCCAAGCGGGACTCGAACCCCAGACCCACCGGAGAGCAGGACTGCAGTTTAACCCAGGCAGTAAAGAATCGCTTTATAAAATACTGGCTCGAGAAACAAAATATTAACATGAAACTTAATTCTAGGCTCATAACTCGGAAAAGGACTAGTTTGGTTAGCTGTACACAGTTGTACACACTACATATCCCCATGATGACCACCACCACTACTGCTACAACCACTGCTACTACGACTGATGACCCCAATTTGCCATCCGGGGCTTAAACTGAGTGACTTTTGGGTTTCACTGCTGACCAGTTGCTGCTACGAGATTAGAACCTGAGCTGCAGGACCTCACACCCGTTACGAAGAACTGCAGCAGTGAGTGAGGAGAAATACCGAAATGTATATTAGGAGTGAAATAATGCAGATAAATACGAAACCAATAATTCGCATACAATAATGATTGGCGGTGTGTGTGGGGGGTCCGGGATTCAGGCAGTTCATCGCAAGGCAGGACTCGAACCCCGGACCCGCCCCGCGGCAGGCACCGCCCAACCCGCTGCGCCACCGCACCCCCGCTTTTAAAAGCATCATAATATCTAAGACTTGCATAGAAAATTCCCAGCAATTTACTCTCCTGCTTTTCTTGATTGTGTAGCTAATAAAGCAAACTGAAAGCGGCCACGTGCTGACAGAAGTTGCACGCGTTGTTTCCAAGTTACATTTACATTTATTTAAGGTTAATATGAGACAATACAGAAGAATGAAGGTCCTTCTACAGTCTGGCTTCCCATGCATGCCTGCTGTCCATGGTGTCTCCTGCCTCGTGCCGTATGTTTCCAGGACAGGTTCTAGACAGCTAGCTGATGAAAATGTAACATCATCTCAACATTGTCATTAACTTTATCTGAGGTTTTCTCCAGACCCTGGTTTGTGGCTATGGAGAGATTTCTGTAGGTTTCCATTCACTGTGATGCAGTGTTTGGATTTACAAACAAATCGAGTTATGAACAGATTCTGGTCCGCAGTTATACTGCAATATTGAGAACAGTGTAGAGAAATTAAACGAAAATATATTGTATGAATCCTGTGGGTGAAAAGTTATGAATTAACTATGTTTAAAAACAATATTTTTCTCAAAATGTGGAATAGTTAAAACATGCCTCAATTATAGTTTCTTGTCTTATTTTTTTACTTATTTCATTTTGCGGTGTTCTTCAACAACCTGGATGTAAACAAATTTAAACGACGCATAATCCATCAGTGGCTTCATCAAACATGCTGCCTTCGCTGCGAGTTATGATTCATAAGTGAATATGGACCCCCCGCCCAATTTAAAATTCAAATTTTTTAATTAAAACCTCTGAACCTCCAGAGCACAGCACCTTCACCACGACACGACACACCCCTGGGAACTACAGTTGAAAAGTTTTGTTGCACCTCAGGGTTTAAATTAAATTAAATTAAAACTCACCTTCTGTCATTTTCTCAAAGCGCTTGTCCCGGACAGGGTCGCGGCAGTCCGGAGCCCATCCAGGAGGGTTTGGCGTTACACCCCGGGCGGGACGCCAGTCCATCGCAGCTTAACTTAAAACTAATTAAATTCCACTCCTATTGGACTGAGCGGTGCTCCGTTTTCATTTGTTGTGAGAAAAGTGTTGTTAGTGCGACAGGTGCAGTATGTGGAATTTTTTCCTGCCCCGGAAAACACAATAAATGATCAAAGAACAGATTAAAGCACTTAAGGCCGAGGGGGGAAAGAAAGAGAGCAGAGTGCGGCCCTGGAAAGAGTCTCTGACACCTTTACCGCACAAATCGCTTCAGTGAAGGACAGGATAATCCAGGAGTAGAGTGCAGTACAGTACAGTACCGACACCGGTACAACAGTAACTCGCTGTGTTTCTTAGGAGAGGAACAGGGCGAGTCGCGCGCTCCTGTCCATTAGCAGTCCGATGACGTAATAAGTAGAGGTTGAACTAGAACTATTTGGGAGCGCAAAGAAAGCGCGAACAGTGAATTTACCGTGACTGTACCACGATGTAACAGCTCTTCTTCGGCTTTTCAAAGTTTCTCTTTCCTAATATGTTTATGTTATTAATTTGCTGACAGGAAATGGAGGCTGCAGTACAGTACCACAGGGTACAGTATGTGTTCGGCGCTGACGGGCAACCACGCGGTCTAAATCGCTGCGAACGCGTCCGTCAGCGCTGCTAGTTTCTTTAAATAAAGTGCGTCTCCAAAGGCACCACATCGCCCGCCGCCTACGGGCAACTGCCTACGGTGTCATTCCGAGCAAAGGTAACGAACGGCCTTTCACTGCAGTATTTCCTCCATTTTCGAGGAGGGGGTGCTTCGCTCAAGCTGGATTCTTCAAGGTGTCCGAGGCCTAGAAGACGTGAAGAACCTTCAGATGCGTCACCTACTGTATTTACCAGCACAAAGTTGTGTTACTTGGTGAAGCTTGTTGGCTCCAACGCATTTTAATACTGGACAGATACAAAGAGAAAATACAAAAAAATTCTTGCAACAGAACAAATCGTTTAAAATGTATTAAACGGGTATGTGTATTGTATGAAGAAACAACACGCTAACAACACGTCCTGCGCTGCCGAGCGCAGAACGTTACTTGAAATCTGTTGAGAACGATCTGCTGCAACCGGTGCGTGAAACGAAATCCCGTTCAGGGCTTCGGCTCCGTCAGGCCCACACTTCAATGACGTCGCCATCCTCCATGTCCAGTTGTGATGGGGTCTGGCTCTCAGCAACCTTTGACCCATCAAACAGAAAGCGCACTTTGCTTTTGGAGCCCGTGGTCATCCGAGAGAGATACTGAGAGAGGACCGAGCCGAGAGGGGCATCCTGGGGAGCAAACGGAGACCTGGTGAGGCTTCCTCACTTAACCACAGATGGGGATTTCATTGTCTACCGCTGTGAGAGGCACAGCACATTTTAGTCTCTTTGACATCCCAAAGGCCACAATGTTCATGGTGCAAAAGGGACAAAGAGTGTTCAACGCTCACCTTGTGAAGGGAGTAGTCCTGCGAGGAGCCCTTCTCTTTACCCTGTAGTCGCACAGTGATCATGTCCCTCTTCCCTCCTTTTTCCACCTCCTCTTGTATCACCACACAATCTGAAAGCAGGATGTTACAGTGCTCTTTCAACACAGGCACCTCAAAAGCAGCTGGATCTTGATTCAAGTGGACTTTCCTCAGGATATTCTACATTCATTCATTCATTCTTTCTATCTTTCTTTTAGCTGACACTTCACTCCAAAGCGAATCGCAGTCATGTGATCAATATAGACAATACCTGTTACCTGTCCTGTGTGACAGATTGTGTTACGGGACACTTTCGGTGCCTTGGTAGTCCATTCAGAAATAAAGTTTTATGTGTGTAGCGGATGGTGGCACAGCGAGTAGCACTGCAGTCTCACAGTGCCTGGGTGGAGTAAGAGGACATAGGTTCGATTCCAACTCAGTCTGTGTGGAGCTTGTATGTTCTCCCTGCGTCCGTGTGGGTTTCCTCCCACACTCCAAAAACATGCTGTTCAGGTTCACCCCTAGTGTGTGTGTGTTCCACTGATGTATGAATGAGTGACCCAGTGTAAGTAGTGTATCTGGCACTGTAAGCCACCCTGGTGAATAAGGTGTGTGGGTTGATAACACTACATAGAGTTCATTGGAAGTCGCTTTGGAGAAAAGCATCTGATAAATATAAATGTAGCTATTTATCTAACTGTCTACGATTAGTTTACAGGACAACATAAACTTAAAATCTGGTGGTGATTGAAAAATACACCAGTTGTTAAAGTTACATACATACATAAAGGAAAACCCTCCAGCACGATGGGGGGGGGATTTCTCATTTTGACTAATTAATGATTCTCGAGAAAGCCCCACCGATGATGTCCGCAATGCCCAAGCCAAGCTCCTTTGCAGTCCTGTCCACGGGGAGCTCGCTGTCCCTCCTTAAGAGCAGTATCTGCGCAGGCGGCACTCTTAACTTCTCCGAAAGCTGGTCCACCGCCATCCTCAAGGGCGCGGTCTGGAATGGACGGAGGTTATTAACCCCCCACCCCTGACCGGGACTGTGCACTTACTCACAAAGGCTCGTGGTAAAACAGCCTTCAAAACTGCCGTCAAATCCTTTCAGTCCTTTCGTGGGTATGTTGGTGAGGGGAAGACATGGGTCAGTTATATATTTTTGAAGCCAGGAAGGGGGATTGTTATGGGAAAGACTTTGTCACTGTCTTGACAATGTATTTTATGTAATGGCTATTTAGTAAGTTTGGTTGACCAACTGTAGGAAAAATGGTTTTGGGTTTGGTTAATCGTGGATTTTTTTGTTTCTTTTTTTTGTTTTTGGTTGTGTATTGTATTGATAACTTTACTAAATAAAGTTGGGAAATAAAAAAAAAAAACTGCTGTCAAATCTAGCAAATAAAACACGTAATATTCTTACTGACTGCATGGGAATCTTGTACAAGTTAGCGCGACAGCGGAACTTCAGCTGTATGTCCCTTGACTCCCGGTTGCGCGCCAACACAGGACTCTCATCAGACACCACAATGATGTCGTCATCGTCATGGTTACCAGAGCCATTGCGGTGATCACCACTTGCCCCGAATTCGTGTGCTGGTGACAGGAGCGAATCAATAGCATTTAATTTCCTGTTGATCTCTCTGGAAGACAAAAGACAAGGACAGATGGAGATAGACGATATGAGAATCATGAGCGAACTATGTTTTACGATACTATCACAGAATGTTACTGTATTATTAGAAATGCAAGGAAAGATTGCAGCTTGCAGTCAGTGTGTACGTGTGCAAATTGTGAAAGTACATTTGTGTGGCACTAATGAATTCTTTAACAGTAACAATGTGATTTACATTTTTTTTTTTTTTTTTAAAAAATCAACTCACTTAATCTTTTGGTTTGCTCGTCTGGTGGTCTTAGCAATATGTCTTCGGGGTGGTGGGGGTGGAGACGGCGAATGGATCGTTTCTCTAAGAAGAAAAAAACACAGACTGCTGGCGAACAGCTTTGACCTGAAAAGTTTCACTGTCAGTAACATCTTTAGCTCTGTTTTTATCAAAATAAGCGCTGACTTGTTTAATCCATTTATGGACCACTTGGAGCAAAAACATTCCATTAAATCGCTAGTCGGACTTCTGCGCATTATAGCCGTGCAACTGCGGCGCTGAGTTTTGGCGACGGAGCACGCAAACAGTTACGTTACTCACGGAACTCCGTTTTCTTCTGGCTCTTCCTCCGAGTCCGAGAGGGCCACCGTGATGGATTTGGTTTCCGCTCTGGGCGCAGTCTGTGACTCAGGCCAGAGAGGGAGCTCACCTGCATCTTCACTGACTGCAAGAAAATGTTGAAGGCCCACACGTCCTAGATACAGCACCACAATCCCGCCTGGTCCAACTGTTACAGTTGCACATACCGCAGTATCTCACTTCACAGCTGCATTGAAAAGCAAACGACACTTTCTCACTCTTCACTTTCCTAAACCCACGATTCATCGCTACGTTTCCAGCTGGCCGCACGACTCGTGCCTCCAAGGCAGCGTGGGCGCGCAACGCCCCCGCCGAGCCGGCCCATCTCCGCACACGCGACGGGTTCCGCGGCGCCGTACGCAGGAGCGGCACGCGTCTCCGTGCGGACGGACGGAAGAGCCGACGTCACGGTCGCCTCTCCAGAAGAGAAGCGAACCCGGGACTCGCGCTGCTCCCGGCCCAGCCTACGCTCCGGCTGCGGCGAGGCGAGTCGCTCGGACCTCGCGCCGACGGAACGCGTCCGTTTAGATGCCGTTACGAACGAGCATAACTTGACGGGATGCGGTTTTGCTGAGGTGGCCGCGTAAACCTCGGCGAGCGCGAACGTGCGAACGTGTACGTTACCTGAGCTGTCGGGCAAGATGGAAGGCTTCAGCTGCAAACTTGTGCTGACCTGAGGAAGAGGAGCAAAGTGCAGTTGAGTGCGCGACGCAAGCTTCCCAACACGCGTCCTCTCTCATTTGATAGGGTCACCTCCCTACGCCGTCACGTACGATCGCAATGCAAGCTGAAACGCGGCAACACGGAAAACACACCTTTTGGAGCAAAGAGGTAAAGTGAGGTAAAGTGAGGTAAAGTGAGGTAAAGTGAGGTAAAGTGAGGTAAAGTTCACACAAACACACTCTGTAGGGGCGATCGCTGTGTCATTCGCTCAACTGAGGTTTAAAACTATTTCAGGGGTTTAGCTAAACTGCAATACTAACCAGTTACATGAGATTCATTAGCAACAAGTGACATAATTTAGCTTGATTTTAACCGGCGCTTACTTTTCATTGACCCTGCGGCGCAGCTACTTCGCGGCAGCCAAGCGCAGACACGCGCCGAGGAAGGCGCTTCTCAGCGAGCGCGGCCACCGGGACGATACCTCGCGACGCCCCTTCCTTCGCTAGTCGAAGTTAACGAAAGCCAGAGGAGGACGGCAGCGCCTCGCCGAGAGGACACCCGGAGAACCGAAGCACCCAGGGAGAGCGAACGAGGTCACCGTCGCTGGGGACGAGTCCCGTCCGTGACCCGACGCCCGTCGACCGCCGCTAATCCGCTCCGCTTAGCACCCGCCTCCGGTCCTTTTCCATACGCTGCTGCCGTTTTTTTTTTTTTTTCCTTGGGGGTGTGTTGCTCTACTGAAAGAAGAGCCATGCTGATGGAAAACAGCAATGTTTCAGCTCAGCTACTGTTCCTGCCTCCATGCCAGTAAGAGCAAAAACATGGGTCCTCTTTACTAAACTTCAACGTCCACTGTGTGTCCAGTGCATGTAAGTGCACAATATTCATTATATTGCACTTGTTTCACATGCTATACAGTATTAAGAAGGTGTAACGTAAACCTGGGATACAGCGACCTCTAGTGGCGATGCGGACACTTCTACTACGACGCACGAGACTTCCGGTTGACAATCGCTTCGCACCTAAATCGCAGCTACGCGAATATAATAGACAGAGAGGGGGAAGAAAGAAAAAAAAAAAAAAAAAAAAAAAAACCCACGCACGCGCGCGCGCACACACACACACCTTGTTGGAGTAGATGGGCACTGTTGTCACCGCTGAGGGATCGATGATTCTTCGTCTTTTCGAGGGTGGGAGGTGAGGGCTCTTAGAGCCATAGTCGCTGTCACTGTCGGTCTCCTGCAGGACGAGAGAGAGAGGGAGTGACTGTGAGTACCGGAGAAAGCGAGACCCCTCAAACCATAATCCGGAGTCCTTATAAAAGACAGAAACTGCGAGTTTTTCGGCTCCACCCACGAAGTGAGAATCTTTCGTTTCGACCGGACGCTGGACTCGAATCGAATGCAAGCAGCAGCTACTCAGTTATTTACTGCGCTCAGTCACAGAGACTCAGCACAAATTTGGCGCGTAATTAGTGCCACATAAACACACACTTCTTTTCACAGCTCTAAGTTAACACCTCTGTGTAAGAACACGGAACCGCTTCGTTCGCATGCAAACACGCTTTCTTTACTTACACTTATTTAGTTTTTTCATGTTACGAATAACTTACAGGTTCAGACATGATTTTCCAGAACGACGCCGGAAGCTCAGATTCTTGCCTTCGCGGAATCATGAAACGTCATGAAGTAACTTTTAATTATGCCCGTCGCTATTGGAGAAAACACAAGTCCGTTATGGCAGATGTAGGTTTTCATTGGTCAACTAGCTTAAAGAGGCGGAAAACGCAATGAGTTTTCCGGTTGCTCACTAGTGCATGCTGGGTATTGAAGTCTGTAGGTGACCCTCTAAGCACAGTGACACATTAATGATGAGTTACACTATCAGTAATGCACATGACTAAAAGAGTTTTATGCAAAAGCTTAAGACCACACTGACACGGATAGGGACAGCTGGCAGCACGGTGATTACAGCTGCTGCTCCTTTTGGACCCAAAGGTTGCACATTTGAATCCCACCACCAACTGTAATACCCTTGAGCATTGTACTTACCCTAAATTGTTAAAATTACCCAGCTCTATACATGGATAAACAGTTGCGGGTAGCCTGACATTGTAAGTCACTTTGGCAAAAAGTGTCAGCGAAACAAGTACATGTAATGTTTTGAAATGGATTTAATACGTGAATCTCTGAAATGGAGATCCCTGAAACAAAGGTGAGAATGTAAAATGTGACTATAAAGCATCAAGGGAGCCACAAACAGCAATGGAAGCTGAAACATACATTTTACCTAAGACATTACATACACTTATATGTATTACGTGTAACTCCAACAGTCGTTATGTGATCTTTGCTCTGCAGTGTCCAGTTAAAGAAATGCCCAATATGGTTACTGCCTGCTGTACTAGTTTGCAATAAGAGAGGACAAATTGTTAGCCAGTGGGAACCTTTAAGCTTCTTTCCTTGTATACCGAATATTTTGTACCTCAATGTCTCTGTACAGCTGTCAGTGTCTGCCTCCTGCACACCCCGGGTCTTCAAGAGGAGGGGAGTATGTACGTGTTTGTTCTCGCTGCAGTTGCCTGGCGACTGAGGACTACATCGTGTCTGGGAAGACCCACCACTCATGCGGAGACCTTGAACATGTCTTAACTACAATATGTAGAGCGTACCTTTTGTACACCTCGAGAGGCAAAGTCATGAACGCCATATGGCATGCTCAAGCTGAAATATAAAACCTCAGAAATATGGGAAACAAGAACAGCTTGATGTAGTTGAGCTTCTTACATTTTAGTTTTTTTAACATGCGAAAAAACCTATTCATCTATTAAAATCAGTTCAAAATGTATATTTCTGCAGCAATTTTTCTTTATGTTTCCAATTCTGCTCTGATGCTTTCCGTGTCTCTCATGCATTTCTGCCAGCAAAACATGAAACTGGGAGAAGGAAAATCGCCAAAAACACTGTTTTACTTCACTGTTTTACACACTAACACACACAACATGATAGAAAAAATATGCAAAGACAAAGGTACAAAGCCCAGATGCACATTAGGACACGACATTACTCGCACTAGGATGCACAAAGAGGTCAGAAACGTTGCCAGTGTTCTCCGTCACTTGAAGCTCATGAACACGTGATACACACATTGCTTCCTGGGTGGATTCTTCACTTCTTCTTGTTCTCCTTGCAGGCCACCACATACCTCTGAGCTACGTTGAGGGGAGGGGAGTACCCATCGGCGTAGGATGTGTCCTCAAACAGCACCGAATAGTCATCCTGGGGCTGCCAGGGTAATGCAGAACACCATAAAACACATAAGCGTCAGCTGCGTCTG
The DNA here is from genome assembly GCF_900964775.1 of Scleropages formosus. Classification (NCBI taxonomy): domain Eukaryota; kingdom Metazoa; phylum Chordata; class Actinopteri; order Osteoglossiformes; family Osteoglossidae; genus Scleropages; species Scleropages formosus. The sequence continues at coordinate 31,923,015 of NC_041813.1, read as the reverse complement.
CATGAACGGGACAAAACACTCTGAGCGAGACAGGCTGAGTGTGTGCAGAAACCCTGCACGTATTACAATCTCTGTCTGCGCCTGCTTGTACGGCACATAGGAGACACGGATGAGAGGACGCTGGCAACCTCACCCGCTGTGGGGGGGTGTGGATCAGAGCCCTGTAGAAGCAGGTGGTCTGAGGGTACAGAGCCAGCACCAGGTGGTCCTTGCTGAACAGCGCCTCGGGGTCCGTTTCTGGGTTGGCCTTCCACTGCGGCAGCGGAATAATCCTCCTCCTGCTGAGCGTGTGTCTCCTGAGGAGGGGAGGGGGGGCGTGTGAGTACAGGGAGTACAGGTAGCGCACACGCTGCACGAGGTGCGTGTACGGCGAGCTGCCTAATGACTGCGCTCAGCTGCCTTTCCGCAGAGTGACACTCACACAAACACAGCGGTGTGCTGGGTGGGGGGTGGGGTACTCGTTACGCCATCTGCACCACTCTGAGCAGCGCTCCAAGACCCACCGACCAATGACACGATTATTTGGGCATTCTGGGATGTTCGGCGACACCATGATGTTGTGATGCGAGCCCTGAGGAAGCGAAGGAACGGCCTCCTGGCCTTTTCTTCAGTGTCGGGCACCTCTGTGTGGAACGAACGGCTCACGCACGTCGGCGAGATACCGCTGTCCATTCAAGAGCCAGTGACTTCACCTAAAGTATGGCGCTTTTTCTCCCAAGCTCCGTCTTTCTTTTTCAGTCCAGCGGGTGACACATATTCTCTGTGAAACACTCAGTCCACATGTATCCAAAGAGTCACGGCTGCCAGTGATGAAGTCGCGCAAATCCAGCCGATCCTTTCACAACCGTTCTGCATGTGAGCATTACTTTGAGATGGTGCTGGGTTCCCACAGCCTGTCAGATGAACAGATCCATACTCCCCCCTGCCCCAAATCCCCGACCCATTCATTAATCTACAGCAGTTCCGAGGTAAACAAACACACGCAAAGGAGCGCACGCGCACACACGAGAGAGACATGGGCAACGAAGCAGCGATACTCACTCCTTTCCCTCCTCGTCGATGTCGTCCACCTCGTACCTGAGGACACAGGACAGAATCAGCAGTGACCTCGGTCCTTGGAACCAAGTTGCACTCCTCCTTCCTTACCGGCAGCTCACTCTTCCGCAGTAACCCTGTCCAGCGTTACCTCAGCGACTCGCTGGGTTGAACACACAGTTAGGCTGGTGTGCAGCCCCCCCCCCGCCCTGGCACCTCAGCGGAAACAGACTGACGGGACAAACGGCCCAATTCACTTGTGCCGTTGCACAGCCTGCGCTTCACCATGCTGCCATCTGCTCTGAGACTCTTCTGAAGCTGATCTGGCTGCCGCTGCCTCTGCACCTCCTGCCCAGCACACAGCTCTCCAAACCAGCTTTTGCTGTGTGTGCGCTTGTGTGCGTGTCTCAAGCTTTCCTATCTCTCGACAACGGAAGAATGCCCTAAATGAACAACCAGTTTTGCAAATGTTCCGCAAGAAGGATGTCTGCTGACGCGCTGTCCGTTCGCACTGGGGACCCGTTGGCCCTAGAACCGGTCACTTACTTGTTGGTGGAGTGGTTGTAGCTGACCACCTCCGCCAGGATCCACTGCTCATCGCCGTCCATCGCCTTCACCCTGGCAGCCACCTTGTCCCCTGGCTTGGCTACGTAGTCGCTGCTGGCCGGGATGGCTCCGCACAGAGGAGGGGGGCTGGCGGGGGAGCGTGGAGTCAGGGCACGAACACGACACAGCAGAAACGACACGTCCCGGCAGCTCAGCGTTCGCTATTATTGAGCACTCCGCATCCGTCCACACTTTTACACATCACGGTACCTGGGGTGATTTGGGCTGCACTGCTGCTCGGTGGACCTCTAAAGGAAGTGGAACCCAGGTCGCACACAGAGGTCCAAAACCTCAAGCCTGCTGGTTCTCAGTTTTAGCTCCAACACGGTGCAATGAGTTTCTCCAGTACCTGAACTTCTCCCACACTGAAGAAGGGTCCTGAACCCATCTCTTTGGGAGCCACTTCTCCTCTGATCTCCTGACAGCTCCATCACCAACTGCTACGATTATCTGTGCATTTGCTGTTTGAATGTCACTTCTAGAGGAGCTACTGGAGGGATGTGAACCAGCGACATGGTGGTGTCACACACACAAGCTGTGTGTCCATAATCCTGTGTCTGTGTCTAGAGCTCTGTCTGTTGTTGATGCTCCTTTGTTTACGCTTGAGCTGTGTGTCACTTTGGAGAAAAAAAGTGTAAATGTCACACCGTAAGTGTAAACATACACTCTTTGCTGACCAGCGCTACTCCCTGGCACAGCGCCTCCTGCAGGTCACTGATCACCTGTCTCCCGGTTTGCCGATCCACAGCGGCAGCGTCATGGCAGACTGCTGAAGGAGCGTCATGAGCACTCCTCTCCTCATGGTCTTCCTCGGGGGGTCACTGTCGCTGTACACCCCCGCCATCTTTGCCGCTGAGCGGCAACACAGAGAAGAGGGGGAAATGAGACGAAGGGCGTTTTGTCAACAGCGCTGTTATTCACACTGGTGCTGCAGGGCTACGCACACACACAACTGAGACAAACACCAAGCGTGGGTAAGAAACAAAACACACACTTACCAATGCGCCTCTCTTCCAGAAGTTTCTTGATATCTGCAATCTTCTGCAGAGCGTGACGAAGGATGCTGAAGGAAGAGGAGCGACACACACCACGTTCATCACAGCACTGTTTGTACCGCACCCAGTGATGCCGAGATGGTGTTAAGAGAACAGGCGCGACTTTTTAAGCTCGCTCTTCTACTTAATGCCATGATTCCTTAAGAGGACATGGCTGCAGTGTGGGAAGTAAAAAGAACTTCTACATGAGTATTGAAGCACATCACAAGTGTGCACATTGACAGCAACACTTCTTTTGCTGCGCATCATACTACTGCGTGCTGATGAGGACAGGAATTAGAGGAATGTCATTATTCCCTTCAGCTGAAGCGCCACTGCTGCCTTTCTCTTTTATTTTCCTTTTAAAATTGAGTCACACCAAATCTGAGGGCGTTCGACTGTAAGTGGAACTGGGGCACAAACACCGAACGGGACGAGATGCAAAACCCACCTGCATTCTGCCTCTGCGTCCGCTTTGGCCGTGGTGTACAGCCCGCGTAACTTGGTTCTGTAGTACGGAGAGGCTGCGGACGAGAGACGACAGAAGACGTGAGCAAGAGCGGCAACGATGGAAATGGTCCCCCCGCACAGAGACTCGAACGCACGGAGACTCACTTTTGTTCTCTGTCTGCATCCTTTCGTGGGTCTTCTGGATGTTGAGGAGGTTGTGTTCACTGCGAGAACGTTCCTCCTGGTAGCATGCGCACACACACACACACACACACACACAGTGCATTACTGCAGAACGTATGTTCACCTGATGTCAACAAAGTGTACGCGTGTCCCACCACGTGGAGCTCCACACTCAGTGGACTGGACGCCAGTTGGATGTGTGATCGAGGCCCGCAATGTCTCACCTGTGTCTGTTTAATGAGCTGGTGCAGCTCGGTGAGGTATTCTGCAATCTGGCTGTCTGCCGATACCAGGGCCATGGGGGGGGAGAGGCAGGAGCCCGGGGGGGGGGTGTGTGTGTTCTGAGGTGAAGCACAAACAGTGACACACAGACACTGAGACAGAGACAGCGTGAGGACAGGTTTGGTTCGTGTCGAAGAGCCCACGTGAAGTACACCTGTCTTGACTATGAATGACACAGTCACAGTGCAGTACCCCCCCCCCACACATCCACACACACACAGTTTTTTATTTATATCCAGTGACTGTGAGTTAGTTACCCACACACGTCACGCCCTCATTCTAAACTTCTATTTCATCCCGTTACACACGGACTCAAGACCGACCGATCGTGCGTCACAATATCAATCTTACTCACAACGAAGCGCACGAAAGGCACACATTACCGTTAATTTAACAGTAACCACTTGAGTAAAGTAGCTCGAACGCACCGATGTGCGCGGTTTCTCTCTCTTTCGCTCCACTTCCTCGCTACGGGCTCCCCGGGGGGACAAACAGTGCCGCGAACTGCAAGGAAGCGCTCGTTTTCGGAAACGCGTTTTCTGACCGATCGCTCCCTCGTCGCGTGCTTGTTGTTAGCGCCACACATCTGGCGTTCCTATTATCGAAGGTTTAAAAATAAACAACGCAAAGGTGTGGATGCTTTCACATACAAAGCGAAAATGCGCCTTTGAAACCGCAGCCCATTTTGTTCATTATTGTTTGCTTTTTCTTCTCTTAAGAGCACGGTAAACGAGAGATAAACACGAAGGTGAGAAAACATTTTCGGGTCACGTGATACGAACAGCTTCATAAATAAGAATGTCATAACACGATGAATGTAATAACCCTTTTCAGCGCTACTAAGTGAAAGTTCTTTGTGATTGTTTATGTACTTCTTTAGTGAATGTTTCGAACGCGGGCTAAACGTTTTTTTCATGATAATAATAAATAAAATCTGTTTTCCCTTTTTATTACTTTTTATTTCATTATCGGTAATGGGTTTGAACACAGACACTCCGCGAGGAACAAAACGCCGGGCCACAAAGGGGCATTGAACCCAAAGTAAACAAAGTAAAACAAAGTAATGAGAACAGTGGCCACGTGGCAACAACCTGGTTTGAGCAGATCATGGGGAACGTGTCTCTCTCTCTCTCTCTCTCTCTCTCTCTCTCTCTCTCTCTCTCTCTCTCTCTCTCTCTCTCACACACACACACACACACACACACACACACACACACACACACACACACACACACACACACACACACAGAGATCTGAAATATGCCAGTTTGCCCAGTGACAGCTGGAATTCTCTGGAACCTTCTGCTTCTTTCCAGATGTCATCATTTGTCACGAATATGAAAGTATGTAATCATTACTGTACTTCAAAAGCCTTACAGACTCTACATACTTTCATATTCGTGACAAATGATGACATCTGCAAAGCCTTTAAACAACGTTTACAAGATTTTGGATCCTTCTCAAGGTGCAATTACTCATGTTTGTAAAAACACACTTATGGAAACTCAAAATAATGTATCATGTGAACTAACTCCTCTGGCCAAATTACAGAGCTTTCCTCCTTCACTTACATATTGATGTGTTTCACATTCACTCAAACGAAGGTCAAGTGAAGGGTACGAGAGGGAAACGAGGGGAAACAAGGGTTCAAGTCCCCCTCACACGCTGGGAGCCTGGAGTGCGGAGGGAGAAAAAGCCCAGCGTTGATCAGGTGTTCCTGAACATTCACCTTCACATCGAAGATAAACGTGGACTGTAATCTAATCATAAGTGGAGAGGAGGAAGGACAAAGGAGAAGGACAAACATGAAACAAAACATAGCTTGTCCACACACATAGTGCAAATGTGAAGTAATTTAGAAAAGAGAAAGTTCCCTCAGAGCTGCTGAATCCTTGTCGAAAGAAAGAAAGAAAGAAAAAAAGAAAGGAGAGGGGAAAAAGACAAGTGTAGAGTGTCCTGCAGCGGAGAGAAGGCCGTGTGTTTGTTTGCACACGCTGTCCCGCCCGCTGGACACACTGTAACCAGGGCTGATGCAACTTTGACTCACTGTTTACAGTGTGAAAGTCCGCCCTTGGAAGGGTGGGGGGGTGTGACGGGGGGATGGAGACGGGACTATAAATGAGGCGAGAGCCGAGCTGCACTGGAAAACAACAGGAACAGAAGCGGGGAGCAGGCGTGCGGTCGGAGAGACACAACACACTGCGCATATAATCAGTGCTCAGTCATCAGTCCTCGGTCATCAGTCATCGTCTTTGCTGCTTTGTGAGCCTCTGTCTTCCAGCCATGAGTTTTGTGGACGTGAAAAAACTAGAACCCACCACCTTCGAGGAGAACTACTACGACCAGTACGAGTACTACAACCTGACTGAGCGGTACTGCGGTAAGACCACATCTCTTACTCCTGCTGTACCCTCCTCCCCCAGTGTACTGGCTACTGAGTACAGTGTGTTCTCATGTATGGCACAGTGTCACGTCGCCTGGAAACACTCTGTGTGTGTGTGTGTGTGTGTGTGTGTGTGTGTGTGTGTGTGTGTGTGTGTGTGTGTGTGTGTGTGTGTGTGTGTCTTTTTTCACCCCGGTGCTGGCTTTGCCGTCTCAGGTGGCGCGAGCCGCAAGGGCCGCACAAAACGCGAGGCCAGCTGCAACACGAACCGACACTGTCCCGCGGGGCACGAGCGCAAGATCACGGAGAAGCTGCAGAGGTCCGAGAAGAGGGGCAAAGAGTGAGCGGGGGACTCACCAAGGTGTGTGTGCGCGCGCACGCGCTTCTTCTTTCCAAAGCTCAATTATTCCACCTGCCTTCAAGTTTTTCCTAGTGTCAATGTTCCCTCGTCATTCTGAAACCACGTTTTACCGCATTCCAGATGACCCCGGACGGACAAACATGGTAAAGGACCACAACCGCCTTGGAGATGGACCGCAAAATGGACAGAGAGCAGATGCGGACTGGAGACTACAGAAGAGGCCCATCAGATTGAGACGTGGTGAAACAGGGTGAAGAGCCTGGCAGATTGGAGGGTTTGGACCCAAAGAGCCGACACCGCTGCGCAGGTGGAGACGGCGACTCGAGAGCCGGACCGTCAACCTGACTGCGTAACAGATGAGAAGAGGAGGAGGAGGAGATGCGCTTGTCATGGGCAAAAACAAGCCCACATTTACTACAGTGAAATACATGCTCACTTTGAAATAAACACTCTTTACACCTACCTCTGTGTGTGTGTGTGTGTGTGTGTTTTCTGCATTTGTGTTCTTTTCTGACCAACCATCCAGCTGAAACTGAGCGCGTTGGACACACAAACCTCCCCTTCAAATCAGTTACAGAAATATACATGATCTGAGAACACACACAACACGCACCCGGTAGCACGTTTTACATTGATGTGCAGAACATCTCACCCCTCGCACTTTTCAACCACGTACAGCTCGGTGTCTCCGAGATCGAGTTCCTTCGCCTCCCCGCTGGTCTGTGCACATGTCCTGAGCTCTTCGCTGAAGTGGACGACTCACCCATCCCTCTACTTCATCGACTGAGATCCCGGGAATCACGATGACAGCTAGGACCCTCAAAACACCGAAGGCACAAGTCAGCCCTGCAGATAACATGGTACGAGACGCAGGATCCACCCTGACCTCACGCCACACTTTACGCCGGCCCTGCTCCAAACCATCTGGCCCGTCTGGCCTTCCAGTCTCCGCCATCAAACCTATACCGATGCACAATACCGTGTCTGCGTCTGACCTACCAAAGCATTCGCACGTCTCCCCTCCTCGTCTCTCTCCATTTCCTTCCTGTTTTTCACCGTATCATGTTGGACGCTGTGCTTACGGCCTACAGGACCATCAGTGGATCTGAACCCGGAAACCTGCAGGATTCAATCCTCTATCCACTGAACAAGGGTCCAAAATAAAAGTCTGTAGGTTCTCACTTTTGACTACAATGTGGCGGAATGAGCTCCGTGTCCCTCAGAGCTGCTGAATCCCTTTCAACAGTCAATACATCTTTTTCAGAGCCACTTCTCCCCTGATCTCCTCACTGCTCCATGAACTTGCTCTGAATTTTCTGTTGAGAAAGCTGTATTCCCTGTATGCAGCCACCCAAAGGATGAGACAGAGAGAATTATGGGTAAGAACAAGACTGGTGAAGTGAACAGATCAGAGATCAGAAGGGGACAAGGCTGAGATCATCCTGTATTCTTTACCCTGTTTTACCACATTGTCCTTTTTTTTGTTTTTTTTTTTTTTTAAATTGCTGAAGGTGGGACATGGTATGGGTGGGGAGTTCTGGTTCCTCTGGATCAAGCCGAGAAGCCAAGAGTGAGAGAACACGGCAACGGCACAACATTTATGCTCATGTTTTAATGTCAGTTTCTACTTAAGTTTTACCTTTTCTGAGGCCTCACTTCCCCACATCGCATATTCAAAGTTGCTACAAAATGACTTTGAGAAACATTTTGCCAAAGACAGAATTTAATATGAATGACTGTAGTAGTAGTAGTAGTAATAATAATAATAATGCCACTGTCATATAGGTTCATTGATTGCTAACAGTTGAATTAAAAAAAAGACTGTAAATTGAGTATTTAACGAAGGGTTACAATAAAATCAGTCCGACGTGATTTGATCCTTACAAGCAATCAGAGATTCAAAACGTGAAACAGAGAGCAGATAGTCACAATAGCCACAATCAGAGATTTTCGTGGCATTTTACATGTAATCCATTTATTCCCCCCTCTAGGTAATGACTTCATTCTTTTATAGCCCCACAACCCAACCCAACCCAATTATATTACCAATGATTTCGAAGCTCCCCTTGTTGCTTAGCAACCAGCAACAGAATTCCTTGAGAGACCATAGAGATTGACCACTTTCGGTCAGTCGTGGGTGTGCAGGGATGTGTGGACCAGCTCCGTGGCGTTGGGTGTCAGTCATGAGCGCTGCTGCATGGGGATCAGCATGGATTGCATCCCGGGGGGGGGGCACAGAAATGGGCCATAGAAATGGGCCATACACACAGCTAGGGAGCACGGCGGTGTCACGGCTGTGTGTGTATGGGCGGCATTGCGCTCTCTGCCTTTCTTCACCTGCTTAAGGTCTTGGAGGCTCCGACTGCATGTGTGTATGAGGGGACCGGGAACACACTGTGGCGACGCCTCACAGCTCAGCACTGTGCCCCACATGGACTCTGTCAACGGCCTCTCCTGTGGGCTCTTCGGCAAACACTCGAGACAGAGCTGAGCGGGTGCGTAACAGGGTGCCGGACCTTCGCCGGGGCCTTCACGCTCTCACAATGGCATCTTTCGCCTGCTCCCGGCGCCCATTTCTGCGGTCAGTTGGCGTGCTGGCAAGACGCCGCACGTGATCGGGCCAGTCAGCGACCCCACAGCTCCAGCTGCCCCTTTCCACTTTCATGCATTGCTCTCCCTTCAAATTGCTCCTGTTGCATCAGCCTCTTGTTGCCTACTTAAATTCCTGGCGTGATTTCGAGAGAAATCATGATGTTGATGGGCAGCGAACGCTTCCCAGGTCTTGCGGTGGCGCAGTGAGGAGAGTTGGGTGAGAAAGAGAGAAGCCCCCAGAAACCATGACGAAAGCCTGCGGAAATGGGAGGGAAGGTGCGTATGCACATATGTGGGGGGGGGGGGGGGGATGAGAACTGAGAGAAGTTGGAGCATGCAGAAGTAGGGAATAAGCCCCCACCGTCTCAGTGACTGGTAGATGTCCCCTCGCTGACTGCTGTCACGGCACAGGAGGAGACAAGTGGAGGAGAGGAGACCCTCGTAATGGCAACCTCACCCCTACGCAAGGGTTCGATGCAACATGATCACTTCCAGCACAGAGGTGTCTCAAGTCCTCATGACACGGAGAAAGTGGTCAAAGTGGAAGAAAAGATGACTGTGGTACGGCATACTGACATCATTACGCGTGGCACCGTGGGAATGGAAGGAGGAAGGGGCTGTGTGACAGAAAGGTGCGCTTCGACCAGGGCCGCTCATTACCGCTGACAGTGAGGATTAATGCATGCGCGCCGAAAGGATATTGCGAAATGTGCGAACCGCAAAGGAGAGGGAGCGAGGGCCAGGGGGTGGGGGGCAGGGGCTGTGTTTGTGAAAGAGACAGAGAGAGAGCGAGTGAGAGGGGCGGGGGAGGAGGGGGGGGCAGGCAGACTGCCTCGCTCTCTTACACACACACACACACACACACACAAAACAGATTCTCGAGGAAAAATCTCACACTGTGCTGCTCCCCTCTGAGAAGACCGTCCCTGTGTTGTCCCTCATCTCCCGTCCTCCGTCTCTCCTGCCTCCATTGCAACTTTGTCTTTTGGCCCCTTCATTCAGTTCTCCATACTCTCTGACAGCTGCTCTGCTTCTCTTCTTCTTCGTTTCCTCCTCCTCCTCCACCTCCTCTTGCGCTGCGCTGTGTTTTCAGCCACCTGTTAGTGCGCTCCGCCTGCTCTAGGATCCATCCGTTCTCACCGGACTTTTTCACATTGCGCCTGTCGCTCAGGTAAGAAAGAGATGTTTAAATGATCACGGAAGCCTTTCTGTGTTCACCTTTACTGCTGTCTTCGCTCTACTCTGTTTCATACCTTTTGCATCTCTAGTCATCTTTCTGCTACCTTTTCTCTCAGTCGATCAGTGTTCTCCTTCCACACCCAAACCTCTCCCTCCTCCTCTTTCCCTCTCTTCCCTGCAGTCTCTCCCTCTATCTCTATCTGTGTCTGCAACTTGCATGTGACCCTCGGCGCATCTCACTGTGTCTCAGAGCATCTCAGAGCTTCTCAGACCATCTTGAAGCCTCTCAGAGCTCCTTAGGTTTTTTTGGGGCGATTTTCAGAATGTCTCAGAGCATCCCAGAGCTTCTCAGCTTTTCTCGTGGATTCTCAGTGTCTCAGAGCTTCTCAGGTGTTCTTGGAGCTTCTCAGAGCATCTCAGAGCTAAGCACAGCAGCCAGACTGTGTGATGCTAGAGCACAAGGGTTTATCCTCTTCTGCTCCGTTGCCTTACCTGTCACCTGGGACTCAGGTTTAAATGATAATCACTTTGCAGCTGGAAATGTTGCATGAAAGACCCCTGTCTGCCTGTGCCGCCTCTCCTGGCTTCTTTTCATCTTTACATCAAGAAGCGAAAATGCGAACGACAGTGAGGCACGATCACGAGCCAACGGACTGACTGCTTCACAGGTAACATAACGGGTACTCCTCTCTGTGAGCAGCAACACCGGTGCCGGTGAGACAGACACTGGCAGAGGGATGGAGAGAGGTGCCACTGGGAGGGAGCTGATCTCCAGAGACCGGAGCTGGTGATGGAGGAGCACGAGGACCAGGACAGAGCGTGAGAGCAAGAAAGAGAGCGTATTTGTGTGTGCGCGTGGGTGCGTGCGTGCGTACACCAGTGTTCACCGAGACAGCGAATGTGGCACAACTTGTCTGTCCTCCAACTTGTGGTACGGAGGCCCTTGACGTTGAGGCAGAGCTCAGTCTGAGCACCGACTGCCACTGTTGCTCACATTTATTACTTTTCTTCTCGCCTTGTTTTTCTCATCGCCTCCGTTGTCATAGGATTAAAGATGCCTCAAGTGAACACTTTGAGGGCTGACAGCTCTCTGTTGACATTAAAATGAGGGATTAGCTTGAGCTGATGCTGCCCCCCCTCCACCACCACCACCACCACCACCACCACCTGGAAATGTGCCGGGACTGAATCATTTCCAGAGAAATATTCATTACCAACCAGCATCTCGGCCTCTCACGTGTGTGTGTGTATGCGCGCTGTGTTGTATGCAATGAATGAGCATTCCTGATGCCTGGTGTTCCACAGCGCTCCTCTCTCTCCCATTTCCAGCTCCCCGTCGGAGCACAAAGGACGACGACTGACCATCTCCATCCAGGAGCACATGGCCATCGACGTGTCCCCCGGTCCCATCCGGCCCATCAGACAAATTTCTGCCTACTTCCCTCGCCTCTCACCCGCCTCTTGTGTTTCGGAGCCCCGTGTAGCCAACCCCGCCGGTTTCCCGTCGGCCCTCGGTCCCGCATGCGGAGCCTCTGCGGTGCAGGGCGGCAACCTTCTGTCGTTCCCAATGGGAGGAGCCCCCAGCAGAGGCGGAACCATTTCACTGGTGGACACGCCCAAGGACGTCGAGAGCTGCGACAGTGACGACAGCAGTGAGACATTCGCTCCGTGTCCGGCGTAGAACACCCTAGAAAAACACGGTGACACACACGCAGTTTCAGTGGATCTGGGCCGGGATTCATGACTTCATGTAAGACAGTGGCAGACAAGTGGTGCCACAGGAAAGATGGCGGCAATTCACGGAGGCTCTCTCTCAATTAAATGGGTGGTCAGTGTGTCTGGACGTGTCCACATGGGACCGACTCCAAAGAGCAATGCAAAAAAGCAGGGAGGACAGGAGCGTGCACGCACGCACATACATACACACACGTGCGCAGCATCATTGCTTTACCTCCCGTACTGTGCAACATACCATGATGCGTGTTGTTTATCGCAGCTCCTGCTATTGATTTTCAGCATCCCTGGGCACCCTGGAGTTCAGCCTGCTCTACGACAGGTCTACGAGTTCCCTGCACTGCACCGTCTTCAGAGCCAAGGTACTCGTCTCCACCACGGCTCCCGCTCCGTGGCGCAGGCCAGGAGTCGGGGAGGTCCGGCGCTCACGCTTTTGCCTGCACTTCGTCTGCTGAAGCTGCTCTCCTGTTCCCCGACGCAGCCAATCGCTCTTGTGCTACTCGGGTGCGAGACGACGGCGCGCGTCACGGCCCCCAACGGCGCCCCAAATGAGATCCCCTCAAAGAGCGCTGAAATGCGCAGTAATGTGCACAGCGAGGTGGCCGGCCCCCACAGGGGGAGCGTCAAAAGCCTAATGAGCACGAGAATCCCTCTCTCGGAGAAAGGAGCCGTCTCCTCTGCAGATGTCTGGCCTCATTTCACACAGATCTGCTGTCAGGTTTGCCTCCAGGCTTTGCTGACAAGGTCCTGCTCTGCGCAGTTAAATTCCCACTAGACGAAGGGAGGAAGAAAGACTGCAATTAAGGAATCGATGTGGCAAGGATGAGAACGAAGCTCTCAACTCTAGTGTTCCTCACGACTCATCTCGATCTCTTCAAGAGCATCGAGAAGAGTTTGTGTGATGGGAAAACCTGTAGAACATGTTCAGGCGTAAAGGGGGAGCCCTAGTGCAAGTGCTCTCTGCGGTCCTCCAGCACAGCCCTGTGACGCGCCTGGTGCTCATCGCCTCTGCTCTTCCCTGACAGGGCCTCAAGCCGATGGACTTCAACGGCCTGGCGGACCCCTACGTGAAGCTGCACCTCCTCCCCGGGGCCTGCAAGGTGAGGTCGACGCCATTCGTGGAGAGTAGCAGGGGTCGGCGGAGGGGTTTGGGGAGGGTGCTGGACTTCTCGTTACAGGAGCTGCGCCCGCCGCTCTCTTGCAGGCCAACAAGCTGAAGACGCGCACTGTGCGCAACTGCCTGAACCCGGTGTGGAACGAGACGCTCACTTACTGCGGCATCACCGAGGACGACATGCACAGGAGGACCCTCAGGTAGGTGTCGCAGCTGATCGCGCTGCAGCCCCACTGCCTGTGCGTGCGAATGCGCCGCGAGGGGCGTACCAAGTACGGAAGTGGTGTTCAGGGATTGTGCGTTCACCGCGCCTTTGTGCGTTCGGATCGCTTAGGAGAGGCTCCCCAAGCGCACTCCACACATGCTGATGATCATATGAGGTATGATGAACACCAGGGCATCTGCACTGCATTGGTGTGGAAAAGCGATGCAGCTCCTACGAAATTCCCATGGCTTGAACGTTCAGATCCGCAATGAGAGACAGTGCTGTTTCCTCTCCCAAGTGTGTGTGGTGCTTCACACCCACCTGCTGCTCGTGTTTCCACATGCCTGCTCCTCGTTCACACTGTACAGGGCTCTTCTCTTGGGAATGCCCTGTAAGTGAAGTGAAATGTGTGTGCGTGTGTGTGTCTGTCTGTGTGTGTGTGAGAGAGACAGAGAGAAAGAAGGAGAGAGAGACAGATGTCCAGCCTTGTCTACATTGCCTTTCCCTCTGGCACGTTAGCATTCAGAAGGCACTGTGTGATCGCATTCCACCCTGCTGGGATCCTCAGTGTCGGAGCGCTCCACCGTTGCTCAGTCAGTCACCTCTCCCCCAACACCCCACACCCCACACCCCTCAGCGTGCGGGAAGCTCCGGTCTTCCTGCTTCAGACCTCTGCTGTGCCGGGGCTCACAAGGCAATGCCAGGAGATGGGCAGCTGTGCCTAAAATACTAATGAATGGTATCCCAGGGCAACAGCTCAAGGATCTCCTTTGTTTTGCACATTTTTCCTGCGAGCGAATGGCACTTTGCCCGTTTCCCTTGTTCTGGATGGCTCCACGTATGGACCAGACTGTCTGTGGACTCCAAAAGGGGACTCCCTTCACATCCTCTTTAACTCTGGACTCTGAAATGGCCTCATGGGACATTGTCCTACCTTCTGTCCATCCTTCTTTTTGGCAGCAAACACCACTGTCTCGTGCTGGGCTTTTGTGCACACGCTGGGTCTCCGGTTCTTCCTCTGCTCCCTAAAGGTCAAGTGCTATTGATGTGCGTGATGTGCGTTTCACATCACGCCTCTTACACGCCAGCGCTTGTCCACCGGATCACGTGCCCCTCCTCTCTTTTCGTTCCTTGCCGTTTATTTATTCCTTTTTGTTTTGTCGAAATCTCTCGTCCCGACACCCTCTCGGGTGTGTCGACAGCGTGCCAGCATTCGCTTGCTGTCCTCACTTTAACGCCGTAATCAACTGTCGTGGGCCTGCTGTCCTGCTCTTGCGCACCGCTGCGGGCCCACAGGTATCCCCAGAAGACAGCGTCACACAGACACAGGCAGTAAAGGCCCTGCTGTGTCCACCGTGCTGCAGTCTTGGACGGTGTCACTTTGGGAAGCCTTGTACTGACAGCACGCTTTTCTGGTGCCCACACAACACACCCTGCTGCCAATTGCACATTATCCTCTGAGTAAGTGACACTATCATGTTTGCTCACAATTTTCCATCATTTCCTGTTTTTCTCAGTCACACTTCCATTGGCTTCAATTGTTCACTATCATTTGTTCCTGTGTTGAGAGCAGAACAAGGGCGGAATACTCTGTTTTCTTTGGAAATTCACTGTATTTTCAAAGAAATACATCTTGTATTTACGAGACCCCGGTTACACTTGGTCACACTCAGCTACTGCTGGCCAGATTAAAAGCTCTTCGGCATTTCACTCGGAGGGGAATTTTGCCCAGCAGGAGCCATTTAGAGACTGAATCAGATCTGTCCCAGCATACTCCATAGAGAATGGAGCACAGTCCCCACCTGTCAACCCCCCTCCTCTGTCTCTGGCAGGATATCAGTGTGTGATGAGGACCGACTGACCCACAACGAGCTCATCGGAGAGGTGCGGGTGGCTCTGCGGCGGGTGAAGCCAGACCAGGCCAAGCACTACAACGTGTGCCTGGAGCACCCTCCCCCGGTAAGAGGGCAGGGCATGGGGCTGGGGGGAAGAGGACTGCTGGCTGATGAGCCCAGTGTTAGTCTGTGAGGAGGCTGACGTGCCTGTACTGTAGAATAGCGTGAGCATCGCTCCCCAACACGCCTGTTCCACTGTCCTCCAGCTGTCGTTCACATGTCCGTGTCCCCCTAAGAGCTGCTGCTCACCTGGAGCCTTCAGGTTCTCCGTGCTGCACCTGGAACAGAGAAAAAAGAAGAGCTCAAGTTCCGTGTACTGTCTCCTTCTTCTTGTTTCCTGACTCGTCCAGCTCTCGTCACCCACCACGATGAGCGCGGCCCTACGGGGAATCTCCTGCTACCTTCGCGAGGTAAGCCCTCGTCACAAGGCTCTCGCCCGCCCCTCCTCCTCCGAGTGTCTGAGTGGCTCCTCTTCCTTCTATCGCACCCCTTCTCTCTCCTGCTCCGCCCCCCTCTGCTCCCCAGCACCGCTGCTGAACAACAGGATTAATAGCACTTTCAGCAGGGTCATTAAGCGGCTGAGTGGGCTCCCTTCTCCAGGGCACCTCGCAGGCAACAATGCAGGTCACCTCCGTCACGCATCGCATAGCCAACACAGCACAGAGAGAGCAAATGGGGGAGAGCCGCCCAGGAACTGCTAATCGACACCGAATGAGTCACGTCTTTTTGTGCCGTGAGCGATCACAGTCACCGCGCAAATTAACGTTGCTGCCCCTGGTCGTGGAAGGTGAGGGAGGAACAGGGGCCTCGTTCTGTACTTGCCCTCAGTGGACCGAGAAGCAGAAGCTCTGATGGGGATGCTAAAGGCCCACAGCATGTTTCTGGGAATTCCCTCAGCACTGAGCAGCAGTGCCGATAAGGCAGACGGCAGAAAAGCAGCAAGCAGGAAAAGCACGGCTCCGTCTCCACGTGTCCTGTGTGTGCGGCGCCCCACTCTACAGGCACCTTGCTGGGGACATGTGCAGGACTGGCGGCGGAGGTAGCGTGCAGCATCCTGGTCCCATCACGGGCAGCCGGATGTCATCGTGCCGGACTCTGCAGAAAGGCCGGAGTGCTCAGAGACACATGATCAATCCCTTTCGCGGCACCCACACGCTCCACATGGCATGCACACAACATGCCAAAAGGACACACCTGCATTCAGAGAAAGGCTTCACAATCTGCGTGACCTCATGCTGTCAGCCGCTCCCGGGTTTCTGTGGTGGTAAAGTCCGTCCGCATCACTGCTGCCCACTGACACGTCAGTCCTTCGCCATGGCGGCTCTCGTTAGGGATCCTCCTCTCTCTCCCTGTCACTCCCTGTCAGCTGCTCTGATGACTTCTGCCATACTGTGTCTGAACCCAGCGGGTTTATGTTTCACTCATTTGCTTTGTGACCAAAACACAAAGGGTGTTTCTCTCCTGCTGTCATCCTCTCTCTCCCTCTCATTCTATCCTTGCCCTCAGGGGGAAAGTGAGCAGCAGGGGGTACTGGAGGAGCGTGGTCGCCTGCTGCTAGCCCTGCAGTTCCAGCCCCCGTCCAGAGAGGGCGACAGCGAGGCAGGAGAAGAGGCGGAGGGGTGGCGCCCTGGGCTACGCGTAGGGATTGTGCGCTGCGCCCACCTGGCTGCTATGGACGTCAACGGGTTCTCGGACCCCTACGTCAAGATGTGAGGTGGTGGGAGTGTAATGGGGCGGGCTACATCTGGAACCGGCTAGATGCACGAGTGGAGGTCACTTTGACAATACAAAGAAGCCTCTTACTGAGGTTCAGTACTTAGAAGGAAGTTGTTGACTGAAGGGCGAACTAGTAACTAACTAGTAAAGCACAAGGCTCTTTTTGAAAAACAAAGGTAAAAAGGTACAGTGTCAGTGGAAATAATAATTTTACGTGCATGGGATCCTGCTCTTTAAACCCTCTAAGTGAGGCTGTCTCTCACTGTCTCTCCCTCCATCTTGTGCTCTCCTCGGTATGTGGGTGGGTGGGCGAGCGAGCGCGCATATGTTTGCTCTCACTGTTTACTGTCGTCCAAAGGAGATAATCAAAATCTCATGAAACGCGTGAAAAACCCTCATAAAAGGAGTGTGTGTACGCTTTAGGAAGGGCAGAAAAACTGAGTAACCCCTTCGCTTCATTTTGACCCTTCGCCTCCCCAGCTACCTGAAGCCAGACGTGCACAAGAAGTCCAAGCACAAAACGGCCATCATGAAAAAGACCCTGAACCCAGAATACAACGAGGTAGGTGGTCTCAGTGAATGAGCACCATCTCCAGCTCCCCACTAGGGCACAGCTACACCTGTGTGCTTGGAGCTACACCAAAGTGTGCTCGTGCCTCACTTCGTTCATTTACCTGTGCGTCAGTAAATGAACATGTGTCCTCACCAGTACGTCTCACGTCCTCCTGCATCCCTCCCAGGAGTTTTTCTACGAGATCTCTCTAGCGGAGCTGTCCGAGAAGACCCTGGAGATCACGGTGTGGGACTACGACCTGGGCAAATCCAACGACTTCATCGGTGAGACTGTGCTGCACCTTGTTCTTGACATGGAAAGGCGTTAATGCCCTCAATGGCCATGTCACAATCACACAGTTCCCACACATGCGTTCTCCAACAGCCCTTGTTCCATTCCCTCTTTTTAGTCCAATGAGGGTTAAGTGTGTAATCAGCGCTTCCATCGATACCAATCGGCACTTACAGAGATGGTTTCATCCCCACTGGTGAGAACCAGAGATCACGAACGAGCAAAAACTAGTACTAGACACCAGGTGCGACGCACACTTTGCACCGTTTTCATGTTCTAGATGCAAAGAGCGCTTTACCGTGGCTCCCATTTGTCGTGCTGCAGGTGGCGTGTCTCTGGGCTGCCAGTCGCAGGGAGAGCCGCTCCGCCACTGGCTCGACTGCCTGAAAAGCAGAGGGGGCCGCGTGGAGCGATGGCACACGCTCACCAACAAGCTCCCAGGATCCACCTTTCATGACTGAGTGGCGGCGTGCTCTGCGTGCGTGTCACATGAGGGTACGATGTAACACTGCGTTTACTGGCCTCTCAACGACGAATCCACATTTTGAGGGAATCCAACGCAGTCAAATCAGATTTCGCCCAAATCCTTTTTAAAAATGGCAACATCATGGAAATTTTAAAGATGAAGCAAAACTGACAGCACATCAGCAATAAGGTTTTGTAATATTTTTCACTGCTTTTGCCCAGATTACTCAGTTCAGTAGCATGAATACCAATCAACCTGATGTAGGACAGGCCCAAGCAAATCAGTTATGTAAATTATAATCATGAATGTCTATAACACCACCCCCTGTGCTGTACAAATATGAAATCAAGTATTTTAATAATATGAAACAATTACACATTTCTATGCGCTCCTCATGTATAGCCACCAAGAAAAAGGAGGAGGAATTTTCATTTATTGGCAGCAAAGGAATGGCAAAAATGTACTTCTTTTTTGCTCCATTATCACATTATGTCATGTTTATTTCGCTACGAAAATAGTCAAAACTAATGCAACCATTGCAGTATTTTGCACTGCTCCAGGTCTGTTTTCATAGATACCATATTATCACTACTAATTAGTGATACCTTCCGGTTTACCTGACCGACCCTTTCCTCCCCAAGAGTGAAGACTGTTCAGCAATGCTTCCAGAAACCACAAATAATAGACATCAAATGCTGTACATCAATAGTTCGCTAACGATCAAAAGGATATCAGCCAGTTCTTCCATGTGGACGTGTGCGTGTAAAGTACGGAAAACTGCCTCTGCTCGGTGGTAAAAATGAACTAACTAACCCGGTCCCCATCCCTGTCCTGATGCTCGGTGTACTCTCGATATTTGCCACATTCCGGTCAGTATTTCATTTGTTGTGCTGCTGCACTTGCTGGTTATGATGCTCTTAAAGGTTGAGAGGGATGCTTCTTGACACTGGTTTAAGTCGTCCGATTACCATGATAACAGGACATAACAAGAGCTTCATGTTTTAAATAAAGCATGTGCTCATTATGTCGTCGAGCGACACATGAAAGGGGGCATTTTCAGCATTACTGGGTCCTGCTGTGATTCTGTGTGTGATTTCAGTGCTGACTGCGTGTATGACTGTGAATCTCGGAAAATGCCTCTTTGTTCATACTGCTATGGTTTCCATTCTGGAAGACAGTGATGTTTATATTTCTATCTGTGTGTGTGTGTGTGTGTTTATGAAACATAAATGGATTTGGAATGCTATTGTTGAATATATAAAGTATATTTGGAATGCAGGACCAAGTGAGTTTCTTTGCATCACTTCTTGCAGTTACACTAGCAGGGGAATCCTGTGTGCATACAGCAAACCTCAGCACGCAACTTAAACACTCACGTACCGCGGCTTTCATCAGCTTTCCAGGAAAACACAACTTCCAAAGGGTCCTTTCAAAGGTGGGGAAAACGGGTCCTTTAGAAATGGATGCAGAAAGCTGCCTGTGGGATGACTCCATACAAGGGCCTGAAAGCAATACGCTTAGGAGCCACTTTGCGTCATCCAACCCCCACGTGAAGCTCAACAGTTCATCACTGGGTTCTGTCAACAAAAACACTGCTTTCAGGGGAGCATTTTATGTTGAAGAGAAAAATTATTCAGTTAAATGTGTTGATCGAGCTCTGGAGTCAGCTATTTTCTTCACAGAGAATGCATTCTTCGGGTCTCAACATGCACACACACACACACACACACACACACACACACACACACACACTTTCAGAACCGCTTGTCCCATACGGGGTCACGGGGAACCGGAGCCTACCCGGCAACACAGGGCGTAAGGCCAGAGGGGGAGGGGACACACCCAGGACGGGACGCCAGTCCGTCGCAAGCATGCAGTCATATTAAAAAGCATCGAAAAGTATTTTTTCCAGGTGAAAACACTTCTGCCCCCTCGTGGTGAAAAGTACTTACTTACACCGTACTTTACAAGCTTGGAAATACACAAGAATTCTTACTTTCTGGCAGTTCAAAAATGTCCTAACTGTCAGAGCCAAGGTTTAGCTGATGCTCAAAAATTAATTAATTAATATAGAGATTTTTGAAAGGCACATACCAAGATTTCGGCAGCATCTGCAAGCCATGGTGCCCGTGGAAGCGTCTGCTCACCGCAACTGGCTCTTTCACTGTAAGCCTAGAGAGCGCTCACAGCCAGCTTGGGAAGGACAGGTGGAAGAATGAGTGGAAAGCAGAGCTCGAAAACAGTGTCCAGAGCACACAGCAAGGAAAGCTGCATTTTATCCATTAATAATACAGACAAGGCATCAGAAGTGTGATATGGCATGAAGAGCATTCTGTGAAAAAATTCAGATCCAGATATTTGTAACTGTGTACATACAGGTATTTAATGCAAACATTACAGAACTAAAATAACAGACAACATGAGTGTTTGACCAAGCATGAGCCCCAAAAAAACTATGCCGTTCAGTTTTGGCCATACATTAAATTTCTTGCAGTTGTTATCTTATAGGTTATTTTGAGTACAAGCAAGAAAATTCTGGTTTAGTGCCAGAATAATTTCATTACATTAACGCCTTTGACATGACTCTCCAGAGGCCCCAGTGGTTTTTCTTCTCATCCCTTGTGAAATTATTAAGGTTCAAATCACATTGCAATGAGAAGAAGAACAAGTTTATTCTTTCCTGGTCATGAGGTGTTCACCCTGATTTCAGAGCAAAGCGATTGCATGGCTGTCCACTGGGTCTTTGCTGGTATTTTGTAAAAACTACTGAAGGCACAAAGGGTGTCGTGACAGGAAATAAAAGCAAAAAAAAATGACATTTTTGAAAGCAAGCAGCAGAAAGAAGTACATGCTGGACTGCTTGTATGTGCTATATCAGCTTGTCTTGGATTCTCAAGGCTGTTTATTAACAGTGCTGCCTGAATCATAGTTGGGCCTCAGGAAAAAACTGAACTAAAGATGACCAAAACTACCCAAACTAAGTTTAATCACATTTTGTGACCCTGGTATCGATCATGCAAGTGGCTCAAAGATCAGTGCAGGGTAGTATCAGAGTCAGCTTCCCACGGGTCATTTCATGTGGAATATTAATCAGGAATTTTCTTTAAAACACTTTAATATATATGCGCAGTCTTCAAGGCACTGAAATCTTACACCCATTTATTAAATGGTATTCAGCAGCTTACTTCCAAGCAACATTCCAATCATATTTAATGTGAAAATTTTTTTTACATAAGTTGTCCTCGAAAACAGAAGGAGCTATTTTCCAAATCACATTTTTTCAAATGCTGCCACACATTCCCATCCTGCCTCGCCAAAAACAACAATTTTGACAAGTAATAATTAGTTCCCTTTTGACCACCTACATTTAAGTGTCACACATCTGAAAAATCAACGTCAACATAAATTACAAGTACTGTCAGCATCCGAATTATCCTCATAATTAGCAAAACTGGACTTTTCATCAGACATTCAGGTGCTAATAATCATTACAAAATAAAGTCTGTAAAAGGTTAGTGTGTGTTTGATTCAGAGTAGTTTGAAGATTTAAAAATGACAACAGCACTTGCCTTACACCCCTTTTCGCCTTAAGTAGAGTACGTGTGTGTTCCGCAAGACTTTACAGAGAACGCTTGCAGGATGTGACATCTTCTTTCCAACTATAAAAATGATTATTAATAAAGCCTTTTTAAGAATAAAAATAAATGTATCTTTGTGAGCAATCAGCGTACTAAACTTAGGTATCTGGTATGAAGGATGACTAAGCTCATTCTTATTACTATTCTTGTTATGAAGCTGAGAGTGTGCTCCAGACTGATTTTCAGGGTATTCAGCTGTAAGTGTCCTCTCTTGCATGACTCCTGAAGTGCTTATTGAGTTTGCTGACATCAGTGAAATGTTTTCCGCACAAGGTGCAGGAATACGGTGTGTCTTCAGTGTGTGTTCTAATGTGATGTTGCAGACAGACTGCATCATTCAACTGCTCTCCGCAAAGGGAGCAGCAGTACAGCCGGGCCCCCGTGTGCACTCTCTGGTGTTTCTTACAGGTATATGCGTCCTTAAAACTCATGCCGCACTGGACGCAGCTGAACAGCCTCACTTCTGTGTGAACCCTCTGATGGTTTTTGAGTGTGCCGTCATTGTTGAAACACTTCCCACACTGCGTGCAGCTGTACGGTTTTTCTCCCGTGTGAATGCGTAAATGTATCTTCAGGCGCGACACGTGACTGAACGTCTTCCCGCACTGCGGGCAGGAGTGCGACCTCTTCGCCCTGACCTGCCTCAGACGGCCCCGAGTCGACTGGGTTTCAGTCCACGACGTACATTCACCTACGACCTCGCTGACGTTCGGCTCTTCGGCGCTTCTCAGGTTGCCAGACTCATCGGCGCCACTCAAGTTCGTTCCGTTCGGTTCCGTTTTAAACGGGCCTGACTCCACATTAGGCTGAGAGTCCACTTCTGCAGGACTCATGATTTTTATCTTAAAAAGATCCGAGAGCTCAACAGCATCCTGACCTTGGTCATTTTTACGGCAGGCAGGTCTGAATCCCGGACCACCAGAAGTCAGCTTTCTGCGTCCCGCTGTCCAGTCAGACTCGGGCAGCTCTCGTGAATCTCGCCTCGTTGTCACTCCAAGAGGAATAACGTGACCGTGCAGGTCTCGCTTTCCATCGACAGGTGTCGTCTCGGTGTCCTGTTCCCGCAGGGAGTTCCAATCCAGCCCGGCAGCCTCCCGTCTCGTGGGGGACCCTGTGCCAGGGACAGGGGGCAAGATGGACTGGTCCGCTTCTGAATAGGAACAGAGGACACAGGTGATGCTCGCGCAAAGCCGTCTGCTGTCTGCGCCGCTTTCCGAACTGCTAACATCTCACACACCACCACCACAAATGTAAAGGTGGGTGACAAGTTCATCAGTGAAGGCAGCAATCAGTGAAATGACTTTTGGAGTCTGGTGTTCAGATACAACTGAAGTGTTGGCAAAGTGAGACCGGCATTAAAGATGTCGCCTCGCACTGAGAAGTGTCACCGAGAACACAGCTCTCCACACCACTAACCCTGTACTCTTCCTGTGTCAACGAAGGGCCACGACAAGTTTATTATTTAAATCGTTTAAAAGCAGCTAGACTACGAAACATCGGGCGCAGACATCACTTCCTTATCATAAGGCTTATGTAGAACTCAGACTGGCAGTGACCTTGGGATGCAACCGCGGTACAGTGTTGAACTGAAGTGTGTGTGTGTGTGTGTGTGTGTGTGTGTGTGTCACACGGGCTCATCATCGCTCAGCGGAACCGCCCACACGCCTACTCAACATAGACAGACCCCCTGCGAAGGGCTCTGCGTCCCTACGAGTAACTTTCTTCCCATCGGACACATGATGATAACGCCGGTCCCGGCGTGCGTGGATCGGGTCATGGGGGGGAGCCACGGGACGCCGCGCGCGAAACCGTGCAACTACTACGCTACGGTCACACAAGAGGAGTCACGGCCCGGGCGGTTCGGTGCTCCGTCGGGCTCGTGCTGCAGGACGAGCGCGCGCGCGCGCGCGCACGCACACACACACACACACACACACACACTCACACTCACACTCACACTCACCGCCGGGCTCCCGCAGTCCAGCTTCCCTCAGCCTCCGCCTCAGGAGCTCGTTCTCCCGGTGCGTCCGGGCCGTTTCCTCTCGATACTCCATAACCGTGGCTCCCACCACCTCCAGTATGTCCCGCACGGTCACCATGAGCCGTTCCGTCAGGTATTCGTTCAAAAGCTGCAATTTCTTCATGTTTTCAGTCGCTACTTCATGCAGGAGCTCGTAGGAAGAAGGGGGCTCAGCCCATTGGCGCGCGCGCGCCCGCACTACCGCTTCCTTGTGGCGCGACTGTCCAACGGAGAGCTCGCGACTGACGATTGCCGTAATCAACAGAGAATCGGCGACACTTTCTTCTTGACTATATACGACAACAGTGTTTAAATTCTTCGTTCAGCCGGCTTTTATCCAGAACGGCTCGCACCATTTCAGTGTTACACTTGGGGATTGCTGGGTATTATTGATGAGCAAATCCGAGAGAGTAAATTGCTGCTTGAACGTCCAGCTTTCGGGATAAAACTCCCTGTCCGTCACCGCTGTGCTCGCTAGAGATTGTCATACTTACTTGTTAAATATTCGCCGTTAAGGGTTTTACTTGTCATTCCACAAAATACTTCCAAAGGTGTACTAATCCCAACACTGCATCACACACTCTACTACTGAAGTAAGCTTGACGAAGTTCATGTGGGTCCCGTACCCTAGGTATTACGGTAAAGATGTCCGAGCTCGTTTCTACGTCAGTAGTTCCAAGTGATCCTAGAAACGGCCTTTTCAATAGCCTAAGATTTCAGGATATTCGTGTAATGCACAAAAGTGGCCCCTCCGCACCTTACGTTGGAGAATTAAGTGTAATGTGAGAGTGTCCTTTAGGGAGTGGGGTCGAGGCCTGCTCAAATTGAGGCCTTCGGTGGAGTTAAGTACAGTGGCCTGAACTTGGGATTAAAAGTGAACGTTTTCCATTCGAGTCTTTCTCTAAAGGAGGTGAACCGTCTCTCCGGTCTCCCTTCAAAGCTCGGTCGCTTTTCTTACCGCTCTCTCTCAACAGTACCTTGACTGAAGACGGGCTGCCGGCAATAAAATACCGACGTGTCCGAAGCCGGGATGACGGCTGTACAACAAGTCGTGCAGGCGGTGTTTTAAGAGTGTGTTTATTGGAGCAGAGGGACAGGAAACACAGCGATCATCTACAAAGAAAAGCGGAGCACCTTATTCGTGCCCGGAGCTCAAGTGTGTTCGGGAAAGATGGGCGTTTCTTCGGGCGCGAGAAGGGACGAAATCCCAACGGCAGGTGACGACCAGCGCAGCAGGGGTCTCCTTCCTTTAGGGAAGGTGGCACAGCAGTTACGTGCCAAGGATGGCGAGGGACGCGTGCTCACGCTGGCCCACGAGAGACAGACGCCACAGCGGTGGGTTGGATCTGAGCCCAGGCCCGCCGACTGCCCCCGGGGCGACGCGACGCGTTCACTGGCCTTCCTTTCGGCTTGAAAATCGGAGAAAGAGCAGAAGGCAAACCCGAGCGGTGCCGAGCCACGACTTGCGCAACTGTTCAACGCACCCCATGCATTTTATGGAACTTTCAGCACTGTCTGCAATACTTGTTACTTTCTCCGCTTATTTGTGTCCCCGTCACCGTGCTGCTGTACTTTACAGTGCTGTAGCCGTGTGCAGTTTCCCCTGGGCCTGACAGTTTTTACCTGTCTGTGTAAAACATGCATGTAAATGTGTGCTTTTTCTTTCCTTTTTTTTTTTTTACACTACACAGCAAGCGGAAGGAACTGAAGCTGGACCTTTGCATGGTGCAGTAAGGAGATGCCGCTTCTGTTCACCCACCTGGATGACATCATTGTGTTTATTACATTTTATTATTCCAAGACAAGCACTGAAGATACCACACACACAAGTACGCACGAATCGAGCGACTCGTCGCACCGGAAACACGGTACGGTAACGCAGCCCCTTACAGCGGCTGCCTGCTCTCTCTCGTGTGGTTTCGGAGGTGGTTCTGCAGACTGCTCGCCGCCGTGAACGTCTTGGAGCAGTGCGTACAGTAGTACGGTCTCTCACCCGTGTGGATTCGCTTGTGCTTCTTCAGAGTGTCCCCGTCGTTGAAGGACTTCCCGCACAGGCTGCAGCAGTAGGGTCTCTCTCCCGTGTGGATGCGCAGGTGTCTCTTCAGGTTTCCCACCTGAGTGAAGCTCTTCTCGCACCAGGTGCAGCGGTGCGGCTTCTCGCCCGTGTGGATGCGCTGGTGGCGCCGCAGGTCCGCCGACTGAGTGAAGGACCTGCCGCACCAGTTGCAGCTGTACGGTCTCTCCCCGGAATGAATCTGCAGGTGCGTCTTCAGATTGAAGCGCTGGCTGAAGAACTTGCCACACTGGAAACAGCAGTGCTGTTTATCGCCCACGAAGGTCACCAAGCAGCTGTCGCCGCACGCCTCATCCGGTTTACCGGTTTGCTCGACGCTCTCGAACAAAGCGCCCTTCGTGTCACACGCCGCACTCGCGCCGGCGTCACACAGAGCGCCACCGGGGTTGTCCTGCACGCCGTCATTCGCGTGCGCTTCCGAGAGCCGCTCGGGCTTCGGGTCCACATCCCCCGGCTCGCTTTTGACCAGCTCGGGCCTCAGGCCGGGCAGCGGCTCCGGCTCGGCAGCTGCGGCGGACCGCGTGGCCCCGGAGACCACGCCCTCGGCCAAGTGAACGGCGCTGACGCTCGACGACGGCGAAACGACGGACAAGGCTATTTCCAGTGCCAGCTTTTTCAGTCCCGGCGTTGGAGCCTCTTGCGCCGCCTCCTCCGCCGGGAGCCTGTCCAGCGCACACGGATGATTGCAGGGCTCCCGCTTCCCGTCACCGGCCGCCGTCTCCACGTCCGCTTTCTGTCGGGCGTCCCAGTCCAGCGCGGGGACCTCCTGCCTGGCGGGAGACCTGCCCCCGAGGACAGGAGGGGCAGCCGGCTCTTGAGTTTCTATGGGGCAACAGGGCACACAGCTGAGTCACGCTTCACACACACTGCAAAAGGTGAATTATTCACATGTGAAGGGAGTCATCACGGGCCACACATGCAGCCGTTGTGCCACACTGCGTGTCACATGTTAGTGTGAGCACCAGCCTGAGCCCGTGTGTGTGTGTGTGTGTGTGCGCGTCCATGTGTACAATCGCACGACATGACTACTGATCTGAGTGTATTTCGCAGTCCAAAGCTAAGTGTGTTAAAGATGAACTTCACTGTCATTCAAGGAATGAAGATGCTCCCCTTTTCACAAAGTTACAAATAAGCAGCGCAGTGATCACTACTAACACACTTTTTCTAATTCCAGTATGAATAACTGATTTACAGTGTCTAACTGAATACCACGGCTACAACGCTGTCACCTGGAGTAAGGACAGACCAGGGACAATAGAAAGGACAAGTTACACTAATAAATGACAGGTGACAATAATAAGAGGACAACAAAAAAGACAGGTGACACTAAGACAGCTGACAATAATAGAAGACAAGTGAAGTGAAGTGTGACAAAGAACAGGTGCCAATAAAGAAAAAAAGGACACGCGTGGCGACACTAACAGGACAGGTGACAGTAAGTAAGGCAGTAACGCAGCGGACACCGGACGGACACCGGACGCCGGCCCATTCACTCACTCACTCACTCACTCACTCACTCACTCACCGGTCCACGGCGCCTCGGCCACGAACACGACCTCCCGCAGCCTCCGGCGGAGACTCTCGTTCTCGCGCTGCGCGCGCGCCGTCTCCTCCTGGTACTCGGAAATCATGTCTCCCACCACCTCCAGGATCTCGCGCACGGCCTCCATGAGGCGCTCCGTCAGATACTGGTTTAAAAGCTGCAGTTTAGTCATTTTGAGTCGCTACGGCGAGGCCCGCATGCACGGACGGAACAATGAAGCCTCGCGGAGCTCCGCCCCTTCCTGCGTGTCCGCGGACGGAGGAAGCCGACGTTCCGCTGCCGCGAGTCACGTGACGGGAGCGGCGGCGCTGTGCGAAGCTCTCGAATTGGAGAAAAATGTAGATGTAATGTAATGTCGGCCTCGGTGTAAATCTCTGTTCACTCTGACACGTTGAAGTCCACTTTCGCTGTTAAAACGGCAAGTTTCCTCATCATGAGTTGCGCAGAGCAGAAAAAGCCGCATGACGCTCCTCGAGCGCTCCAGGTTGTCATGGAAACGGTCTCGACCAGGTGGAAGCCCCGGGGTGGAAGTCCCAGGTGCAGGCCAGGCGCTCGTGGGATAGGCTCCGGAGCACCGCGAACCTGCTCTGGCAACATGTTATTGATGATGGAGGAATGTAGCCTTTAACCCTTTAAAATACTTTAACATCCTCTATTTATGCGAATTGAGGTGCGTGTAATGAACATGAATGTATATAACGCGGGCATATTGTCATCAGATGCCCAGTATTCACTAAAAGTAATATATATATATATATATGGCACATTTCGGTGAAGGCTGGCTGGGTATATTAATTTTCCCGTAGTTTATGTTAATTATCCTGCCATGATATTAGTAAAAGCCTCCTTTGAACACAAACACGTGTCTGGAATTGTGTACTTCATAAGAAAGTCTTTTCCCTTCCATTTTTCTCACTGTGTATTTAGGGGTTATTTTGGAATTCTCAATCAGTCTTTCAATGCAAGGAGCCAAAGGCTTTCTTACACAGAGTCCTTCCGTTGGACTGCTGCCCGCTCTGGCACAGAGCTCCAGGGTTAACTGTCTCGCCCTGGGCCAGCTGGTTCGTGATTTAGCGTCCATCTCGTAACGCAGGCCATTCACTGGAGCCCCGGGGGACACATTGAGCCTCTGTCTGTCTTTCGGAAGTGATCTTTTTCTACTTCTCCAACAATACGTCTCTGTGAGTCTCTGAGCCTAACACCATGCCAGCGATGAGCACTTAGGACGTATCACTCCGAAGTCTTTGTCTGCCTCTTCGTTTTTGTTTATACTTTTTCCAACCCTACCACAAATGTTCCTGTTCAGTGAATTATTGCGTGTAGGAAATTACCTTGATTTACATTTTTTCATTTACTGGAGCCATTCGGGGCAAGTAAATTGTTCAAGAGTACTGCAGTCAGAGGTGGGAGTTGAACCTGCGACCTCTGAGTCCAAAGGCAGTAGCTCTAACTACAGTACGAGCTGATTTACCATAGTCTTGCGTAAGCTGGGTCAGTGTGTATGGCCATCTTCCCTGAAACAAGGGATTTAATTTTGATGAATAACTGCTAAGATGAAAGGTAAAGCTCATTGCCATATTTAAAGTGTTCAGATTAAATCCTCCACAGAAAATGAGATCAGGCAACGGTACCAAGAACTTAATTAATTCAATTGAATTACCGGCCTTTACACCTTCCTTTCTGCAATATCTACAAAGGAGGGACAATTAATGTCCATCCCCATTGCTGTCTGGGACATTTATTTTGGGAACTGCCAGCTGGATGTGAGATCAGGCCCAAACCCAAGTGGATTGAGCTGTTTTCATTCTACGGTACAATTGTGTGAGTGGACATGTGTATGTGGGCATCCTGCTGACGTCCAAGAACGAGTGTGTCCCACCTCAACCCCCCTTTCTGAAATTGCATCATACTGAGCAGAAGCCCAGTGAAACTGGTTGAACATGTTCAGTGGATCAATGGATGGATCAATGAACCATCCAGCACGTGACCATCACTGTATGCCAATGTGCGGGTCGTCCAGGGAAGAGAACGGCGCTTTTTCTTTCCCCCCCTTGGCTGGGCCACCAAGAGCCTCAATAATTAATGCAGACTGAAGATTCAAATTAACTGCGTTTTTAAATAGCGAAAGTCAGCAATCTTTTCCTTTCCCTTCGTCTCTCTGTGCCAATAGTTTTTTTTGTTTCTTTTTTTTTGCAGCACAAACACCCCTTGCACACACAGACACGAGACGAGCGCATGAGAGATGATGGTAAGGATAAGCAACGAATTGCCCCACACACACACACACACACACACCTCGTATGTAAAGCGGGAGAAAAATGCACACAATGGACACCACAAGCGCGCTTTCAATTTCATTGGCTTTTTATTGCGAGCGCTAATTGAATTCGGACCCCGGACCGTCCTGTGCAGAGAAACGGGCCACAACACATTCCGTTCCGTTACAGCACTCAGCTCAGACATGCACAGCTGCTTGGTGCGAAATTAACTCCCGCCATAGCTATATAGTCTCACCAATAATGTGTGTGTGTGTGTGGTGCGAGAATAAGTTCCATTTTCGGATTCTGTCGGAAACGCAAAGAACACGGGCTCAGTGTCGGGTGAAGGAGCGCGCGCGGGAAGCGCCGCTCCGACAGATCAACACGTGGCGACGCGCGTGGCGGGAAAAACGCGCACAGCGCCGCTCCTACAAATTCGTCCTACTTACTCCGTGTCATAATGTATACTGTGTTTACTGTAGTATATAATATAGTGGTAATGATCGGAGTCATTCTCCCATAACAGCTCTAAACATGGATATACATATAGTATACAAACACTCTTTTTTGTTTCATCATCATGTCTGGGACACAAGACAGTGCAGGCAAGTTACATATGATAAGTGATCCTTATACTGTTGGGGAAGGAAAAACAAGCTGTCATTCACAGGGGTTGCACGTCTTTGCCTGCTGTCGCGTGCAGCAGTTCTCTTCATCCTCCTCCTCCTCCTCCTCCTCCGCGGGTGGGCGAGTGGGGCCCGCGACCCCCCACCGAGAGGGACGCCCCCAAAGTATCTCTCCGCCGCTCATTTTTAGTGAACGAGGCCGCGGCACTTTTACAACTTGCAGCGACGTTCAGAGAAACATTCAACCTTGGGCGAGAGAGCGACATATTGCCGCGCGCCACTGCTCGCGCAGTTTGCGGAGAAGACGTCCGTGTCGGAGGGGCGTCAAAATACACACGCGCACACTGACGGCTCGTGGGAAGACTTTAAAAACGCAGCGGCGGTTACTCGGCAGATGGTCCAGGACCCCCCCGCGCAGCACTTTCACTCTCGCGCCTTTCCCTGACCGCAGCTCTCGTGGATGAGCTTGTGCTGATGCGGAGTGAAACGTATCTGTGCGAGTGCGGTCTCAGGAGAGGAGTCCCGCACGATCCAGAGGGCCAGAGAGTGTACCCTCCGCTCCCCTCCCACAAACCAGTCCCCTTTTCCAGGAGGTGGGGTCCTTCCCCCAGCGGGATGAACTCTGTCACCTCCTTCTTGTCCTTCACTGCTGGAGCTGCCCTACACTGTCCCCTCATGTGTCATTTAAGGTCAGTCAGTCCTCAGCCCTCGTGCACACACCCCTTGCTCTCTTTTCCCCTCATGCAACGTTTGTAACTGACCAAAACTTGGAAACGTCCAGCTTATATAGGTCTCCGCAAGACGAATTTCTCCTCATATCAGTATATTGAGATTATTTACTCATGCCATGCTCGAGGTTACATATAGAGTGTCTTTAAAGGAAAATCGGGTCTGTGCAAAGTGACACGAGAGGAACGGTTCATGTCTCCGCTCAGAGGTGCGTGGAAGATGGTTGGAAAGTCAGATTTGTACGGTGAAAGACCCTCGTCTCAATGGGCGAGCAGAAAGGAGCCAGTGGACTATCGGTACCGACGCGATTCTTACTGCTGGATGGAGAAAGAGCCACAACTCAGAAGCTCTCACCTTTCTCGGACAGAGAGCGTGTGAAATCCGAGCACCTTTTGTACAGAAGTGTTTTTACCGGATGATACGAGTGGAACGTGGCGGCTCCCAGTGATCCACAGTGGTTGGGTTTCTGATGGAAAAATGCTTTGGAGAAGTTTCGGAGGAGCGGCCTGGGACCACCGGTCGGCCTCGTGCTCATGGCGCTCAGGACTTCAGGATAACTGAAACGGAGGAGGCGAACGTTAGCCGAGAAAGCGATGATCCGGGAGTCTGGCGACACACAGGCCACATGGCAAACACGGCAGAAAGAACGCAGGCGACAGCAAAGGGACGCTCACCTCCCCAGTTGATGATGATGCAGGCGATGATGATGACGATGCCACTGAGCAGCGAGACCACAGACAACAGCTTGGCCACTCGGCCGAGGCGTCGAGCGCCATCCACGTTGCCCTGCTGCAGACTGTTCCGGGACTGAACGAGACCGACCGAGAGAGGGTCACTGATGGGTGCGTGCACACACGCGCACACACGCACACACAGGCATACGCACGCCCGGCTCACCATGACGGAGAAAGTCAGCGCCACGATGTTGAGAGGCCAGACGGGACAGAAGCAGGACAGGATGGCCAGGAACAGGTAGTCCCTGGGTTTGGCCCCGGGGAGCCCGGAGTCCGTGGCCGTGCTGGGGTGCCGAGAGAGGGATGGGCGCGGCGAGGTGGTCACGTGACTGAGTGACCCCGACCGGCTGCCCCCTCTGGCCCCGCCGTTGGGGAGGTGAGCATGGGAGAGGGTTTGAGACTTGGCTTGCTGGCGCGTTGGAGGAGACGAGCAGGACGATAGAGTTGGGGAGTCGGCAGGTATCAGGCACGTGCCGTTACCTGCGGAGAGGAGCAAGAGGATGAATTCGTCCCCCGACCGGATGCAACAGACATCGCAAACAAAAAGCCGAAAGGAGAGAAAACGCTTCGCAGCCACACTTTAATCACAGGGCAACGAGACAACCAAGCACCGGAAGTACTGGAGAAACATTCAAAAGGACGATTACTGGTTTCCATGTTTTCCTTGACCGCAAGTACTTGCTCGCCGGACCAGATCTCCTTCTGCGGGGCGGGGGCGGGGCCAGGTGCAGGGGGCGGGACTTGCTGCTCCCCACTCATTGGCTCGGAGGCGACAACGGACGGGCGGGGCTCCTCCTCCTGCTGCAGGTTTGGACCCGGTTCCTGCTGAGGCTGCTCGACCCCCTCGAGTGTGGTGGGGAGCGCGCGAGGCTCTGCGGGGGGCTGCGTGCCGTTGGTGTTCAGAGCCATGATGGCCGCACAAGTCGCCTCGTCTGTGTTTGCCGCAGAGTGACCTGGAACAGAACAGAGCGCGTGTACGTCCGCACACACTCACAATGATAATGTTCGCGAAGGCTCGCGCTCATCATCAATACTGAGTCGCGGCGGGCGAACCGCGTGAGAGACCTCGTCCCGCGCGCGCGTGCTGCTGATGCTCAGACAAAGAGCGGGGGGGGGGGGGGAGAGGGGGGAGCAGAGCCCGAACCCCGCAATGGAGATCCTGAAGGATCCGCGCGCGTGCACATGCGGAGCCGACGTGTTCACAAGGTGGGGGGGGGTAAGCGGGTACAAACGGAGTAAGATCAGTGAGAGACGAACGGAACGCACACGACGCAGTGCCCGAATGAGCGCTGAAGAAGTGTCCCCAACTCACCTTATTACCTATTTCATGGAACCGCGGACAGGTGAAGTCATCCGAAAGGTGCGCACCCCGCGCACACTGCCATTGATTGCCTACGCTAGTACGGCGCGTGAAATAAACACGCGGATGCAGAAACTAGCGACGTCTCGCGACACACACAAGACAGAGGTGTGCAACGGAGAAAAGTGATGGGAGGCGGAGGCACCGCGGTCCCTTTGCACCCTCGGCTGCTCCGAACCCTTCTTCGGTGTCCGAAAAGCGCTGTACGGTGCAGATGGGGCGGGGGGGGAGGTGGGGGCGGGCGATGCAGGTGCCAGATTGCGCTTCGAACCCAGCTGTCGTGTTGCCTCCTCCTGGAGGGTCCATGAGGGGGGGGTCAGAGACTGGCGGTGCCCTGTGCCTCCGCCCCGCTCTTTCTCTTCCTCTTTCTCGGGCTCTTTCAGCTTCTCAGGGGCTCCGAACACAAACGTCGCCGGAGCGACGCAGCCCTTTCATTCAGCGCACCGAGCGCACAGACACTGTACTTCAACTCCGGCGATCGTGGCTCCAGTGCGCCCCCCAGCGGCGCAAGCGCGGATCTGTCCCCGCGGCACATCAGTCCGCGGATCAATAATATGCATCTTTGATCCGTGTCTAAGTGGAAGGCGGCGCTCACGTGCCGCTGACGGAGCGTCACGCACACGCTCGACAGCTCACGGCACCGCGGGGACACACGCACGCGCACTCTGACATCAGCGCCACGCGCCTGCGGTCACGTGAGCGAGGCGGAAGTGGAGCGTCAAAGATGGCGGCGGCGCCGCTCGTGCGAAGCGGAGCGAAGGGGAGACGCTGAGCGAACGTCTCCGAGTCCTGCGCGGCTGAGC
Source organism: Scleropages formosus (assembly GCF_900964775.1). Taxonomy (NCBI): domain Eukaryota; kingdom Metazoa; phylum Chordata; class Actinopteri; order Osteoglossiformes; family Osteoglossidae; genus Scleropages; species Scleropages formosus. The sequence continues at coordinate 31,889,151 of NC_041813.1, read as the reverse complement.
GCAGACAGGAACGGTATCGGTACCGGATCCGGATCCGGATCGTGCGAGCGAGGTAAAGAAAAGAGCGCGTGTCGGAGGGCCCGGTACCCTGCTGTTTACACGGATGGATTCGACGACGGTCACGTGGTTTTTCTGAGCTTAATCCAAGTGCAGTCTGAGTCGGTGGCTCCGGAGCCTCGTGCGCAGCGCCGCCGCTTCGCTTCCCTCTCGTTCCTGGCTGCTGCTCCAGTGACTGGGAGCCTCTTTGCTTTGTGTCACATGGCCGGGACCTTGTGGCGCAGTGACCCCGCTGTCACTCACTGTGTGTAAAGTCCCCTGGCATCTGACCCCCACCCCCACCACCAACCCCCACCCCGTTGTCATTTCAGCTCCACGGCGATGTCACTGGCGGACCCCAGCTGCGACTCGGCGCCCTTCTTCTCGGACGACGACGATGACGACGAGGGCGCCGGGGAGTCGGAGGGGGGCCGGCGGCGGAGGGCGGCGGAGGAGGACGGGGTAGGGGCGGCGGAGGGGGAGTGTCCCAGCGGAGTGAGCCCGAGGAGAGCCGGCTTCATTGTGGCCGTGCTCTGCTACATCAACTTGCTCAACTACATGGACAGGTTTACCGTGGCAGGTACCGCGCTGCTCTTCCTCCCTCCTTCGCGTTCACGTGTTGGGCGACCCGTGCTGGAGGTCACGGGTCACAGGAACGCGTGGCTCCTCGTAACTTCTCCGCACGCCGTCCCCTCTCCTAGGTGTCCTCCCCGACATCGAGCAGTTTTTCGGCATCGCGGACGGCCAGTCGGGACTGCTGCAGACCGGTACGTCTGCGCGGCGGGTCGGCTCCGGCGTCGCGCCGTTTTGGACAAAGAATCGTTGAAATGTGACTTTTGAGCAAAGTCCGCAGCAGCCACGCTCAGAGCGATCTGTGAGAAAAGTCAAACGATAGATGGGGATGTAACGAAGGGCAAAGGTCAAGACAGATACGGAAGGCCACGGACGTTGCTTTTCTCCCTGTTGGTTTGCTTCTTTTTTCATTCCTTCCCCACCGTCTTATCCTCCTTCTCCAGTGTTTATCTGCAGTTACATGTTCCTGGCTCCGATTTTCGGCTACCTGGGCGACAGGTACAACAGGAAGTTCATCATGTGTGGGGGCATCACCTTTTGGACTCTGGTCACGCTTGCCAGCTCGTACACCCCGAAAGATGTGAGTGCCGCCGTCCTGTGTCCCCCCTGTCCCCCATCCGTGTGGGCGTGTCGCTGTCGGCGGCTCGGCCTCGGAAAGCCCCGTCCCACGGTCGTATCCCTGCACTTGGCGCTTGCGCTTCCTCTTCTGCCGTGTGTTTGCGCACAAACGAGAAGTGAATGCAGTGCCTCGTTAAACTACAGCTCCCGTGTGTTTGGCCACATTTCCTTACTGGCGGGGATGCGCTGCGATGTCTCGGCAGCTCTGATGTTCCTTTGCACCCCACCCCCTGCCATCTGTCCCTGTTCAGTATTTCTGGGCCCTGCTGTTGACCCGAGGCCTGGTGGGAGTGGGTGAGGCCAGCTACTCCACCATCGCCCCCACCATCATAGCCGACCTGTTCGTGAACGAGAAAAGGACGAAAATGCTGTCCATCTTCTACTTTGCCATCCCGGTGGGCAGGTGTGAGAAGCAGTCTCCGACACAGAGGGGCGCTCGCCATGTTTGCGTCGAGCAGACGGAACTTTCACTTTCACTTTCATTTATTGAAGTGACTCGCAGTGTTAATGTACATACAGTTGCTTACCCAATTGTACTGCCGGCTGACTTTACTGGAGCAATTTTGAGGCCAAGTACCATGCTCTGGGGGGACTAAAGCTGGAGTTGGGATTCAAACATGCGCCCTTTGGGTCCAACGGTGGTAGCACTAAGCACTAGGGTACCAGCTGTCCCTTTCACTGCCTTTTACAGTGGCCTGGGCTACATCGTGGGCTCCAAAGTGGACGACCTTGAACAGGACTGGCACTGGGCGCTCCGGGTAGGCTTCGCACCCGTCGGAGAAGATCACACACACCTGCTGAAGCGCTTATTCTGTTCACTCAGCGGGGCCCTGGTGTCTCCCTCCACTAGGTGACGCCAGCCCTGGGGCTGGTGGCGGTCCTGCTCCTGCTGATCGTGGTGAAGGAGCCCAAGCGCGGCGCTGTCGAAGCGCGGCCCGAACACAGCCTGCAGAGGACCAGCTGGCTGGTGGATATCAAGGCCCTCGGCAAGAAGTGGGTTCCGTGGCGTCAGAAACGGGCACGTTGGCACTGTGGGTGTTACTGTGGTGACCGTGTCCTGCTTCTCACTTATCAGTCGCAGCTTCATCCTGTCAACCCTGGGCTTCACCGCTGTGGCTTTCGTCACGGGTTCGCTGGCCCTCTGGGCGCCCACCTTCCTCCTGAGAGCGGCAGTTTTCACCAGAGAGAAGGCCCCCTGTGTCTCTGAGAATTGCGACAACTCGGACAGGTGCGTGTCTCTATAAATCACGTTCTCATCTATTGCTTTATCCGAAAGGTCGCAACTCCAACTCCAAGGAGCAAGGTGCTCCTTGGAAGCTCTTCAGGAAAAATTCCTGGGTAAACAATTGCAAGGAGGCACCTCTACAGGGCAAGGTGCAGTGGAGAGACGCGTCAGATGAATGAATGAAGGTAAATGACACGAGGCTAGAGCCACACGCCTACAACACTGCAGGAGATCACATTTAAACTGGTAAAGGAGAGCGCAGGCAATAGCTCAGTACCCCCTGGACAACATGAGGTCAGTACCACCCCGTCAGCGAGAGAGACACATTTTGGAGCCAGTCGGCAGTGACGATGTCAGGTGGCTCTCTGTCGAGGGTCCTTCTCTGTACCACTTCCTCCAGAGAGAGCAGGCCAACTCTGAGCGCCGGGCCACACTTCCTCGGTCGTCTATTCAATTTACTGACGCGGCGGAGAGTCACACTGGAGATTTCGGTCTGAAACCTGCCTGTCGATCCGGTCTCCGTGAAGCTTGTGATAGCAGATTCCCAGCACTTGTTCTGCGTCCTCATCCTTGTTGTCAGCTCTCCCGTCATGCGTACGTCCAGTAATGACAGAGGAAAGATGGGCTTTCAATCACTGCCTTTTAATTTAGCCGAGTATCTCACCTCTGCACGCTGAACACTGGCCACGTTTTCGGGGCTTGACGCTGATCCTTATGGACACGGAGCACTCGAATGTACCAGTAAAGAGGCCCCGCAGCCACTCTGTATCCCGAGCCAGTGAAAGAGATCAAGTCCACTGGTGTCGCTCTAACGGGACCAGCAGAACAAAAAGAGGCAGGAAAAGGAGAGGGACAGAAAAGGCGAAAGACACCCTGCTCTCTGTAGCGCTTCCAGCGTCTTTGTGTGGCACTAGAACTTGGAAGTTCTGCTGGAGCTGCAGAGGTGGGAGGCCGTGTGAGAACTTAACGTGGCTGAAGCTGGGGCTGAAAAACACCATGAAAGCAATGTTGTCGGTGACGAGAAACGGCCGCGAGAGCGACCTGTCAAACTGTCACTTCTTCATTACGTGAGCTGCGGCGAGAAGGTGCCAAAGCCACAGGGAGGCATACGTTGGCTGTAGAGAAGCTCCTTTGGTGTGGGAGATGTGCGTGTGCTTTCGTCTTGCAGTAACCGACTCGTGAAATGCTGATGCGCTGTGCCACACGTGTGCTCTCCCTCCGGCAGCCTGTACTTCGGCGTGATCACCTGTGTGACGGGTTTTTTGGGCGTGGCCAGCGGCGTGGCGCTCAGCGGGTGGCTGAGGAAGCGGAACCCACGGGCAGACCCCCTCGTGTGTGCCGCTGGACTCCTGCTGGCCGCTCCTTTCCTCTTCCTGTCCATCATCTGTGCCCAGGGCAGCATCATCGCCACCTATGTAAGACGCTCTCCCTCCCTTCCTGTAAGGGGATGAAAATAATATCCACCGCACATTGGGGGCATTGCCTGTGAACCCCAGTATTTGTCATTCTCCACCTACTACTTTCCCTACTTTCTCTTTTACTTTCGCTTTGGTTAAGAGTGTTTTGCTCGCAGGAAATGGTAAACGTTGCCGAATCTTTAACGTGCCGCCCTTCCCCCTCCTTCCAGGTGTTCATATTCTTTGGAGAGACTTTCCTGTCCATGAACTGGGCCATCGTAGCTGATATCCTGCTGGTGAGTGTCCCATGTAACAGGCCAGAGCTCTCTGCTGAGGCACATGTTGGATTTGGGGAGAGAGCTGCTTTTCTAGTAATCCCATGGGATAGAGTGAAACAGTTAAGGTTCAGGACTGGAACGACAGCGGTGATGGACGAAAGGGGTGCCGTAGACACAAGTGATGCCTCGTGATTCGTATTTCAGTGCCCCGGAGAGATTAAGATGAGTGTCTCTCTCAGTATGTAGTTGTCCCCACGCGCCGGTCCACTGCGGAGGCCTTCCAGATCGTTCTCTCCCACCTGTTTGGCGATGCGGGAAGCCCATATCTGATCGGAGTGGTAAGTGGTAACTCACATTTACATTTATTCATTTAGCAGACGCTTTCCTCCAAAGCGACTTCCAATGAAATCTATGTAGTGTTATCAGCCCGCACACCTTATTCACCACGGTAACTTACACTGCTAGATACACTGCTTACACTGGGTCGCTCATCCATACGTCAGTGGAACACACACACACTCTCTCTCTCTGTCACTCACACACTATGGGGAAACTTAACAGCATGTCTTTGGACCGTGGGAGGAAACCCACGCAGGCGCGGGGAGAACATGCAAACTCCACACAGACCGAGCGGGGATCGAAGCCACGTCCTCTCGTGCCACCCAGGAGCTGAGACAGCAGCGCTACTCGCTGTGCCGCCGTGCCACTCACATATGTAGGATGGACAAAAGGTACCGCAGTGGTTAAAGGACTCCTCAATCTCAACCACACTCAGTCCATAGGGGGAGGTGATGTGATGCGATGCGCTCTTAGTGTTTCACTTTGAGATGTACGTCGCTGTGGAGAGAAGCATCTGCTAAGTGGATCGATGTCAGTGTGTGTTGAAGGAAATGTTGAAAAGGCAGGTGCTCATTTGCCACGTGCTGCAGTAACACGGCGGTCCCTCAGGTGTCTGACGCCCTGCGTCGCTCCGAGTCGTACCTGTGGCAGTTCCGCTCCCTTCAGATCTCCCTCCTGCTCTGCTGCTTCGTGGCGGTACTGGGTGGCGCTTCCTTTTTAGCCACCGCCCTCTTCATCGAGCAAGACCGGGACCTCGCTGAGCAGTACACGCACTCGGGTGAGTGACGCCTTCCTTCTCTGGCAGCGCTGCCGGGGTCCCTGGGCCGTCAGGACGTGCAGCTCTGGTCATGAATTATTTGGCTGGCTGCCTCCCTAATAAAAAGTGTGAGCAGAAGGTCAGAGGAACAAGCGTGTCACATGTCGCGAGACTCATTTTTCACTCTTTCCCTGCAAGTATGTAGCAGAAAGCGACTGCTGACTGGGACATCCGTCCTCTTCTTCCTTCGTCAGGTGATGAACCAATAGTCGTGCCCAAGAGAGGCAGGTCCACGAAGGTGCCGGTGTCGAGCGTTCTGATTTGACGAGAGGAACGAGGGAATGCCCCGCCCCCTCCAGGAGAACTGTATTCCATTGGCTGCTGCGTGCGCGACTGGTGAAGAGTTGAGCCGAGTTCTTGGCAGTGACGCTGGTATGAAGTCAAAGGTTGTTTGGTTTTCTGTGTAGACCAGATTTTTATTTATTGTTATTGTACTTTGGTCGCTTGTTTCAATTACTATTAATAAACCTTGTGTGCTGGACCAATTCAACTTGAGTGCGAAAAACAGATTTGAAACGGGTGACACTTGGATAACTGAACTGTTAACTGACATTTTTGCGCAGAGTCAGCCTGAGCTGTAGGGAACGATGGGCCGACTGTCATAGCGTGTGTGACCAGCAACGTACGGAGAAGTGTTTTTCCACACTGGCTTGTATGCCGTTTCGACTCCCCAAACCACGCTGAGTGAGAGCCAGTGGCGTCGGCCCCCTGCAGAGGCACATAGACGTGTAAGAACGCGGCGGATGAACTTCCGCAGGGAGCGCTGCCCCCCGGCCCTGAGCGTTCACTCTGTAGGAGGAGGAGTGCTGGCGTGTGCCACCCAGTGCCGTGTTTTACACTGTCGCTATACCGCTCGGGGAAGGCCGGGAGCATCTCCCGCCTTCAGGGCCTCTTGGCATAACTTCGTTTAACGGTCTTAGGTCGTCGGCGGTGTCTTGGCTCACTCGCTGTGGAAGTGGGAGCCCGGGCCGCTGCGGTGAGTCCCGCTTCGCACTGCTTGAAGAGAGAGTCTGTGTTGCACATTTACCGTACTGTGAACTAAGACTTGTTTGGCTCACACTGGTACGATACATTAGTCACGTTTCAACGACGTTTTGAGAATAATCGTAATGCCTGCTTTAACACTAGTGTTTCTTCATTAGCAGCGTCGATGTGCTCGCAGTTTGTTGGGGGCCTTCGCTTTTCCCGTGTCACGTGGAGCTGCTCCCCCAGCTTTAGGAAGCAGCTCCGTTTCCTCTAACTAATGGATCGGATGATTTTGACGATATCCCTCAATTCTCACGTCACTTCTGGGCTCCATCTGCGGTGACATTCGACACCTGCAGAAACCGCACGTCATTTTCCAGCAGGGACACTAACTGTACATTCTAACACATGCATTATTTTGAGAGAAGCAATAGTCAATGATTGTTACAATGCTTGTTAAATCCTAACATGTAATGTTTTATATACATGCACAATAAATGGCGAGAGTGTTCCTGGATGGTTTCTCTTCTTTCACGCTGTTTGGTGTGGTTTTGTTGCCGCTACCATGGCGACAGTGTGGCTGTTGTGGGGGGGCAGACCCTGCGATCCACCTGGCACCCCCTGCTCACCAACAGTGTGTGTGTGTGTGTTGTGCGCATGGAGTGTAGACAGCTGGTGCCCCCATCCCCTCCATGCTGTCCAATGCCTCTGTGGATGGGCCGAGCACACAACCTGCCCTGAAATGGAGAAGCTGCTCAGCCCGAGAGAACCTCACCGTTTCGAGCGTCGTCTCTCTGCTGAGCTTCCTGTGCTCTGTCTTTGAGGGATAACGGATCACTTCCTTCCGCTGTGTCTCACTTCCTGTTTGTGGCCCGGTGAGAAGCGGTGGAGCCATGGTAGCGGAGGAGGTGTCTATGTGGAGCAGGTGGCCCTTTTCCCGCGGTCAAGGGGTATTTGCTCCTTGGTGGGCTGCGGCGCTGCGGCACTGCGCTGGAGTTTCCACTGTGGTCACAGCAGCCAGCGCAAGTGCGGTAAACATGATAAAACCATGTCAGCAGCTCTGCTGAACAGAGGTAAAGGTGAAAAACACTGTAACAGTAAAAAAGTAATACCTGAAAAGGGGCCAGAGGTCAACACACACAGACACATTTATCTGACACTTTTCTCCAAAGCAACTTAAAGTCCAGCTCCTCATAATTATTTCCACATTCGTACAGCATGGTCAAGTTTCACTGGAGTAATTTAGGGAAAGTACTTGCTCACGGGCACTACAAGAGGTGGGATGCGAACCTGTCACCTTTTGGGTCCAAAGGGAGCAGCTCTAACCACTACGCTACCTGTTGTCCCCAAACACACACTTGGACACACTAAATGCAGCTGTGAGAAGTTGTCTCTCTGCACATTATGAAATATGAAAGCCCACCAAATCCGTGTGTAAAAAGCACCTTTTGGTGGCGGACTGGTGCTCCTGGAGGCTGGCGGCTCGGCCTGCTCGGGAAAACGTTACAGCTCGGAGATGCTGAAAGAACTTGCTGTGATCGGCACGATAAAGGAGCCAGGGAGCGGTTTTAGGGTAGAGAGAGAGGCAGAGAGTGGCGGTGGGAGCGAGTGAGCGAGCAAGCGAGGGAGGGAGGGGAAACGACAGAAGTCGTCTACATGCGAGGGCGGAGAGACGGGCAGGAGGTGGTCGGAGCAAGAAGACACCCAGAGAGGAGAGTCGAGGACAAGGGAGAGCAGCTCGGATGCGAGACGGGAGAGGCGTGGGCCCAGGTGTACGGAGAGAGAAGGACGAGCGAAGCAGAGAGGCCCACCGTCAACGCTGCTGGCGCCATCCAAGATGGCGGAGCTCAGGTTCTGACCGTGCGCTCGCAGCGCTATGAGAGCCCGTGTGGACGGCTAGCGCCCGATCCCACCGCCACTGCCGCCACCGCCGTTGCTCCGCTCCCAGCTGCTGTCACCAGCACCACCGGCCACCACCTGCGCAACCCGTGAGTACCGCCGACACCTCGACGAGCCGGCACCAGCGCCTCCAGCAGCTGGTAGGTTCCGCGCCCTTTGGGCTGGGGGTTCATCTTCGGGCATCGCGTGTCTCCGCTGGGCAGGAGGGTCACTTTGGCCTCAATATCAACTCTCTCAGGATCTGTGTGTCCTACTTTACTCTGGTGTCTTTGGTATGTAAAGTGTACAGTTAGAACTTTTGCAATGGAAAGGTCGCGGGTTCAAATCCCTGCTCACTACTGCGGTAGCCATGATCAAGGTACTTCCCTCGACTGACACAGTAAGACGTACATCGCTCTGAATTCATGATCTCAAGGTGCACAAAACACGTATAAATGTGTCCTTTCGACACGAGCCTCGTCGGTGCGGTGAGGCATTTCGAGGGCTGCTCCTCCTAACTGTGGACGGTCTCTCTGTGTGCGTGACTGTTCTTCCCCTCCCGCCCCCATGCCTGCTCGTCTCCGCTGTGTCTTCGCCTGTTTCACACGCACATCTTAGGTGTGGAACACAGCCTTGGGGAGAAAGAAAGGAACCCCAGGAGACCCTGCGATGTACCTTTGGAATACAGTCACGCTGCACTCGCGGCCTGGAGGCCTCTGCACTTGACCTGCAGTATGAGATGGAGGATTGCAGGGAGCTGCGACACCCAGCACACACACACACACACACACACACACACACACACACACACAGGTATGCACAGCTGAGGAGAACACACACCAGTGTCCCCTGTCCTCACACCTACAGGCTCTATGTAATCCCTGAGTGTGAAATGAGGATTTTTGGGAGAAGTAGTGGGCTTCCAGGTTAAAACGTTACTCGAACCTCCCGTTAGGGTGTGTGCTCCGGCGGCAGGGCAGCACCGCCATTTCGAAGTGTTTACGAGGTGCTGTTTTATCTCTGCGAGTGTGTGGGGAGCGAGAAGATCTGAAACGGTAGCTGCGCGGCATTCGGTGCGTCTCCTCTCAGGTGGCCTCGGCGATGCCAGCGGAGCTCGGCACACAGCTGCACGCGTCCAGCCCGGCTCAGAAACACAGTGTCTGCTCGCACATGTGTGTAAATGGTGTGTATTGTTATGCGCGCTCTTGGGTTCAACATATGAGAAAAGGCCCTGGATTAATTTCGCTGTAAAATACAGGAAATCCGTTTCCTGACAATTCAGAACTGAATTCAACCGCACAGAGCGAGCGAGAGAGAGAGAGAGAGAGCAAGCAGAAGAAACATCTCACCGTGGAAAAATCCTGTCAAACAGCAGCTTGTGATGCACTGACAGGGTCTTCGGAACTGGAGCACTCGAAAGAAATGATCCAAGAAACATGCGTCAGGCTCAGATGTGAACGGGCCCCTTTACCCTGTGTGTGAAACATGGTTATGAATATGAACATGGTATCTCTGCCCTGTGCAAAAAGCATATTTACGTTTACGCACCTGGCGCTTTTCCCAAAAACGACTTCCAGCCTGCAGTGTCCCGAAGTGCATCAGCAAGCGACGAAGAGCTTTAGACAAAGACAGTGGATCCTGAATCACGCTAACGGTGACGCACGTTCAGAGAGCGCACGCAAGTGGATCCGAAGGAGGCGGTTAAGGCTCGGGCAAGAACGTCACTCTGGCCTCTGTGAAAAAGGTCAAAGCGCTGACACAGCCCTCTGCTCTCGTGGCCCACAGACCCCTGCTGCGATGGAAGAAGCACTCCTCAATGCCTTGATGAACGGAGCCCTGCTCGTCGTGTCTGTGGCCATGCTGGCCGGCCTGTGCATCCGTTGCGGAGGCCCCTGGAACCGCAGTAAGGAGGGAGCCGGGGAGAGAGAGAGAGAGAGGGAGGGAGGGGGAAGGGGGGCAAACTGGGGGCCGATGGTGAGACGCGCCGTGCGTTGTGCTCAATAATGTTGTTGTTGCTGTTGTCGTCGTCCAGCTTCCATCCCTCAAAACCTGCGTGACGGAGACGCGAACGAACAGTAAGCAGCACCTTGTTTCTCAGTGGGCCCCCTAAAGGTCGGCCAAAGGTCCCGCCGAAATCACATAACCCCCCTCTCCCTGTCCACCAGGTACCAGCCGACGCCGGGATTCCGGGTTGTACGACCAGCACGTAACTATCTGAAGTCGTCCTTCTTCAGTTTTCATGAGCGGTGGTGAATAATGGGGGCGCTTGTGTGATGCTGTACATGTGACCCAAAGAGTTACAGCGCTCTCCGCTCTTGTGTCCCGCAGCCACGGTGATGTACCAGCCGCCCATCCGCAGCTCAGGGTCTGGACAGTCCTCCAACCAACTGTACGCCACGTGGGTCCCTCCCGCCTTTGCCGCGCACACACCGAAACGCTACACGAGTGTTCGAGCCTGTGTCCTAACAGCTTTTACCATCTGTCTCAGCTCTCCACTGCAGGCGAATCGTCACTCCTCCTTCACGCCGACGAACGACGGTCAGTCACCGGCACGTCGCCTCGCTGCCCTCTCTGTCCTCTCCGTCCCTTTCCCTCATTTTCTGCTGTTTACTCGCTCGCTGACGTGGATCTTGTTCCCTGCAGGAGAAAGTATTCCCAGCTACGAGAATCCTGGCTCCGATCAAGGTACCGTGTCCATCCCGGAGTTGGGCGTTCAAAGTTCGCCTGTAGGAAACGGGGTGGAGGGTTAGGGTGCGCAGTGACTCAGAATTCCTCAACACATACACTGAAAATGATCCAATTATTTTTCTTCCTTTGTGCACCTGACACAGATGACTATGTGAACAAAGACCCGGACGACAACCCGGACGACAACCCGGACAACTACATGTGAGTTTTTGGACTCGTATGAAAAGTCCACACCGCATTCCTCTGTCCGTGAATAAATATACTAATAACGGCCATAATACACTGGGCTCAAAATGAGCTCCGTTCCATAAGAACGAGCTTTCATATGCAGCGAGTCCCCTGGACAGGACTGTCAGCATGTGTCGAGACAGCGCGCCCACAGGTCACGTGACTCCAGCATGTTGCGTTTCAGTGTAAATGTGCTGTGTACTTTTGTTCCATAAAAGTTCACTAAGTTTTATCTGACTGTATGTCCATCTAAAACAGGCCACACATCACCACAATTAACTTCATTCTAAATGTAAAAAAAATTGGTCTTGTTCACACACCTTAGTGTCACAAGAGAACCTAAATATACATTTCAAAAATAAAAAAATTAAAAAAAACTTGTTCTCCTGTGTGTGTGTGCGTTTCCTCTCAGAGAGGTGCTGCCGGACTCGGTGCCCATCGTTTCCGTCAGTCTCTCGCAAAACAGCATTCTGTCCGTGCAGAGCTCAGGTAGGCTACTGGTGCACGTGTGCCGTCACACCGTTTTACCCGTGTCAGGACACGCTCGTTTTATCGTTCATTTGCTGCATTCGCCTGTCCCACAGGTCACGAGGACTACGTGAACGTTCAGGATGACAACTCTGGTAAGGGCTCCACTCTCGCGCCACATGCTAGGCGTGATGAGCGGTGGCTTCACGCTGGATTCTTTGGCACGCGGTGAGGAGCTCCAGCCCCATGTGTCCACAAAGCAGAGTGGGCATGGGGGGGGGCCCAGCTTTGCGCTGTTATTACATCACTGATTGTGCTGTGTGTCTGCAGACAACAACAGCGAGAACTACATCAACATGCCAGACCGCAATGCCCCTGCCTTAACACCAGGTCAGTCAAAATACCCCCCGCCACTTAAGTGCAGCTTCCACATTTAGATGCTTCTGAAACTGTTGTCTAAGCTGGGCAGGGGGAGGGGAGCGAACTCACACTTTTGAATTTGCTGGAAAGACATAATGTAACACGGGACTTTGCTCTGCACACTCGACTGCTGCAATGCTACAATGTCGGGCGCAATTAAGACGCGTTTGCTTCTACGGAATGATGATGGACTGCACGGTGGCTCAGCGGGTACCGCTACTGCACGTCTCAGTGCGGTTTAGTCCCTGTGGAGTTCGAAGGTCTTCCCTGTGCTCACGCTTCCTGCCACAGTCCAAAGATGTTTCTCAGGTGAACTGGTCCCTCCAAGGTACCTATACTGCGTGTGTGTGCGAGTGTGAGAGAGAGAGATTGCCCTGCGACGTAGCAACATCCTGTCTAGTGAGCACTCAGCCACACAGCCTGTGCTTGCAGGAGAGGCTGTGCTGTGCACAGAGCACTGTGCTCCTGCCCTGGACAAGCAGTTATCGATAACTGATAGAGCTGAAACTGCTCGATACGAATAAGACACACGAGCCATTAAGTAGTTTGTAGACACTGTCCGGACACCGGTCGCTCTCAGTTGCTGTTTCCATGGACAGGTAACTTTGCCCCCTCCCTGGTTCAGTAGTGCCCACCCACCAGGGCTCAGCCCATCCGTCAGCATAGCAGCGCTCTGCTACCGGATGCCGATGCAGTGGCTCACTGTCGCTAACTGTTGCTCTCCGCCGCTCCCAGGGATGTCGCACGAAAGCATCGACAGCGAGGGCAACACCAGCGCCGACTACGTCAACACCAGCGTGGTAAGCAATGTTCCCACAGCGTGCCTGCCCCTCCCCAAAACGCAGCCTCCCACGTGGTTTTCCACCCCTGGCTCGAGGCGGCTCTGTCCACCCCAGCTGCGATCTTTGTTCAGCATGTGATGATTCACACAAGCAACACAGTCTCTTCCTGGCTCTTACGTAGTTTTCCACACAACCTTCACCTGCAGCGGCAGCACCAGCAGCAGCACTGCGGCTTCAAGCCCTTTACTCTTCTCTTGCAGTTCATCGACGTCCCCGCCTCCATCTGCTGAGACGAGAGCGAGCGAGGGGGGTGGGCCTCGAGCTGCATGACAGTGTAGGGGTGTGTTTAGGCTTTTCTCGCACAGGCTGCAGGGTGGCAAACGGAGTTGCGTTTGGAACCACAGCAAGATGCCCTGAGATACCTTGGAAGGGTCACCACTGAGACCACGTTTCACCGAGAACAAAGCAGCCTTTCCCAATACAACAGTACATTTCACAGCTGACACAGAGGCTTCTGGCAACTACCCTTTTTATTTTTAAATCACATGAATTGCTGACGAGTCCTGAGAATGTTTTATGATTTGTCACTTGATTATTACAATGGGTCATTTTCACCTTTTTTCTATTTAATGTTTAGTACCATGTCAACAGAACATTTTTGCTATAAATGTAAATACCCTTGCGCTGAGTCAAATAACTTTCAAGTTCAGACTGGTTTGAGCCCTTTACCTACATTACCAGTGCTCCTTTGTATTTATGCGATTATCATGTCATTCCAGGATTAACATGTTGCATACGTATATGTTTCAAAAGCACGCGTACAAAGCTGGGAGCTCTGGCTTTGTATCGCGGGGAGGTGTGTCGATGACCCCTGATTGGCTCCGGTCGAAAAGCACACAAGGGTACGAACACTGAACACAGGTTGGGTTTTAGGACTGTTTTGTTAGGATGTCATTCGAATTTTTAAATAAACATTTTCATTGCGCCTGTTGGTTCCTGTGTCTTTATACCTGATAGCTGAGCTCCTCTGTTACACACATGCGGTCTTCTCCAGCCACCTTCGTGGTCTGCCTGGCCAGCGCCTTACTGTAATACAGCTCCTCCAGCAGCCTCACGAATCTATGATAGGATCAACAAGTAGCATACTGGTTAGAGCTGGTGCCTTCCACTTGAAAGAACCAGGTTCAAATACCACTTGCTCCTGTAGTGCCGCTGATCAAGGTACTTACCCAAATTGTTCCAGTAAAAGTTACACCTCCGTGGAAATGGGATAAGCACTGTAAAAAGCTTAGCAGCGTTAAGTTGCTTCGGAGAGAAATGTCAAATTACTAAATGTAAAACGAAAGGTTTTCTGTAGCTCAACTGAAGGCGATCAGCAGGTATGAAGTCACTCTGAACACAAGAGGGCTCCACATACACTCACAAGGGACTAAAGGCTCCATGTAGTGTGAGGAACTGAGACACACGGTTCAAGACCAATTCCAACAGCAAATGCAGCAGCGTTCTGTAGTTTAAAACCTTTATTTTTATTATTTGAAAAATGAAAGAAAAAAAAGAGTTGTGGAGAAGGAGAGACAGAATGAGGACTGGGAAGCGAGGGGGGGAAAAAAAAAAAAAAAAAAACCCAAAACAAACTCATCTCTCTTCAATTCCTTGGCCTTCCCCTCTCACATGTAGACAACACAGTTCAGTTTGCTCCTGTCCACATGGGACCTTGTTTACTGAAACACGGTCGCTCCTCTCAGCAACAAGGACACTGGACAGCAGCCTGTCCGTTTGCTTCTGGCCCATTAAAAACACATTAACAGATTAAAAGACAAAAACCCTATTTATTTCAGTTTTACCTCCACTCACTTTTCCCCTCTGCAACAAGAGGAACATGAGAGCGAGCTGCATGTGGCTGAGTGTGTGTATGTTGGGGATTTGTGATGCTAAGCTTACACACTGTGCTGATCTGAGAGCTGCTGGGCTCAAGCCTGGAAACTACACATGTTGAGGCCGCTGGAAGGCAGGGGCGCGGGATGGGGGGTGGGGGGTGGGGTGGTCGGTGGTCTTGCTGAGAGAACTCTGGTCCCTCCGCAATGGTCTCATGCCCCCTCTTGTGCGCTTCAGTTCCCTGGGGGATGGAAAGGGAGCTGCTGCGGGGCATGGGCCTGCACCTGCACAGCTAGAAATGGAACACAGAAAGAACCGATTCCTCCATTTTCATCTTCGCCTGCCACCACCTGACAACAGCATGAGCCCAGCAGGAGGGCGTCGTACCTGAGGGGGGTCCGATATAGGCGTAGTGAGGGTGGGCTCCCTGCTGTGGGGGTGGGGCGTGCTGCGGATGTTGGGGGCCAGAGCTGGGGGCCTGCTGGGCTGAAGGAGCATGAAGCAGCATCACTCCACCGTGTGTTCCCGAGTGGTGGGGACCAGCCAAAGTGCCAGGCACATGAGCCTGCCAGGCGAGGGGGTAATCTGTCAGATTCACAGAAAGGTCACGCAAGCCATGCAGAGGGCTTCAGCGGTTCATCGGGACAGGACCTTACCTGGGCCAGCTGCCCCAGTGAGGGGTATGTGTGATGGATGGGCTGAGGTCCATGCAGACTGTAGCCCTGCAGGGGGTAAGAACCCTGGGGGGAAGTGTGTCCTGGGGGCATGTTGGGAGGGGTGGGTGCAGAAAGAGGCCCATACAGCGACTGGGCCTGGGGGCCAGCCTGCGCAGACTGGGAAGGGCAAACGTCAGTGTTAACAGCTGCATGCCAAGTGCTCATCAGCTGCATCGGTGATCAATTGTCAGTCTCAGCTGCTGAACAACAGCTTCTGTAGCCACCTTGCTGGTATGTACCTGGCCAGGGGCAGGGCCTGTGTGCTGGGGGGGCTGGCTGCCTGTTGGGGTGCTGGAGGGCTGTGGTGGGTGGTGCGAGAAGCTCTGAGGAGCTGCAGAGAGAATCGGGGGTACAAGAGTCACCTTGAGTCACTGAACATTACATCCACAGCAGAGTGACACTGGCGCAGAGGACAACTCCCCACCCCTACACATCTGACAGTGCAACGTACCATACAGAGCTGGCTGTGGTGCAGGGGGGCCCTCGCTCTGCCCTGGGTACGGAGGCCCAGCAGGGCCCAGTGCCTGAGCGTGTCCACCGGAGCCCAGCATGCGAGTCCCACTCTGCAGCATGGAGTACATGGGCTTTAGGGAGAAAGGGAGAATGTACTGTCAAGTTTACAATCGTAGTGCCACAAACACACACCCCCACACACCCCCCCCCATCTTAACAACACTTAGAAGAGCCTACCTGCCCAGGATAGTGACCCATGGCTGGCAGCACCTGCTGCCCATACTGCTGGGGACCGTACTGCAAGTAGGACTGCGGGTAAGGTGAAGCCACCAGAGATGGGCCGGCCTGAAGCATAGGGGGCGCTGAGGAACTGTGCTCAGGACGTGGAGTCACCACGGAGCCTAGCGTGAAGGATGGAACAACATTAATGCAAATGAATGAAAACAAGAGCAAAGACAGCACAGGCTCAGACCCATCTGCACTTACCCTTGGCTCTGGGGTATTTTCCTTGGCTCACTGTGGACATGTAATGGTATACCTGGGGGGCCTGAGACAGACAGCGCAATGTTCCCACAAATCAAAGATACAAAAGAAATAACAAATAACTGACAGTCACTGAATCGGAGAGGTGACAGAGGTGACCGTGCTACGAGTGGCAGTACCTGTACAGAATGGCTCTGGATCTGTATTGGGGACATGTAGGACAGGTATGGGGAGCTGTATATTGCCCCCTGGCCTGGCTGAGTCTGCAACAACACTGAGGGGCTGTTCGGGGTGTGCCGGGGTGGCGTCGGGGCTGAGGTGGGCTTAAACTGTGCAATCAGGACACAGAATGGCAATCG
This sequence comes from Scleropages formosus, assembly GCF_900964775.1. Taxonomy (NCBI): domain Eukaryota; kingdom Metazoa; phylum Chordata; class Actinopteri; order Osteoglossiformes; family Osteoglossidae; genus Scleropages; species Scleropages formosus. Next base: position 31,872,552 of record NC_041813.1, on the reverse strand, counting down.
TCATTAATGGTTAGCCATTACATAAAAGTTGAGCGTGTGACACAAACATGAGCTCACCAGTGACATCAACACCTTGCTGGGGTTGAACTCCTTGGCGTTGGGGTTCAGAGTGGATCTCTTCACTTGACTAACACACAGATACACACCAGTTAGCTCCAGACCAGCTCTCAAATAACTGTTCACAAAGGAGCACAACTTGCTGAGCCCAATTCCAATCGTTAACCTCCTCTACTCACTCTATCACTTCCTCTGCCCTTTCTGCCACTTCCTGTCTAGCTTCTTCACCACCTGGGGTCCTGATTGGCTGAAGCATCAATGGAGACTGCCTGTCTGCAACAACAGACTGTGTTAAGGCTGAGGCCACGACCACAGTCTCCTCGTTTCCCACTGCAACATCTTCCTCAACAGTCAGGGCGTGAGGAGGCTCCGGCTGTACGCTTGGCTTGGAGTCTGTAGCTGAGGTGGAGTCAACGGGGCCAAGTGGGGCAGTGTCACTGGGTGTGGCTGCACTGCTGCTGGGATCACAGGGGATCCCACCACTGGCCTGCAGCTGTACAGGAACAAAAGACCTGGTTTTTACAGGTGTGCAGAAGCAAGCAGCTCTTTCCTAATGCTGCTCGGTACATAACACCTCACAGGCCCCTTCACTCTTTGTATTTAAAAAGTAAATGAAAAAAGGTAGTTGAGAGTACTTCTATGATGCTATGGACACACCAGACGGATTAGTCATGGTTATACTCCAATGATAGAACAAGGAGCAAAAGCACAGACACACACGCAGACGGAGGGCAAGTGGAACTCACTCTGAATTCTTTGCCAAACTTCCGAAGTTCTTCTATCTGGGATCTGTGCTGAACTGAAGGAACAGAGACACACAAAGCACACATTACGGTCCAGCACGTCTCTCCAGAACACACCACACCCAGAGAGAAAGAGGGAGAGAGCAAAGAAACACCTTTATTGCTCTTGGCATCAGATGGGCTCGTCGCACACTCTGCTGTTCGCTCCTGTCCTGCAGAGCTGAGGATCTCATTCACTGTGGGGGAGGGATGGGATTTGGACACATTGTAAAAATCAACTAAATAAACACAAAACAGAAAATATGCACACTCTCAGAACGTGCAGGTTTCGATGAAGAAAGAAAATGCAAAGGCACTGGCAGGGGGAGATATGGGCTGAGCGCTCACCATCCACTGGGAAGAGAGGGGCTGGGCCAGAAGGTTTTGCGGTTGCCATGGTGACAGACGTGGTGTCCAGGTAAGACTGAGCAGGAGGGGAGTCTTGAGAAGAGATAGTGGATTTTGGAGATCGTGAGGCTAGTACTACCAGTATGCAGAAAGAGGCTAAGGAATTTAAATAAAAGAAAGTATACATATAGGGGTTTAAAACTAATTCGACTTTCAGTATAAATACTGGAATTTGATGCATTTATACGATCTAAACAGCTAAATATGCACCCATGGTATTATATAACATTCCTTGGTAACTTACGAGTATTATTCAATATCCAAGCATTCCACAAACAGAATGAGAGGGGAAATTAAGAGAAGAGCAGGAGGTACCTGCAGAGGCCACATGAGTGCTAGAGGCCCTCAGGTTCCTGCTGTTTTCTGTGGGTCTCTGAGCTTTAGGTGACATTCTAGGTGACACTGAGACAAAGAGAGTCTCACACACACACAAAATCACATATACACACACTATAAAGAGTGGAAAGCTGAACTGTATCTGACTTAAGCTTTACTTACATCCATTTACAGGCCTGGGTGACTCGAACAACGGCTCTGGGTTCACAAGGGGATGTGAGGCAGGGGGACTGGTAGCAGGAGCAATGGGGGCCTCTGTGGATCGGGATTGAGAAGTAGAAGCAAAAGGGCTAGCCGCACTGGCACCTCCCCTCTGGTGGGGGCTATTCCGTTCTGAAGGAGCTGCAGGCTGACAGCCAGGGCTTGGTGGAGTATGTTTGGAGGTGGAGTTTGGTATAGTGGGCCGACTGGTATGAGGACCGCCTACACGACTAGGGACAGGAGGATGCCCTCCTCCACTGGCCCTTTCCCTTTCGCGATCTGTCCTCATACTGCTTGCTGATATCCCCATGTCTCTGACACGCTGGGGTATGGGGACATACTTGCCCTCCCTGGGGGAGTAAAGGAAAGGCTGGTTATCCAGACAGCTAAAAACCACCAGGAATTAGAAACAGAATTAAGGCAGAAAAAGAAGGAAGGAAGACAGGACTCCTCTCACTGAGTCAGCCAGCTCACCTGCTGTTGCTTGTGTTGGGGCTCTCCTGGCCTCTCTCCCTCTCCCCGCTGTCCCGCTCATGCACTACAGCACTGTACTTCTCTTCCTCAGTTTTGCCATCCTCGTTTTCCAGAGCCAGGCGGTGCCGGTACTGGGGGCTGGACTCAATCTCATTGGCTATGCGGGTGGCCCTGGCCTCCCGCTGGCGGTAGCCTTCTGAGTTGCCCTTCTCCAAAGGCATCCTGACAAAGAAGCAAGTAAGAGATCAATAGTCAAGCGTAGATGTTGATCCTAACCACTGTCACATGCCTGTGTCAGTAAAAACACTCACGTGTACATAGAGAGGCTGGAGTCGTATGTTGACTTGATGCCATAATTTTCCTCGTTGTAGCGGAACATCTCGTTGGCATCCCAACCGTTTGACTGAGCAGAGAAAGATGTGATGTGTGACTGATGGGTGGCAGCGGGCAGAACCAAACACGCAGCACACTGACAACACTCACAGCGTCAGCCTCCAGCTCGTAGCTGTCCCCATTGCTGTCACCGCCATCCCACCGCTGCAGGACCTTCTCTCTGTGCTCACCGTTCACTCGGGATGAGCTGATTGCGGAATCTGTGAAGGAGTCTAAACACAATAAGGTTATGAGCACTGAAATACGTCCATAAACACAAACATACATGGATGTAACAACAAATCTACACAAACATACATGGATTTAACACCAGATCTCAGGTGTTACATTTTTTCCAAAGTACTTTAAGTTAACATGCCCCCTGCTGGATGCTCTATGCCTGTCAGGTTGTTGTACCTCGTGTGGCGAAGTTCAAGTCCACATCTCTGCAGGTCATAGTCACCAGGTCAGAGGGGCTGAACACCATGGTATCAGTAATCTCCTCTCTCCGAGGCGGCCCTGAGGAAATGTCCCCACCACTCTCCTCACATCGGCGGTGCACTGCATCCACAGCCAACTCACACTGCAGGGTAGAAGTTCACAGAATCAATCTTTCACCAGAATCACACAGAAACAAGAAGCATAAAGTTGAATGAAGGACAAGGACAGCCACTGAGAACAATGTGAGTTACCCTGGAGCTAAGGGTCTTGAAGATGCCCTCGTAAACACTTCCGTTCTTCACACGGATGTCGCAGGTAGAGCCCTGCCGGCATCAGCATACACAGGTGAGTCATGTTGTTGCTGGAGCCAAACTAAAGAGGAAGCACTAATTCTTTGTGTTACATGGGCTGTTCCAGAACACTGCACTTTGTCAGCAAAGCAGCCATGCAGTCATCAAGAACACACACACAGAGTCTGAAACCGATGGTTGCGAGCAGGGTCACGGCAAACTGGAGCCTAACCCGGCAACACAGGGCGCAAGGCTGGAGGGGAAGGGGACACACCCCGGACAGGACACCAATCTGCCAAAAGGCACCCCAAGCAAGACTCGAACCCCCGGACCTGCCACACAGTTGGCCCTGGCCAAACCCACTGTGCCACCACACCCCCCTCATCAACAAAATAATAATATTGAATGACATAAAAATGACGGGACTTTATGCATATACACTACATGTGGAGCTACTACACAGAGGATAATTGTGTTTGACTCCTGTCAACCCATTCTTCATTTCACACATTCAAACCAACTGTCACGGTTTGAGAATGGTATGGCTACGGTACAAGAGTGACAAGTCACTCACCACAACAGCTGTGAGGAAGTGCAGCATCCTGGCGTTGTTGTAGACTCCATCAAACACCTGCCGAGTCATCAGGAAACGTCACTGTTCAGTTGGAACATTCGCCACACATAAGTGAGCATACAAGCTGGCAAATGCTTGCTGACACACTCTAGGGGTACAAATGACAGACTGTGTTGCCTTAGTTATCAGCCTGGCGGTTTTAATTACCAACAATAAAAGCACCCATCTGGAACACTCTAAGTATGTTTGCCTTCACTGCAGTACAAAACTTCAGTCTTTGTCCAACACTTTGACAAGCCCTGATCAGCACCTGTAGTCTGTGGACTCACACTGATTTTTGTCACACAGCATGAGCATGGAATTACATTTAAATTTATTCATTTATTTAATCAATAGATGTTAAATGTATTTATACAACATTGTAACTAAAGGGTACTTCAAGTCATACAACCTGCCTTTTTCAAGGGAAATGGTGGGGGGGGGGGGGGGAGGAATAACTAAACATGTCCTTCACCACTACATCACATCAAAGTGACATGTTCCGTTTTGAAGCTAGTATGAGCAAATTCTCTTGAAAAGACTGGAGGACTTGCCGTCATGTGTCGTATGTACTGCTGTAAACTTCTAATGCAATCTTTTCATCTGAAAAGCCCCAACCATTTCAAACTCACATTGAGTGGCTGAATATATATTTTATTGAATGAGCTTAGGTTAAGTACCTTTCTTGGTAAAGGACTTTTCCCTCTTACTGCCCCAGAGAGTGCACTGTATGACACCGAATAACAGAAGGGCCAGCAGTGACTTACCGGAGACACCTGGGAGGGCGGTTTCACTGAGTTTCGGCTCCTGAAATTAATAAAAAAAATCACGACTGAAGCAAAGAACTGAATCACTTAGGTGTACACACAACAATGGGTTACACTGTCACACAAAAAGGAGACCACACACCAAAGTCAATGTTATATAATCAAGTTTTTTTTTTTTTTTTTTTTTTTTTTTAGACTGAAGCTTTATGGAGAACAATAACCACAAGTGGAAAAACTAATCCAATGCAACAAACCAGAACCAAAACTGCTTTCCATTACCACAAGCAGAAGGTCAGCTACGATGGGTCCCGCGGCGATTACTCTCAACCCGCTGTCATCACTTAAAACCTCACTCCAAACATGATCACATAATTTTTACTTACACTGTTAAATCCATTATTAATAGTCGCAATGGATGGGCACTGTGTGAAACACCGTGGAGCTAAAGCAAGCCTTCGGGCATCTTCGACAAAGACTGACCACTAGAATTTCAACTGTGCCTTTCAAGACTCCCTTTGAGATGCAAGTCAGGATTCGAGCATCCGTCCGAGCACAGCGCAGCTCAGCACCAAGAAATAAGTAGCAACAGAAACGCAAGGCAACCAGAAAGATATTCCAGAAGCACGAGAAGACACAAAAGTTAAATACTTATTTGGTGTTTGCATCCCTCTCGTTCTACGTGTCGCTCACTAGCCATACAACATTTCAGCCACAAAAACACGATTCTTTCAGAGGGTTCGAAAAACAACAACAAAAAAACCGTGGTAATCCATTCAAGACCCTCCTCCAAAAATCCTACTGGACAAAATTTCTGTTACTTATATTAACTTCTCTTCTTATTGGCTTGTAGAAGCTTTCAATCAAAACGGCTCTCGCGCACCGAGGTTATCATGCAGTTTCACCACTGTTACGCCACTACGTTTCAGGAATCGGATTGGCTTAGAATGTCCGGTCGTCATAGAAGATACTGTTCCAATTCGTCAAACAAGAAAACCACGCCCCGCCTCCATGACACACCCACTTACATTACCGGCTCGGGCCGGTAGGCCTCTGCCCAGCCTCAGAGAGCACCGGGCTTTCCTGATAGTCGACACCGGCGGTCTCTTACCTTCCTGCTGTCACTCTGCTGGCGTTAGTACCGGTGCCCATGGAAGACATTACTGCAGGGCCTGAAGTCCCATTCAGAGCTTTCCTGCCGCTGGAGCTGGGCTGGTGCTGCTTCAACATCAGCCGGTTCATTCACCTCCTTTTCGCCGAAGTGACACGCTGAAGTCCTTCAGCCAGGCTGGCAGGTCTCCCGGAACGATTCCCTACTCCTCACTTAGCTGTTAAACTCCCTTTGAAGTTTAATGCAGAACGCTCTCAAAGAAAGTAAGAAGTTACCTCAAACTTTAACTTAGATTAATATCACAAGTTAGTGGTGTGCAAAAACTATAAAAGCAGTAGTGGCGCGAGGCAGGTTGGCTTGTTTGAATGACATGCCGGGTTGCTAACAGACTAGCGCTGTGACTCCGTACGTCCGTCAGTCAGGTAGTTTATTCTTCTGCACCTGGAACTGTCGCCTCACCTCAGGCGGCCCGTATAAAATGTATGATTCCAGGTGAAAGCGTGAATAGTGAGTTCAGTAATAAAAAATATATCTTCCCCCCCCACCCTCCCCGCGAAGGAAACTGCCGCCACCAACTTTGGAGACCCGCTCTTCAGCTACGCGACACGCGACGGACTGCGAGGCGAGAGGGGGCGTGCACGTACGCACAGTGCGCGCGCCCGCGTGCGCTCTCTCCAGCACGTACAGCGAGTGGGCTCGCGCCCATTCCTGGGTGTCGTGTCGTCATTAGCGACATTCAAGCGGGAAACTGCAGAATTCCTGAGCATTTAGCACCGGTTCCCGCCTTTTTCGAGGGGCACTGCGAAGAATTGTCCGCTGCAGGAGTATCTGTTCACTGTATGGTAATCCACAACCCCGCTTCCATTTCCCCACTTTCTGCGCTGACATGCGGCCTGCACGTGCACGGGGAAGAGAGGAATGACCCTCCCAGGCCATAATGATCCCCTCATCTCCGCACACACGGAGTGAGGAAACACAGCACACAGGCAGACTGGTTCAGTATAATTATATTATATTATCAATATAATTAATAGTCAATGTAGTACCTGAAGCTCTAATCACACACGGGTGGATGACAGTGTCCACCTCAACGCACGGTCCCAACACAGAGAGGAGAAAGGAGAGAGAGAGAGAGAGAGAGAGAGAGAGAGAGAGAGAGAGAGAGAGAGAGAGAGAGAGAAAGGCACAGAGAGATCTCAGTGTGAGAAACACACACAGAAGCAGGCTGCACCAAAGGGCACAAAATGAAAATGATTGGCACAGAGCTGGGGGACAAAAAGGCACAAGCAGAAAGGTTAACAAAATGCACAAATTATGCAAAATACCTTGGTAGACAAACAGAATGATGAAGACATATTAAGTGAGGTTAAATAATATAAAAGGCACAGGCAAAACAACTTGAGAGCAGGAAAACGAGGATTATACAAACTGTAAACAACATAAAGGCCTTTTAGAAAAAAAAATACTATTATTGGGACATTATTATTATTATTATTATTATTATTAATTGTCTGTCTTGACAAGAAAGACATTCTCTCTCCCTCAAGTCCTCCTCTCTCCTCATCTACAAACTACACAGAGCGAGAGAGACAGAGAGATGTAAAGGTGTCCTGTTCCCCTAGTTTTAGAGTTCCTCTTTCCAAACTCATCATGTGCTGCACTGTTAATGCATGTGCATGCTTATGAACACATGAATGGACACACTCGCACACACACCTGTAGAAATAGTGTTCTTATTGACCTGTCTGCTCTGGGGTAGTGTGTACACCTTCCTCATGAACCTGAAGTGTCATGCTGTAGTGAAGCAACTTGTCTCTCCAGTTCCCCAGGGAAGTGCGACTTGTCTTCAGTCACACCCCCCCCCCCCCCCCCCCCTTTTTCGTACCTTGCCTTTCTCCTGCACCTTACTCTCTCTGCCTGTTTCGCTCTCTCTCCCGTTTCCTCCTCAAGCTCAATGCATCACTTAGGACACACATTTTTAATAGTGTTAGTATTTCCTTAACTCCCTCAATCTTTTACAAAAAAAAAAAAAAATACTGGTTGTCAATGGCTCTTGATGACTCTCCCATCCTGGGCCACCCACCCTCCTTCCCCCCCCCACCACCCAACCACCCTCTCCACAAATCATCAGAAGAAGGAGTACTGGTTGTCGATGGCTCTTGCTCGACCACCCTCCCGCTCCTCCCCCTCTGCCCCCTCCAGCTGCCGCAGGGACATGTCCCGATCCTCGCAGTCCTCTGCTCCTGCTCCAGCCCCCACCACACTCCCTCCACCAGCCTCCGCCTCATCAGCCCGGTCTTGGGGAGGGGTAGGAGGTGGTGGTCGCCCAGGTGGTAGAGGTGGTGGGGGTGGTTGAGGGGGGCTACGGGGTCTGCTGGTCAAGTCTGTGCGGGGAAAGAGAGAGGGACAGTGATAAAAACAATGTGAAGGATGCAGTGGGGGGGAGACAGGCTGAGACAGAGACAGAAAAAGAGAGAAGACATACAGACAGATAGACTAAAGAGATACAGGAGTCCATAGAGTGGGACATGGGAATCGTGACAAGAAGACAGTGACAATGAATTTCATGGCTTGGTTTTAGCATCCTAAGCTACACACTGATATGATCCAAGACGAGAAACCCTGCTTTTCTAAGACATGCAGGACTGGATAGTGAGGTGAGGAGATATACATGTTCTTGGTGGGAGACTTTCACCCCAAAGACATACAAAAAGCAGTATATACTGGGCACAATACTCTGATTGCCACCTTGTCAAACATCTCGTAATCATCCTATAATTTGGCTGCCAGTTATGCAACGAGCAGGTGAAATGTTTATGAGCAAGGATCTTCAGTCCCGTTCAGGCGACGTGGAGGTTGGAGGAAGCGATCCTATGGTGTGGCTGCTCTCCTTTTCATGGAAATAAGACCTACCTGTGTGCATGCTAACAGCTGCCCTCTTTACTTACAGCAGCCATGGGTTTTACATGTGTGTGGTGGCTTAACAGAGAATCATAGTGACTTGTCCTCTGTAGAGGACATCATGGTGATGCGGTTCAGCACAAAGTGTAAATAAACCTGCAGACTTGGTGCAGACGGATGGAACAGAGAACAGGGACACATCAGAGCACTATGGTGAGTTAATGGTCTATCTCTCCATCTCCACTCATACATTATGGTGAATGATCACACCACTCCTCTCCTTCCTCTCCTCTCTCTCTCTCGCCTGCTCCTGCTATCTCTTCTGCTGCCTAGCCATTCAGCCCTCAGCCATTACACCACCGTTTACCCTTGAGCTGGACCAGTTCTGTCCCTCACACTCTGACCTGCCTCCTCTCCCCATTCTTTGTCCCCACCCCCCACCAATCCTGCTCCTTACCTCCTCAACATCCTGCATTTCCTCCCTGGTTCTCACTCTTGTGGAATTCTTCCTCATTTTCCAATTCCTATCGGTTCCACCTCGCACCCCTGCCTCACCCTATAGCCCTGTACTCTGGCTTGCTCGTCCTCTGTTGTGTCTGGTCTCACTTACACACAGTCAGAGATGGGGGTTGATGGAGAGTCAGGGAGGCGCGGGGTGATGACATCACAGACTGTGGGCCGGCTGCCTGCCCTGTCCCGGCCTGCGAAGATGACCCAAGGACAAACAACAACAAAGACAGCCAATCAGAGCTCTGAAACGCATGGAGGGGCGGCTGAGGTGCAAGGAGGGGGTCACCAGCTGTTATCTGCTGCTGCAGGCACTAAGGCGCCCAAGGGAAGGGGAGGATGGACGCATTTCTGACAGCAAGAGGCACCGACCAGCAGGAAAGGGCAGCTTGCGTCAAGTGTAGAGCAGCCAAATGAAGAAGCCATGCTCATCATATTGACTGACACTGAGAAAGGGGGTCCACTGGGTCTGGTTCATGTTAGGTGAAGGAGTGGCCATGTACGGCATGTCTACATACAACTCGTTTAAGCGGCAAGTGGAAAAATGGACCCAGGTCAGAGGACGGGAATTCTCACAGAAAATGATACACGTGCACTGGACAAAAACCTGGAAGGCAGGTGATGGAATGAGGCGGGGAAGGGGGGGAATCAAACAGTACAACGCATGATGGAACTCCATAGTTATCACAGCATTTCTGCAAGCAACATTAACAAATTTAACCGCCAGAAAAAAGGTACATGGCCATGTGACCTGAACATTACATGGAATGGCAGTAATGGCAGTCATGCTCCAACTGTTTTCTTGCACAGTTCATAACGCTCCTGCAAACCTAAACCAGGGTTCTTCTGCTCTGGTCATTCAACCCAAACACAACTATCTCTATTGCGTACTGTGTTATTCTACCCTGTAACTGATCGTGGTGTGCAAAAGGACAACTGGGAAGAGCAGCTGATTACAATGGCCTCGTTACCTGGTTGCCGGACTGCCGTGGCCCCCACAAAACTGATGAGGGTGACGTCAGAGGCCCCACCCGACTCCAGCGGTATGGGGTGGACCCTGAAGTGCTCTAACATGTCGAAGATGGACTGGAACCAAAGATGCTGAACTCGACACTGGCCATCCTCGTTCAGGGACAGACGCAGGTGCTGAGGGGGAGGCCCATGTTACCCACAAGGCAGAGCATGCAAGCGTGCCAACATTTATCAGACAGCAGCTCCTGGGGGTCTTCGTATCTCCGGCTTACCTTGGCCTTGCCCTGGAAGTTGAAGGTGAGGACGTACTCGCCCCTGCGGGTCTCGCTTTGCCGGACCAGGAACACACCGTGGCTAGCGGGGCCTCCCGCCAGGACCAGCTGGGCTGCCTTCAACCGTGACAGGGTGCCATGGAACCACTGGCACTCGTTTAGTGGGTGCTCCGTCGCCTCCGATATCGGTGCTGGTCCGTCGGAGAAGAGAAAGGAGCCTAGGGGTGGCCATCGGCTACACTTAGTACAACACTGAGCAGTGCTCCAGGTCACATTTGGCCAAAGTTGATGCTGGTTTGTTTTTGTTTATCTATAACACCTCTGTGTTACTATAATAATAACTGTAATAATAATAAGAAAACTTACAGAGTGGAGACAAAACGAGAAAAAGGCTTTCCTAACAGTCCGACAGCATCACTAATGTGAAATAATATTCTTTGCTTGTTTTCGTCACCTGTGGCATCTGGCGTCTCAGCAAAAGGAGTGCCCAGGCTCGCTCCGCCCCCGCCCAGGAGCCGACCGTCAGGTTCGTCAAAAGGGGCACGTGGGGGCAGTTCAGGTGGGAGGGGTTCCAGTATCGGGGAGGAACCACTGACACCCCCATAACACACTATGACAAGCAGATTACATGTTCCAAACTATATACTTCCAAAGAGTGATGACAAACAACAGCTCCACTAAGGTATAAAGTAACGTAATTATTTTACTCTGCATTTCAGTTCTCCGGTAAAGATGTTCATACACACACACACACACAACAATGACAGAAATTAAGAATGCTGAAACGTAAAACAGAGGAGTCATCATTAATGTTAGTAGGCAGATTAAAAAGAGTTTCATCATCTTAATGGGATCTCACTGATACACACACACAAACACTCACAGAGACCACAGACACCACACCCATTCTCACCACTGACCCTGAGAGAGGCGGTCGCTGAACTCCGGAGTCCCACTGATTTCCGTCTGACCGCCCGCGCACATACCCTCCATGTCCTCGTTCTCGCTGTGACCAAGAGACGACACACTGTTTCACTCAGGAGCTTAAGAATTAAGAGGAAGGGAAAACCCGGGCCTGAAGAGGACCCCTTCCCATAACCACGGCTCGAGAAGCATGTACTTATTTTACTATGATTGTTGTAAAGGTGTGGGTTTGCTGTCTGCAAACTTGCAATGACTGGGAAGGGGAAGGAACTGCTTTGTTGTCCCACCTCCCCCCTCACATTTCCCCTGGTCGTCATCCAGAGCTCACCTCAAACAAATGGCGTTCCTGATATCGCTCAGCCAGACCTTCAACTGCACCGCGTCTCTTGTTTCCACCACGTACTGCACTGGCCCTTCCACCTGCAGGCATACAACTGGCAGTTACTGCTAACGTGCCCCACTGAGCACGAGTGACGACCGGCCACCACAGAACACAGGCGTGGGGCACCTGCAGCAGGAAGGTGTTCTCCTTGTCCGGCACCTCCAGGGCCGTGGTGCTCCTCACATCCAGGATGGAGCAGCAGGAGACAGTGAGCCGGGGCTTGGAGGCCTAGAAGGGGTGGCATGTTATTTTAGTATGAAAGAATGTTATATTTCGCAAGCCAAACATCACGGCAACAAGACTTGGAAAAGAGGAAGAGACTGTTTGCGAGTATAACTATGAGAATGTAATTATCAGAAACGAAAGGACACTTTTTGTTTTTTTGAAAAAACAAAGCGTACTATGACTAACAAAACACTTTAAGATTAAACCTTCAAGCACTTTCTCAAAGAACTTGCCTTCGGAGGGATAAAAAACTCCAAGAAGTACTCCTCCCCTCTCTCGCCTCCCTCCTTTTCCCGTGCCCTCAGGACCAGGCGACACTTCTGCCAGCGGCTGCCTCTCCAGCCCACAGCGGCCCCTGCAGCTGGAGGGAGACCGGTCCCTGGCTGGACCGCGTTTGAGGCAATGCCACTGCTCTCAGTGCCATGGTGAAGATGGTGGAGTCCGAAGGAGAAGCCAGAGAAACCGTGCGAACTAGAGAATTCGTCTGAAGAGGAGCTAACAGTCACGCCTCCCTCCCGGACTAGCCTGCCCGTCTTCCTGGGGCCGATGATGCCACCGGGTGCGAGTGCGGATGAGGAGAGGGAGGAGGCCAGAGGGAGTTGTGGGGGTGGGGAGCGGGAGATGCGCAGCTTTTCCAGGCGATGGCTCCACTTCTCCTTCTCTCCCAGCACTAAGCCTTCTCCATTGCTCTTCCGCCGATCCCTCGCTTCCAAGAGGGAGAGGGAGGTGGCGCTGCTTGAAGAGGAAGGCGGCAGTGAAGAGGAAGAGGAGTGTGGAAGAGGCAGTGGGAGGGAGAGGGAGACGGGCAGCGAGGTCGGGGTCTGCGGCTGGGAGCCTGAGCTTCTCTTGCCATCCTGCATGCCCATGGTGTAGCTGTAGCTGGAGCTGAGTGACGCTGAGTTCGCAGATCTACAGCTCTGCGGGGATTCGCTGGAGGAGCTGCGCCAGTGCAGGATGCCCCGCACGCTGCGCCCCACGTTCCTCAGAGAAAAGCGCTTCTTCAGTTTATTTTTTGGGTGATTCCCCACGGACGTACCGTTTCCCTTGGCGGCGGAGGTCAAGGATGCTGAGGAGGGCGGGGTTTTCAGCATCGAACAGGCATCGGAATTGTCCATACAAGCCTCTCGCTCCGCCTCCTCCGCCTCAGCTTCCTCTCCAACTGGCCCAACCCAGCTGCCTTCATCCTCCTCCTCACAATTCCTTGCTGTGTTTCCATGAGATGGCCTTGCCACGATACCCAAATCCTCCCTTTTACCATTGTTTCCACCCATTGAGGAAGAGCAGGAGGAGGAGGAGGAAGGGGGGAGGATCTGAGTGTGAGCATACGTGTCCTGAAATGATGCCGGACACCGTTCACTGCCACGGGTATCCTGCATCCCGCGGAGTGCTTGGGGTTTTGGCGTTGGCCTAAGATAAGTAGCTGGGCAGCCGGAGGTGGTCTCAGAGGCCAATGGGGGAGAGGGCTCCTCTTCGAGTGACGTGGCATCCGAATTAGGAACCCAGCTTGCTGACTCTTTCACCGTGGTTCTGCCCTCCAGCTCACTCTCAAAGTGACGTACAAACCTATCCGTGAAGCGGCGACAGAAGGCTCCAGCCGAGTCCGCAGAGTAATGCGGGTTCTCTAAGAGGAACGCCCGGAAATGACGAGCAAAGTCCCCTGCTGCCACCCGCGCGTGCAGCTCACAGAAGTCGGTCCAGCTGAGCGATGGGGATGGGGATGGAGTCGGGGTATCCGACAGCGAGGAGGACTGGGCTGGAGGAGGCGGCGGTGGAGGGGGCAAGGGTGGTGGGCGGCTGGACAGAGGCAGGAGGGAGGGTGAAGGGGGAGACGGAGAAGGAGATGGGGAAGGTGGGAGGGGCGAAGTGTTTGAGGCTTGAGGGCTAGGTGGTGTTAAGAGGGAGCCGTTCATGATTGTTTTCACGGACCTCTGGCTAACTGCTGCAGCCGTTAACGTGGCTGTACAGGACTACTGCAGCGGTGGCGGCCAGAGACAAAGTGACTTCTGCTCATTGGCTTCACATGGGTTACAAAAACACAGTAAGAACACAATGTCTGGCTAAGAAACCAATTTCTGTTCAGGGAGGAAAGTGTTCATTTAGAAGTCAGGCGCCATTCACTCCCAGATGCGAGCAAAGGAGGGTGGCAGAAGGAGCAGAGATGGAGGGATGGAGAAGGGGGACAAATGGACTTGATTCTTCTTCAGTGGCCTCCTTCCTCCCTCCTGCAAGGCCAGCTCAGAGCTCCACTGAACCAATTCAGAATCTTGGAAAAAAAAGACAAACAAATAAAAGCACATTTAATAAATAAAAGCACAAACCTCACATAAGTATTAATAAGGGCTCAAATATGCAATATTGACATTTCAGTTAGGAATGTGTGCAAAATAATAGCTGTGCAAATTTATAATTAAAGATTTTTTTAAAATTGCAGAAAAATGGCATAACTTAAATAAACAAACAAACCAACACTTCATAAACTTTCAAATGGAAAAGCGGTAAGGGATGGACGGACGAGAATAAAAGAGCAGCCCTTCGGCCGGGGAAGCAGAGGGACTCACTGTCCTCAAATGTCCACATGTGCCTGCAGCTTCAGCTCTTTCCTACACCAACATGCCACATGCTCATTCATTATGTTTACATTAATCCAATGCTGCATTTCTCCAAAGTCACTTCAAATGGGAGCTATTCACACGAAGCTATGTACACATTTACATTTATTCATTTAGCTGACGCTTTTCTCCAAAGCAACTTACAGTGTTGAGGTTACAATTACAGGTTACAGCTGGGTAATTTTACTGGAGCAATTTGGCTACCTCGCTCAAAGGTACTACAGCCAGAGGTAAGGCTCAAACCTGCAACCTTTGCGTCCAAAGGCAGTCGCTCTAACCGCTACGCTACCAGTTGATCCATTCACTGATGTATCTATGCGTACAGAAGGGTAACTGTCATCATATCAAACTCAAGGTAAGTACAGTACTTTGACGAGGGACACGACAGCAGGACACTGGACTCAAACGCTCCCAATTGCTCTAACCACTGCGCCACCTAGTGGCCCGCTGTGCTTGAGCCACGATACTAACTGCGCTCCGCCACGTGCGGCACTTTGGAGACAATAAACATGTAAACTGCTGTAGGACAAGCGACGCTCGTGTGCAATGCGCGCAGCTGAAAGACCGGCCCTGCGCACCAGCACCGCCCGCCGCTCCGCTCACCATCGTCGGCTCCGTCAGCTACTCGAGGCCGGGGCTTTTGAGGCCGGAGCTGCCGGGGCCGCGGGAGGCGGGTCAGTCAGAGCAGCAGAGGAGCGGAGCGGCTTCCAGCAGCGTCGCACAGCTCGGGCTTCGTTTCTCCACCGGCGGCCATGCACTGCAGCGCAGCGGTCAGACTCTGGGTGATCACAGTACACACACTGACTGAGTAAATAAACTAGTGCTGAGCGGCAGCGACTCGCACGGCCAGCAGCTAGTCCGAATAGCGCGCTCAGCTCACCCTTTGTTCGGCCGCGCCGTCGTGTAGCTAACAGGGTAGAGTACGGTACGGTACGGTACGGTACGGTACGGGAGAGTAGCGCAGAGCAGAGGGGCTCGTCCGGTGCAAGCAGTGATTGATTAGCGAGTTACTCAGCTAGCAGAACTAGAACAGCGGCTAACGCTAGTAGTAGCTAGTCTTTCATGACACTACTTGGCTTTGATACTCTCTGCTGTCTTTTATTCGACTCTGGACATTTTCCCAGGCGTGTTGTGTCCCCTCCTTCCCCTCCGCCTTTCCGACCGTTCAGTAAACCGTCATTCTGTTGTTCTTAGAACTGTCCTCGCCGCCGTTGTTGTTGTTGTTCTTAAAATATGAATATTTCTCTGCCTCTGTCCCAGGCTGCGCGTCTCGCGATACAGCGGGAGACGGGGCGCGAGACGGACCGAGAGAGGAGTCGGGGGGGCGTCGGCGCTCGTGTCCCGGACGGACTGAGGGGAGGGGAGGGGAGGGGAGGGGAGGGGAGGGGGCGTTTTATTGCGTAACATGCAGGATCGCCCCCGGTGGGGAGTCCGGGCTGCTGAGCTGACGGTGTTTACAGTAGTGAGACCCTGCAACTTAGGGCGGCTGTCCTGTCCGCACCGTCCTCTCTGTCCTGTCCTGTCTGGCGCCACCATTTGTTTCCAGTCCAGGGGACGAGTCACGAGGGAGGGAGGCGCCGTGCGCTCCGCAGTCAGTGGGATCCTGCGGGATGCTGGATGCGGGGCGTGCGTGCGTGCGGAATACGTTTGTGTGGCCGCTGCACCACGAGGAATCTTTTCAGCTCCTCCTCTTGTGTGCCTGCATTCGGGATGCTGTCAGGATACTGTACTCCAGTGCACTGCCAGAAGCGGAAAGCGCTCCGATCTCCTCACTCTTGGTCCCGCAGCGCATCATCTTCACCGTAGTTTCACTTTGGTGACACTTGAAAAGCCCGTTCGTGCAGCGCGGCTTTTTTACGGTATAGAACCGGAACGTAGCTCTGCGGGCCAGCTGTCGGAGAAGAGAAAGAAAGTAAACTAGGTGTCAGAGCCTCTCCTTGTGCAAACATTTTACAAACAACTGGGATGTAAGTGGCAGCAGGTGCCTCAGATGTTAAGCAATATTAATATGGAATCTGTCCACACAGCTGGTAGTGCAGTGCTTGGAGCTGCTGCCTTTGGACCCACAGGTTCCACTCCCACCTCCGACTGTAGTACCTTTGAGCAAGTTACTTACTCTAAATTGCTCCAGTGAAAAATATCCCGGCTGTACAAATGGGTAAATAATTGTCGGTATCTTGACAGTGCCACTCAGCTCAATGAATAAATGTAATTATCACATGTCAGGATTTACACTGGCAACAGTGAATTCCCATGTGATAAATACAGTCTAGAGATTTCTCACACTGACAATAACAGTAAACTCGAATGAAACATTCTGCTGTTTTATTTTAAACTTATGCCAAGTTCTGTTCTGTTCTTAAAACGCAGACTGTCAAAAACCTGGGCCTAATCCCGTTTCTTCACTCCACCGCTCACTACATTTCCCAGCAGGCATGTAGAACTACGTTTCCCACGATCCTTAGCGGGGCGTCGTTGACGTGGCCGACGTTTTTTAATGAACCGGGGCGATTTAAACTTCTCCGGGGATATTTTTGGTGAGATTGACAGCTTCCGCTCTTAAACAGAAAAGGACTGAGGAGGACGCGCGTTTTTTTGAAAAAAGTATCATAGCGCGCTCTCTATTTCTTCGCAGTGTTTTGCTTGTTTCTAAGACGCTTGGAAACGTCGGCCATGTCCGCGAAGCTGAAGAGCCGAAGCGCGGCGAACGCGGACTCTTCGGGCTCCGTGTCGTGCGACGAGCGCATCCTGCGCGACTGTCATCACATTTACACGGAGGGGAGCAGCGGTCAGTGGGGCTCCACGCGTCTCAGACACTGAATGATCATTCTTGGTCATTTTCCATAGTTAACGATCATCAGGTGCAGCGTTACCGTTACTTAGCTCGTCAGTTACGGCGTACGGTACCGTACCGTGTGCCGTGTCCGGTTACGGCTGGTCCTGATTCCTGGCTCCGTGGCAGTAGTCGGTTACATGATCAACAACGCGATAAAAATCCCTGGTCAGATGGTGTTTTACTGCGCTTGCAGTGAGTAATAACGTGGTGAAAAACCCTAGTCAGGCGGTGATTTACTGTGCTTACCTCAATAACGTAGTGAAAACCCCAGGTGAGGTGGTGGTTTACCATCTTCTTGACGTGCTGGATGTGGTATTGCTGTTCCAGGGCTCATTGCTCTCGCCAGCTCGGTGGGGGTCGCTCTACTCCCCCCCAGGAAGAAGATCACAGTCATATTGATGGGGAACCATTCAGCTGGGAAGAGCTCCTTCATCAACTGGTACAGACAGCAGTTACCCTGCAGTTACACCATCATTACCTCACGTTTCTTTACCTCACCGCTTGGTGTGTGTATGAGCTGTCCCGCACTGGAACCTTCTCCTTGTCGCCGTGGTTCATATTCGGTCTTACTCTCCCTACATCCTCCAGGTACGTGGAGGAGCACATCCAGCGAACCGGAGTGGCTATCGAGACCCAAGGCTTCAGTTTCGTCACCAGCGGGCGCAAGAGGGAGAGTCTCACGGTGTGTTGTTGTGCCGCTGTTGGCATGTCGCCGCCCTCTGAGTTCTGACCTCAGTTATGTTCCGATTACATGATGCGCACAGCATCACTGTGTAAATGTGCATGTTATTACAGACATCCACCTTAGCGGAGAAGATTTCCAAAAGCTGTTGTGTAACACTTTCAGACTGTGCTGCCTGCTCAGTAGTGGTTGTTTGTTGGGTTGTCTTTAGGGGAATGCAACGCTTCATTTGTACCCTCACTTCAAACCTCTGCAAGAGTTCAAAGGTTAGACGGACTCCCTTCCCTGTACCTTTCATCATGACCTCCTGTGACCCCACTGTGCTTGTGTTCACTTCCTGCTGTCAGAAGCCTCTGCGGTGTATGACACACTGAGTCGCTGTTCCCCAGGGGTGTCGGAGTACCTGTGCACGGAGATCTGCACCTCCCGGCAGAAGCGCTTCAGTTTGGTCACCTTTGTGGACACGCCTGGCCTTGTTGATGGGGACATGAAGTACCCGTTCGACGTAGACCAAGCAATACTTTGGCTGGGTGTGTCTTTTAACCTGCTCAGCCACGTGTTCCCGCCCTCTGTGAGGCACCACAGCATGTTAAAAATTGGAATGGAGCCCAGTAGAGCTACCTGGTGCACACCTTTGCGTAATTGCTCTCTCCAGCACTCCTATTGTCTGTCTAGGTACTGCATTTACATTTCCCATTGCACTTTCACAGATGGTGTCTTCTGTTTGAACTAACCCACCCCACCCCTCATACAGGCAAGCTGTGTGACCTGATCCTCGTTTTCTTCGACCCGATGGGCCAGGCGCTGTGCAAGCGCACCCTCAACATTGTGGAGAAACTGAACGAGTCCCAGGGAGACAAGCTTCGGTTCTATCTGTCCAAGGCAGATGAGGCTGGAACCGACTCGGACCGACAGGTGGTTGTCTGGATACTTCCTGCAGGGTTTTGCTTAAGTCAGTGGTCGGTGATCTCACTGACAGTCCGCTTTTTTTGTCCCAGAGGGTGATGATGCAGATCGTTCAGGAGCTGTGCAAGAGGCCAGGGCTCAACAAGTGCGGATTTGACATGCCCACCATATACATCCCAAACTCCAACAAGGTGGGGAACGCTTAGACCTTTGTCAGCTGGCTTGTAAATACATTTACTGCAGAGATAATTGAGATGTGCCTAACATGAATATATGCTGGGAAATGCAGCATTTCTCTCAAGATGAACTGTGCAAACTGTGGACTTACGACATCATTGCCCTCGTGTAGTCCAGTCGCTGCGTGAACCAGATAGACGAGGTGTGCAAAACCATTGAGAAAACCATCAACCAGACAGTGCAGAACACGCTGAACACGCTGGAGAAGGACTGCGAGGTCATCAGCCAGGCCATCGTGGACACCCTCACAGCAGACAGGTGTCGGGCGTCCTGGGCGTGTTGGCGACGTGAGGCATGAAATCGCTGTGTCCCAGATGGTGGGGGTAACACTGGATTGTGCTTTGTGTAACTGTCCCGCTGTGCCCTCCGTGTCCCCCAGACTGAGCAGCGTGGAGAACCGGAGATCTTGGTGCAAGGGCTGCTTCCTGGGGCTGCTGGGCTTCTGCATGCCTCTGCTCCTTGTGGCTGTCCTGTTACTGGGGAGCGTGTTGAAGGAGGTGCTGAAGAGCGCACTGGGACAGAGCATCTCGGATGTGCTTTTGTTCTACTTGGTGAGTACCCGTCCCATAATCCCCTGCTCCATGTCACGTCACGTGTGTTAAGAGGTACAAGGGAGCCATTTGGCAGTGGTGCTGGTCTCCAGCCAGGCTGCTGGCGTTCAGCTCGTGACCCCTTACTGTTGAGGGTGTGTGTGTGACCGTGACCGTTACACGCTGTATTCCTGCAGGATTGGTTGAAAAGCACGTTTGAATCCTTCACAGTCCAGCAGCAGCTCTACTGCTTCGGGGGCCTCATCTTGCTGTCCTTCACGCTCCTCTTCCTGGCGCGACTCTTCTTCCGGTAGGGAAAGGTCTTGGAATCCAGCTATTGGTATTTTGTGGTGTCGAATCACTTATCTCGTTTACCTGCAGCTCAGCTGCGGAGTAGGGATGGATATCCTACTGTGTACACAGTGAAAGCTAGATCTGACGCAGCACGGCGTAAGTGTGTCATGTTAAAGTATTCTTCCTCTCGTTCCCACGCTAGGACCCGTCCCACCCTCACAAGCAGACAGAAGAGGCAGCTGCATGAGAAACTAGAGTTCGTGCAGGACGTCGTGAAGAACAAGAAGGTGCGGTAAACGGAAGGACAAGAGCTGCTCGCTTCTGTCAGCGACACATTTGTTTTGGTTGCTGTCTCTGTGATGTGTGACTCTACTGTAACGCCACATCTCTGAAGCACCCTAACGGTTGTTGCGCTTTCTCTCTCGGTGTAGAAGAAGCTCTACGAGGAGTACCTGCGTCAGAGTGTAGGCGACCACGACATGGCTTGAAGATGCAGGGCAGAACAAGGGAAGACTGAAGATGATGAGCAGCACGCAGAAAGCAGTGCACCCATTGCACACAGAAGTGTGTTCCTTTGTCAAGAGTGCATTTCACACCAGGCTTTTCCATCGTTTCTTCCGATTTGTGTTTTCAGACCACATCGTCACAAAAGTATTTCATGTCTCTTTGCTGTTGAAGAACTGAAGACGTTTCTGTTGTGTTCTTGTGTAAAACTGCAGTTGCAGACTTTTCAGTGAACAGAATTTTTGAGGAGCTTCTACTGGTACTAAATCACCGATGACCTGTTTTCTACCGGTGCTGCCACTTTCTGCAGTTTTTATCCAAGAATAACACTTTTTATGAACAACTTAGGATTTCCTACTTGCTGCTGTATTTTTTTTTTTTTTTTTTTTTATTATTTACTCAGTCTCCTAGTCACAATAAATGCAGCATTTATCAAATGCCCAGGTGTCTGTGCCTATATTTTCCTATGATTGTCACACAAATACAGCAACCTGTAGTTAACACTGACAAGAAGAGCAAGGCATGTAAAACATAAAGAGTAAAAAGGTGTAATATCGGTAAGGACGCGGTTTCAAGTCAACGCGATCGAGGTATGAAAATTAGTTTGTTCGTTTTTTTTCTGCTGAGGAAGCGCGTATCGCTCACATTTGCTGAGTGGCACTTGACAAGTGAAAGCCGTACTTTACGCACTTTGCGTATCGTACGCAGGGCACAAATCTATAAGAATCCCACGGAATGTTCGTATCTTACGAGCTCCCTGCAGACGGCTTCCTCTTCGGGGTGCGTAGCGGAGGAAGATTGCGTAATTTCCGTAGGCTTAAACCGGGGAAAGTTGTTTCCTGAACTTTTAGAAAAAAAAGGATTTGAACTTTCCCTTTGTCTTTGTGCGTCCATTTACCTCTCGGAAACCGAAACGAATGAGTCTGGAGAACACTTGGCTTGGTGTGTTTTTAACTTGTGAGAGAGAAATGCTTCGTTAATCACGATGGACATGGAGCAGTCAGAAAGACAAACATCCCTGACGAATGCGTCAGAAGAATCCGGTAAAAACGACGTTTATTACACTCGCGACGTATAAAAGTGTAAGGGAATATCATACATAGTGTCTTACTGTTAGGGGCTGGATAAATGCATACGTGGGCTGCGTCTTTTTACGAGTAGTAGTTGTTGGTTGGTCATACATCCAAATACTAGTCATTTCGATAGCATGATGCTAACTAAGCTGTAATAGTTGCCTTATGAAAAAACGATAACTTCTGGTACGTTCTCAAGTGGGTCATATGCTTGACGGTTGTCTACAAAAGTGCATTTGAGTGAGTATCTCGTGTACGTTGCTTTATCCATTGCGTTTTACTTTTACGCGTCTCTCCAATGCAGACGTGTCGGCGCATGCGCAGACCCCTGCAGACGAGTGCCGAATGCAAGGCGCGCACGCGCAGTGTATGGAGGCCGATGCCCAGGTCGAGGCGCCGGTCTGCGGGGTGAGCAAAGCGGAAGTCGTGGTCACGAGCTTGCAGGCCGAGCTAGCCGATTGCCGAGCGCAGGTGGAGCACTGGCAAGGCGTGGCAACCATCTGCGAGATGAGCAAGCAGGAGGAGCTGGCGGAGTTGCAGAGGCGCTGCGACCAGGAGGTGGAGTCCCTGCAAGAGGCGCTCAGAGGTTGGTGGGAAACGGCCGAGGATCGGCCTGGAGAAACGCACTCTTACCGTGATTTATTGACTATTCAGAGATACAGACACAGCTTGTGTGCGGCACATACCTCGCCCAGCAGGTGGCATAGTGGTTAGAGATGTGACCTTCCATTCAATGCACCTTGATTTGAACCCCTGATCCTGCTTTGGTGTCCTTGCTCAAGATACTTACCCAGAATTGATATGGCAAAATGACCCAGCTGCATAAATGGGTAAAACGTTACAAGACACTTAGAGTGCAAACCTCCCATTGAAAGTCTCCTTGGAGAAAAGTGTCAGATAAATTGGTAATTACAATAGTATAATAATGATAATAGTAACGCAGGCATTACTTGTTCCCCAGTACCTGCGTATAGCTCCACTGTGTACTACTAATAACATGTTCCGGTCCCCCGATAACAAGAGCTGATCCATGGTAACTGTATTATGTGGAGATGTTATCGTCACACGCACTCTACTGTACACACAGCCCTTTCGGTCAACTTGGTCTCACTGTCTTTTGCCCACAGAAACGGCGTCCCAGTATGAGGCCAGAATTTCGGCGCTGCAGGCAGAGTGCTCACTCTGGAGGAAGGGCGGAGGCAGCATCCCACCCAGCAAGGTCTTTCCCCGTCTGTCTCTCTCTCACTCTCTCTCTCTCTCCCTCCCCCACTTTACTTTGCCTTTTGACTCAGTTTCTACATGCTATGAGTTTCTTCTTCTGAGCCCATAACACGTGTGTTATTCTCTGTGTCCTGTGGCATTCAGACTGCCTCTACCTTCTCCATGTTGGTCCAGAACAGTCAGTGATGGTGCTGGTCATCTCCTCTCTCTTCTTCCTGTCTCATCCCCATAGGGCATCTCACAGAGAGCGAAGGGTGGTGATGGAGCTTTACTGACAGATGTTCAGCAGGAGAAAGCGACGGCCCATCCTGACGGGTGCGCTGATGGGAGACCGGAGGGGCGAGACGGTGATGCCGGGGAGGGGACCGACGAGGAGCCTGGCAGCCAGATGGGAGAGAACGGAGACAATGAGGGAGGGCTCTCGCTAACAGAGGGCTACTTCGCTCGCCATTGTGACACCACCTCTCTTTCCTCATTCTCCCTGGACACACCCTCGCTTCCCCGGCGACCCCCTCCCCAGGAGGACACAGCCTCCCTGGTGTCTACGGGCACGCTGGTGCCCGAGGCCATCTACCTGCCTCCACCCGGATACCGGTTGGTCACACTGTCTGACTGGGATGCACTGCACACACAGGTGAGGCAGCAGGGTGGAGGTCAGCTGGAGCAAGTGCTGTTTAAGCCCAGCGAAGGGGTAAAGCCGATTGTTTTCTTATAGGAACGTATAAAACCCGTAATAATCTCGTGGTAGTCTCCCTATAAATGAGACCACAGAGCAGACAGTAATTTTTATGCAGTGCTTCGCTTTCACCTGTATGACATCACTGGGTGTGATACATCGGGGGGGTCAGAAACAAGATGTTTTGTTTTGCCTGCTTTGTGCCTGTCCCCTTCCTTCTTCCACTACTCCGCCTTCGACAGCTTGCCGAGCTGCAGGCGGAACTGGCTCGGGTGCGAGAGGAGAGGGCTGAACTGGAGAGAGAGCTGGGAACACAGAGCTCTGAGACGCAGCGGCAGGTCTGTTCATCCTCCAGTCACGTATTGTCCTTTGTTTGTGTCGCCTGTCCCCTGTCCGTCTCCAGCTTCATGCCCTTCTCTTGCTGATCATCATTTCTTCAGTGTCTTTGTCTTCATAATGATGACTCTGATTCTGTGCAGCACACATTGCACCCTCATTTTTACCTGTTTCACCAGTGTTTTACCCTTCTTCTTACACTGGTTGTCCCTCTGCTGGTGCAGACGAAATGGGTGGAAATGTAAACGGGTGCAGGGGGTGCAGTGGCGCAGTGGGTTGGACCACAGTCCTGCTTTCTGGTGGGTCTGGGGTTCGAGTCCCGCTTGGGGTAGGCTCCGGTTCCCCGTGACCCCGTATGGGACAAGCGGTTCTGAAAATGTGTGTGTGTGTGTGTGTAAACGGGTGCTGCTCTCCACCCTCTCAGCTCTGTCTCGCTCTCCTACACGCAGGTCACCATGCTGCAATCGCAGGTGCAGAACTCCGAGGCCCTCCTCCAAGACTTGCAAAAGTCCTTTGCCCAATCCCAGAATGCTGTTCAGCGCCGCTTGGTAAGTGCCTGAGCTAATGCAGCCGGTGGCCTTATCGTGGGTTCGCTTTCCAACTGCTTGTCTGACCCTTTCCTCACTGCGCTCTCCACCACCAGGCAGAGCTGTCTCTGTCCCACAGGAAGGTCTGCAGTAAGCTGTCCAGACTCAAGGGAGGAGAGGCAGCGGTGGGGGCCGTGGCAGAGGACGAGAGGGTCCAGCCGACAGACGTCAGTCTGGCTCTACAGGTGCTACTGTGCGCTTCGTGGTTTATGTACGCCGGTGTTCACCACAGGATCCTTCAAGAGAAACTCCTCCGATGCTCGAACAAGTCCAGGTTTCGGACAAGTTGTAATGCTGTTCCTCGCCTGCAGGGGGCGCATTGTGAGGAGAGACTGCGCATTGAGATAGTCAACTTGAGGGAGCAGCTGGAGCAGCGGACAGAAGAGAGCGGTGTGTGTCCTTCCGTCATGCAATCTGTGTCTCCTCAGTTTGCCGTCACTATTGGTGTTTCTTTACTTAGACCAACTCTTCTTCTCCTCCTTCTTCTTCCTATTCCTGCTCTCCCTTTTTCTCCTTCACAGAGGTCTTGGAGGGTAAGCTTACAGTTTACAGATTTCTTTCCCTGTTCCTGTCACTGGACGTGGGGACATGGCCTAATGAAGCTTTCCTTCCCACGCACTTAGTTCGCCTCTCGAGTCTGAAGACGGAAACGGACCGAATCCAGGGCCAAAATGAGAAGGTACTCAACACGTTGTTCTGGTGGTGTGGTTTTCCACCAGGATTAAACGGAGGAGAGATGCCCATAACTGAAACTGTGCAAAGTAACTGTCCTGCTCACGATGCTGTTTTGTGGGTTTAGATGATCCAGGGTTCAGGTGATCTTGAGATGAGACCAGCAGAATGACCATCCCACGTTTCTCTCTCCAAGCTGCAACAGGAGCTGCAGGCCTGTCGCACTGAACTGACTGGACTTCAGGTGGCGCTGTCTCACTTGCAGAGAGACAACAAAGCCCAGAGCAGTGAGAAGGTTTGTTTCCCTCCTGCGCTCGCTGACGCGCTGGGCTTTCCGGGTGATTCGAGTTTGTGTGTTTGCGCACCTATTTGGTTATTCTGTCTCTCTCTCGCTCCCTCAGTCACTCCTGGAGCAGCAGTGCCTGGAACTGCGCAGTCAGATGATCAGTCTGCGCAGTCAGCTGGACACGAGTCAGGCCGTGCAGAGGGATTTTGTGCAGCTGTCCCAGTCCCTGCAGGTGTGCGTCCTTACCTGGCCTGTGCCCGAGTCCCCTCCGTCCAGTCGCATTCTCCATCTTCTCCCTTTCTTTTTGTCCCCTTCAGGTGAAGATGGAGCTCATCCGTCAGGCTGAATCAATGGACCAAGTGAGGGAGGTCTTGGAGGAGGGGCCAAGCGATGACAGTTCAAAGGTCACGGACACCCTGTGAACCAATGAGATTAGCGATGAACACACGAATACATTGAGAGGTTTTACGAAGGAGGCGGACTCTCAGTCGTTGCGTTCCACGTGTCAATACTGAACATCAGATTTTAACCAGATGCGTGAATGGCTAAATCGAAGGCTAAAACTTTCCAAAATTACTGCATATCTTCTTCTGATGTATTGAATAGACTAAGTAATTGTTAGAACTGTTTAACATATGTTGTTGACTAATCTATTCTGCGGCACCAGACTGCTACCTCCCAAGTGGCGCGCTAAGGCAGAGTGTACCGCAAATTGTACTGCTGAACATCAAGTACTGACAGGTACAGTCATGGCTGCACAGAGATTTGACTGCTGCCCCTTCCTTCATGTGTTGAGCGTGCACTAAAAGGAAATAATTAGCTCCCCAACAAACAAACCCATGTTCAGAGAGACGTGTGTCGGATGCTGAACGTTCCCACGTTTAAGGTGCTCTTTTGGACTGTCTGGACACCAGTCCTAGTCTTACACTGTGCTGTCCTTCACCTCTCCTGGCACATGTAACACTGCCATGTGAAGTGTTTGTTGCCATGATGCTTGAAGGAGGTGTGGCCTCTCCGCTGAAAAGGGGTGTGGTCACTCTGACTCCGGCTTATCTGCTCTCCTCGTTCAGCTCCAGTGAAACTGAAAAGTCCGAAGTGCTGCTGTGTTGAATCCATTCCATACCTGCTGCTCCAGGCAGTGACTGCTTGTAATTCAGAGGGGATGGAGTCACTACTGTAACGTGCACATCTCCTTCCGCTCGATTTTTCTCACACTATTGTACCTGTCTGTTTGTATTTCCCGATATGTTAATCAGAAGGAACATGGTTGTGAGTTCACATTCTTACTGATCCTTTCCCTGCGTGTCCATTCTCCAGTTGCTGGCCCAGTGCCCTGCACCCTGGCTTTGAGAACACTTGCCAGTGACCCCAAAGTGTTTCATTCAGGTGGTTTCATGGTTGAGTGACTCAAAAGCAGAAGGCTGTCTGGACACATCCCAAGGGCTCATTCAGCTTGCAGGACGCTGTCTCTGGACGGAGCGTTGAGTCGAGCTGGACTGGATGGGGGAAACGGCTCTGTGAACTGTTTTCTAGATTTCTCCCTCAGGAATTTTACAGTGGAATGTCATTTTTTGGGGTTTGCGTCATTTCCTCTTGCGTCGTCTTTCTGTAATGAAGTCATCTGTTTATTCTTACTGTATACTACTGTACAGTATACTATAGTACTTAACCTGGGATCTTGGGGTCTGAGAACTCGTCTGTGACACTTCACTTCAGAGTAAATGTTTAAAAGTGAATGGGTGCAGGGGGTTGGAAGTAATAACGCCACATTTCCACACAGTTCCTATACTGTGTTTAATGTATTTTTTTTGGTCGTTATTCTTAATATGTGTGCTTCTGTCTGTCTCACCAGCAAGTGATTTGGAAATGAAGACAAATATGTCAAAGATGAAGACAAATATGAATTTGGCACATGCAGATTCCCCCTGCAAACACTAAATATATTTACATTTGATTGCGTTGCCCTATTGTGTGCTGTAACTCTGTGTAGGAGGGTGAGGCAGTGCTGGAACTCCCGAGATGACCCACTGTCACGCCCCCCACGGCTGCGCAACAGGGAACACCTGCTTCGAATTAGCAAGCACAAGCTTGAAAAGGGGCTGCGGAACACAGCCCCATGCGGAACCTTGTTCACCCTTATTGATCACTTGTGCTCCTCATCTTGCTCCTCGTTCCTCGCCCTGCTCCTCGATCCTCGTTCTTCGCCCTGCTCCTCGATCCTCGTCCTGCCCCTCGTTCCTCGCCTTGCTCCCCGTCTCCGACTCACTGGTTTGCCTGATCACTCTCCTGTTTCTTGGATTACGGTTCTTGGATTTGCCCCTTTGGATTCTGTTTGTACATCGGTGACCCTTTGGCTGTTCCCTGACAATGTCTACTGAACCGCCCCTTGACCAAGCTTCCTGTGCCTTGCACTTGGGTCCGACGCATCCACGCCATGGGAATAGCATGACAGCCACTAGTTACTGCTACAGTTTGGTTCAGCTCTGTTACTGCTCAGGTAACAGACATAAACAAACAAACAGGTGCATAAATGGAGAAAAATTCTCTACACAAATGGTTTTATTCAAAAAAGAAAGATGTCATTGCATAGATACTGATGGTAAAACCAGCAGTGAGTGATAAACAAACTCAGAACTGATTTCTCTTTAAAACACATTTTTATTTTTAAAGAATAAAATGATTGTTATTAGAATATACTGTTCATAACTTTAACCTATATATTAACTGCAGCTCATTCCATATACAGAATTATTTATATTTTTTTATTTATTTTTTTTTTTTTTAAGTTTTTGTTTTCGTGTCTTTAGCTTGATTTCTCAGTGTCCATGTTGGGGTTGTTCCTTGCTCTTCCAGTGACCGGCTGGGCGCCGTCTCCCTCATTTCTCTCTGTTCCTCCTCTTCCTCCTGCTCTCAGTTCCACTTCTTTGCCAGTAGATTCTCATCTTTCTCTGATGCGCGATGGGAGAGAAGGAAGACGGTGAGGCCACCAGGAAGTCCCGCACAGAGCTGTTAGCGCAGCGCTGCCATCAGTCAAGGATGCCACTACTCTCCTCAGCGCTGTTAGTACAGCATCGCGTTCCACGGCTGACATCTCCTTTCCATGTCCAACTAAAAGTGGATGATGTCAGAGCCATTCTTTTTTTTTTTTTTTACATTCACAGCATGCAACAATACAACAGCTGCGTTCCTGTGGGCATTTAACGTACAGCATCATTCGCAGCTGTTTTGCATCAGTGCCGTATGGCCTATCGGACACGAACAAGAGAAATACAGCGGCGTGCAAGCTGATCTGACGGCCCACAGACAGCTGTCAGACACAGAAATGTTTGCCGATATGAACGACTGCTAAGAGACACACAGCAGAACACAGTACGACTATGGACACTTTTGCAGGTACAGCCATAGCGACACAAACAGCACAGTGTACAGCAGTCAAGGGCAAAGGGAGGGCCGGGCATTGTGGGATACCTTGCTTTGTTACGGGGAAATGGAAGGAGGGAAACAGGATTAGGCTGTAATGAGATAAAACGGGGAGTGAGTGGGGGAGGAAGGTATGAGGGATGGGGTAGATGGGGGGAAAAAAGGAAAAGAGGAGGAGAGAATTTTAGGAAGAATGGTTTAAACCAGAGGGAATTCAGGAACTAAGGTCTAGGGAAAGGAAGTGAGGTTTAGAGGTGGGGACAACAAGAATCATCACTTTTTCAAACACTCTTACAAATGAGATAAAACATTGCGAAATGGAGCCTTCAAGTGTTGCATATCAATGTATGGTGATGTTCCAAATACTGAATGGGACATTATGAAAAATAAGAACAAGTAGAGCTGTCAGTCCACTTGGAGTGTGGAGCGACCGCAGTGTTCACACCATTCTTATCTATCGCCACACTTTGTCACACAGAGGTCCACATAACAATGGACTGCATCGCTATTACATTGCAGGTTCGGAAGAAGAAGTGACTTAGAAAGGTGTAAGTGGTTTTGTGTTGTATACGCAAATGTCTGTAGCCTTTCTCCCTGGCCAGGTGAGCAGTGGAAGTGACCCCAGTGAGGGAGGGACGTTGTACAGCAACATATGTGTGCTGGCTGCCAGGCCAGTTCTTACCTTCCAGGTAGTTGCGGGCAACGAACTTCAGCACTTCATCAATCAGGATGACTGGGAAGGACAGCTTAAGCACCATCAACCACTCAGTGACGTTCAAGTGGGTCAGCTTGAAGACCATCTGGTGGGTGGGTAAAGTTGGGGGTTAGTACAGGGTGTCGATTCCACGTGTCTCTAGCGCAGTGCATAGCCTCTCATGTCAGGAGTGGATAAGTGGACTTGTGGTTGACTCACAGGCAGGGGGTCCACGTAAATGATGATGAAGTGGAGGGACATGGAGAGGGTCATAGCTCCCATCAGCCAGCCGTTGCTCCATGGGGGCATGCGCACTAGGGACTGGTTCTCAGACAAGCTGCACAAGTGAGAGCATGTAGTGGGCTTAGTTAATACTGGCACTGCAGAAATATTTGCTGTGATGGAAGACTCATCATGGGCACCCCTCAGTCGTGACCCCCAAAAAGCTAAAACACCTTTGGAGCTCAGAAAGTAAAGCCTGTGATGGACAGGAATCAGGGTAGCGGTCACTCTGTGTTGTTCTCTGACCTGTTGAGGGCGTTGCACATTTCGATGGTGACCAGCACAGACAAGGCCATGGTCATGGGCTCTGCAGCCTCAAACACCTCGCAGTCAATGCCATGGAAGATCTCATTCTCTGGGGTGCACTGCATGAAGTGGGACTGTAGAAGGAGACGCAAGGCACGGTCTTAGGGAAAGTCCCTCATATCGCCGGGGACACCAAACCTGGATGTGTCTTTTTGTTTTCTCTAGCTGTTGCCTGATTGCTGAACTCCAGGGATGGCTGGACACAGCTGAGGGATAGTGGGTGTAGTAGTTCAGGGACATGGCTTACCAGCTGATGGTAGGTGACCATGGGACCTTCGTCAGAATACAGGAACCACCAGGCAGCTGCAGCGACCGTAGCAGCTCCCACATAGCCTAGCAGGGAAGTGATACAGTGGGGGGTGTGCAGGCCATTTGGGGCAGACACAGTGACCTCCAGGCTGGATTAAATCAAAGAGATGGGGCAGCTGAGCACGTACCTCCGATGGTCAGGTATCTGAAGAAGAGCCAGCCGGAGATGAGGGGCTCCTTGGGTGAGCGTGGTGGCTTGCCCATGATGTCCAGGTCAGGAGGATTGAAGCCCAGGGCAGTGGCAGGCAGGCCATCAGTCACCAGGTTCACCCACAGCAGCTGCACAGGGATCAGGGCCTCGGGCAGACCCAGGGCGGCCGTCAGGAAGATACTTAAAGGGAGAGGGGGAGGGGCAAGGTGAGCAAATAGCGCCTGCTGCTCACAGATTGATCTTTCAGTGACCCTCATAGACTAGCTGATACATAATTCCATATGTTAGCAAATGCTTTAAACCTGTAGCTTACATACGTTACATTGACAGGGGAGGGTAGACTGACGGGGACAGGAGCTCACCATACGACCTCACCCACATTGGAGGAGATGAGGTAACGAATGAACTGCTTCATGTTGTTGTAGATGGCTCTGCCCTCCTCAACAGCAGCCACGATGGAGGAGAAGTTGTCATCAGCCAGGACCATCTCCGATGCGGACTTGGCAACGGCCGTGCCAGAGCCCATGGCGATGCCGATCTCAGCCTTCTTCAAGGCGGGGGCATCATTCACACCATCACCTGTCTGGATGCCAGGGTGAGAGGGTGGCCGGTGCGAGTAAGACGATTCGTTAGGGGACATGAACTTTTGTGGACTGGGACCTCAATAACTCTTGGGAAAGTCGATTGCCCTCGTGTGGCTACTACTTGGTCTCACTGCATTGACAAGGTGTGCGTCGGCTGTGCGTCGGCGCTCACCATGGCCGTGATCTCATCGTAGCTCTGTAGATACTCCACAATCTTGCTCTTGTGAGAGGGTTCAACACGGGCGAAGCAGCAGGCCTGGCGCACAGCCTCCCGCTGGTCAGTCACTGCCAGGTCATCAAACTCGCGTCCGGTGAAGGCGCGGCCTGTCACGTCCTCATCCTCATGGAAGATACCGATGCGGCGGCAGATGGCAACAGCAGTACCTTTGTTGTCACCTGTGTGGAGAGCAGGGAAGCGACGGAGGAGGCAAATTGGCAAAATAAGTGCTATAGTGCTTGTACCCGCAGACACCGAGGATGGAAGGGTTAGTGGCGTAACTGACCGGTGATCATGATTACGCGGATGCCAGCGTCCCTGCACAGCTCAATGGAGCCTGTGACCTCCTTGCGAGGAGGATCGAGCATGCCCACGCAGCCCACAAAGGTCAGGTCAGTCTGCAGGGAGAAGGGACAAGATGCTTGTAGTGGGCATGAAGTTTAGCGTTAGCTAAGTGGAGATGGTGAAGAGTGCATCGGTTACGAGTTAAGAAGGTATGTACTCTAAAAGTATTGTGTCAACTCTCAAACTGACAGTATCTTCCCCTGGACTTTGTTATTGGGGCCATTTCGCCCAGTACCCTCTCAGACTATAATATGCAAATTCTCTGCATCTCACCTCATACTCAGCAAACCTGGTGGAGTCCTCCAGGTTCATCTCATCCCTCTTCGGGGGGGCGTCACGGGTGGCCAGAGCCAAACACCTCAGAGTGTCACGGCCAGTACCCCACTCCTTGATGACGGCCATGATCTTGTCCTTTACTGGGCCAGTCAGTGGCACGCGGGTGGTGCCCACACGGACATATGTGCACCTGTCAATCACACCCTCGGGTGCACCCTGTGAGGCAGGAAAGCAGATGTGGGAGGAGTTGGGGCAGATTCTACACAGGGACAAAGGTACAGAGAGGATGCAGGAGGAGTAATGAACCTACTCTTGGAGGTTGCCGCAGAACCATTGCTCTCAGCTCAATGAAAAGCAATCACTCAAAGGTAAGCAAAGGCAGATGGAGATGTCATCTGTCATGGTCAGACAGACCGATGCAGGTCCAAGCATACCTTTATGAACATCTTGTTTCCAACGGGAGCCTTGGAGCTCTTGGCAGGGGAGCAATAGACAGACATAGACTTCCTGTCACGGGAGAACTCTAGTGTGAATTCCTTCTTCATCAGCTGCTTGATCACCTGTAGTAGGAAATCAGAGGTCCTAGTCTCACTACAATGCTGCGCTCTGTGGAGTTGTGTAATGAGGGATGGGATGAAGGGAGCCTACTCACAGTGCAGCAGGCGTTGGCCCTTTCCACCTTTGACAGGTTGCGCACATCAGTGCCAAACACGTTCATCTTCTCTACCAGGCAGCACAGGGCAGTCTCAGTGGCCTCACCCACCTTCTCGTAGATCCCCTTGGACTGTGGGGTAGGTAAGGGGTTGGGAGGAGGGAAGGATCCAGAAAGTGAGAGACAAGCCAATGAGGAAAGGAGGAGTACCGTGGAAGCGAACCAGGAATAGGACAAGCAGACGAAGCGCAAAGCTTACACAACGCATTCGCCCATGTGTGAATGGGGTCAAAGGGGGCATCGACTCACCTCGTTGTAGTCCAGAGAAGAGTCGTTGCACAGGGCACAGATAGTAGCCAGCTCAACCAACCCATCGTACATACTGCAGTTCACCTTGCCACTACCCTTGGTGCTGAATGGCACAAAGAAAGAAACTCTGTGACTCAAATTCCTCAAGAAGGCCATTTGAGATGAGCGTGCCCATGTTTGCTGTATTTGCTTCGCTCAGTTCTCCGATGTGGGATGGCGGACATTGAACGTCACTCCAGCGTTG
This sequence comes from Scleropages formosus, assembly GCF_900964775.1. Classification (NCBI taxonomy): domain Eukaryota; kingdom Metazoa; phylum Chordata; class Actinopteri; order Osteoglossiformes; family Osteoglossidae; genus Scleropages; species Scleropages formosus. The sequence goes on along the minus strand of NC_041813.1, from coordinate 31,839,282 downwards.
GCCATACTCACACTTCTCCTTCGGGTGTGTACTTGGAGCCTGAGATGTTGAAGTCTTCCAGGGACACGTGATCACCCTCCACTTTGTCAATGATGAACATCTGGTGGGAGAGGAAGAGAGAGGAATCATTACCCTTTGGAAATGGACTGCAGTCATTGGTGTAATGAGGCATGAGCCAATCCAACCAAATGACATGAGTGCGTGGCTCTCTTCATGGCTCCGCTATGGTAACCTGCTCCTGTATTCCTCAGGAAAAATAGCTGACGATGGAAAGGGGTTCAACTAGTGCTCAGCTTTTGTACGTTTCTGACTTGTCCAACCTGCTCTCTCACCTTGGTTACACACATCTGGTTGGTGGTGAGGGTGCCTGTCTTGTCCGAGCAGATGACAGAGGTGCAGCCCAGGGTCTCGACAGATGGCAAGCTGCGCACGATGGCATTCTTCTTGGCCATACGGCGGGTTCCCAGCGCCAGGCAGGTGGTGATGACAGCAGGCAAACCTGGAGGCCAGCAGACACGCATTTATATAGAGCAAAAGTGGCTGGCAGTTCAAAGGAAAAATACAGTACATATGTAGTTCTTTTCTATAGTCTGTGTAGATTGCCAGAGCTTTTGCCTAAGTGCTATTTGAGTGGTTCTCGTTCATACCTTCTGGGATGGCAGCCACAGCCAGAGCCACGGCAATCTTGAAATAGTAGACGGCGCCGCGGATCCAGGAGCCACCGTGGACTGGGTCATTGAAGTGGCCAATGTTGATCATCCACACAGCCACGCAAATAAGCGAAATGACCTTAGACAGCTGCTCGCCAAACTCGTCCAGCTTCTGCTGCAGTGGTGTCTTCTCCTGTTCTGTGGCAGCCATCTGGTCACGGATCTTGCCAATTTCGGTGGAGACACCAGTGGCGATGGCAACACCAATGGCTTTGCCAGCAGCGATGTTGGTGCCCTGAGGAGAACACAAAATGTTGTGGAGGTTGTTCCTTCTGAGGTGAGCATCTGACCACTGAGACAGCGGCAATGGCAAAATGGGTTGACGAGGAGACGCTCACAGAGAAGAGCATGTTTTTCTTGTCCTGGTTGACAGCTCTGGGGTCAGGGACGGGTTCAGTGTGTTTGATCACACTGACAGACTCACCTGGAAGGAACACAGAGGCTTGAGGAAGTGGAATGGGCAGAAGAGTCGGAGGTGCTCTCGGAAGGAAAGAAAGGCTCACCGGTTAGGATGGACTGATCAACACGCAGGGTGGTGGAACGGATGGAGGTAATTCTGATGTCTGCAGGGACTTTGTCACCAACTAGGAAAGAGAAGGACAGGAGTGTTATCGCGACACATGTGTAGACAAGTAAATAAGGAAGGGTATTTCAGGTTCGAAACTCATGAATGGGGGCCCATGGGGGTCCTGCCTTAGCTGCATTATCTAACTTCTGGTATAAGCAGACAAAAACTGTAAGATCTCTTCATTACCTTAAATAAAGCTGTTTGGCTAGTAAATGTGATGTAAACTGTGAGGCTAAGAGGTGTAAAATTACCATTCTTTTTTATGAAAAACGCAGTCAGTTTCTAAACAAAAGAGTCTCCTAAAATTAAGGGAAAAAAACATATTGAAGTGTATATATGATAAGGATACCACCAACATAATTCATAATATTTGTGACAAACATAATGTCTAACTGGTCTTTCAATATCATATCTTTTGTCATTATCAAATAACCACTTATCCACTGTCTGGATTTTTATATTTTAAAAACGGTTTGGATGCCGGAAGAAGAAAGAGCTACAGGGGAAGGTGGTGTCGATTTTAAGGGCTATTTTATTTTGTTAATAATATACGTTTAATTACATATAACGTGAAAAAAACGTGAATAAGATATGTTTTATTACCTATCTTATTTATATTGTGTGTTTCTGAGAGGGCTGTTGTTTCAAGCTTTTGCTGAGTCAAAAACTGAGCAGTTGTCACTGTGAAGAAGTGCTTCACCGCTGAGTGCTCCGTTTGCCACTTTTACACTTAAAAACACGTTGCTGCTAAAAGGCTCCTTTTGTGCAGCGGGTGTGGAGCACAGTGTGTGTTTTGTCCTGTTTTTGGGTGCATCTTGCTCATCCGCAGCACCCGGAGGAGGGGAGAGTAGTGTTTGTGAACGAAAGAACAGCCCTGCCAACACACACAAGTGCTGAACGTACGTACCACACTTTTAATTTTAACCTTAAATTTCACGTTGTTCTTATCCAGCTTGCGTTGAGTTGTGGTGCCTGACAGGTGACTTGTTTTCTCCACAAAAGTACTCGTTGGAATAATGTGGTCGAGGCGTCTAGCTTTCCCTCATTAATCACTGTCACTGCGGTACTTTTCGCGATTGTTTCCCTCGTGGCACCGGTCGGTACCGGGGTACCAGGAAGCCCGAAAGCATCCCAGCAGGTGCGTCACACTGCCACTGAACCGCTCCTTTTATGAAATAACGCGAGAGCGAAAGCAACTGGCGTTCTTACATCCGCTCTTGTTCTGTGGACATAAAGTGGTTGTTTGGTAAAATGCCTTTGAACTACGGTAAAGTGCCTGCATTGAACACGTGTTTATTGCATGAAGCCAATGCAGCGTTTTTTCGTTTTTCCCTCACTAAATGAGGGCTGAGCGTAAAGCACTTGAAATGCGCTCTTTTCTTTAGCCTTCAGACAAGTCCATGAGTTCAAAACGGTCCGTTCGACTTGGGAAACACGGGTTCATTACGCTGTCCGGAGCCGAACAGGCGCTCGTCTGTTTTGGTGGCTCAAACTCGCCGTTTCACGCTGTCGCTCAGCCTTGCTCAGCACACTCGCCCGTCGCGCTCTCACCGATCCTGCGCTGCTGTGGTGCCCTCTGGACACATTCACTCACCCTCGCTTCACCGAGTGTGAAGTGGCATGTAGGGATTACAGTGCGAGCCCTGGAGAGGGCCTTCACGCTGCCTAACTGACTTTACCGCAGTAAATTAACACTGATACAGGACGCCGGTGGGGTGTCTCTGCTTGCACCGAGGGGGCGGGTGGGAATGGGCTGATATGGAGGGCAACAGGTGGGTTTCGCCATGCGAGGGAGCAGAGGGAGGGGGACACATGTTGCGTTGTATTTATACCCACACTTACTTTTTCCTTCTCTCAGCAAGTTTTCTCCACGGTTTCCCTCCCTCTCTCACTCGCCATCCACTGCCTCCCTACATGGCCACACAGCCTCTCTGTCTGTCTGAGGGACGTAGGCTTGAGCCCCCCGCCCCTCCCTCACACCTCTGCCATGGTGGTTCTGTTTGTCAAAAGTACTCAGAGAACCTCACGCGAAGGGGTGGGAATGTGTTTGCAGAGCGGTTGTCTTACCGGACACCTCAACGATGTCTCCGGGCACGATCTCTCTGGCCTTGATCCTCTGCACGCTCTTCCTGTCTGCACGGTACACCTTGCCCATCTCAGGCTCGTACTCCTTCAGGGCCTCAATGGCGCTCTCTGCATTGCGCTCCTGGGAGAGCAGCGGCCCCAAAGTCAGTCGCTTCCCCCACAAGCATCTGCCTGTGAGCAGCATACTCTTCCACGTGGGACAGTGACACTACATGGTGACAGTGAGCCACTACGGCAACAGAGGCCCAGTGCGGTGCCTGAAATATGGGCCCGATGTCTATTGCAAATGTTGTGCCATGCTTTAAGTTTGACTTTGTATCTTCCTTTAGCTGGCATGGCTCTTCCTTTTGGTTTTCAACCTGTGCTGTGCTCACCTGCCAGACTCCCACCACTGCATTGGCGATGAGGATGAGGAGGATGACAAAGGGCTCCACGAAGGCGGTGACGGTTTCCTCACCTTCCTCAAACCAGGCCAGCACCTGTGCACAAGGGACATTCGTAAAGGAGGACTTGAGCACAGGCAACGGGTACTGGCAGCCCTAAGAGTTCCCACAAACAATAGGACCCTTCTGACGTCCACCCCCTCTTGTCTTTACAAACTGCAGTTGGACTTGGCTTTAGCCGGTATTTGCAGGTTTCGACAATGCGGTGAGGGTGCAGATGCCATCCGCTCTCTTTTCTTGCTGTCGTTACACACTGCACTCTGTCACACGTTCTGTCAGTTAAGCGGGGTGGTGGGACAGCTCTCCGTTCACTGCTTCACATGGCACGTCTGCGTGCCACACTCTTAGAGACCCAGAATGACTTCAGCTCTGAGCTTCATTTCATGGCCGAGCATCCATATGCCATAGGTCAGCAGAAGAGATTACCGAGCTGCTAGAACTGAACGTATGGCTCGTCGAAGGTTAATTATGAATGGATTGTCAAATGAATGAGAAAGTGCCACAAATGTTCATGCACATAGCACATTCTCTTTTCCGCCACATCATCTTTCTCAGAGCAGTGGCCAGTGAAGGATATCGCTCTTTTCATGTTGCTCACGGAAATGTGACCACTCGGCCAGTTGATGTTCGGCAATCCTACACCATTGTATCCTCGTAAATTAGTCCACGTTTACGATGTTGTGTTTAGCAATATTATCATGTGATATGAATGCTACCTGGCCTTTCCTACCCCCTGCCCTGTATTCCCTCTCATCCTTCCTTGTTGGCAACCACTGGCTCCTTCCATCCCTGACCTTTCCTGAAGGATACTGTTTCTCCAACCGGCTTGAGACTTTCTTAAAATAAACCGGACATCTCCCACCCCCACTGCTGCTGATCCCCAGTTCTCTCCTTCTAAGGCCATAATGACAGCTGTCCTAGGACGGAAAGTGTGTGACAGGGTGGGTGGGAATTAATATCCCATGTCCACTGCAATCCCCCCCAACAAACCCCTGCTTCTGTGCTCCAAAACAAATTTTAAGAGGGAGCAAGAGAGGGGTATAGGGGGTAGAGGGAAGCCGATACTTGCAGTGACGAGTTGGGATGGACCATTCCGTAAACTGGCACTAAGAGAAAGGATGGTTTTGAACAGCAGGTTGGGTCTTATGTCATCTTAGAATCGCCACCTGTTTTCTCCAACAGGGGAGGCCAGATAGAACCCAACAAAGTGGCAAAACAAACACGTACTGCAGAGCTGCCTTTGCTCAGTCGCTGTCCTGAGGAGTGAAGACAAGCGTTGCTTTTTCGTACTCGTTCCCAGTTGTGAAATGAAATGAGAATAATTTGCTGCAGTCGGACACGTGCGCTTACTCTGCCCCAACTTGCCAGGTAGCCATTACATGAGGCCTGTGATGACCACATCCCTTTCACCGATCACTAGCTGAAGGAGCCCAGAGTGCTACCACGGGGCCACGTGCTAGACAGTGTGTGAGAGCACGTGGGTAAAAGGATGACAACATACACCCTGAGGTCCAGAAGTGTCCCCTGACGTACCACATGACTATAAACATTGGCCCAGGAGCAGCGGACAGTCTTTCGATGTGGCCGTATGAATCGGAGTGTTTCCGAGCCCGTCCAGTTACATTTATTTAACTGATGCTTTCCTCCAAAGTGGAGGTATCATGCAGGGGAGGTTTTGTGGCCTGGTCTGGTAGAGCAGGGGCTTGTGGGAGTGGGGAAATAGTGGGGTGGGCTTTGTCTCTCAAGCAAATTATGTGCTGTCGATGTGTCGAGATCTTACAGGCCACCAAAACATCCTTTTCCTCCGTGCATTAGCCAAGACCTGCCTTTAAATGATGAGCCTAATATCATTTCCTAGATGGTGTCCACAGCTGACACTGGTGTGAAGGCAGTGATTCCGCTTTTGGTTCTGTGGACAAATGTCCACAGCCAGTGGCATTCTGGCTGTGAAGATTAACAAGCTCAATGAAGTCTTCGCTTCACTAAAATCGAAACCCTACATGTCAGGAGTGCATTTTGCAAGTTGAGTTGAAGGAACGCGAAGCACTCATCCCAAGATGACTGAATGGACGAAGCAAAGTTCGAGATCTCACTGGAGAATGATGCCATGAAGAGACGTTGTACTTACAAATGAAATGCAGGCTGCCAGCAGCAGAATTCTGACCAAAAGATCTTCAAACTGCTCAATAACCAACTCCCAGATGCTCTTTCCTTGGAGACACGGAGAGAAGATCGAGTTAGAGTGTTTGGGGCTGCGGTTCTGGTGTCGTGTATCATGAAGAAAAGCTGAGAACTTCTGCTGGACTCTATATATGCAGATATGTTATTGGCCAGGGCTGTTGTGCTCTTAAGAGACCTGAGCACTAAGGTCTAATTCATTCTCTTAACTCAGTCATCAGGACATGTGTCAGTCAATGATAGAGTGTGTGTGGGGGGGGGGGCTTGTCATGATGTCACAGAACTGACAGAAGAGTGACAACATGAGCGCTAACATGTTGACGAAGGACAGAAAGACTGTCGACGTGTTGATGTAGAGAAAGTGAAAGCAGAGCAAGTGAGATGAGGCTCAAGAATAGGGTGCGACAGGAAGCGAGGTGAAGTGTGTGTAGCAGTAACACGGGTGGGTGGCGCTCTTACCTTCCTCAGCTGGAAGCTCTGTTAGGGACCACCAAGGGAGTAAAGGGAGTAAAGGGAGAAAAGAGAGAGTTATCGATTTGAGCAGAATCCATCTGTCGCAGTTTCACGGCATCATTCTCTAAATCTTTAAGCAAGTCAATGATGACTGAAGACTGTGCTTAAGTGCAAAGGTTCGAAACTCTTCCCAGTAGACTGTATCCAATGAGACATTATTGTGCAAATGCTTCATTGTGCTGTGGCACTACGCCGGATGTAAGAATAACGCAGCGAGTGTGAAGGGCATGGTTTATTCTACCCTTAGGTCTTATGAAGTTGCAGGTTACATGTAGTTGCGAGAGGGCAGAACACACGCATGGAACAGGCTACCCTCTCCAGAAATGTGCCGATGTCAGAGGAGCGTTCCATCTGCCCTCGTGGTATCATCTGCCGTGATCTTCGAACCACGGTCTGCACACTTCAAGGACACGAGTTTGGAGACATCAAATCACCGAGACCTGAAACCTGGTATCTCCAGCATATCGTCCCCAACAGCGCTGTGAGCCAACTGGACTCCAGCAGAACGAACCAAAGCCAACCGGACTCTGAAGAGGAGTTAACCGAGCTGCGCTTCAGCAGAGAAGCGAACCAGACAAGACCAGACTCTCTCGAAGGAGTTAACGGATTTTCTCCATTTAAATGTCTTCTATCTGCAGCCGGTCACTTGACCCTCCAGCGCCAATGTACATGGCGTTCATTCCTGTCAGTTCTTGTCGGTTCCCAGACCCCACTGGTGTGTGCCACCATACACAGCTCAGGTGTCATCTGCTTGTTGTCAGATCTTTTCTACTTGTCCATTTCATACACTTTCCTACATCATTCACCCTCAAGCGCTCATGCGCCTCGCTTCCCTCCTCTCTCCCGAGATCCTCGCTAGACATCTGAGATCACGGCCAACGAGCCACGAGAAACATCCCAGGAGACCAGTGGAGGTATGTCTGATGAAGCGGTCTAGCGAGCGGGTCCTGCAACAGCTCGAGACGTCCAGAGACCATCTCCCACACCTGCTGCGGCCAGCGGCCGTCCTGTGACACAGTTGTGTAGCAGTCAAACCCCTCGCTCGCCCTCCCGGTACTGCTCGCGGTAGCCCTGCCCCCGTTCACGACCCCTATCATCCACGCGTTCGACCATTCATCCATCCTTCACATCGCCGCTGCTGACCTCGTTCTTGCACTCTCGCTTCAAAGCTGGCCATGCCACCCCTGAACTCCCCCTGCTCCTCTCTGTCACTTAGAAGGAATTCATGTGTGTCCCCAGGCATCGCCAAGGGCGCACCCGGTTTTCTCTTGCGCCCCGACAATTCCCTCCCAGCCCTCGGCCCTCAGCCCGCGACTCGTCGCTCCGCTTCTCTCACCGTTGTAGCCGTACTTGGCCAGGCTCTTCTTGACCTGGTCGGGGCTGAGGCCCGTGTTTTCGTTCACCCCGAAATACGCCAGGCATTCAGCCGGCTCCTTCGTGTGCGCGTTATCCATCCTTCTGGATTCGGGGAGACTTCAAGGAGAAGAAAGACAGAATCACAAGTGTGTCTATACACACACACACACACACACACACACACGCATACATGTGCATTTCGCTGTGTCGCTATCCATGCTTTCCTTAGCTCTGTTAAGCAGTGAAAAGTCGGAGAACTGTACCCACCACCTGTTAAATCTCGCTCTCTCTCCCCTCTCACTGAGCTCTCTCTCCTCCTCCTACAGGAGCGCTGGACTGACAGAAAGTGCAAAGTGCCGCTCATTCACGTTGGGTTTTATACAGCCACGGAGAGTCCCATTGGTGCCAGCGAACGCGCTCGGTGCTCCACAACGGTCGAGGGGGCCGCGCATGGGCATCGGGGGGTGGAGCTTGCCTGCGGGACATGCGAAGAGTAGGTTAGAGGAATTGGGCAACAACTGTAGAGGCGGTTGCATCAAATGTAAATGGTGTCTGTTTTTGGAACATGCATGGTCAGTAGAATGGAGGGGGGGCGCCGTGGGGGCAAAGGAGCAAGATGTGGGGGGCTGAACGACAGCTCAGGTGTCTGGGCCAAGGAAGGGGGCGGAGGGGGGAGAGAAGTGGCAGAGATTTAAAAAAGGGGTATTTAGGATGGCGATGATGGGCACTGCAGCATCTGAGGGGAGAGGATTTCTTAGCAGAACACACACACTACACACAGCCTGGAGAGCAGAGTGGAAAACAGTGACTTATGGGAGCGGTGCGGACTGGGAGTGGGGGGGCGGGGGTGCTGAAGATGTGCTGTGTCACACAGGAGCCAGACCCGTAGGCCGAGTGGGTCCGTGCCACTGTACCCCTCGAAGGCTCACAGTTGAGTCCCGTTAAAAAGTGACTTTATTTGGATAAACACACTGGCTACGCAACGCAGTAAAAAAGTAACAATTACATTGTGTAAAGTGGAAAAAAGCTTCCAAAATGAGCGTAAAAAGCGGAGTAAAGGTAGGGTGGGGTGGGGTGGGACAGCGCAGGCCGGATCTCGTCAACAAGGCTGGGCAATGTTTCCGCCACACTCACACTCACACTTACACTCACCACCCCGGGCGGACAGATAGCGGTGGGAGGGACTCTCCTGGGGGGAGGGCGGGGGGGGGTCAGTCAGTGCAAGAGAAAAACCTCAAATGATGTGAAGAAATTTACTGAATTTTCTGCGGGGGGAGGTGGCAGAACGTGGATGAAAAGTGGCCTGCGTAAGGTTTTAGGGCATCGTACCCTGGTACAGCATGGTACAACAGCACCCTGCCCAAAAGGAGAAGAGTGACCCACTGTATGAATGGGTGAAGGGTCCAGGTTCGGTTTGCTTTGAGCACCACACCGAGGCGCCGGGCGAGACGAACCCCCTCTCCCTCCCTCCCTCCCTCCCCCCCGTCACTGCAGTAAAAACACAGTATGTGAGGGAAGAACAGCTCAGTTCTCCATCGCCCCTGTGCTGCTGGGGAGGAGGCGCTCTCCGCCGGCCGGGGTAACCCCGAGGAAGACCTCCAGAGCGAGCGCGGCTGGGGGAGACGGGGGATACGATGGGGGGTGCTGGTATGTGGGCACATGGTTCACTTAAGCCTCCTTTAGCACTCCGGGCAGAATGTGAGCCTCTACCGAGGGGGGCAAGAAAGAGCAGCTCTGGGGGGGTGGGCACGGTGCAGCCCCCTGCAGAACATCTAGTACCCTTGTGTGTCGGTCGCCTTTAGGCACCAGGTAGCCTCTCGCTGCTCTCCCTAGCGTTACAGGGTTACACTCGTCGCCACGTGCCCTCCGTGGTAAGTTATCCCGACGGAGGGCGCCTGCGACCTTCTTGTTAGCACCGCGTGTCCTTCACCGGGACACTGTCTGCTGGCTTCGTTTTACAGAGGCGCTGCAGCCTTTGGGCCGTGTGTAACCGGAACCGCTGAGTGCGTCTGCTGCTTTCCGAGGCCGTGCCGCCGGTGCCGCGTGTACGACGCATCGCCGCCTTCGCGTGCCCAGAGTGCGCTCCTCCTGCAGCTCTTCTTGGATCCACTGCGTTCCAAACGGAGGGAGGGTCATCTGCCCGCCGGCCTTCTGAGTTGCCAGCGGCTCCAGGTCTGTCATCGGGTGCCTTGAAGTGCCCCCGTGGAGGTGGAGGGGGACGCGTTCCGATTGGCCGCGCCACCCGAGACCCCCCCCCAGGCCATTTGCATGCCGAGCCGGGCTGCGATGTCAGGCTCGGCGCGGAGAAACGGACGTTTCACGGCTCCTGTTCGAGCCCCGGTGGGCAGTGAATGGCAGCTGATGGATGTGTGGCAGCTCCTTGTGGGACTGGAGAGTCGCGGGTCGAGGATGGTCTTCCTGCCGGCGCCGGACGCCTAGTGGCGACGATGAAGGACCGAAGGACTTTATGTTGTCCTCCTTTACGTTGTCGAATACGCAGCGTTGTCGTGTTTTTTCACGTGTGTTTTCCTCTGCTGCCCTCTCCTCTCTTTCGTAGGTGTTTCCTCGTAGGGCCCTCGCTCATCTCTCGCTCCTTCCTGTCACTTTACCGTGAGCCAGCAGGTGGCGCAGCAGTTAGAGCTCAAAGCAGCCAGCTTCGAGTCCCGCCTCCTGGGCAGTGTCCGTGGTCAAGGTACTTTACCCTGAACTGATGCAGTAAAAATGAGCTTGCTGCATCAATGGGTAAATCAGCGTAAGCAGGTGGAGAAAATTGTCAGGTAAAGGACCAATGAATAACTAAGTGCTCTACCTGTTCCTCCTCCACTTCCCCGCCAGCTGTCGCCCAGCACGCCGACCTCTGACCTTTCGGGGCGGGCAGGGTCGGCTCGTCATTGCGTACCCCTGGGCGGCTCACTGACATTTAATTTAATATCCCAGAGGGATCGAGTTACGGCCCTCTCCCGGCCCGTCCGCGGCGATCCCTCTCGATCCCTCTCCTTCCCCCTCTCGCCGCACCGTTCCTCCGTCCAACGTCCACAGTCGTCTTCCGCTCAGCCTTCGTCCGGCTCCGCACCCCCAGCTCCCGCGGCTCCGCTCAGCGCAGCGAGGCCTGTCGCCGTGCCGCTCGCACCAGCGCCGGAGCCTCGGAGCAGCGGCACCGGCAACGTTAGTGAGCGCGGTGCAGCGGTAAGAGGTGCGCGGTGTGTATTAATAGCCGGCCGTGACGCTGCGTGATTCGACCGCGCTTGTCAGCGCGTAACATCATCATGCAGGACGGCGATGCTGGGAGTCGGGGACGAGGGGCCATATTCTGGCGGCATTTCCAGTGCCTCCACCCCTTGCACAGACACACGTGATGCGAGCGGGATGCAGTGTGTAACATGTTTACCGCGACAACGGGTGACATCATGCACTCGAGTAAATAAGGCAGGCGCGCCAATTACGGCCAGGTGTTCGTCCTCGGCCTTTCCGGTCCACCCCCTGTCCCCCGTGCCCGCAGTAGTGCTCAGAGCCGTCGTATGGCACTCCAAGGACTCGGGTTCAAATCCCACCTCCTTAGACAAGCGTCTTACCCCAAATTGACACGGTAAAAACCGTCCATCAATCCATCCATCCGTTTTCAGGAACCTCTTGTCCTGATCAGGGTCGCCGTGATTCAGAGCCTGTCCCAGGGTGAAAAAAATGGCCGTGCTGCTGAAATGGGTAAATCGGTGTAAGTAGCTCAGTGTGCGGAGCCCACGTGCGGGAAAGAGTCCTGTAAGCGAGTGAATGAATGACGGGTGGCAGGGGGCCTGGTCTCTGCAGCCGCAGCCCGCATGCAGGTGCGAACCCTGGACGGCTGCGCAGAGACGCCCTGAGTGGCGTGAAGAGCGCTGGCAGCGCCGTGCCGAGTGCCTCTGTAAGTGGCTGTGAATCAACGTGTCGACGGAGCGACTCGGCCCTGTAAACAATAAGGGGGAATTAGCACCTGTCAGCGGGGACACACGCACACACTCTCTCTCTCTCTCTCTCCTCGGAACAAGTGCTCTGCCTCTAGACTCTGGGCTGGTTGAGATCGTCGGTGTGTGTAGATAGACTCGTGTGTTTGGGTTCATGCCGTACCAGCAGGGAGCCGAGAAGCGAGATCCTTGCGGTCACCGGAGGACGGCTGGCCGGACGGACGCCGGGGCTCGGGCACATCGTGGAGCCCGGACGACACGCATTCCTCGTTTTTACGAGTATATTTAACCCTCTGTGTGTATGTCCACCCGCCCCTCCCCCGCTGCTCCGGCCTTATTAGGAGCGCAGAAGGACGCCGGAGTGATGGACGGCACGGCTTGGAGTAAGAGTGCCGCTGACAGGAAGACGAATGGTGAAAAGAGAGATGTGGAGCGAGAGACGGGGGAATGGAAGCGGCCGGTTAAATATAGAGATCTGCGGAGAGCGGAGGAGAGAGGGTTTGTCCCGCTGGGTCCTCCGTGGAGACGCTGAGTCTCCGCAGGTACCTCTCGGGTACGGAGAGACGGAGCAGCTCAGCTGGTCCAGCATGGTGGGACACGATGTCAGAGTGCGTGGCTCTGTGTCACTCCAGAGGTCAACACCGTACCGCCAAGTGTCCCCTTACACACAGCTGCGGGACAGGGAGGTGCTGTTAATGGCACCACCGGACCTATTGATGTGTGTGTGTGTGTGTGTGTGTGTGTGTGCACGCGCCCTCGTGAGCTAGGCAGATGTTTACAGGTGTTGTGTAAGAACGGTGCTAAGCCTTGCGGACATCACACTGTGTTTAGACCCCTGTGGTCCCGCGGTACATGAACATGATGGGCGGGGCTTAGTTGGCTCCGCCCTCCCATGCACTATTGATCCTCTTATTTGTCCATTTCATTTTTTCTTTCCTCAAAGGTGGCTCACAGTTCTCGGTTTGTACGCTACGCTGTTTACACAGCACTGTGTTTTTTACCCTACCAGTTCACAGCAGCTCAAGGCTACTACAGCAGGGGGGATTCGAACCAGGGACTCTCCAGCTCTAACCATTGCACCACCTGCTGCTCCACAGCGGTTAAGGACACAGAGGCAGGGGCGACCCCTCAGGTGCCTTTGCTGACATCACTCCCGGATCATCTGTGAGAGGGAGGGATCAGCTTCCAGCGACAGCTTTACATCATAGTGTGACATACCGATGTGAAGAGTTCAGGTGGACACACACACACCTCAGCTACTGCATTACAAGCTGAAGGTCAGGTGGAAGGCAGGGTACGCTACCTGTTCTCCTCCTTCTCTGCACCTCTTTGTTGCTCTCCTTGATCCCGACCCCAATGCCTCCCATTGGTTATTTTTGTTCCCGAACGCCTGGCGAAACAGCAGCCGGCCCCTCGCCCTACAAGGCCCAAACCTTGCAGGAAGCCACAGGGCTCCTGTTGCTAGGAGACCACCAGTGTTTTCCCCTTCAGCTCTGAGTCTTTTTCTTGCTTCCTTGTTCTTATTCCCGCGTTTCTTCGGTGTGTATAGGTCGCCTACCCACAGAGGACCCGTTTTCTCTCCTTCCTTCAGCGGAGGGGCCTTTCCGAGCCACAGAGGTACGAGGACAGCAGCCGAAATGAGAGGTGAGAATGAAAGAGCGAACAGAGGGGCAGTACAGGCGGGCCACAGCGACATAGCGAGGACAGTAAATGGCGTGTGTGTGTGTGCCAGACACGGCCTGTTCCACTGCATGCGGAGGACACCGACGCAGGAGGAGGGAGAAGAAGAGGAAGGTGACACGATGACACCCCCACTCAGGAGCTGTGCGCCAGCGGTCAGGCAGGTTGGCAAGGTCCGGCATACCGCGCTCTGGCCGTGCCCACGACCCTGGGGGTGTCGCACTCATTTACAGTGAACGCGAGCGGCGTGCGTAACCGCTGCCCGGGGACACATTAGTGTGGCGCACCCGCATCCCTCTTCCTGTTTGCATGCGTAGAAACGCAGTGCGGCCCCTGGGAGGAGCTGGAGCACCTTGTTGCTCATCTCATCTGTTGTCACCATATGAGGAGGAGGGTGTGACCCCTTTAGCCTGAACTACTCCGATAAAATGAGCCAGCTGTACAAATGGGTAACGGCTATGGCATGACCCCAAGCACACCATGTGCTGCTGCAGTGGCCCTGGAACCACTGAAATTTGGACAAATTGTGGACAACACTGCCGCCACGTGGATCCCTTCGGCACTACAGCCACTGCAGTTCCACGCGTGTCGTGACATGCAAAGTAAGTGTCCAGCGAATCGAACACCTCCTGCACATCACAGTAGGAACAAAAATCAAATGCACAGATCACAAAAACCCTAAAAGTGAGCATGAAACTCACTTCTCTGATTACAATGTAACACCAGTTTTTCACTTTAGAATCAGAATCAGAACGAGCTTTATTGTCAAGTATCTTCACACATACAAAGAATTTGTCTGGGTGACAGAAACTTCCACAGCACAGACAGAATAAGAATAAATAGTTATAGAATAAAAGAAAGTTATTACAATTACACACAGTAATGTCACTTTCGCTGGCGCGCGACACAACATTCAAGGCCATTGAAGTAACACGTGGTAGTGCGCTGCGCTCCGGCATTAACAGCTCCGCTGCTCCGGGGGCCACGCGTGGATCCCCGTCTTAAAGAGACCAATCACGTGCTTTACGTTGTTGTTATGCAAATTACGGAGCGCGGGATTGTGGGCGCACCGTCCTTTTCAGCTTTACCACTTACTGTATTTGTGAAAACGAAACTTCTCCTTCATCTCTGAACGCCTATTGTCCCGTTATCTTGACTACTGTGATCACGAAGCTCGTTTTGACTCGATTTTTAGATTCCGTGTTGATTGTCTCGCGGTCGTCAGAGCTAATCGTTGCCCGCACGGGTCACCGTGTCCGATTCTGTAAAACTGTATTAACTGACAGTCGGTACGTGGCTCGTGTTTCTGCGCATTTCGCACTGCAACCCGTTGACTTCTGGAACGGTTTGGTGAGACTGCCGTCATCGCTGCGCGGAAGCGCTCAACCCTGGGCCGGACGCCCAGTCCCCGCAGTGACCCTGTGCGCGAGCGCTCCTTCAGTCAAGACTATACTTTCAGGGATCATTTCTATAGGTCTTGACTTGAGAAATGAGCTTCTAAAGTGTTTGGTCGCGCCAACCACGATGAGGAGGCGAGTCCTTTCTTCTGAGCGGGAAGCGGGTGTCTGACGCTGAGCTTTCAGCTGTTGTTCATCTTTGATGATCGTTCTGCCTTCCCATGGGTTGAGCAGAGGGAGAAAGGGCTGTCTGAGTGGTTGGTTCATATGTGGTTTGAAAGTAGAGGAATTCATAAAACAAATGGCGAGAAACGGCTATTAATGAACTACATTTTCGGTATCTTGTGATAGAAGATTTTGTGGTGGTTGAGTTATTATAACAGTAGTTTTATTTGTTTATAGATTTTTTTTTGTTATGTCTTACGTGAAAAGTTTAATCGTAAGGCAGGTTTTTAATCTGGTTTTAAATCACAGCACTTAAAATATTTTTTATCTTATAGTAGAATATTGATATGTATTCTAAGTTGGGCGCGCAGAGTTGAATGTTTTCGTACCGCATGAAGTGTGTATGTGGAGTTTATCAAAGTGAGTGCAGATGAAAGGACAATTTCCCGATTCAGAGAAAACAAGTACGTGTCAGGATTCGAAACATCGTGACCCAAAAACATGGGATCAATAAGAAAACTGAGTGTAAACAGAGCGATCATAAAGAGGGACACATCTTCAAAAATCACGAGAAAATCACAAACATAAAGTAACCTGTGTGTGTGTATGAGTACTCCCCGCCCGCGGTTCACATTTATGTGACGCTTTTCTCCAAAATGACTTATAGTGTTTATCTACCTAATTATTTCAAATTCAAATTTTATTTGTCACATACACAACCATACACGGTACGACGTGCAGTGAAATGCTTTATACAGCTGTCCGACATAACAATCTAAAAAGACAAGTAACAGGTACTTATTTACCCTTTTTTAATACAGTTGAGTCATTTTACTGGAGCTGTTTAGAGTAAATACCTAACCTTCTACAGCGGGAAGTGGGATTTGAACCTGTAACCTTTGGGGTCCAAAGACAGCAGCTCTTACCGCACAGGGCTTTGTGTGTTTTGGTGTTCGTGCCAAAGATCAACCCCGAGGTGGGTGTGGGTGGTTCACGCATCGTTGCGCAGCGAGTAAACAGCGCGAGCGTCAGCTGCGCGACACGTTTCTGTTTTATCGAGTGCGCGTAGAAGGTTGCAGTTTTTTTTGGACATTTCACGTGTCCCACTGATTTTCCCCGGAGCGACCAGGAGAGAAGTTGCCATTACTATTGTTACTATTGTTGTAGAAGAGTGCGGCGCGAGAGTGGCGGGGGAACGAGACGGCCGCTAGGATCACTAGTGTCACTAGAGCATCAACACGAGCGCACGTGTTCTTCGGAGCGGACCGCTTACAAAGACCGCGCGCAGATCCGCACGCGCCGTCGACGCGAGAAAGTGCGGCGGAGGGATACATGATGCTGAAGGCGGATTGGCTTTACTGAGGACAGTCATCGGGAAAATAAATTCCCCATTAGTTCCTTTTTCTAAATTTAAATTGCGTCACACACAACATAGGCGAACACGCGCTCCTTTTCGCTTTAGGCCACTGCCCCTAGCGGTTCAAACCTGCTTTTCAACTTCAACTCACGGGTCTCAGCGATGTCGCTCAAGAGCGCCACCCAATAGAAACGCTTTCAGACGGAAGAATCGCAACATCTCGACGAGAATCTCGGGAGGCGCGCGCCGAACGCAGTGTCCAATGGGAGTGATCTGTATTTGCATACCTGGATGCTTTCTGGGAACTGAGTCAATTTTTAATCTCGTTTTGAAGGACCCACCATGATTGGGAGTCTAATGCTCAGACTATAAAAGAACCCTCAGAAGAAAAAGTTTTTGTGTGGGGTCCTGCTTTGCTCCTTGTACTATGTCTTGGGGAGGGGCTAGCATGGACTTGTAGAAGGGGAGTGCTTCCACATTGGTGGTGCAACTGTTCAAGAGAGGTAGCTGCTCTTAAGGGGGGTGGAGGAGCTGTGCATTTAATAACTAGTGTTGTAGAGAACAGGCAGGGCTTTGGTTTTGAGGGGAGAGTGTTGTAGAGAACAGGCAGGGCTTTGGTTTTGAGGGGAGAGTGTTGTAGAGAACAGGCAGGGCTTTGGTTTTGAGGGGAGAGTGTTGTAGAGAACAGGCAGGGCTTTGGTTTTGAGGGGAGAGTGTTGTGTATCCAGTAGTACCCCCCACACCTCAAGTAGGACTTCCACTTTTCAGTGCAGGAACTTTCCAGTACCTATGCTTCACTGTAAGCAGGCTTCACTTACACCCCCCAACCTACCCTACAGAGAAAGAAACATTACCACCCACTTATCAGCAGGACTGCAGCCCTAGCAGTTCTAGAACAACCCCCTGTGCTTCTGCTGGGACTACATCCCTACTGAAACTCAGGAAACAGTAGAAGGCTTCCTTCACTTTGCTTTATACATCTGTGCTATGTTTCTTGGTTATGGTCGTGGTGGAGAAAAGAAAATGTTACATGATACTGCAATGCATCATGGTTTGATATGCAAATTTAACGTGACCTTTGACCTCTTAATAAGAGATGGCTATAAGTAAGCATCATGAAACTGGATAAAGGCACTAAGCATACAGTTTACCATATTCTCCCCACTCATAAAAAAATGCTTTCCTAATTCTATTTATAACCCCAGTAGGACATACTTGTCCCTATAATGGGAGGTTTATTAGGCTTCTTGCAAAGGCTTATGGGAAATATTCTAACAGTGATATTTAAATGAGTGTTCCTTCTGGATTAGAATAACCGCCCCTTGTGTGGTGGATGATCTCCAGGTGTCAGCAATTTGTCCCACACCAGAAAATGAAGGACAAAACTGAGTGTGGAGAGGGAGAGAAAAAGTAATGAGCTGAGTGTGGAGAGGGAAAAAAAAGTGACCAAACTGAGTGTGGCGGGGGGGTGTGTGTGTGTGTGCCCACGCTGCTGCGCTGCTCAGGAAGAAGAGCCTGACAAAGAAGCTCCTTTTTAACTGAGTCATTGATCTGGATTTAATGTTTTTTATTTGAATTTATGGTGTATTATTTGCTGGAAGCCATAAACACATTTTATTGTGATGTTTCAGTATTCTGGCGATTTTATTGAGGAATATTGATTTTATTCTGGAGATGATGTATATTATGTGAGTTTGAAAAAATGTAATAAAGTTTGGAGGAAAAAAAAAAACATCAACAAGAAGCTGCTGCTCCACCAGGCTGTTTGCAGCAGGGCGAGAGTGAAAACACACAGACGCACTTGAGACACAAGTTATCTGTCGTGCATCAGTGACCTCTCACTTCTCTTTTTTCTTTATTTTCTCCTACTTGGTGTCAGACTCAAGCACAGTGAGCTGTTTGCACACCTGTCGCTCTCTTCCTGTCCCTCTGCTCAGTGCCGCTCTGGATGTTGAGCGCCTCGCCGTCCTCCAGCAGCCTGGTGTCCCGCGGCCCCCCGGCCTGCTGTCCATCCAGCTTCTCAACTGTGCTGTTCTTCAGGGGAGGGAGTCCATCATGAGCCCTTCCGCTCAGAACTTCACCACAGATCTCGCACCTACAGGTAAGGCACAGTACCGCGGTACACGGGTCTTTCGGTGGGCTGCCTTCACTTCTGCTCCCAAAGTCCCACTTGGGTGCATTTCCAAGGCTGGCAGCACAGCACTTGTTTATATGTTTAATATATTTAGTAGAGGAGACTAAACACAGCTTCATTCATTCATTCATTCATTCATTCATTCATGACTGGCTTCAGGACAGCAGTGTGAAATAAACTGTGAGATTCAGAGGGAAAGTGTACAAAAATGACTAGTCTTTGAAAAATGGAACGATTAAAAAATGGAAAGAAAAGGTGCCTGCGCCAATAAGTAGAGACTAACAAGTGAACCGTTTGTTCACGGACCACGACGACAGACCTGTATTCGTGCTCGACGAGTGCAGGAAGTACGGCGCTAAAAAGTGAACTATACAACACATGCATCGTGGAGACAGAGAGAAGCAGAGAGTAAGTAATAAATGAGCATAAACAGAAACTCGCACCCTGCTTCGAACATGTAAAGTACTCTGTACTGGAAGCTCGGCGATACTTCATAACTCTCACGGCCACCGATGGTCACGCTCGTCACGGGGAGGTCGAGTGTGTCCGACCAGTTTACCGAGGCTCCGCGGGGGGCGTCCTGCGGCCACGTGTCCCTCGCAGCGAGCGATCGCTGCTTCCTGGCACTCGGCTCATTCGCTCAGTTGAATTTCGCATGAGGAACGAACCACCTGCCCTGTGAAGGAGTGGATAAACAGCGACTGGCTCTGTGTGCAAATCGTCTCACCCTAATAATAATAATAATAATAATAATAATAATGATATAATAATAATACCAGACAGCCCACTCGCCCCACACACTGCGTCATGAGGAAGGTCTCCTCCACGCACTGAACACACACGTGCTTCGCAAACACGGTCGCCGTTCAGCTGTGTTTGACCTCGTGCGCCTGTCCCTGCAGAGCCGCCCTTCGGCAACCACAGCGTGGGGAGCGGTGCGGTTCACTCCAGCACGCAGCGCCACGGTACAGTAATCACGACCGTTTAATGCGAACATAGCGCCGGCGTGTGTGTGCAGTGACCGGACCAGTGAACCTTGGCCCGGTAGGAACCCGACCGGACTGGATCCTGTACGCGGTGCCCGGCTCCGCCTTCCTGCTGGGGCTCTGCCTCTTCTCGCTGGCCCTCAGAGTGAACCGGCAACGGCAGAGAGAGGGTGTGTACTGCTGGGGGGGCCTTCTTGCACAACGACTACACACTGACCTGTCTCCGTACCACGGTATGCTTCCCAGTTGAACAGTATGCGTCTCCCCACAGGGCCAAGAACAGCGGTGAGCGGATGGTGCTTTTCCCCTCTGGTGTCCCCCGCAGCGATCGAGCGGCACGCCTTCCAGAGACAGAGGAAGATGCAGAGGCAGGCGGAGCACAGCTACTCCAACAACAGGTGAGCTCTTACTGACACCAGCGCGGCCCTGAAGAACGCGGTAAACGTGATGGTCACTGGACTGCGTGAACTTCCCTCAGGGCAAACGGGTTCTGCTCCAGCAGCCGGGACACCAGCGTGGACGTCCTCAAGGGTAGGACAGCTTTGACCCCACACACACACACACACACGCAGGAGACTGATACGTGCATTCAGCCTGAGACTGTGACCGTAACCGTGTCCTGACCACAGCCAGGTCAGTGGAGACCATCTCCTACGAGAACGTGGAAGCGGTCATCTACTCGAACCAGCAGGGTTTCAGCTACCGCGTCGCAATGGATGACAAAGATGGTGAGAGCCGACCACACTGGTTCACACCATGGCTCACACTCATGGGACTCAAACCAGCAACATCCTGCATGTGAATGGTGTGCCAGTGCTGTTCTAATCGGTCTGACACCACCCCACCCCGCGCAGACTACCTCACCCCGGACCACTGTGACGCCACCAACCCGCCGGACCGCCAAACCAACACCGGTAGGTCTTGAGCTCTCGCACCTCACGCTTTAGCGTGTGTCCGAAGGCTGACCGCGCTGCCCTGCGTCGCAGATGGAGAGTCCTACGAGAACATGTACGCGCAGCCACGCAGGGCCACGGGCACCGGCAGCGCGGAAGAAGACGGTGAGTGCGGTCGGACCTTCGGCCGTTCCGGCACCGTGCGCATCTGGGCGGGGCTCACTCAGCGACCGTGGTGTCTCCGCAGATTATGTCAACGCTGAGTCAGGCAAGCCGGCGGCACTGGAGGACTATGAGAAGGAGGAGGAGGAGGACCAGGGGGACTACCTGTGCCCTGGAAAGGAAGACACAGGTGGGGGGGCTCGGGGGTTGGGCTTAAGGCTGTGGTTCGACCGTCGGCGTGACGACGATCCGCTGACCGCTCGGCTCCCTTCCTCCGCAGACGGAGAGTCCTATGAGGACATGGACGGCACGGTAGCCCTGCGGAGAGCCCACGCGGTGACCTGTCACGAGGAAGAAGGTGAGAAAGAGCGAAGCTGCGCGCGCCCACGCGTTAAGAGATACACACGGGTGTGCTCCTGCCTCCAGATTCCTACGAGAGGATGGACAGCGTCAATCCATGGAGCCTCGGAGGCGCTGACAGCGAGCAGCATGCCAGGAGAGACAAGTGCGACTCGAGGAGGAGACTGTGAGCGGCATGGGCAGGAGGCCGCAGTGGATTGTGGGACCTCGTGTCAGACGGCTGCATTTTCGCTTCTTGTTTTTTCTACTTTCACTGCTAAAAAGGAAAGGAAAAGGAGCAGTGTGTTATATAACGTTACTTTGAACATGAGACGCTTAGCGATAATTCTTATTCAAAATATGCAGACTGATGTGCGTGTTAACAATCCATTTCTTGACGTGGGGCAGCAGGGGGCGTAGCGGCTCCTGCCGCTGGAAGGAGAGTTAAATCCCACCTCCGGCTGCAGAACCCTGATCCTGACACTCACCCTGCTCTAGATGGGTAAATCAGTGTATGCTGCTTCTAGTCTTAATTGTTGTCTTGGCACTGAGATGATTTTAAAGAGAAATATCTGAGATGTGCATTTATAAGCGTTTTAATGGATTCAGTTCAATAAAAGAAAAAGAAATGAACCAAGACGCAGCCTTCAGACACCGTCCGTCCCACAAAGTAACTCATGAAGAGGTTGAGCGTGGAGCGAAGCGCTTCCTCCCGGTCGCACCAGGGATCGAGTGGACGGACTGCGCTTCCACTTCCAGCAGCTTCCTCAGCGCACGTGCGCCCAGTTCGGGGTTCCAGGCCTGGGGTAGCGAGGAGGACCGTGCGGTCGCTCCACGCTACAGCTGAGCACCTCCAGGGCGCAGTGGGCGGAGCCAGTGACGGCGGGTGTCTCCTCTTTGTCGCAGCCCAGCTTGGTGCGCAGCTCCAGCACCACGGTAAACGCCACCACGTGCCGCATGCTGCTCTGCGTCTGGGGCATCTGGCCGTCCATTTAGCGGCTCCTGGGACCATGTTTTATGGGGGGGGGGAGTTGTCCTTCGCTTCCCTGCTTGACTTGCTGATTCCAGTGAGCACCGACCCCGGGGACGTTAAGCGCTCTGCGTCCAGCACCCCGGCTAGCAGGTATCTTCACGTGGCCGGCGTGCCGACGCCGTGGTGGTGCCCCGGCCCTTCTCCTGGGGGCACCAAAAATGTCCTCTTACCTCTTAAACCTGGACCCCCCCCCAAGTCAGCTGCCACTGTCAGGGACGGAGGGAGGCAGACGCGGCTGAGGACACACGGACACGCACACGCACCCACCCCAGCAAGTGCGAGCAGGTGCCACCCGAGGGCTGCAGGCTGCGCCAGTCACCATGTACGCACGCCCTCGCACTTCCTGTGCTCCACGTCGCCGATGGGGTCTGGTAAAGTTCCATGGAGCTACTCGTGCGACGAAGGTCGGTTCATATGGTGAAGGAGGGAAAGTAACTGAACTGGAGAAGCACACGTCTGCATCTAAGTGTCTCTTTCTCCTAATGTAACGAACATGTTGCATCTTCTACGAGATGTACGCAGAAAAGCGTCCGGTAAAAGAAAACACAGACACGTACGTGCGCACACGCACGCGGTGGCCGAAACCCCTTGTCCCGAGCGGGGTCTCGGCGAGCCGGATCCTAACCCAGCGGCGCGAGGCCGGAGGGGGAGGGCACGCACCCAGGACGGGACGCCAGTGCGTCACAAAGCACCCCCAAACGGGAGTCGAACCCCCGACCCACCAGAGAGCAGGACCCGGCCAAACCCGCTGCGCCACCGCGCCCCCTCGCGGACATGCGGGAGACGGCGGTCTGTCGCCGCCTGGCGGTGGAAAGCGGCGCTGTGGGCGTCACTCGCAGCTCGCCGAGCGCGAGGCAGGCGCGAGGCAGGCACGGGGACGACAGGCGCGAGCCGGACGTGGACAGCTAGCCGGGCAGCTGCGGACGCGGTGCTCGGCAAACGTGTCACGAGCACAGCGAGGGGAGTCAGTGCGAAAGAGCCGCTCTCGTCTCGGGCCGTGTTTTACCGTCACGCTGCCGCGTGGAAACGAGCCACGGAGACACACGGGCCACTTTTAACTAACCGAACCAGCTAGTTTATCAAACGTTAACTGAGGCTGCTGACGTGACGAGTGGACGGTCTAGTGTCCTCGGCCACTTTGTTCCAGACCCTGCGCCTGAGGACACGCCCGGTGTTTCCGCTCCTCTGTGACCGTTAACCCGAGGAGGCGGAGTCCACGCTTGGGTCCCACCGATGATGGTAATGTTAATGTTAATGTTAATGCATTTCCTTCACGCATTTGCAACGTTCTTTTAAATTTGCCGACTTAAAAAAATTAAGAAGAAGAACTAAAAAAAAAAAAAAAACTAGAAAAATAATTCCTTCTTCCGCCTTTCCAGTGAAAATAAGCACTAACTAAGTGCACGGACCCTACGGACAGACGGAAGCGAGCGAAACGCCGCGCGCGCCACCATACTCGCCAGGCGCGGCGGAAGTCTCGCGCTGGCCGGGGCAAACTTGTTCGTCGTGCAGGAGCGCGCTGTTCTCCAGTTGCTAAGCAACCGTCTGGCGCGCGGTACGCTCGCCCTCCGACGACTGCGGCGAGCGTTTCCAGGCAACGGAGCCCCTGTGTGATTTTCGGCGGGGAGAAGGAAAAGGGAAAGGAGCCGCGCTACGGGCGCACCGCACATGAACGCGCCATCAATGCGCGTCGAACCTCCGGCTTCTTGTGAACGACGGGCGCGTGGCCATTTCGTCTGAGAAAATGTGTATTTTGTGGCTTTGATGTGACGTCGCTGCTGCACCAGGGGAGCACAGCGCCGCTCAGCGTCGCACTTGGGCAACTGCACCGTTTCCACTCACATTCAGCGGCGTGAAAAGGGCGTAAACCGCCTCCTTTGCACGTACTGCACACTCTCTCTCTCACACACACACACACACACACACACACACACACACACACACACACACACACACACACACACTTACTTCCTGAACCGCTTGTCCCATACGGGGTCGCGGGGAACCAGAGCCTAACCTGGCCACTCAGGCGTAAGGCCGGAGGGGGAGGGGACACACCCAGGACGAGACGCCAGTTCGTCGCAAGGCAGCCCAAGTGGGGCTCGAACCCCAGACCCACGGGAGAGCAGGACCTGGTCCAACCCCCTGTGCCACCGCGCCCCCCTCCTACTGCACACTCGTGGAGTGAAAAGCAGTTTATTAGCCAGGGAAGTCGCTCATTAAGAGTGGTTGCTTATGTTTGCTGCAGCAGCTCAGGGATGAAGGGCAGTTTGGGAAGACTGAACACAAACTGGCAGCGAGTGATGAGCTGTGTTCCAGCACAGCGATATAATCGACGCAGGAGAGGAGGAAGGGAAGGAAGAGGAGAAAAAACGTACAAATACACTTTTTATTTTCTACTGGTAACAGAGACAAGATCTGTGATTGGTTGGAAAACAAATTACATACAAAATAAAAAATAGCATTTTTTCATTTTCATTATACCTTTGAACCACTGGATTCATTCATCAGTTTTATTTAAACATTTGTGCCCCACCCAGCACCAGGGTGGTGGGGAAGAAAGGTCCCTGACTGGTTCAAAGAAACATGTAGAAACTCCATCACCTGCATCAGCATCCCTGTGGTGTCGACCTTTACCAAAGGTACGGAATAAAAACCAGGATCATCCTCACTGTTTATTGGACCACCGTGGAGCGAGAGAGATGGAGGCGTTGAGCAACTGAAGGCATATGACTTACCACTCAGCTGCCCAAGTACAGTATTACTACAGTATTATTACAGTATTACCCGTCCCATAGGTTTCCTATGCAAATGGCTTGCCTCAAATGTAATAATGTTCATCATAGATTGTCTGTACTAATTATTTCTTCCCATTAATCTCATGTTTAGAGAAAAAAAAAAAGACGTGTTACATCACACATCCTCCGTCTGTCACTGTTATATTGTCTCATACCTAAAAAAAAAAAAAAAAAAACCAGCATCGTCAATACCTTTCAGGCCCTTTTTTCGAGATGGCTCAACTCCTACGAGTCACCGTGTGCAGGTTTCCACAGAAACACGCTTGCGTACACATACCGTCAGTTTCAGCCATGACTGCGGGGCACCTAAACGGCTTCTCCCGCACACAGAGAGCTCCCTTTGGCCACCTGCCCTCTCACCATTGCTTTCACCAGGCCTTTACCATGCTTCTCGTACAGGAAACACTGGGTTCTTCACACAGCGGCAAAGCTGTTCAAAAGTGAACCCTGCAGAAATTCACATAAAGAAATCACCTCACAACAATAAGTATTATAAGATACAAGGCTATTGCTCCAAGATAACTTTTGGTCGAAAAGAAGATAAAATACTTTAAAAAGTCCGAGTGATGATAAAAGATATTTTGAAGCCCTAAACTCTGCAAGGACAAAAACAATCTGAAGCGAATCAAGTCGTCACTTTGATGACACCAATAACAGCTACATGAAATTGCAGTTAAGTACGATGAGCTTTCAAACAGCAGCCTCAAATGGGGCAACTCGCCTCGATCCAATACGGCACTGTCACGCGGCTCTTCATGCACACGACACTAGTCAAGAGCTCTCTTTCACCTGTGCAGTGTGCGCAACGGGATTCCACGCAGCGCGACAGACGAGTGTGAAGCGTTTGCTCTGAACGGACGGGAAGGAGATTGAGTGCGGTCCTCTACGTGGAAACGAAAGGGAAGGGAGACGGGCTATTTACAGACACGATGCGGAGCGGCCATCCTCTCCAGAGCTTCGAAAGGAAAGCAGCAGCGCAGGGCGACAATCAAAGAGTTGGAGGGAAAGCGGTTGCGGACGGTGGCGGGAACCTCGGTGCGAACACGCGGGAGACCAGCGCTGGTGGGATGTAGTGCACACCTTGAGAAAAGCAAACCACCTGCACCTCCCATTTTCGGTTGTTTTCTTTATTTATGATCCAGCTGTGATGGATTAAAGGACTTAAAAAAATAAAATTAAAAAGCTCGTCAAAGCAAGCAAAGTGTGTAAAACAATACAACGCCTAACATCAGTGTGAGCACATCCACCCTCTTCTATGTATTGAAACCCCTCTGTCTTCCACCGCACACTAATACTGACTAACGTTCACGTGAAACCCTGCCGTCAGACACCGGATCTACCCCGACGCAAGCGCGTACACCCCCCCCCACCACTGAGATTAAAGCGGAACAGATCGAAGTCTTACATAAAGCGTAAAGGCAGGAGAGCCTGCCTCTGGACTGTACCTTCTGCAAACGGGCAAACTGAAAGGAGGGGCATAAAAAACAAACAAGGGTTACCTGGAAACGGGGGGGGCAGAGCACTCAGACCTTCACTCGGACCTTTAAAAAAGAGCATCGTTGTCAACAACTCAGAGGAAGAGAGCAAACTAAACCCTGGGTACTGTTTCATTTTGCGGCTGTTTGGTGATGGAGGAGGAGGGAGGTAGAGAAGCAGAGAGGGCTCTCGGGGTCGGCCTGAAGCAGGTGCTATTTCTTTGCTTTTCCACCCTTGGCTGAATTTCGAGGGGGGGTCACAGGTCTGCCTGAGCCCATGCCAGCTCCACCGCCATAGGAGTACAGCTTCTTGTCTGCAGGCTTCAGGATCTAAGGGAAGAGGAGAGCATCAGTGTCCCCACACACACACACGGCTGAGCCCTTGAGAGAGCCCGGGGCTCTTTGTCTCATCCCCTTGGACCAACCTGGAAGGAGCACATGAGCGTCTCGTCCACACTCATCATGGCGCCAGCGTTGTCAAACTCCCCGCAGTAGTTGGGCGCCGAGAAGAGTGTGACCAGCTGCCGTTTGGCAAAGAACTCGTAGCCGTCCTCCACCACCTGATTCAGAGAGAAAGGGGTTCAAGCTCACACATGGCAGGAAGTTGTCGGACCTAGGCAGGTGACAAAGCTGCCACCTCTCGTTTGTGGGACGTTTGACTGTGCTTATCGGCGCAAGGCCAGGCTTTCGGGCAGGCCTGCGTTTGCTCGTGCTGCCTGACGTTTCCAACAGGGACACGGGAGCTACAGACCTGATGTGCCCTGCATATGAGGTCCATGTCGTGTTTGTGCAGGAACTTGGCCACCACGTCGGCCCCGAACGTGAAGGAGACGCCGCGGTCGTTCTCTCCCCATCCCAGCACATCCTTGTCAGGGTCCGCCCACAGCAGGTCGCACAGCAGACCCTGGTCCGGCACGTCGGTGGGCCGCATCACCCTGCGCACCTGCTCCATCGACTGCAGGTCAGGGGACAGACCTGGGGGCAGGAGAGCCATGAGCCACCGGGCACCACAGCCAGCCACCATTACTGGTAACAGGGTGCAGAGTGCGTAAAGATTGTTCCTTTCTAGCACCTTGCCAAAGGTGCTTGGGTTCTAAACCCACAGGCTGATGGTCGCAGCTTCCTTAATTAACATTATGCCCACAGCTGGCTGCGCTTCCCGAACATTCGCCGTCAGCCAATTAGCAGCCGCCATGCAGGCCGAGCAGCAAACGCCGCTGACTCACACACCTCCGTGACAGCAGAAGATCTTCTCGTCCACAATAGCAGCCACCGGCAGGCAGTTGAAGCAGTCGGTGAAGGTCTTCCACAACTTGATGTTGTACCGCCTCTTACCTGCCGGAAAGATGGGGGTGGGGAGACACGGCGAGGGAGAAATATTTAAATCCCACCAGAAGTGTGGCTCCTTCACATAAGCGTGGCTCCACAGCACCTCGGGATGCGGCACACAGCGCAGCTGCTCACCAGTGACTCAACCCTACCGCCAGCGTGCCGTGAGTGTACCGCTCCGACAGGCATCGTTACGCAACCGATCCTCATCTCAACACTGTGACTAAGAGCGGCCGCTAACCGCCTGCGCTTACACTCGTCGTAGAAGCCGTAGATGCGGTTGATGGAGGCGCACTCGTGGTTGCCCCTGAGCAGGAAGAAGTTCTCTGGGTATTTGACCTTGTACGCCAGCAGCAGGCAGATGGTCTCCAGTGACTGCTTGCCCCGGTCCACGTAGTCGCCCAGGAACAGGTAGTTGCTCTCCGGGGGGAAGCCGCCGTACTCGAAGAGCCGCAGGAGGTCGTAATACTGCCCGTGAACATCACCTGTGGAGGGCCACGGTTAACACAGCATGCAAAATAGAAGTTTAACAGAAAAATGAGCTGCGGTCTAACTGCACCATTTCAAAACTGACATGTACACGAGCTATGGCAGCAGTTGGTGCGTTAGGACCCTTAACTCTCAGAACAGGAACAGCAACATGGTTTTTTTTTTTTTTGGCCCTCTGCCCCTGAGCTGAGAGCCGGGGCCTAGCAGCACTGGTGAGTGACCCCTGCAAACACATCCGCAGTCACACTTCTGCCCTGACAAAGAGCTCATCCGCACCAAAATCCAGAAGACAGCGCTCACCACAGATCTTCAGCGGTGCTTCGAGCTCCAGCAGTATCGGCTGGCTCAGGAAGATTTCCCGTGACTTGAGGCAGAGGCCGCGGATCTCGTTCTCCGTCAGCTGGACGTTCTTCCCTGGCCGAGAGCCCTTTACTGGACAGGGAGAGACACTAAAAGTCAGCCACCATTGGTGTCAAACTTCATCAACTGCTGAAAACCTAATAAATAGCAGGGCTTTAAACTCAAACTGACAGCAGGCTTGGCGAGGAGAGCAGCCATGAAGGGGAGCAGGCACAGAAAAGGAGAACAGATGCTGGGAAAGAGGGTAAAGAAAGAAGAAAGAAAAAAAATTCATTTTGCAAACGCGACTCACAGGATTTGAGAAACGGGAAAAGGTGTGAAAACACACACGGCTCAAGAGCCACATCAGCGCAGAACGACAGGTGGGAGACAGATGGTGGAAAGGTGGCGTTCTGCAAAGCATTCGCCAGGCGCAGTACAACCAGAATCATGAGAATCATGGGAAACTGGTCACTGACAGAAGCACTGAGCAGCACTACATGCATCAAATCAAAGGCTTAACAGAGACATAGAAACCAACTTGTATTACAGATTAAGGAAAGCAAACTCTCATACTAAATTTGGAAAAAAAAATGATACCTATATCTTCCATCCCAAGTCTCCTGTACAGAACAAAAACAGCACAGTTCTACTGGACTGCACAGCTGTGCACCAGATTGCCACGTGATCCCGAACACAACAAAAACAGCAGGAACTCTCAAATCCTGTTTGCTTTCAATGGGATTAATTCCTCGGCCAGCCGCTCAGACACAGAGCTGCTGTGGCCTTTTCAGTCTCTACACCGCAAACACGTTTCGCTGAAGTGACAGAGAACTCAGATAAAGAAGCCCATCAACAACAGAAGAAGGGCTTCAGACAGCAGACCATCAATGCACATCTTGTGTGGGTGACACCACCATTTCACTGGTTCACATCCAGCAGCTCCTCTACAAGTGACATTCAAACAGCAAATACATAGAAAATCACAGCAGACAGGGTTGGACTCATTGATGCAGCTGTAAGGAAGTCAAGAGAGAAGTGGCTCTCAAAGAGATGGGTTCGAGACCCTTCCTCAATGTGGCATGGAGGAGTCACAGATGTCATGGACATTCAGGAGGCCAGCAACTGGACAGGAAGAGGAACGGAAGGCATCCAGAAAGCAGCAAGTACACAGTGGCACAGCTGGACAGGGCGCGATGTAACGGACCACAAAGGGACATCAAGGGGCTCAAAGCGCTCCAAAAATAGCCATCGCTGCTGGCGAGCATCGCACAACCTCTTAGAAGGTGGGACCCGGAGTGCACCTCAACAGCACATGGAAATGAGGAGCTGCTGAAGACCTCCTGTCCGCATTGCCATGAAGAAATACCAGTGAGAGACAGACAAAATAAAAATGTACCAGAGTTTGTTTATGACATCACATGACCAAAGAGTGACCCCGGATTGTGTGACTGGTGGGCTGGTGCTGGTGGTACTTGCCGAGAGACCAAAGTAACGTCTCCATACTCTGAGGGTCCAACTGGGAGGCAAACCATATGATGGATCAAGCTGATAACAGCAGCAGGATGGGGTACACACAAAATCCCAGCATGCAGTGCAGCTGCTCTTTACTGATTCATGTCAAATCAAGTTTCAGCAAATGTGCACTTGTGTCTGAGACCACTGCCACATTGACTGAAGTGTTTCAGAATGCTTTTTAAATGTCGTATTACCCTCATACAAGCAGTCAGTAACAGATTACACACACACACACACACACACACACACACACACACACACAGAGAGAGAGTCCTAAAGGACTGATATGACCCTAGAGCCTTGGACCCAGTGTAAGTGCAGTATAAATAGGGTGGAGCTGCTTGCCACTTTAAAGCAGGATTAGGGTGCGCTAAGCCCTAACAGCGGGCACTCTAAAGTTAGCAACAGGACGGACACACACACACACACACACACACACACACAGAAGCTGCCAGATAAAAGGTGTCCTCTAAGTTGCTCACAAACCAAGTCATAGAAGTAACAGAGTGAGGAATGGGTCTCATGTGGTCAGTCCTGATCATCTGGGCCCTCTGTCCAGAACCAGAAGACTAGCCACTGGAACCACAACACACCCTATCTGGAATGCTCACAAACTCTACAACACAGCACCACAGCAAGGATGTCACTCCGATGTGTGTGTCAGAAAGACTGAAATGTGAAAGCTGGTCAAAGTAGCTGAAGACTGAGATGATAATCAGACCATAAAATGTGCACATGGCTTCAGTCCAAGGTAAAGAGAAGCAGATTCAGCAACGGATGAGCAACGATCCAACCCTGAGAACAGGCATCCAGACGTGTGTCAGAAACCTACGAGCAGTAAGGCAATATAATCTGTGTTATATACTTCCCACATAGGTATCAGGAAAATCATCTCTAGCAGCCACTGCAGCCCTGAGACTAAATCCACCAATTTGCACCAGTGACTGTGACCTCAACAAGGTCAGGGAGTCAAAGACTTCAAAAGTGACGCAGAATTCCGTTGTTTAGCCCCGGGTTCCACGACAGCTCCACATCTCATCTCAGGATGACACGGAGCTCCTGAAGCAGAACCCTGGGCACCTGCTGCCTCCGCACGCTCTCAGGACAAACGTCACACTTGCCAAGTAACAATGGAACCTGAGGCCGCATCTCTCGGGCAGTTTTCTCCTTCCTTTGTCTGTCGCTGCTTTGAAAGCCATCACAAAGAGTCACACAGCCCGCGGAGGAAGGTGTGAGCAACCCCTGACGGATCGCTCGGCAAACAAGCCGCGCATCCATTAGCACCGATCCGCCGGCGCCTGCGTGAGGTGCGGGCGGGTGCCCCGGGGCCGAGACGAGCCGAGCTAGCTGCCACTTCGAGGACGCCGCGCTTCTCTAAAACGGCAGCAATGGCCACAAAAATACACTGATGAAACAAGACACTTGGCTCACCTGTCTTAACAAGTTCTGTCAAGCAGATATTATGTAGATTGTTTTCCCCGCCAGCACTTCTGTAAAAACAAAGTGCGTTTCCTTGACTACATGGAAGGAGATGACAAGGATACGTCACATTTACTCATTTATCTGATGCTTTTCTCCAAAGCCACTCACTGTGTTAAGGTACCTACAATCATTACCCATTTACACAGCTGGGTCACTTTACTGGAGCAATTCAGGGGAAGTACCTTGTTCAAGGGTACAACAGCAGTGGCTGAGACTGGAACCAGCAACCTTGTTGTCCAGAGGCAGTGGTTCTAACTCCCTTTAATGACGAGTGAGAGTTGGCTGAGGCGTCCACGCGAACCACATGGTCAGCGGGCCGGACGGTCTCCAGTCCTCCGAGACCCTCAGGATCTGTCCTCACACTCATGATCAAGTCCGGTCACCACACACCTGCAGTGCAGCGACACTAACTGACCGCGGTGAGGAACGAGCAAACCGGACAGGGGACGAGGGCTCACCAGTGCAAGTGGACGCGTCCGTTACACGCCCTGCAACGCGTACGGACGCGTGCTTCCTGCGTCCGAGCCACGAAGAGGGGGAGGAGAGCTGCGCTGCAGGTTAACGACGGTGCAGCCTGTCGGACGACCGCACACGATGGGCTCCAGTGCCCGAGTGTCCAGTTCCCCATCATGCACTGCATACATTGATACTCTTTCTGTCCCCCTGTCTCTCCTTCAATCTCTTGTCAATATTTTGATATATTTTTACCATATTAGGCAAATGTGAACTGGTGTGTTTGTCAGGTGTTACTTCATCATCACTCATGACACTGCATTTAACTTTTTTCTAAAGGGACATTTGTGTGAAAATGTTAAAGATGCAAAACCCCAAAATTCCCTAGAGAACCTGGAGCATCTCTGTAGTCATGACAACACAGCCATGACACATAGCAACGTGGGCTCGATATTACATTTATTCATTTAGCTGATGCTTTTCTCCTAAGCAACTTACGGTATTAAGGTTAAAATTAGCCATTTATACAGCAGGGTAAATTTACTGGAGCAATTTTAGGGTCAGTACCTTGCTCAAGGGTACTATAACGGGAGGTGGGGATCGAAACGCTAACCACTACGCTACCGGCTGTCCCTAAATTAAAAGTCCCTATGTTAAAACCGAACAATGCGGCCACAGGCGCGACGTCCCCTGCAGCGTGTTAAACGCGCCGCGATCCGGTCATACATGTACTTGCTTCAGTCGTGTGTGTGCGTGTCCCTTCCCCAAACGCACACTACCCACGAGGAGTTACAAGGCACACACAAGGCGTGGAGAGGTCGAAATGTCCACACGTGTTCGGCGGAGCTCAGTCGGTCCACAGGCCTGCAGCGTGTCCTCACTGGACGGATGGACAGACAGACAGACAGACAGACACGGCTGCCAGCGCAAGCGAACCGTCCCAACCTGCCGGTGTACGAATGAATGCGCTGACAGACAGACAGGTACATGTCTCACACTCCCCTGGCCTGGCAGTGTCCGACACGGCAGACACACACTTCACACTGTGGTACCTCATTGATTTCTTACACACAAACCCCCACAGATACCGTTTTAACACAACTGAATATATTACTATCATTCACTGCATGGCTTCACAACCCACAACAACCTGCTGTAAAACTGACTGTTTGTCGCTGTAAGTAACACGCAGTGTGAATATACACACACACACACGACAAGTGCCTGTAATATGCAGCATAACAGCGTAACACACACATATATATGACATATAGACACAGATACACTTAAGTCTGTAAATACAGATCAATACAGAGTCACCGTGTGTGTATATTATATTATAATGATAAATATTACATATGATATACAGAGTGAGTCTGTGCCTGTGCCTTGGCTTGGCTTTTTTTCTTGATGAAATCGTTCAAGTTCTCCTCTTCTCACGCTGCAAAGTGTTTTACCGCCCCGTGGTCTTTCCGCCAGACCCGATCACCGAACCCGGCCACACCGCCGCGTACCGCGCATAGTACGGAACCGCTCACCTTCCAGGAGCCGCTGGATGATGGAGTCGATGTTCAGCTTGTCCGACTCCGCCATTTTAGCGCTTGTTCTCTCCTCCTGCAGCCGCTCGACTTCTCTCCCTCTCCTCTCACCGCCACTGGCTTTATTATAACTTAATAAGAGCGGGGCAAATAAAAGAAAGCGAAGCTAAATAAATTTTAAACAAAAAAAAAAAAAAAACAAAAAAACTAGCGCAAGGAGGCCGGCGTGCGGCTGGCGCTGTGTGTGTCTCACACTTCACCGGCTAACTGCTCGCTCAGCTGCGCTCGTGCCCGTTAGTTAGCTATTAGCTACTGATAGCGCCGCCCAGCCGCCCGCACTGTCGATACGATAGATAGCTAGCTAATGCTAATGCTAATGCTTATACTAACGCTAAACCGAGAAGGTAGGAGGCACACGCCACGCGAAGGTGGCGTGGCTAATGACCCCGCGCGCTCCGCCTAACGTCCCTTTAACCGACGCCCGCTCTCCTATCTCGCTTCGCAACTTTCTGATGAAAAAGGCCTCGCTGCTCGGGCCGACGGCAGAGGGAGACGACGCGAGACGGGATGGGACGGGTCGGGTCGGAGCGCTCATTGGCCTATGCATGTGTCCGTCTTAGTAACGAGCACCGCCCTTTTCGCGTTCCGCCCAGTTTCAAATGGTCCACGTTCATCGGAGCGCCACCCTCAAGCCACGCCCCACGCTCGGTGGGATGACGTCACGGAGATGCGAGAGGAAGGAGGTTCGCACCTGCAGAAGGCGGATTAGTATAGTACTCAGTATATTCTCTTGTGGTTAAAAAGGTTATTCTGTCAAAATTCTTTAATATTGACGTGAAGCCTTGGAAATGTACAAAAGAGATCCGTACACTTCTACAAAGAAATCGACTAACTTAAAAAACGAAAATTAGTCAGATATATTTGCATGAGGACACGCTGTAACCTGACGCGCCTGAATCAAACTACAATTTCCCACAATCCACTTGGCACGTGGGTCCCCATCCAGCCAGAAAGCAAACTCGTAAAGCCATCTAGTGGACGAGATGGTAACAGCAGGATTTCGGAGCATTTCTCTGGCTGACCCAGAGAAAGGCCAAAGGTCAAAGGTGTCCAGCACAGCTCTCATCAGCAGAGACCTTTGTGATATTAAAATTTGGGAAAATATGAACCTGGGCTTCCAAGGCTAGAATGAAAGGCTCTGTCTTTACGTTGCAGGAGCTTTAAACATCACATTAAATGTGTTTTTTTTTTTTTTTTTCCAAAATCACTGCACCAGACACGATTCTGGACATCATTTCATTACTGATCTTTGCCATTGATGGCTCCGTGGAACTTGGTTCCACAAGAGGTCTGGGGCTGGGTCCACAGCACCTGTCCTCCTGTACACAAGTGAGATCCCACCCAGGTACCGATGCTACGTGTAGTTTAGGCCATAATCTCCACCCACAACTGGAAGGCGTGATTTTCATCAATTCTTCCTGCCTTTTCTCCGCATCATTTTTGTTCTTAAAATCTTGGAGGTAACCACAGTGATCACTGGAAAAGAACTGTGTTGCTGATTTACGTAACCTCTCTAACCCTATAAATATTTGTGTATTCATATCTATTGTTAATGTATGGAGAATTTTCCACAGAGGAAAAGCACATATAACTACAAAATTCATTGTATTGCTGGACATCCCACTCAAAGAGCCATTTTCTTACATAGGTCAGGTATGAAGCCTTATTGCCTTGTAATAAACTCATTTTAAATCACACACACTTTCTGAACCGCTTGTCCCCTACAGGGTCACGGAGCCTAACCCGGCAACACAGGGCATAAGGCCAGAGGGGACACACCCAGGACGGGACGCCAGTCCGTCGCAAGGCACCCCAAGCGGGACTCGAACCCCAGACCCACTGGAGAGCAGGACCCGGTCCAACTCGCTGCACCACTGCACCCCCCAAGTCATTTTAAATCAAATGTATTTATTTAGCTGATGCTGTTCTTCAAAGAAACTTACACTTATTTACCCATTTATACAGCTCGGTAATTTCACTGGAGCAGTTTCAGGGTAAGTATCGTGTTCAGTGGGACTACAGCTAGAAGTGGGACTCAGACCTGCCACCTTTGGGTCCCAAAGTAGCAGCTCTAACCACTACGCTACCAGCTGCCCCATATTGAAACACCTTACTTTACAATGTTGTGAGCTCAGAAAGACTCCTCGCTGTGACCTGTGTTATAAAATCAGGAGCGCCGTCCAAATGTGGGTGTTGGCACAGATCTAAGTCATGACATGTTTTGAGCCTGTGTGTGTGTGTGTGTGTGAGAGAGAGAGAGTGCGCCGATAACATCTGTTTTTTGTATCCACCACGCTGCCTGTTGCACCCCATCTTCTCTTTCCCAATCCCTCTGTGTGTCCACAGATTTCCCAACCCGTCCTGGTGTCCCACAGCATTACTCATCCCTTCCAGCTCCTCGAAATCTCAGAATGTCACCATCGCCCTTTTCTCCTTCACTCGTCACACACGGTTTCGGCGGGGGGATGGACAGGTTGTCGCGTCAACCGCGTGCGATCTTAGCGATGCCGCGGTAGGCAGGGTGGCCTGGGATGCTGGAAGAGCCTGAAGTTCGGAGTTTCGGGACCCTCAACTTGCGGACATGTCCGTAACGAGCTTCGTCCTGCGGCGCGGCCGTTGTCTCACGGGGGGACTTGAGCCGCAGTTCCTCGAATCAGGGAGACTCTTTCGGAGACACAGACGTGTTCAGTCTGGTCCGGTCTTGTCCCCCCCCCCCGCTCGCCATGCTCCACCCCAGACCTCACATTCCTGTACAAAACCCCCCTCAGTAAAGCCTCGCACCCAGACGCATCTCTGAACCTTCAGCGACAGCAGCTAACAGTCTCCGCTCACCTGGTCAGTGTGTAACCAGTGTGTAACCAGCTCCAGGTGTGTAACCAGCTCTCGTTTCTCCACCCGCTTTATGCTTTTGTTCCTTCCAACAACGTGCAAACTGCGCTCCTCTTATTTCCTTTAGCGAAAAATTTTAAGAGTTGATTTATCTTTCATGCAAGATGAAAAGTCTCCTTTTCTTGAAAACTGTCATAAAAAAAGATTTTTTTATGAAAGTTTTCAAGAAAAGGAGATTTTTAATCTTTTAGATTCTTTTAATAAAAGATTTTTTTAAAAAAAATTCTTTTCTTGAAAACCTTCTTTTATTCCAGTTTCATCTGGTCACTGCTTTCGTCTTGTCATTTCGGTCCGTCTTTAGTGTCACCTCCTCTTTTTCGGTTTCTTATTTCCACCAGTTCTGCACCGGAATTGGATTTATAATTGTATTTGTAATTCATTACGTGGTGAGGTCAGCAGTTGACCTGCAGAGATTCCTTCCCCCGGTACACTCACATATTCCAGGGCGCGCCACCATGAAATCATGTATATGGCAGCTAATATTTGCAGGTAGCTGTGAGGCCGATCGAAGCGCGCCGAGGGTGTTGGGGTTGCGGTCCGAACACTTGTCTGCAGACGCCGTTGCATACGTCTCACCTGGACGCTGTTATTGCTGGCGATGATTCACCAGAGCCAAAAAGCGCATCACTTACAAGAGTCATTGCCGTTAGTCATCGGTGTGTTTGGCCCCATGCCAGCAGTGGCCTTCAGTGTGTGTGTGTGTGTGTGTGTGTGTGTGTGTGTGTGTGTGTGTGTGTGTGTGTGTGTGTGTGTCCGCACGCGCGTGCGTATGCATGTTTTTATTGCAGAATGGTGCCTGAACGTGGACATGGACACACGCGCGCGCACACATACCTACACACCTACCTACACACCTTCTGGGATCATGGGAGCACGGGGCAGCAAGATGGTGCACGCGTGACCGAAACTGCGTACAGAAACACACAGGACGCATCCCGACCTGCCCCCCTCCCCCTAGTCAACCGGAGCCGCGGTTTTTACTATGCTCTTTTTAAATATAGCTCTGAGCTACGGTATCCTGTATGGGCTTGTCCGTCACGGTGACGCCTTGGGGGAAGGTGGGTGTGTTTGCGTGTGTGAGGGAGAGAGGGAGACAGATGATAAGTTGCCACAGTATCTTGTGTTTGTTGTGTTATTTGGGAGCTCGTGTGACAACATTTACATTTACGTTTATACATTCATCTGACACTTTTCTGCAAAGTGACTTAAATCGTTAATGTTTTTACTCCTCTATGCAGCAGGATAATTTTTACTGTATCAGTTTAGGGTAAGTATGAAACATCCTACAGTACGAGGGAAATTTGACTTCGAAGCATTGCACCCCTTGCTGCCCCATGATACCAACACACACTTAGACAAGGGATGAGAATCTGTGAAGCGGCGGTGCGGGCACTGAGCTAATATCCACCCATGCCCTCGCAGGATGGGCTCCGCAGGGGTGCAGATCGTGTGCGTGGCGCTTGGGATCCTCGGACTCGTCGCCGCCATCGTGTGCTGCGCCATCCCCAAATGGAAGGAGTCGTCGTTCACGGGACAGAATATCGTCACGGCTGTGGTATGGTACCTGCGGTGCTGCTGTCCCCCCCACCTTTTTGCGATGCGCTCACACTCAGCACTGTGAGCCGTGACCCAGCGCCCACTGTCCCCGCACAGGTGAACCAGGAAGGCCTGTGGATGACCTGCGTGGTGCAGAGCACTGGGCAGCAGCAGTGCAAGACGTACGACTCGCTGCTCGTGCTCTCCTCGGACCTGCAGGCGGCGCGCGCCATGACCGTCATCAGCTGCATGCTGGCGGTGCTCTCTGTGCTCGTGCTCTTCGCCGGCGCCGACTTCACCACCTGCGTGGAGAACGAGGAGGCCAAGCCGCGGATCTGCCTGGCGGCGGGGGTGGGGCTCCTGCTCGCCGGCCTCATGCTCTTCATTCCGGTGAGCTGGTCGGCCAGCACCATCGTTCGCAACTTCCAGGATCCGACCGTGCCCCAGAAAATGGAGCTCGGTGCGTGCATCTTCATCGGCTGGGCCGGGGGGGTGCTGCTGCTCTTGGCCGGGGGGCTCCTCTGCTGCTTCAGCTGCCGGGGGTCCGGAGGCTCGGGCGGCACCGCCAAGTACTACAGCAACAACCCCTCCGCCCCCAGCAAGAACTACGTTTGATGGTTGAGGGGCGTCGACAGGCCGAAGGGTATCGTCAGCCGCTGTAAATACACATCCTTTAAGAAGCAGGGGGGGGAGAGCAGTACTGACTATAGTCGAATATTCTTCAGTTTATTTGGTCTCTATATGGGCTTTGGGGGAAAAAGCTGTAAATACGGAACATCTGCAGGGTGGTGCGGTCTGCTTGTGGAGCATCTCTCAGAATATTTATACATCATACATTAAAATCACATTTGCTTTTTGCAGCATTTTACATTTCGCTCACTGACAGAGGCAGTGATATTATTCGATGAGCTCGCTGTGGGGGATGTGACGTAGTACTGTTTAGTGCATAATAAAACTTAAAATCAGGTAATTTTTAACTGCTGACGCTGATTTTAACTTGTATCAGTTTAATTAACTTGCAGTTTCACTTGTATTAGGTTTAAACGCCCAACTGTATTTATCGGACAACTAAATAAAAATTTTCTGTCAAATGATGCTCAAGAACTTTTTGTTATTTGCTGAACTTATTTTCGAGCAAGAGGGGGCGTCGTGGCGCAGTGGGTTGGACCGGGTCCTGCTCTCCGGTGGGTCTGGGGTTCGAGTCCTGCTTGGGGTGCCTTGCGATGGACTGGCGTCCCATCCTGGGTGTGCCCCCTCCCCCTCCGGCCTTACGCCCTATGTTGCCGGGTTAGGCTCCGGTTCCCCGCGACCCCGTGTGGGACTAGCGGTTCTGAAACTGTGTGTGTGTGTGTGTGTGTGTGTGTGCGTGTGTAGGGTGGGGCGGTGGTCCACCACAGATGTGACAAAGATGCACACATGTGTGCTTAACAGTTCTCAAAGAATGCCAGTAAAAACTGCTTTGTAAAATATTCTGGAACTTTTATTTCAATTAATCAAAAATATGTTAACCTTTTTCCAAAATAAAAATGTCCACAGCTTGTTAAACTAATAATTCCTCAATAAAATTATAGAACCCCAAGTGCATACAACACTGCAGGAATCCACAGGATGTCAAAGACACAGACAGAACATGTCTACATAATATTAATTTTGTCACGTGAGATACTGGCACATATTTCCCATGGACAAGCAGAAGGACGGGGCTAGACGGAATCACCTCCTCTCTCATTTTCCCTCCACTCTCGTTTTCACTCAACTTACCATGCAGCTCCCTCCCCATCCTTGTCCCCCTCCCTATCTCCCAGTCTCCCTCCCTCCCCATCCGTGTTGCTCACATCTTGCTCTCCAGGCTGCTGACTCGCTGGGTCAGCTCCTCCACCGTGGTCTTCAGTTGCTTAATCTCATCCAGTAGAGACTGTACGTCCTGTGGTGGGACGGGAAACAGGGACAGAGATGTCACCGAGAGCCACTACTGCAACTGAAATGCTCCCACGGGCGTGCTGGAAAATGTGGTTCCCACTCACCGCACTGTCACCCTGCCGGTGTGCGCCGCTGGATGACGTGGTACTCATGAGGCTCTTATGAACTTTGAACTCCTTGGTCTTGGTGGCCACAAAGCCATCCTTCAAGGAGATGAGGATCGGTTTGGCATCCTTGCCTGCGAACCAGTCGGCCGCCTCCGCCGAAGGCTCCGGACCGATCGTGTCAGGGTACAGGTCTTCCTGAAACAGGTCGGACTGCGGGCACGCGGTTTGAGACAGGGAGAGAGGGGAATAAAGAGCGAGAGTGTATTTAAACACCGGCTGGCAAAACTTCTCCGGCACTGAAAGCATCCACCGATGTGAACAGATAGACGCCTGCTGCGCAGGGAACATTTACTCCGTATACCGTGGCACGGCAACTCATTTTCATGAGAGGATTATCGGAGTAGCTACCTTCCGCGGTACCGTCATGACGATGGGCTCACACTTCCGCTCATGGAGCTTGTAGAATCTGCGGTCAGAGGAAGAGGGGAGACTCGTCATAGGCCATTATGTCATCATTACAAATGTCCACATAGCACCGGGTGACCCACGGCTGGACTTCTCACTGTTGCCCGGACCTGGTGCTCACCTGGCGATCTCGCACTTGTTGACCTCCAGGCCCCTCTTGGGCATGTAGCCCATGCCCTTCTGACTCTCCTTGCTGCTGTACATAGACAAGTAGTGCACGTAGGGCGCCTCGTCTGTCACCTCAAAGTAGCGGATGCTGCTGTCCCCCTGGGACAGAAAATCACGGCAGGAGCTGAGCGGGGGGGTTGGGCTTACAGCCACCAGATAGCAACGAGCCGCAGTCATGGACACAACAGCAAATTACACATGCGAGCGTGTACTCGCTCCAGGCGCTACCTTGCCAACGAGGTAGACGATGCTGGTGTCAGGGTCGAAGAAGGGCAGCAGGACGCCACTGCTCGTGTCCAACTCTTGCAGGGTGAGCGGCTCTGCGAAGTTATCCTGCATGTGCAAACACGGGTGTGATGCGTACCATTGTTTACCACGACCACATGGGACGGCTGCACCGAAATCAGGCGACTCACCGGATCCCACAGCGCCACCTGCCTCTCGCTCATACGGCTGAAGCCTGTGGTCAGGATCTTCTCGCTGGAGACAAAGACCGCTCTGACCGGCCGGTGGCCCTCGTGGGGCTTGTCCTTCTCCTGAGAAAGAGACACGAGGGTCGTGGTGGTTAGGATGACCACAGAAAGATATATAGCATCAAAGCACAGTAAAGAAGAGGCCGACGGAGAGCAGAACGCAGCAGGACCTTAAATTTCATCCAGAATCAAACTGGGCCTGACCGGGAGAAGCGCGACTGAGGAAATCGCACGGCGGTGTGTCGGGGGTCAGGGGCACTCACGAGCAGGACGGTGCCCTTGCGCGGGTCCAGCACACGCAGCTTCTTGTCCTTGCAGGAGGTGAGGATGCGTGAGCCGTCTTGGTTCCAGCAAGCACTGTAGATGAGGTCGGTGTGTACGTCGTCAATCTGGACAACAGCCTCACCGCACGCCACATTCCACAGGATCACCACGTTGTCACAGCCTGGCGGGGGGGGGGGGGGGATGGAGGGTATGGTCGGGGGGGCGGGCCGAGGTGACAGAGCGGTGCTATCGGTGTCCACACTAATTGGGTGAGCCATACCTGCGGTCATCAGCACGTTGCGAGCAGTCGGGTGCCAGCTAAGGATGCCCACACGCTTGGAATGCCCTTCGAGCTTCACCACCGGCTCCCTCAGGGGGGTCGTAAGACCCCCGTCTGGGATCTCCCAGATCTGCAGCAGAGCAAAGGATGAGCGTGGAGTAAACCGGAGTGTGTATCAACTGCAGAGTGTGCAAAGAGAGCTGCTGAGTTGGATGAGTGGCACTGAAGGACTGTATCCCCAGTGCGGCTATCAAATAGAGAAAAGTAACATCTCAACCAGGGTCAAATCCTGGCTGAAGAAGAGCGAGAAACAAGTGAATGTTCTTGTTCGCACCATGACGCTGCAGTCCTCGGAGCCGCTGGCGATGATGTTGTCATTGTGGGGGCACCACTCGATGTCCAGGATGGGGCCCTTGTGGCCACACACCGTGGGCTGGGACATGTCGATGCGCCCAGTCTGGGGGAACGCAAGAAGAGGTTAACGCATGTACGTTTTCACGCAGGGACACACTTCCTCTGTCTTCACAGACACACACGCACGCACGCACGCACGCACGCACACACACTCGCACGCAGGAATGTAACTATCCCAGGTTGGACCCGATAATGCC
Organism: Scleropages formosus; assembly: GCF_900964775.1. Classification (NCBI taxonomy): domain Eukaryota; kingdom Metazoa; phylum Chordata; class Actinopteri; order Osteoglossiformes; family Osteoglossidae; genus Scleropages; species Scleropages formosus. Next base: position 31,797,151 of record NC_041813.1, on the reverse strand, counting down.
GAGATGGACAGACAGAAGAAGGAACACATCTGTCAGCTGAGTCCAATTTAACAGCCCTGTCTCCAATTACCCCTAATGGGCCCTAACTTGGTTACTGTGGCCCCTGTAGGGCTGAGTGGGAAACCCTAGTGCTCAGGGCTTCGGGCCGAGCTGCATGCATGAGGAGGCTGACCGGCTCGCTGCTCGTAGCAGATACCATAGCAGGAATACAAAGACAAACAAATAGCAACAACGAACAGATACATTTGGCGGATTGAAAAATCGGGATCGACGGCGTCGGCTCATATTTGTCGTCGTTAACTACCGTTAATGTGACGTTGCCATGTGTGAACGGAGCCGCCAGATGTCGCGTGGACACAGCAGATCCCTATCAGTGCTGCAACACTGATTACGCAAGCCAGACGAGAAGCGTCTTCCGGTTCTTTCTCCGAGAAGCGGCGCAGAGGCAGGCCGGACGACGGCAGGTCTCGCTGGACCAGCGGGGGGTCACAGACAACAGAGCGGAAAGGCGGCAGTTTGATGAGACAAGCGTGGACATGGACAAGCACAGTGTCCCCTGTTGGCTGCAAACACACGGTGTCTCAGTGTGTGTGTGTGTGTGTGTGTGTGTGTGTGTGGGAGGGGGGTCTCCTGCGATTCTAGGCCTTCTGCATTCGTTTTATTCACCATTCATCATGAGTGTCGATTTTCTACATCACTGTGCAGCACTAATTCTGTAGCAGCTCTGATGGGAATAAAGCGGTTCGCAAAGCAGTGATGTACCGCGGTTCTGCCGCAAGTGCGTTTCCGGATATGGGCTGCAGGCCCCGCCCACTCTTCCTGGGTCCCACCGCAGTGACAGCAAAGGCTTCCAAATATGGTGAAAAAGACGACAAAGGGACAGCGACGCAGAAAACTGAAACCTGGCCCCAAACTTCCTTGTTCAGCAAAGCATTTTGTGTCTTTTCTCAAAAGCCAAGGTTCAAACCACGGTAAAAGTGTGGCGGCGACAGCCTCGCTTAAACGGGTAAAGGCAAGAGCCGCTTATCACTCACACTGCAGGGGGGTGAAGAAGAGCTCAGTGACACAAGAAGATGAACTCAAACCCAGTGCAAAGACCGTGCGAGACCTGAGCCTGAGTTTACTCTCGATGTTACCTTGAGTGCGGTAAACTCTGGACTTTCTCACACCACAGGTGTTTCCAACTGTCTATTTACAGGACTCAGTTCACATGTGGGGCCTTAGTGTGTTTGCCTGTGGTATCCGCTCTGTGCTCGCTCTCTGACCTCATATGAGACGCGCCGTGTCCACACACACACACACACACACACACACATACACATTTCCACATGTTCGTGCCCAACAAAGAGAAGGCCTGCAGTGCTGATTTGTCGAGTCACGGCTCATGCTGGACCAGGGTCTTGGGCAAGTTCCCAGGTGCTCGCTCACTCGTTTAGTGACCTTCGAGAATTTCTCGAAGCCGGACCCAGTAAACACACCCACCTTATTCAGCGGCAGCACCATGAAGGCCCCTCCGCCGCTGGCTTCCACGATCATGGCCACAAACTTGGGGTTGACGGAGCAGAAGGTGCTGTCCCAGGTATTCTGGGAGATGCGGATGTCGTCGTAGCACTGGTCGGCCTTGACCGCCTGGCCGAACACATGGCGGAACTTGCTGGACCGGACCACCTTCCTGGACATGGCGAGCTGTGGGGGCAGAGAGTGGATGCCAAGCAAGGCCAGAGGAGAGATTATTTCTTAGGGCTGTTACCGGAGCCCTTCCCGTATCAGTGTCGTTTGCGGCAACTTTTTAAAAAAATTTATTGCGAAGAGCACAATGGTCATGTTCACAAATCCGCATTCATGCATATTGCCATGTTATATTTCAAAACACCAGCTCTTTGAGCAAAGCTTTTCACGTGACTCTGGGGTTGGAGCTGCTTGAGTGGCCGCGCTCACGCTTGCACGGACGGGGCAGCGCTGGCCGGGAGGGGGCCCCAGGGTGCGCGGCTCATCTACGCACAGCGCAGGAAAGGGAAGTGGCATTTCGTAGGAAACCACCCCGTTCTCAAGTGCAGAGCACAGAGAAGGTGGAGAAAGGGCCAAAAAGAGTGCGAAAAGTGACGGGGCCGAGGAGAGAGCCGCTCGTGCCACATACGCTCGGCCCAAGGGCCGAGGACTGAGGAAGGAAACGCTAAGTGGCCGAGAGAGCAAACGTTTCGAAACTTCCTCTTGTCTGGGGCCCTTTTCTCGTCACCCTTTCAAAAGACGCAAATCTTGTACTCGCACAAGCCACATCCTTGACTTTTTAAGGGCAACGTTTGACAGGCCCCGCCCACTCTTCCATGTGGGGGAAGGCTGCCAAAGCAAACCCCGCCCACCACCCAGGTTGGTGTTTTCTTAAAGAGTGCAAAGTGTAAATGAATTACATCCTAAAAACATTTCTGCGTGTCAGCGGTGTCGCTGCAGACACTTAATGAGCGAGAACAGTCTCGGGAAGGACGGCAATTACGGAAACGGCCGTAGGTCGACCCACGTGCAAGTTGTTTGGAACAAGGAGTGAGACGAGAAAGAGCTGCAGGATCCCGAGACACGGCGCACATGTCACGCAGTGTCCCCCAAAGCCCCGCGCTGTTGCATTTCGACGCCGTCGACCCGCACTTGAGAGCCGAAGCTCTTCCTGTGCGAGGAAATGGGAGCAGAGCGACACGGAGCGCTACGGTTAAACCACATCCTAGGCGGGAAATGGAGCACGGCTCAGCGACACTCCAGATTCTCCTTCCTCGCAGCGACACGCCGCTGCTCCTACCAGTCATGTTTCATCGCGCCTACAGTGCTTTTGGCCAAACTTTGGCGGCAAACTCCAAAAATTGCCATCGCTTCCTCGTTTTGACTGGTGCGCAAACATTTTGTTCAGCTGAACGCTGTCATTTCACCAGGAGCCGAGAGAGATGTTTGGCCAGGGGCGATGGACTGACCGCGCAGAAATGGCACCGATGGCCAAGGGTACAAAGGGTCCTGCTGCCCCGAAGACCCCCAAGAGAGCACGAACGCACTCCACGCTCATCGCCCATCCATCCGTGGCTTTCTTCGTTCTGACCGCTTTCATTAAGTTTCTTTCAGTCTCCACAAGAAAACAAGGTCATCTTCAATATATACATTCATATTTATTACCTTTGTTTAAACACAGGGCATTTGAAGAAAAAATTAAATTTTAAGAGGCCTCTGAAAAAATGCTGCAGCGCTCCTGGCGAACAAAGCCTTGTTCCAGAGAGAACTTCCTCAAAATTTCTGAGCATCAAGGCAGCAGTGAATGCCTGGCTGCAGTGGAGTGTCTCACACACACACACACACACACACACACACACACACACAAGGGACACAAATCACAAGGACCGCTGCATACTATTGCGCCTCCATTAATGTGCGTTTAAGAGCAAAAAAAAGTGCTCAGGCACTTCCTCTCCTCTGAAATGTGGCGCTTCGCTTGCGGCCGAACGTCGCAGGAGCCAGTCGGCGCTCTGCTTCGCCCAGAGCGTGAAACTGTGTCGAGAGCGAGCTCCATGTGCACAAATACACGCCAGCACGGAGCGACCCGCTTTATTCTGCGGAACACACACGCTTTATGAAATCACGATGCACAAAGAGTCTTCTCGACACACTGATAACGCCGGAAAGAACACAGAAGAGAGGATGTGCGGCTCCTCCACATTTGCCCTGGTGGCCCTGGTGCGTGCGTGAAGTTTACCTGAATCTTACCTGGAGTTCACCTGAAGTTTGCCTGCTGCGGAAGAGGAGGAATGGGCCGACGTGCCGGGGGAACCGTGCGGAGGACAGACGAGCGCCGGCGCTCCGCAATCAGACCTTTTTAAGCGATGGAGGAAGTGAGAGCAGATGGGAGGTGTCCTTTTCACACGGGTTTTTTTCCTTCTCGTTTTGAAAAAAACAAGGTGACAAATGACAGCGCTAGAGAAGCGGTGGCATGGTTTGAAAATTTCGCCCCCGTCCGCGCACGTCCGCGCCGTCAGCTCGGGGACGTCTCGAGACGGGCAGCTCCTCCGGCTCTCCGAGATCAGCTGACCGCTTTATTGGTGGAAGTCGTCTAAATGAGTTAACGTGGCCCATCCACTCATTACAGAAAGGTCCCGAGTGCCGGGGAGGGAGGAGGGAAACCCGTGAGCGGGCTGATGGCCCGGAGGGCTCCCCGGCGCAATCCTTAGGCCACCTGCTCACACACTCTGACCCCAGCGACGCACTTCTTCCAAGCGTGCATCTCCAAACCTTGTCACAAATGACATTTATGTGAAAGTTGAGCAGCTTGTATCTCGGCGGCTGTGGAAGTGACACGTGTGAGCGCCAGGTGTGACTGTGAGACACATTCCAGGGGACACAAATGAGCAGCACTGCACCTTTAGAAATATAGACATCGGTTTATTGCACAATCGTCGCAGGAGCGTGACGGCTGGGGTCTGCCGTTGCCTCGGAAATGAAACGCGCAACGTGAACAGGGAGGGCGGATGTGGCACAACAATCACACGGTGACACGTTGGGCAAAGGGGCTCAGTGTTACACGCAAAAGAAGGGACTCGGACTCGGTGCGCGGCCCACGCAGACACCGCCGCTCCGCCACGGTGCCGTTCACGCGTGGATGAGCTCGGTGCGGTGGGCCGGGCCCCGCAGGGTAGTAGTGCATGGGAGGGACAGACAACGCCAAAGATGCTGAGATCATGACGGAGGTTCAAAGGAGGAAGAGGCCACTGTCCATTAAGAGAGTGAGAGAGAGACAGACAGACAGACCCCAGCCGAACAGGAGCACCTCCCACATTTACACATATTAAACAGTATTGTTATTAGTACTAGTCACCCTGCGGGTAATAATGACAATAAGAAGAGCATAAGAGCAGTGACAATCCATATGTTGCGCACAATCAGACAGGGTATCCGGCACCTGTGTACTGTAAAAAAAGACCCAGTGTGTTCATGTGTTCACACATCGCTTCCGTCCTTGTTCCCAACGAGTGGACGTGCGGCCGAGGAACAGCCAAGGACTCATTACGTGGTTCCATTTCTATAAAAAGTGTAAAACGCATCTGTGGAAAATGGGAAATATGCAACCCACCCCCACCCCCACCCTACCCCCCAGGTGGTCTGCTGAAACCAAAAGGACCAAAGTGTCTGCGATAAAACTCGAAGAAACCTGAGACAGGAGGCTCGCCCACGACACGTGTCGTCGTCCCAAGTCGTACGCTTGTTCCGAAATTAGAGATCGCGTCGGTGCAGCGGACACGTCCCCCTCTTGTTTGTTTGGAATTATGCATAGATACTGTGTGGTGATCAGAGGTATTCGCACCCGTGGTGTCTCCCGTCCTGTCCCCCAGCGCACGCCGCACCAATGGCACCTCAACGTATGGCTACGAGAGATGGTGCCCCGTCTCAGGTGGACAGAGGCCCTGTGGACATGTCTCTCTCGCGACTGCGTTAGCATCCGATGTCCCCGATTAAAAAAAGCACACGGTCAACGGTTGCGTCCAGTCGTGTTGCCGCTGCCGGAGGCGGCGGAATGGCGAAGCGACAGACCCAGGTCTCCGAGTCACCACGGTAACGGGAGTTGCTGCTGATGGTCAACGATTCCGCAACCCCTACTTCGGTTTGTTTTTAAAATTCAGATGTGGAATAAATAATGCATATTTCTGTATTTACACACACACACACTCACGTTTACCCTGCTGGACTTTAACCTAGGTAGTGACTCACTTTGGCCCAAAGCCCTTCACAAAAGTCAACAGTACAGTTTCATCTGATGAGACATTCATGTATTGCCTGTGTATTGCTCCTCCTGCCCTGTCCATCAGCTAAGGGTTGGGCGTGTGGTGTGTGTGTGCGTGTGCCCGTGTGCCCGTGTTCTCCGCTACAGTCACCAGCCATTAGAAGGAGAAACTGTCACGTGATAACCCGGAGGTGGAACTGGGTGCGTGTGCGAGCGACCCGACTCCAGACCTCAAGTGCTGAAAGTGGCTGCTCCCGACAAGCGACACGCGACACGCAACTCGACACGGAAGTGGCCGAACGCCCCAGGGACGCAGTCGTGTTTCAGCACGATGAAGCTGACGAGCGACTCTGGGGGGACACATCTCGCACACTTTCCTACATCAATATGTCCAGCTCTATAAGTGCTGTGGACTTGTGGGGTTCCTGTCCTCCAGAGCGACTCGGTCCAGAATGCAGCGCGGCCGCGAGGTGCGTCACTGGGAGAAGGTCGTGAGGTCAAGGTCACGGTGAGCGTCCCTGCACTCAAACTCTCGTCCCCGTGCCAGTTCCTCTCCGACCTGTGAGCTGCGGAGAAGACTGTCGCAACCACAGACGAACACGGTGGAACGCAGTAAACCACGGCAACCCTCACCCGCTCGGGCAGGAGAAACACCTGAAAGGAAAGCTCTGATACTGTTGGGGAAAAATTATTTGGCATGCGGCCAGTAAAAGGTGAAGAACTCAGGTGAGGCGTCCAGCGACGACACTGTTTTACTCGCTCCAAACTCGTCGGCGCTGGTAACATCAAGGTAAAAATTGCCACCTGTGACACGGCACTTTAAAACTAAACCCGTTGAGGCTCACAAGAGAGGAGCGTCTCGTGTGCGCGTGAGCGGAAACAAGTGAATAAAATAAATAAATAAATTTTAAAAAGTGAAGGATGGAACCGTGGGGCCGCCGGACGCCACGCGGAGCAAGAAGGGCGCATCCCGGAGCTCCATTGCGGCACCGTGCACTCGGAGCCGAGCCGCGCGCCGGAGGGCAGCCGTCGTCCGCACGGCAGAATGAAGCGTAAACGTGAACGGGCTGAGTTCACACACTCGGCCCCCTCAGCTCCCTCCTTCACACACAACCGTTTCCAGGGGACCAAGGAAACATTCTCAGCAAAGTAGTTCTCAAGTAGGAGCTGCTCAAGTAGTTCCAGTGCATTTTCTCCAGGGTCACCGAGAGCCTGGTACGTATGTGCGTGTGTGTCTGTGTGTGTGTGTGATTCCTGAACACGCCTTCCCAAACACCAGGCTCACGCCGAGGCGTGCGTCCTCCGACCGGTCCGGGACACTTGTGAAAAGCCCACCCGGGGACATTCCACGAGTCACCTGATAAAAGACATCCCCCCACCCCACCCCCGTGCGGCGTCAGTCCGGGGGACAGTGGTAGCTGTTGATCCAGAGCAGGTCGTCGCGAACGCCCCAGTGCAGGTAGAGGATGGAGCCGACGACGAGCACGTGCATGATCTGGTGGCTGTTGCACCAGTAGTCGAAGAGGCCCGGCCGGAAGCGCTCCGGGACACGGCTGATGTTGATGATGCCGCCGAGCAGCGCCAGCGAGTCCATGGTGAGGAAGTGGCGCAGCGAGGTGGGGGCGCCGCCGCCGACGCCCACCCAGCGCAGCACGAAGAAGGAGAAGCGAAAGAGCGCCTGCCAGGCGAAGGAGCGCAGGCGGCGCACGTTGTTGCGCGCCGTGATGGCGCAGTAGATGGCGTAGCTGGAGAGCAGGATGTAGAGCAGCAGGGCTGTGCTGCGGATGAACGGGTAGCAGAGCAGGGTGCTGTACAGGATGGGTAGGGCACCTGCGCACGCACACGCACACACACACAAACTGGTTACAGAAGGTCAGTGTGCACCTCCAGCCGCTATTATATCCTCTCTCTGTCCCTCAGAGCTGCTGAATCTCTGTGAAATATGAGCTTCAAACCCATCTCTATCAGACCCCACTTCTCTCCTGACAGCTCCATAAATGCATCCAACACCATCTGCAATGACTGTCTGGGTATTTGCTATCTGAATCTAAATTCCATAGGCAGAGCTGAACGAGCTCCCTCTGCCTCTCACAGCTGCTGAATCCCTCCCAACAGCAATGCTATGATTATCTATGCATCTGCTATTTGAATGTCACTCCTGGAGGAACTACTGGAGGGATGTGAACCAGTAACATGGTGGTGTCTGATACACAAGCTACGTGTGTGTGTGTGTGTGTGTGTGTGTGGGTGTCTAAAGCTCTTTGCTTGCTCTTGATGCGCTGTTTACCCTCGGCTGTACGCCACTTGGGAAGGAAGCGTCTGACACACAAACTACTTAACGTTCTCCTCCACCGTTGACAATGCGCGAACAAAGAACACAGGCGCGCCCGGGTACCGCGGTACAGTCCGGCCCCGACCTACCCAAAGTGTTGATCATGCAGATGCCGCACATGTCGAGGGTGAGCAGCGTGTGGTACACGGACTCTCCGCCCTCGTGGTTCATGAACAGGTGGTAGACGACGGAGCCCAGCTGCGGCGAGAGGCACGCCAGAAAGTGGACCACGCCGAGCCACGTGACGCTGATCTGAGACCACGGGATGTTGAGGGGCAGCAGCACCAAGAAGCACAGCAGCGGGATGCCTGCGGGGGAAGGGGAGGGGGGGCATGGCAGACACGGGGTCCGGTCACACTGGGGCTCTCGCACCTTCACAAACACGCAGCTTTCCACCTCTCCTGGTCCTGACCTGGTCATCCTGCCCGTGACCTTTAACACCCGGTGCTACATTCATCCCCTCCTGGACGTGCCTCTGAGGTCACGCGGTCCTTTGCGGGGGATGACACCCCTGGAAGCAGCCGGGGTGCGACTCGCCCAGGTACAGCACCAGGGTACGGACAGTGACAAAGCAGCAGGCGCTTTCAGAACCGCTCACAGGAGTTCTAGATGTCGCGGCTCGGGGTGGCTGGGTGGGTGAGTGCGCGCGCTGCCACCTGCACTTCGTCCGATCGAACGCGACATCGACCTCGCGCGCGAGCCGCCGGGACGTCGCGCATCTCCCCTCGCGCGGGGAGGGGGATGCGCAGACGCGGATGCGCAGAGGACCGCGTGTCGTGTCGTGTCGTGTCGCTCGGCGCTCGCTGCTCACCGTGCGTGTAGATGTTGCCGAGCTCGTTGTGCAGGTAGAAGAGGCTGCGCACGCAGTCGTGCACCGAGGACACGGGCCGGTAGCCCGTCAGCACGTACTTGTTGAACTGCAGGTGCGGAGGGGAGCTGGCCCAGTCGAGCAGTCGCGGCCCGTCCAGGAAGGCCATGGCCGCTCAAAACACACACAGGCAAAAGTGGCACAGTCCGAAAAAAGAGACAGAGTGAGAGTTGAAACACACAGCGGCGCGAACGTCCCTCTCGTTCTGGGGCGCTTTCGCCTCAGAGTGCGCTGTCAGCTAGCTAGCATGCTAACGCCGGCGGACGTGGACTGCAGGCGGGATGGAGTCGTAGCTGCTGCTGCTGCTGCTACTTCTCGTGCCGGAAAAACGGCCGGGCGCGAGCGAGAAGCTCCTCTTCTTCCCTTCAGCTCGAGTCCGTTTTTGTCCCGTTAAAAAGCTCCGTTTCTGTCACCCGCACGAACAGGCCGCAGGCCTCATGTTTCGCCGCAGACACGAGGTGCCGGAGACCCACGCGAGTCATTTTGACTCCGAGATGCAGACAAAATTAAGGGCAAAATCGGCGAACGCGTCGAAATGCAGCTCATTCCGTCCGGAGACTCGCTCGGGGTTCCTGCTTCCAGCGAGCGGCACCGTAGCGCAACATGAGGGACCGTCGTTCGCACACCGCTCGCACACCGGGGAAACGAGGCTCCGGCATTCATAAACAGTAAATACAGAGAGAGGAAAAGTACATCCAACTTTGCTCTTCCTGTCAACAGTCACTGGGGGACCCGTTTCCCCGACTGTATTAGAGCAGCGCTACTGGAAAATGAAGCAGTTCTTTCTGTGTGTGACGGAAAAAAAAAAAGAGACCAGAAGTGCAGGAGAAATAACGTGAACAATTGTTCCCCTCAACTAGTCGATCGGGAGAAGGATGTGTGTCACGGGAGCGCGCGCTCCGTAGCGGAGCATTAGCTGGATGCTAAACGGGCACTGCAGGTCAACTAGCGCTTCGTTAGCAACCAAGCCTGGTTAATCTCGCTCGCTCTCTCTCTCTCTCTCTCTCTCTCTCTCTCTCTCTCTCACACACACACACACACTACACTATGGAGAAAAAACTGTTCGTTCTGCGTAGTTATCGCTTATTCCGCGACACACGGACGGACCATTCATCGCTCTCGCTCATCATGTCTAGGTGCCACTTTTCCCGGGTTTGAATGGTCCGGTCCGGTCCAGTCCGGTCTCCTGTCCCGCTCCCCGGTCCTCAGCGCTTTCTCGGCTCCTCGGCAGCTTTACGTTGTTGTTTTAGTTCAGTGCGAGCAGAGCGGCGCCAGAGTGAGTGAAAAGTGTCCCTTCCGTTGTCGACTCGCTCGCTGGTTCCCCGGAAGGCGCAGAAATGTCTTACTTCCATCGATCCGATCCGAACCGAACCGAACTGATGTGAGCAGAGCAGAGCAGAGCGGGAGTCCTCCGGTGTCCCGGACCAAGAGCGGCTCCCTGTCCGTCCGGCGCGTCGGTGTCCCGTTGCTTACTGTGGGCAAATCGACCGTTTTTGGAGCGAGAGGGGAAAGACGGCAGAAGCCGGCCGGAGGACAGAGAAGGTTCCGTTCGGACTGGCGTTGCAGTGACCGGCAGCTTCGGTGTCCGCGAGGCCCGTGGGGGAGGGAGAAATCTCTCTTTCCGTCCGAGCCTGCAGGCTGTCACACTGGGAGGCGCGCGCAGACACGGGCTCCTCCGTCTCCAGCTCCGTGCGGCGCTCCGGCGTATCCGTCCGTCCGCCCGCCCGCCGCTGTTGCGGCGCTCCGGGAACCGGCCTCACGGACGCGGGATCCGGCCCGGGACGAGGGACGAAGCCCCGAACACCGTCACAGGACAACGTGCTTCATTGTCACATGACATATCATGTCATGTAAAACTGATGTCCGCGCGGAGCGACTTGGTGTCGCGCGGCCCCTCGTCTCGACAGGCGCTTCCGCACTTCTGTTCTGCAGTTTCACTTATTTATAATGTCCGAGTGGAAGAGTACAGTTGGAGTATCTGTGCGGCTACAGTATCAAAATATGTCCGGAATGATATTCTGTGTAAATGCCGAAGGTCACTCTTCCCCCCTGTTTTATTGTTATTGCTATCAAGGTATGAATGGTGTGCTGCGCTGGGACAAACCACGCGTCCCCCCATTCATTATTGCTGTGGATCGCGAATTTTTTGATCCAAGCAGAGGGCACGCGTCGCTAGCAACTGCGCCTGTGCGCTGCTCTGTGACGTCAACGCTCATCGACTGTGACGTCATCCGAAGATTAAAATGACGCAACGCCGAAGCCTGAAATGTGCGCAGTGACCGCGCGCGGTAGCTAAAGTAACGAGGAGATAATTTTCCTCCCGCGGTTGCCGTAGCGTTTTATCGCGTTACAGACACCGGAAACAGATCGTTTAATAGCAATTCCGTATTTTGTAGTAATTCATTAACACTGGAAGCACCATCAACACAACCGCTGCATTTTGAGTGTCATGTCACGCTGCTTTGTACGAATTTTCCTGCGGGAAATAAAGAAATAATAAAGTCCTCTACTGCAGGATGCTGTGAGCGTGTGCGATAACGCCAGTTTGCTCCAGGAGGGGGCGCTCGCGTTGCAGACACGCAGAGCTCAACCAGAGGCTGAAGCCTGAAGGAGAAAGGAAAGATCTTTGGACGTGCAAGGAAACAAAGCAATGATAAAACCACAAATTAATAAGGCACAACACATTAATACATAAAACACTAAGTGATTCCCAAACCGATGAGGACAACAATTGCACATGAAGACAAATAGCTGAATGAGGAGAAATTATAGTAAAGCGATGGCTGTCCGTCTTCGGTTCTGTTCTGATCCGGTCCGTGGAAAAAGGGTCTGCTGGCACAGCTCTTCTCTCAGTCCCCTTTACACACATCACACCACTTTCCGTACCCTGGTAAATGTTCTCAGCCCCTGACATCCTGTTTTCTACTGAACGTACCTTTCTGCACATTGTGGACAACTTACTGGTAAATAAGGTGTGGAATATGTAAATTAGCTGGCCGCTCCTACACGCAAGTCACTCACCACCATCTGTGGACCACATTCTCACGTGATGTCAACCGAAATGTGGAAGCAGTGCATTCAAGCTGAAACTGCATGTTCTATGACCATTTATACCTCTTGCAGGCGAAAAGAAGCCAGTATCACCAAGTGTTGTAAACCAGACAAAATCAGAACTTTCAGTTCGGCAGTTGTGTATCACGTTCGCTGACACGAGTCAACCTTGTGGTGCAGCCCAGCGAGGAAAAGAGCCGAGAGCCAGAGTATGAACTCATTCCCTTACAGGGCGTGGCTCTCGGTGCCCAGAACTAGAGAATGAGCACAAGGAGACAAGGACGCTGTCCCGTCCTCTGGTCTCTGTGTCCACCCAGCGCACCGTCCCCACCCTGGGCACGCAGGTTTCCGTGTCCGGAAGCCGCCGGCCTCTTACGTGCACAGGAAGTTGCTCAGGAAAGCTGTAATAACTCAAAAACAAGATCCTACCACCACAGTCTGCTGTCAGCTTTTTCTTTTGGACACTGACAATCACTTGTGTCCAATACTGCTGAACTGAAAACCGAACAATTCCATTAAAAATGGGTCACTTAAACTGGGGACCTCAGGCGCTAGTCCCCATCTGCAGGTTCACCTCCCCACCCACCCCCATCAGGCCTCAGTTGGCCAGCTCTCAGTGTCTTCTCCTCTTCGCTGAACAAGAGGTGCAAAGGCCCCTGGTGAGAGTTTGACAGGAACATGACGCGCAGAGTTCTCGACATCGACCACCTGACTCCGCCCAGCGACACCCTCAGCGAAACCACGGCCTCGTCGGTTTCGTTCTCTCATCGCCAGTCTTTGTCAGCAGGTTGCTCTACATCAGACTTCACACCTCCGCTCTTCCCCGAGCCCCCCCACCACGCTCCTCACCTCAAAGTGGAACAGCAGCAGCGCTGGGCAGACATTCGGCAGAGAGGAGACCGGCCGTGTAGGTAAGAATCACCCTCACGCAGGACCCCCACCTGCCGTTAACACGCTCTACACACACGGGCAAACGCATCGGTGTCGAAATGCAACTCGGCCCATTTCTACCCTCGAGAATGGGATTGCGCAGCACGGCACCAAAGCGTGGCTGAAGAACCGGCAATGACAACATCTGAGGAGATGCTCTGTGCTTACTTAACTTACTGTGATGAGCTACTTACAGTTTTGTACCATTTATACTGCTGGGTAATTTTTACTGGCGCAGTTTAGGGTAAGTACTTCGCTCAGGGGTGTTACAGTCGGAGGTGGGATTCAAACCTTTGGGTCCGAAGACAGCAGCTCTACCCGCTAGGTTACCAGGTGCCCAGAAGCTTTGTTTTGACAAGTATCAGTGCCATCCTACCCAGAAGTGGTGTATTAAAGGTATATCGGAGTGTGCGAAACGTGGTTCTGTTACCTTGTCTGCCTTCAGCACACCTGTGAGGAGGACTCAGTGATGGGGGAGATAATCTGCACAGCTCTCCGTGCAGCAGAAATTGATGATAGCATCAGTGCTTGATTCTTCACTGGGCTGTTTTACCCAAAGCAGCTTATAGAACATGAGAAATAATTGTACATATTTTACAAACACAAAATGCAGGTAAAAAAAAAAGAGCTAAGGTTCCTGCTAAGTTGCCTCCTCTGGGGTACAAGAGCTGGGCAGAGGACTTGGCAGAACTCGCTTGGGGGGCCTCCTTTTAAGTTTGTTTCGAGCGACTTGAGCGTCACACACCTCGGGTCTCATCTCTCACTCACACACACACACACACACACACACACACACAACTGGATCGACACAGCTCACGATAGCGCAAACGTTCGCACTGTGGAATACAAGACCGCAGAAGAGTCGAGTGACAACACTTCTTCAGGTCTCTTCTAATTTCATTGCAGGGAGAGAGAAGCCATTCGATCGCCAACGTCCAGAGCCCTTTGAAATGCTCCTGTCAGTCATTTGCTCCTGGGTGGGGCTCGCGCTGCTGTCCTTGCCCACCCCCACGAGCCCATACTGCGTCACCGTCCGGGGCCCCGAATGCGACGACGTCGAGTTTGCACCCGGCTCCACTCTGGCAGGCGAAGGCTTTGACATCACCAAGATGCAGCGTAAAGGGGCCTACGTCATCGACACGAGCACCTGGAAGCGCAGAGACAAAACGTGCACCATATGCCACAACCCGTACCTGCAGAAGAAGCAGAAGCTTCCCTTGTCCATCGTGGACTGGAGACCCAATCACCAGTGCAGCCTGAAAATCGCCAGTGCCCTGCATGAGTCTAGCGAGGCCCTGGTGAGCTCCTCCACCAAGAGTGTGCAGAACAACTGGGAAAGCAGCCTGGAGCTCAGTCACAAGAACTTCAGAGGGTCGCTGATGTTGGCAGGAACCAATTCCAAACTGGCAGAGTACTCGATGGAGAAAACCAAGAAGGACAGGTTCAGCTTCACCAGCCACCACGTGTCGTGTCGGTACTACAGGTGAGAAGGTTCTAGTGAATGTGGGGTGCAGCACATGGACCCGCAGTGGTAGCATGCACTAGTTAAGGATGCTGGTTCAAGCTTCATTGCTGTTACCTTGAGAAAGACGCATTGTCTGAATTGACCCAGTAAAACCAAGTGAACAACTACAAAGTGAGCCTGAATTTTTCGATCCTCCATCTCTTTCGCCATGTAGCTACAGGTTGTCCAGCTCGCCTTCCATTCATCCAGAGTTCCAGCAAGCAATGAAGAAACTCCCCAAGAAGTACAACCAAAACAGCAAGGCACACTACTACAAGTTCATCGACATCTTCGGCACTCATTACATCACCAAGGTATTGGGGGAGGGTGGGCAGTAGGAAAAATGCACGCTGTTGAAAACCCCCATCGTCCCCCCTCTGGCCACACCCCGCTTGATCACGTTTCGCTTTCTTGTAGGTGGACCTGGGTGGCAGCATCAGTACGGTGACCAGCATCAGGCAGTGCGAGGCTGCCCTACAGGGCCTTAGCGTGGACGAGGTCAAGATGTGCCTGGACGTCGAGGCAGCCGCCAACGTGGGGGAGAAGGTCAACATGAAGACGAAGGCTCAGCACTGCCAGGAAGACCGCAACAAGCTGGAGAACCGCGCCAGTTTCTCTAGCAAGTTCAACGACAGGTACCCCGCGTGCCGTGACCAGCGCCCTCCTCCACCGATCACCGAAGTGGCTAGAAGTCGGTCTTGTCATGGTAGCCTCGGTAGGATTCACCTTTGGGCCAGAACCGTTCTGTTAGGTCAATGCACTGGGCGTGTCAAGTTGCATTGGGTGACACTTTGGGGGGTTTTTTTTTTTTTTTTTTTTTGCCGGCGCCTCTTGTCCTACCTAAAGGGCCTTGACGAACCGCCAGGGCAGAAGCGTCCGCTGAATTAACTTGTCTCTCACAGATTCACAGAGATCCAGGGTGGCCACACCACGGAGCCAGAGCTCATGTTCTCACCCACCAAGAACCCCGAGGCATACAAGGAGTGGATGTTGTCGCTGCAAACCATCCCGGACCTGATCTCCTACTCGCTGGACTCGCTGCACGAACTGCTGCCCCCATCGAACCCCTTAGCCCAAAACCTGCAGCGCGCCATCAGTCACTACATCCTGGAGCGGGCGCTCTGGAAGAATTGCTCGGAGCCCTGCCCCACCGGGGTGAAGACGAACCCAAAGGACTCGTGCGTGTGCAGCTGCCACAACAACCCGGGAGTGACACCCAACTGCTGCCCCACGAAAAGAGGACAAGCGAGGGTGAAGGTGACCATCCAGAGAGCCACCGACCTGTGGGGCGACTACAACACGGGCACCGACGGCTACGTCAAGGTGTCCCACATGGGTGTCCCGGTGGGTCGCACCCGAATCATCTACAACACCAACCACCCTTACTGGGGCGACGTGTTCGACATGGGTCTGGTGGTGCTCTCGGCAGGGGACAGCGTGAAGCTGGAGGTGTGGGACGAGGACAACAAGTGGGACGACGATCTGCTGGGCACCTGCAACGTCAAGCTGGCGGCTGGCGTGAAGGAGGACATATGCGGTCTGAACCACGGGCAGCTCTACTACAAGGTGGAGGTGGAGTGCGCGCCCAGCCTCGGCGGGGGGTCCTGCAGCGACTACGTTGGCTCTCCGCTGAACTGGCACATGCAGAAGGCCTACGTGTCCCGAAACGCGCTGCCCGTCCCAAGCAAGATCCTCGAGAAACTGGGCGTGGTGTTCGACAACGGCACGGCCTTGGCCAACCGGAGCCGAAGTGACAGATGAAGCCTCGTGACGACCGACGTGACAAATTCACGAGAAAGGCCAGACGCTCGGGTCGGACATGGAGGGAATCTCGGGGGATGGGGAACGCCACTCAATCACCTGTGTACCTCCCAAACCAGAGAAAGCAAACGTTGCCTTCAACAAGCATGTAATGTAAAAAAGTTTTATGCTTCTTCAGAGCAGCCTTGCATTTTATTCACCTTCTTTTTCATGATACTTGGAGACTGCTCTGCTTATGGAGGATGAAAATTCCACACAGGCTGCACTGTTCCACTTCCACGGGTCTCTGGGATGTTTCCCTTGGCCCAAGGAAGCATTTATTTATATCTTCTTGCATATATTGTATACCTTGAATAAAAAAATGTAACATTACAGTTCTTTATTTGAATTTAAACATGGAAACCCAGCTTTTCCTTTGCATTTGCACTTTATAAAGTTGTAGCAGCCATAATGGGAGGTGCCCAGTTCTGGGAAGAGGGGGGTTATAATGCTTTATGCTTGTAATAATTTGCCTATTAAACTCTGGCATAAAGAACACCTTGTGATGCTCCAGTTCCACATTTTTGCTTAGGGCAGTAGCTTTAGGGAGAAGATTTTCATTCCTCAATGCCGGTCTGGTGCAGACGCCCAAACCCTTGCTCTCTTCTCAGCTCAGATATGAAAACAAACAGCTGCTCTGCCGAACAGCAGCAGGAGGAAGCAATGCGGTTTCCTGTGCTCTAATCAAATAAAATGATGCGTTTTGAAAACCATGGGTGAGACTATGACCCACTAAAAGGTTATACACAGAGGCAAACATCATACACGCAACACACCGTATTCTGTCCAGTGTGCAATTACACTGCATTTGTTATGTGCTTCATTCCACATAAATGTCATTTTAAATTGAGATTTCAGTCTGAATTCAAAACATTTAGCACGATTCAGATTTGCTCATAAGTACAGACTGCATTAAGAAACTCCAGATATTCGTCTGAACCATAATTGCAGTAAACTCGCAGCACCCACGGCGTACTTGGAGTAAAGCTTCAGTGATTCAGTTTCTATGTGCAGTGCCGTCTCCTGATGGGTATGAACCCGAGTACCGAGTGCGGTCTTCCTCGCTGACAAAAACCTATGGGTTAGGGTATGTGTCTGACTGCGCGCCCGTGTGTGCTCGCGCATTGTTCCACGTCATCCGGGACTTGACGTCACACCCGACTCATTAAGAAACGAAGGCAGGGACACGTGGAATGGACTTTGTGAGCTTTACTGGAATCCAGACAGAGGAACCAAACAGGGTGGGTGGAAGGGTCCACGGAAACAATAATACAGAAGTCAGTGGCCCTTACGGCAAAAAGAAAAAGACATTCGACAAAAGAAAGAGTGGACAAACGATGCGGAAAAGGACGCGCTCACTGCAGTCAGCCTGGAGGGGAAGAGGAGCAGAAAGAGTGCGCGGTTACCCGGGGACAGGATAACAGGACAGCGAGAGCGAGAGCGCCCGCGCAGAGGCACGTCCGCTCTGCCTGACGGCTTCCTCCTCACCTCGGTATCCATTGCCCAGGAATCCGTTGAGACCAAACTTGCTCTCCTTCCCCCCTGCGGGTGCGAGTGGACTGTTAAACCGAGCTAACAGCGAAGAGTACTCGTTACACAAATTACCGCAGTGCAATGCACCCGTGTCCCGGCACTAGTCGTATTCGGTACGCCAAGAGCCGTCAACGCCTCTGCGGACTCGGTTCAAAACATGTGGTCTTTCTCATTTGCAGTGCTGTTGACCAGTAAGGTACCGTTACTATCATACTTTGAGGAGTAAAGGAGTTGACAAGTGTCTACTCACCGTACGGGCCCTGGGCAGCCGCCAGGGGACCGCTGTACGCTGTAAGAGGTAGAGTGTAAAGTGAGCGAGGTGAACGCAGGTGCAGGGTACGGCTTCTACGTACAGGTGTGGCTCGGTTCGCCCCTACCTGCCGGCTGCACGCCCCCGTTTCCGTAAGTTCCGGTTCCTGAAACAGACAGACGGGCTCTCAATTTGAAAATACCACGTGGCCAAAATTTTATATTAGCAAGAGCTCAGAAAGTGACTGTCACTTTCTGGAAGTGCGAACCAAAATAAAAAGCCCAACAACAATTAGACAAAAGTGTAACTATGAGCCAAGAGAACAGAGGAAGTGTCTTTTAGTGTGTTTATAATTCAGGCCCGTAGGAAGACGAGCATTTAAGCGCCTGATTGCTTCATACAACAACTCGGTCACTATTTTTACTCCTTATTTAGGAGCTTAGAAAGTAGCCACAATCAGGTGGACTTGGTCGCAGAGAAAGACCCACCGTATTTGGTTGGCACTTTCCCCTCAGCCGCCATGGTCTGGGGATCATAAGGGTAGCCACCGTTTCCTGTGGGAGGGATCGATGGCAGGAACTTCGAGCGTTTGCCAGAACACCGAAAATATTTACGCAGTCTGTTAATGCCCGGTGATCCCCTCCAGTTCAACCCCAAACTCAGCCCTTACCGTCCAGTCCAGCAGGGACGACTGGGAGGCCATTGTAGGGCATCTGCACGATGCTCCCTGTGGTGAGTGGATGTCGGTTAACGGACGATAATACGTGTTAACATCTGCTATCGATCTGTAACGTCTTACGAGATCAGGAATTACCGTATTTCCCGGTCGAGTCTAACCCCAGCCCGCCTCCCAGGTCAACACCTAGAGCACCTGCAACATTCAGGGTTGTGTCACAGATGGGCCTTCACCTCATTTCAGCACGGTAAATGGCCCAGAGGGTACCATCCGTTGTTATTTACCCAGATCTCCATCAGCACCCAGCCCCAATGGCTGGACCGGCTGCCTCCCATAGGAAGGCTGAGCCCCACCGTAGCGGTCCGCCTTGCCGTTAACTCCCAGGCCAGCGGGCACCACGGGCTGGCCCCCGTAGGGCAGCTGAGGAGCAGCGGCTCCTGGAGCGCCACCGACACCCCCTACAAGGGTGAGACAGTGTCAGTGAATTATTCACATGTGACACTCTGACCGACTGTGCGGGGGAGATGCTCTGGTCAAATGACAGATAAGGACTCAGGAAGAATTGCGGGTGGCTGAGGCAAGAGAGAAGATCTCATGCTAAGCAGCTTCAGCACATGAAGCACAAGAAAAACTTTCCATTCTGACATTTAGCAGTGCAGTTTAGACAATGAGGGGGGTGGGGGGTCTTACTCCGCTCGCAGTATGGCTACTTGATCGGTGAGCAGTGAGAACAGCTCCCTGTTGGACAGGTTACCTGCTCTCTTTCCTGCTTTGCCTCCAAGTCCAGCAGCATCTGCAAGTACGGTGGGGTATCCCACTCCTGACACCAAAGAGAACCATCACCAGATGTGCAGCCATTGGAGCCGTCAGTTTCTCCAAGTAGAGGGGATCGGCGCTTACCGTTCCCGTAGCCATTGCCGATAGCTCCGTAACCGTTTCCATAGCCTAGAGAGACAGAGTACCTCATTACATCATACAGGAGGTGTCGCAGCAAGAGAAAGCAAAAGGGAAACATGAAAACACACAGACACACCTGCAGGTCGGGCTTTGCCCCCCTCACCCAGCCCAGCGGCACCTGAACGAAATGTAAAAATATCAAGCGAGGATCCAGCAGTTCAAAGAGCAGTCATTTTGGATAGAATTAAACAATAGCGATAAACAGCCACGGCTTTGTTTCTGGTTTCGATCTGCAGACCACGACGGAGCCATCGGCGACACTTAATTCTCTTTACATCGTATTCTGCCATTAAAACAGGTCTCAGTCATTTCGGGAGGGACATTGAGTCACAAACAGATCAGCAAGCTGTGGTTTTCTGGGGGCGGCTTCCAAGTCGTAACACTCACCTGTTCCATAACCGTTGGTGGAGCCTCCTCCCGGGTAACCCCCTCTCACGGCGCCACCAGAATCTGAAGAGAAACACGCAACGCGCACACTCAGTGACAGGAAGCCTTTCAAACGTTCGAAATGCAAACGCACAGATGCCAACTGCTCATGTACTGTGCCGGTGATCTGCAAGGGGAAGTCACGGAAGGCTCCGGGAAAAGCTCACCGCCTGCTCTGGCCTTTCCGCTGTCGAAGAATCCGCCTGGTCCCACACCTGATCGGGGCAACGCTCAGTGAGACAACACGACCTTGTACCTGATCCTCGCCACTTACAGCTGAGAGGAATCTAATCTCTGCTTGAACAATGACCGGTGACATGGCGAGAACGAGGTGTCTGTCAGGCGGCGCTCATGCACACACGCACGCACAGCTCTGTTTGTCAGTTAGGACAGAAGGTCAAGGATTACATTACACGTCTCGCTTTGTGGCGCCGTGTCTTCCTACAGACTTTGAGGAATGCGAACATGGGGTTTGCGCAGCAAAACGCCCCAGATCTGGGAAAGGCAGACAGACGTGTCGTGATCACCTGGTCCATAACCGTTGGCCCATCCCGCGCCCGGGTACCCTCCGGTCCAGGGGCCGTAACCTGGAAAACGAAGCTGTCACCACACAGCAGGACCGCAGAGAAAACGTGGGATCGCGTGACTTACCGGTGCAGACAGACATGTCTGTCTATCGAGACATTTGATCCAGGACTGATTGCATTCAATAGCACAAACGCAACGAAAGAGCAAAAAAAAGAAAACGATATTGAGCAGGAGGGGTGAAAGACATCTCAGGTGGTGCGGATGAATCTTGACGCATTCAAGTCAGTGCTTCCCTGAGAGCAAAACCAAGGTGGAAGACAAGTAGGTGTTACACACAGCTCAACAGCAGCCAAAACTCAGACACACACCAGGCAATATTTAATAATTAAAAAGAAATTAAAAAAATAAACACTGAACGAGACAAAGGCTGACAGTGACACGCGTGGGCCGACATGGAAGCCTGACGATGACGCGGACTCGCGTAAATGCAACGGGTAGCACATGCACACGCACAGCGGTCGCGCAGGTTTACCCGCTTTGGTGGCTTTGGCCCCCTGGCCGTTCTGCGGCGCGACTCCAGCGGCACGGCCTGGGGACCACAGAACCGTTACTACGGAAACCAGAGAGAAGCTCAGCCGAGCTCCACCGCACGCCTCCTTTCATGGCGCAATGACACTGATGTGCCTGCAGTCACAGTGAGCAACTGTTACCGTGCATCATTTTCCTTGAAGGACCCCAAGCAAAACCCACCCAGATCAACACTGACGGACGCACGCACGCAGTGATTTTCTCAAGGGTCCATGAGGAAGCTAGAGAGTGAAGATCACACACAGAACTTGGGCAGCTCAAAGTGATCTTAACCGGGGTTTATGAGCACTGTGACACCCCATACTTGCCCTCCGCCACAGAAAACGACCTCGAACCCTGCCAGCGTGCGGCTGGAGCACAAACGTAGGGTAAAGAGTGAAGTTGAGACAGACGTGTGGAGGATATGATGATTTTACTGGAGGATTAACAGAAGAGGTCATACTGTATGAAAACCCTCAGGGCCCAGTGCTTCGAGCGTCTCCCATCTGACATCACAATCGCAACACGGAGGTGCAGAAGAGCCAAGGTCGTCACCATGACAACAGTCCCCTGGGCAGGTCGTGGGGTGGAAGCGATTCCACGTTTAATGGCAAGAATGGCCAGCGCTGGGGGGGGGGGGGGGGGGGGGGCTGAGCATTGCCCCCCAGGTAAGACTCTCAAGGTTGCTAGTTGAAGGTAAGATCACATGTGTGTCACTACCCCCCAAGTCAAAGCAGTGTAGCACTGGGGCTGCTGCCAAAACTCAACGGCTAAATGACGACATCAAAAGGGAATTATGTGAAACAAGTGTGAATCGATGAGTCAGAAACACTTTTCAGCGTAAGATGAATACGTACTGCAAAAAACATTGAAACATGCACACACACACACACACACACACACACACACACACACATTAAAGCAGGCACAGTCAATCAACAGTAGGCCAACAGCTCAAGTTAAGTAGGGATGTTCAAATGAAGGGTAAGACCAAGATGGAGACCCGAGACATGAGGTCGTAGGTTAGAGCTCCACGTTTCTCTCTTCCTGTCCAGTCCTACTGGGCACAGGGGGGACAAGATGAAGACACAGACAGTGGACACAAGAGGAGGGGGGTGCTATACTGAGGGAGGGGGGGGGAAAGGGTGGGATAATGATGGGTACAGGAGCCAACACGACTGGCACTTCCCTGGACCTTTCGGTAGACGCTGATGGTGTTTAGAAGAGGAAGGGAACGCAGGAAATTCAGCGAAGAGGAAAGACAGCCCGGAGCCGACCAACGGGGACGTGCGCGTACGAGCGCAGGCCGGTACAAAGTAGTAGGCGGAGCTACAGCTCGCGTGCATTCCGATTGGCTCACCTGCTCCTGCTCCGGGACCCAGCCCCGCGGGGGGATACGCACCAACCCCCGGCCTGAAACCTGACAACAGGGCGAAATGAAGGTGTGCAGATGGACATGGCAATACAGATGTGTGAGGAAGGTAACAAGATTCCATCCTTTCCACATGGAATCGAAAGCAGGGAAGTGCGCCGCCGCAGCGACCCGGCCGTCGCCAAAATCACCACGTGCGCCAACAACGAGAAGCGCTCATCTTTGAGACGGCTGCCTTCTGAAGAAAGTGCTAGAACTAAGGAGGACGCGAGCGCACTGACCTCCGAGAGGCTGCCCGCCGTAGCCGAAGCCTTTAGCGCCGTACCCTGCGAACACACAGTTAAAGGCCGAGTGAACTTCCACCCGCCCTGGCGGGAGGCGGTGCCTCCGCAGCCGCCCGTCGCGCCATCGCTCACCTCCGCGCTGCTTTCCCAGCAGCTGGCCAACACCGAGTCCGTTCCCGAGCGCGGTCCCCAAACCGGGCCCCAGGCCAGCACCTGAAAGCAGAGCAGGACGAGCGGCGTGTAGGAGATCCGTCTCCCGCATAAGGATGAAGCACAGCTGTATCGTCGGTGCACTTCCACACCGATACACACATTATAGAGCACATTTCAAGATTTTCACCGCTATTTGTTTTAAGAAGGTAAATAAAACTTACCCATTCCAAACTGGGCACCAGGATAGCGACCTGCAGAACAATACAAACCGTGAAGGCAGGTAGTCTCGCAGGAGAGAAACTTTACTCGTTGAGCGGACGCTCTTCCCTGAAATCATCATTCTGGGAAACCAAGGTGTTTCGCACAGATTTCGTGGAGAACTAACATCTGTTAGATTTGGACGATGCCATTTTCGCGTGTGCGCGAGAAGCACTAGCCCCCCCGTGAGCCCCACGCGCAGATGCACCACCTGCTTTGCTGGGTCGCCCCCGGAACGGGACACCCCTGAACGGGCCGCTGGGAAACCGCCCTGCGCCGAAGCCCGGCCCCCCCTGCAGCGGAAGTGTCGGTCCTGGACCTGGAAGCACACGGACACCCCGCTGAGTGCGCGCAGAGGCTGAAAAGCACAGCGGTGCGGCGGTGCGCGTGCGTCTCGGTGCGATCCACGGTCACGTGGACGCTGCGGGTTAAGGAGCCGCAGCTCACCTCCAGCCTTAACTCCGCCAGCACCTGGGACGGGACCAAGAGCAGCACCTGGGGAGAGGGAGAGGGAGAGCCTCGCGTCCAGCAGTCGCTCACGTGCACACGTCTCACGCGCATATTCCAGCTCATTTAAGCTGACCACCTGACACAGACACACCGAGAAGGTCTCACCTCTGCCAGGCCCCAGTCTCCCCAGAGCGCTCCCTAGTGGCGGGACTCCTGTAAGACATGACAGGCAGCGGTTAGAGCAGAAGATGCAGCCGGTTTCCAGGTGAAGTTTGACACACACCTGTTAAGGGAGAGGAGGCTCGCTGTCGCAACCACAGCACATCAAATGTTGGGGATCAAAGAGAGAAGTATTACTTCTGACGTTTCCCCTTCCGTCTTTCGCGGATGACGGCCGTGGGGCTGCGCGGAATCTTGGAAAACATTCGGGGAGCGTAGACTTTTTCTTGCAAATTTTATGCATGGGGAATGCCACTCTCCTGAGCGTTTTAAAATGACGACGGGTCAGTCTCTGACATGAGCCCACCTTCACGCTCCTCAACACTCGGAGATCAAATGCAAAAGCGCACACGCTCAGGAGGACAAACTGAGACAGTTCACCGGACCGGGATCCAAAGCTCCCGACACGTTGGGGACGACGGGCAACACGCGCAGATCGGTTTTGCACGTATTTGCCCCCGCGATGGAATGGGAGAACTTGGTTGCCGGCAAGGAAAACGAGCGCTCGGTGATGTCGCAGGTATGTAAAGTGAGCAGATTTAATTGACAAATTCACTTTTTAAGCAACGCTGCGCTCCGTGGCGCTTCATGTGACGCTTCAGCGCAGACGGGAGTGTCGAGACAAGATGAGAGGTACAGAGGCCTGTGAAAATGCGCTGCCGTCAAGCGATGTCGAGCTCGCGGCTGCAGCGGAGCCTCTGTGGACGGAGAGGCACCGAATCGAAACGCTTCCGCAGGGCCACGGAACGTGCGACCGATGCGTCGGCTGCCCTCGCACCCCTCCCGTCTTACCTCCTTGCAGAGCCCGCTGGGTCAGGCAGAGTACGAGTGCCATCTGCAGGAGCGCGTGACCCACCATGATGGACGGACAGACGGAGGGACACGGCAGCTGAGCAGAGGAGAGGCACCACTAGGTGGGCGTCTGCTCATGTTCTTCTTATGTAGCTTTTTTTTTTTTTTTTTTTTTTTTTTAAATATTCCCAACCTCCAGTTTCAGATTACCCGCTCCCCTCCGCACCGCACCTCCCCCCCCCCCCAACACCTGCCTCCGATGATGGAGCGGAGCCTCCGGCACACAGGCACCAGACCCAGTGGAATGAGCTGTTGACACAGGGACAGACAATGTGGCTGAGCGAAGACAGCAGGAACAGGAAACCATGAGCTCAGCACTAATTAGCCGCTCGCACGCCTACAAGCGGCTCCCGTGTGTTACGGACACGGTCCGCAGCGAGGACTCTTACAGCGCCGCAAGTATTTATGTGCGCCGACGGCATTTTCAGCCCTCGGGACAAAAGACGCTGGGGGGGGATCAGGTGCAGGACGAGGGAACTTGGACAGAGACGAGGAAGGTTAAGTCACGGAGAGCATGTCCCCCGTCGAAAAGCACACGGTCCGCATCCAAACACGCACATCCTCCATATGGACGGAGAGGAACAGAGCCCCAATGTTCTCGGACCGGCCGCGAGCGCAGAGACCCGCCGCCCAGACATAATCGGGCGAGCAGCAGAATAAACACACAGCGGAGAGCAGAGAAAACAAAGAGGAGCGGAGCGGAGGACGCTCGGAAAGCGAGGAGGACAGGCCTGCTGGCGAGCTGCCCAGGGCACCGACACGCAGCGACGGTACTTTCTGCAGAAATAAAGTACACGTTTAGCGCAATAGCGGCACGAACGGTGGCACACTTTGGCCGAAAGCGTCAACACGACGCGCACCTGAGGCCCGACCGCTGTTCCCAACTCCTTCAGCAGAGCACAGGTGCCCGGGACGCACAGCGGGACGCGAAGTTCCCATGTTCCCGTAGCCAAAACGATTTCGCCTTTAGAATCGGTAGCGTTCTTCCGACCGATACCAACAGGCGGCTTTCTGCTGCGACACGGCACTTTCAAGACTTGGGTTCGGATCCTCGCTCCTGCAGACATGTTCTTCCCGAAGGTACTTAAGAGATGCTGTAAAGTTTACCCTGCTGCGCAAACCACTTTAAGAGGGTTAACGCTGTGTGCAAATGTAAGGCTGAGTCACCTTGGAGAAAAGCGTGAGCTGGAAGAATAAAAGTAACAATAGAGGAAGAGGCGCCGGAAGGCGTCTTACTGCACTGGATATCTCCTTTACGTTTATTCATTTAGACGCTTTTGTCCAAAGTGACGTACGTCTCAGCAAAAGGACTGTTTATGCATTAATTTATGCGTTATCTCGTGCCACAAACACAATTCCACGTTGGTTTTAGCGCTGTAGGAGACCCAACCCGTGGAAGTCTGGGATGCGACTTCCCCGTACTCGTCTCGGACTGCTCCCTTTTAGCTGCAGCAACAGTCTTGGGTCTCGGTGGTTGCGGTCGGGACCGATTCCGTGTTGGGGTGGGGTGGGCATTCATTCTCTCGACGAGGCCTTTCTTCATTCCAACCTTGCTGTGCTAATCAGGTCATTTACTGCACACTATGCACCCGCAGACCCTAATGTGGGCAGCTTGTGGACAGATGCCTTGCGCAATGCATTGTGGGACACCTTCGCGGACCCGCCAACAGCCGAGACTTTCCAAGCGCAGGGATCTGCCTTCTCACCGTTAACATAGCTTCAGAGAAACGGAAGCGACATGTGTAAAAGAACGTCGTTAACGGTGAGTTTCAGAGAGGGTCCGTCTGAGACCGTTGCTCGCGCACAACGGTACTTTTACACTTTGCCCGACCGGAGGATGGCGCAGGCGGACGGTGGCTCGCCGGAGAGCCTGCAGCAGGCAGGAGAGCGTGAGCGTCACCAGAGCTCCCTCCGCTATTTAACGTCAAACGATATTTTCCCAGGAAATTAATACACTTTTTCCTCTTTAAAACGTTTCCGTTAATTTTTCACTCGGTACGGCCCGATTATGTGTCGCTCTGTGTTTTTCGGCAGTTGTGGGGGTTGGGGGAGCAGGGGCCCAATTTGTCACGCCTGTTTAGCAAACACAGATGGGCCTTGGAAACGCTCGAGCTCGTCGGAGTTACCAACGTTAGGCTGGCACGCATGGAGGCTCTTTCTTCCCATCAGCCCCTTCTGCTCATCGCTCCATCAAGGTCCACAGCGCCTAGGAGTGTCGCGCACGGAAGGACGGGAGCGAACCAGAACCAGACGCAGGGCACACTTAGTCGCCCCAATGGCAGGAGGACGGCACGCATCGGCAGCGGGACGCCAACAGCGCGGTCGAGGCACCGCACATGGACCGCAAGCAAGAGGAATCGCAGGCGCATTCCTTCCTTCTCTGAGCACTTCCTGTGCCTGGTGGACCTCGAGCATGAGCAGAGCCGAAGAACAGACACGGGAGTCCGCTCCCGCCTCCTGTCTGCATGCCTGCAGCACCCGCTCACCTGGCTGCGGTCCTCAAACATGCTTCCTACAGAGGTCACCAGGCTCACCTTGTGGAGGCCTGTTCCTCTTCACAGCTCATGAAAGAGCTCAAACCTTCGCTTTAACCATGTAAAGACTGACATGTTCCTGAACAGCTACTGCTCTCATTCCGCTCAGCAACAGAATATTCTACAGACTTCTAGAAAACATTCAGAGGCCATTGGAAGGGAAGAACCAACACTGGCCGAAGGTGCACCGCCCCCCCCAATTCACCGTACGCCACGTCCCGCTGCATGACCGAGACAACATCCACAGCACATTCTTGAGTCAAACATTTGCCCAACCGTCTGCCCTCCAAAGACGCACGGGCTCAAGCCAAACACCCAGCACATCTTACGTCCCCCCCCACCTTTCAGTCTCGCATCTCGACGGTACACCCTCGGTGGTTTCCTTCAACGGAAGTCGAAAGGACCAAGTCGGCTCTTATGGCCAGGAGGGACACAAAGGCATCACCATCCACACAAACACTTTACAATTAAGCGACTGCTCTCCCACCGCTCGAGGCCTAACATCCCCGCTACGCCCGCAGCGTTATTTACCGTGTTTAGCAGGCATGTTCCTCCTAAGCAGCTCACAGCTCTAAACTATAGTGCATTTCAGAACTGGACAAGTTCCAGGTGCAGCTGCCTGTAGAATTGAGTGACAGTAAATAAAAAGGCGGCATCTAACGCGAGTAAGAGAGAAATGAGTTTGACATTCTCTTCAGAACCCTTTTTAAACGTTTGAAGGGATTCAGCAATTGAGAAACAGAGGGAGCCTCTTCCACCCTTTGAAGCAAATCTCGAACCTACTGACTTCGGATTTTTGACCTCTACTGTACTTGTGGAAGACAAATTAAGCCAAATCCTGTGATCAGTTTGCTCACATAACTAATTCCTAACACAGCTCTTGCAGTAATTTAATGTAGACCCAAGCCTGTATTTGTATTATGTCTCCTAATCCTTTTTTTGGTGTCAGAGGACGGAAGAGCACTCTGAAAACAAACTGAATTTAAATCCAGGTTAGTTTAAATATCGCTCTTGCAATCCCAGAAGAGCCTTGCTCATGTAAATCATAGCAACCCTCCTTTTGCTTTTACAACACCACACCGAGTTTACTTCAGCCGAGATTCCAAGCGTATCCAAGCTGCAGGGACCTTCACGGAGACACTAGATCATTCCCTTAGCGTGTCCTCACGTGGGACGAAGAGACCAACCCAAGCACCCACATCAGCGTTGGCCTTTGTTCAGCAACACCCAAAGGCTAAGCCTGCGCAAGGGAGAAGTGACATGCTGCAAAGAGCAGGGGCAGGTGCTCTCCGTGGCGTGAAAAGGAAGATGATGGCAGGGTAGGGTTCAGCCTGAACTCCTCACTGCCCTCAACAACCCCATCAACTGTCTACATCTTTAGCTTGGCTTTTGAGAAGGCAGCTGAAGTCTGAAGATGATGGTAGAGGGGCCCCAGACCCCCTACCTCAGGTTTATTGTGTTATGTCTACATGTCTGCGAGCCAGCGTGGAATAGCAGTGGAACGTAAACCGTCTGTCCAACAGCAGCTGATGTTAAGAAATGCAGTGATCACATCTGGCCAATACCATTTCTTTCAAGTCATGTTTTTCCTCTCCCCCCCACCCCATTTTACATGTTTCTCTTTGCGCATGCATCTACAGTAACTCACAGCTAGTGCCCACAATAACAGAAGGCCAGACTTCCAGACTAACTGCCTGCTTGAGCGACTGAGTAACGGCTCGCTACTGTTTGCCTTGGAGCTGGAAGAGGTCTGGACAGAAACAGAACACCTATGCTCATCTAAACAGAGGAACCAAACGAACATTCACGCTCATAACAGGTGGTAGTTACACAAATCAAATATATTTACTACTGCAACATGAAGCAGAATGTGCAAACACACCCAACAGGGGAGAGGAGAAAAGCCCAACACTGGAAGCTGTAGATATTACAGAACACCAACATTGGAAACCCAAGAAAGCTCCCAATAACCTTGTTCTGAATTCAGTTTTGGCCTGAAATCTGATCACTTCATGATTGTCAAGGGTGAACAAACCTTGAGCACAAACACTGACAAAGCAGATTTGCACTGCTCATCTGTCTGTATAGTATGTGCAAGATGACTAGAACAACCCTGGTGTAAGCTGGTAAAGCTGCTACCCTATGTGTGTGGGACAATCAGAAGAAGCACTGCTGGGCAAAACATCTTGCAGGCATGTGGCAAACTGAAAATTGAGTCATCACTTCACTGCATGCATTGCACATTTAAACATGACCAAGGTACTCAAATAGCGCTTAAATTTTATTTTTACATTGCAAGTGCTGTACAGTTGTGACAGTAATCTATACATGAACACCAAGTACATCTCTTAAATTA
The DNA here is from genome assembly GCF_900964775.1 of Scleropages formosus. Classification (NCBI taxonomy): domain Eukaryota; kingdom Metazoa; phylum Chordata; class Actinopteri; order Osteoglossiformes; family Osteoglossidae; genus Scleropages; species Scleropages formosus. The sequence goes on along the minus strand of NC_041813.1, from coordinate 31,767,505 downwards.
AAACTGCAACAAAAAAAGGATGAACAAGGACTAATAAGTTAAGGCTTTAAAGAGATGACTAAGCTTCTTTTGGAACAAAAAGGCTACCAAACAATGTCATGGAAAATGCTTAAGGCCATGATTACCCAGCTGCCATTATAAAACAAGAGAACAGATAAACCCTGTCACACAGTAAACATCACAATACTAGCAATCCTTAGGACTGCCTTCAGTCTTGCAAACAGTATTTACAGTCAGATTTGCACTGCACTCATGTCAACCTGGTGCACATGTACTGTACTCCACATGGCCTCTGAGTATCTGAAAGAGACCAGCAACACACCATGTGTGTACCACACCAGTTGAAGACTCATCAGGTCTACAGGCAGATTAAATCACAAGTTTAGCCCTGGCCCTCACACCAAGGGTGGCTACTGAACTGTGTGTACCCCCTCTGCTGGACATTTTTAGGACTACCTATTTATAGATGCTCCACCCAGAAGTGGAGATCATTTAAAAATCAAGACCGTATTCCCTTAACAGTATCAAGAAGACACTGGCTTTTCTCACAACAGGGGGACACAGTCACTGGATTTGGCTGAAATACCAGCGTGAGCGATTTCTGTTGCACTGATGAGAAACAGGGTAATATCTATGTCCAGCAATATGGGGGAGAGGGCATTAAAGTCAAACCTGTGCTTTAAAAGGCCAGTCTTCTGTGACTTGCCAAACCCAGTTGCTCCATTAGACACCACCCACCCCAGTTAACATCCCTTCACACTTCTGGGGATAAGGGAAGGCTCTTAGGATGGGACAGCAGGGCAGCCAGCTGTAGATCTCCTGTAACAGGAAGGAGGAGCAAGTGGTTAATGCCTCCCTCTTACAGCTCTTCACTCTTCGAAGGGGGTGAAGACAATCATGGATGAACGTACAACTGAGCAATCTTAGTTCAAGCTAGAATTTCTCCACAATATTGTTGTATTCCCAATTAAGTGTCCACAAGCTTCTGTCAAAAGACCATGCAAAACTGCCTCAATCACATGACCCCATGGGAACAAACATGCAGCGATGAGCACACCAATGCTGAAGAAACAGACAGCCCCCCCACAGACACACAGTACTGACTCCATGCTGTCTTCAAGCTGGTGCACGGTGTGCTTGTCCAGATAGCGGCAGAATAGCGAGAGCAGGTTGGATGGGAGGAGAAGTGGCTCTACTAGTGAAGAGTGGGACAGCTCTCGAGCCACCAGAAACACTGTCTCGGTCCTGGGGGGGAAGCAGGGGCCCCAGCAGTTACAGTACAGATTGACAAAGGAATATGCAGAATGTGTGAAGTTTTATTAAAAACCTGGGCAGAGGGGACTACCAACACCATGTTGAAAAGTTGAAGATTTCACACCACAACATAGGCCTGCAACTTACAGTAGTCCTCCAGTTAAGCAAGCATCAATAGAATACCAAATATGGGAAGGATCTAAATGAATTACTGTAACAAGTCCACACATTGCCAGTAACATTATGCTGCCCTTCAATGACCCTTACCCACAAAGCAGGAAGCAAACAGAGCCCAAGATCATTTGCAGAGATCACACTAAAAGTAGACCAATATTACCACTAGCGGGTTCTGCAGCGTTACCCTTGCGTACTCACTGCCCTCACCAGGTTTCATAATCCCCGATGCCAGCGTCCATGGGAGTATCAGAAGACAGCAGCCTCTCGCCTTGAGACAGCAGGGCATACAGCAGGGAGATTCCAAACTAGGGGACAGATTACATCTCATGAATAGGAGATGTTGCACCCACTTTTACCAAGTCCTCTTTACATAGAGACTTTGAAAAAAATCCAAAAAGGGGGAGAGGTAAATATGGGTTTGTAGTGAACGACACGTTAGTTTTATAATAGTTACTTCAGTATTATCCGAAGAATCCTTTCCCATCTTTTCATACTGAAGCACTGACAGGAACAATTACAGAAACTGAGGAATAAGAACAGACCTTATTCTGGCAAGCCATAGGGAGGCATCTCTCTTTTGAGTCAGGAAGTGTAGTGGTAAACCCCTTGAGGACCCCTATGAGCTGACTAAAAGACAGCCTTCCAATCACAGTGCAGAGGGATGGGTACATCACTGGTAGTGCCTGAGGAAAAGGTTAAACAGCATTTCAATTAGCTGGCAAACTTGCTGAACCCAGTAAGTTTTAAGGAAAACAGTCCCAAATGTACTGCCATTTAAGATGTGCACAGAGAACAAACCTCATCCACATCTCTGCTCATCAGGACAGGTAGGTGCAATGTCACAGTCTTCAGCACATGTAGTGCTATGTCTTGGGACAGGAAGGGGAGGAATCGAGCAAGCAGCCGCTTCCCCTTTGACACAAGAAGGCATGGCAGGAACTCCTCTGCTGTCTCCCTGTGACAGAAAGCAAAAAAAGAGTTATTACAGCAAGTACAACATGTCTGAAGAATGGTGGTGCAGGAGTTCCAAATAAAGGACTGAAGCACTTTTGGGGGGGGGGGGGGGGAGCACTGGAGGAACTTACAGGTTAGCAGGATACTGCAGCTGTGAGTATATAAGCTTCACACGTCTCTGAACCTTTTCCTCCAGCCTCTCTCGTTCCTCCTCGCTGAAAACTGTGGCCTTCCTCTTGGCTGCTTCCTCCACCTCCAGCAGCACCATGTAGCACTGCATGTGGAAGATGTTAGCCACAACAAAGGATGCAAAAACAGTTCTTGGAGAAATGCAAGGCATGACCCTCAGAGAAACAATCACCTTTTCGATGTTGTGAAGAACCACGAGCCTCTGTTTTCGGCTATCTAATTGTTCCTGTTCTGAAAAACGAGGCTGACAGCAGAACATAAAAGATGAACCCCATATCTGATGAAAACAAAGAAAGTAGCCATCACGGGATCAACGATAGTGCTGGTCATTCACCTCCTCAGGTGACTGTGCAGCATGGACAGCATCGATGGCACGGCGAGGCGAGAAGCAGGTTGACACAGCAACTTGCCCCAGGGAGCCCTCAATGTGAACAACTGAAACAAACACTTAGATGGGACCATGCACAGAAGCAGATGTGGAATGAATCAAGACAGACATACCAGGGGTATAGGTCTCTGTCTTAGTCACATAAGGAGTGGTGAGCTTTGGTGGTTCCCTCTTGCTTTTGTCCCCCAGCATTTCTTCCTCTGCAATCTTGGCCTCCAGGCGCTGGTAGTACTCCTACACAGCAGGAGTAGTGTTCCCAGGTAACCGTAAGTTTACACCAAAGTAAACCTCACTTCCCAGAAACACCTGTAACATCTCAGTTTCACAAAGGGTTTCCTTCTGTAGAAAGTGTACCCGAGTTTAACTTGAGGTTATTCAAGAGCGGACAGTAAGATGCTGGGGGTACCTGGTAATAATAGTCGTCGAGGTGGGGATTCTCACTCTGAAGCTGGATCATCTGCAGTCTGATGATCCATTCTTTTTCCTTTATTGACATCAGCTGGCCATTAGGGTCCAAGTTATCGCCCCTTTAAAACAGGTATATCGTTCATGTGATGTATTTGCCGAGTGTTCAGTAAACACTATGCTGTTATGCAGGGGACCTCAGAGGTCTTCTAAGATCTTTCTGGGGAGATTTGAGCATGTCCATCACCTGTGGGACCGCTGATGCCTCTGGCTGAGGAGTCTGCGATGCTGGGGGTGAAGCTGGGTTACATGACCAGGGAACCTTGTGGAGATGTTGCCAAAAATACATGACCAGAGGACAGTCATAAAACTGAAGTTCCATTTATAGACCTATCAAAAGTGATACAAGAACATGCTATGATCACCTGCTTAAGCAACATACCTGAATCGCTGTAGAATATGGGATGATGGGCTACAGAATGGGGCAGGGCTTGGAGAATGGGCTCCAAATCTCAGGTGCATCATCTTGGGTGTGAAAGGCTGAGAAATTGATGCACCAGTGTGTGAAGAAGGCGAGAGAAAACCTCCACGCTGATTGAGGGAAAGTTGCATTTGTTTTTTGCGGTGACAGTATTTCCATATTATTATAAAATTTTATGCTAATAAAGCAACTGTGCAACAAGATCAAGAAAGTTGCGCTACACAAACCACCACCTGCATGTAGGGCTGCGGAGGGCTGAATGCCGGTCGGGGACGCACAGGAGAACGGGATAGCATGGGACCCATCTGCAGTCAAGTGAGCCAGGCAATAAACTCAGCACATTAGTACACACACTTCAGAGAAGGAGCATCTATGCGCTAGTGGAATATTAGGACAACTAGCATATACAGTCACCCACCTGAGAAAGGTACCTCTGCCCCAGTGGTCTTACAAGCGGATGCAGGCCCCGCTGGCCCCCTCGTTTGCCACTCCCCCTCAGTGGGCATGTTGCAAAAGGGTGCCGAAGTGGGGGCAGGAAGTCCAAAGGAGCTCGTGCTGGATCAGGACGGTCAATCACAGTGATGATAGCCTTGTCCTGAAAAGAAAGAAAAGCCACTTCAGTATTACTCCTGAACTAAGCACAAGCTCCATAATCGAGCTATTAGTTTATGCTTTGTACATATTGCGAGCACTGACAGTACAATCCACATGCAGACATCTTACGTGCAGCATGGGCCCAAGGGCTTTTCGGCTACGTCCATAAGGAGAGAGCATCCACTGTGCGATAAGAGCGGAATCAGACATAGGTACAGTAGTTGAAACAAAATGCCACACACAGCTGGACCAGAACTGGCTCTACAAATATGAACCCCATATGTGATGAAGCAACACACCTCAGTGAACAAGAGCCAAAGATACAACTGAATCAAAAGGTAACTACAGGAGGAGCATTACAAGCAGCTAGTCCCACTCACAGTGTCAGGATCCAGGGTTTCACATAGGGAGCCAATGTGACTATCCACAATAGCACTGTCCAGACTCTGTGTGCATGAAGAACCAAGAGCATGAGTGAGGAGCCCTCAAAATAGGGCATCCAAGAAACTGTAGTTCAAAACCAGGTCCTGCAAGGACATAGCTTTCCAAAAAGTAGTGAGACTGTTGGCCCTTTAAATGAACAGAAACCACACCTGCACTATAACACTACCAGCAAAACTTTAACTGTGAGCATCCTTCACAAGTTAACCACATTTGCATTTGAGTGCATGCTCTTCTCCCCTGTGACTTGGTGATAGTGTCATGGTCTACCTACTTACAGATGTTAAATTTTGCTGGAATAATTTGGGGTAAGAACCTTTCTCAAGGTAGTGGAGCAGGAGGTGGGAATTGACCCTGGGTCCTCAGTACAGGGCAGCACCTCTAATCACTGTGCCACCTACTTCTGCAAAGTAACATCATCCACGCAGTCCCCTCACCTGCAAGCTGGGTCTCCCTTCTACAGTCCTCATCACAGCTGGGTCCTCGAACATGTCACCAGTCCTCAGCACCCTCCTGTCCCTTTGCCCCCTGCTCAAGGCTGGCAGGACCTGGGGCTGAGGCACAGGGGTGGTGGGGGTGGAAGGGGGTGGCGAAGGAGGAGGCGGCGGCGACCGTTTGCCGCAGAAGACCAGGATGTCCGTGGAGTCACCCGTCTCCTCGTCCGATCTTTCGTCGAGGTCTAGCAGAAGAAGCAGAACCAAAAGGTAAAGAGCTTGACATTCAGAGAGCGTCGGCCCAGCCGGACCAGCTTGCACCAAAGGTCACCCACCGATGCCGAAGGTCTCCTCATTGTAGAGGTCGATCTCCTCATCCTCTTCACCCATCTCCTCCAGCTCACACTCCTCCATGACTCCTTCATCCTCTCCTCCTCGCTCTCCATAACAGCAGGACTCAGCAGCGTCCTGAGGAAGAGCACCTGCCTTAACATCCGACCCCGTCGGCACCAGCGGAATTAAAACAGCCCCAATGGGCACCAGCAGAAAAGCACATGGTTCAGCTTTCCACACCATTAACAAGAGGTATGGACCCAAACCTCTGCCAGACCCTCAAAGCAACACTGACAGGTCAAGTGGCTCCAGGTGCTGAAACTCAGAAGCACTTCCTTCAAAAATTAAATCACCAGACACACACTTCAGGTGTGTTTCCATTGAGTCCAAGCTCATCACTGTTTAGAGTGTTCCTCAAGTGCCGAACCTGAGTGCAACTGGACCATTTTTACCTCAGACTCTCCGAACGGAGCTTGTGAGGGGGGGACGGAAAATCACAACAACCGAAAACTGACAGTACCAGTCTACCGATGCCGATGGCCTCTAATCGCACCGCAGCAAAGACACCGTTTTTTAATAAAATTATATAATTAACCGCCGAGAGCGCGAAGCGACGCCGGTTAACTTTGCTAAAGCTACACTTGCCTGTTGCTCTAATTCACTCATTTTCCTTTGAACCGTTCCGACGACGCCCCACACACAGCTCGTGCTCCCAGCTCGTGCTGGCACGGACGCAGGCACGCGCTCCCGCAGTCCTATTTAACTTTGGCGCACCTGTGCGGGGAGGCGGGGCTGGGGGAGAGGCGCATGCGCAACGAGGGTGGACGTACCCGCGCGGCGCGGCGCTGAGGTGACGTCGTTAAACTGCTGGTACCGCAGTGCGGGGTGGCAACCGAAAAACTTAAATATTGATGGGAATTAAAATTTAAATTGCAGTTAAATACGTTTTAACATAAATTTAATTATACAGGTATACCAAGCTAATAAGAATCAGAGGACAGCTGACTCTGAAAAGGAGAGCCAAACAAGAATTGATAAGCATGTTATGGAAATGGCTGAGTTTGAAATTTGATTCCATGGCATGCCCTCGCACACACGTATGCACACAAAGTTGGTGCACACACACACACTTTTGCACTCAGAAAGCTGGCCCGCTCCAAGACACACACACCCCCACACTCTTTCTCTCAGACTCCAGTGCTCACTATGGCCACCTCTCTGCCAAATATAAACTGGAGGATTCTTGGCACGCGGACAGACTGCGAGGCCTGCTGGGGGCGGGAGGTGGGGAAACACACTTGAGCAGAGGCCGAAGGACACACAGACTGAAGGACGGACAGACAAAGAGGTGAAAAGGGGGAAGAGAAAGAGGTACGGACACACTCTTACCGACACGCAGGGAAAGAGAAGCCATTTAGAACGAGTTCAGGTTGAAAGCTGCAACTTTTATTGAACTCAGTAAATAACTCTTAAATATGCAACGTATATCCAGAAGCTGACAGCACAGGGGTTGCAAAACTTCGATGTGTTGTGACCGAGCCGTGTCTTTTTCTTACCGCTCAAAACACTCCTGAGGTCTTATTGAGGGTCTCGGTCACTGACCACCAAAGTCTACCGGGTTCTTCATCGGCACACGTGACGCGGGCGGAGCGCATTCCTGCAGAACTGCCTTCACCCACCCGATGAAATAGTATTTCGTACTACAATGGTGTATTTTTTAAGTGTCACTAAGCTACTTGAGGTAGAATATCCTAGAAATAATATGGGGAAACAAAAGGAAGCAAGTGGAAGGGGACCCGTGTTCTTTCCCGAGGACCGTGCGCAGTTTGAATGATTGTGCAATTCTGGCCTGAATCCAACCAGCAGTGCCTGCTTGTTTTGTGTTTTATTTTGTGTTTCTGTGCGCTTCACGCTGGTACGCAACAAATGTCTCTGTCGTGACTGTATGGTCAACTAAAGGTCAAAACAGTCTGTAAAAAACCCAAAGATGAAGCTTGTATGAATATGTGCCTGGATACACGGGGAATTGTGTCGCTGCTTTTCGGGTTACATTTACAGTGAAATTCATGGACTGTGTTATGATCAGGGGTCATTCCTCTTCCCGTTTGCCTGTACGTCAGGACAATGGCGCTGGCTTCCACCGCAACCCTGCTCAGACGAGCGTTTGCCTCTGCAGCAGCAGCTCACGGGGGTCACGAGGGAGGAGGTATTTGTTGTTCAGTCATCACTCAACCGTCGCCACCATACAGCACCTCTTTCTGCACCACCTGAATACCACTGTGTACCTGAACACAAAACATAATTTGTGTTGTTCTCACCACACGCTGGGCTTATCTTTATCTGGAGTGTGTGGAAAGTGGGCACTCTTGCTCTGCCTGGGTGCCGTGGTTACGCACCTGGGTGCCCACCTCTATCAGGTGGTCCACACGCACGCACAGCCCGAGCTGTTCTTCTCTCATAGCGAGAGTCCAGCCTGTGCTTCCTTCTGCAAGCTGATGCTGTCGTCAGCAGTAAAGCAGTCTTGTAACGCATGGCTTTGATGCCACCGACTGCCCAGCAAGGACGTGGAAGATCCTGACCTTCGTGGTGGCTCTGCCCGGAGTTGGCGTGTGCATGGCCAACGCCTGGCTGAAGATGCAGCACGGCTCCCACGACCCGCCCGAGTTCATCTCCTACCCGCACCTGCGTATCCGCACCAAGGTAACCGACCTTCGAAAGACCTCTTCCTCTCAGTAAAACTTGAGTTCATGGGGAAGGAAACATTAGATGAGGCACAGTTGTGTTGGATCAGAGGAATTACGGGAACAGATATTGGCACATATGATTGAAAACCCCAGGTGTAGTCTTGTGTTCACTTGAGCTGTTAGGGAAACAGGTCAGTGTGTCACTGTCATAGTTATTAAAAAGTGCCCGACTCCTCTCCTTGAGGTTTTAAAATAAATTTTATTCACCCTCCGAAATGAGGAAAGTTGATTTATGGGCCAGATAAATGCCTGAACAGTAAAAAGAAGAGGTCCACTGTGGCCTGGAATGATGTCTGGTGCCGACTGCTCCACCTTGTCTTTCTTATTCCCTCTCCTGCAGCCCTTCCCATGGGGAGATGGTAACCACTCCCTCTTCCACAACTCCCACACCAACCCCCTGCCCACCGGTTATGAGGGACCCCACCACTGAGCACAGGGCCACCTGGCATCCACCTGGCAAAAAACACTCACTGGGTATCGCCACATGGACAAACACAGCCAAACACATCGTTCCCGGGGCCAACTGACCAATGATTAATAAATAAAATCAAGCTGATGTTGCAGTAAAGTGTGGTTGCTAGTGCTTATTTCCAGAAACAGAGACAGCAGATCCACCCCCCTCCCTTTCACTTTACGCTGTGTGCCTCCTCCCTTTCAAACGCCACGGGCACTTGCTCTGGGCCCTTACATGCATACTTGTAACTGCAGGACAACTTACAGCCTCAGGGTTCACTTACATCCGCTGAAAAGTGAGATACATTTTGGCTCCCAGAGCTGGCACTACATACAGAAAGGAAATGGAAAGATATTTGACACAATAAAAAAAGAAACAAACGCAGAAAGCAGACGCAGCACCTTAATGGTCATTTATTCAGAACTTAAACTGTCAAAAGGGAGAATAATCCTCATTACCTCCTCCTCTCTCTGTAAACAGTATAGAATTTACAATATAAACCACTCTAACGTGGCCTCTATTAAACAGAAAATTTACAGTAAGGGACTAATATCCTGCACAAAATAAAATTAAAAAAGTACAAAAAATGTGCATTATCCCTATCATATTACTGTTACATAGAATTTTGTTAAATTCCTCTCTCAGAAGCTAGAATTACAAGAAAAATTACACATTCTACGGCTTAAACTTTACTGTATCATATTGTCTAGTAGAAACCAGTCTCTCTATGGGGAATAAAGTACTAACAACTTACATCTATATTGCCAAGGCTATGGTGTCACAAGGAGAGGTGCTGCCTCTGCAGAAGAGCTTCATCAGTTGAGCACCTGGGCAGCAAGGGCCAGCAGGTCCTGTTTGAGGCCCTCCACGCAGTCCTCTTGCTCAGCGAGCTGACGCAGGCAGTCGGCTGTGACGGAGGCAGGGGGACGCCGACTGCACCGTTGTGGCCGCAGCAGGACGGAGAGGCATGTCCGGGCCAGTCGCGTATAACCGTGCAGCTGAGCAAAGCGGTACAAAGGGGGCAGACAAGTCCCCAGGGGCCAACTCCGTTCACCTGTGTCGGACGCGGAGTCAAGCCTCGGGCGCTCGGCGCTCACACTTTCCTCTCTGGACACTTGTCTCGCATCCTTGCCTGCCTTAGGTTCTGCAACTCTGGCTGCTTTGGGGTCGGAGGAACTTTGGTTGGTCGTGGAGTACGTGCTGCTGTCCCGGCCCGACGTTTGGCTCAAGTTCCTTTGGAATTTGGCATCTGGTGTGGCATGCGTACAGCAGCAGGAACACACATCGCTGTAAATGTCAATCAAATCTGAGCCAAAACTGCATTGAGAGCTGTGGCACAGCTGGGTTGTTGTTTCCAGCTGCCTGTTTTTCCTCTGGTCCCTCCTGCAAAGCAACTTCGAACCCGAACCCGAACGTAAATTCAGCAGCGTCTCCAAGCTGCAGTCTGCCTTTGTGGCCATCTTGGGGCTCAGTGTCCACAGAGATGCGCACTGCAATTCAGAGCTGTCTGATGCACCCCCATCCACTGCAGCACTGACCACATCCCCAAACTTCCCATCAGATTCAAACACCAGTTCAGAATTCAACCAGGAACCCAAAGCTATTTCCAGCTGGGAATAGTCGTCAGCCACACAACAGGCTTTACCGTCACGTTTGGATTTTAATGCAGAACTCCGTTGTGACGTCTGCTGTCCATCCGGTCCTCTTTCACAGCCAGTCCCTATGAGAAAGCTTGGTTTCCTTTGATGTCGGCTTTCCGGTTTGGAATCGCAGCCCTTCTCCTCACGCCGCATCTTGACTTCTGCCGGTGCCTTAAACTTCCCAACGTGCTCAAAGCTCAGTTGTTCTTCCGACTCTGTTCTGGAAAAAATCTCCACTGCACTCTCCCCGACCGACTGTGTCCTACAGTCCTGTTCGGATCTACCCTGCGACTTATGAAGTGACGGTAGGTCAGAACCTTTCGGAAGACTGGGAGTATCCGGAAGCGGAAGCAGAGGCTGTGAACCTGCTAAAGAGAGTAACACGGACACGACCAAATCCTCAAGTTCCCTTTGTAGCCCAGACACCAGAAACATGTTTGCTCCCTTCATGGCTTCAGCTAAGGGGGTCTTTGGGAATAGTCCCTCCTTGTATGAATCCGTTTCCATTCCTCTTTTCTGCTTCCACCCTCTCAGCACCCCACAAGTCAAAGCACCCAGAATCTGACAATGCCCAGAACCTGCCCTCACCTGGGCATCTGCCTTTTGGTCCTCTTCTTCTACTGCACTACTCACAGAGCAGCCATGCAGGTAGTGCAGAACAGGCAGAAGCATGTGAGATGTGACATCCTTCATCGGGATTCTCTGGCCTGAATTTTGCCTAGCTTCCCAAAATCCACCCCTCAGAAGCGCCCTGAAGTACTCAGACCCGGCCTCGCCTTCACCATCCCCTGCTATTGCTTCAGTGTTTGCTGGAACCTGGGTGCTGTCATCCAGCAGAAAAATGAGGTCAAACTTGGAGTCGAGGTAAGGGCAAGAGGGGGCAGGACACTGTTTCTTGACAGGAGGGGGCTCAGCGGTTTGCCCTTTCCGTAGCCTGGGACTGCTCAGTGCTGGTAAACTCCCTGACTTAAATTCGATATCCATGTTCAGTTCCAATGTGGGACATCCAAGAAGATTCAACAGGCATTCGGTGAGCAGAGAGAAGTAGAGTGAGCAAAGGTGGGAGAAAGATGGAGGTTGAGGGGTTTGGAGCCAACTGGAAAGGGCCCCCCACCTCCCAATGATCTGATCATCATCATCTCCGAGAGAACTGAGGGCTTCAAAAGCCAGCTGCAAACCCCCGTGGTCCATCAGCAGTTTCCTGAGGAGAGCTTTGTTGCTAGGAGCAGGAAGAGTTAACATGCATTAAAACCAGGTGAAGACATTCACAATACAAAGTGCAACATCATTTTAGCCTGTACAACCTCATTATGGGGAAAAGAAAAGGGGGGGGGGGGGGACTTAACGATGATCCTTCTCCCTTATATAGCTGGTTTTTCATCATCCACTAAGTCACCTTGGAGACGCTCATTTCAACGCAGAATCAAAATGTACTTAGGTCTCCTTATTTATGTATTAATTTCTACTATTCACAACCAGAGGCCACAGTGATGAGTTTCAGGCCAAAACAGCTCAACACAGAGAATGCGATACATGGTTAACAGCAGCTCAACGGATCTTGGCAACAAGAAAGAGAACGTGTCAACATACCGGTTAATCAGTGGCAGGGCCAAGGTGCAGTAGAGTTTGTCTGTGTCCGAACCAGACAGCATGATGTGGGTGAGCACTCCCGAGCCAAAACTGGACTCACCCTGTACTCGCAGGTTATTCAGCACAGCATTACCTGCAACATGTCCCAAATAAAGGGCCTTACTCAGTCCACATTTAGGAAGCAAAGAACATTTCAAAAGGGTCACGTAACATTGCGGCGACATAGCTCATACATTCCACCAGCGCCGACACACACCTTGGGAGCCGGGTCAACTTCACTTACCGAGCTGTCGAACCTTGGCCTTCACCCTACCCGTCTGTCCCTTCTTTTCTTCTTGTCCTTCCTGCAGACATAAGCGGTACCAGATCAGAGCAACTGACCCGGTTCTCACCAAGCCCTCCAAACAGTTGGGGTTACAACTCAAGCGGCACAGCACACGGAAGCACCTGCTGCTGGGGTCCGTGTGATGTGTGAGGTAGTACAGTAGGCCAGAGATGGTGCCCGAGTTTATCAGGGCTGAACTGGGGTCCACAGACTGGGAGAAGCGAGACAGCAAGAGTAAAATGGGTGACTCAGCTGTCCATGGCTCAGGATGGTAAGGGTGGTGATAAGTAGGGCCTTTCAGTGTGGGAGGAGTCTCAGTAGGAGATGAGGCTAGAATATGCCTGGGTTTTTTCTTGGGTGAGGAAGCTTTAGAAGGAGATGGAGGTGTTGGCCGAAAGACCGAAGCATAGTTAAGAGAGCTTTTTGGGGTTGAGGTGGAGACGGGAAATTGTTTGCAAGGAGATGTGCTGGTGCTCTTCAGGCCAGGTGTACAGGAGGTAGGAGAAGTCATAGATGTAGAGAGGCCAGTGAGAAGGGAAAGCCTATCAGAGAGAGGAGTAGCAGGAGAGCTGCCTGGCTCTCCCTCTCCACTCCCTGAAGGGGCCTGCAGCTCCCCCTCACAGGAGATCAACCCTTCGGACAGTAGCCAGGACCTAGAGGAACAAGAGGAGGATATGGTTCAGACAAGACAGCAACAAGCAAAAAGACAACAGTCCTAAGACTCGACATCATCAGCAAGACAACGGAAAGGTCTTGCGTCAATGGATAAAACAGGGTGGTTTTGTAGAGACACCATTTTATATACTGCAAAATGGATCTACTCGCCTCAAGCTGAGGAAACTGGATGACTCCTGTCCATACTCCTTTCCTCCTTCATCCTTTCTGCTCATCTCAAGTGGTGGAAAATCAAAGGACTCAAAACAGGAATTAGACATCGGGTCAGAGGACGAGGACGCAGAAGGTGTGTCTGATGCTTCCGCCATCGAGCACTCCCCTTTGGCCAGCGCTACCAGTCTGGCCACGAGTAACGACACGAGCCCCAGTCCCTGGAGGTGCTCCAGTGCCGCTTCATCATACACAAAGTCAACAAATGCCAAAATAGCTAATCGGGTAAAGGGGTGACTCTGAGACACAGCAAGAGAGGCCATCAAAACCTCCAGTCCGCCACTCTCTTTCACTTTGACCCTGTTAACTGCCTCCTTGCAGCACAAACAGAGGGCTCGAAAGAACAGCCCGGATTTTGGAAGATCGTTCTTCACCTCCTGAACAAACTTTGGGATCACCCCTACCGACCCAATGTGAGGGCGGAGGCTGCCTTGGGAGCACAGGTTGGCCAAGATCTTCAGAGCAAGTTCTGCCAATGGCTCCTCGGTCCCTCCCAAGGCCAGATCCCCCAGCTGAGTCAGTGCCCCGGACCGTACCGCCTCCCTGGCGCACTCGACCCCACAACCCTTTGTCAGTTCATGCAAGGCCCGCAGAGAAGCCCGCCGCAGCGCATGGGGATATTCGGGGGCAAGTAGCTGAGCCAGAGCAGGGAAGGCACCCTGTACCAGCAACGAAAGCCGGTTGGACGGGGTGTCTGAGAGGTACAGTAGCGCACGGGCTGCAGACTGCGTGCACTCCAGCTGAGCAGTTTTCGAAAGTGCTGAGGTCAGAGTGGGAGAAGCCAAGGGAAGGCTAGACACAGGGAGGCATTGGAGGAGGAGTGGCACACCACCTGGAAAACATGGGTGGAGTTCAAAAACAGCATGGCTTTATAACATTTATCACTAAAACAACCTGCACTCTTTACAACCTCCAATGGATACTTCACTCCAGTGCTCATCGACAAAGTCCTATAACTACCATACAGAAAGTCCATGACAGTTGGACCAACCGGCTGAATGGATGAGCGCGGAGTTCTCAGGGTCAATGGCCAGGTTTCCCAAGGCGCGTGCAGCACGGTTCCGGACTGTTTCCACAGTAACATTCTTAAGGATCTCCACTGCACAGACAATTGAGAGAACACGAGCATTACCACAAAAATCTCGTGATGACCACAAACCTTGTAGACGAGGGGTAGGGAGAGGTGCTTTCACTTACCCACTACAGATATTCCGTTTAGTTTCCGCACCTGGGGATGGAGAAATATTCATATTGCAATCAACTGACAACTGCTGTAATGCATCAAGAACTCCTTATTTCTCCAAATCACAGAGTGCAGAGTCTCCAGCTACTACATGCAGCACTGCTAACTCTTAAGATCCAGCATGAATTTCTGTTTACCGTTTGCCCTCACCTCAACTCGTGTCTCGCTCTCCGTGCAGCAGTTGGCCAGGATGCTGAGTGCCAGGTCAAGAGTCTTCCTATCACACGTTGAGCGGCGTAGCAGTTTCAGGAGAGGACTCAGCCCACCACGTGTGCGGAAGCGGCCGACGCCTGCGTTGCCGCCTTTTGTGTGCTGCGTTCGAATGGCTACCAAAGCCCTCCAAAGTGCAGCCCGGGCTTTCCTCGAACTTTCCTTTGCATCCGCTTCGGCGCTATGGCCGGCACCCTTCACCGTGCTTTCTGCTTTTTGGAGCTGAGACAGGCACCAGGACAGAGAGGACTCTGGACCTGCCACTGATGCCTCACTTTTGCTAAAAGCCACCTTCTCGTTTTCCATGCCGATACAGCGGCAACATTTCCACAACAAACCTCAGCCCTGTGCAAATGGAAAGCAAGAAGAGGGAAAGTTAAATTAATCGTGCCATCTGTTACACCTCAATACTTTTTCCTCTTATTTTCCTTTTAAATTAGGGTTTTAAAGTACTGTGGCGTGCAGCGCCGTGGGTTTGGATGGGGCGAAGAAGGACGCGGAGGCAGCGTTCATGACGAACGATTTATTCAGACATCGGCACAAGATAAATGCTCTCCGTCCAAGAACCACCGTTCCTTGAGGACCTGCACTTACAAACAACCTTCCCAATCTATCTAGTGCCCCCTAACTCTTCTCAACACCCTGGCAAACACAGCCACCCCATTATTTTCTCCGTAAGTGCCCCCAGTGGTTACACACACACACACATTTAACATTATTTCCCATAATGCAACTACTTATATTAATAAGCACACACTCTCTCCTAAAGCAGTAACGCGGGGTCGTTACAGTACTGTTAACTTGGAAATATTTACGTCTTATGTGCTGACCAGTAAACATTTCAAACTGCGTGTTAATGTTTGCAGCGCTAATTACAACAAAAGCAACTTCGCTCTTGAACATGGCAAAAGAGGCGATGACATCGAAACGAAACGAAACTAAACTACCCAGCATGCCCAGACAGACCGCTCGCTATCACGTGACCTACCCGGACCGAGGGAGCTGGGACGTGTAGTTTCGAAGCGCCACTACAGCCTCCCTCAATAAACCCTTTCAAGTGATCAGGCCGAGAGAATAAACAGCACGACGATCGAAGGCAGCAGTTCCCCCCCTTTACTTGCTTACTCCTTAACTAAGCATTCAGTGCATATTCTAGACCTTTCAGCGTGTCTACATACCGCTTTTATTTTAAGAGCCCAAACGAAATCTTCTTAGCTAGCTGCTAACGCCATTTCAGCAAAATAACAAACAGGAAGGCAGCGGCCGGAGAGGGAGGGACGGAGAGGCGGGTCTTTAAGCGGCTTCCTGGGAATTGTAATTCTTCCTGACACGCCATCGACACAGTGTGCGCTGAGTGAGCCGCACAGTAAAACTAAAATACAACAAAATCAACTAGAGGTTTCTATATGTGGATACCGTTAAGCTGAGTACCCTGAAACTGAAACGTATAAAAGTGCTATAGCGGAACAAAGCTTGCTGACGGAACTACAAATCCCATAATTCTGCGCCGCTATATATTGATTTCCGTTCCGCCTTTCGCTTCGCTCCTCCAAAGAGCGCGGGGTTGTTATAATCATCGCTTCAGTTGATGAAGGGGGAAAAAGTCATCGGAGAATCCTGGGTGTTGCTGAAATCCACCGCAAGTCGGCAGCTGCGTCACTCCGCGGTTCCGGTGTCCTACCATGGAAAGTGCTGAGAGCAGCGGACGGGAAAGCGCTGGAGGCGCCAGCGAGACGTGGAGCGCGACCGCCAATGGGGGCCACGATCGAAGCAGAGGAGGTGAGTGCGGCAGTGTTTGTGAAGGTCCAAAAAACAAGACGAGCTGTGTAATCCTGGCGCAATGAAGATTTTTTTAATGGTTTATCTGGCATGAAAATGTGCTTTTCCATGCAGTGGTTCTGTCCACCGCCTGTTCCCCTCTCTGACACCTGCTTGTGACCCCCCTCTCACTTTCCCTGCAGAGTTCGTGTGGACGCTGCAGGCCACTTGGCAGCTCGTTCGGACACGCCTCTCCATGGACTCTGAGTTCAGCCGGCCCGTGTGCAAGAAGAAGAAGCTGTGGGAGACACTGGCGGAGAGGGTGACGGGCGAGCTGCGGGCGGCGGGCAACCCCGACGTCACGGTCAAAGCCTTCGAATGTGACCTTAAGTGGAGGAACATGCTGGCGACGTACAGGAAGAACGCCGAGAGAGCCAAGAGGCTGGGCACCCACAACGTCCACTGGGAGTTCTTCCAGGCCATGCACAAGGTCCTGGGCCAGAGCAAGGGGGAGGACAAGGCGCAGAAGAAGGCGAAGCTGGACCCAACCAAGCTGAGCAGCTCCCTGGCCAGCAAGCGGTTCACGCCAATCCTTCCGAACCTGCCGTTGCCCACCACCCCTTTCCCTTCCCGTCCTCCCCAGGACGTCCTGCAGCTGTATCTCGAGCTGCAGGAGAGGAAAATGAACATGTGGACGCAACAAAAGGCCTTGGAGGAGCGAAAGATCGAAGCCATTAACAATCTGGCCCGAGCGATCTCGAGTCTGGCCGAGGACGCCAATGCCGAGCTGCCCAAAGAGAGCGGTTGCAGCTAGGCGGACGTGGACAGGGATGTGGCAGGAACGGCTTTATTTCGTGCAACGGATTTTAGATTACGCCAGTGCTTTCCTTAAATTTTGGCCTCATTGCATAACTGCATTCATTTCTTTAAAAAAAAAAAAAAAAAAAACCAGGAAATTATGCATCTTGAATTTTCGTAGCATGTATACATGAGTATGGCCCTGTCACATTTGAGCCCAGGCTCTCAGAGAAGTTTCGCTTTCTAACTCCTCTTTTGCTTCAACAGCTTGTCTTTCTGCACTTTTGTCTACATCGGGACTTTCTGTTCTTACAAGGTGCAGAAGGATTTTAATGATACAAATAAAAGCTGTACAGGCAGACAAAAACTGCAGCTGGCAAAAAAAAATTAAGTTTACTTGAGGACAAGAGTGCACACTTGTGCACGTTTTCATCTCAGTGAACTTGTGTAAAGACTCAAGAGTATTTTTCATACATTTGAAATAAGTTGTATTATACAGTGTTTATTCTATAAAGGCACCACTCGAGATGTAATTTTTAATAAAAAAAATCAAATGCCACAAACCGGTTCCTCTAATTACGGCCCATAATTAACACACGGGATCGTTTCCCTTCGCCTCAAAGTGAACATCTTGCTCTCTCCCCCACTCACAACGTTACTGCACTACGGTTTTCAGTTACAGCCCAATTCCGCAGTCCTGTACAGCATGTCCACAATAGCCTCCCTCTTGACAATGCCGTCTTCATCCATCTCGCCCTCCCCTTCGTCCTCGCTCTCCTTCGCCACGTTTGCAGCTTCCACCCTATCTCCCATTCCCAGGAAGACATTATGCAGTACGCAGGCGGTCAGGACCACGGCCTTGGCCCGCTCCAAGCTGCCCGTGTCCAGGTACTGCAGCCGGCGGAAGCGAGCTTTGAGCTGCGCCACGGCCCGGTCCAGGGTGTCCAGATGCGCCTCTAGGGTGCGATTGTAGGCTTCCTCTCTGGGGCTGCAGCCCGGGGGGAATGGGGTCAGGATTTGAGCGCAGAGAGGGTACCCCAGCTTAGCTACGAGGAAGGAACCGGCCGGCAGCACGGTCAGGTCCCGTTGCAGCGCCTCCTTCAGGTCTCCGGCTCTGTCCCGCTCCGAGTCCCTGCTGATCTTGCAGTAGAGGAAGCGGCCGTGCTTGTCGCACACGAGCTGCAGATTCAACCAGGGGTCGGCGCGCACCTCCCTCTTGTTCTTCTTGCTCCCGCGCACTTCTTCATCGGTCTCCTGCTTGCTGCTGGGCAGCCGGATGGCGATGCGCGTGTGCCCCAGGACGCCAAACACCTTAGGGGATTCCGAGCCCTCGGCCCTGGCCAGGACGTCGGAGAGGGGCAGCAGGGACCGCTCGGCCTCGGGGCCTGGATGGACAGGGACCAAAATGGGGGATTTGTGTAAAGACTAGGAAACGAGGGAGGTGCCATGCATTGGCACAGTGGGATTGTGTACACACACACACACACACGACCAGACATATAACAATACTAATGAAGAAGAATAGCAACAGCTGATTTACGCATGGCTCCCAGAAGGAATGCAACAAAATGCCAAACAATCCTTAATATTTGCATGTCCTCCCTCTATTCCTGTGAGTTCCCTCCAGGTGCTCTGGTTTCCTCCCACAGTGCAAAGACCCTGGTGACTGAACTGACCATAGTGTCGGTGTGTTACATCACTGTGCTGCAGAAAGACTGCCGGAAGTTCAGCGCGGTGCATCCAGCGCTGTGAGAGACCCTGAACAAAGGTGTAAGCTGAGTACTAGTTAAGGGTAGTTAACACCATCGAACGTCTCTCTGGAGGAATGCGTCCGCTCAGCGAATGCGTGGTTAAGGAGCCTCCGACACGCGAGCGCACGCCCACAGCCCCTTTCCGCTGACCCGTCGGCCATCGTATGTGCTGCTCCCGCAGCGCGTTGACGCGTTCGCAGAACGAGAAGAAGATGCGGTGCATGTTGCCCTTCTCGACGCGGAAGCGGCCGGACAGGGAGCGGTAGCTCAGCCGCTCGGAGAGCAGAGTCAGCGAAAGCAGGACCGTGTGCGGGAGGGAGAGCCGCGCCCGTCCCGTCAGCCGACTCCTGCTGTAGCGCGAGTCCGACGTCTGCAGCAGGTCCGTGATGAGCTGCGGGGAAGAAGGGCGGTCGCAGGGAGCTCGGCGTCAGCTCTGTGCGCGAGACGACTGCGCGGACAGCACTCAAAGGGGTGTGGGGAGGCGATGCCCGCGGACACCCCAAAACACACGCGCGCACACCTGAACAGCTCTGGTCTGCTCCTCTGTGACTCGGGGCTCCTGGGGCGGTTCAGGGGAGTCCCGGGGGGGCGGCGGCGGAGGCGGTTCGGCCTGCGGGAAGCACGCCGCCTCGTGCGTTCCCGCGTAGGCGAGCCGGGCCCTCTCCACGAGCTCGGCCTCCAGGACGTCCTCGACGGCGCGGTCCAGCCGCTGCTCCAGCTCGCCGTGCGACAGCGGCTCCCAGTCCAGCTGCATCACGTCGAGGACGGCGCGGCCCGCCGAAACCACAAAGGCCGCGCTCTCCGTCCTGGCGTGGGCTGCGGCGCCGCTCCGGCCCGCCTGCGCCATGGAGGGGCTTGCCCTAGGGGGGCGGGCGGGCAGACGCAGAGAAAGAAAGACACACACACACGCACAAAGGAAGAGGTATGGAGCAGAATGTGCTGCATGAGCACTGGTGGCGAACCACACTTCTGCACTATAGTGTACTGTGTGTTTACTGCCAATGTGTACCGTGGTGTGTGTATGTGTGTGTGTGTTCGCGCTCGCTAAGTGCAGAGAAGGAGAACTCGCTTGAGCGCCACCACGGGCTCCAAAACGAAACGCTGCTGCCGTTCCCGCCATAACCGCTTATTCTTATTCATAATTCATATTGTTATTGTTCTTCTTTTCGCTACGAAAAGCTACGCTGCGCTACTTTATTCACTTACCGGCGCGACTTCGATCACGTCTCCATTAGGCGGCTCGCGCCCCGGTCCGTGAAGTCGGGTCCGCTCGCGTCACACGCCACGTGACCGCAGGAACCCGCCGCGAGCGGACAGCGACGTTCCGCGCTTCAAGTCAACCGCCACCTCGTGGCCACACGTGTAACTACACTCCGGTGCGCTAATACTGTATTAGTAACGTGGGGCGTACCGTAGTGCACTGTGTCCAATGACCTCCTACCTATGGGGGGCGCCAGCGTAGTAGTTGCAGCTACTGCCTTTGGACCCACAGGTCACAGGTTCGAATCCTGCCTGCGGATGTCGTAGCCTAAATTGCTCCAGTAACCTATACTGCCTTACAGGTGTATGCACGGATCAGTAATTGTTTGGAGAAAAGGGACCGCTACATAAATCAATGCGATACCACAGTTGGAGCAGGTGCCCCGCCGGCCGGCGAGGGGGGAGCCCAGCCGCCTCCCTGCCCTGTTACTGGGGCCCACCAGTCATAGCCAGGACTTCTCCGTGAGAAGTACCAGCTGTGCCAAAGTGCAAGCATTTATCAGCAGCTTTAGATACAACTGCAAGGTGAGTCATCAGTGTGATGTTCCAGAACGTTAACCAAATATTCTCTCTTCAGATTGTGATATGTGCCATCTTCTATTTTTTACCTAAAAATAATAAAAACTGATATGAGAATTCACGCCAAAAAAAGCACACCAAGAAGTACAGCAAGTGAAAAAGAGAAAGCAGTCAAGTTTATTCAATTTCCATACAGGTATTGATCATTTTCTCAAAGAGCTCGGTGTCGACTGAGTCGCGTTGCATCCCGCACACGGGCCAGTCAGTGTGAAACGTGCAACAAAAGAATCCATCCAGCAACTCGTACTATTTCCGGATGTAGCGCAAAGTCGTCCTTGGAAATTAACCCAGAGAGCTGCTCCTGGCCTCTGCTGTCAATGCACTCGGGGGGGAGAGACGGGGGATGGTACCAAAGCGAAGCACTACAAAGTTCTTTTCAAGAATCTTCATTTCAAGCTCATATTACAGAAAGAGGTGAGTCCTGACAAAGAAAACAAAGTGCACGATGGGATGGGATGGGAGGCAAAGAACCCATCGAGAGAAAACACTTTGAACACCACCTGTCCAACACGGAAGCGGCTCTTTGTTGCGATGCAACAGCCCGCTATTATCACTGTACACCAAGAGTCTATCTAGCATCCCCTTTGTCTGCCTTTTTGTTTCATGCACATTTCCCTAGGAGTGCTAACTACACGAAACGCATAAGCCCAGCCCAGCCCACCCTCCACGACTCCCTGCGAAATGAACCCAGTCCAAAATTATAATATTACTTCTTAGGGCAACACACAATAACATAGGAGCAACCAGGTGCAGTAAGAAGTACCAGTTTACATGAACACTGTGTGTCGGTGATCCAGCCCCCCCCGAAGAATCCACTCAAACGCACACCACAGAGGGGGCAATGTTAATAGAACATGTAAAGTTTGCATCTTACTGTAAGTCAGGGGTAAAGGTGTCAAGTGAAGGGCCACACACACACACACATATACACGCACACACGCAGACACACACAGAGCTACTCGTTCCCCTCTGTGAAGCCCACTGATGTAGCGGGCGCTCTCCGTGGGCAGCCCCGCACTCCTTCACTGCACGGCCTGCTCGCTGGCGGTGCTGCCGGAGTCCTGTGGCTTCATGACGTCCGGGAGCTCCGGGGGGCTCGAGAAGGGGTCCACTCGCAGCTGCTCGAACATGTCTTCCGTCCCTGAAAGAAGCAAAGAAAAATGTCACCCGTGACTCCCTCTGCCGTTACCTGGCCACATCCAAGCAGCAGCGGGAGGCGGCCCACCGCTAATGCGGAACGCCAGCCCAATGGTGGCCGGCGCCTGAGGCCGCGCAGTCTGGTTGGTGAAGCCACAGTCCCCTAGCGTCTTGCTGTCCTCCAGCAACTGGTCATCCTGCAACGGAGGGGAGGCACAGGGATTGGGGATAAAGGTTCGCACACCGGCCGCTCGCTGCTTCGTAACCCCAAGTTCCATGCGCGGACCCCGGAAGCACCTTGAACAGCTTCTGCTCCTCCGGCGCCCTCTTGAGGATGCCCTCCACGATGCGTTTTAACTCATACACTGTGGTGGACTCCTTGGCATCCGTGAAGATGGTCGTCTTGTGACGGCGGATCATTAGAAACACGTCCTAGGGGACGGAGGAGAGCACACTGATGACGCAAGACAGAGCACACTAAGAAGGTTCCGTACACTCTAAAACATGTGTATGCAGGTTACGTCACAATTTAGCATCGAAGAGCTGCGAAGATCTAAATAAAACACCATAAAACCAATCTAAAATCCATGTAATGTTTCTGCTCTCATGGACAGTGCAGAGACTGACTTCTCACAAGTGACTTTGGTCCCAGCGTATGACGTTTAAATATCAAGTGGCGGTACCCCCTGGGATGCCTGACATAAGTGGCAATGCTTTTCCGAGCTCAGCATCACGTTCGCCGTCCCCGTATTTTACCAAATCACCTTCTTGCCCCACTACTGCTGCTCATGCTCCACTCGTGAAAAAACCACCCACGTACAGCGCGCTGTGAACACGGGTACGAAATGACACGAGCTCCCATGATCCCGCTGGAGACGGCGAGCGAGTGAGGGAAGGAAGGGTGTAGAACAAGGTAAGTGGGACACAGGGATGGTGGAAAACCTCGGAAGAGGGCGCAGGCAGAGGACCAGTGAACTAGTCCGTTCGGCACAGGTGCGGTGGGGCTGAGGCCTGTAACCACCCACAGGCAGGGGCTCGAGTCGGGACCAGGGAGGTCAAAGGTCACCGGGACAGACGGGCCCTCGGCGCTCAGTTTCAGGTTCCTCAAAGTCCCCCTCGCACCGGCGGCGGCAAGGCACGCAGACACGCCGCCTTCCCCACCAGTGTTGGTTAAACACCACAAATCCACACACAAGGGCCGACTCGCGTCGCTCCGTTCACCCTCCATGTTCACTGAGGAACGAACGGGCTTAACCAAACAAAACTGCGGAACAAAGAGCTCCGGCTCCGTCCGCCTTCTGCGTTCCCAGAGCGCCGCTCCACCGCAGTCATATCTAACACGAGTACAGGACGCCTCCCCACACACACGAACAATTCCAAAAGCACGTAGTTTCGTGTCGACAGAGACAGTGCGCGTCCCTTCCTCACTCACCATGTCTTCAGCGGGGCTCGTTCCCCGAAGTCCACCGCTAGCCCACAATACACTGCGGCAGCAAGCGCCTTCTGCCGGACTCACTTCCGTATTCCTGTGCCCCACAATGCCCTGCGACAGCCGAACCTTCCATTTACGTATGCTGAGATTACAAACGAAATCATATTTCATTGCTTTTGAATCACTCTCAACCTTGACTTGCCTTTACGTTTCTTATATGACCAATAACTTCATTCCAGACCGTGCAAGCCACTGCTGCCACACGGATACGTGTTTTTCAACGTCTAATGTGTTAATATTGCGTAAATTACATTAATTATCCTGCTTTAGTTAACATTCTTATGAGGCGACGTGCTGCCAAAATAGCAGGCTCTCACTCATGGGAGTTTTGACGTTGTAATTTGCACTGGACAAAGAATGGTAATGATTTCAATATTAATATTTATACAGACTGTAAAAAACTAAAAGCGCGTTTTGAATAACATGGGGAAATATCCCAGCTACATTTATGTCTGTAAATACGTATATAAGTCTTTCAGCAGAGGGCCAAATGACGCAGTTTAACAAGGAACAATTGTTTTCTGTACACCCAACATGGCGCGCTGTTGTGTTCCTGCTTTGTCGTCATTTCCGGAAAGTCACACATTTCCCAAGGTTCATTGCACTCTAGCTGAAGGAGCTGGGAGTAAGATGGCTGATAGACCCGGTAAGGTTATGATCAAGGTGTCACTGAGGGAAGCGAGTGTTTCTTTTGCCGTTTTCAAATCAGTGTAATTTGGTTCTGTTGTCTCAGTAGAGTGGCCCTTTTAGCGCTGTTTGAGTACACTCCGTTTTCATCTTTGTCTGGAGGCCGCGGCGCAGTGCGCGCGTTTCTTTGCCCCGCCGCCCACAGACTGAGACTGAGTCTGGCAAGGTCTTACTTGTCGTCGGGGGAGGACTTGTGGGCCTCGATAATTAAAATTGAACTGAGCGAAATTAATGTAGTTCAACGTTCTGCTTCTTTATTTATTGATATGCGCAGTGTTCGCTACGCGTTATTGTCACGTCCGACCAGTCTCTTTTCGCTCGTCCCTTGAGTTGAGTGTTTTGTGAATTTTTCTTATTTTTCTTTATTTTTACTTCATGCATTTGTGTGTGTGCTGCATATCATCCTTTGCTTGTGAGTGGAGCTCACTGACTGGCTGTGACCAGTAACAGTGGGTGAAAAACACTAGTGAGGAGAAGTCACGTGAATTGGGGAAAAGTGAATTTTTATTTAGCTTCTTCTGGATTCAACATTGTACATGAAACAAAAACACTGCAGTTCAGCTATTGGAAGGAGTCAAACTGAGCAAGGCTTGCAATGATTTGACTGAAGTGTTAATGCTTGTGATCGTGTCATTTCCAGTAAAAGGGATGAAATGTACCTTGTTTCTACAGTGCCGCTGTCTGACAAGAAACTCATGGATGTGAAGCTCGGTGAGCTTTCATCCTGGGCTGGAACCCGGGACTTCACTCCCAACGGGATCATCTCAGCTGTTCGCCGTGGTGTGTCCCCTTCTCCCATCTGTTTACCAGAGTACTGCTGTTCGCCCTGGCGTATGTGTTACCGTGAAACTGACTGCCGTTTTATCCCCAGGTCATGACAGGTTCTTCAACAAGTACATCAATGTGAAGAAGGGAGGTATTGGCGGTATTGCCATGCTGCTCACCGGTTATGTGATCCTCAGCTATGTCTGGGAATATGATCACATCAGTGAGTAACATTTATTGTATAAACCATAATCTATGGAGTTTCACAGCATGTTTTTATGATGAAAAATAATTCCCCCCTTCTTTTTGCAGAGCATGATCGGTGGAGGAAGTACCATTAGGAGTGAGACTTTGGTGGTTGTTCCTGGTTTCTCTGCGGTGAACTTTGACACCAGTTAAATTTCTGTACAAACTACTACCATTGACCAATAATAAACATCTGTGGAATACTGAGGAGACTCGGGCTTTCTAAGTATTCTTTTTCAGTTTTCTGAAGTGTTAGTGGAAGTGTAATTAACACCGTCGAAAAACTTAGAGGAGCAATTCTAGGGGAGAAAAAAAATGCCCTTCAAAAAGGGTGAAATATTTAGAAGTGTGACAATTCAAATCTACAGCAAAGTGCTTTAAGTGAAATGTTGAAAAGTAAAGCATCGTACACTTTCCATGAAGACACCTGCTTTTTTTATCCATAATAGGTTGCATCAAATTAGAACTTTAACACTGCAGTTCTGTTTAAACTGACAATGATACAAGGTAGCTGCTGGCCAGTGAACCTTAAATGAAAGAGCCAGCAAGACATGACAAAGCTCAATGTTTACCTTGTTCCTCCAAACAACTGTACAAATTAGGAACTAGAGCCATTAGTAGACATGAGAACATGCACTCTAAAAATACACGTACTTTCAACAGGAACATTTCCTTTTGAAATAAGGATTATACAAAGAAATTTTTATTTAAAATGATAAAGCACAGCAATGGGGTAAATTGACAGCATCCATCCTCAAACAAAATTAATGTGTTTGTCAGCAATCACAGTGTACATAGATCTAAAATCTGGAATGGCATCAACACAAGTGTAATCCAGGATTCTTCAAAGAAAGAAAGGTTGGGGTAACATGAGCCCTGATGTCCCACTGGAAACATAGATTCAGCCAGAGCATCCTCTACATCCACAATGAGTGCATTCGATAATCCTGCCCTGTGGGAGAAAGCACAATGTTATTTTTTTCAAAGTCCAGTAGATTTTAGTCATTTATTCATCTGACACTTCTCCAAGAGCAATTTAAATGTTAAGGTGCTTAGCACATTTACAGTATATGACAGTAATTTTTACTTCCAGAGTTAGCACCTACAGGATGCTCCAAGTACCTGCGGGACATGATCACTCCCACCATCACAGCAAGAACGCTGTGCCCCTCCACCTTTCACCACTTGGTGGTCCCACTCAAAAATCAAAAGCCTTTCAGTTCTTGGTTTTGCCTCTGATGTGGTGGAATGAGCTACCCCTGACCCTCGGAGCTGCTAAACCCCTCTCGACATTCTAGGAGGGCTCAAAGCACATCTTGTTCGGACCCACTTCTCCCGACCTGTCTCCTCCTGAATGTGAAATCCGACCAAAACTGGATACCCTCTCGTTCTATACACGGCTACCGGTGTACCGTATGCCTCTAACGGTACTACTGCACTATCTGAGTGTACTCAGAGAATATCGTTGCCTATATCATTTGTTGGGAAATCCACTTTTGTTTGTACATCATTTTGGAGAAATGCTCAGCGAATTAATGGAAACGTATGTGCCTTGATTAAGTAGTACAGGGATAGGACTGGCGATCGGAACGGACGTCCTCGGGTTGGGGCAGAAGGTAACACAGTGCTTAGAACTGCTGCCCCAGCTTGGAAGCCCATCTTCTGCTGTAATACCCTTGATCAATGTACCTACCCTGAATTAACAGGGTAAAAAGTGCCCAGCTGTATAAAGGCTCAAGGTGTAAAAGTGTCGTGTGGCTCATAAGGAAGACGAGGGTTCCCCCTCCTGACCATCCCGAAGAACCCATCATGTGAGACACTGTGCACTCACCACTTCCAGCTTGCTCTTGGGGACCCTGCAGATGCAGTTGGTGCCGAAGTTGGTGTCACGGGTCTGGATGCAGCGCAGGCAGCACAGGTTCTCATAGCCCTGCTTCTTCCACTTGGCGATCAGGTTCTTGTCCGCATAGCCTTCCTTGATACAGTACTCGTACAACTCTGCCGGGCGAGAGGCGGGACAGTAACTGTATACTGCAGTGCAGAAAGCAGCAGCAACCGACAGTGCACAACACAGCCTGGCATAGATGATAGATTCATAGAAACAAACCTCTGCTGATGGCCTTGCGCTTATAAAACAGGTCGAAAATGTAGCGGCTCCGCTGGTGGTGGAGCCTGAATATCGGCCACAGGGACTCGACCTTCCGCTTTCCTTCGTGCGGTTCCGTCTCAGCTGTGAACATCACACACGTTAAGACGTACAGCAGAGTTATAATAAGAGGCGGAAACCTCCTAACGTCACATAGATAGAATTAATAGCGGTAAATAAAATATACTAGGCGGCGAGCGGCGCCTCACCTTCCCTCATTTTCTGGTCAAGCTCGTCCAGTGTGGGCTCAATCAGCTCCCATCCATCTGGAGGCGGTTTTCTGCTCCTTTTCACCTTTGGCATTGGTTCAAGGTGGATACAAAGATAAATACTAGAAATTCGCCTTCTGAAACTGTTTGGAAACGTTACTGTGCTCGTTTTTGTCGCCTTTTTAGTGCGTCACTCACGTACTCTGTGGTCCTTGACCTCTCGTCTCATGACATTGTTGTTTATTCACGGCGGAACGTTTCAAATGGCACTTAAATAGTTAATCTTCCGAAATCTACGTCGCCTTCTAAAACATTGCTTTTAGACCTAATTTGGCTATTGTTTTGCTTTTTTTCTTCTTTTGGCATATTCTTATAAAAGTAATGAGTTGCCCTCTTCTTTGGCGTATTGCATCAGGCTAGGTGACCAAATACTGCCGGTAAAATATGGGCTTTCCACGCGCTCCTAAACCATATTAGCAGTTTAACTTAAAATTTTACATACTTCCCATAACAGCTAATATTGCATCCAATACTGGATGCACGCAGTCGTTTATTTTAATAACGTAATATTGTCTTGTGCGGTCAGGCGAATCCACGGACAGCCCATATGGTGTGCTGCATGCTGGATTTTCCCGACTGTCGTTTGTGGAGAAGCATTAGAGGCACAAAGCGGTTTTTTGCTCATATTTCCTTTCACTTGACTGTATTTAGTAATATTAAACGGAAGCAAAATGCCTAAAGGAGGTAAGGATCTGTATAAAAACGCGTAGTTTTCAGCGAAAGTAACTATTTTACGTCACTTCTGATAGCAATGAGTGTGTTACTAGCTAGGGTAGCTAAGGCTAAGCGTGCCTAAATAAATAAATTTAAAAATGGCAGTATTTTCAAAACTCCTGCTGGTACTGTACTCTTTAACACAAAAAGATTGTTAAGTTGTCTTCGCATCTTAGACAGATGTTTGTTCATATTCTTGGGTTATCTGCTTTATTATCGTCCTGACTGACTCACCCAGTCACTGATTTTAATATTCATTCAATGAACATGTGTCATGATCATGAATCATTGCTTTGTTTTAACAAATTGATTTTCCCCCAGTGTTTAGGCTTAATGAACAAAGTCGAACGTCTTGGAATGACTGCAGATTAGTTTATGTATGATCAGACTGAGGAATAGTGTGATATTTTCCTTTTTAATTCTATTAAAATGGCAGGTGGCGTGACTAAATGATCATTATTGTTTATAATTTCAGGTAGGAAAGGGGGTCACAAAGGGCGCATGAGGACGTACACAAGTCCAGAAGAGATTGATGCACAGATGAAGGCTGAGAAGGAACGTAGGAAGGTAAAGCTTTTATTTTATACACATCTACCTTTTTCACTAGCTGTCACTGTCAGGTATGTATGTATGTATCTAGTTAATTTATTTGTCACTGCGCAGAATACTCAATGGTATATAGACTTCAGCCATGTACAGATGAGATGATGGTCATAAATGTACTTTTAATTTTTATATTCATACGTTAAAAGCAAGATGAGGAGGATGATGAAGCAGTAAATGATGGTGAAGCAGAAGAAAAGCGACAGGAGTCTGGATCTGAAGACAGTGAAGACGAAAGCTCTCAGGTAAACTGTCGGGTGTCTCTTGTCCGACCCTGCTCCTGTAACAGTGTGCCGTACGTGTCAAGGGATTGAGCAGCACTTTGTTTTGATGAATGTGAAGAAAATGTGCCTTTTGATGACTAAGTGTAAGCTTGTACTTATTTTCTGTTGTGTTCTACAGAAAAGAAAAGGGGTGGAAGGTCTGATTGACATTGAGAACCCCAATCGAGTGGCCCAGAAGTCAAAAAAAGTGACAGAAATTGAGCTGGAAGGGCCCAGACAGCTTTCCAGAAGGGAAAGGTGAATGCAGAATATGTATTTGTCATAAAGCAAAGGTGATTTGTAGGGTGTTGGACAGCTCTGACATTTCACTTCTTTACAGGGTTAAATCATGAATCCTTCTTACCTGTTTTCTGTTTGCCCACAGAGAAGAAATCGAGAAGCAGAAGGCTAAGGAGAGGTATATGAAGATGCATTTAGCTGGCAAAACGGATCAAGCCAAAGCGGACCTAGCACGTTTGGCCATCATACGAAAACAACGGGAAGAAGCGGCGCGCAAGAAAGAGGAGGAGAGGAAAGGTGGGCATTTACATTGCGCAGTTTTCACTTGTACTGTGAATGGAAGGCGACAGTGCTGCATTTTTTTAATGGTAACACTTCCGTGTGGTTAAATATTTCAAGACACCGGTTGTCTGTGGAACCAGTTTCTGTGAAAATAAAGATGGAATAACTTGACATTGAAGCAGATGAAGATGCTTTCCTAGAACATGAAAAATGATAATAGACAGCTGAGTATGTGTAGAACTCTGCTGCTGATCTCACCGCGGCGTGAAGCCTAACTTGTGTCATTGATCTCTTTTCAGCAAAGGAAGCAGTGGCTGCAGCAGCTGCGGCAGCCAAAGGACTTCATACCCTGTCTCTTAAATGATAGACACCATGTGAGGGGGACACGCACCTGCAGTTGTGGACTGAGGCAAAATACAAGTCTGCTTATGTCATTTTTCTAATCCGAGGCCACCTATCGAGAGGATTTAATGTGTGTTATAATTTATGGCCATTTGAACCTTGTAGATGAGAGGCATTATTCTGTGGGTTTCGTGGATTTCATGCCCGACCGCAGCCAACGGTCCTGCCCAGACTCTGCTCTTCTGTTTGCCTTTGCGAAAGTTTCGCAAGGAATACCCTCTTCAGTCTTTAAATCACAAGACAGGTTATATATCCTCATCTGTTGCTGTTCCGTATTTAGTGGATTTTTATTCACATCTGCCCTATTTCAATGAGTGTGAACTATAATGAATTTTTAATGTCAGTATATCAATATTGCGGGATAATAATTTATAATACATACTTCAGATATCTCGTATCATTTTCTTCCTTTGATAAGAACAAGATCATGGGAGTTGCACGCAAACAGCAACCCGCTACGCGACACTACGTTTAAAATGGATACATGCTGTTAAATAAAGAGAAAACGGGGGATCTGGGTGTGAACCAGGCCATTTGTAGTTTGAATGGGAATCTTTGTGTACATCTGCTGCTGGCTCACACACGCACATGTATCCACACCCACAGTGGTGCGCCTCCGTGGTGCTGCCAGGTACTAGCGGATAGATTCACATCTACGTTCATGACTGTTCTGATATCGAGGTTTACATTTTAAAATCAGTCTGTTATGGGAAAAAACTGAGGGCTGCAAAAAACAATAGCTCACATGTTGCACACCAGCAAAACTGCCACTCGGTGTCACCTATGGCCCCTCCCACATTGAATGATTTATGTGCAATATTCTCATAAATAAGCGTATCCAGCCCACATGACATGGTGTAGAAGCGGGCAAAGGCGAGTATACTGCTTTCAACCTTTTTAAAAAAATCACTGTAATATGTTGCGCATTTCATCTACCCCTCACTGAGCTCACATTGTATGTTCGTGCCCCGCGCGTCCAACACAAAAACGCTGTGTGTGACGTCACACGCCACGTTATTCGCCAGCGCGGACTTTGTACATTGCGTCATAGGCTCCGCTTTCCCTCCGTTGTCCGTCCAGAACACACTCACTAAACACACGGACGTGGCTCCTGTCAGAGTTTCCCCCCGAACGAGGACACTCTGTCCCGCGCCGCTCGTCCCACAGCTGGAACGCACGCGCACAGACAGACACCAGCAGCAGTCCCGCGTTCCCGCGCGCGTCATCCCGCGCGGCTGCAGGTGGTTGGCTGCAGGCTCGCGCGACGCCGCGCACGAGGAGCCAACTTGAGGCGCGGTGCGCGAAGAAGAACGGTTTTCGAGCGCGAGGCGACCGGCTGCAAAGTGAGTTTCCGTCGGCTGCACGATCTTTACTGCAACTTTTTTTTGTTCTTTTATTTTACACCCACTGACTTTGTACATCTGCGCTGGGCGGCGCGCGCATTCTCCAAACTTCAGTGAGTGAGCACGTGAGTTCGGTCCGCCATTCTCGTCCGCGCGCGCACACACACACACCGCGTCGTCTTCATGCAAAATATATTAGTCTAATAATTAGAGGTGAAATGCTTGGCGAGCTGAGGGGCACGTGCAGAGTGAGACTGTCCGTGTGTGTCGAGTGTATCCACTTCACTTGACATCTCTCTCACACACACACCACAGACAGAGTCTGAGGTAACCACAAGCAAAACTTAAGTGGCGTTTATTTTACACTTTGTTTTCTAGTAAATGTACCATGTTAGACTCCTTTGTGCCTTTTGGCTGCCCTAGGGGGCGCTCTGGTTCCTGCGCCACTTGCCAGATGGACGCCTGACAGCTGCTCCTCACATCACATGTCTGTCACATGAACACCAGCCTTTGGCCCCGGCGATAACCCCTGCGGTAACCTCCGCGGTCCGCGTGTTTTCGCTTATCTCTCGATCGGCCGGCGCTCGTGTCCCTGCGAGGTCGCACCACGCTGCCGTGACGTTCGCCGCGTTTGTGGCGGCAAGGTGTGAACCGGTAACTGACCGCACGGACACGAGTCTCATTACGGTGCCTTCCGTACCCCGGTACGAAACGCGCGGCGGTGCTCGGGCGTCTGCCTTTCGGTGTGACCGCGCTCTTCCCCGCAGCCGAGGGGAAGCATGGCGTCCGGCGATGGCGGGAAGCTCGGTGCCGAAACCTGGGAGTCCCACGGCCGCATGATGCTGGAGCCCCTGGCGACGAGCGACGCTGAGGTGAGTGTCGCAGGGGGGCGGGAGGTCGTAGCCCCGACGACGCTACGACGGGGCACAGCTCGCCGCTAACGGGCAGCCCGCCCCCCCAGGTGTATGACATCATCAGGAAGGAGAAGAGGAGGCAGACGTACGGCCTGGAGCTCATCGCCTCGGAGAACTTTGCGAGCCGCGCTGTTCTGGAGGCCCTGGGCTCCTGCATGAACAACAAGTACTCGGAGGGCTACCCCGGGCAAAGGGGGGCGCCGACACCTTTACCGCGCGCCCCGCGTTCCCGAGCTGTCGTTAACGCGGTAATTCACTCTGCGAACGCCGAGTAGGACAAACAGCTCTAAGTGTGAAAAGGGGGGCAAAGCAGGAAGTGCAGCTCCTGGGCCGTGGGTTCGAGAACGGCTGGGTCCGTCTAGAATTTGCGTGTTCTGCCCACGTGCATTTCCTCACGCGCGTTTCAGGATTGAGCACTCTAAATTTCCCTGTGTGTGTGTGTGTGTGTGTGTGTGTGTGTGTGCGCGCGCATGCGTGCACGATTGCCCTGTGACAAATTGGCGTCCCGCCCACAGTGTACCCTGTCTCATGCCCTGTGACTCCAGAATAGGAGCAGGACCACCGTCACCCTGCACTGGATGAGTGGTCATTGATAATTGGTGGGTAAAATACGATTTAGTTTAAAAAGAGATACCATAATTTAATATGTGTATGAGTGTTTTTGTTGGAGGATTGAGATGAAGGAAATTTGAAGTAGATTTTTTTTTTTTTTTTTTTTTTTTTTTTTTTTTTGAGTCTTATAGTTTTGATCCACTGCTTTTTGAATATTTTATTTGGCAGAATAAAGGAAATTAAAATTGTTGTGCCGTTTGCATCGTTCTTCCTCCCAGGTACTATGGTGGCACGGAGTTTGTGGACGAGCTGGAGCGGCTGTGTCAGAAGAGGGCGCTGGATGTGTACGGCCTGGACCCCGACAAGTGGGGGGTGAACGTACAGCCCTACTCCGGTATGCCTTCTGCATCCTCTCCACCCCACCCCCCCCCCCCCCCCCCGGTAATGGTAAAAATTACCAGAGTAATGAGATGATGCCCCCCAATGGCGCCTCCCCAGGCTCTCCTGCGAACTTTGCGGTTTACACCGCCATCGTGGAACCTCATGGAAGGATCATGGGTCTCGACCTGCCCGACGGTGGTCACCTGACCCATGGGTTCATGACGGACAAGAAGAAGATATCTGCAACATCCATCTTTTTTGAGTCGATGCCATATAAGGTGTGCGTGCTCGTCCGTGCGTGTGTGTGAGAGTGAAATTTTGAGAGAGAGAGAGAGAGAGAGAGCGAGAGCGGGGCACACTGACGCCGTTTGTCTCGTGTTTCAGGTCAATCCTGTGACCGGCTACATAGACTATGACCGTCTCGAGGAGAACGCACGGCTCTTTCACCCGAAACTCATCATCGCTGGTATCGAATGTTTCTGAATCGTATCCATCTTGGTTAATGATCTCAAGGATTACTTTGTGTGTCTGGGTGTGCGCACGCATGTTGCTGTGTTGGCGAGTTGTGCAAAACCTCCAGGTGATATTCGTGGAAAGAAATTCACGCCCCTCCCCCCCGTGATGTTCAGGTACCAGCTGCTACTCTCGTAACCTCGACTATTCCCGGCTGAGGAAGATCGCCGACGACAACGGGGCGTACCTCCTGGCTGACATGGCCCACATCAGCGGCCTGATTGCCGCGGGAGTCGTTCCGTCCCCCTTCGAGTACTGCGATGTCGTCTCCACCACCACGCACAAGACTCTGAGAGGGTGCCGGGCCGGGATCATCTTCTACCGCAAGGGTGAGGCCATCTTGCGATGTCAGGCGCACGTTGCGGCGGCTTCCGCTCTTTAATGATAATGCTTTGCACACTGGCACGCCGTGTAAACGGCCTTATGATTGCGTCCTCTTCAGGGGTCCGCAGCGTCGACCCCAAGACCGGCAAGGAGACCCTGTACAATCTGGAAAGCCCGATCAACCAGGCAGTCTTCCCTGGGTTGCAGGGAGGGCCACACAACCATGCCATCGCAGGTCTGGGCTGCTGGTGCTCTTCTCACTCGTCACACCCAACAGCTGTGTGACTGAATGTCAGATATGCCTCACAGGTTGTGTGTGTGTGTGCGCCCGTGGCAGGAGTAGCTGTGGCCCTTAAGCAGGCGCTGACGCCCGAGTTCAAGACCTACCAGGTTCAGGTGCTGGCAAACTGCAGAGCTCTGGCTGGTGCTTTGGTGGAGAAGGGTTACAAGGTGGTCACAGGTGAGCACACCTCCTTGGGGGGGGATGTGATTATCAAGCATTTAACCCAGATGACCACTGCAGCGCTGCTGTGGATTGTCAGCTCATTGTACAACTGAAACGGATATTAAACGTCAAGGAAACCTTTGCCGTTGCAGTGTGGTTGGTTCTGCTGTGACACCTGTTTTCATTATTTCAAATGTAGTTTGCCCAAGTGATGAGTGTGAAGAAGTGTTCTTGTGGCATTGATGATGGAACACCACATTGATGCTGTAAAGCACTTTTTTTTAATGTGCTGGCTGAACTCCTTCCCCACTAAACTGTTATTTCTGTTCTGCAAATTGACATAATGAGACATTTCCTGGCAGCACAACTTTCATGTTCTTGCTGAATAGTCTGTGGAATACGCAATAAGCACAGTTTTGTAGGGCCTTCATAGAGACTCGTGTTTGACATGCTGTCACTCATGAGCTTCTGCCCCTCTCTCTATTCAGGCGGCTCCGACAATCACCTCATACTGGTGGATTTGCGCCCTAACGGCACTGATGGTGGCAGGGCAGAGAAAGTTCTGGAGGCATGCGCCATTGCCTGCAACAAGAACACATGTCCAGGTGATTCAGTTCAATTTTTCTTTATAGAATGCTCTTCCCACACAGTGACACAGAGCACTGAATAAAGGCATAAGACAAATAGCTTGCTATGTATAAAATTATTATAGTAATCATGCAGTTATTAAAGCTGTAAGTATGTCTACCGCTGATGGAGGAAGGGAACAAACTCCCAACCGAAAGGCAAGGGAGGAAGAAAAACTCTGGGGGTCCAAGTGCCAGTGGCTGCCCACCCCTCCTTGGCATTCTAGATTAAGTTACTTTACAACTAATAATAACATTGTAGCTGAGTCTTAACTTGTTGCAGTTCACATAGGCACGTTGTGGTCATCAACTTCAGTCAGCATGGCGTGCTGGTGTCACGGCTGGCCGGCCTCCTCAGGCCTTATCATAGGGGAAACAATGCTCAACAAGAAAGAAAGTTAGTCACTGATGGCTTGCTGAAATTAAACGGTTTTATACAGAAGGAAGAAAGCACAGCAAACAAGAATTCCACTGGTTATTGATATGCCAGCATGAACATGTAAGTCTTAAGCCTGGATTTAAAGGTTGAGACAGACAGGGCATTCCTGACAGCAACAGGAGACTGTTACAGAGTTTAGGTGCTCTGTAGCTAAAGACATGCTCACCTACTGAGATCTTACTTATCACAGGTACTTCAAAGTAGGTACTTTAAGGTGATGACATCTTCTCGCTCTCTGGCTGCCTGCCTCCGTCCTTCAAGGGTTGGCTGCTGCTCGGGGCTCTTTGTGTGAATTCTGTGTCAGTTTGTGTTGTGAATTTCCATTTTTCACTTACTAGGTGATAAAAGTGCCCTACGTCCCAGTGGTCTGAGGCTTGGTTCTCCTGCCCTCACATCCAGGGGACTCTTAGAAGATGACTTCCGCAAAGTGGCAGACTTCATCCACAGAGGTGTGCTTGGAACACATTAGACACCTGTACCTGGTCGAAGGTAACGGCCCACATGTTCAGAGCTCAGTTTCTCGCTGGTTTGCAGGTATACAGCTGACTCTGGAGATCCAGAAGAACATGGACCCAAAGGCAACACTGAAGGAGTTCAAAGATGTGTTGGCGCAGAGCGAGAAATACCGAACGAAGACCAAAGAAATCAGGGAGGAAGTGGAGGCTTTTGCCGGAAGATTTCTTATGCCTGGCCTCCCAGAGCTGTAAACTGCCAAAATGGAGTTCATTGGTTGTTTTCCTTCTTGGTGATAAAAATGTATCAGTCACTTAATTTAAAGACAAAACCTTAATTGACACCTTTCACTTTGAGTCACGAGTTGGGTTTGCATTACAATATTTTGTACGACATCCTTGTATTGCAAACACCCTTTTGCTTTTACTGTACAACGGTCACATTATTTCAATTTTTTTTTTTTTTTTTTGCTGGAGATATTATATGCATGTCAACACGGATAATACACACACACACATTTTCAGAGCTGCTTGTCCCATATGGGGTCACGGGGAACCGAAGCCTAACTCGGCAACACAGGGCGTAAGGCCAGAGGGGGAGGGGACACACCCAGGACGGGACGCCGGTCCGTCACAAGGCACCCCAAGCGGGACTCGAACCCCAGACCCACCGGAGAGCAGGACCCGGTCCAACCCACTGCGCCACCGCGCTCCCAACACTGATAATATTCTCATCTAAATATTAATTCTTATTGCTGGGAAGGTAATGTTCTCCATCTGAATCATTCCTTAATTGTTTGAAAACTGGACAAATCAGTGCTTTCAATGGTGAACACATTTTAAGCTATTAAAGAAATGGTTTATTCTTTGACGTAGTCTCTTTCTCAATTTATTCGTTTTGTTGATGCTATGTTTGTCAACTCCGGAATAGTTACAAAATGAAATTAAAAGAAAAATGTAGTACTCTTACGAAAAATAACAATTTTTGGGGAAAAAGGGAAAGTGAAGTAATAAAGTCATCTAGAACCTGTAATAACTTAATCATGCATCCACAGTCATCTTATATTTTAGGAAATTGGGTTAAATCTTTGTGGTTTTTCCAAGTCTCAATTTTTATATCTTGAATCCGGTACACTGTGAAAAAGAGAATAAAGGATGTGTTTTTCTTGTTACATTTATTGCAGTCACAACTGGATTGTCTAGGGCTTGACAATCACTAGAGGAAACTGAGAACGTTATTAAGAACCACATAATTTTTACAAGTGTAAACCGAGAGCCACACCAGCTTCATTATTAAGTGTCGTCACAGCGGTTACTTGGCAACGAGTTACGTCACTTCCGCTTGTGGCTCCTCCTCCTGCGGGCGCGGTGAAATTTGAAGGAAGTGCGGAGGCAGCGATGTATTAGGAGTTGTTTGTCGGCGTTTGTCAGGAAAGGTTGCAGGTTAGCGAGTACGGCGTTCTGAGGAGAAACCTACAGTTTTTCCATCAGAAATTATCTTAAACCAGGCTGAAACGGCTTTTTGTCGCTGTAACCGACAAACTGCTGCAGGCAGTTTGCAAGACTACAGCGAAAGTTCCAGTCCAGGTGCTCGGTCGGTGTCGACGACACGTGACCAACGAACAACCGACTATCAAATAAAACACGTGTTGTTGGCTTCAGGGGCGAAATAAATCACACCGAAATATAAAAACTTCATGCTGGTTTAGTTTGGGTGTCAATGCTGCTGCTGGGCCTGTCTGTCTCTGGACTCCAGTTCAGCATCTCCTGGCTTGACAGCCTCTTCTCATCATGCGGTGCCTCCTTCTCACAGTCTGGTCTTGCTTTGTGGTCTCTCTTCCATGGAGTCTCCATAATGTTGTCTCCTCCTCCCGTGCAGGACCATGGCAGAAGAAAGTGTCATTCTGATCAGCGACGAGGAGGAGGACGCCACAGCCAACGAGTCTGTTCTCATCGTGGAAGTACGGGATGAGCAGCGTAGGTGGAGTGCAGCTGAAGTCTCCATGCGTGGGTGGTGTGGATGTAAGGTGAGATGAGGTGAGAACATTGATTGACATGGCTTTACTCCTGTGATCCAGGTCCATCAACATCAGCTGCTACAAGTGAAGTGGTGGATGAGGACTTGTCAATAACATTCTCCAAGAAGGCCATAGTGATGCCCCATGCCAGATATGACTGTAGCACCAACCCATTTAGGTGAGTGTGGGGTGACAGTTAATGTCTCCATCCAGTTAACGCTCTAGGAAACTGTACAGGTTACAAAAGTACACACACGCACACACAGATTTTCAGAACCGCTTGTCCCATACGGGGTCACGGGGAGCCGGAGCCTGCCTACCTGGCAACACAGGGCGTAGGGTCGGAGGGGGAGGGGACACACCCAGGACGGGACGCCAGTCCGTCGCAAGGCACCCCAAGCGGGACTCGAACCCCAGACCCACCGGAGAGGAGGACCGGAGTTTAAAATTCTGTCAGTAAACATGGTCCATGTGTTTTGTAGTCCATCTGAGAAAGATACTTCCACACCTGTGGGGAACAACACCGCCTTCTGTGAACAGTGTTTCTGCTACGTCTGTGACAAGTTGGCATCGGAGGTAAGAATTCGTGCAGGCAGCCTAAATAGAGTAGGCAGAAAATTTCTTTTATCTGGTGCTTTTCTTCAAAGCGACTTATGGTGTCAGGTTTGTACAGCAAGCTATTTACCGTGATTTATCAGTTTATACAGGTGAGTAATTTTTACTGAATCAGTTCAGGGTAAGTAAGGTCAAGGGTGCGAAAGCCAGAGGTGGAGTTTGAGCCTGGGTCCTTTGAGTGTAATGTGATGATAGCATAGTGTTTAGAGTTGCTGCACCTACTTCTGTGCCATGACTATTATGTGGAATTGAAAGAGCAAAAATTACCCAACTGTATCGAGTGCAGGGTGAGGCGGATAAATACATATAAATGTAGTGTGAACTCTTAATTTCTGGGCTTTGCTTCAGTGCACACGGCATGTCTGAACTTGCGTCCTTAGTTCTGAGATGCATGGGGTGTAGGCTTCTCTAGATGTGTGTCAAGTATTGATTTTTGGCATCTGCATTGTAGAGTGAAATAATTTTCTTGCTGTCCAAATGAATAAAAAGAGTAAAGAGTATTTCTTTTTCTTTACTTTGCAGTGTGTGGTATGGAAGAAGCCCGGAAGCTGTCACTGTAATGCCCACAAACAGAGTGCTTTCTGGAAGGCTGAGCGGGATAAAGCAATCCTGGGATACCTGCATATTTTTAATTTTGAGGTGATGGAAGTGGATACTGATCTGAGACTTGCTGGTATGTTTTCACACTATTGTTAAAATAAAGTTAACTGCCATCTTAAAAGTCCCTGGAAATGCGTAGGGGGAAAAAAAAACATGTGGTCTTGAATCCCAACTAAAACGCAGAGAAGCACCTGCGGAGTTTTGAAGAACGGCTGCAGGTGGAATATGACATTTTTCTGAAGGGCAATCAGACATGTCTGACAGACATCGTTCCTTGCAACTGTTATTGCCACACAGCCCATCCGGACACATCTGGCTGCAAAAAATGCAAATTATGTCATGCATTTGTGGCCTTCTACAAGTAAGGTGCCCTCATACTTTACTTGTCATTCTTCTGACATCATTCCTACATGGTTTAGAAAATCAAAGATTTTTCTTTCTCCTTGCAGCTATTCTAAAGTGTATGAATGTGTGTCTGAGTTTCTGGACAAGGCTCAGAAAGAGACACCGAGGACTGCGGCAGTGATGCTACTTGGAGCTGCTAAACTTTTTTCTGTTCATGCACAGCCTTATGGATACAGGTTTTTGTGCTATTAAAATCTGAAGTTAAAGCTTAATTAGTTTTGTATGGTCTCTAGTTTGGAGTGTAACATTTTTTCCTGTTAGCTCATGTTTTATTGAGTTAGACTGCTTATTATCTCATGAAATCAACCAAAAATGTTTTTTGCAGCTCACAGTATTACACTAATCCTAATTCCTACGTCTCAGATGCTGTTCCTATGTTGTTAATGAGGTGAGAATCAAGCAGAAGGAGAACCCTGTGTTTTTACTCTGTTGCAAATGCCCATTATCATTTTGTATGGGTTCTTAAGTACAATAATGTTACACTGCACTCAGTTGTGTAAAATTTTCACTGTAGTAACTTAGCATCTTAGTTTCATGCTGTCGCGCTGTTAAATGTGTGTTGGATGCTCCTTTGTTATAATGTGACTGAATATAATAGTTCCTCTTTATGAAGATGCTCAGTTGGACAGTGGAGGAAATTTATGACAACTGTATTTGAGTATGTTTCCTTATGAGATGTGCTTTTGAGTGATTTGATAAACTACCAGAACCAGTGTTTGCACACATTAGAACTGATAACGGATTTTCTGTTTTTGACGGCAAACAAATGCTGCAGGGTAGCAGACACACTCAGGACCATGATCATCACCAGTGACTTCTCCACTTCCTTCTCCAAGAAGCTGCAGGAATTTTTCTCCTCGTTGCTGATCTCGACTAAGTGCAAGTGGCTGACAAACAGGTGTGCGGATCTTCCGAGTCGTGTGGGGAAAGGTTTGTGCGCGAACGTGAGAATTCAGGTGTGGGTCTGTAGCTGTTAGTGTGTACGCATGTGCACGCTTGTGTGTCCTTTAAGGTGTTGCCTGTGTGAACAGTTGGCGCATGGTATTGCGCAGTCGTTGACGTGTGCAATAGTGGAATGTGAGGAGACAAAGGCTGACAGATTGATCCATGTCAGTAAACAGTGCAAGATGGGTTCTTTGCAGAAGAAGAAAACGCATTACTCTGGACTGGTGTTTTTAAGGATTTGAAGTTCTAGTAATTTTTGGAGGCTTTTATATGGGACTAGAATGGGGGGCTTCAAGTCCCTGATTTATGATGGGTTTGATGCTGTTGCTATGTTGGGTTTTTTGTTGATACCTTACAGTACTTTTAGCATCCTGTGGCTCGCTCTCTTTCAGCCTGGATGTACGAGCATGGGATGATCCTCTGCTAGTGTCCGTGCTCAAAGGACAGAACGTCAAAGGCGAGCGTCACCATCGAGGAAAGCGGGAGGTCCTACACGAGCCTGTGGTCGTGGTGGAGGCACGCGTTCAGAAGCTCAAGGAGGAGAACAAGTGAGGCGGCCGTGTTCAGCGCACACACGTTTCCCTCTGGAGCTGATGAGACAAGTATGGTGCCCAAACACATTGACCCATAAAAGTGCTGTTCTGTAGGTTCAGAGAGCTGTCTCGCTACCTCAGAGCTGTGAGAAGTGATAACAAAGTCCAGTGAGTCCTCCTTTTGTCCTCACCGCTTTGCTTCCACACATCTAAGTATTTCTGTGTGTTTTTTTTGCTGTAAAAACAAAACACCTCTCGTCTGCTTGCTTCAGACTCCGAAGCATGAAAGATCACGTGCCGTTCTACCTGTGCAAGGCTGGGGACTACTTTGGAGCCATGAACTGCTTTTTCGCCTCGTCTTCTCAGACGTGCTGCGTTGCTTGTCGCCTCAGCCCCGCCCACTTTGTCATGTACATGAAGACCCTGGTGACAGGCAGGATGCCGGCGGGCAGTGACCCCATCCTTTCGACACAGTGGGAAGCAGCCAAAGGTCAGTCTCCGCTGATGTTTCATCACCCGTCGTGTTGAAACTGCTTTTTTTTTTTTTTTTTTTTTTTTTTGGCAGCGATGCTTTCTCTGTGTACTTTTAAAATCTTAACATGGACACCGTCATTTTTTTTTCCAGATTCCAACCTTCCAAAGAAGTCCGATGTCATAAAGTGTGCACTGCGGATTATGAATTGGAACATTACAGTGTTTATGGACGTGAGTACGGGAAATATTGCTGAGTGCATTGTTTCAGCGGTACACGTGTTGGCGACCATTTTGATCCGCATATCCCCCCCCTTGTATTCAGCCTGATTGCTGGGTCACTCTGGTTGAGGTGGCATGTTCTGATGTGATGACCCATGACGGTTCCCTGGTTTTAAAGTCTTTTCAACTACCGGACACGTCATTTCTGTTGGTATGTGGCCTCATCCTTGTTGTTTATGCTGTTTTCTCTGCTCTCCCTGCGGAAGTTAAGGTGCTGTGTGCCAGCGGTGATGTCTGTTTCCTTTCAGTGGTCCAGAACAAGTGCTGCTGCAATTCTTCATGAAGGGACAAAATCAGCAGAAAAGCAAATTCAGATACCCAAAACATTTCTACTTGTGAGTTTGGCTTTTTTTTTTTTTTTTTATTATAATATATCATGATATTTCATTTACATTTATGTATTTATCAAACTCTTCAGACACAAAAATACCAAGCAAAAGTGCATCAGCAACAGGTGAGGAGCTTTATACTCAGACACAGGATCATTACAGTGTAGCTTGTCTAATACCACCATGTTGCTGGTTCACATCACTGAGGTATCGTGAAACCCCGCAACACCCTGAAATTGGACATAATTCGATGGGCAATTGCGTCCTGTCCTCCTGCTGCCCGCGAGTGACTATCTTGTGCTCATTTAGGAGGACTTCAGTTCAGTGTACAGTCAGTTGTGAACAGTGTAAGTTTCCCTTTTAAAACTTGTTTACTTTTGTGCTTTTTGTGATAGTCTGAGACTGTGGAACATCTAGACAATAGTTTGAGATGACAAGAAAGTCAGGGTGTGGACAGTGTTCAGATTCTTCAGCTGGGAAGTGATAATTTCATTAGGGCATTAACTGAGTAAAAGTTTCTATTGATATTAGTATTACGAGTATTAGAAACATCCATCCATCCATCTTCCTCTGCTTATCCGGGGCCGGGTCGCGGGGGCAGCAGTCCGAGCAGAGTCCTCCAGACTTCCCTCTCCCCGCACACCTCCTCCAGTTCCTCTGGGGGAACCCCAAGGCGTTCCCAGGCCAGCCGGGAGACAGTCTCTCCAACGTGTCCTGGGTCTGCCCCGAGGCCTCCTCCCAGTGGGACAAGCCCGGAACACCTCCCCAGGGAGGCGTCCAGGAGGCATCCGGAACAGATGCCCGAGCCACCTCAACTGGCTCCTCTCGATGCGGAGGAGCAGCGGCTCTATTCCGAGCTCCTCCCGGGTGACTGAGCTCCTCACCCTATCCCTAAGGGTGCGCCCAGCCACTCTGCGGAGGAAACTCATTTCTGCCGCTTGTATCCGCGATCTCATTCTTTCGGTCATGATCCAGAGTTCATGACCATAGGTGAGGGTAAGAACGTAGATCGACCGGTAAATTGAGAGCTTCGCCTTACGACTCAGCTCCCTCTTCGCCACAACAGACCGGTACAATGACCGCATTACTGCGGACGTCGTACCGATCCGTCCGTCAAACTGCCGCTCCATTTTTCCCTCACTCGTGAACAAGACCCCGAGATACTTAAACTCCTCCACTTGAGGGAGCAACTCCCCCCTAACCCGGAGGGGGCGATCCACCTTTTTCCGACTGGGAACCATGGCCTCGGATTTGGAGGTGCCGATTCTCATCCCCGCCGCTTCACACTCGGCTGCAAACCTCCCCAGAAGGGTTTTAGAGTGGGTTATTAGAAGAGTATTAGAAGCATTTTCTCACTTTTTATTTGTAGTAATTATTCCATTTCCTACACGCCTAATAAATAAACTCCCCCCCTCAAAGTAACTGGAAGACTTTTTTTTTTTTTCCCCCCATTAGACTCGCAACTTTACGCAGTTGAATTTTTTTGGACACTGCATTTCACGTTATGCTGGGATTTCACTATAGCTCCTATAGAAATGACATTCAAATAGCAGACACATAGATAATTGTAGCAGATGGTGTTGGACTCACTGATGGAGTGATCAAGAGAAAAACAGGTCTGCAAGAGGTGGGCTTGAGACCCTTCTTGAATGCTGGGAGAAGCAACAGTAGGAAGTTGTTCTGCAGCATCATGGGCAAAATGGAAAACTGATAGATTTCCCACCAAACGGCCAGAGGTGGAAAAGCACAGTATTCTTGATACTTGGGGTGTTTGTGGTGATCACGTCCTCTAGAGTTTGGGAAGCTGATCTTGCTTTTCTCTTTGGTTTTGAGTTGTTTACTTCTGTTGTTTACTTCCGTTCACGCCTGTATCTACAGCTCATTGGTGAGCATGCAAGGTCAAGTTGGTTTCATTCTGAATTCCAGTTTCCAGCCACTGTTTCTGTCTGAATTTGTGTATTTTGCTGTGAGATAGGCCTTTGAGTGTCAACGGCTGCTGTTTCAGTCCAGGTACAATCGCGGGGCCTGTGTTGAACCTGTGTTGACTGCATTGCGTCTTTCTGTGTGCTCCTTGCAGCAGTACCCTCGGCAAGCTCTCCTGCTGCTGGTCACGCAGGCCCTCATCGACAGAATCACCTACAGGCGCATGATGACTTTCCTCAGTGTTGTCATGGCTTTTAAAGTACAGTAACAGTGTCTCTGTGTTCTGTCCTTCAGCTCTAATGATGCACTGTGCTGAGTTCTTATTCAGTTAATCACAGCTCTTTGTTTTTGGGTGTTTCC
The DNA here is from genome assembly GCF_900964775.1 of Scleropages formosus. NCBI lineage: Eukaryota > Metazoa > Chordata > Actinopteri > Osteoglossiformes > Osteoglossidae > Scleropages > Scleropages formosus. The sequence continues at coordinate 31,722,902 of NC_041813.1, read as the reverse complement.
CCAGGAAAATGCGTGGGCTCTTCGTTGGCTGTACAATGGCCTTGGTCCTGAAACGCTGCATGTGTTTATGAGTGTCCTTCTGGATGATCTCTACAGTGAGAGGAATACACACTTCACCAGGTCTTACACTGACACAAATATTAATTCCCAAAATATTTCGCTTCTGATTTCTTTGCATATAGTTTTAAGGTAGCAGGTGGTGCTCGAGCCTCACAGTTTTCACTACGAGCTTCTTGGAGGGGTTTTAATCTGGCTCAGTCTGAGTTTGCATGTTCTCTCCATGTGCCTGTGGGTTTTCTCTTGGTACTTCGGTTTCCTCTCTGTCCAAAGATGTTTCATGTGGATTGGTGACTCTCTGAATTTCCCGTAGTAAATTTCCCCATCCTTGGTGTACTCTGCTTCACATGCTATGCTTCCTATGATTAGACTCTCGTTACCCTGTACTGGACAAATGTTTACTGATGGTTGATGAATGGATGCTACTGCAGAGTTCTCAGATGGTACCTCATCCATTTTTTGTTTTAGGGGTGAGCAGCTCCATTTCAGTCTAGCCAACCTGTCGGTCTTTTTATTCTTAGGAAATTTGAGTTATCGGATGAGCAGTACATCGGGGACTTCCTCTGCTATCACATCCAGGATCCACGTCCCATGACTTATGGAACGAAGCGATATGTTTTCGATGTCCTGCACAAAAACTGGCATGAGTATGTGAAACAAAACTCGTTTAAACTCGTCTTTGACTGAAATGGATGTGGCAAATAAAATGCACTTCTTACTGCATGCTTGTGAAGTGCTGCAATTTGCTTCTTTACTTGCTCTTTTTGATTTTCCCTGCAATCTAGGCGTGACTACTTGTGGCAGTATTATCTCAGGATGATTCTGCAGCAATGTGTAAGTTGCAGTTCCTTTCACACAGTGTCCACAATGCTCTTTTCTTAAAATTAAAACAAATTCCCTATGTCCCTCTCTAGAGTCACGAACTGGAACCAGAAACCCACAGATTCCTTGATGCAATCAAAAGAAGAAACTATTGAATGCAGATATCTGGTTCTGACCGTCTGGTTGGCAGTTCGAGGGCAGCTGCACAGACATTGGCAAGTCAGTTGCAACACACTGAGCTCCTCGTGATCTGTATAAATGTTTAGTTTACCTCTCCTCTGTTCACATCTGTAGCCAGTTTCGGTCTCTTGGGTAAACAGTACCATGATGTGCAATTTTATTTAGCTTTAAAATGTGTATGTTTGCATGCATAAAAACCTCTTTATATATGTCAAGATGGTCATTTGTCAGACCAGTGTCCTTTCCTTTACAGTGTACAATGTCAAGATGCTTTATTAAAGTACACTTTACTAATTTTTTTTTTTCCATGTCAGATATTCAGAATGGAGAACAGTGGTTGTAGTTTCCATAGTAATTTAGCTTTCCAAGTACAGCACCAGGTCATTCTCAGTCCCCTGGGAAAGCAGAGTTGCTGGGGACATGAATAAGGAGCACACGTGAGCTGTCTTTCACCCTTTGGCAGGTCTGTGTATGCTGCAGGTCCCTGGTGGATGTATGCAGGGCTACCCTTATTATTGGGAATGATATGGCTTGTGAAGAATGAAAGTCCAGTTTTGATTATATAGTGTAAAGAACTGTCAATTAAGTAAATTTTCATCGTTTTATTGCATTATTTACATACAGGTACTCCTGGGGTTTACAGCATAAGCAGCCCATGCGGAACAATACAGAAGAGACATGTTGAAAGTTCTTTAACATGCATAACATTAGTTGGTGTGATATTTTAATGTAAACAATGAGTAAAAAAAATAAGTTTTGCTGCTAGAGTAGAATGGCCAGACTAGTGCCAGACACTGGACTAATATTAATGCAATTTCAATGGCCACATACCAGAGAGAAGCTGTTCAGGTGTTTATGTGAAATATATAAAATTGACTTGCATTGTACTTCTGTTGCACACAAAAGTGAAATCACAATGAGATACAATCAAACTGTTGCACTGAAATGGGTACAGAAGTACAAAATGGATTTTTAAAAGTTGAAATTGGAGTAATTTTGTTAACTGCAGCTTGATGAATTTTTAATAGATACTGAGTTGCAGGAGCATTTGGTAAACAGGATACAATGCAGACCTTTTCAGGTTTACTTTTTTTTTTTTTTTTTTTTTAAATATTTCAAAAGACCATGAATGCTGCACCTCTTGTATTAGTCAGAAGTTATTGCAGTTCTAAGAAAATAATGGAATAATAAAGCATTGTTTGTGGACCTATAACTGGTTATAAATAGTAAAATGTTGAAACATTAAGGAAGCCCTTCATTAACACTTGCTGTTTTGGGAAGAGTTGCTGTGACCAAAACCTTCCAGTTAAAAACATGCAACGTAACACTTGAGGTGTTTACAGTTCAGTTTTCAGAGAGTTTTTGACTTAAATGGTGTGAAGGAACTTTTCAAATTAGTGTCTGATACAACTTATGAGAGAGTAAGTAGTCAATTTTCACTAAGGTTTCACATTGGTCTGCCGAAGCTGTGGTGTCACATGGTCATCAAGGATTTATAGACAGTCACTGTATAACTTTTAACTTAGGTGAAGGATATTTGTTGTGCTTACTGTTTACATGGCACAAGGTACAAGCCATGGGCTCTGCTCTTCCATAAGTTTAATATTTATTTTGATCACCTAACAGAAACAAAACTTGTTCAACAGCAGTGGTTGGAGAAGGTACATCAGCTCTGTACCTTCTCATCTTAACCGAAAGAACATTTGTTCCACTAGTGCAGTGTTTCTTTAAAGATATGGCTTGCTCATTGCATATAGTTATGCTGGAAGGAGATCCAAAACCATGACCCTGAAGGCATTTTTATGAAAAGACTTTCATATGCATCACATTGTACAACAGAACATGGAACAAACATGAACATAAATAGAAAAAAAATTGACCTGATTGCATTGTCCTGCTCTTCAACTGGGGTGCAGTGGCATTATAAGCCTAAGGTGACAAATACAAGTCCCTCGTGTGATGTCCACAGCTGGGCCTAGATCTTGTACAGGAGGCTGGAAATAAAATTGAAGCAGAACACAGGTGGGCAGGTCTGCTGGTCGGGCCGCTGAAGGTAAGCGTTTTTAATTAGTTCTGAGAGGAACTCCACTATCCTGCAGTCCTCCTCGCTGTATCCCCACTGGTGGTGCAGAAAGTCTCTCCGACGCAAAGCCACAGCATCGAGGCCTTCTGTGGGACTGATGGGCAGGTGCAGATGGTGGCAGAAGGTGTACAGGAAGGCCTTGGAGGTCAGCTCTGTGAGCATGCTCTGCACATGCATGTAGTAGGTACCCCCTCGCTTGATCTGAGTCCGGTGGTCCGCCATGTGGGTAACTACAGACCCGCGGTAAAGCGGACATCTCAGCGTCTTGTTATCTGTGTCCAGGATACTGATGTAGCGGCTGTAGCGGTTCAGGGAGTGGAGCATGCCGGAACCAGTAGGTGACGCCATCCTGGAAGAACAGGAAGAATTGGCATGGGCTAAAGCTAGGGTTAAGATAATTTTCAAACTGATAGCAGCAGCAGAAATGAAAGCAGAGCATGAATTACTTTTCCAGGATTACTTTGGATTCTGTAACTTAAAAGCGTTACGTTGATGCCGTTTCACACCCCGATCCTCCACAGAACTACCCGAAACCGGTAAAATACTGAACGTAAAAGTTCTATTTTCACATAAGCCTCATACCTGTGGAGGCCAACAAGCTTCCAGTTATGCAGGTCGGCTAGCTGGAAAGAACAGGAGAGCCAAGGGTGCACTCGCTCACCATACTTGCCAAGATTGGGCACAAATATGGTGAGGGCATTCACCAGCTTCCTCACCGTCCCCTCATCGACACCCAGGACCACGAGTGTCCTCCCCCTCAGGAGGCTGTAGATGGCCTGCTGAGCAAAGGGGTACTGCCTGATGAACTTAAGGGCGCTCTGGCCTGCTCTTCTCTTTTGCTTCACGGTGACAGGGCTGTCTCGGGGGAAGGGAGACATCTCCCTTTCGGAGGTTGTGGAGGTGCTCACGCAGCTGATGTTATCTGAAGTATCATCCAGGTTTTTCCTGGTTGACCCATCAAGGTCCAGGTCTCTGAGCAGAAGGCTGGCATCTGGCTCTCTAGAGAAAGTCCTGTCCTCAGGGACAAGGTCAAGAGGTTGCTTGGAGTCACGGTGGAAGAAGAATGTGGAGCTTCTTGGTGATGCTTGAGGAACAGCCTCATCCGTCATGTCCTCCTGCTGCCCACAAGAAGCAGTGTCTTGCTGGATGACTGGTGATGCTTCGTGAACACTCCTATGATGTACGTCCGCTTTTTGACCGATCGTGGGCAATACCTGTGCGTGAACCACATCTTCACAGGTTTCTACTGATCCATCATCTTCGTCGCTGGCATTTGGAAAGGATGTTGCATTGTCAGTGGCCATACTGTGCTCCATGGGTCCTGTGCCTTCTCTCAAGTCCTTCGTGTTAGACGCACTTGAAAAGCTTTCTGAATTCACTGTGGGTTCCTGAAATGTATGATGGCCTTCTGCTTCATTTACTTCAACACTCTCCCCACTACTTAGATTATCTTTAATTTCAGTGTAAGTACTTTCATCAGAATTTTCCTGGGTGGTGTCACAGGGGCTTGACTCTCTGCATTCAGTTTCGGGAATCTCTTCCTCACCAGTTTCAGGTTCAATTTTAATGTGCAAGGTTTCCTCACAGGAAATGAAAGTCTCCTGGATCCCTGGTTCACCTGAAAGAATGGAGCAGGGGAGACTGCTTTCAGAGATGTGAGTCCCACCACAGATTTGCTTAACTGCTTCCTCTTCATCCCAGTCTGTAACCTCTTCAAAGAGGAAGTTGGTGATTTTCTGTTTTTTGAGCAGCACCTGCTCAATCTGGCTGGTATATATATAGCTTAAGTCCCCCCTGAAAATATTCTCAATCGCATGTAGCTGGTCCATGGTCTGATGGAAGAAGTACACGTCACAGAGTTCATCAAGCGTCTTCAAGCGCTTATCAAAACATTTTGCAGACTTGGCTTTAATGAGCTGAGGGGTGTAAGAGAGGCCATGGCTGCTGTTGCCATCCTCTGTCTCACCATCAAGGTTGAATTCTGTGGGTATGGGATTGTGGTCCACATCTGCTATATCAGAAGGTTCATCCAAGCTGTCTGTTGAAAACCCGGGACCTTTGCTTTTTCTGTTTGGAAAAGACTTCACCTGTTTCAAAAGATCCTTGTGCTCATGAAATGATTTCTCAGCGTTTGCCAGTTCGTTGGCCTTTTCAATTGCCTGAGTAGAATAGCAACCGTTGTTCCTTTTGTGCCGCTCTGCCTCCTTGTGCAGCACAGCCATGGTGTATTCCAGGTCCTTCAGCTTCTTCTCCAGCTCAGTGGCGAAGGCCTTGCGGTTTCCAGCTTTCAGGAGCTCGGAAGCCTTGGAGAACTGCAAGGAGAGCTGTTGAAACTGCTGCATGATCTTCCTCTCGTCGGCCGAAATATAGGCCATGCAGAATGGTCTTACAAAGCCACGAGCCTCCAAATCATACAGGGTGAGATGATGAACGTACGCAAATGCACCTTCTTTGGAATCGCCCAGTACAACCTTGGAGTCCTCCACAAAATTGATCTTTGGGTAGCTGCAGCCTGGAAGATGTCCAACAAAAGAAGCCTGGTAGTCCACAGACATGATTCGAAGAGAGAAATAGTTGAGGTCGAAGGTACCGATAACCCTTGGATCATCTGGAATAGTAAGGAGAGGCTGTGGACCAACCTGCTCCGAAAACTCCGAGATAAGAATGAAGTCCTTAGTGAATTTAGCAAGGTTTGTCGCCGACCACGGAGTCACGTTTCCTCCGTGCGTACAGAGAGGCACCGAGAACTCCTCTGGCAACACCCATGGGTCAACGAAAGCCTCCCCAAAGCCATCATCTTTGGTAAAAGCCACCAAGTCAGGTGAGCCAATCATATTTGCAATATTTTAAAAGTGACATGGAGGGGAAAAACGGTTCTTTATTTCCTTACGTTTTTTTTTTTTTTGAAATTCATGCACACACAGTGACTCTACCTGTTGTATAAAAACTGTAAAATGTGAAAACTAACAACTTGCAGGGAGTCCATATTCCATGCAGTTAACAGGACACAGGAGCAATATTTACACTTTTAGAAGCAAACAAATAATCAGATCTTCCCAGGGAAAGAACTCCACACCGACTGCAAATACTAGCAAAACACCACACATCATCTGGTCACGTCGGAATTTCTCCGCATCAAGTGTCTCGTCCTGGTTTCATTCAGAAAAAAAAGACTAGGCAGACAAAAGCAGTGATGTGCAGATACACGAATCCCAACCGAACCAATCTGAATCTAACTCAGCTGCCAATTTCAATAAAGAAAGGAACAAAATCCACGTGACGATTTCTTTCGAGCTGACGAGGAAGCGGTAAAATACTCAACAAAAATAATGTGTGCAAGACACAATCCCGCAAACTGTATATGTACCGTGTAGCCCATCACTGTAAACTGGAGGTTAAAGAACCATTACCTAACAGATGCCCGCTGGGATTTGTAGTTTTATTGGTTCGGAAAGCTTGCTTTACGGCAGCTGGTTCTACATTGAGTTGCTTTTCTTTCCGACACGTTTCATACTTTTGGCACGACTTGCTTTACGATAGGGTTCCGGGTACCGTATTGAAGTCTCTCGGTTTACGACAGGCGGTCCTCTTGATTTACGGTAGGAGCGGGAACACGGCGCCTGATTTGTAAACTTAGTGCTGTTTCTTGCACCGTGTTGTATATTGTGGCAAAATTTTGTAGCCACACATGAAGTTTTATTTGCTCTTATTTGTTTCAGATTTACGTATGTTTTAAACTGAAGCGCGTTTTGCTCATTAATTGACCGACTGTAACGTGACAATCGTACCCCCCCCTGCCTGCGCACACATGAGTACTGCATATATAAAAACTTTTCATTCAGACACAGCCTGTCGAATGACTATACAAATATATATTTCACTGTAATATATGGTGTTGAATAGATAAAGCTTAGCGTTGTTAGTAGTTAACTTCCCGGTGCGAACCCGGATATTTCAAGTTGATGAGCTGTGTACCTGTCCTGTGTTCTACCAACTCAGTGGTTCCAGTTGATATGATATCTGAGTTTTAGGACCTGTTCTAAACCCAATGTCTGTGGTTCAAGTTGATATCAGAGCTGTAGGACCTGTTCTAAACCCAAATCCAGTGAATGAGTATAAAATGAAAGCAAGTGACATTTGGACCCTGTCTCGATCTGAAGGTGCCACATGCAGGAATGTGAAATAGGCCACAATGATCTGTCACATGAAGTGGTTGTTACCACGATTTGGCATAAGACTGACAGCTCAGAGCAGGTTTTGTGGACACGGTTCAAGTGAAATGATCCGCAGGACCGAGATTAAAAGGGTCCTTTGTGTTGCGGAGAAGAACGATGCTGCCAAAGGTATTGCAGAAATTATGTCAAATGGGAGAGCAAGGAAGGTGAGTAACACCTGCACTTCTGTGGTTTCATTATTATGCACCATTATTTGAGGTATTAATGATAGCTCAGTTTGCTGGTTAGTTTTTTCATAGTAAACTTGGACATACTCTTATTTTTCTTAATTTCATATACGTACTGAAATGTTAATCTTTTTAAGCTAAAACTCACATTGTGTAATTCTGTACATTATATGCTTTAACGCTTGAGTAATATAAATAGATGTTTTTACTGTCTTTTCAGAGAGAAGGGTATTCAGTGTACAATAAGATATATGAATATGAATATCACCTCTTTGGACAGGTAAGGAGTGTTTCAAAACTATCTGCTGGGGTGTCTCATTTTAAGACTTTGCTATGTCAAAAATCCTCTGGGAATATGACACTTGAGAATGCTAATGATTTGTTCTTTGTCTAATAAGCTTTTTGAAATTTATATGAAAGTGAATATAAGTTTTGTATATAATTTTTCAAGTAGAGTTTTGACACTTGGAGCAGTACATTATTTTAGGCAGTATGCAGTCAGTTTTCTCCTGAGTCACTTGGTCCTCTCCAATACGTCCACAGAATGTCACTGTTTCCATGACTTCCGTCTCTGGGCATCTTTTGGGGCTGGAATTTAAAGCGCCTTTCCAGAAGTGGTAAGCAGACCTTGTTTCAGAGCAAACCGGTTTTTACTTCCTTGCTAATGAATCCAAGTGAAGACACACCTCATTTTCCAACAAAGGAAATAAATGTCATGACTCGTAAAAATTCTGCAATTAACAAAGAATTTCCATCCATAAAATCGTTCACAATATACAGCTCGTTAAGCTGAGTGATCGTTAAACATTATGTATTAATTAGAACATGTGTCTCTTCTTAGCATCGCCTTCGAAGCTGAACATTGAAATATGAGCAGAATCAAGTTTACTTGCAGGACTTTTTTTTGCATTGCAGGCACAGCTGTAATCCAGTGTTGCTGTTCGATGCAGAGGTGGAGAAATACTGCCCTGAGAACTCTGTTCCGATCAAGGTGTGTGTTCGTGCTTTAACAGTACGAGTTCAGATTCGCGCTTTTATGTCGCCGAGTCTCTAATTGTGCTTCTTCCTCAGAGGACTCTGGAAAGCGAGGCCCGTCAGTCCCAGGCGTTGATCATCTGGACCGACTGTGACCGGGAGGGAGAGAACATCGGCTTTGAGGTCATTGACGTGTGTAAAGCAGGTGATAGTTTGGTCTCTCACTGCAGGCTCACACCCTGTAATACCGTCGTACCGTTTAAACTGCGGATGAAGGTACGGCCACACAGTTCGAGTTCTCTTCCTGTTTCAGTCAAGAGCAACATCCAGGTGTTTCGAGCCCGATTCTCCGAGATCACCCCGAACTCTGTCCAGAGGGCTTGTGAAACCCTGGGGGAGCCCAATATCCACATCAGCGACGCCGTGGATGTCCGGCAGGAGCTGGACCTTCGCATCGGTAAGAAGGAATTGTCATTAGGCATTTCTTGCAGCTCACCCAGTGCTCGGCGGGTGCCTCCCGTACCGGAAGGTCACAGGATCTGTTCCGTTGTCTTCCAGGAGCGGCATTCACCCGGTTCCAGACTCTGCGCCTGCAGAAGATCTTCCCCAGCTCCCTAGCCAATCAGCTCATCAGTTATGGCAGCTGTCAGTTTCCCACGCTGGGCTTCGTGGTGGAGCGCTTCAAAGCGATCCAGGCCTTCATCCCTGAGACCTTCTTCAAAATACAAGGTCAGTGACTTGACCCTGTGCTTTGAATATTGGATTCCTCCTCATCCGCTATAGCCGTTTCGAAATTCGTATCATTTCAACACATGTTGCCCGATGTGTCTCCTGCAGTGACTCATGAAACCGAGGACGAGAAGGTTGAATTTAGCTGGAAGCGGCACAGGCTCTTCAACCACACGGCGTGTCTGGTGCTCTATCAGATGTGCATGGAGGTGTGAATGCTCTCGTTCCCTCACAGCGATCCTTTACTGCTCGGAGGACTCTCACTTAATGTCCTGTTCTCAGGCCAGCAGCTTCTCAGTGCATTCTGTCAGTAAATGCATATGCTTCAGTCAGAAGTTGTTGTTAAATATGAAATTTCTCCCTTTATTTTTATGGTAAAATAGAAAAATAATGTTGCGTTTTCACACAGGATCCCATAGCCACAGTTGTCAGTGTCACAAGTAAACCCAAAAGCAAATGGCGGCCTTTGCCTCTCGACACTGTGGTACGTTCGACATACAGGGAAAGCTGTTTCGGTGGGACCGTTTTGGTTTTTGTGGCTCTGCATCATCACATTTGCTCATTTGTTTTTCCAGGAACTGGAGAAACTAGCTTCCCGTAAACTGAAGATTAACGCCAAAGAGACGATGAGAATAGCCGAAAAACTGTACACTCAGGGGTGAGCTGTACTCCTGGAATCCCTCTGCCTTTCCGTGCCCTTCTGTCAATATTTTCCAGGATCGTTGTGGATTTACTCTTACGTTTAGTTCCCTTTTTGAAGCTCTGGAATGCTCCGTGAATCACATGCACACCTGCTCTCTGTTCCATCAGGTACATCAGCTACCCACGCACCGAGACCAACATGTTCCCCCAGGGCTTGAACCTTACCTCGCTGGTGGAGCAGCAGACGCAGGACCCCGAGTGGGGTGCCTTTGCCCAGGGCATCCTGGACCGCGGCGGTCCCACTCCGCGCAACGGCAACAAGTCGGACCAGGCGCACCCCCCGATCCACCCCACCAAATACACAAACAGTCTGCAGGTGACGTGAGCCCAGTGCTCAGCAACTAAGTTCTTTTCATACTCCCATGAAAGAGTTGGTCCTTGACAGCTCGGTGAATTCTCTACGGTGTTGGCTTTTGTTGCCAGGGTAATGAGCGGCGGTTGTACGAGTTCGTTGTGCGCCACTTCCTGGCCTGCTGCTCTCAGGATGCCCAGGGCCAGGAGACCACCGTTGACATAGAAATTGTGCGGGAGAAGTTCTGCGCTCATGGGCTGATGATCATTGCCAGGAACTACCTGGAGGTGTATCCCTACGAGAAGTGGTATGGCAAGGTAAAGTGTTGTTTAGCAGTTAAGGAGCTGGACTTGTGAACAGAGGGTTGGAGGTACAAGTCCCAGGATTGGCCATTTGTGTTGTACTCTACAGACATGAAACTGATCAGCTTCAGTGCACTATGCAGTTGCATTAATGAGTAAAAATGTAAAAGGCACCGCTGACTCGGTTGCCCTTGCACCACGGTCTCCACCCAGGTCATCCCTGTGTACGAGCAGGGCTCCCAGTTTCAGCCCACTTCCATGATGATGGTGGAAGGAGAAACGAGTCCTCCACAGCTGCTGACAGAGGCCGATCTCATTGCGCTTATGGAGAAACACGGCATCGGTATGCAATCTCCTGGGAGCCTGGTGACACTGTGTGTGTGTGTGTGTGTGTGTGTGTGTGTGCGCGCGCGCACGTTCACGTTGTCACAGCCACTCCAGCTCAGTACACACTGTACAACATCTGAACACACTGAATGTTCACTCTCCTCCAGGCACTGATGCGACCCATGCCGAACACATTGAGACAATCAAGACCCGCCTGTATGTGGGATTGACGCCTGACCAAAGGTTCCTCCCGGGAGAACTCGGCATGGGCCTCGTGGAGGGTGAGGAACCCAACGTGCCACCGGATTGTTATTGTCATTGTTACTGGCATTATTTATTGTTTTGTTTTTGTGTAGTACTATCTATTGTTTTTGTCCATAGTCTGTGGAGAAACACTCAAACAAGAATTTCATAGTACTTTGTACACAGTACTTATGACAATGAACTTGAACTTGACTCTTCCGGAGAGTCTGAGTTGTGCTGGTCTTCGTGCAGGTGAGGTGTAATATGCGCTCCTTGCGTCTTTCTCTCTCTCCCCTCAGGATACAACTCGATGGGTTATGAGATGTCCAAACCGGACCTGAGGGCTGAACTGGAGGCCGACCTCAAGCTCGTCTGCGAAGGCAGGAAGAACAAAGCCGAGGCTCTTGGGCATCACGTGCAGAAGTACAAGGCTGTTTTCACAGAGTCCGTGAGGAAGGCCAAGAAGTAAGTCAGCGTGTCCTTCATTTGTCTCTAGGTAAAGTGATGACTGTTGTTCTGTGTGCTAGTTTCTGTGTACTGAATGATGGTTTGGCGCAGGCTGGACGAGGCACTATCCGTCTACTTGGGGGAGGCCCAGGAATACACGGGACCCGAGCACCAAGATGTGGAGATGGCCCTCCCCGTACGCAAGTGCCCCCAGTGCGGCCGCGACATGGTGCTCAAGAAGAAGAGCGACGGTACAGGGTGAGAGCCCCCGATCGACGCATTGACTGTTAACTGATCACTGCTGATTCCCATTGCATGGGCCAGTTAGCGTTCCCCAAGCCTCCTCACACACCCTGCGAAGGCCTCTCCGCAGTGTGGTAACTGCTCCATGTCTGTTTTTACCCCCGCAGGAAGTTCCTGAGCTGTACAGGATACCCCAGCTGTAAGACAGCCGTGTGGTTCCCTGATATGGTTCTGGAGGTCAGCCGAGACGAAAGCATCTGCCCTACCTGCCAGCCGCATCCGGTTCACATGTGAGCGCTAAACGCCCCGTTGCTACGGCAACAAGTACAAAATGTCTGCTCGAAAGCTGCGTCATTTTGAAACGTAAAGTTGTCGGGTCACTGTTTGTTCCTGTGTCCTGCACTGCTGCTGGTTTACAGGTTGAAGTTCAAGTTCAAGAAAGGCAGCCTGCCTCCCATGATGCCGCTGGAGTTTGTGGGTTGCATTGGTGGCTGTGACGAGATGCTCAGGGAGGTGCTGAACCTGAAGTACCTCAGAGCAGGTGGCGGTGGTGGTGTCAGTTCAGTCACGCAGACTAACAACCACTCGGTGGGCGCTCTGCTGACATCGTCGGGAGCACATCCAGCATCCACGCCCGCTCCTGCATCCCGGAAACCTGCAGCCACACCCACAGCCAGGTGGACATTGCCCCCGGCGACGACAGAGAGCAGCGATGTCATTGTGTGTAACTGCGGGCAGGAGGCCGTTCTGCTCACAGTGCGCAAGGACGGGCCGAACAAGGGCCGCCAGTTCTATAAGTGCAGCACAGGGAGCTGCGGGTTCTTCCTGTGGGTGGAGCAGTCGAACGAGCAGGATGGGGCTAACCTGAACTTCACACCGCCAAGGCCATCTGTTGGCTTTGGCTCGGCAGGGAGCGGACAGGGAGCCACCGTGTGTGGCTGCAGCGAGCCGGCAGTGGAACGCACTGTGGCGAAGGAGGGGTCCAACAAAGGGAGGATATTCCTCACTTGCAGGAAACCGCGCGAGAAGCAGTGCGGCTTCTTCCAGTGGCTCGATAGTCCTCAAGGTGAGTGCCCATAGGCCGCATCCCCACTCACACTCCCTTTCCTAAGGACTTTGCATCACTGCTAGTCTCCTGTTGGCACCCTTAAGTTTCAGCACCGAACAGCGGCAGAGGAGGCACTGCAGAGGCACCGCGGGCAACTGGCGCAGGGCGAGGCAGCAGAGCGCGACGTGGCAGGGAAGCAGGCGATGAGACCTCCAGCATGCCCCTGGTACCCAAGAGGCCGCGCGCCTGTGGAGTGTGTCGGCAGCCTGGCCACACAAGGAACAACTGCCCCCTAAACTGCTAGCGCGGGGCATCGTCTGAGGTCAGCTGGCAGCCATATCGCACATGCGTGTTCATTTCACAGCGCTCCTCACCACATGTTCCTTCGTTCTTTCACAAGGATCCTGTTGTCTCATCTATGCAGGTGTCTGGGCCGCAGCACAGGTCCTGACTTTGTGATAGATAGGAACACAAAAGTAATGCATATTATGAATTACACTTCCTTTCAGACAAACACAGTAAGAAAGTATGTCAGAAAAAAGCTGACTTTTATTGAGCAACAGCTGCAATAAAACTAAAAACTGTGGCCATTTGTCATAAGGTTGAGAACAATGTATGAAGCAGTTGAATGCAAAATGTTTACTGTTATTAGATACATATATTTGTGTTCTTGTTGGAATGAGGAATGTGTGTTTTTTTACAAAATTTAAATAATTTAATAAAAATGACACTTACGTACAGTATGCACTTTGGCTGAAAAGGAACTTATCCATAAACCCTCAGCAATACATATTTTTCTGTCCAGGCCTCAGAATTTCTGTTTAACCCTGGTCAGTTATTGAGCTTCAAAGTGCTTGCTCATAAATGATTAACTTGATATAAACTGTGGAGTATGAAAAGACTAAACCGTAACAGTGGAAGCAGCAACCAGAGCATAAGAAAAGAAATCTTAAATATCCCATCTCCATGGATAAAAACAAGCTGCAGAGCAACATAAAGGTGAAGACACACACGGTGAGACATCTGTATCGCAGATAATTTTTATTAAAGACCTATAAAAGGGAAGAAGAAGAAATAAATTAGTTCACCATATGAGTGTTTCAAATCAAGTGGAGAAATGCCCTGCTGTTACACAAGTCATGGAGCTCAAAGAATATTAACGATTGCTACAATTAACCTTCTACTTGTTCTAAAGCACAAAAATAAATTGACCTCTAGCCTACACAGCTTCTGTAAAGCAGTATTTTATTACTTAATTTACTTAGATAACTAATGCAGATTTATTTATGTTATAAAAGTACAGAAAACATCTCTGATTCAGCAGTTTTGGTCAATGAGGTCCCTGTCGAGCAACACTTTTCTCTGGTCATTTCACAGCAGAGCCCTGCAGTGTCGACCGTTCACCCGGGGCACAAAAGCACAGCCTGCTAGGTAAGATGTGAGCGCTACAATTCAGGTCACAGATTGTGGCGGCAGCAGGCGGTCGCCCTATTAGAAATTATTAACCAGCTCCTCCAGGCTTCAGGAAATATTTGCAGCTTTGCTGGAGGAAAAGGTTACTCTGCACCTGCACCAATGACAAATTCAGCAACACAGATAAATAGCTGTGCTATTCAAAAAATGACTCAGAACATAAGCTTCTGATTAATGACATTAACATCTTTTCAAGTATCAAAAACAAATCTGCTGAAACCTGGAAATTCAATAATGTAACGCAAAAATAAGACAGCATCTGAGTTTGAGTGCATTTTGTGCTGAGAAAATATTGTTCGTAAGATGGTTATCACTGTGCTTAAAACAATATTCTACATATTTTAAAAAAACCACTTGCACAAAGAACAACACCTGTACGCTGAAAAATAAATGTATCACAAAGAGAATTTGTTTCCTGGCCTGGAGGCCTTTGCTGGCATGTTTGTGTTGCTGTGAGGTATACTAGCACCTATTAGGTGTGCCTCAGGGACCCCTACTTGGCCCAGTCCCAGTGCAAATTAAGTCCTGTAAGACTCAGTCCTCTTTGGAGCCCTTGTGCAGGGGTGTCCAGGGATAAATAAGATCCCCCACAAAAAGCTTCTTGCAAAGAGCTGCCCAGGAGTCTTTCGGATAGCAGCTGTAAGTTGGGATCCGGTACTGCTGCACCGCTGTGCTCAGCTTCAGAGGGTTTATCTGGGAGCAGACAATATCCATAAGTAAAGACAGACAAGATATCTCATAGGAAAACTGTGAAGCTGGATGTGCTCCTTGAACGTACCTCCATCATGAGGTGGAGCGACATGCCTGGCTCCTCGCAGAGCACCTTGAACTTCACCCCCTCTGTGGAGCACATTTCAAACACATTCCTCAAGAGGGGTCATTGATGAGGTGTGGAGATTCAAGTGATGCTGTGTGTGTGAGTGTTACTCACCGGCTAGCCGGTAGGGCCGAAAGAGCCGCAGGCCACCAGCGAACAGGGGGAAGGAGTTGATGATGTCTATCATAAGGTGAATGAAGCCCTGCAAGAGCACCACTCCCAGACGCAGCTACACACGGAGAGCAACATTAGTGGGCAAATGGTTTCACGTTAAAAGCAAATCCCTGCTTTACCCCGCTGAGCCCGAGCCCGAGCCCTCCCTGCTGCAGTGGGACAGGCTCACCAGGGTGAAGACCAGGTAGTAGAGAGCAGTGGTGGGCAGCAGGAACAGCAGGATGGTGAAGAGCAGCGTCCCGATGAAGAGCTGCCAGATGGAGGACACGGTTTTAGTGAATGTGCCGTTCCAGACGGGACCCAGGACACCCAGGCCGGGCAGCGCCAGCAGGAAGAAGTACGCTACCTGATCCAGGTCGTATGAGCAGGAGTCGACACGCTGCCGTAACACGTTCCACTTCTTCCCTCTGAAGAGACGCCACAGAGAGGAGAGCCCGTAGATCTTCAGACAGTAAATCCTTGGAGAGAAAAGCAAGGACCTTAACCACAATGACTACACTTGGTCTTCGTCAAATCTCAAAAACCACACCTACCCTGGGGTACCATGATAAGAATGGCACAGGCAACCAATGATCTCTGGAACCAGCACGGGTTTACAATCAACCAACTTTAAGAGGGTAACATCACATGTGAGTCTGGAAACAATTTTCACTACGCTTTCCGGACGGTGGTTCGGGGAGACAGATGTGGTACAGGGGCTTATTCGTACCTGGCTCCGTACACGTAAAAGCAGTAGATGTGGAAGGTGAGCAAAGCGACGATGTCGGACACCACAGAGAGGGCAAAGGTCAGCCCCAGGCAGGCGGAGAGGCCCACATACCAGAGAATCATCTCGATAAAGGGGGACAACAGATGGATGTAGCCTACATTGTACAACGACACAGTAGCTCAGGTTACTAACAAGGCCTTCTGCATTTATAAAAGCTCTCACTGTTTATTATAATAAGTCACAGGTAGCGACTGAGTCTTAAAGCTCCATCTTGAAAGGTGTTTTCTTTTTTTACCGTGATACTGTTAGTTGAGAAAATGAAAGGCAGGTGTCCGCGAGAAGCAGCACGGTTGTGTTAAAAGGTGCCTTGTCACTCACTGATCCACAAATGGATGTGGTAGAGGAAGAACCGCCCCAGCACCTGGTCCAGAGCGCGGTTCATCTTGAGACCCGCTGGGGCTCCCATCAGCCACTGCAGCAGCTCCTGCAGCTCCTTGGCCACATGCTAGCGCAAACAGGACCAGCAGGAACTTGTTTAATAAATAAGCTAAGACAATGTCACGAGCTGAATACAACACACACAGGCAGACGGGTTTCTTGGAAAGTGCCGGAGGAAGCGTGTGCACACTCACATCAGCCACTGGCACCAGAGTGTTGGCGAGGCGGCCGATGCGATTCTCCCTGTACAGCCAGGATATCAGCAGGAGGCCGAGAGCGATGTCCACCAAGAAGGACACAAAGATGTTTGCCTTCCTGTAGCAGCAGAACATTGTTTTAATTTGGTTGCTCGGCAACCGCTGTGAGCAGCCATGTTGACCTGACACATGCCTTGTGGGAACAAAGCATGCCAACTGCGGTACTGTATTCCGACCTGAAACCCACCGCATAAAATCGGCATGCTGCTGGGCTCTCCTGGGCGAACTGATGGTCTGAAGGTGCTCGGTTCTGTGGCTCAGCTGGACGCACGTGGACAACTTGCTGGACACAAAACGCACCGGCCACATGTTCAAGACTCTGAGGGAGAGAAAACAATTTGCTTGAGCCGAGAAGCACCTCCAGGAACCCGTCACCCGGACACCTGTTGCGCGCAGGAGGACGCAGCACCTGATGCTCCTCAGCTGGGTCCAGAGTGACAGCAGCCAGGTGAGGACCAGGCACATGGGGACCGAGGCCTGCTTGATGAGCTCCACCAGGATGCTGGCCTCCCGGCCCTCGGACTGCCAGTGGGTCAGCTTGATGGGCCCGTCGTCGTACTTGTCCAGAAAGAAGAGCGGCTGGCTCTGCGCCACTGTCTGGAAAACCAGGCGCAGCTCGGACACCCCCTCTGCCGCAGGTTCCTGACCGTGGGCCGGGTGCAGATGCGACAGCATGACTTTGCGCTGGTCGTAGTGGATGAAGATGACCTTTTCCTTCTCGTCGTCACCTCCCTCCTTCGGCTGGCCCCGGGGGGGCACCGCCGCGTCTCTGCCAATCACCTGGCACGCGAAGCCCCTCTTGCCGAGCTCCCGGCTGAGCTGCAGCCAGCGACCCTGCGGGAAGATGGTGCTCAGGTCCTTGAGGAAGCTGTCCATGCCCTCCTGGCCGTCCTTCGGCATGCTCCAGGATCCCAGCACGGTCAGCTCCAGCTGGATCGCGCTCTGCATCTCGCTCAGGTACTTCTTCACCTGGCCTGGGATAAAGGGGTAGTGGATGACAGCGAGGACCACGACGGAGTCGAAGCCCGGCACCCAGCGGCCCACGAGGAGACCGCTGTCCGCCCTGTTACAGCACTGAGGGAAGAAGATCTTCAGCACCATGGCGGCTGATTATCACCGATCCCGAAGAAACGACTGTGAAACCCCACCTGCAGAGGATGATGATCATATTCAAAAGGTCAGAGGTCAGGATTGCGTCACAACTGCGGGTGACGCATTCATTTAAATTACTTTTGTCGCAGGACTGTGGCGAAAACATTTATTTTATAGTTGCATTCGTCGGTGCAGCACTTTCCACCGCGCGCCCAGCGATATCATGTCCTCGCGCCGTCCTTGGCCGCGTATCGAGCGGCGCGTGTCCATGGAAACCGAGCGCCCGAGGCGCCGCGGGTGTACAGATCACAGCTTTTAATGTGAAAATCTCTATTTTCAAAACCCAGAGAAAGAAACGCGCGCAGTTAACACCCTCCCTGTGTGTGTGCATGTATGCCAGTTTGAAAAAACAGAAGTGGTGGGAGAGATTTAAATTCTGCAGCGGGCAGTGCAGATGGAACAACGTGAAAAAGAGCACGTTTACCTAGTGAAGGAGACTGATCTCATAATGTCTTCATCGTGATCTGCGAAGATAACTTCCCCGAAGAAGCCATGCGATTCTTAATAATAAATAACATACTTCGCCACCGCACCGCAGTCGTCAATGTCATTTTCGCGCAACTCCACGTTCTACTCTTACGCAGAAAACGTCGACGCCGCGATTGACGTCACTCCGCAAACCCGGAAATACAGGGTCGTGAGGCGGAGCAGACGGTCGCGTCACAGACTGCGGTTAGAATTACCGCGCTCTGCCCGCCTGTGCGAAATGTAAGTTTAAGTACAATTCAATTTTGCATAGCATTTTGGACCTGCGGTATAATAACAACAACAATAATAATAATAAGAAAAGCCATCCATTCAGGAGTTAAATACACTTGTAAACTTTATGCTGAGTTTATATTCCGAAAAAAAAAACTGTTAAATACAATTAATATACATCAGTATGTGTTATATGGTGTTAGATGATGTCTATAGCATCATCATGTGTTATGAATGGATATATGACTCAACACATATTCTCTGTCCTGCTTCCATATTTGAATTTTTGTTTTTTGAGGCCAGTCATATGTGAATGAAATAAATGATTATTTCAAAAGGTGTGCTCTGTTATTCTCACTCACTGTGTTTAAAAAAGACAAAGACATGTTTCACAATCAGTAGTAAAATGTGGTGTACTCACCTTCGCTGTCCTTTTCAGTGTGGTAAGGTGTAATGTGGTACCACGATATGAGAACTCGGAGACAGGAGGGCTGCTCCTGCAAAAGCGCGGGGACAGCGATGCCACACTTGGGCTCCCTCTGATAACTGCGTCCCTCCCATGATGATAAAGGATATTTTGGCAGTTTGCTGAGCAATCCACACCCATAATGGTTATACTGATCTAAAAGCACATCTGCAGGCAACGATACA
Organism: Scleropages formosus; assembly: GCF_900964775.1. Classification (NCBI taxonomy): domain Eukaryota; kingdom Metazoa; phylum Chordata; class Actinopteri; order Osteoglossiformes; family Osteoglossidae; genus Scleropages; species Scleropages formosus. The sequence continues at coordinate 31,703,680 of NC_041813.1, read as the reverse complement.
AAGACATAAGTTGTATGCAATAATAATTTGACATGCCTCTTGCAACCCTGGCCTCACCCTACCAAATAATAAGTACATACATGGAATAGAAACTGAACGGAAGTTAATAAAATACAAGCTATTTCAACTAGACAAAGGCAAAGTAATCTGTCCACAGGAAATGATTAAAAGTATAATATGACTGTAGGATCATGAAAGTATAACACAACGCTTAATGCCGCCTAAATAACAATATATAGTCGTTCTCTGGTATATTAACTGTTAGAACGGATTGGCCTTACTAGCTTATTCGTGTCGAGAATTCGACTACATTTCCCAAGATGCACCAACCCCGGCGGAACTCTCTCACGCCATTAAACCCATGTCAAAACTCTATTTCCCAAGATGCACACGTGTCGGTTCAACTGCATTGTGGGATATTCTCTCACGCCGAGCGCTTGTATTCTTACGAATCCTTCAGTTTCCACAGAAGATACGGGGGAAAATGAGCGACAGAGGAAAACAGGGTGACAATGTGCACGATGCTGCTAAGAAGAACATTTTGGCTGAGTTCCAGGCGCTCTTCTTTGCCATGCGCAGTTTGTCCTCGTACCCGTGGCACGTGAGTGGCTTTGAGCAGTTAGTTTGTACGTAAAAACGCGAAGAAGACGTTGCTGACGTAACGTTGTGGCACGTCGCGAGTTGATGGGAACGATCGTTGATAAAAAGGCACTTTTCTGCTTTCAGAGCTTTGAAAGGGCGCTGCAGAGGGCGGACTCATCCCAAATATTCGTGGAGCTGCTCGAGAGGGTAATGAACATTGTTGTTAGCACAGTTCACTAGTTCCCTGGTCCAGTTTACTCTGTCTGTGTCACGTGTTCATACACAGCAGCAGGGTGATTTACTGGAGCTCAGTGAGAGACTCGGTCAGACCCACACCCTCCTGGTTCCACGCCTGTGCCCTCAACCGTTGCGCCACCTGCTGTTCCGACCACGGCGTCACTGCAGCGTTGATCACGTGTCTCTTTCACAGACCTGCCTTCATCCGGTGTGCCAGAAGAAACCCCCGTCCGCTAAATACAGGAGACGCTTTCTCACGGAGCTCATCAAGCGGGTCGGCGCATCCTCATCGCGTTCCGCATGTTCCTTTTTCGTCGTCGACTTGTGTTTTTACCAACACGTTTGTTTCGTCTTGTTTCTCAATCCACAGCATGAAGCAACAGCGTCGGAGCCTCTAGACGAGCTCTACGATGCGCTAGCCGTAGTTTTGGCCTCAGAGGAGCAATGCGTGTGCTACAAAAGCTACTTCCTGGTACAGCGTCCACATGTTCATGTCCGCTGAGGTGGACGGGTGTCACTTGGATGAATGGATGAATGGATGGATGGATGAATCCTGTGCTGTTCTCCAGCCAGCAGGGGGCGCTATCACCCTTGCCGAAAACGAAGCCACCATCTCGGAGGGGACCACTGGAATGGTCACGTGGGAGGCGGCTCTCTACCTGGCCGAATGGGCCCTGGGGAACCCGCAGGCGTTCCAGCACAGGTAGCTGACGCTGCGAAACCGTTATTTCGCGGGTGGTTTTTTGTATCGAAGACGCATGCTGAGACCGCCACCCCCACCCAGGGTTGTGCTGGAGTTGGGCAGCGGAATGGGCCTCGCCGGCGTGGCCGTGTGCCGTTCCTGCCACCCCAAGCGCTACACGTTCAGCGACTGCCACCCTGGCGTGCTGCGGCGACTGAGGGACAACGTGAAGCTCAATGGCCTGGAGGACCCCGGTGGCCCTCGTGTGGCCGTCGAGGAGCTGGACTGGGGGGCCGTCGCTGACGAGCGGCTGCGGGACCTCCGGCCGGACACGGTCATCGCTGCAGGTGCGAGCCCCTCCATCGGGCAGTAAGTAAAATGAATAGAGGTGCCTGGTGCCAACTGACTCTGCGTGCGTGTGTGTGTGTGTAGACGTGGTGTACGACCCGGATGTCATCGACACCCTCGTGTCTCTTCTGCGCCGACTCTTGGCGATTCCAGTCCTGACCCGGCCCTCGGACATTTACATAGCCTCAGCCGTCCGCAACCCCGACACGTACGCTTACTTCCGGAGGCAGTGCGGTAAGCGAGCGCCGAGATGAGCCCCTCGTCCCGCCCGCACGTGGCACGTTAGCTTCTGCTGACACACACCATGTGCCTTTCGTCTGCAGGCAAGGTGGGGCTGCGGCACCAGGTCCTCACGGAGCCGGTGGCTCGGATCTTCCCCTACAACAGGACCTCCGCCATCGAGATGATCCGACTGCATTTATGAAATAAACCTCACGCGTCACTTTATATAAAAAAAGGTTTTATTTACACTGCAGACATTCAAGTGTGTTTTCTGTGCAAATCCTGGGCCTGGTCTTGCTGCAATGAGCAGAAGTGACCGTTGAGAGCGTCAGGACGTGACCTCCAGGGTTTCCGTCACGCTTCCCAGGGATGTTAGTGCGGCACCCCGCTGTTACCACGCACTGTTCCTGCCCCCCTCACTCCTCCTTAAGGTGCTGCTGCGTACCGCCGCCCCCGGCCAGCAGGGGGAGCACAGTCTGGTCCCAGCTCTCGTCCCACCTCTGCTGCCCGCTCTCCCGCAGAGTCTTCCGGAAGCGGGCAAGTCTCCCCTGTGTCTGGGGGAATTTCCACAGCAGCTCCTGGGAAGGGTAACAGCACCATGAGGAGGGTTTATATTTCAAGGGCTGTGATAAATGCTCCATTTTTACTGCATTACTGTAAACATGATGCAAAATGTACATAATTGGCAACATACAATGTAAAGCGACTGATCCTGATTTACCCGTTTATACAGCAGGGTAATTCTTACTGTACCAGTTCAAAGCAAGTACCTTGATTAAGGTCATTCATAGCAGGAGGTGGGATTCAAACCAGCAACCTCTAGCTCTGAAGGCAGCAGTTCTAACTACTCTGCCCCCTTCTGCCTTTATTCTGTGTTTTTTATATGGTCCTACAAACTAGCAAAAAGCCCCATCCCCAAACGTGCTACCACTGAAAAGCACAGGCGGTCTTCAAAGGAAACGTCGTCTGTGGAGGACAAAGATGAAAACTTGCGCCTGTGGAAGTTATTCAGTGTCGCCGAGAACGCAGGACACCTTGCACAATAGATGCTGAATTGTGAGTGAATAAGAACCGAAACGCTGCCCACCCTGAGCTGCTGGGCAAGCTCTTCCGCGTCCTGGAACACGAGGCCGTTCTCGTCGTGTTTCACCAGCTCGTCCAGACTGGGGGAAGAGGGAGACGACGTGGTCAGGCGGGTCTCGCAGGAGTGACGGCGACAGCCAGCGTTGTGGTAACGGAGCCGGCCGCCAACTCACCACGCGAAGTGCACAGCGCACACGGGGAGACAGCAGCCAAACATGTCCACCACCTTCATGGGCAGGTCCAGGCCGCTGGAGGACTTGTGCAAGCAGACGCCGAGGTCGGCTGATCCTGTCGCGGCCCAGAAGAGCCGGTGAGCTTCTCTGCATCCCGTAACCGCGGCAACAGCGTGACCGACGCGATACTCCCCCGCACTTACCGAGCAGCATGGGGTAGTCCTCAGCCTCCAGCCACGGGGTGCAGATGTGCACGTGTGTGAAGTTCATTGAGTCGATGATGCGCCGGTAGTGCTCCTTCTGGGGCCCCTTCCCTGCAAGGCGGGTCGAGAACCGAGCGAGGGATCAGGAGCAGTTGCTCACACGGGGAGTTCACCTCAGTTGCGTGAGGGCCCTACCTGTGATGACGCAGACCAGTGATGGCAGTGTGGCTCCACCCTTCACAAAGCCCTCGTATGCTGTTAAACCAATCAGATCAAGGGGAAAGTCAGCTCCCGACCAAGCAGAACCCTGAAATCAGCTTAAAGGTCATGAGTTCAAGTCCCAAGAGGTGCTGCTGTAGGAGTGTGACAGGGTGTTCAAAGTCCAGTACGAAAACATTGGAAGGAGAAGACAATCATAAAGTAATAAAATGGCAGTTATTTAAAATTTCCCCTCCGGTCACTTCATCCATTGTGTTATTTTATGGTTCGCAATTAGAATTAAAAGTCAATAATGTTTGGATGAGTGACCCAGTGTATGTAGTGTATCTAGCAGTCTAAGTCACCTTGGTGAATAAGGTGTGTGGGTAGATAACACTACAGAGAGTTCACTGGAAGTCGCTTGGGAGAAGCGTCGGCATAAACAGTCGTTACCCTTGAGTGCCTTCAGAAGAACCGAGAAATCTTCGTCTTCTGCAGAGGACAATAGAGACGGTGAAAATCACACCAATTCCCTCAAAGGGGAAATGTAAAAAAAGGAGGGCTTTCCTCTTTGGTACCGCGGGTACCGACCCGTCCAGCTGGTGCTGCTCAGCAGCAAGGCAGGTCGTCCGGCAACGGGGGTCACGAGGCCAGTGGAGGGGTCGCGCTCCGTGAAGGCGGTCCGCTCCACGTCGTCTCGGTCCGAGCTGCCGTCGCACGAAGTTCGGAACGGCGAGTGAACTTTGCTCATCTTCACCAACAGGCTGTGCCGCTGCTCCGGGGTGGCCTCCCGAAACAGGGCGGGGGGCCTGTCGTACAACGTCGTGGCCCTGCGTGAGCACCACCGCACACACATGTTCTCACATCTGAGACGCAACTCGCCTTCGACAAGCTGAATGTTTACAATACGGAACAGACCGAAGGGCGTCGTAACTCGTTGAGCCAGTAACTCCAAAGTCACTCTTCTTAGTAAGTCTGAGCTGATAAAGGGTTAATAATTGAGACATCCCAGGACTATTAATTGCCGGATTCTCTATTTAACCCGAACACAGAGGAACAGCAGCCGGGAGCTGTGAACGGGAGTTGAATTGGGGCGGCCCCCACGCCACACTGTGTGCTCTGTACTGCCATCTACTGGCTCAGAGAGTAAACACAGGAAGTGCGGTTGTAGAAAACCGAACGGTGAAGAAAGTCCATTAAAACTGGACTGGGAGATGTTTGCATATTCAGAAATTCATAACTCTACTGTGCCAGCGCAGCTGTGGGTAAAACTACGGCGGTGGAGCACTGTGTCGACGGGCCAGTCGCCGCACTCCGTCACTCACTCGATGCCCCAGTTCCTGCTCAGGTCGTCCTTCATGGCGTTGGTGACGCACAGGTTCTCGCCGGAGAGGCGGCCGAAGAACTTCTCGTACCTGTGGGAGGGGACTCACAGGATTCAGTTGATCTCTCTCTCTCTCTCTCCCCCCTTCTCTCGTTCTCGAACCCGTGTCTTGGCGCCGTCACTGACCGCTTGGCGAGCCGGACGATGGGGTGCCTCTCGCCGTGGCTCAGTGCCAGGATGCTGTAGCCGTAGTTGTGCCAGTCGATGACGAAGCGGCTGCCCCGCAGAGCACACGCCAGCCAGGAAATGGCGATGCTCGGCAGTCCCGGGGGGTTCTGGGGGGAGAGGAGGGAGAGATAGTTACCCCACCTCATTAAGTATGCATCATCAGTCAAAGGACGGGGGGGGCACTGACCTGCAGGAGGAGATGTGAAAGGGGCTCCATCCTCAGCAGCACCCAGAGCAGCTGCAGCGACTGGAAGACCACCTTGGTGGGGTAGCGGAGCACTGGGGGGGCGGCTGTAACACACACACACAGGCCAGACTTCAGCGCTTTATCACTTCCAGGATGTGCGTTTTCTCACTCCTGCGTTCAGAGCTCCGCCCACACACACACACACCTGAGAGCCATTTCACCTCTGACAGGGGCACGATCTCGATCTTCTCATTCCCACTGATGTCCTCGTGGGGCTTCGTCCCTGCGGGTACAGACGCGCGTGTGTACGTGCACGAACAAGGTCACATGATTGGCGGCGGGAGTGTGTGTGTGTGTGTGTGAGTGTGCTCGCGAGTTTACCCAGGTATCCCACGAAGGACACGCTGTACCCGTGTCTGGCGAGCGACGCCGCGTGGTACTGCATGCGCGGACTGCGCCCGACGTCGCCCAGCACGAGCACGCACGCGCGCTTCCCCGACGCGCCGCCGGTGCGCCGCGAGCCCCAGGTGCGCGCCAGCAGGAGCAACAAAAACAGAGTCGCGAACGGGAGGAGGAGCGCGCAGCAGCGCGGGTCCATCGGGAGAGGCGGCCACGGCGAACAGAGTGCGGCGACCAGCAGCAGCAGCAGAATGACAGCGAGCGCCGTCGACACGTCAGCCATGTTGTCACACGTGACTTGCAGCGCCACGCCCCTTAAAGCCACAGCGCACTTTTCTCCCCGAGCGCCACGCCCCTTAAAGCCACAGTACACTTTTCCTCGGCCGCCCGTCACCGTTTCGGACAAACCTCGTCCAGACATGTGAATTTAATAAAACTGTACAACAATACGTCTCTTCCACCGTAACAATCATTTGGCTAAGGGTTTAGCTTTTCTTCCACGGAACGTTTAGTGTTAAATCGCTTTTTTCTTAATTTTTAGGCTTTATTTTTTATTTTACTACATCATCATGGCATGCACTGCAGTAAATACACTAAATAAATAATTCAGCCTAATTGCCGGGCAATTTTTAAGGTCTGTTTTTAACAGATTCCTTATAGCGATGTTTGTTTTCAAATTAGTGAGTGTTTAAGTAACTTCTTGAATAGAACTGGACTGTGTTGTCCGAGAGTGAAGAGTAGTGAATGACTGGAATGCTAAGTGTGTGTGTGTGTGTGTGTGTGTGTGTGGTGTATTGTTACACCTCCCCTGAGCAATGGAGGAGCCCCAAGGACACACGTGGTTTGGGTTTCACATTGAGAGCTGTGCTCACTGTCAGTGTTTCTCAGAGCAGCCTGTGTTGTGTGTGTGTGTGTGTGTGTGTGTGTGTGAGAGAGAGACACTGTGTGACATCAGTGTGTGTCACTGAGTGTGTGGCCAGTTTATATCAACTGTGTTCAGTGTGCGAGGACAGTGTGTATCACCGAGCGTGTCCAGCGTGTGATCGGTGGGAAGACCCGTGGAGAGGATGCTGCCCCCCGTCCTGCTCCTGCTGCTGCTCAGCTGCTCTCCAGGCCACCAGGAGGCTGTGGATGAGCTCCTGAGGAGCCTCACCGACGGCCTCTCCTTCTTCCAGAACCACTTCACACACCTGAACCTGGACGGTGTCTTCGGATACATTCTCCTTCATGGTAAGGGCGCCTCCAACTTCTCGCCATCAGCTCTCGCTTCAGAACCCAGCAGCTTGTCTTCTGCGATGCAACAAAATCACTGCAGTTCAGTGGACATTTTTGAGTTTATGTTCAATGGGCTTTTGACAAGTTCGGAAAAGATCACGAAGTACAACGTAGGACAACAAGAGGTGCTTTTGTCTTCCCGTGAACCGTTTCTCTGGAGAAGCTGAACTTTCACGGTGACCACAAATTTCCACATTTATTTTCATTCCCTCATCAATGAAAGAGTTATTGCAGACTTCCAGAGCTCTTGGGAATGGCGAAAAGAAACGGCATTATGTCAGCAGATTATTTCCCTGTTTTAACAGCAGGGAATCTAGTAAAGGTGTCTCTGCATTTCGGTGCTTATTTCATCATTTCTGCACTGCGTATTGCGCAACATCCATAGAAGATATGAAAACAGTTTGCGTGCAGTATTACTGTGACACTTTTTGTCTCCTTATTTCACTGTATTAAAATAATTAATTTCCTGAAACGTCTATTCCTGTGTGTGTGTGTGTGTGTGTGCGCGCGCATGTTTTATGATTTACCATCAGACCACCTGGAACTGGAACATTTCCGCTGTTTTTTTTCTTGCTCATGTTTGATTGTTTCACTGTTTCAGCAGCAATTAAGGTGGCAAAGTGCGAATCCATCTCCATGTTTTCCCACTTCTTTCTGGATCATTTTGCCGCTTCAAACGCTTCGCTTGCATGTTTCCGTAACTGGCTCAAGCTCTCCCAGGACCTGTGAAGTCCCAGAGTGTGAAAAGCCAACATGTCTCTTGCTCTTTTCCCTTATGTAATGTGTCCATGTCCTGCTGCTGACCTGGAGCAGCGCAGCTCAGGGGGGTCGTCCAGATGTGGCAGGACACGGAGCTGGCGGGGGACCCTCAGATACTCGCAGCTGCAGGCCTGGCCGCCCGCCTTGAGGAGAGCCTGCCGGAGGCGCTGCGGGCGCTGCAGGACACTGAGCCCAAGTACTTCAGAGGTACCGCAGGAGACCCCCGCGTTCCCAAGGCAGCGGGACGTGATCCCACGCCGACGATCACGCGTTCCATGCTTTGCAGAGTTCGAACCCTTGATGGAGGCGGCTTTCTGGTCCGTCCCCAACGAGTGGAGCACCACGGACCCGGATCTGGCCTACTCCGCCTTCCGAGCCACCGAGTGTTACGACGAGCAGCTCAGCGACAAGTGCATCACCCTGCTCCTGGGAACGTGGTACTGCACCCAACCTCCTGCTCACTATGTGTTGAGTTTGCATTTTCTCCCTGTGCTTGCATGAGTCTCCTCCAGGTGCTCTGGTTTCCTCCCACAGTCTAAAGGCATGAGCTTTAAGCGAACTGCGTGTCTATGTGTCACTACCCTGGATCGGTGCCTCCAGGATAGGCGCTGGCTCTCCATGACCCTAAACTGGACCAGTAGTTACTGATGATGGAAGGGTGTTTGGACAGTTTCCATGACATTTCTCCTGTCTTCCACGACAAGGAAAGACAACGGTACTCCGTGCATTGTGACCAAGTCCTGCAGGGACATGATGACGCGGTTCGGATGCCCCCACTACTCCTTGTCCCACCAGTTGCTCTACTTCCTAACTGGCAAAATGGTAAGACCGACACCTCCGCAGTCTTTACCGTGGTACGTCCTACAGTCCTGTCTGTGGTTGTATCGCTGTGGACGTCCACCTTTGGCTTCTTCTCCTGTGTCTTAGAGAGGATGTTCTAACATCCTGCTTGGTGAGAAGAGGGAGTCGCGTGTGAACCTCACCGACCAGGACTACCGCAAGATCTTCTGCTCAAACATGATGAAGAGCAACAAGGAGATACTGAGCAACGGCTTCCCACACCAAACCCGGGACATCTTCATAGAAAACAGTGAGTGACTCCCCCCACCCCGATTTCCTCCCCATTGCTGGGCACCTCGGCGTGATTCTTGGTCGCTGGGGATTTGTTCCCATGGAGAGTGTGGAAACAAGTGTGCGTCACTCATTGTTTTCCAGTAATGCTGTGTGGCATCGCCGGCTTCGCCGACTTCTACAACGCAGACTGGCTGCGGCACATCCTTCTGTGGCAGGACCCCGGTGTGGGCTGTTTCGGCAAAGACGGTACGGTAACGAGTCGACTTCTCTAGGTCTTCAGACCCATAACACGTGGACTTTCTCTAGGTCTGCAGACCCGTATCAGGTGGACCTTCTCGAGGTCTTCAGACCCGTAACAGATGGACCTTCTCTAGGTCTGCAGACCTGTATCAGGTGGACCTTCTCTAGGTCTTCAGACCCGTAACAGGTGGACCTTTTCTAGGTCTGCAGACCCGTATCAGGTGGACCTTCTCGAGGTCTCCAGACCTAGACCTCATTAAGATAACCACCATGCCACCTGCTGCCTCAAATCACCTGAACTTTAACAAACTGTGACAAATTGATCCCTAAGTGATAGAAATGCATCTTTACAAAATCAGCACACGATTCTGTGTTGCTTCACTCTCATTTATTCTGCTGTGATTCAAGCTCAGAGGAAAATGGAAGAAATATTTGAACAGCTGTAACCCACTGAGAAGACGTGGGGTCAAAGAGAGGACAAGGAGCTGGAAACCCACTTAGGACGAACGAGTTCTAACGATGTCTTTGTTTTTCGGCCGTGCGCAGAGGAGGACATCTCCCGAGGCCTCAGCAAGGAGCTGCTGGAGACACTGCAGCTTCGCAGAAGGGTGAAGAGGAGAGAAAAAACACTACAAGGTTCAGATTTAATAAAAGAAAAATTTAAGTGAAAATCAGCCCCCCCCTGCCCGGTGATGGATAAACACTGGGATTGTTCCCTCACAGATGGCTGTTCGAGTCACATGACGGGCGTGGCGGTGAGCGCACTCGGAGGATACCTGCATCACTACCTGGCAGAGCAGGACATCACCAAAAGGCCCCTCCCTTAAAGAAAACACGGGCGATGCTCACATTCCAAACTCTGTTATCCTCCTGTACATCTGCATGCGCAACCATGCTTAGAAATGATCGTCATAAATAGCCATTTGTGTCACTTGTGCAAAACCTGTACAAAAAATAATTAGAAATATAAGAAGCTCATTTCTACTGTGTTTTTTTCGGAAAACGGCACCACATCAGTCGAGGTACCGTGCAGACCCGTCTCCGTTTTCGTCGAAGAGAGGGATGCCGTTGTTTGGAGCGTCCATGATGAAAAACACGTGGAGCGGACGGCTCTTGAACCCGCGTCCCCTGGGGAGGTAATGAGTGCGCAGCCGTTGCGAAAGGTATGTGGAGCCCTGGTGCCGCTGAGCAAAGCGCAAACAACTCTGTGCGTGTTTGGTGGGCAAGTCGTGACAGGAGGCCGCTGATCGGGGGTGTCCCTCGGGTCCCCAAGCCACCCCCCCACCCAAAGTTTGAAGGGCTCGACCGTGGTCCTGGCCTGTGGCCTACTGGTTCCACCCGATGATTTCATAGATGAGCGCTTTGAGCAGCCGTGCCTCGTACGTGACCGTGTTCCTGCCGATGTGCACGCGGTCCTCCTGCAGCGGCTGCTCGATGATGGCGGGAACGTTCCTCCCGTACACTTCGGAGAGACGGAACACATCGATAAACCACACGTGAAGCAGCGTCCGCAGGAACAGCCCCGCAGCGGGGGGGCCCTTGTCTCCTTCAATCTCAAAGGGAAGGGAGGTCCCCGTGGCAGATGTGGGACGTACCTTCGCAGTGATCCAGGAACTGAATGCAGTCCTGCACCACGGCGTCCCGCAGCATGATCATGTGCTTAGACATGTTCTCCAGCAGGGACAGGAAGCATCGCTTGGCGTAGAACCACGTGTCCGTCCCGAGCTGCGAACCAACAAGAAGCACGTCAGTGACAGGCGGCAGGAAAGAGCACCCAAACGGAAGGGGAGGGTGAGACCGCCTTCGTTCAACTCAGTGCCCCCACACTGACATCATTTACAGTGTCTGGTGTTCCTGGGTGTCGGTGATCAATAACAAGCTGATGAACACTGAAGGTGTCCACGGGCGAACCGGTCGACAGTCGCTCTGCGCTCTGTTTTCATTGATTTTAAATTAGTTTAAATTTCAGTGAAGCTCAACGTTAATACAAATACTGAAAGAGTGTCTCAGAAATTTTATCGTTTTATCATTGTAGGAGTTACAGCAACGGGACTTTGGATGGTCTGCGCACTCTGTGCTCTACGTGCCAACGCACACAACGAGAGTTAAGACAGGGTGTCGCTCTCTGTTCTGTAGCGCTCTCCTCTGGAAGGGATGGCGGCAGAGAAGAAATCCAAATACCTTCTTATTGTAGGGGTCCAGACTCTTGATCACACGGGAAATGCCAAAATCATAGTTCCCTTTGGCACAGTACAGGGTCCTGTGGATACAGGGAGCGGATTACAGCACCTGGCGGACTCACTGAGGATCCCACCTGCTACAGTAAAGCAAAGCCCCAGCGGGGAAAGGGCCTTGTGTCAAGGGTTTGACTGATTTACTGTTCCATAATTACACACAAACCCACTGTTTTGAACCTTACTAATTTTCAGGGGAAATTTTAATCTGATGCTTTTCTTCAGTGATGTTCGTAGCAGAGAAGTAAGACAGAAAATACACAGACGAATGTGGCAGACGGCGCAGCACCAATTTTTGTGGCCGTTTGGAGATCAGGAGCGAAACTGGTTTGAAAAAGATGGGTTTTGAGACCCCAAGTAAATGGTTGGAAGGATTCAGCAGCGCTGAGTGACAGAGGGAGCTCATTCCACCACATCGGAGGGAAAACGGAGCAGGAACACTAAGTGGCCAGAGGTGGAGGAGCACAGCTTCTTGCTGGAGTTTAGGGAGTGACCAGGCCCTGCAGATATCGGGGAGCAGACCCTTTGACTCAATTGTACTCGGCAGGAAGTTCCCTGTTAACCCAGGTGTCCCGGTTTTTTAGTGGCCACAACCGAGACACCTTTGCGCCTTGTGAAGCACGGCTCACCCAATCACAAGGTTCACGATGCACAGGTGAAACACTTTCTTGTCCGGGTCTTCGTATGAAATCTGTTCCTCCTCCTTCTCGATCTTTCTCATGAGGTCCTCGGCCTGCGGTGAATGAAACCGTCTTTCACGTTGGCAAATATTGAGGAACAGCAGAATATGCTCCGCGTCACGTAGAGGAAGTGCTTTCTTTTTTTATATTATAACAAATCTGCTTGAGGTTCTCGGCATCTTTAGCACACGAACTGGAGTCGTCATGCAAAACTGAACCATGAGAGCTCTTCTGTTGTTCTCCCGGAATCGAGACTCGGGGACTCATCTTGACTCGTGGAAAATCCTCACAAGTTTCCCCAAAGAAACACAACGTCACTTACCTCCTCATTCTGGCTGCTCATGATGTAGGACACACACAGGTTGGCCAGCACAATCGCGCTGACGTTGAGGATCTGAGGAACAGGAGGGAAACGGCGTTCAGTGTTCAGGAAACACCCTTGACAAATCGCAAACTCTGCTTGAGGTGCTTGGTTCGAATCGTGACCGAGAACACCTGCGCGCACACACACACACACACACACACACACACACACACGCGTGCATAGCGATCAAGCATGTTACTCAAAGGCAGCAAAGAAAGCACACCAAGAATCACACAAGGAAGTCCCATGCAGCAGCTGTGCAAACGGGCCGGGGGCGGCCGCTTTACCGAGGGTTTCCTTCGGCAGGGACAGTCCTGAATGCTACACTGTTCCAGCTGGATGGCGGAGGAATGACAGGAACAAGAGATACGGAGACTCCGGGTTACTGCTGCTCAACGGGACAGTCGGAGAAGCATAAGGCCTGCGGGTACGAACCGACCTGGCTCTTCTTGTGGTTTGCCAAATAATTTCTGCGCTGAGGACGTATGTTGTGTTAAAAATGGATTTCCGTGTCCAGGGGAATTAGCGCTACTTAGAGGAGCGGTGTGGAACTGCACGTAGTCGTCTGATACCTTTTTTTTTGTGCAAAAAGCCAAACTCAAGCAAGGATTTGAAGTGTAACGAAAGAAATAAACAAGACTTTTGAAGAGGCACTAAAATTCATCAAACTCTAGGCTGCGTGAAGCTGCTGTGGGAAAAATGTGGACGGCAGCACTTCGCTCTCCAGGTAATTTGGCACGGCACGAGGAATGTGGAACAAAAACAACAAAACGCAGCAGGAGCCCCCATAAAAGCAGTTGTCTCAGCTTCCCTGGGGTTACAACCCGCCCTTCCATTCTCAGCCATTTGTGAAAGGAAATAACTGGAGCGTTCTCAAATTTGCTTTAGCATTTTCCTTTCGAGAATTACATTATCTTAATTGTAACGGCAAAGCAGTTAGGGAGCCAAAGGAAATGGCCCAAGGGAGTCTATTAAAGAGCCAGAAGTGAAAAGGACTGATTTTGTCCCCCTCCGGGGCCCTTACGTTGTCATAGTGCTTCTTGACGATGGGCTCGTAGAAGCCGATGGCCTCCTTGTACTTGTTCTCCTGCATGAAGAGGACATGGGCCACGTTGAGCTTCCACGTGTCGTGCTCATTGCAAAACTCCACAGACTTGCGGAAGATCTTCTCCACCATCTGGTAGTTCTCCCGGTTCCAGTAGATCTTGGCCTGAGCCATCAGGACAGGGATGTACCTGAGAGCACAGGAGGACAGGTAGGGGTGCGATGGGGCACAGAACTAAGAAGCCCAGCGGGATTGAGGAGAAAAACTCGATAAACAGTATTTTCCTCACCTCTCGAGAACTTCCTCGTAGTCCTGAAGTGCCTTTTTCAGAGCCTCGTCATCGCGGTTGTGTCTCGCCTCCTGGACCTAGAGGAGTGGAGAAAGGCAGTTCGGTGAAAGACCTCAACAGTCGCAGGGAACTGGCCACTGGGATCATTTCCAAAGCCCGAGACACTCCACCTGCTTGGTGAGCTTCCGGAGCTGTTCCACAAGCTTCGCTGCCATCTCATCGAACTTCCGAAACGCCTGCATCAGCGCAAAAGAGTGAGACTCGTTACAGCGTCGTGATGAGTTAAATACTGAGGGCAACTGCAACTCAGAGTTCGTTCATGTGCAAATTACTATGAATGATTTTACACCGGTGAGTCATTTGGTCATTTCAAGAACTGATCAGTCACTGGCTCAGGTGTGTCTCGCATGATGCAGATGACATGGTAACAGTTCGGTGATGTTGAAACAACACTAAAATTACCTCTTCGGGTGCAGTCTGACACGTGATCATGGCATCCAGGAAGTCGTACAGATACTAACGACGAAAGAAGACGACAAGTGTGAGTATTTCAGAAACTCACAGCTTTGGGTGTAAGGCATAAGGTACAAGCGACTGCTCTGGAGTGAAAATGCAGGCTATTTATTCCTACAGTTCTAAGACACCCAGTAATGCTGGTACATTTATGACCTGTTGTTCCAGTATTTCTTTATTGGAAGTATGTTTTCAAACTATTGCGGACGCAGCTACAGTGGCCTAAAGATGTCCCCTATGGTCAGAGAAGCACACGAAAGCAAGGTGAAGTGGGACATTGCACAGTGAGGAAGGGGCGGCCGGACAGATGGACAGTGGCTCCTGCTCCCGAGGAACAGGAGTGACTCGGCTCCTCACCGGAGAAAGAAACTTGTACGTCAGATGAGCGTTTTCAGCCAGAACGTCTGCAGCCAAGTCAAAGTACTGGAACGAAGAAAAGCAAATCACAGAAGAATCTGATTATTTCCATGAAATCACAACATTTCCCCCAAAAAGTCAGTCTGTCTCGGTTATTCGAGACACACCAAGGGCTCTTTCTCAAGCGATGACCTCATTCAGAGAACCCTGACCGCAACACCACGGTAAAATGGTGTTCGTGGAAAAGCACATTCCATATTCCCCTGGCTCTGCTCATCTGACTCATGGGGCCACTAGGCTACGGCGTACTGGTGTCAGGGCAAGGACACGGCGACGCTGCAACGGATGGACGGTCGCAGGTGCGATGTCTTGTCGAGCGAGCGTGACGGGTCCAATCACCTCGTATTTACAGTACAGCAGCAGCAGGTTCCCGAAAGTCACAGGAGGGAACGGGTTCTGCTGCAGCAAGAAGGCGAGCTTCTCAAAGCCCTCCGTGGGCTTGCTCTCCATGTTCATGAGGGCCTGGTTGTGCAAGGTCACAGGGTCCAGCTCCTGCATCCACCACAGAACAGAAAGATCCAGTTAACGTGAAACCAGCACCCGGGCAACTTTTCCCTCCCTTTTTTCCCGCCCAAATCGTTAGCTAAACACATTTTCCTGCATGTGCCACTAGGTGGCAGTGTCCAACCACACACTGCTGTCCACAGTCCTTTGACAAACTCTACCTGCCTGGGCCGTCGTCATCCCACTTTTCTGTCGAGCAGGATCACCTCCGCGCATAAACAGCACAAAGGGTTCGAGCTTTAATATTCAAAAATCTATTGAAGAGGGCAGCTGGTAGTGTACTGGTTAGAGGACCTGGCCGGGTCACTGTCCTCCTGGGCACCGGGTGACCAGCGTTACGCACAGAGTAACACCCTCGGTGTGTAAACACCATACCCTTGGCGACAGGACCAGACTCTGGCCGTTCGCAAGGAGAGGATTCTAAAGAAGCCGACGCCCCTGGAATTTTCCACTCATACACAGCCTCCCTGGAGAGGGTTCTCCGCAGCTATAACACGATTTCACCACCACTGGGCTGTGTGATGAATGTCGATTGCTCTCCGAGATAAGGTGTGCGAGAGCACGCTGGGGGGGCGAGTGACGGCACCGAGCGTGTGCAGACTCTGAACAGAGACTAAATCAATCAGGTGCGTCGAGGGCGAGCCGAACAAAACTAATTCGCGGGCACATTCCTCGTATCGGGTGTAAACACAGGGAGGAAAAACGGTCATCCCTGTAAGACCAATGGAGGAGATAATCTCCCTGGTGACAGATCCCCTTTTTTCATATCCAAAAATGCCTTATAGAAATGAGACCAAGGAGATACGATCGTATCTCCATGTTTGATACGCAGGATGTTCACATGAATCAGGCAGGATGGCCTTGCTGAGCAATGACCCACCTCCTCCGACCTGGGGGGCATGTCTGTCAGGGCCTCCTGGGCTGCATCATCTAGGGGAGGGGGACAGATACAGTTTAGGTGCACGGGGCGGGTGTGCGAGGTGCGGGTGTGCGAGGTGCGGGTGTGCGAGGTGCGCACAGTTCTTCAGCTGGTACTCAATAGCTGCCTTCAGGTTAAAAGCCTCGATCAGCGCTGTTTCGTGGAGCACCAGGGTGTTGCCCACACTCCTCACATCGATGCCCTCCGTTGTCATGCCAACACTGAGCTCTGGAAACATTGTAAAGGGGGAAAAAAAAGAGTGCAGTGTGTAAAAATCCATCGCCAAAATCCACGCCATTTCAGTAAGCGGTCCACCGCATGTGGAGAATCGACAGACAGTGGGTGTGAGTTTCTGTTATGGAAAAGGAGCAAAAAAATAGAAGAAAGTTCACAGCTGATGAAAAGTGAGGACAACAGAACTGTCTGCGGCAGCACGAGGGTTTCAGAAGCACACGGCTCCTCATTCAGGGTCCTTCTGATGAACTTTCGAGTGCGGCCTTTAACGGAAATCGCTCCGGTTAAATATGCAAATGCTGCGATTCACCACGAATTCGTGCAGACGTGGAGCTCGTATGAGACACCGCTCTGTTCACCGTGCCAGCTTGGGTTGGGCTGCCCAGGTCGGCCTTCGCCGCTCACCTGGATGGTCCCTGATGCCGCGGTCGATTATTTCTCCAATGTGTTTCAGCGCCTGCGGGTACATCTTCAGGCTGTAGTAACAGAGGGCGATGTTGTACGCCAGATCTGCGGGGGGAAGCGCAAAGAAGAAGTCGGGAAGAAGAACCGCGGCTCCGTCCACGTGGGACCTTCCGAAGCGGGCGGGTGGACGGCGAGCTCAGAGCGCCACGCCGCAAAGGCCCCGCGTCGCCCGTCCAAACCCGAGGAGCGCAACAATTACTACCCTGCGCTTGTCTCGGTCACTCCTTCCACTGCGCAAATAAGGGCACGTCAGAGAGGCGCCGGGTCCGCTTACCTGGACGGAATCCCACTATCTGCATGGAGCCGATGAACTTCTTGCAGGCGTCTTCGTACTCCCCCTCTTTGTAGAGCAAACAGCCGAGATCCACCTCGTAGTCCGGGTCATCGGGGGGCAGCTGCTCCACCAAGCTCTGGAAGAACGGGAGCGAGGCCACAGCCCCCAGGGGGCGCGGCAGTTAGGGGCGCCGATGTATTGTTTCGGAAAGCCTGCAGTTTTCAGCAAAGGGCCCTGCTCTTGTACCCACGATGGAGTGAGAAGATGCAGTACAACAAAGTGGCCCTGAAGTCAATAAACGCATAACTGGGAACACGGGCCGGGAGGACCGGTTATAAAATGAGCTTTTCTCCATTACCTTGGCGCCAACAAAGTCTTCCTCTCCGTATTTAATAGCAGCCTGGAGTTTTATCATCTGTTACGGAAGTAAAGAAAGAAACGCATTTGGACCGGGCCACAACGACCCCGTTTCCCTGGGGAGGTGCAACGGGCACAGAGGCGCGCGGACGCTGACCTTTGTGTGGGAGCCGGGGCTGTCCAGCAGGAAGGTGGCCCTCGTGGCCTCGGGGAACGCGCCGGCGCCGTACAGCGACTGGGCCAAGTACAGCTTGTACTCCTCCACCTCCGGGTGGAGCTGGCTCAGATGCTCGTAGCACTCGGCGGCGTTGGTGAAGTCCTGCACGTGGTAGTAGCAGTAGCCCAGCAGGGAGAGCGCCGCCCTCGACTGGTGGGGCACGGGGGTGGGGCACAGCGCACGCGTGTTTTATTGACACAGACCACGCTGTCATTTGCAAAACCATGATTTGCACTCTGAGAACTTATGCAGCGTCTCAGAATATTAGGCTCCAGCTGTGGCCACGTAGGATCACTGGCTGGAGGCTCCGCTCCGCTCGTTCACACAGACACCGGTCAGACGCTGGCGTGTGTGTGCGCGCGCTATATTTTCGTGGGAGAAAGGAAACGTGAGCAGGACAGCGGGTCTCACCTTGTGGTGTTTCTGCAGTTCGTTGCTAAGGATGTGAATGGCCTCCCCATGGCGCCCATCTTTAATCTGGGAGTGAAACAGACAGACCATGAGCAACGAGGGGTGGGTGGATGGATGAATGGGTGGGTGGATGGAGGGATGAGAGGATGGGTGGACGGATGGGTGGATGGACGGGAGGGTTGTTGGATGAATGGGTGGTTGGGTGGATGGATGGATAGGTGGTTGGATGGATGGATGGGTGGTTGGATGGATGGATGGATGGATGGGTGGTTGGGTGGATGGATGGACGGATGGTTGGGTGGATGAATGGGTGGGTGGTTGGGTGGATGGATGGATGGATGGTTGGGTGGATGGATGGATGGATGGGTGGTTGGGTGGATGGATGGGTGGATGGATGGATGGATAGGTGGTTGGGTGGATGGATGGATGGATGGATGGATAGGTGGTTGGGTGGTTGGGTGGATGGATGGGTGGATGGGTGGTTGGGTGGATGGATGGGTGGATGGATGGATGGATAGGTGGTTGGGTGGATGGATGGGTGGATGGGTGGACGGATGGGTGGATGGACGGGTGGATGGGCGGATGGATGGACGGGTGGACGGATGGACGGGTGGATGAACGGGTGGATGGATGGATGGATGAGTGGATGGGTGGTAGGGTGGATGGATGGATGGATGGACGGATGGATGGGTGGATGGATGGATGGACGGATGGGTGGATGGGTGGTTGGGTGGATGGATGGGTGGATGGATGGACGGACGGATGGGTGGGCGGATGGACGGGTGGGCGGATGGATGGGTGGATGGGTGGGCGGATGGGTGGGCGGATGGACGGGTGGATGGGTGGGCGGATGGACGGGTGGATGGGTGGGCAGATGGATGGATGGATGGATGGGTGGACAGATGGACGGGTGGACGGATGGATGGATGGGTGGAGGGAGGACTGCTCATAGTGCACTGGTTAGTGCTGCTCCCTAGGGACCCAAAGGTTGCAGGTTTGAATCCCCACTCTGGCTGACACCTCCTTCAACAAGTTACTTAGTCCGAATTACTCCGGTAGAGTTCCCCAGATCATGAATAAGTAGGTAAAACGAACAGTGTAAATGATAGGGCTGGTTGGAGCACAACAGCTGCGCGAGCCACACGTCGTTGGTCTCGAGATGAAACATGCAGTAGGACTGCTAACTGCCCCAAACGAGGGCTAGTGTGGATTATCACCTTCCGCAGTCCGAAAAACAGACTCGATCTATAAACACCCACCTCCGGACCCCTCGCGACCCGTCACGAACTGATCGTTAGCTCCACGGCTAACACACTCACCATTTTGTACACAGTGGCCGTGTACTCGCCGTCTTTTATGGTCGTCAACGTCATGTCTTATAAGCAAGTAGCGCGGCGCAGATTATTCAAAGAAAATCGTCACACTTTTCTCCCTGTTTATCTATGAACACTCATGATCCGGACCGTCAGAGACGAGCCGCTGACAGCTTGAACGGTACGGCTGCGTTACCTAGCAACGATCCCAGAAGCGGAAGTCGGACCGGAAGTGCGGGCCACTGCTCCTCTGCGCTGATCCCAGATCGGATTAACGCGTCCAGCGCCAGTGCTGCCTGTTGGAAAGGGAATTCAGCACTAAATAACTTTAACTCTTTTAACAGTTTCTCTCAGCTTTTACTGCTTGAAGTTTCCCACATGTTACCTGAATTGTTGTGCCCGATGGTGTAATTAAGTGAACTTTTAAGTTTGATAGAGAACTACTTCATTTGTACCAATTTGAAAAACTGAGGCATTTATATAATATAATATGGTAGTCAGTGAGTGATGAAGGTATTAAAGGTATTTACAGTACGCCTACATATGGTAATTACCCGCAGTACCCAACAGCAAGGGTTGCTGGGATATGTACATTAGTTGTGCAACCGCGGCGGGGACTGTGAGGAACCATGAAGGGGTGAGCACCTGCGTGGTTATGTAAAATCATGGTGTGAGGAGCAGGTCCGTGAGGTATGGGGGTCATGACATTATACTGCGCATTTAAATAACTTTTCTTATTCAGAGGAACGGTCCCTCATCTTTCAATATCTTGTTAGTGACCAACAAATGTTATCAGAGGGTGTTGGAAATGGGTAGGGTGAGTGCCATGCTTTTGAAGCTGCTCCCCTATTCCATGGAGCCACTCTGGAGGACAGATAGAAGAATTGTGACTGTTCACATCTTTGACCCCTTCATGTTGGCCACTGGACGGAGATGCTTTTCAGTTCATCTGCATCTTAACCTTGCAGGGATGGACGGGTATAGCCACCCGCCGGTGTATTTTACCTTGTGCAAGGCAAAAGGCTACGTATTTTATCATGGTCAGTCTCCCTCCTGCCATTTGTGTCTTGGTCAGGGACACACCGGAAGAACTTGTAAGACTATGAAGTACCAGTGATGTTTGGAGAGAGGCCACCTGGCCAAGGACTGCGTAGGCCCCCGCCGCTGTACCCAATGTTGGGGGGAAGATCGTCCTGCAGCTGCCCGCAGCGAAAGCCTACCTATGCCGGGGTGGTGCGGGCAGAGACGGTGCCGACGGGGGACGGTGTGGAAGCCCAGCCTTCATCTGGCAGTGCTGCGGAGCAGCTGGGACCAGCTGCGGGTGCTGAGGTAAGAGAGCAATTGTCCAAGACCAGTGTGGCACGGTGTCCTTCGTCACCGGGCACTTCTGGGGGGGTCCCAGGCCGAGGAGGAGAGAGACACACCTGGTCACACGGACATTTCACGGGATTGTCATTGGAGCCCAAATCTGTGCTCACTACAACATCTGTACAGTATGGTATACACTACCCATCAAAATACACATTCAAATTTAAAATAAATAGTGCGGGGTGAGGGGTGCGGTACTGCAGCAGGTTTGGCCGGGACCTGCTCTGTGGTGGGTCTGGGGTTCGAGTCCTGCTTGGGGTGCCCTGCGGCAGGCTGCCGTTCCGCCTTGGGTGTGTCCCCTCCTTCTCCAGCCACACGCCCTGCATCGCCGGGTTAGGCTCCAGCTCGTCACGACCCCGGTGTGTGTGTGTATGTGTGTGTGTAGTGCATATTGCTATAAAAGTAAGAGAATAACGTACTTTAATAAAGTGGTTTAAAGTATGATAGATAGGGTGTAATAAAAAGTAATAATAAAACAAATGTGATAATAATGACAACAAAATTTCTGATTTAATATGAAGATGGTAACAAAACATCAACAAAAGAAATAACACAAAGAAATGATAACACAGAGTCAGCAGTGAAACAAACCAAGGGGAAAAAGTGAGGAAATGTGTCCATTGAAAGTGACGTCCAGAAAAAGAAACTTCTGGAAAACTAACATTTCAGTACCTGGAAACAGTTTTTTTGCACCTACTGCTGGATGAGTGAGGGAGAAAGTGAAATAAATAAAGCAACGCGCATGTTTCCGCCCAGATGTTTTGTTTCCAACTCCGCAGCGCTGTGCCGTTGCTGTGATTTACATGGCACCGGGCTGCTGAGGCCTGAGACGGGTGGGGCGGCTTGGCTTTCGAACATCTGTCCGCTATTAATGTCAGTGTTAACGTGGCAGTGGGTGCGTCCTTTCCTTTGTGTCCCGGGAGAAAAGCAACCCTGAGCAGGAAAAGCAGCCCGCGAGGTCCCTTCTACGTCTGCGGGTTCTGCTGAACGGGTTCACAGCCTCGCATGTGGCGTGTGTGCGGCTCTGCAGCGTCTGTCTGTCAGAACCTTCACGGTTTCCCCTCGGGAAGCGGCTCTCCAAGTTTGGACCTGCCGTCGGGTCGGAGCCCCTCCGGCTGTGAAGTGTAGACAGTAGAATGGGACCGGATGTCAGTTCTAGACGCAGCTGGACGTGTCTCTCCGTCTGTTGTTGTATCACTTCTGTTCACTTGGAGCTTCTGATAAACGTTAATGTAAAATAAGGTGAAATCAAGGTTAAATCTTGCCTGGATGTTTGCTGTGGGTGATGGAAGTTGCTCCTTGGGATGCTGATACACGCGAGTGTGGACGCACATGGAAGAACAGGGTGGGCCCTGGGGGGAGGGGGTGGCCCATGCCTTCCGCTGACTGTCTCATTTTCGGCAGTAAAACAGCCGGCGGGAGGCAGTGCCGCCCCGGCCAGACCGTCCCCTGAGGACGCACCTCGGGGTGCTCGTTAATCCACTGACGGGTACCCCTGGCTCCCCAGGAGCCGTCCAGCACATGTGCTGAACGCATTTTTTAATTCCACATTAATGATGACCTGAAGCACGCCATGTCCACTGTTGTTCTTCAAGAACTTCTGCAGACACACGGGAGGGGAGAGCACTGCGCGCTCCTCAGTAGCAGCTCAGGAAGACTGGCTGCACAGGAGGTCCAGCTGGGACCTGATTCAGTTCAATTCAGAAATTTTTATGGAGTGCTCTTCTCACCAGAGTGACGCAGAGCGCTGACAACGATACTGAGAAAGATCCAGTGCTACATGGTGTGATGAACAGCAGTTACAGTTTACTGTACAGTGATCCGTCCGACAGTTGAGGAGAGGAAAACAAAAACTCCAAGTGTAAGGAAAGGGAGGTCTGAGTACCATTGGCTACCTGCCCCTCCTGGGCATATTAATGTGAGCCAAGATGATCTAAAACTAGTCTTTTTTGAAGTGAAATGAAGCATCTACTGGGCAGGAGCAGCAGGGGGCATAGTGGTTACAGCTCTGACAGCTTCAAATTGCAAAATCTGTCGCGATGGATGTGTCACCCAGCATCATGACTGCAGTTATATTGTTTGTAATAATCTGATACAGTTGTCATTTTTCTGAGACTGTCCTTTTGGAAACTTGCAGTCCAGCAGAAAGGGTGGCTGTAAAAGAGGAAAAGAGGAAAAATACACACTTGGTGAGTGTGACTGGAGCACACTGGACCTCAGGGCTGGAGTTCAAACCACATTGCCTTCATGCACCATGGGTGTGTGTGTGTGTGTGTGTGTGTGTGTGTGTGTGTGTGTGTGTGTGTGTGTGTGTTTGTGTGTGTGTGCGTGTGCGTTGGGACATGCGCGGTGTCTCATTGCTGTACTCACATGAGCTGCACTTTGGCAGCAGAGTTCAGAAGCTAAATCAGAGGCACAGCTTTTTCATCTGCGATCAGGTATGTACATCTCTGTTTACCTTATAAATATAGTACAAAGAATAATAAAAAAACAGATGTGTATATATGTTTTAATTATTTGTTCTGATATATTCTATACAAAATAAACATATTTTATTAGACTGTATTGTTTTCTATATACAGTATAAAAACGGCCATATAGTCCACATATGTAATAAATACACACACATATATATATATATATATATATATAAAGGCGTATTGTTCACTTACAAGTTAGCAGTTTAATTGAATAGTAAATATAAAAATGTGTGTACAGTAGTTCAGTGTGGAGGAGTGTGTACAGAAGGCGCTGCGTGATGCTGCTGAGGACCACAATACTGAGGTGCAGAGATTTAAGTTTCTCTTTGCTGGTTTATACACTCGACCATATAACTAAGCTGCTGCCTCGTTGTTTATTACATGCGGTGACAAGGAGACCATTGATGTGGAATAATCACACGTTGTGTGGACGTGGTCCCCTGTCCTCCGTGCAGGAGTTGTCTCTTTTTGGGCACCAAGTTCATACCCTTGGCTTTGTGATGTGTTCGCGTGTGGAGGGCAGGGCGTCGTCCAGCTTGAGCCATGTTCTCTTGTTTGTGGCTCAGGGCGGTGGGGGCCATAGGCTGGGGCTGGGGCTGGGGCTGGGGCTCGGGGGGTAGGCAAAGGACACCTGGGGGGTAAACCTAAGAAAATCACTCACAGATGGTGAAACATCAGCAGGAGAGAAAGCATGTCAGCAAAGAGCTTGTCGTGGGTTTTCTCAGAAACTGTGCTGTGCAGGGAAGAGAAGGGATGAAACTGTGCACCATCCACCTATACATCCGTCCGTCCGTCCGTCCACCCATCCATCCATTATCAGCACTGCCTTGTTCAGCGTTGCAGTGACCCAAAGCCTGTTTTGGGGAGCACAGGGTGCGAGGCGGGTTTCACCCCGGGAGGGGCGCCTGTCTGTCACTGGCACGCACACCACGCACCACCAAATGAACATCCAGCACAGTGCTTAGTGTGTGTGTATGTGTCCTGGCTCTGCAGGCATATCTCCTCCGCCATGAGTGTGAGGCTGAGCGTCCTCCTGCTGGCGTTGGCTGCGGTAGCCGTGCTGGGCCAGAGGAAGCGGCCCGCTGCTGAGGAGTGGAACTACCGCGACGGTGGTGAGCCCCTGCGCGGCCGGACCCCTACCGGCACTTCCTGTGGGACGGGACAGAGCAGCGCTGTCAGAGGATTAGTCGCACACTGAAAGACACACCTCCTTTTACGAGCAACTTGTCTTATCAAGCCGAGCCAACGGGTGGCAGTAAAGAGCCCCGTTCAACTCCTTTCCACAGTGTTCACAGCCCCAGCAACAGCATGAGGAACAAAACACATGGGGAGATTGCCCAGAAGTCAGCACTAAACGGGATTTTGTGGAGATGATGGATGATTATTTAAAAGAGTTTCAATATTAATATGGCTTGAAGTTTCTAAAATATTACAGTAAGGCTTACAAAGTATTTATAATTGTGAATCAGTGTAGGGATGTCTGTATTATTAAAATCTTATTGATTTCAGTATGGAGGTAGAATTTACTTTTGAGTTACAAACAAACTGAGTTACAAACAGCTATATTCTGAGGCTGAAGGTCCAGTGTATTTCTACACATTAAAATGTTTTCTCGAGGTCTTTGCGAGAGTAGAGTCGTCTGCCTTCCTTTACTCTGCAGTATTACTTTAAGTCATTCATATCGTAGCACGAAGACGTGTAGTGGGATATGATGACCTCATAAACGCTCACCTTCTCTCCGAAACAGTGGCAGGATAAGCCGTCTTTGATGTGTGTTGTGCGTCTTTCCCTCGGGACAGTTTCGGTCAGTTTGAGACCGTGGTGTGCGGATGGTCACCATGACCTGGGCCTGACACAGTGGCTATCGTGCCGTTTCAGCCGACAAGGTGAACCTGCGCGGTGTGGCCAACCTCACCCAGGTGCTGGACAACTGGAGGTTCGACATCTTGGCCCAGATGAGGAACCTGCTGCAGAACGACCACCAGTCCCTGCTTCCAGACTACGCCAGGTCCACTTTACCCTTCACCTTTTCTTACCGCTGCGTATTTCCCACTCGACCGGGTCAGGTCACGTTCACGATTGTAAAAGCAGCTCTGCTCTGCGTTCTTCACCAGTTTTCTTCAACTTAAGAAGCTATTTGAAAAACACCAAATGCAGTAAAATTCCAAAAAAATCTTCTCAATAGCACCGCCAATAATACTTGAAAATAAATCCCAGATGAAAAAAATAAACAACAGAATTCCAAACAGAATCAAATTCTCTACTCAAGATTGTCAGGTACTTAATTTGACGCGTAACAACGAAAACCAACTCCAAACCCTAACCCTAACCGTCTGAACTGACCTTAACCCTAACCTAACCATAACCTTAACCACCACCCTAACCCTAGCCATCAGAACTAATCCCAACCTGGACTTCCTCCATATTCACATACTATTTAAAAAGTACCACAAAGTGCCCCATATTATTGCCCTCACAGGAGGACTTGTGGACGTAGGTGTGCAACCCCTGCGTGAGCCGCCCCCTGCCGAGAGAACCGCAAAGCGGGGCTGAGAATAACGAGACGGAGGGAGGAGCAGAGGTTTTCTGCCCACAATGCAATGCGATAATAACCAGCAGAATCAGACACTGCTCCTCCTGTCCCAAAATAGAACATGTTATTATACAAGAGAGATGAAAACAACAATTGCTGTTGGAGAAACTTCTGCAAATGAACGTTTCCATTTTTTTATGGTCTGGACGTGGTCATCTCGCTGTCCTCAAACTACCGGGTGACGCGATGTAACTATGAGCGGTCGCATCGTGACGGTACTCTCGGTTCTCCGTGCCCCCCCCAGGATCCAGCCCCTGTCGGAGGCGCTCGATGACCTCTTCAAGGAGTTCAATGCCCTGAAGACTCACCTGGGTGACCTGAGCGAGAAGGTGGTGGCTGTCGAAGCCTTCGTTGACCAGGCCAAGGCGGAGAGGGTGGCGAACACGGGCGCGGCGGCCGCTGCCAAGAGGAAGACCATCAAGAAGAAGGTGCCGGAATCTTGAGCGCCACCCCTTTTGATTTTGGCCCCGCCCTCCCCCACAGTGCTGGCACTTCCCTCCTTTGCCCCTGACTGGCTGGTCTTCCGTGAGCTTTGAACACCTGTTTGCGAACGTCTTCCCTGCACGTTGCTGCCACTTTGTGACGCCCGTGAGAGATTATTTCTTTTTAATAAATGGCAAAGAAAGATCCAATCCCATTGCACACTCAGCTAAAAGATCCAATCCCATTGCGCACTCAGCTAAAAGATCCAATCCCATTGCGCACTCAGCTAAAAGATCCAATCCCACTACGCACTCAGCTAAAAGATCCAATCCCACTACGCACTCAATTAAAATTACCGTTGGTCCGCTGTAGGTTCAAGTTGACGTGGAAAATCCAGCGTCTACCAGGTGACACAGGTACAGTGAGCAGGACAAAGACAATCTGCCCCATAGAGTAATGCCACATCACACTTGTAAAAAAAACACAGTGTTGATATTCACACTCTGTCATCCTTCAGTAATTTGTGTGATTTAATTCATTTTGAGCTCATGTGGTGCCAAGTCTGCAGTATAAGTGTATGCAATAAAAATGAATCTTTTGCTCATGTTTGTGCTTGGATCATAAAACATAACGTTAGTTGTGCTGGACAGCACAGGTGCTGAGATACATGTCTGGGTGAAGAAGCTGAGCACCCGGAGCAAAGCCACTACTTGAGCCTTCAAAACGTGCATCAATCCAACGCGTCCCAGTGACAGGAACTGAGATCTTTGCTGCCACCTACAGGCCACTATGCGCAACAGCAGCCCGACTGTGTGCGTTGCACTGCAGTTCCGCTTGTTCTCCAGCAGGGGGCGACATATGTGCCCGAGCCACTCATTCCCTGCCCTCTGACCCTCAGCCCTCCTCTGGATTTTCACTTTAACTAGTGAGTTCAGCCCATTAAACTTTATTCCAACCATTTTCCGTTATGGAGCGAAGAATGCACGGGCTCCTCATCTTACAAACAACTGGGACCAGAACTCTGTTTGTAACTTGTTTTGTTCGTAACTCCAAACTTATTTTCGCCTCTAACTCCCAGTCGGTAAGATCTTAATAACCTGTATGTCCCTCAATTTCTCTGCTGGTTATGTTCCGTAAAAGCCTCAGGTGAGACTATAATAAGTAAAAAAAAAAACCTCTGCGGGACTGTATGATTTTTATTAACTTCAAAGAAGATTATAATGGAAACACCGCACTGCAGTGTGTCTAACGCTGTAAGGCACCTCGGGCCAAGAGGAGCGAGCAATCGGTGCGGGTCACTCTGGAGAAAGGTGTGCGATCGGTGTGTCGTCGGAACTCGAACTCCTTTTAAAAAGAGCTCAGCGGGAGCAGGGAGGGCCTTCGGCGCACTTTGAGAGAAGAGCCGAATTAACGGTCCCGCATCGGTGGCCCGCTCACACGGGGGGGCACGCGGTGCGCTGCGCTCCTTACCTGGGGAGGCCTTCTGCTGAGACGTGATCAAAGCAGAATACTGCGCTCTGAAGTGGTCTCTTTCAAGTGCGTGGCTGAGACACACACGCGACACACACCTGTTGGGAACCATCTGTTGGCCAGCTAATGAAGTGCTGCGTGGGGGACTGAGGGCAGCCTCCTCTTTTTCTCGTTGCCCTCCCGTCTGGTCCGCTGCGCAACGTCCCACTTGTCGAGCGGGGCGTCGGCGAAGGCTGACGGTTCGAACCCCAGCAGAGGCTTTGTCCAAAGTCTTTGGTCAAGAGTGGATTGTACAGAACAAAAATAATTCCTGATTCGCTGAAAAATAATTTGTGTAACTTGAACACTTTCTTCTAAGTGCAGATGAAACCAAACGTTTATGGATACACAGTATGGCTGAGGCGCTCATCTAGTGGTTAGAGCTGCTGCCTTTGGACCCAAAGGTTGCGGGTTCAAATACCGTCTGCAGCTGTAGTCCCTCTGAACAAGGTAATTACTCTGAACACTTAACCCCGCTGTACATGAACAATCGCTGTAACTCGACACTCAAACCCATTTATTGAAGTGCAGAGGAAACTGAGCTGATCACTGACTTTCACTCACCACTTTTCATGGTTAGGGTCACAGCGGTCCAGAGCCCATGCTGGAATCGCTGGGTGGGTACACTCTGGACAGGACATCAGTTCATCACAGAGCAGCCATGCAAACACACACACACACACACACACACTACGGACGATTCAGCATTGCCAGTTCACCTAAATTGCATGTATTTGGACTGTGTGAGGAAACCAGAGCACCCAAAATAAACCCACGCCAACACGGGGAGAACATACAAATTGGACTGCATTTGCACCTATGCCCAAACAGCCCGGGTGCTGTCCACAGGGTCGGCCGCCTTTGCACCCCCTCCTCTCTTAATCGCCCAACCCAAGTAAAGACCTGGGAAAGGAGTTGCGGCTCTTGTCTCAGGTGCGAACCAGCGCCAGGCCAAAGGAGAGCCGCATGTCATCCGGGAGCTGTGTGTCTCAGCCCCGTGACCTCTGCGTGACCTCTGCGTGACCTCTGACTCAACCCACCCCCTCGTGGGAAGCCCTTGGCGAAGACCGGGAAGACGTCCCGCACTGATAAACCCCCGCTGTGCTCCTGGTGGGACCTTTCCGGAACCCGCTCCAGGCTGCTGACGCTGTTGAATGGTAAGTAGCTGCCCGTCGGGAGAACGAGCGGAGCTGGCGATTAGCGGGCCGCCTTAGAGGTGCTCTTCCCTATCTCTCCCTTTGCAGGCGAGGCCTGTCAGGCTTAGTGACCGGGAACAATGATCCCGGGTTCGAGCGCTTGGTCTTATCGAGACGGAAGGAGGGGCGGAGCCTTGAGGAGAAGGTGGTACGGGGTGGGGCTGTCGGCCAGGAGGACACGAGCGGCGTGGCGCCAAGGACAGTAATTCTGTGAGGTTTAAAGTAGGCCGTGTTCAGGGAGGAGAGCGATGCCCAGCTGTTCAGTCTTTAGCGCGACGACACACCTCCCGCACGGGTCCTTCTCTCAGCTTGTCTTTTTCCTTCAGCGCATGAGTGTGTGCGAATGAGCGTGAACCAGCATCCCGCCCAGGGTGTACCGTCCCTCACACCCTACACTTCCGAGATGGACTCCGGACCACCCTGAGCCTGCACCTGATCAGCGGCCGCCGTCGCCGTCCGCCGTACAGTTGCAGTAAAAGGAGGGAGAAGCCGGGCCCGAGCGACCGCCTTTGGACACGGTCCACACTCCGAACGCTGGACATGACACCACCCCCCAGAGCTCCTCGCTTCTGCATCTGAAACTGGCCTCGGTTCGCAGGCTCCGAACTGCACGTGTCCTCCAGGGACCTCCAGCGTGCTTCTCCAGGGCTTTTCTGGGTTTCTCACGTTCCCAAGAGCCGGCGACCACCGTGTGAATGTGTGACCGTCCTGCGGTGGACTAGGACCCAAGTGATTATTATCATTCATTCACGTATCCATTGAGTGCGGTTCCCTCGTCCGGAAGGTGACAGCTCTAGCCGCTACGCCACCTGCTGCCCCATATCACAGCATCGCAGGCTGGTTGAGCAGCTCCCTGACCTGCGAGTGAAATGAACCCGAGTGACTTTGCCTAGAAGGATTAAGCAGCAAATGTGCTTTAACGGTAACTTTTCATAGGCCATAATTCCATAAGCTCTTCGAAACAAATACGTACCTTTTATTAACCCAAAGCTGTCATTTATTCCTGTTTTGCGTCTTCTTAATTAGCTTCCTCAAATCCCATAAAACACCGGAAACGGGTGCTGTGAAAAGGGATCTAGAGGCAGGATCAGACGTCCCGGCCGTAGGTTAATATTTTCGCGTTGCGCGAGACAGTAAACCTTTGCTGCAAGTCGGCGACGACACATTTGGTGTCGCTCCTTCGCGAAGCCCTGCGGTGCTGTAGTTCACGCTGATTTTTGTTCAAATTTTGAGATATTCGCACTCGGAATTACTTCTCGGCTGTCGAATTGTGACGCCGCCCCTTTAAGACACGTCTCGGCGACGCCGCGCACGTATAATTCAATTTGCTCCCGTCACGGCGGCCGAGGGCCCGGAGATCAAGGCAAGGCGGCGAGCATCACAGGTGCGCCTTTCAGGTAGATTTGCGACAGATCTGAGGAGCCTGACCTCCGCTTCCTCGAACCGTGGCCAGGTGGTGCGTGTCCCCAGGGACGGCGTGTTACACACTCACCTGGATTGATCCTGCAACCTTGTGTAACCTGAGCCGCAGGGGAGGCAATACATTTCGGATGAGGAATTTGAGACCCACCCCCTTAGCCCTTTTGGTCCAGCTTGAGAGCATCTGGCATGGCGCCGTGACGATGGTGACGGGAACGCGGTTGCGGAACCGAAGAACGGTGACAGGCAGCAAAACGCACATCGCCGTCAGGCCAGGCAGCCGACCGAGACGGGAAAGTGCAGGAACAGGCCGGCGCATCGGGAAACAATAAACAGCAATATTGGAAGACATTAATTTTTAATTACGAACAAGTAATTTTTCTGATGAGCTTTTTCACTGGGAGCTGATACATTTTTAATAAAGAACAGTTTCCCGCGTATCTGACAGCAAGAAGGATTTTAATCACGGCAGTAATCATGCAAGCGGTTCGTCACGAAAAATCCGAGACCCGATTGTTAATAGGACATAGACCGCGTTCCCGTCCCCCGCCTTGCCCACGTTTCGAGGCATAATTGAAGAAAGAAAGTGTTGTTTTTATGAAATCCACACGCTGGTGAATTAACCCACAAATAGTCGACGACCGAGACTCCGCACTCGAGTTCTCTTGTTCAGGGTGAGAGGTACGGAATGCGGTCGCGGAACATCTCCCTTTGCCAACGGTTCACGGCGTCAGATCAGGAGACGCCTCCACGACGTATGTTGGTGGAAACGGACTCATCAAGTAATAATTTCCCGTTTCTTTGATATACTAATTTAAAGGCCCAGCAGCAGTACTTTTAAACACTTTTCTCCTGCCGGCGCTCCCGGAGTCAAGTTCCCAAAGTGCTCCTTCGCCCTCCGACGTCGTCCCCGGACGACTGCCGTCTTTCGCCAACATCGCTTATCAATGAGCGGCCTGCACATTTTTCCTTCTCGCAAAGAACTTTTCTCGGCTCTCATGAATTTTTACGTGGCTCGCCAGCGAGAGGGGAAGAAAAGGCTCGTGGAAAATCGATACGACGCGGTTCCTGTGATTCCCAGCATGCTTTGGGAGGGTCAGCGCTCACACCGAAGACACTTTTACATTTGGGGTCATCTCTGAACCGCACCGCGGGCTCTACTGAAACACGACACGCACGCGGCGAAGCGGATCGGCGTCCAGGGGTGCGGCAGCACGTCGACCCGAACCGTTTTCGCAGAGTCACGGTAAAAAGACGGGTTTTTAACTCGGTGGCTAGAGGTGCGGAGAAAATGCTCTGCTGTCCAACTTCGGGGGTCTCCAACGACCTTCATCACCTTCCCAGGATGCACTCTGCTGGCCTGCTTTGCTCTGATACCCCACCGGGGTCCCGGTCCTGGAGTTGCACTGTGAGCCAGCGGGTCTCGGTGATCCCGAGGGTGTCAGGAGAAGTTCGGAGGTGGGTTCGAGGTTCCACGCTGACTCCACGTCAGCTCTTGACCTCGCATATGGAGTTCCACCAGAATGTTCTGGATGTTCTCCTTAACGTCAAAAGGAGAGTCCATCCATCTGGTTGCTGTTTGTCCTCTTCTTCTTTCTCCTCCAGCTGTTCCATCATCGACGGCGTCCTTTCTACAGACGCACCCTTCTCATGACATGTCCAAAGTGCGGTAACCCGTCTCATCCTCTGTGCTTGCAGCGGTGCTTCTGGTTCAGCCCGATGCCTGTGCACGGCATCTTTAAAAGTCTCCTCCGGCACCGCGGTTCAACGGAATCCGTGCTTCTCCTGTCCCGCTCCCTCAGTGTCCACCGTTCACATCCACACAGCACCATAAAAATACCTTTATTGGAATAGTTGTAACCTCCATTCTCGGTTTGTGCCTGGTGCTCAACAGTAATGGAGGGCTCCTTTACCCTACAGCGCACTTTACCGCTACTTTACTACAACAGTTGTGTGTTGGGTTACTGCCCGACACGGAGCAGAATCGGAATCAGAATCAGAATCAGAACGAGCTTTATTGCCAAGTATGTTCGCACATACAAGGAATTTGTCTTGGTGACAGAAGCTTCCACAGCACAGACAGAATGACAATGACAAGACAGGTGAGAAGATAGAGTATGTGAGCAAGGGATAAAAAATATTTAAAAATATGAAGTACCCACACACACACATTTTCAGAACCGCTTGTCCCATACGGGGTCACGGGGAACCGGAGCCTACCCGGCAACACAGGGCGTAAGGCCGGAGGGGGAGGGGACACACCCAGGACGGGACGCCAGTCCGCCGCAAGGCACCCCAAGCGGGACTCGAACCCCAGACCCACCGGAGAGCAGGACCGTGGTCCAACCCACTGCGCCACCGCGCCCCCCCACTTATGAAGTACCCAATATACAAAAATAGTCACTAGATACAAATGCAAGGGAGTGTGAGTAAGAGATATGTGATAAATAGTTATAAATATAAATAGCATTATGTATTGCACTAGGGGGTGCGGTGGCGCAGTGGGTTGGACCGCAGTCCTGCTCTCCGGTGGGTCTGGGGTTCAAGTCCCACCTGGGGTGCCTTGCGGCGGACTGGTGTCCCGTCCTGGGTGTGTCCCCTTCCCCCTCCGGCCTTATGCCCTGTGTTGCTGGGTAGGCTCCGTGACCCTGTAAGGGACAAGCGGTTCTGAAAGTGTGTGTGTGTGTTGCACTGGTTTACTCTCTAGGGGAGAGATTTAGGTGTTCAGAACTAAATACGGTTACGATGGCTCTGCTTTCGGGCAGCAGGTCGTCGCTCTTTGCGACCCTTTCAGGTGAGGTGATTGTCGGCGACAACGACGGTTTCCTTTTAGAAACTTAAGTGATACGTTTTGTCTGCTTCATCTCCGGACACAGGCAACACCGCAACTTTAGAGTCAGCAGTGGACACACACACTCAAACTCCACTGCTGACTCTAAAGTTGTGTGTGTGTGAGGGCTTGGGAGGGTCCAGGTTTGGGCAAGTAGGTGACTCCAGCCTGCACACATCTGACCCACACACACACACACACACACACACACACACACACACACACACACAAAGAGTGTGTGACAGACCTCTCAGAATCAGCCGTCCCTTGAGCTCATGAGTGTGTTTCGGTCACCGCTGTCACCGCTCTCCGGTACGCCACGGTCGCCTGCCTGCCGAGAACCACCGTGCCGCGAAGACCCGGCCTAGAGCAGGTCCTAAACAGCCCCCGCCCCACGGTTCTCCCCTTCCTTAAATCCCGAGCCAGGAAACACTTGACGAGGCCTTCCTCCTCGTTGGACACACACACTGAGGGCCTCTCGTAATCGCGGGCGAGAGGCACAAACCCGCGCGTGGAATCGGCGCCCGCTTTCCGAGCCGAGGGTCAAATGGGGAAGAACGTTGGTCCCGATCCCATTTGCAGTGTTAGTCGCGCGAGAAATGAGTTCTGCAGCTAGGTGGCCTGCGAGGCGAACCTGCTGGAGCGGCGTCCTCCGCCGCCCCGATTCGGGAATTCGCAAACTCGATTCAGAGCCACGGTGGTGAAGGCGTTTCTTCTGGAGACGCTCCACCTTTCAGAGAATGGGGACCCAAACTCCGAACGAAGGAAGCGCTGCAAAAATATGGTTCGTTTAATGTGTTCGAAACCAAACTCTGCACCCGAGGTCCGTTCCTCCCGACGAGGCCTCGGATCAGAGGACGGCCTTGCCGCGCGATCGTGCCGACGGCCGTTACGCTCAACAATGCGGTCCACCTTAGGGACACCTGCAGCGGGGACATCGATCGATGCTCCGCCGAGGGCGTGAGCTGCCGCTCAACCCTCAACCCTCCGCGGGTGCCACTCCCATACCTCTCTGTTCACACTTTTTACACTTGACAGCGCGGCTCCCTCCCCGGCGCCGCCTTCGCCCCCGACTCCACGGATGATCAAAGGCTGCTCTCCCCCTGTCCGCCATTGTCACGGGCCCCTCTGTGTGTCAGCTGAGGGGTGGGGGGTTGTCAGGACGGCTTCCAGTTCCAGATGAAAGAGTGGAGTCCTGCGGGACGGGTCTCCAGAACGCAGCGCAGAAGAAAGAGAGCCGCATGCGGGAAGCAGGATGACCACGCGACGGAAAGCCCTTCACGCAGCGCATGTGTTCACGGCCTCTGATTGATCGTAGCGTTTGTCCCCCGATCAAAAGCAGTGTGTTTGAAAAGAATAACAAGCCCTTACTTTTTAAAAATAAAATTCAATGTAGGTCAAAACCAGCTGGTGGAGGGAGGGTGGCCTTTCCCATATAAAACTCACTCCTAGAAATATTTAATAACTGCTCATAAAACACTCTGTGTTACCGTTTCTATGTAATGAAAGAATTATGCGGCCCGCTCCAGCAAGACAAATTTTATCGTTGTGCATATTAAATTAAAACAATGCAATTTAATAAATGAATAGACAAATAGAAGTAATTGAATTTAATAAACCAAAATCATATCGGTACCATATCGCTACGTGTGGCATCGTCAGTGGTTCGGATTGCTTATCTAATCCCTGCTGCATTTCTGTCCAATTCTATTAATAAAATTAATGACTGGGCATTTTATAAACGTCTCGCTGTCCAAAAAGTCTTGTTCTGCTGAGACCATCCCTTCACAGCACAGATGTATATAAAACTTATTTATTATTAAACACCGAACTTGGACTTGCCTGAAATCCAATGCCATAAATATCACACAGGTATTGATCTGTCATTTGCCAATGAAAGCGATGGAAAGAGAGTTCAAGCACAAAATAAATCTGGCCCATCTGTGTGCAGTGCATTCTGGGTAAAGCAAAGTTTCAGGAATTATGATTCCACGCTTGACTGGTGCTAGACCAGCAGAGCATGGTTTACAGGTACATGTGACCCAACCACATCTTTTCCTCTGTAGCCCTGCAGTCCAGGATTTAATGTGGATAGGCTCCGCCCCACCATAACCCTGAAATGGATAGATGGAAAATGGGTGGAGTCGGTGGGGCAAGCGTGAAAATACTGACAGCTGTGTTCTGTATTGCAAAGTCACTGATGATGGAGGTGAATTCTGAATGTTTTTGAAGCGGTACAGGAGAGTTAAGGTGTGTATTAATATTTCTGTATCTTCAGCTAATTGGTGTATTTGCACGTTTGTGTCGAACGAAGGTATGCGCTAAGTTCCGGAAAGGGCTTGATGGCTCCTGATTGCATTTTCCTTGCTGCCGTCGTCTCTATGGCCGCGTTGAAGCTGCAAGCTGGGACGAAAGGGTGCTCCATGTGAGAGAAGCCAAGAAATAATGAAATAAAATAAAATAAAAATCACCTTCTCCATCCAACTGTGACGGAGCCCATGAAATGGTGTGTGTGGCAGGTCTCCCCTCCCCCAGTGAAAGAGGCCCACCTGTCATTTTCACCTTCTGAAATACATTCCTCTCTGGCAGCTGTGTAGAGATCTCCAGCAGCATAGAAAAGAGAAGTGCAGCGACCGCAGAAACCCGATCGTGCCACGAGCGCAACTATAGCTGACGGACTCGGGGCAGAGAAGTGCCTTGGAGCATCATGTCGAAGGCCTTTCCTGACACGTAGCTTCAGTTAAAATACAAATGTAGGCCGAGCGTTACACACGAACGGACTGAACAGATTCCAACAAATTCCCAACCGCTGTTCCTTTTGACCCGATTTCCCCCATTTCCTGTGTTTTCCCGGACAAGAGGCACAGGGACAAATCGGCAGACACATCACATCGAGAGACTCAAAGCTGCTTCAGAAGACGAGGGTTTTGGCTCTTCGGCGGGAGGAAAACGCAGAAGAGATCACCCTTTTACCCTTCAGCACTTCCGAGGTGTCTGGGTGTTTTTGGCGAAGCGCTGGCGGCGAAGGGCCGCACCTCGCTGGCTGTTATTTGACCTAAATGAAGGACACGGATCCGTCAGAGCGACGGTATGCGCCATTGTTGACGCCCTCGGTGTGGAACAGACGCTCGGAGCGGCGGGAAGGGGCGCCCCGCTCCGTTTTCATATCCATAACCAGTCACGGGAGCGGCTCATTAGCTCACTGACTCGACGGGGGACTAGCGCGCCTGTCACCGCAAGACGTGCCGGGTCCGGGTCGGCTTCGCGACCCAGACGCGCGGATGGAGGTCAGGAGCGGGGAGGCAAGGTGGGTAGGAGATCAAGCCCCACTGTTAACATGTGAAGCGACACGACCCATCGCGGTGCCAGGAAGAGCAGCTGGTCCGCAACACCTCATTTCCATCTCGTCTCGTTAGACGAGTCGAGGAAGTGGTGCTCGCCACCTCTAACCGTCGCGTGTGGACCGGCGACACCGTCAGCAGTCCTCAGCAGTGGTTCCCGACTCACACTGGCCACGTATTTGCATCGACGTGAGGAAAACAGTGAGATCTGTGCATGTTACCTGTCTGTTGCTTTAAGAAACTCATCAAAACTTGGGGGCGATGTGGAGGGACGAGCTGTGTCACCTCTAGAAGACTCGCGAATAAAGTGACCACGGTGGAGAGGAAGGAGAGCACGAAGGACGAGAATAATTGTCAGGGAGGAGCCCCCGGCACGGCAGCTGCCCTTCATCGTGCCCCGTTTTGTACAGAGAAGAAATAGAGCTCTGGGCAATTATGTGCTGACAATCTCTACGTTCGTGGTGCCCTTTCGCATTCTCATTCGTTACTCCTGTTTTTTGTGGGGCGTTATTTATTTATCGCATTAGAAACCGGAATCGCAGAGAAAGCGCCGCTTTTGTTTGCAGTCTCGGTGATGTTCCATGGTGCAGTCTCCCCGTGGGGTCCGGGGACCAGCTGCCTTGTTGACTCGAACCCGCAGGGCGTGTAGGATGTCCGTCATTCGGTGGCACGCGGCCCACGACGACGCCTGACTCCCAATTGGCCCCTCCCACTTCCATTTTGAGCAAAAGTTGGCACCAACCTACTGACATGTGGGCCCCACCGGGGGGTGGTTCTCGATGTTCGACGCGGGACCGTCGTGTTCCAGAGCCACCAGCCCCAACGGGCAACGGCGCGGTGTTGCAAGCCTCGTTGATGCTCCTAAACAGTTGGGCCATCTGTTGGGAGTTTGGGCCCGGCGTTTTCCTTAAAGACACAGCGTACCCCACCCCGAATTGTGCTTTCACATGGCCGGATGTCACCCCCATCTCCACTCGTTTCAGCTAACGGTTACCTCCAAGCTTTCGGCAAAACCGCGGTCGTCATGGTGCGCGTCTCGCCAACTCCCCCTGCACACTGTGGTACCGTTTCATTAGTCAAAATGAAGTGAAACGAGGACCCCTAGTGTAAGGAGGACCGAGTGAGCGTGGCGCTGGCAGCGGGTGCGAACTCTTCAGGTGTTTAATATTGAACTTCCATATGGTGAGCACTAATAAAGGAAAGTTCGAGGACACCACCAGGTGCAGGTATCACGACTCTCAACGCAGGCCTGGAGCAGCCAGATGCTTCGCATCAAGGGAGGACACCTCGCCTGGAAGGAGATCACAGGAGGGAGTTTAAAAAAAAAAAAACCCAGGTGCAGGGGTAGAAAAATTACCTTTAGCTTGAAAAATTCTGCCTGTTGCTTTTTTTCTCCCCTCATCTGTGATTCTATTTTACACCAAAATACATTCTGGAATTGCTGCTTCATTTGAAACAGGGCAGAATAATTTTATATAATAAACCAATATACAGTATAAGAATTTTGCAGGTGTCTTGTCTGTGCCAATAATATCTCTGAAAAGCAGCTGTCAGATTATTGATCGTGACATAAAACACGCCCCGAAAGGCACCCGAAAGCCAGCCGGCGAGCACAGGATCAACACACAGCGGCAATAAAATAATGATAACATTGTTTAAAGGATTAAAGCTTTCAAAGGGTTTCATTTAAAGATTATTTAAGTATCTGAAGGATTACAAAGCATTACAATGGAAAACTAATAGCATATCTGGCTATAAGGTCGAAAGGGTCAGGCCAAGATATTTTTTACAAATGCTAACGGAAAAAATATTTAGTTGTTAAGTACTTTGAAAGTAGCCTAATCTTTATTAGGTGACCAGTTATGCGTTTGGGCATCAAATCAGCGTGCTTGTTCAAATAGCCCTTATGTACTTACGTACTGGTCGCTATAAAATTTAATTAAAAGATTACCGCAGTAGTATTTTTTTCACGGTTAAGTTGTATTTGGAGAGCAAACACCACGTACCTGGTGTGGAGGATGTGGTGTTCAGGAGGTAGGCATATGAAGCCTTTTTATTTACCATATATCCATATTAAAATTGTGTCACAGTATAGTTTTTTGGCGGAAAAAA
This sequence comes from Scleropages formosus, assembly GCF_900964775.1. Classification (NCBI taxonomy): domain Eukaryota; kingdom Metazoa; phylum Chordata; class Actinopteri; order Osteoglossiformes; family Osteoglossidae; genus Scleropages; species Scleropages formosus. Next base: position 31,664,959 of record NC_041813.1, on the reverse strand, counting down.
TTGCTTCGCTTCACTTCGTAACAGTAATAAAAGGCACGAATTGAGAGAATGTCTGCAGGTGTTTCGTTGGGATCACACACACACACACACACACTTTCAGAACTGCTTGTCCCATATGGGGTCACGGGGAACCGGAGCCTACCCGGCAACACAGGGCGTAAGGCCGGAGGGGGAGGGGACACACCCAGGACGGGACGCCAGTCCGCCGCAAGGCACCCCAAGCGGGACTCGAACCCCAGACCCACCAGAGAGCAGGACTGTGGTCCAACCCACTGCGCCACCGCACCCCCCCCTCGTTGGGATCAGTTTACTCATTTGTTTTTGTGCAGTTTTCTTTCATATATCACATGTCATGTATTTCACAGACCCAAACTCACCTCCAGCTGCAGTACCCTTGAGCAAGGTACTTATACCGTATTGCTGCAGTGAAATTACCCAGCTGTATCAATGGGTAAATAACTGTGAGTAGCTCAACATTGTAAGTCCCTTTGGAGAAAAACTTCAGCTAAATGAATGAATGTGAATATATAGCAGATGACAACCCGCTGACCTGGGTGTTAGTGAGTTACCGTTTGGTCACTTTCTGTTCTTTAAAACTCTCGGGCTCTACCGTATGTTTGCAGGACGAGTCCTGCTGTAGCTCCCCTGAGATACCGGTCTGTGGAAACGCTGAAGTCACTTCTGTTGAATTACTCTCAACGCAAAATGATCGATTAAACCAGGCCCGGGAATGAACCGGAAAACAGAGAAACCACGAGAGCGACCACGGCGGCTCGGTGTGCTTTTCTCCGTGCCGCTCCTTTCCTCCAGCCTCGGTTTGAAGAATTGAAGGAAAAAGCGGAAGCTCCGCGTTTAATTGTTTGTCATTATCAGATTCGGCATGGAATCCATCGCTCAAGGGCACAATGCGGAACCAGATCGGTGTGAGATGAGAGGCGCAGAGACGGGGGCCTGTCGTGTCGAGCCTCGGCGGGCCTGATCTCTTGAGTGTGTCGCCGCAGCGTCTCGCTTGGGCGCCCGCTTTATTGGGATCCGGGATTAAGGTTCCCGTACGGTTCCTGCGGAAACAAAAATAAAAATGACAGATGGAACAGGGCGAAATGCCCAGATAACAATACATATTACAAGGCACCGCCAGCTCGGTCAATCACGTCAACTGCGGGAACGACTGGCTCCATCGCTCCACCGCAGGTGGACGAAGGCCGCTCCCTTACGCTCCTGCTCCTCTGACAGCTGTTGCTGCTCAGCACCTACTTGGTGCACCTCAGATATCGTCGAACACTTCTGCTCATCCGTAATATTGCAATGCTCCCGTCGTCAAGAAATCAGGTCCACGTTTTGCGCCCAGCAGAAAAGGCAGTTTTAGTGTAGTTGCGCTAGTGAACTCGGCGCATCGGGAACAAACGGACGGTATCGGCCCAAGGGCACGGTCGTTTGATTCTGAATTTTGTTTGTGTTTTTTCGTCTGGAGGAGAAGCAAACAGAAAAGATGAAGTCACCGATGACTCATTAGTCTCCCTGTGAGGCCAAAGTCCTCATTTAATCAACGGACGTTCCTGACACGACTTGACTGATCCTGTGATCCCTTAAAGCTCTATAATCTGACTCCAAAGATTTGGTGAGCATCAGATTTAGTTAAGAAGTCTGCAGAGTCGCCCTCTTCTTGCGAGAAGAACTTGTGGGCACGACGCAAGCTGCCACTTTCTGAGAAACGCGGTAAATGTGCCTGGAGAAGTTCGATGCCCAAACATTGGTTGAAGCAAGATCATTAGAAATCCACATCTTGATGCCACAACTGGACGGCGTTGCCGTAATTTTGTCGCTTGACCGCCTTTAGGGCCGGTCAGTGGAACAGCGCACCTTATTTCATGGGCGAACACTGTTACTATGGAGTTGTGGCATCGGAACAATGGAACCACTCGATGAAATGAAGATGCTTCCAGTTGTAATTAACTTTCTTTGTCTGGTGAGTTCGGCAAACAAACGAGGAAGAAATGAAAAATGTGGAAACAAAGCAAGAATGCTGTCATCATCATCATCATCATTATTATTATTTATGAGAGGTATAAAAAATGCGTCTGTGTCAATTTCACATCTCGCTCCAGTCGGCTTTGCTCTCATTTTAATTAAATCTCATCGAAAGGGAGCTTTTGCATTCGCCTGAGACCTTCTCAGTTCCGTGCAATGAGGACACGCTTGCGATGCGGATTTTTACCGTGGTGCAGAACAGCCAAACTGCGCATAGGCTGAGCCACATTCGAACCCACATCTGAACCTGCAGCCCAAGAACTGAGAGGCACCGGTGCCGACACCTCCTCTGTATGTTGGCCAGTTAAGGCAGCCCAGCGATATTCCGGTTAATTAGCGAGTACCAGTGTACCTGGCCACGTGCGCGCCACTTCCTACAGTAAATCCAGGTACACGGGACTGAGCTCTTCCTACAGTAAAAATGCAAGGCCCTCATCATGCCCTGTTATAAATAGAATGAAAGTGCTGAGCCACTGCGCTCATTGTCTGGAGATTCCCTGCTCACACACACACACACAGAGAGCTATGCTTAGGGCAGAAAGGTGTTGTAAACCTCGAAGTGACATGTTGGTTCCTCTTTGGCGAAGGGCTTTCTGGGAGACACTTTAATAACAGGCACGTGAGACACGTCGGACCTCAACATCACCTACCTTTAGCCTCAGAGCGGCGCCGTGCGGTGGACACTGACCTTTACTGTGGTTTTACTGTAATACGTGGAAACGTCCTTCTTCCCGGTGCAGTCTGTGCTCTTGTATCGACTGAGGATTTAATTACATGTACAGTTACGCTGTTGGGAATAATTCTTTTTTAACAAAACAGTGGCTAAAACGGTCAAACACAAAGTCGTAATACATTTCAGAACAAACCTAAATATCTATCTTCCTTTTACATTATAGCACACTGTTACTCTAGAAAAGCGGTATAATGGTATTAGGAAACATGCAGGGATTAAAATAACAAACTTTGGGACTTGAGCCAACAGCCTACTGGACATGCGCCCACTTCCGCAGTTTGTCTCTAATAAGGTTTTGCCCGTTAACTTCATTGTATACTGACAAGCAAATAAGTGTAAATGCAGGAGGGCCCGTGCATGTGGCAGAGATGAAGTAATGGACTCGAACCCGGTGCAGCCTTTTTGGAAATGCAGCCCATCCGACATTAACGTGACCGAGACCATTAATATCGTCATTGAACGCCGACTGCCGTTTGCGCAGCAAATTGCCCCAGTTTCTGGCCCAGCTGCCGCTGACTGATGCGCCCGCGTGTTTTGGTCCTGCTGTACCCCGTGTCACTTACAAATTACGCCGCAGATGGGGACATATTGGAAAAGGCAGGCGGCTCCATCAGCGAGGCTCTGCAGTCGATAGCAGGCTGCTCCGCCTGGGGATTGTAAGTGGGGCGGACGTGCTGGGCGACCCGGGGACCGCCGAACCGCTCGGTCGGGCCTCGGGCTGCGGAGAAATGCATTAACGGAAGGATCCAGGTGAACAGCTGCTGCACTGCACTTCACCGCAATGCACCGTACTGCACCGTACTGCACCGTAATGCACCGCTCTGTACCGCACTGCACCACGCTGTACTGCACCGCACTGCATTGCACTGTACCGAACTGCACCGCACTGTGCTACACTGTACCGCGCTGCACCGCAATGCACCTCTCTGTACCGCGCTGTACCGTACTGTACTGTTCAGCTGTCAGGTGGGGGAGAAGGGGTCAAGCCTCTCCATTGGGCTGCAGCCTTAACGCTCCTCTTTCACCCACCTGCTTCTTTTCCGTCACCTTTTCCTGCACCGCTATTTTCACCGACGACACTTAGCGGATGTACCGAAGAGGCGGCGCAGATTTCGTTCTTATGAAGAGAATACAATTTCTCTTCTGCCTATGGAACGTATTAATATAAAGAGTGAGCATTCAGAGCTTTATGTGGGCGTGATGAGGTTTGATACGATTGGCTGGTTAATCATGTAATTACATCACAAAGCGACGAGCAAGTTTTTATCGTAAAGTAATTTTCACCAAGTCGCTCTGAACGGTGCGCCGCGGAGAGTCGTCGTTCATCCTCCGGTTAATGAACGGAATGTTATTTCTCCCGTAAAGCCGCTAATTGGCGCAATATCAGGAACGCTTTCGATATGTAGAGTCGGGGGCGGGGGGGGGGAGAAAAACACAACTGAAATGTTCATGAATCCGACGGTACGGTTTGGACACGCACGACAGGTCTGGGGAAGCGCCACGAATCGAGGGCCGACCTCCAATCCGACGGCGTGTCAGAGATTTCAGATATACATGTCATTATCATAAGAAAGGGGAATAAACAGGGAACCGAGACCAACGAAGCCGAACTCGCCGACAGGCGTCCCAAGGGTGCCGATCAAAGACGGCTCGTCGCTTCCTTTTATGCCACCTGCCTGCTTCCAATTCTCGTCCCTTTATCCGGCCGCCCCAAACATGCGCTGGCGGGACGCCTCGAGTGAAGGCGATGAGATCCCGCACCTCCGCCCTCTGTCCAGGTGTTGACTCTTGGGGTGCCAAGAGGGAAAGGTCCAAAACCCTAGTGCTGGTGTCACTTCTGGGAACCACCTCCTACATTCGCAGTCAGAAAATACGTGTCGCCGCTTTCCAAGCCTTTACCATCGGCTTGAGGACTGTGTGCATGTGAGAGTCCTCACCTGCAGGACTGTTTTAAGCTTTTCTTCCCGGAACACTAGTTAGAGCTCAGCTGCCACTGACACGCAGGTGATACGTTGCCGTGGAAACCTTGAGTCGCAGCCTTACAAAGAGTGTCTTTTCAGCGGACGGACACAACGGTCGTCATTGCAGCAGGTCGAGTTTGCGGAAGAGCACGTTCCCCGGGTGATGCCAGGTGAGTTGCCGTCACGCTCCCCAGGTGACTCTGTCTCCACGCCAATGTCATCCATCAAACTTTTACAGGCGTGCGCCGGTGGCAGCGTCCTTGCAGCGACGCACGTCCTTGAGGACTCCAGTAAAGTGGGCCGTTCCAATCGCGGTCCAGCTGCCCTTTTTATGTCCTCATCCCCGCTGACTGTCACCTCAGACGACCCGGCCTTGCGGAGCGTAACCAAAGCGATCGCAGCTCTCAGGGTCCCTTCTAGCAGGTCACGTGGAAGCGACACCCTCCTGAAACAGTGGAGAAAAGGACTCCAAACCCTTGTCCCGCACCCGTAACCGTGCCGAGAAGCGCGTCGGCCAGCCGCGTCCGTCCGTTTGAGCCGGAGAGCAGGACATGCGACTAATTGGGTTTGCGGCCCATTGTCCTGCCCTTCGGCACCTCGAGCAAACAGCGCGCCGGGGAAGACGGCGAGTGCCGCTCAAGGCGGTCTCACGGTGCCTCTTAGCGAGTCCTTCATTAAAGTGCTGACACCCCAATGGAGCACAGAATCATTCCATCGAATAAATCGCTCCTTTCACAAACGCTTCGCGAGAGACGGAGGGTAACAAGCGAGCGTCCTCTTGCATAAGCCCACAATGCGGCAGGCGCTCCGACCGACTGCAACAAGGTGCCGTTGAATAATCGGAAAATAAAAGATGCTTAATAATATTTGCATATTCATGATACTGCGGGGGAATCGTTTCTACAATTCCTTTTTTTTCCCCCTGTTGATAATCTGCTAATGTCACCAGAGGGAAATTTTTCTGTTTAAGAAACGGCCTCCTTCATGGAAGGAGACAGAACTTTCCACGGGGGAGGAGGCAGCTTCAGATGCGAGGCGGGAGTCCCAGGGTAGCGCCGAGGTCTCATCGCCATCTTTTGTTTCGAGCGAAACATTTTTTCCCCACACTTAATTTCATCTTCCGTATTTCATCTTGGAAACACAAAGTGAAAGGAAGAGAAGTACAGGAATATGTCACATCAAAAAATCCCCACTTGCTCTTGGAATGAGGCCTTAGAGCTGAAAAAACAAGGTAAAAAGATGATATTTTTATTGAAGTGAAACAAACACGGAGAAAAGGAAGGCAAGAAAGTGCTCAGCTGCACACAGACCATCTCCAGATGAATAAAACATCACTTTCTGGAGCAAGTGGAGGAATTTGTGGCGGAGTTTCTTCTAAGAGCGCTGAACTGTGGACATGAATGGAAATTTTGGCTCGTTTTACCACGGCTCGGCTTTGGCTTTGCGTCAGCCGCACGTTACAAGCGCCGTCTCCGTCTCTGCAGATCAGTCTCCAAAGTTTGTCCTTTTCTTTCCAACGTGTCCCGCCGTGTCTGCAAGGCAGGACAGACACGGACTCCTTCGAACCGCGGTGCCGGTGGAGACTATGAAGGACACCGTGGGGAAACAAACAGATGGTCTTTGGGTCGAACGAAAGCAGAACCGCCGCTGGAAGCCCAGATGACGAGACCGAGGTTCTTGCACTCTGGACACGTCATGAGAAGACCGGCTTCTCGGAAAAGACGATGATGAACGCACGGTCGTCAGGCCCTGCCCTCGAACGTGACGGTAGCGGTTGAAAGGACCGAAGAAAGTTTACTCCCCGCAGAGGTTCCGCACACATCCCCACCGCTCGGGGTCTCGCATCTCAGAACTGGGCCTTGACCAGCGGCACCAGAACCTGCTCAGGCAGCGCTGTCTGGAGCCTTTCGGAAATGTTTTCGCGCCACGGCTGCCCCAAGGACACCTTTCAAAGCGGGGCGACTGCATAGAAGCACGAGTCTCATGCAAAAAAGTGTGATTATTTTTTGCCGCCCAGTTGCGCCGAACCAACGTCACTAAAGCTGCGCATCGATTTGCTGCTGGATGTTGATACTGAGGAGTTCAGGGCAACATCAATAACATCTCTAAGCAGCAGCCTCAGCCGCTTCCTTCCCTCCCTTGTGGGGTTGGGGGGGCTATGGAGACGGGAGGCGGGAGGCACGACTCCGATGGTCCCGCTTTCCCACTGGCCCCCGGTGCATCCATCACACCCCCCCAAGACCAACCGTCCCTGCCATTTCTGAACCTTAAAAACGAGCGGCGCCCTAATCAATCAGGCGGCCGTATTGTAATTGCCTCGTTTCCCCGGCCGGGGACGGGTGCCAGAATCGCCGTCCCTCCCGGGTCTCCGTCTGTGGTGCTGACGGATGGCGCTGTCTGTCCGTTTGGCCGCCTCGCCCCACCTCGCCCCCGTTTCCGAAGCGAATATGATGTCCCTGCCAGGTCTATTCATTATGTCAAGTCTGATAGCGAGGAGCTGTGGGGTGGGGGAGGGAGGGGGAGGCGTGAGGGTGGGGTCAGATCTTTCTTCTCTCCTTGCGCTGGACTCGAGTCCGTGACCCCGGCCGCATCGCAGACCAGCCTGTGCCGTAACCGCCGTCGCTGCTGCTATTCGGCCCTTCGACCAGGCTGTTCTATGGCTTTTTTCTGGGGAGGGGGGTGTCCTGTGTGCAGAGCAGGCTGCCCCCCCCCCCCCCCCCCTCCCTCCTGGCAGATAAATCAGCTTGGTTCCGCCTTCGGGCCGAGTGATATACTGAGAGTGTCGACGTCCGCAAACATTTATAGATTTGGCATAAATCCTGAGCTGGACTAGATGGGGACGCCGTCCCGCTGAAAAGGGCGAAACGGTCTACAAGGAATGGACAGGATGGACGCGGTGTTGTTTCCCGAGGAGCGTCGGTGATGCTCAGGGAACTCGTTTGCCTGACACGACGCGCAGCATCTCGAGGTTTTGCTCGAGGCGCTACCGTTTGTTCGGCCGGATCCCATTCACCTCGAGTCCATTATCGCTTCCCCGGCGTGATCCAAATCTGTACCGTCAGGAACGTGCCGAAGCCTCCCTGGTTACCCACGTGCTGTAAACAGCTGCTCTCATGACCAGTTCCAGCGTAACCGCATGTGCATCATGGGACCGAAATGACTGAAAGGATCGTTTTAAATGCGCATTAGTGACCTGGCTTCGATATGTGACCTTATTTAATAAAATGGCTCTTTACTGTCGGCGAATACCCGGATGAAACTCAACACCTGAGAATTTTGGGTAAACCACACAAGAGAAGTAAATCCAGGTAAATCACCCCTTATAGTAACTGCGCTATTAAGTAGTGGCCCAGTCTGCGCTGTTGAGGCCATTTGGGTTAATTTGGGACCTTGAGTTCAAGGCAATGTCAACTTGAGAGGACCCAGGCGTGGAAAGCAGCGAAAGGAAAGTGACGGAACAATCCGGATGAATTTTCAGGATTTCAGTGCCGGTAAGAAGAGGGCTGCAGCAACACATGATGAAGAAATGTAAGATGTGGAAGGATGAAACAAGCAGAAAACGGACAGAAATGCGATTGGCCATTGTCACGTCGACTTGTTTTCGGGACGTGGCACGACGGTACGGCCAGGTGTGGCGCGCAGCCGGGCCGCCGCACTCCTGTTTCAACGGACACTTTTATACCAGCGCTAAGTATGTGACCAGAGCGCCGTGGAGGGTGTGCGCACTCATCTTATTCGAAGCGACAGCCAGAACGATGAAGATTTACCCCGAGCGTACCCACGTCTCGCTTTTCCAGCTGCTCTTCGCAATGGATTACATCGCCTAGGGATCTGGAATTCGACGAAAAATGCGGGTGAATCGAAGGGCGTAACGTCTCACCGAAGCGGCCGGTTAGGATTAGGACTAAAACTGAGCGGGGCAGCAGGGGGCGCAGTGGTTGGAGCTGTTGCCTTTGGACCTCAGGGAGCCAGATTCGAATCCCCCTTCCTGTCATGGTGGCTTTGAGCGAGGTACTTACCTCATTGCTCCTGTGAAAATTACCCAGCTCTGTGAATAGATCAGGAATGACTGGTCACTCAGTGCCGAGTTGCTTTGGGGAAAAGTGTCACATGCAGGCCATTGTGTCATAATTATATGTGTATATAATGATGTTGAGGGGGTGCAGTGGCGCAGTGGGTTGGACCACAGTTCTGCTTTCTGGTGGGTCTGGGGTTCGAGTCCCGCTTGGGGTGCCTTGCGATGGACTGGCGTCCCGTCCTGGGTATGTCCCCTCCCCCTCCGGCCTTACGCCCTGTGCCACCGGGTAGGCTCCGGTTCCCCGTGACCCTGTATGGGACAAGCGGTTCTGAAAATGTGTGTGTGTGTATGTGTATAATGATGTTATAATTAATAATGTAAGAGTTAAGAGTGTGTCCTCTGGGACGGTTGTTGGACCGACCGACACCTCGCATGAGGTAACGCGGGAGGCACTTCCTCCAGCCCCAGGGGAGCCGGCCGGGCTCTGGTTGAAAGCGCAGGGCAGGGCGGTTACCGCACGGTCAGCGAGCCGAGCTCAGCGGGAAGGTGATCTACGAGCGCGGGAGGAAGAGGAGGAGGAGGAGGAGCGCAGCGGAGGCCCTTGGAGGCATATTCCTCAATCCGGAGCAATGCGTACCGTAGTACAGTTTGTCAGACCCCGTCAAATGCACATCTAACAACGCAAGCGGTCAGCGCTTGGTACCTGAAGGATTTTTTACCATGTTTTTTGTCCAGCTCCTCGAAAGGTTATTTTACAGTTCGGTAAACCTGTGGCAAAATATTTAGATTATGTGGCGCACCAGAACCTGTTGCGATACATTTGTCTCCAAGTGTCAGCCTCTCGAGGGTGTGTGCGGTAATGCGCTGAGACGGTAATAAATGCAGCTGGTAACGAAGGCGGCGCGCTGATTGCTGGAGAAGCGTGATTAACCGCTTCGCTGCGTTTCCACGAGGTCCTCCGGGTCGCCAGCAAACGGAAACTGCAGGACTGTTCTCTTAATGAGATTTCACGAGCTGCCTTTTACCGTTTGTTCTTCCCAGCTCCGCTAATCCTTATTCAAATCAAAGGACACCCGTGGGTGTGCAGAATTACGGTCCGTTGAGCAGCGCGTCCCCGAGAGACCTCCGACCCGGCGGTGGCTTGAGAAATACAAACGAAAACAGGCACGTCTGACACTGAGACGTTTACTTCAGTTTCGACGCACGGTCGCCCGATGTCGGCTGGTGCCGCCAGGACAGGAAGGTGCCGTAGGTGCAGCGCCTGAGCCCGCGCACGTGCACTCGAACCCTTCTGCACAGCAAACGCTCGGGCGGCGGGCAGTACCAGGTGTTCACATGAGCCGTTGCGCTTCGGATCTTGAGGAGCGGCGTTGTCTCCCCACCCCCACCCAGGGGGCCCGTTCGACGCACCGGGACTCCTCGAACCCGACCGCCAGGCCCTTTCACTTTGCCTGTCCTCCTCCACCTCGTGGCCTTTTCATCAGCGGTCAGCTGCCCTCGTTGCGGCCTCAACAGCGCAGAGTCATGCCGGAAATCGGCCTCCTGAGGGACCTTCTTTAAATGTACTTTGCTATTTGGGCCACGGAGTGCGGAGGGTCCAGAGCACCGATGAACCATGAGCTGCGTGGACACAGTTATTGAGCCCTTCTCTCTGATGGGGAGATGCTGAACAGTGGTGCGAGAAGTGGTTTCCTACTGCGAAACGGACGATTGTGTAACTTGGAAGAGACCTTATAACTGCTTTTTGTGGCAGCTGGAGATGTGGAGCAGATCCATCCAAGGCTTCAGGAAGGTGCTGTGGGGCACCAGTCCCAATAAATGAGCAGCACTCTAAGGGCAGATGCTGGAGCCCTCGGGGTGGGACAGTGGGACGCTTGGACACGTGACCGGGTAAGAACTGGCGATGAGCAAACCATCCGAGATGAGACCGAGGTCCCTCGGAAGCGCTATGATTGATGTGTGTCACACCCATTCTGAGCTCTCCAAAGAAGTCCACTGGAGCTCTCTGGAGGTCGTGGCCGCGACACCAGCGCATCCCCGGGCCTGGAATTCTGGCATCGACTCCCGACTCGGTTCCCGTGGCCACGGAGTCAAGAGGAAGGAACATCTTTATGTTCTTTAACGTCATTTATCTTCTTTTTACCTTCACAACTCGGAGAAATGGATCGATGAAACGCCTAATTGGCACTTTCACGTCTCACATCCGCAGGTGTTTAATAACAGCGCGAAGGTACGCGTGTGACACGTGCGTTAAAGACCCCGGTGACCGATGAGCTCCGATCCCTTCTGGCTGCACTCAGTAATGAGGGCGCCGCAAATTCTGTCATAATCAAGGAAATATGATTCCGCGGGGAAAGAGCGAGACAAAGAAAGAGAGAGAGAAAGAGAGAGAGAGGGAGAGAGACGGACAGAGAGAAAGAGACTGAAAGAAAGATGTTCCGAAGCCGAATCCGCGCAGAAAGGGTTAAAAATGTACCTGTTTTTATGCTCTTTTAGTTACACGACTGATGTGCTTTTTAGCATCGTTTCATGCCATCTCTGCTGTCTCTACAGGTGCACGCGCGCACGTGTGTGTTTGTGTGTGTGTGTGTGTGTGTGTGTGAAAACACTCGTTCGCGGCGGTGACCAGTTGCGCATCCAAGTGTAAGAAGAGCGGAGACTCACTGTGTGTGTGTGTGTGTGTGTGTGAGAGAGAGAGAGAGGGAGAGAGGGAGAGAGAGGGAGAGAGAGGGGGCGGGGGGGGGGGGGGATGCAGAGAGAGGTACTCGACACAGTACAGCCCAGTCCGTGATGGAGGTGCGCGCACACGGACACGCACACGCAGGTGATCGCGCTCCCGTCTGCCTCTTCCTCTGTGTCTTTCCGAAGGGAGGAAGACTTACCCCGAAGTGAAGGGAAACGAAAGATCAAGATGCCGCTCGAACCCCCGTCCCCCTTCCTGCGGAGCGCTGGCTGAACCCCCCCCGCTCCCCCCGCCGCCACCCCCGGCTCCATCTGCGCGATTGCGCGTCTCCGTCGGACGGCTTTTCGGACATCCTCCGCGTCCTCTCCTTGCGTAAAAGGCGGGCTCCGTCTCCGTGTCCTGCGCCGGTCCACCTGTTCCCCTCTCCCGCCGCCCCCCCACCCACCGATGGACTCGTGCCCCCGGCCTGGACCGCGCGCCCATGGACAATGAAGACCACGCGTAAGTGCCGCGCGCTGCTCTCGGTCACCCTGAACCTGGTGGCCCTGTTCTTCTCCACCACGGCCTTCGTCACCACGTACTGGTGCGAGGGCACGCAGAGGGTCCCGAAGCCCAACTGCACCAAGGACCGGAGACACAACTGCATCGACTACGGGCTCAACGAGTCGGACCAGAGCAAAGTGCACTACAGCTGGGAGACGGGCGACGACCGCTTCCTCTTCCGACACTTCCACACCGGCATCTGGTACTCGTGCGAGGAGAACATCGGGGGGGCAGGTGAGAGCGGCGCGGCGCGGCACGGGACAGGAGTAGAGGACAGGACGCGGGGAGACAGGAGGACACAGGGACGAGGGGACGGGAGGAGAGGGGACGCAACTCGAGACAAGGCGCGCAAATTATTTAGTGTCTTTTCTGTCTCACCTGTCGCGATTTACCGCTTTCGGCACATTTATCAAGAACTTTAGTTTTTTACTAGTCTGGAGTCATCCGAGTGGGATCTGATCCAACGACCTCCAGGCTCCTAGTGCAAACCCCTAACTGCTACACTTGTTGCCGGTTTGTTGAGCTCCTTCATAGCTGCCAGTTCAGCCTCAGTCACCTATTTTTTGTATTTCGTTAACATTGTTTGGCTCGTTTATGCGGTATTTTACTAGAGTATTTCTCGGTTACTGCTTTGATCAACAGTACTAGTAGAGCAGTCGCCGGGAGTGGGATTGAAACAAACAACCGTCAGGACACAAGTCCTTTTGCTTGCGCTCCCAGAAAGCTTTACGCTGGATGCAGAAAATAGTTTTAAGAAGAGTTTATCAACATATTTTCGAGTGAAGCAGCTGACATGGTTGAGGACAGTACAGTATGTGTGTGTGCTCTGCAGCGCCTCACACACACACACACACACACACACACACATCCCCCAATCTGATCCCCTCATTCTAAGGCCTATTCTGCATTTATGTGAACCAGGCAACACACACCGACGACTGACAGCCCACTAATACCTTGTCTTGTAAATTTAAAATAATTCCTCCAATCACTTTTCTTCTCAAGCTGATCACCTGCAGTGAGAAACTGAAGTCTCCCGAGAGAACAATGTCGACTACATTTTCCCACTTCCGTTGTTTGTTACATTGTATTGCTGTGCTGTTTGTGCCCAGTTCCATCAACGCCTGGACTGGAAACTCGCCCTTCATCAGCGAAATTGTCCAAACTGAGTCAACTCTCTGACTGTTCCTGAAGGTTCTGTCAAATGAATTAATAAATTTCACAGTAAATAACCTGCACGTGTAATAAATGTAGGGACGTCTTTATGTATTAAATTTGCCGGTGCGGTAGGTGTGTTTTGATATTGACAGGGCTCCAGGTGTGTTGCCCGCGCTCTTGCAAATACAGACAGTGTGCGTGTCGGGCTGTTGGCTCTCCACAGCGTTTCCATTTCGAATACGAAGGGCGTTCGGACCTGCGGTCTCTCCGCTGCCGTCGCGTCCGGCCTGGGACTCCTTCCCCCGGGTGCAGCTGAAGCCTTGGGGTTGAGTAGCGCTTCCGTCCTCATCATAGGCATTATTGCCCACCACCAGTAGGGATTATATCCTCCGCTGCGCCCAGCAGGTTGAGCACGTTCACCGTGATCGAAGGTGAAACCTTGACGTGACACCACCGAGTTTACCTCGCCAAGCTCCAGGTTACCAGTGTATGTTTCGGGTTAGGACACGTGGCTAACGGCAGGTGCACCCTCACAAACCCCTTTGCTCTCCCAGCTCCAGTTGTGTTCGACTGAACACGACTCCCGGTGTTCGACTCTCTTACTCTCCTGCAGAGCTTTTTCTTGGAGATCAAGTTGGACGGCGGTGAAAAGCCGCAGTCGGCGAGCAGTCGAGCTGGAGCGGTTCCAGTGGCTAAGCGTATTTGGACATTCCCAATGGTTCAGCCGGAGCTCCGGCTCTGCTGGCGCCATGTGGAGAGCAGAGGGGCCTTGATATGAAACTCGTTGACATCGGCGACCCTGCTGTACCCTTGAGGTTTCATTCTAAAGCTATAGTGAAGTTCTAATCAACTTTCCCATACATTGTGCTCCAGAAACAGTAATGTTCGTATTGACCGGTCCTGCACTTAAATACCACAGAGATCAAATTCATGCTGTGGTGGTGACGGGGGAGGAGGGGACTTTGGCCAGTTTATGCGTGAGTATAATTTACTGCCACTTTGTAACAGGGTGATGGCAGCAGCCCAGCGAAACACGACAAGCGAAGTGCTGTGGTCAATGCGACCGAGCTCCAGCGTGGGTCACGGCAGCATTAGCAGGGAGACCATGTTGATACGGGTTACGTAACGGAACTTGATGAGTTTCTGCTAAATCAGACGTGTGCGGACTCTCTCCTCCCGATTAATCGTTAGATGAGCACTTAGTCCAGCTGGACGTGCGATGGCGGAACATCTGTAGCCAGAGGGCCGAGCAACAGTTTTGGGCAAAGGAGGACAGAGGTTAGAGCGCAAAAGTGACCCCTGTGTCAACAGGAGCTCCGCTTGTGTTGAACTTCCAGGAGTAACGTCGAGTAGATGGCGTGGTGAACGACGTTCGGACTAAAGCAGCGGTCGTTAATCTTTTCCGGGAGGTTTGAACCACGCCGCTCGGTTCCTGTGTGACGTTGCTCCGGTCGCTTTATTTTGAAGGTGATTTTGGGTCGAAATCCCGAAACCGGAAACGGAATGCCAAAATAGCGCGTGAAAAAAGTGAGATGGGGGGCTCAAGCTTGGTCTCAAGTGCCTCCTTGCAGCAGTCGTGAAATTGAGCTGCTGAGCTCTCCAGCGAAACAGGACTTGGGAGCCAATGAGCTAAAAAATACAGCACCTGCTTGGCTGGTTCATGTCCCCTTGTCCTCCTTTGACCTCCACACGGCCTTTGGTCTGTCCGTTGTGTAGCTTTAGTGTAGAGGGGGCAGGGAGAGTCCAAAACGGCGAGCTCTTCACAGCTTCTGCATGTTCTCAGCTTGGTTCTGCTCCAAGAGCACGGTTCTTGATGCTTTTGAGGTTGTGATTTGTGTTCAGGGTACGTTTTCCCTCTGAATCTCTGGCCGCTTGTTGGTCCCACTCACAAGAGCTCTGATGTCATGGACTGAGCTCCCTCTGTCCCTCAGAGCTGCTGAATCCCTCCAGTATTCAGAAAGGGTCTCGAACCCATCTCTTTTAGAGCCACTTCTGTCTCAGTCTCCTGACAGCTCCATACATGAGTCCCACATCATCTACTATAATAGTCTGTGTATTTGAATGTGCTTCACAGGTAGAGTTGGTTGAGCTTCCTGTGCCCCTCAGAGCCGCTAAATCCCTCCCATCAACACCATCTGTTATAATTATCTATGTATTTGCCATCTGAATGTCACTGCTGTAGGAGCTACTGAAGGGATGTGAACCAGCAACATGGCGGCGTCACACACACAAGCTGTGAGTCCTGAAACTCTTTGTCTGCTGCTCATGACCTTCTCTTTACTCTGACTTGTGTGTGACTTTGCAGAGAAGTGTCTGATAAATGAAATAAATTAATTGTACTTTTCCCTCCCTTCATTTCCTCCATTTCTCTGGTTTGGTTGCTCTTCCCCTTGAACGCTTCCAGGCTAAATACTGGTTTGCACATATTGACCTGGAGACCTGTGGGGGGCCTTTCACCTCAACACATATGATGTCTCATAACCAAAAGGGAGCAACATCGAGCTGCGTGTCCGTCCGTCGGGCTCCAGGTCCTTAGCCGTCTTGCTGCGCGCTCGCTGTGTTGCCTCCCCAGCCGCGCAGCCGAGACCACGTTTAATTTGGGGATTGAGGCCCTTCCCACTCTTGATCTCTCGCTGAGGTCCTTACATACGCATTACGGTTTTACCAAAACGGAAGCAGTTTTTCTTCTTTCATTCTTCTTTAAGCTGTGTTCAAGAAATGAGAGGTATGGTAGAAACAGTCAAGGTGTCTTTGGACAGTCAGAACACGGTGTCCACCTGGAGTCCTAAACGACTAACGTTGGCCACTCGGCTCCATAGGTGGTGTCATATTGTGTCCAATGAGCAAGAGCTTGGGATCGGTTTCGTCATTCGGTTTCGTACCCATGGTTGTCACGGCATTTTTGCCTGTTCCTTTCGGGCAGGTGGTGACAGTCAGCTTGTGCCCATTCGATGGAGAAGATGCCGGAACAAGGAGATTAAAAGACGCGGGACAAGTTGTTTCTGTTAATGGGCCGAAGTGATGACGCGGGTCGTGGGGAAGGAGGAGGCCCAACGCCGATGGAAAGGCACTGATGTAAATGAAGATGGACAAATTGAAATGTGCGCCGTGCCTCTTTCTGGCGGTGCGCCGCGGTGCTCCATTACCTTTTTTATTTGCCCAGGGGCACCCCTCCCCCCAGCCTCCCTGCCTCACAGGCATATTTGTGGCTGGAAAGCAGTGCTGTTTCTTCCTCTCCTTCGGCAAAAGGTAATAGAAAACATAATTTATAACTACTTCGCTGGCAGCCAATGCCGTTATCGCCTCCAGGCTTCTCAGCCGGAAGGTAAAGAGATGTAAAATAACTGTAAAGGAATTTGTTGGAATCTTAATTGTATTCGGTGAACTTGTCCACGTCTCTCTTGGAGGTGAACTCATTCTGAGGGGTCGGGGAGGGTCGGGCGTCCTCTCGCTCATGGACTTCTGCACTATGGATGATGGCCCCCTTGAGCTGGCTTCCTATTTCTTTGTTATTCCTTTGGATTTCGAGTTGTTCTGTCGGTCCTTCTAGGAGAAGTGCGACACGGCACGAGTCCCGAGTCC
Source organism: Scleropages formosus (assembly GCF_900964775.1). Lineage (NCBI taxonomy): Eukaryota > Metazoa > Chordata > Actinopteri > Osteoglossiformes > Osteoglossidae > Scleropages > Scleropages formosus. Next base: position 31,648,253 of record NC_041813.1, on the reverse strand, counting down.
TGAGGACCACTCTCGCCGAGACCGGGAAAAAAGTCAGGGAGCACAATCCCTTTTCACGGTGTCGACCTTCGAGTCGAGCCTGCATCAGCCGCCGTTAACTGTTAACGTCGACGCGCCTTCCGGTCCGGGTGGTCTGCGGCTCCTAATCCCTTCGAACACGTCTCTAAAACGACACGGAGTCACTTTCTTCACCAAACGGGAAATGAAAGGACGTCAAACTCTCTGACCGATCACGTCTTCGCCTGTAGAAGGAAACTATTTGAATGCTCACAAAGGGCTCAGATGTGTACAAAGCGTGTGGCGTGTTCTCGTTTAAAACTCCGTGTGCAAGCGCCTTCACTGCAGAACGAGATTCTTACGCTTGTGGTTGTATCTCTTCAGGTGAGAAGTGCAGAAGCTTCATTGATCTGGCCCCCGCGTCGGAGAGGGGTGAGTAACGGCCGCCGCTAACCAGCCGTCAGGCCTGCGTGACGTGTGGCTGAGGGACCCGCGTAAAAAGGGATCCGTCGTCACCCGTCCGGCGCAGAAGCACCTCCCGCGAGAGGCTCCAGGCCCGGCTTGTGAATTTGACTCGAGCCGTGAGTCGGGGCGGCAGGTGGCGTAGCGGTTGGAGCTGTCGCCATGCAATCAGAAGGTCCAGGGTTTGAATTCCCTCTCCTGCTGTCGTATCCCTGAGCAAGGGATACTTACCCTGAACGGCTCCTGTAAAAATACCGCGTTATTTAGACAGCTAAGCAATGTACAAGCCAGTGTAAGTCTCCCTGGCCGAATAGCTGCCGAATAATAAAGGGAAAAAAAAACACATTTCCACTTGCGCGGGAGAATCGAGAGCTGGCGAAAGATGGCGAAAGATGACACCAACGTGGGCAGCCAATCTTTAGATTCAGTGCGTTATTTAGCTTGCGACCTAAAGCAGCCGAACACAATTGCGCGAGAACTTGTAACGTGATGATTCAGCCCGGGTGTAACGTAGTGCAGTGTTTCGGGACACATCCAAGCAAAACACGAGGAAGCTGAAAGCTTGGTTCTCCTTTCTTTTCTGTGTCAACAGTTCACATCACCCATCATTCGCACTGCCTCCACCGCAGCTCTTCGCTCTCTTCCCCCACCTCCACCATCCATACTCTATGGCTCCACCTTATCTCCGCCTTGACTCCGATCCTATCTCGTTCCCGAGCCCCCTTGACCCCGCCCCTTCCCCACCCTAAGCCTGCCTTGACGCTCCCCTTTTCTCCACCCTTTTCCCATCCCGAGCCCGCCGTGACTCCGCCTTTTCCCCACCCTGACTGCACCTTGACTCTACCCCCTCCTCCCTGAGCCCCTTTGACCCCGCCCTCTCCCCACCCTGATCCTGCCTTGACTCCTCTCGTTCCCCCACCCTGACCGCACCCTGCCTTGCCGTTTAGTCTTTCCAAATGAGGAAGAATGCAGTCAGTTCCTTTCCGTCCAGCGCACCGTAGACCAGGTGTAAACATCCTTAAGTTCCCATTATCCAGCTACCTCCCTCATCTTCCAAGTAAGCACACTTCCTAGAAGCGTCTGCTGCAGCCGAACGGGTGTTTTAATTTTGCCATGCCGCTCGTGCACTTCTTTAATTGGCGCATGAGCATTTCTCCCGAGGTTTCGAAAATTAAGCAGTTTAATTTTTATCTTGGGGAAAACTGTTGAATACCTTTTGCATGGACGTATCACACGTGTCTTTATACTTTGGTGACTTTTTCATGCTAATCATTCAGTGACTCAGTGTTATGAACATGTAATGTTTTATATTAATACTTTGCTGAAGAAAAGGACTCACAAACAGGATGGAGACTCAATGTTCTACTTTAAACACCGTTCAAAACTCAAAAAATGACTGTTTTTTGAGTTTTTTCGTTATAAATCAGAAATCCACAAAAGGAATAAAATGTGCCAGAACAAGAAGCTTCTTCCAAGATGAGCTTATATCAGCATTATGGAAGCAATGCTGCTGCTTCTAGGTGTCCCTAATGCCTCCGAATGCGCAGCCCTGGATGTTTCCCCTCATTTTGTAGTTTGACAGGCAGAGGACATGCGGCAACGGTTCCGGTTCTGCGGATCCGCGATGTCGGGAGTGTTCGTTCCGTAGAAAATAGCCATGGAGATCTGCTCTCCGTTCCTCACACAGAGCTTCTCAGATGCAAAATGCATGTCCAGACCAGGCCAGGAGCAAGGAGGAGAGTGCATTGTGTGAATATCTGTGGAAGTGAGCAGGTGCGGCGGAGAGTGAGACAGTGTGTGGAAAAATAATGGAGTCATTAGGCCAACTGAGGCAGATAAATTGGTTGGAGCAAAGACCTGCATTCACAGAAGGTGTTCACGCAGCGAGGTTCGACGTCCCGGAGAACCGAAGCCGACGTCCAACGTCCGACTGAAGATGGAGCTTTGGACCCGTTTCTCGTTCGCTCGGGTTCCTTTGTTCGACGTGCGGAGCCGCCTCTTTGGAAGGGCTCTTTCCGAGCCAACAGAACCTTCAACACACAAGGTGTGTTTCCATTCCGCTCTCGAGGGCAGAGTCTCCGTTTTCACGAAGGGATTCGCCGACTTTCTTTTCTGACACAGTGCCATCACATGTGCACGGAAACAGGAACGGGGAATATTTTCAAGTTCCCTGTCGGCAAATGGGGGTGGGGGGTGCGAACGGGGGGGCGGTTCCACATTATTTGAGACCAAACGCTGGGCATTCATCTCACCTGTCAGGTTGCGGGCCAGAAGTGGCACCGAGCTCCCGTATAAATAACACAAAGCATTGCAGTGTGCAAAGCCTGTTCTCCAAGCTGCAGCACATCTCTTTTTCTTATGACTTTTATTTACTGAGACCCACTGAACAGAACGGGATGTGGAAACGATCAAAAATGGAATGGCGACGATTGAGTTGATGATGCCGATTTCCTGCAACGCTCACGTACTTTTCTAGAAAGACGCAGCTTTTGACAAATCCGTGAGTGTTGTAAAATTTAAATAAAAATACTGTATATTAGAAGTAGGGGGGTGCGGTGGTGCAGCGGGTTGGACCGAGTCCTGCTCTCCGGTGGGTCTGGGGTTCGAGTCCTGCTTAAGGTGCCTTGCGACAGACTGGTGTCCTGTCTTGGATGTGTCCCCTCCCCCTCCAGCCTTACGCCCTGTGTCGCCGGGTAGGCTCCGGTTCCCCGCAACCCCGTATGGGACAAGCAGTTCAGATGATGTGTGTGTGTGTGTGTGTGTGTGTGTGTGTGTGTGTGTTAGAATAAATCCAAAAATAATTTAAAATAAATCCTAGAATCCACATGATGTCTTTTGAGCACAAAGTGAGATCGGGTTCAGGGAGTCCGTGGTGTTCTTGCCCCATGTGACCACGATGATGGCGTTTCATACGAAGCTGGGCGTTACAATGACCAACTCAATGAACTGCATTAAAGGATATGATGTTTAGCACTGAAGTTAAAAGAAAACACCTTTTGAAAAGTTAAAATGGGCCCATTCCAAAATCATTCAGGTCAAAGGAGAACTGGCATCAACTTTTAGTTCCTCAAACAGCATTATTCTGCGCAGAGATGCTTAGCGCCAAGGAACTTGATATAAATCAAACCGGCCACGTACCTGCCAATATTTCCAGAATTACCTAAAGAATTACGGGCCTGGATGTGAGATTTATGCTGCAAAGCCCTTGTTTCCTACTGCACTGCTGTCAGAGATAAAGGCTGGTGACGAATCAAGGTGGGAAAATTAAAGTAAAAAATCTCTCGGATTTATTGTTTCAGAAAATGCTCTGTGCAGGGAATAAAAAGGGGTTTATTTTCTCCGTCTCATCATCGCAACATTACGTTTATTAGATGTGTTCTTCCGGTAAATCACACCGTCCAAGGACATTCGTCTTCGAGCTACGAATACAAAACAGCTCATTGTTCTCAGCTGTCAAATAAAAGCTATATTTCCATTCTGAAAAATTCCATTTATTTTTAGTCTGTATTATTAATTTTCCACCTTTAATTTGCCCAGCAATTAATTTTTATTTGATGTAGGTTTCAGTCTTCATAATGACGGATGTGCATCAACAGAAAAACAAAAGCATTTCTGCGTTTATCGGGAAAGTGTGAAATGAAAGGTAACCTTTCAGTGACATTAAAGAATAACTTGACAAAAAAGCCAAAAAATTCACTTTAATGGTGGCAGCAGTCAGGAGCTGTTCAAGTGCTTTCTTTTCTGACCTCTGCGTCTCTGTTAAATGGAGAAGCCACTGCTCCTGGTGTCTAATGGACGGCATTTCCCCATGTGAATAAGCTGGTTCTGGTGCCTAATGGAGAGCATTTCCCAAAAACAAGTAGCCCTCCCTAAAAGCCAACCAATGAGATTTCCCAGAATGAAGTTGCTCTCCTTGGTGCTGAACGGTTCATGTTTCCCAACGGGAAGTTGCTCTCCTTGGTGCTGAACGGTTCATGTTTCCCAACGGGAAGTTGCTCTCCTTGCTACCCAATGGACAAGGAACTCCATGTACCATCTAGCAGGTCATGAAGGGCCAGGGAGTTCCAGGTTGGTGTAGTTGTCCATGGCCCAGGGAAATGTGAGGGCTGGAGAAAGGAAACTATTCTTGTTTACTCTTTACATCTCTAAGCCTGAGGCATCAAAATGAGTACTTTACAGTTTCATGCACATTTGCACCCGCACAATAATGATGCAGACGTGTCATGTCAACTCTTTCCTAAATATTTGTTTTTGTCGTATAATACATTTTTGCACTATAACTATCAGCAGTGGTTTGCATGTGAATCAAAGATGTTTTTCTGTTTCTGTAGATACTACTGTCAGGTTCTCTGGAAGAACATGCTCATCTTCTCATTCAACCAGCTGCCTGGAGTCATCCCCACCCTGCATGCTGTGGCATAGCTGATGGATGCCACGGCACACTAACGGCTCTGTCTCCACGCTGCAGGTGTCCTTTGGCTGTCAGTCGTGTCTGAGGTTCTATACATCATGCTGCTGGTCGTGGGCTTCAGCCTCATGTGCCTGGAACTCTTCCACTCAAGCAATGTGATCGATGGTCTCAAGCTGAACGCTTTCGCCGCCGTCTTCACCGTGCTCTCAGGTTTGCACTCGCGTGCAGCGCCGACTCATATCCTTTTCCCCAAGGGCCGTCTCTCCAAAATATATTTTACTGCCACGTGAGTAGAGAGTAGATCTTCGGAACAGAGTCTGCTCAGTACTGACGTTGATATTAAAACATGAATATGAAAGCATACCTGCATGGCACCTGGCACTAACCTGCTCAAGTCAGTACGGTCTTCTCCCACTTGGCAAAGGCACTTAGTTCCTGTAAAACGTTCCATGCGGCGCATTCTTATAGTTCGGCTATAATTACCGCTAGGTTCACTCAGTGCGCGAGTGGACAGGGATTGGACAGCCCAAACGGAGCCATGAACACCGGGATAATGGAGGGTTACAACTTATCGGGGTACGAGACAGTGGCAGCTGGTAGCGTAGTGGTCAATACTGCCTTTGGACCCAAAGGCTGCAGGTTTGATTCCCACATCCAGCTGTAGTACCAAGGTTTACTTACCCTAAATTGCTGTATAGATGGGTAAATAATAGTAAGTAGCTTAACACTGTAAGTTGCTTTGGAGAGAAGAGTCAGACAAATAATGAATGTAAATGTCGGTATGACTGATGAACGGCGAGTGCAGTGGTTAAGGGTTCTTCTGGGCAGGGAGACAGCCTATGAAGTCCAGCTGTTTGGAAGCCTGACCAGCTGTCTGCTCTCAGCGCCACTGATGTTAGCTGGCGACAGGCTGCGGGTGCTGTTCTTTTCGCCAGTTAATGCCATTTAATTCCAGCCTTGAGCTGACATTTGGGTCCAGTGATCACTTCTCCTTACAAATGACTTGAGTAAGCCTGTGCTTAAGGACCTGAAGGCAGCTGGCGTCGAACGACTGGGGCACTTTTTTCGGAGTCGTCTTCGAGACCGACGGCTCCCGTGCCCCTCCCCGCATATGCGTTTAATAAATTTGTTCATTCATTTGCTGGGACAATATCCCAGCGGGCTCTGCTCCCTCGCGCCGCGTAATGGCTTTTTCATTCACACCATCATCGATTTACCAAGCCAATCTCGGAGAACAGTGCGGGACATGATATCCGGCCAGGCTGCGCGAGGCCTGACCGAAAGCCGGGGAAATTGAAAAGCGGAACGAATCCCTTACCGAGGGACAATCCCGTAAGAGACGGGATAGGGGATTACGTTGTCCTGCGGCTCGCGTTGACGCCCTGCGTGGACAGCATGACATGGACTCGCGGCCTCGATGCGGCACGATGCGGCAGGACTCCGAGAGCGGGAGATGGTGCCCTGGGCGCCGCTCTTCCGAAATCGCACCGCGAGCCGCATGCCGACTCTACCGTGCACGTATGGGGGGAACGGCGACGTAGGCTGTATTTGCGAAATTCTCCAAACAAGTTTACCTGCTGCATTACCTGCTGCATTGTGAAATAATGACAGAACGTTCTAGATGATGTTTGCTACCATCTCTCGGACCAAATCACACCACGGTTACTGCGCTGCCTCCCCTCTTATGGGCTCTTTTCGGCATGATTAGAGCCATAGCCTTGTGCTCACAGAGCCCTGGTTCGAAACAGACCTCCTGCCGCGGTACCCTTGAGCAGGTTAGCCGACAGCTGTCAAACGGGAGATGTCCCGACTCAGTTCTTTACCGCGGTAAGTGCCGGTGTCTCTGAATCCTCAGAAGAGCAGGGCTGGACGTGCGCGGCCTCCTGTTTATTTATCTCAAGCAGCTGCACGCGCTGCTCCTGATATGACTTTAAATGAAAGGATGGAGGGTTAGCTAATCGAAGGTCAGAATCTCAGGCCGACGGTGCGAGCGGAACGGCGTAACGGAACACGGCGCCTGCGTGGGACGCAAACCCGTCTGCTGTTCAGCGCTATTTAGGCTGTGAGTTACGAGGAGCATTGATCCCCCAGCAGGATCGTCGTCCAACGCGGATCGGGAGGCGAGCGAAGGCGCCGACCGGCACGTGTTGGGTGTTTCCGGCCCCCGCTCCGTCACGGGGCTTCCGGGAGTTCCTGAATCGCTTCCGTTTGCGATGTATGCGGGGGATCCGCGCCCTGCTTTTGAGCAGCGAGGCCTGTCCTGGAGCGCACGCCGAATGACTGGCGTCCCGTGACTGATACCCCGCTTACTAGGCTCGTGTTTTTGATGAATGACACAATTACAGCGTGCGAAGTGTAAATCCCGCCCGTGCTTCATATGGCATTAAAGCCCTACATGTCCATATCTGCTGTGTGTTTTTTTTTTCTAATGACTAGTATAAATCAGTGTTATTAAGATACGGGGCTAAATTGAATTTTGTAACGGGTGGCGTAGAATAGCTGCACGGTAATTGACCGTATACTGTATGGCGAAATTGACTCTGATGCACACGGAGCCGTTGTGTCTGTACAACAGAAATGGTATTTCGGCATTTTAGAGCCATTCCGGCTGAAAAACGTACGGGCAGCTGCTCGGTCGCCCGTACTCGGCGTTGGGTTTAGGTCACCGGGTGTGAGTACAGCTGGAATACACACAGTCCAAAGTCACGGTACACTGGCTCCTCATCTCAAAAATACCACAAAGAGCAGACTTGTGATCAAAACGTTTTCTTCATAACTCCAATGTAATTCACTCTAAGCCAATAAAAGGTCAGTAAGAGAAACACCCCTCAATTTATTTACCGGTTAGATTCTGTAAAAGTCTTGGATACAGCTACAGTAACTGAACAATACTGTGAAAGACAACTTTAATACGTTTGTCGACTACAAGCTATTTAAAATGAAAACTAATGTGATTTTTTACTGCCATCTATTAGCTTGGCAGGGAAACATAGGCTGTGTTTGCTTCATTATGGACAGGAAATTTATTCAACAGATAAGTGAAGAAAATGCAGTTAAACACAAATAAATTGGTAAATGTCAGTATCTTTGGAACTCCTAACACCACCATTCCTCAAAAGAAGTGGATGAGACCAGCATGGGAATTTATGAACGTGAGTTCTTTTCCAGATTCTTGGTGACTTTGCTTTTCTTTTGTGTGTGTATGTGTGTGCATGTGCGCGCGTGTGTGCGTGCGCATCGTCCAGGACTCCTCGGGATGGTTGCCCACATGATGTACACCCAGGTCTTCCAGATCACGGTCAGCCTCGGTCCAGAGGATTGGAGACCTCACACCTGGGACTACGGCTGGTCCTTCTGGTTGGTAACGTTCATTTGTTCGCACAGAGTTCTCTTGAACCGCCGTTTGTTTGTTCAACGGGCGTTCGTAACCAAGGAGTGACCAAAAGACGGTGACGTACCCACCGTGCAGTCAGTCGCGCCGCGCTACCGAACACACTGCGTTAAGTGCCGTGCTCAAGGGTTCGCTCAGAAACACAAAAACACCAAGCCAAATAAACGATTTCCTCCCTGATGCTCTAGATGGATTGAAAGTTTTTAACCACAGTAAATAAAACTTTTTTCCCCCGGTTTGAAGGCTTTACCTCCAGCCAGCGGTTACTCTGTGACATGATGAATTGCCTCGACTGCCTGTGCTTTTCCCGTGAAAAGAGACCCACCGTCTGGCGCTACCTTGGGTTTCCATGGAAACAAAGTGAATGCGGGCCTATATTAGTGCTTATAGGCATACGTGGCCTGTCTATTATGTCTGTTTATGGATTGCACACTGAAGTCAAGGCTAATTGATCAAGCACCTACTAAGGACACTTTTTCTCCATTAGGGGTAATAAGGAGGCGCTCGCCCAGAGGCACCTGGAGTTAAACCTTCATGTAACGCGGAGGAGCACGTGTGGTTTTCGGCTGATGGGGGGTGTCTCCGCGACACGTAAACCTCGTCCGACTCAAGGAGAAGAAGGAGAGCCGAACGAAAAGTGCGCTGTCTGCTTTTGCCGCACGCGCTTTTATTTATGTTGCCGCTCGGCTCGGGCGGCGCCCCGCGAGGAGCGCCTCGGGTTCCGGCAGCCGTGAAAGTGCTATTTACGCGGGGGCGCATTAGACCAGCTGCTCCACCCACATCCATTACAGCCAGGCAGGATTGCTTCATTTGTCCACTGCCATCTGGCCAATTTCTCGTTTCTTTATAAAAATCAGAGTAAATCTTTAAATGGAGTCGCTCCTAACTGACAGGCGGCTCTGCGTTATGAGCTCAGCTGCTCCGGCTCCGTGGCCAATCGCCCGCCTCGCTGTCAGACGGTCACTCAGGGGTCCCTCTTACCGTCACTGTGTCTAAAACCACGAAAATAGGACGAGACATGTGGCACTTGGGTCTAAAGCCCGCGGTGCCGTACACCAACAGGGGGTGCGGTGATTGAGGACGTTGGTATGTAACCGAAAATGTGGCAGTAGGTGATGCTGAGTTACCCTTGGCAAAGTCCTTAACTCGAACCCCTTCGCGGTAGAGGACAGAGTGGGAAATCCCCCAAAATGTCATGAAATGTACATGAAAGTAGCAGAAGCCATGAACAGAAATGTAGTTGTCAGTGTTTCCATGGAAACCATGATAGACAGGGAGCTGGTGGTCAGGAAATGTGTTCCGCTGTGCCAGGAAGTGACCCGCGCTCGTGAACTTGTCTCCCGGCAGCCTGGCCTGGGGCTCCTTCACGTGCTGCATGGCGGCGTCCGTCACCACGCTCAACTCCTACACCAAGACGGTGATCGAGTTCCGGCACAAGCGCAAGCTGCTCGAGCTGGGCCTCCGCGACGAACGGACGTTCCTGGACCAGCAGGCCTTCCACTACTTCCGCGACAGCTCCGTGCAGTCCGTCTCCGGCTCCGTGGAGGCCTTCCCGGGCCACGGGCACGGCGGGCTCAGCCGGGCCAAGGCGTGCGCGCCCGGAGCCGCCTCCGTGGACCTGGGAGACGGGCCGGACTCGCTGGGGGAGGAGCAGTGCTGAGAGGCGGAGGCCGGGGACGAGATGCCATCATCCGAGAGGGACTCGGAGAAGGATTCGCTATCGATCGCTGGGAATGTGGTCGTGGCGAGAATTTAGAACTCTATCAGCTGGGCCTCCTTTCTATTTCTAAGATTTAATGGAAGCCTGGTTTTGGTCTGGAGCTGTAGGACTGAGGGCTGAGGGCTGAGGGCTGGAGGGCTGCAGGGGGGCACAAGAGCATCACGACACGGTCTGTCTTTCTCGATTCTTCGACACTGAAGACGTTTAATGAGATTCGTTCTCCAGAAATGATGTTCCATGATGAACACGACGTTCTTCCAGCAAGGTATGCGGCCGGGGTCCTGGCAGTGCTAAAAAAAGAATTATAATGAACGGGAAGGCTCATTATTTGATTTTTTTTTTTTAAAAATCACTGCCACGGATGTGCGGAGACGGTGGACTGTCCTAGAGAGTCATAACGCGTGTGGACAGTGTCCCATTAAAGGGCTTCTGTAATTCCTTCATTCCTGGTTGTAGGAAAGAAACGCGGCAAATGAAAGGCGGCGCTGGACCTTTCTGGAAGAACAAAAAATCCATAATCGGTTTTTAAACCTGCTGTTACCTACTGCTCTGTACACAGGTGATGAATCCGCGCCCGGGGTCACATGTTGGCGTGCGTGCGCCGCTCCTCGACGTACGCACCTAAAATGGTCCCCGAGTAACTCCAGAGTGACCGTTATCTCTCAGTCAGTGTCAGTGAGAGTGTCACGGTACACACTTATCCCAAATAATTAGCATATCAGCCTCTGTAAAAGCCTGGGATTTTGCCAAACACTGTCAGCCTTTTTCACGCTCACTCGCTCTCAAAGGCTTTTAATAATAATAATAATAATAATAATAATAATGCACATGGATGAAGACGAAGGCAATGCCCCCCCCGAAAACCAAGTACCTTTCTGCGTCCCGGGAAGGGTTTGCCCCACGAGGAGCCGCTCTCCTTCCGCTGCACGTCGCTCTGTGGCCTTTCTCTGCCTTTTACATTTACTCATTTACATTTATTTATTTAGCAGATGTTTTTCTCCAAAGCGACTTCCAGTGAATTCTATGTAGTGTTATGAGCCCACACACCTTATTCACCGCGGTGACTTACACTGCTGGATACACTACTTACACTGGGTCACTCATCCATACATCAGTGGAACACACACACTCTCTCTCTCTCTCTCTCTCTCTCTCTCTCTCTCTCTCTCTCTCTGTCACTCACACACTATGGGTGAACCTGAACAGCATGTCTTTGGACTGTGGGAGGAAACCAGAGCACCTGGAGGAAACCCATATCACCGTGCTGCCCAACTGATACGAATTAATTACTTTTATCTGACACTGTTGACACGCCTGGTTTTCTGCACGTCATCTGACGGACTTCACTGCTGGATGCCTCCAGCGGATGGACGGTGCTTGGACTCGTGCTGGTCACTGCTGATCTCCAGACTGCTCAACGATGTACATGTGCAGACTGTACACTGCCCCGTTGTACTCGGTCGTACACCTCTCTGCACCACACACCACTTTCCTGTGTTTTTTACCCCCGCGAAGGTCCGTGGGGCATCGCTTATACTTGCGCGCTTTGCGACCCGGCAAACACAACGAGGTTACGGAGAGCGTGTCCATTTATTTCTCGGCCACTTTGCGCCGCGGACATTAGATTATGGGTTTGCGTCACCTGCGACCGCGAGTGTGAAACAACGCACCAGGAATTAAATTCCCGAACCGGCAGCGAAAATCACATGAATTCACGCGCTGTCGTGTGACCTGGAGCGCTCGGCCCGCCCCGCTGCCGAGGCCTCGTATGTTTGCCGGAAATCTCTTTCTTGCCCTTTCACCAGCTCGCATTTTTAAATGTAATGATAGTCACCGCTCTTCTATCAAACTCGTTTGTCGGAGCGGCGGACAGATGCCCTTTCCTCATAATAATGTGAATTAAAGGCGAGTCTCTTTGCAGCATCCCTCTCTGCCGCAGGTTTTCACAATGAGGGATATTCGGCATGCTATTTAGTTTTTAATCATGATATTCGGAAGGTATTTGCCCTCGGCTGCGATGCGACACCGCGCCACGTGGGATCGAAGGCCAGAGCGCGAGTCGTACGGTCCTGCGCTTGCACGGTCCACGGCAGCCCCTTCTGCGCCTACGTACAGCATTTATTTCGTTACGAGTCGCTCATAATGTTCAGGTGCCCTAGAACGTGTGGGCCGCGAATAACTGCCCGGCGCCCTCCGTCGAACCCGCTGACAGCATGGCGAACGTTGCAGTGTTTCAGGCCGCAGGAACCGATGCGATTGGTCCAGCTGTGTTTCTATTTGTGTTCCCTATGTTGCGTGACATGTAGGTGTGTATTTGACAAGCACAACACTTTTAATAGTTCGAACTCTTCTTCACTGTACTGTAAAGGAAAATTAAAAGCTACTTAGAAATTGTACCTTTGCTTTTTTCTCTTCTTTGTTTTATTTCCGGTGAAATGTGTGCGCGGTGCGGACAGCGGCGGCCGAAGGTCTCCCGTCGCATGGTCTCCCGTGTCCATTCATTTGGATTCTGCCCATAGGAAAGCGTAGTATCGGTCTTCGGACGGAAGCGGTCGTCATGGCGATGCGGTTCAAGGGCACGTTTTGACCCTCGTGACTTGTTCGTGCGTGACACGCTTCGAGAAACCTGTGGACGTCCCCGGTGAGCATGTGTTCATCCGCCAGGACCGGGCACGTTTCTCCATCACCCGGCAGTAAGAAGGCCAGCAGGTGGCGTAGTGGTTAGAGCTGCCGTCTAGCACTCGAAACACCTGGGTTCCAGTCCCAGTTCCGTCAAGGTACTCGTGCTGCGCCGATACAGTAAAATTTACCCTGCTCCATGAATCGGTAAATGGTGCGAGTGTGCAAACCTTGCACTGCCAGTCACAGTGGAGGAAAGTGTCTGCTAAATGGATGTATAATGAAGTGGACTCTTCACGGGGACGACGGTTCGAACAGAAGCAGAAATAAAAGGGACAGGTAGAGATAAAAGCCTTGTGGAGGCGAGACCCCCCCATCACCCTCCCCAAGCACCTGGTCAATAAACTCAAAGAGTGGCACTTCACTTGAACCACCATTCGGGCACCTGCTGCTTGTCCAGAACAAATGCAGAATTATGCAGCATCGATGCTGGAGAAAAGCAGGACTTTATTTCTCGTGGAACGGCGTGTCGTTTTCATGGCGCCTCATGAAAAACGCAGCAGAGGCGCGCTGAGGCCGGGTCCACGCAGGAGGAGCGCGTCGCCGCTCTCGGCTCCGGCAGCCGTGACGAAAATGGTCCGAAATGGTCTTATCGATCATTACGAAAAAAGCGGAAGGGTTCCGTCACGTCCGAGTGACGCGTGGCGACGAGGTCTAAGCCCGTCCCCCAGAGGCAGGCTAATGGAACCCGTGGGGGCGGTTGCGGCCCAGGGGGTGACGGGAACGTCGCGATGATTCATGCAGCGCTCCCTCTACCTGGGAGTCGATGGCGCTGTGGTTCGCGACCCGCGTCCCGGCGGGGGGCTGGCTGTTCGCACCCGGGGAATGGGCCGCGCCCCCGGAGGAGCAATTAATATGAGATTGGCGTGGCTATTCGTCGGAAACTGCCCCGCAGCCGGCGGGCGGCACTTTCACAGCTCCTGTTTATGGTTCGCCGTACGCAGCTCCAGCTCTTCTTCCTCCCATAATGCACTGCTGCTCACGTCCAGAGTCGCCGGGTTCGTCCGGGGACCGGTCCTCCGACGTCATTCTGGCTGTCACTTTGACGCATCTGCAGTGTTTATGTACTACTTCATCAGAATCTATCTGTCTACTTTTTTAATGTGTTACTTTTTGTCATTTTCACTGTAAAGGAAATCCACTTTTTTGCTCATTTCTTTGTCCGGGATGTGGGTGTTCAAATAAGACCCAATGTCCACCCGGATACCGTTACCATACTGTTTCTCGATACGTCCTAATTTTTCTCCGAAGCATCATACAATGTCAGCTTTGTACGCTGGGGCAGCTTTTACCATATCGGTTCACAGTAAGTACCACGGTCAAGGGTACTTAGGTGGGATTCAAACTGAGATCCTGCCGTTGCCATTGAACTGGCAACATTCAGGGTAGAAGTCCAAGGCCGTACAGCAAGAACCTTAGCAGAGACAGTCCTGCTGTGTGAGCTTTTAGGGATGGATGGATGGATGAGGAGATTATTAATCCCCAAGGACACGGCACAAGACAACAGCATTACGCACATAACCTTGCAGTAACAGAATGAGAAACTAATGCTTCCAGAAGTAAAGAAATAATCGTGAACAAGATCATGACGAATATCTTCTGCGCCGCTCTTTTCCCTGAGCGTGACGTTCGCCTTGCGCCTGGTGTGGTGTCCGTTCCTTTGCTCCTGTAGCGCTAGGCGCAAACCGTGAGGAACCTTCCGGCACGATGAGCCACCTGCCCCAGTATCGATCCCAACCCCTGCTGCAATAACTCACTATTTGTGCTTGGTCTAGAGCTCCGCTCTTGTGGGTCTAGTGAGGGGCGGAGTCTTCGTACCTATCGCCATGACGACAGCATCCCTCTGTTCTCCTGGTGAGGGCACCGAGGAGCTGTGTTTCTGGACGCTTTTTGGAGGCACACAGATGTCGATGAACTTGAACTTCATCAGAGGCGACTTCAGTCTCTGCGAACCGCAGCTTCCAGAACAGACTTACGATGGACGGGGGGGAGATCAGGTCGGGACCAGTCCCGCAGCTCCCCAGTTCCGCCCGCTGCATTTGGACATTTTCCCTGCAAAAGTGGAGGGAACAACGGACGTGTTTCCCAGGGTGGCCAGCTGCAAATGTGCAAATGCATTTTCTTGGCCTACCAGTCACTGGCTCCTTATTTAACGGAAACTGACGGTGTCGGCCGCGCGAAACCGCGGTAAATTGAAACGCGTCACTTCCTATTAGGATGTTCGGGTCTGAAAGCACTGGGGGCAACCGGTTTTTTTTTTGTTAGTTTTCCTTAGTATTTGAACCCCCTTATTAGGAGGCCTTATGACTGTGGTGATTGAGGTGAGCGGCCCCTCGGATGACAGTAATATAAATGAGTGTAAAAGAAGTAAAAGGATGTAAAAAGGGTGCTTTAAGGCTCTTTTAAATTTCATTGGTACTATGGAGCTGAGACTGACTGAGCACCGAAAGCAGGTGGCGCAGGGGTTCGAGCTGCTGCCTTGGGAGCTGGAGGCAAAAGGTTTGAATCCCACCTCTTGCCGCAGAGCCCTTATGCTGAACTGGCTCAGTAAAGACCAGTCTGCTCTTTAAATGGGTAAATCAGTGTAAACAGCTGGTAAAATGTCAGCTGAATGAGTGATGTGATTTAAATATAGTTACAGTGAATGTGTGTGACTAATGAATGTAGATGTATTAAAGTAATGAAATAATAATAAAAGTAGCTATTGACTGTTGCCACTCGGGACAAGCGGTTTCAGCCTCTGTGTGTGTGTGTGTGTGTGTGTGTGTATGTGTGGCATTAACTCTTACCTGGATCCTGAGTCACACACTGAGTGTTTCTCTTTGCTGTTGCCTACAAGCTCAAGGGTTCGGTATGGAGATCCTCGCTGTGACTCGAACCTGCAACCTGTCGGTCTGGATCTTAACACTGAAGCTCTGCTCGTTTCCGTGTTTTTTGGATGAATGCTCCCCCCACTCCCGCACCGGCGCCCCCGCCATCCCAGAGCAGGTAATGTGAGCGTCTCGGAGTGAAGAAGCTCATTAAGGAAGAACGTAATTTCGGTCTAATGTTGCCACACCATCCGCTCCTGTGAAACACCTGGTCAAAGAGCTGATTTCTGGTCTTGAAACGAGCCGCTGCCACGCCGCGCGCCGCCGGCCGATTCCGATACTCCCGGGGAGATGACTGATAGCTTTCGGGCGGCAGCTGGAACAGCTGGCGAGTGGGATGGATACAGTGATCCCGAGTGGCGCCTACTCTCCGGTGAACGCCGTCGGTGCCATCTGGCACGTTCCCCAACGAGAGGCCTCCCGCGATGGAGGCGGCTCCATCGCTCTTAGCAACTGGTGATGTGCGCGAGATGGACAAGCTGGATGCAGGTGAGGAACGTGTTGATCCTCCTGAATCCACCTGGACAAGCTCACATTACCTACAGGAAGTGCCTGGTCCTCCTTCTTCTCCCAGATGTTCACTGCGGCACCTGGTCACAGCTGTGAGCTCAGTGAATAGATAGATAGATAGATAGATAGATACTTTATCCCCATGGGAAGACTGAGGAGGAGGAAGAAAAGATAAGAGAAGGAAGATAAGTACCTAATTTCACACTTTCCACCATATGTTAGAGCAGATCTTGCTGATAATTAAGTAATTATTTTTTTGCATTCTTCTTTCCCGTGACCTCCACAGATTTGGGAGCTCAGACGTTTGTTTGTCAGTCCTGCCCCCTAGCGGTGCCTTGAAGAAAATGCCTGTGCATGAAATGTTACGGTTAGCGTGTCTGTATTATTATTTTCTTCATTGTTTATTATTCTTCTTCATTTGGGTGGAGCGACTGCTCCAGAATCACTGACAGTGGCAGGTCGGAGATGCAAAGGGTCTCAAGGTAACAGTCAGGTGACGCTAGACAGACCACAGGGAGTTAGAGAATATAAACATAGTGGAATGTGTCACTGGTGTAAGTGCCATCTGCCAAATGTACCTGTCTGTTACCCTCACGGTGTGGTAAAAGTGGTGAAGGTGTGAAGGTGCGCTCTGACTCACACGGGCGGGTCCTGCTGCAGGTGCAATGGCAGCCAAAATGCCTTTAACAGTCCGCTCCGCTCGTTGCTTCGTTTTCCTTCGGACATCAGAAGGAACCGCGTGCCGGTTAACAACCGGAACTTATGTCTTCAGCAGGGTGTTGAGTCAGTGACACATGCGCGTGTGTGAGCTGTGCCTCCAAAGGTCGGGAAGCTGTGCCCATTTCACGCTCCAGCCCCGGATGATGACCGTGCCGCTCGCCTCCCACATGGGGCACCGAGGACAGCGAAGCGCCGGTTCGGTTGTGCTCGGCTCCCGTGGAGATAAGGGTTCCGTGCGCAGCAGGAAAATGGAACAAATATGGTATTTATGTGGTATTTTCTGCTCTTGTATCTGCTGTGGAGAAATTTGTGGTGGTTAAAGCAGGAGACGTTGAACGACGAGGACCGTACACTTGGTGGAGTCGTGCATCACCGATTCTGCAGCGTGTGTGTGCGAGCGTGCGCATGTGGGCTGCATGCTCTGGCTTTGCTCAGTTACCTGTCTGCTGCAGATACCCACCAAACACACACTGTTTGGCTGAGCACTTGAGGTGTTGTCATATGTGGGGGTGCTCCCGAGTTGGGGGGGCACGGGGGAACCCCTTCTATGCAATGACTTCCGGAAGTCCCTTGGATCTAGCGGCTGCTCGTGGTCATCGCTGGCCTTCTGCGAGTCGGGCGAAAGGCGCTTGGGAGCAGACACCAGCCCGTATGGTCTGCTCGCCGAATGGTGGAGTCCGGCTGGAGTGTCCTGTCCGCGTGCACGCGAGCGCTCACGAGGAGAAACCCCGGGGTCCGCAGCTGCGCAGACGAGGGAAGGAGGAGGACGTCTAAGCGGGTGACATTTGGGCCGTGGAGCCATCTGGCTGCCTCTTGGAGGTGCCGCTCCGAGGAGAACAGCCCAGAGGCTTGCCGGGAGGATGGACAAAGAGCGGCTGTTCTCTTTGCCACCCCCCACGCTTGGCTAAAAATACTCCCTGTCGTGCTCCGTGCGCGGCTCTCTTTGATCCACGGTCCACTCGGGACCCTCTGCGTCAGCGTTGACGTCAATCCTGTGGAAGCGCGGCGCCGGCCGTGGGTGGAGCCACAGGCCGGTGAATGAAGAGCCTGAGGAGGGATGGGAGTGCGTGTGTGTGTGTGTGTGTGTGTGTGTGTGTGTGTGTGTGTGTGGGGGGGGGGGGGGGCACATCAACAGAAAGCTTTCAGAGCCAAGGGGCCCTGCCTCCGCCCACCCGCCTCTTTTGTTTGCACGTTTGTCCTGGGATAATTGTGCCGCCTCTGCGAGCGTGTCGCTCTCTTTGTTTTGCCTGTGTGTTTACCTGTGCGTTTGCGTGCTCGTGTGCGTGCACCCTTGAGCACTTCCGCCCTCGTGCTTTCACCTGCGCAGGTGGGCTGCGTGCGCTCAGCACCACAGCGACGGGCTCTCCGTTACCACGCAGTTGGGATCCACGTGTGCAGCGGCGCAGTGTCACATCACGGGTGACACTGACAATCGCCCATTGCGCTCTCCGTGCCACCTCCGCGTTTTTGAAGCTCCTCGCACGGGGAGCTTTCTTTCACTTTCTTCCCCCCAGAGAGCCCTTGTTTAGACTGATGGTTGCAAACAATAAACAGCAGGACGGCCCTCTGGGGTTAATCCTCCTAATTAATCGTCTGTAGCAATGGACTTGTAGGGCTGGGAGGGACAAAGTGTGCAAGGAAATTTGGAAAACTTTCTTTGATATTCCGTAACGGCGCCGCAAGCCGTCGTTAGCGCATCCGCTCGATGTGCTGAAGCGGAGCCCCAAGAGGCCGAAACGGGCGATACGCAGGATGCCATTGACAAATCCGAAAGAATTTACCGCTCAGAAGCACGCGGATGTGCCGCGCGCACACACAGAGGCGCGGTTACCTGGCAACCAGATGGAGTTACTAAGAAACACCTGTCACTATGGAAGCCTGTCTCCATGGCAACGACTGGGGCTGAGTCATCCGCAGTGCAGTGTGCCCTTGGAACAGCAAGCTGATTGGCCACTGACTCTTGGCGGCAGTGTTGGGTGGGGTGGCGTGGGGTGGGGGTGAATGGAAGCTCCGTCATGCCGATGGACTGTTGTGACGCGTCAGGAAAGGGCGCTTTGAGGCGTGCGGACCAAGCATGCTCGGCAAACAGAGTTACGCAGCGCACATCCAGAGCGTCTGTGCTGAGAGAAGATACGAGATCTTGCAGGACACGTCGGGGGCTCTGACCTGGCAAGATGCTGTCACCCAGGGAATGATGGGAAATGATATGACAGCCGTCTGCAAACAGGAGTGAGACGTTGCTTGCAGTTTGTGGACGCACACGTCGTGATTTCTACTCTTCTCTGCCAGGGTGTGCGAGCTGCAGAACCAGCGGGGGGCGCTGGAGCTCTAGGAGCCACTTGCCTCCTTCGTCTCTCTGACTGAGCTCGGCCCCATCCGATGGACATCTTGCCATCCATGCTGCCGTTCGTTCGTCCTGCTGTCCCATGAACCTCCAGCACTCCCCCACCCCCCCAGGCAACGACCTCCATATGACAGAACAGCAGCTGAAAGGGGCCGTGATAATGACAGCGGGTTTGCTCTAAACTCCATTTTCATCGTAAATGCAACGCAAGGGCAGCAGATGGCGCAGTGGCTAGAAGGACATAGGTTCAAATCCCTTCTCCTGCTGTTGTACCGTTGAGCAAGGTACTTACCCTCAGTTGATGCAATAAGAATTACCCCGTTGCTTAAATGGGGAAATAATTGTCAGTAGCTGAGCAGAGGAAGTTCCTCTGGAGAAAAGTGTCAGGTAAACAGGGGAAAGTGGGATTCCTTCCTTCTGCTTTCTTCAGTGATGTGAGGTGGGAGGGGGGCTCAGTCCATTATGAATAATTAAGGAAATGCGCCCCCCTCCACAAAACAGTGCTGTTCATTATTGATGCCACAGGCCGTGAGTGGGGTCCTCGCAGGCGCACGCGCCGTCTCAGGCTTCCTCGGTGTGTATGGCCGCACGGCCCAGTCCGGATGGTGGAGGGAGGTTATAAATAGAAAGGCCCCCCGGGTCGACACTTCCACGACCGGTTGAGGCAGCTGGTGAACACAGCTCGTACCCACATCCTTCGTCTGGGGGAAGGTTTTGGATGTCACAGAGGCTCATTTTTCAAAATTATATGAGGTAATCATGGTAAACCCCCCCCGATGGTTTGTCGCCCCTTCCAGGTGGAGTAGAGGTAAACTGGGGGTTGGGGTTAGGGGTTAGGGTTCAGATTTGGCCCTTGCTGCAAACAGTCATCACTGCTTCATCCCTGGAAACCCAGTGAAGGATCTGGAGTAAAAAGAGAAATTAAGGTTTCCAGTATTTTAAGGTAAATCAAATATTCCAGGAAAAAAGTTGATCTGAATTTTGTCTTGTAGCACAACACTGGCCACAACTGATGTGAAGAAAACAGGAGTGATGGGTAAGGTACATTTATCATTATTGTCGTCATTATTATTGTTATTATTATTAGTTATTGTTATTCTGCCGGTGCGCGCGCAGGGGGCCGGTGGCGGGTTATATAAGAGCGGAGGGAGCGCAGCCGTTTCCCACTCCGCACTCAGGCCGTAAAAAACAGAGCGCGTAGAGGGACATGTATTATTCACACAGGGCTCCTGTCTCTTTAAGCGGGTGCGCGCCTCTCTCTCTCTCTCTCTCTCTCTCTCTCTCTCTCTCTCTCTCTCTCTCTCTCCGTGTGCGCGCGCGCGCGCCCGTGTGTATGTGTCTGAGCGCGCCCGTGTGTGCGCGCGCCTCTCTCTGCGTCTCCGTGTGCGCGCGAGCACGGGAGAAGAGCATCGCCGTCCCCCCCAGGAAAGAGCGTTTCGACCGCTTGTTTCTTTCTTTCTTCCTTCTTGTTTATTTGTAAACACGGTCCGGCTTTTCGCTTTGATGCTTCTCCGCTCTGTCGGCGCCTCCATCGGACCTTTTCGCTGATCAATCGAGGCCGATCGATCATGGACTGACACATGCGTTGGACTGCGCGAGGAAGGTAAGATTGCTGGGGGGGAGGTTCACGCGCACCATCCCGCGCGGAGCTCTGGCCCGAAGCGCGTTGCGCGAACGTTCCGCCGCGAGCCCGCGCGCACCCCTGGATGCGCTCCTGTCGCGGTGACATAATGGGTGGGTGTACACTCGCAGCGAACGGGGAGCGCGTGCGGAGGGCCCTTTAAGCGGGGCACGAGGCCTGTCGGGGCGCGCATCGATCCCATTCAAATCGCATCTAATTAGAATTTCTCTTAATTGATGGCGAGCCGACAGCTGGGGGCCCGCGGCTCCTCTTTGTCTCCTCCTTTCTGAGCACGATCTTCACAACAGGGGACACCAAGGTCCAGGGGAATGCGGACCCCCCCCCCCCCGTGGGTCTCTTTAAGGTCCTCCCGTAGGACTCCCGGAGCATCCCTCCTCCCCCCTTGGGCTGCAGGTCCTTGCAGGAGGGTCAGTGCTCAGGATCCCAGTGCAACAGCTGGAAACAGCTCAGAGCTGCATGTAAAGAGCACAGTAGAGCATGGTGGACCACGGTATGGCTGCAGCACATCACTGGGATGCACCTGCTCGGTGTTTTCTTCGGGGGCTCGCATCACCCGCTGAGCTGCTGCTGCTGCTCTGTCATTCGGTGTATCGCATTCGGTTTGTGCCTTTTTTAAACCAGGCGGCAAGCAGGCGCACGCCAGGTTTACCATGGTTTGATTCACCATATTTACCCTAAACGGCTGGCTGTGTCCTCTGCATGTCAGGAAAAGCACATCTGTGGTTTCCTGGTTCTGCTGCTGCTTCCAGCAGAACCTCACGCTCTATCCTGCTCCACAAACACTGTGAAGGGCTGGGAAAACGGGGTTCAGCGTGTGACGATATACTTTATTTTGCGGACACCTTCATCCAGGGCAATTTCTTAGGATTTAATATAAATGTAGAAATGTTCATGATGAACGTACATAAATTCATACTGCGGGGCAATTTTTACTGTACCTTGTCCAAGGGTACTACAGCAGGTGTGGATTTCAAACCACGAACACCCCAACAGTAAGGTGGTCGCCCGTTCTGCCACCTGCTGGTTCTGTAAGTGGTGGGTGCGCCGTACTTCTTGTGACTCGTTCTGCTCGGGTACCTGGATTATGGCAGCGGAGCCCCTTTTCGGAGAAGGTCCTGCGACCTTCGGGGCCCTTTGTTCAGCTAGGGAGCCCTGGACAGATGAAGCCGCTCGACGCCCACTTCCCCGTTACTTTGTTCACTTCACCGCTTCAAACTGCACCATCTTGGCTTGAAGTTGTTAGCTGCTGGTTCGGCCGAAGATGCTGCCGGATAGCAGTGTGGCTGTTTTCAGCTCTCGGCCATGCAGGAACGTAAATCGTGTCTGGGCCAATGATATCGTATAGCTGATGACCCATGTGACCATAACAGTCCCCGTCAGCCAATAGGGGGGCTCGGATGTGCTTCCGCCTGCCATATTCACTCGCGGTTGAATTTAGCTGCGTGGCTGAACTCCCTGGGAGGCCCTCAAGGCCTGGCGATCTGTTTGTTGATGGACACATGAGTTCTGGTGTGGAAGCCGCACCGTTTGATAGCAAGGATGTTCTGATGGAAGCAGCACTGCCAGCGGGGGGGCTCCTTTTCAGAAGGCGCAGCGTCGGCCTCCTGCTGCACCATGCTGCACCGCGCTGCTCTACCCCTTTGTTTCTCCGGTAGGGGTGTGTGCTGAGGCTGGGGGTGAATCGCCTACTGATGGATGCGGGTGGGAGTAGGGGGGCTGTCCAAGTAGAGGGTTTGGTGTGGCTGGCGTCCTCAGTGCCCTCGCGGCACTCTCTCCGCCGGAGGCGGAGCTTGCAGCTTAATGAAC
Source organism: Scleropages formosus (assembly GCF_900964775.1). NCBI lineage: Eukaryota > Metazoa > Chordata > Actinopteri > Osteoglossiformes > Osteoglossidae > Scleropages > Scleropages formosus. Next base: position 31,625,701 of record NC_041813.1, on the reverse strand, counting down.
ATCTCATTACTGCTTTTTTCCTGTTTGCATCCAGTGCCGTGGAGCAGAACAGATGGGTCCTCAAGCCGTCCTTTTCAAACGCGCTTCACTCGTTTTGCTGCTGTAAATAGATGCAAGTCAAAGAAGACGGTGTGTGATCACACTTCACTGCATTATTTCCATATAGATATTAATATATTTGGAGCATGTGGCCATATGCCATCTTGGATAAAGCAGTTATTAGTTATTAGTACGGTGTGTGGTGTGAAGTATGAAAGCTGCCGAGGACAGACAGGTAGCGTACTGGTTAGAGTCGTCGTGCTGCAAACCAAGGACCCGGGTTTGAATCCCCCACCACTGATGAGGGTGTTTAACCTGAACTGATGCAATAAAAATTACCCTACTGTTCAAACGTGTAAATCAGTGTTTAATGGGCTTACCTGGGGTAACCGGAGAGCCCCGGGTCAAAAACTGCCAGTTGGCCTCACAAGGCCCCTGGGAGAGTTTCCCCTACCCCCCCGGCCCCGCTGTTCTGATCCTGCTCGGCTTTCAGGGCGAAGGGCTGAGAAGGTAAACATTTAATGCATTTAAATCGCTAGAGGATTAGATGAAAAACATCAGTCTGAGTTCTGGTATTTGGAGGAACAAAAAATATGTCGAAGAGAATGTGTTGGGAGCCAAAGAAGTACTTTGATCTTTTAAATATGACTAGAAAGGGTCACTTCGCTGAAGATGCACAGGAGAACAGAACAGTTTCTCCTTTCAGGCTGACGGCTCTTTGGAATGAAATGTCATTGGTACAAATCCCAAACGGGGCATTTCATTTGTTGTTTGTTTTGTTTTTTTTTCTTCCTTTCTTATGTGGCTTCTTTATCCAAAGTAACCTGGTGTTAATTAATCAACTTTGCATTTATTTGTCCATTTATACACCAAGGTAACTTTTACTGTAGCAATTTAGGGGTTTTGATCAAGGGAAATATAGCAGGAGGTGGGATTTAAACCTGCGGAGCACAAGGTGATGGCTCTATACATTATGCCACTTCCCAGCCCTTAATAATAATAATAATAACAATAATCCAGTTAACGTGACTGAGGCCACAGTGTTACTATGACAAATCGGGCCCGCTTGTTTCATTCACTCTTCTGTAATTTCGCAACTCATTTCATATTTAGGAATTCCAGCGGTGTGATGTGTTCATGCAAAATCATCGGGAAGTTCACTCATTACCTTCTTAAAATGATTTTAATAGTTTTTTCACAGATGGACTTATTCTGCCTTGATCTCATGTAAATCACTGCTGTGGTTTGAACGTCTCGGATGCGCTCTCACTCTGTCAATCTCCTGTGTTGTTTGTTGGCCTTTGTTCATTTTTTGCGTTCGTTAACTCATTTTAAAAGCTCCCCTGTGCTCTCTTACCATGGTTAATACTTCCTTTTATACATCCAGGTGGCAGCAATTTGAACGTACCATTTCCGTGCCGTTTAGACATTCTTTTCTTGTCCGAAATAAATTCTGTGCATATATGAAGAGTCTCAGCCATGTGTTTCTTCAAGATGATGAGATGCTTATGTGAGCTTCCTTAACATGTCGGTGAGTTAATACTGAAGCCGCCCTGGATGTGGCAATTATTTTCTTTGCTGCACTTTCAGTTATGGGCAGCAGGCGGTGCAGTGGTTACAGTCTTGGAGGAAGGAGTTGGATAAACAATAAACAAACAAATGAACGGTTGCTGCAGTTGATGGAGTTAAAGTGTCTACTGTCTATGAGCTGCAGCAGCCATGGTTTATGTTATTATTATTATTTATTATGTTGTCTAGTTGATGCTTTTTTCAGCTACCTGGGTGTTCATGGTTGTCCCTGCATCAGGTGTTACACATGTTTATTATCAAACAAAGCTTTGGGTTTTTTTTTTTTTTTTTAAAAGAGCCACGATCCCAGAGACATTCCCACCCTGGACTCCGGATCATGCTTTTAATCATCCGTCATGCTGACCTCTAAACACCTTCCGGGTTGAATATTTACATTTATCTGATGCTTTTCTCCAAAACCACTCAAAATGATAACTACCTACAATTATTTACTCATTTATACAGCTGGGTAATTTTACTGGAGCAATGTAGCGTTTGTACCTTGCTCTAGGGTATTACAGCTGCAGGTGGGAATCGAACCTGCGACCTTGGGGTCCAAAGGTAGCAGCTCTAAGCGTTACGCTACCAGCTGTGCAACAACAACTAGAATATATCAATGTACGTTTAGCACACAGTCCCACAGCTGTCAGCTGCTGTCCATGGTGCTGAAAGTGCAAACGAAGCGATGTCACCCCTCCAACCGCAGCCCGCCCCTCCTCCTGCATCCCTACGTGTCTCCTGCTCCATTTGGACAGAGCGACACCCTCAGCTGACGCTGCAGCATCCGGTCCCTGTCGTTGTGCCTGAAACACCTGTGCTCAGACTGGGCTCACCTGCAGGTCCAGAGTAGGTGGTGGTTCCCATGGTGATGTCGGTGAGCATCGTTCCATCTGCATGGCTCACATGTGAGTCACGTACGAAACCTGCATCACCATGATGTGCAGATGGACACGCGATGTTGTCGTGGTGTCATCAGGTAGCCGGTCTGGACGCCCCGTCCTGCTCTGGGAATGGGACCATCAGCCGGTACCACGCTGCTCACCTGCATCGATTAATTTTTAATAGCCCTGCCTCCCCTCAGAGCTCCTCCTCCTCCAGACAGTCTCTGCATTTGGAGATGCGCTTCGTGCCCTTTGACCTCAGGGTGACACCAGTAATGAATCCGTTTCATTGGATAAAACATCAGACTCTGCTCATCCCAGCGATGCACATGAAATATTCACAACTAAATACATATGGAAAATATTCAGATGAACAGCTAGTGTTGAATACCATACAGATCAATATTTCTACCTGCGTTTAAGTACTGTAAAATATTTGAATTAATGGATTGTTTCTGGAAGTGCAAAGCTGGCGGACCAATATCTGGTGAACGTGTAGCATGTTACTGCGGTACACTTTGATGTGTGTCCGGCAGCACGGAACCTCTTGCACGTATTGCGATGTACTAATTAATGTCGCAGCGTTATGATTTATTCGCCGGTAAGCTGCAGGCCCTGGAGCGCGTAGGCGGGGTGCATGTGGGCTGCGCTTCTGTACCGCGGTGCACTTCCCCTCGCGGGGGAGTTGACTGTTTTATTTTTCATATTTTTTGTGCAGTGCAGATGCGAAGGTAACGCAGTTGTCACCGTGTGGGTTGGCTGATGCGTTCCGTTCGCACCGTCTGTCGGAGTAAATACCAGTGTGGGTATTGGTTCTAATCTCACAGACGGTCCTGATGAAGAGGCCCGGTCCAAAGCTGTCTGGCGGGTGGTTCTGTACCAACCTTCTCTGCATGGAACCTGGTCCTGGCAAATGGACCATGTTTCTCTTTGCCCCCATTGATCTCAATAAGGATCAAAAGTGGGCTGTGATCCAACTCACGGTTTTAGAAATAACCCGGTTTTCTCTGATATCTGTAAGGACTTCTGAGCTCAACCTCTGACTGACTTGCGGAATGGAATTGGTTTGAGACCTCGCTGCGTACCGGCATCGAGTGCTCCGGTACCTTCCGTTAGACCATAAAACTCGATGGCGGAGACAAGCTCCGGAAAGAGCTGACGACAGACCGTGCAACGCCTGTTCCCGCCACACTGTGACACACACAATGGATTATGTGAGAGGTGGCAGAATTTCCATTTTCCTGCATGCATAAGAAGTCGTTCACCCCCCCCCCCCCCCAACGTGAGCTGATGCAGAAATCGATGTGAAATGGAAGTTCACCTCTGACAGCCCACTTATTTTTGGGTTGAGCTTTAAACACGGCTGGTGTTCAGTAGGCGAGCAGCTTGTCGATTTCCATATCAAAACCCGGAAAAGTGATCCTACAGAACTGGCACCCCATGTTACAAACAGCCACGTTATGAATTATCGAAGACAGAATAATTTCCCAGTTTTTATTCATTTATTTTTAATTACATTTCTTTCCCCACTTATTTGTTTCCTGACATTTATGTTTGTAGTAGAACACCAGTGACATGTGCTTACCCTTTGAGCAGATAGATGGCGGTAAAGAGCACCCAAACAGGAGAGGATAGCGGGGCCTCCTTCGTTCAACTCCCTTCCACGGTGTTTACAGCTCGTGTATGCTGTTCCTGGGTGCTGGTGATCAGAGGACACGGTGACAAATGCTGGAATGAACGGTCAACAGCTGGAAATGAACAGAAGTCCGTCAAGGCAACCCGTTTCTCTTTCTAGCCATTTTAAATGTTTTCATTCCAATGTCCAGTGCAGGGTTGCGGAGGGCTGTGATACAGAAGCCTTCAGAAGTGAGTGAGTGGGGACAATCACGGCAGAGTATTTTCTAATGTAAAAATACAGGTATAGCGATGTCCAAGATTTTTACAGGCGCTAACCTGCGAGGAACCTGGGGAACGTCTGTCTATTCAGCTTTTATTGACTGTGGCTTAATAGTAAAAGTGACCTTGGAGATACAAAGCAAGTTAGGAACAGATTTCCAGTGCCAGTTATGTTTCTAAGTTGAGGATCCAGTGCATCCATCAGTGATAATTACAGTAATTGAATCTGATGTGTGCATCCGTCAGACAGCTGCTCGAAAATAAAAGGTGTTCCAAACGCGCTCCGTGTTGCACGTCCTCCTCGGTGGACGTCCCATCTCTGGTAGTCTTCCCTTACCTCACCCCCAGTGGTACGATTCCTCCCTCGCTCCCTGAAAGGCTGCTCTGTGCTGCGCTCCTCGTGTCACCGAGCGCGGGCCACAGACAATCCAGACCATTGTGAGCGCCTCCTTGTGCCAACACGGTGACATAAACGTTTTTTGGAATGGCCTGAAAAGTAGCCTAAGCAAGAGTGTACAGATGCCCCCCCTCCTCGCTGGGGTTCTCACTGGGGGACTGGGTTTGTCACTTCAAATATTTGGCCGACTGACAAATTGTCTAAGGAGGATTTTGTTAATAGAATTAACGTTTTGCCAGTTTTACATTATTATATGCACAGTCAAGTGGATTTAATGTCATTAGAGTTGAAAATAATGATTTGGATATTAATATGGTCTTGGTCCATGTGCCCCACGATGGGTTTTCTGTTGGATGGGTTATTCGGCCGTCCTCCCCTTGCGTTTTCCAGCGATCACGGGATCGGATTAATGAGACCCAACACTTAGTTTAATTAATCGAGCATCGTTCGATGGGCTTTGCCGGGGGGGACGCGGGGACGCGCGTCTCCGAGGAGCAGGCGCTCACTTAGCCATTAATCGCGCGGCACTTTCAAACAAACCATGGATTAAAATAAGTGTCGACAAATCAGGCGGCGGCTCTGCCACCCCCTCCCCCCGACACCTGCGGGCTCCTCGACCTCGGGGAACACAGCGGCCCACGTTAATTTACATTCCCGTCCTGACCGTTAATGGCGGAAAACACCTTAATTACAGCAGCAGGGCCATGAGCAGAAGGACAATGTGCGGTGAGTTTGGAGAATTATTTCTGTACTTATGGCGATGATAATGGGTTAAATGTTTGAACGCGTTCCTCTGTCACAGGAACCGTTGTCAAGACTTGCCTCGCAATTATTGCCCATTTTTGAGAACAACACTCCCCCCCACCCAGTGTCTCAACAGGGTGGGCTGAGCCGTCCCATCAGCCCTTGCAGCCGAAGGTGTTAATGTTTTATAGATATCTGAGAGTTGCTTGTAGCATTACGATCGTGCTGTCGGCAGGGGTTACCAGGGAGTTCCCTTGTACTGACCCGGGTAACGTTTCGCTGGTTCCGCACAAGCCGAGACCGCGTGTCCCGACGCGTCCTGGTGTGACTGCTCTAAACACATTTCGTTTGCAAATAAACAGCAGCAATGCGAGAAGAGAGTCCGCGGGTGGTCCGCAGCCGCTGTGTTCTCGAAGAGAACCTGTTGAGCTCATGTTTCCTGGGTTTGTTTTGTGCGGGGATGCTGTTTAGTTGTTTTATATAATCTTCCCCACATCTGTCACGTACAGCAGCCTCCTGGATCTGCGTCCGCAAAAACACCCTCGGTAATGGCACTGTGGGCAGTGATTTATGATGGTTTATGCAAATCGGTGCTTTTAAACTTGAGCCTTTTGTCACTGGCACTTGTGGATGTGCTCATGCTATTAGCTAAATTAAAGTCCGAAAGTAAGCGCGGGGCATCGAGAACGGCACGCTGTTTTCTCGACCCGCAGGATCTCTTGATCTCGAGTTGTTGTTTTTTCAACTGTTGTCCACAGTTCTCTCTTATTTGTTTTATTTATTGCTCAGCCGAAGCAGCTTATTACTTTGTAAGTTAACTCTGCTCACTTGACACTTTGGCTCTGAGTCGTGTTCCCTGCAGCAGTTACAGATGTGAACCGGTAACCTTAAGGTTATTGGTTTGAATTCAACTCCCTGCAGTGGTGTAGTACTTTTGATCACAGTATTTATTCGGAATTGATGCGGTAAAAACTACCCAGCTGTCTAAATAGACACGTCGTTGTAAGTCCGTATGGGGAAAAAAACAAACTAAAGAAGGAACTAATACTAGTAACTCGACTTTGAGTATAACAGCACGGCTCTGCATGATCCTTTCAAGGCTCTGTGTTCTTAGGTAAGAGATCAGCGCTTCATTTTTGGCCTCAAACTCCCAATTTGCAAAGTAGCTGGCAGGATAACGATCAAGGATGTTTCGGGATGCCACCTGAATCGCTTCTCGAAATACCTAGCTGTGTCAGCCAATCAATATCCATCTATTTAAATTTCTGGGTTTCTTTGGGTTGAAGATCTTACTCTGCAGCACACTGTAGTAAGAGTTGGAACTGTAGGAGTAGATCGGCAGCTCAGGTGGTTAAGTTTGATGTGCTCTTGGTCAACGGTCTCTGTATTTTCGGTGTGAACGTTTCATTACCGATGGAGGCAATGTTGACAGCGCACTGGATCAATTAGTTGATTGGATCGTGATGGAGCTTGATCCTCGGCTGGGGTTCTGCTTGTGGTGAACCTTTCGTTCCCAGCTGAGGCTTCATATCACTTGTTGGATTGTGGACTTGTCAACATCCAACTCCCAAGTTTCAGTTGGGTGAATCCTGTCTAGGGACTCGAGGTTGATCCCTGAATTTGAGCGGGAACACCTCTTCCTGTTTTCTGATGTTCCCACTTTCGATGTAACGGTGATGTTTCCGCAGTCGGCAACGGAACATACGTAAGAAAAATCGTGCTTGGCGATCAGCCGCTACCAATGGCTTCAATGGAGCTGCTCTGCTTCTGTGGCATTGGCTGACAAGCTCTTGTTTTCTTCTTGCTTTCCTGGCTTGCAGCTCTGGATGCTGACCATGTCCAGTCCCAGCGAGCTCAAGTCTCCGTGCATGACGCGGAACGGCATGGTCAAGCTGCCCCCCCAGCCTAATTGCCTGAGCTCCGCCAGCATCACCAAGGGCACGCCCGCCGCCAAGAACCGCCTGTGCCAGTCCTCGTCTGTGCCCAGCATCCTGCCCCCGCACGGCCTGCCCTACCACATGGAGCCCCCTCCGACGGCTGCCTCTCTGCTGGGGCCTGACCTGGACTGCTGCTCGCCCACCTCGGAGCGCACTCCCCTGCACAAGCTGTCCAAGCCATCCCCAGAGAGGCAGCTGGTGCTGGATGAGAAGGTGCTGAACCGGCTCCTGTGGTACTTCACCACGGCGGAGAAGTGCACCCTGGCCCAGGTGTGCAAGACGTGGCGCAAGGTGCTCTACCAGCCCAAGTTCTGGGAAGGGGTCACGCCAGTCCTACACGCCAGAGAGCTCTACAACATCCTGCCCAACGGCGAGAAGGAGTTCATCAGCCTGCAGGGCTTCGCTCTGAGGGGCTTCCAGGCCTTCTGCCTAGTAGGAGTCTCCGACCTGGACATTTGCGAGTTCATCGACAACTATCCCCTGTCCAAGAAGGGCGTGCGCTCTGTCAGCCTCAAAAGGTCCACCATCACTGATGCTGGCTTGGAGGTAACTGCTTCATTGAGGCTTTTAAACACAGTTAATTTCTGTCAAAGGTTTCATGCTTATTTCAGACCTTTTTGGGGTGTCCAGTGCTTGGACAAAGTATTGAGAAAGTACAAGCTGGCCTAAAGGTTAAAATAGTGAAGAAAAATGTTTTGTGTTGTTAACAAATGCCCAGCGCTCTTCTTGCTGCACAGCTCATGGTGGAGAAAGAAATATATTAAAACTAAGAGCTGTTAGAATGCTGACTTACAGCAGGATGCCTGCAGACTTTCTGTAGATGCATCATCTGGTTGATCACATGCCTTGTCTTCATTTTGCTAGACAGCTTTGTGGAAATCTTAGTTACACGTAGAAATGTTGTTTAATCCATATAAAAGTTTCAGTGTCTTCAGGAGAGGCTGTTTGATAGTCTACTTCTTGATGGCTGGATTTTGGGCCCTCGGGTGGCAAGTGAGAAGAACAGAAAGCAGCTGCCATAGTATTACCTTGGGTCAGTCCGCTCTGGTCGAGTCTCTGGTGCCTTCTGTTTGGGATGACCGTGACCAAAGGGTCGTTTCCATCCTAGACGTGACTTGTCATGCTGCTGACCTTGATAACCTGAAGGATGATGTTTTTGCTGGAGCTCTGACAGTGAGGCTGTCGCAGTCATGAGCTTTAGGAGAAGAGGACTAATCTCACCGGTCACACGCAACCTATGGAAATATCAGGACAGATGGCGATGAGCCGTGCTTGTTCGCAAAGCTATGTAGTTCACGGATCTATATTATTATTGTTGCTACAAAAAACTGGGTTACAGTATCCAGTGGCTACATTTTTGTCTCAACTTGTTACATAACTAAATCCAGTCATGGTAAGATGTAGGCATTGGAAGAAAGTTCTAGAAACAGGGCAGCCTTGAAAAGCTTAAAAATATATATTAATCTAATAGGGGGGCGTGGTAGCGCAGTGGGTTGGACCGGGTCCTGCTCTCTAGTGGGTCTGGGATTCGAGTCCCGCTTGGGGTGCCTTGCGACGGACTGGCGTCCCGTCCTGGGTGTGTCCCCTCCTGCCTTATGCCCTGAGTTGCCGGGTTAGGCTCCGGTTCTCCGTGACCCCGTATGGGACAAGCGGTTCATATTATATGTTCTGTTTTATAGTAAATAATTTCTTTTATACATTATTTTAATGTGTTTTCTTATGTTTATTATAATAGAACTTTGTTTATGCACCAAGAAGCAGTGATTTGGAAACTGCTCTTGGCAAGCTTTTTAATTAGGTTTTGTCTTTTTTTTGGTGAGGACATTGCTGCTGGAGGTTGTTCATGCCATGGTTTTCTCTCTAGCAACAAATAAAAGATAATTTCAGATGAAAAATAACAGCTGGTGAAAAAAAGTAGGAGGGAAAAAGCACTTATATGGGTACAATGTTTTTATTTATGTTTCTCTCCTTTTAAGTGGTTTGCGTTAACCCGCAGCACACTGTGAAAAAATGGATGAATGCAGTGGCAGTGCATACGCTGTCGTGCGCTCTGAAATTCCCACGTTTGTCCCTGCAGGGCATGCAAATAAATGATGAATAAGCTGTAGGCCTATAGCTTGGAAACAAGCTGGATTTGCGCTACATGTTGCATAAGCTGCTCGGCGGATTGTTTTGTGCATTGCATGGCCAGCGGGTAAGTTCGTTTGCAATAAGCAGGAGGGAATACCACAGTAATTTTGCCATAAAAAATTCAGTATGTCGTGGGCTGAGCCGAGGCTTACCATCTCATGTTTGTGCTGGAAAATGCTGTAATCGCTGTCGTATTACAAAGCTGAAACTTGTCCGCGACATCTTTATCTGTCAGGCCAAACCCAGCAAGAGCAGCGTCGAAACATGCCGATGTTTACGTCATTTCTTCGTAGGATTTTCTAAGAATTGCGGCATCGCCGTCTTCAGATTTTCTCTGTCCAGATGTGCAGAGCATGAACACGAGGTGTGTGTTTGATGAGCATTGAGTGTTGACTTTGCTCCAGCTGCGATGGTGCACAGGGAAAGCCATAGGGCATCGCTAAATACTGACGGTTCTTTTGCATCATGCTAACAGGGCAGATATGCAGCACCGTTGTCCATCACTTCCAATTCTTCTCGCTAAGAACAGAATGAATTGTTGCCTTGACTGTGAAGTTTAAGCACCTGGTAGATCGGTTAAGCGTGGAGATGCATGAAGGCATTGTGGATCTTGACTTGAATCAGTAACATTGATAGATCATTGATTTACCTGCCAAGCAGGACACTGCACACTTTTCTATGTGTAAATTGGCGTTAAAGGAAACCCTTATGGCAAATAGCTGCTGCAAGTCGTGCTTTTTCCAAATCAGATATTGAATATGCAGTTGATATTAACTGCATGTTAAACGGAAGAGGACTTCTGTTCCATAGACTTAGGCGGGTGGGTGGTCAGTACAGCTTGTATATAGACGGCTGTAGCAGCATGTGGGAGGTGGGCTGGAGGACCTCAACAAATGTCCACATATATTAATATGTACAAAGCTATGCCAGTCACATAAAAGTCTGTGTGAAAAATTGTTGCCTGAGATGATTGCAGTATCTCTAGGGGATGTCTTTTTTTTTTTTCAGTTCCATATACATTTAATGATATATTATAATAATACAGCACTTTTCCACTAGAATACAGTTCATCCAAGTTTGTCCTCAGTGGAACAGGAACAGGTGAGCTTTCAAGTGAATATTAAGCAGAATGGCCTGTCCCTTATGCAGGTCATGCTGGAGCAGATGCAGGGCCTGATGCACCTGGAGCTGTCCGGCTGCAATGACTTCACGGAGGCAGGGCTCTGGTCCAGCCTGAATGCGAGACTCACCTCGCTGAGTGTTAGCGACTGCATCAACGTGGCGGACGACGCCATCGCAGCCATCTCGCAGTTGCTGCCCAACCTGTCGGAGCTGAGCCTGCAGGCGTACCACGTGACCGACACGGCTATGGCCTACTTCACGGCCAAGCAAGGCTGCACCACGCGCACATTGCGCCTGCACTCGTGCTGGGAGATCACCAACCACGGAGTGGTCAACATGGTGCACAGCCTGCCCAATCTCACCGCGCTCAGCCTGTCGGGCTGCTCCAAGATCACAGATGACGGCGTGGAGCTGGTGGCCGAGAACCTGCGCAAGCTTCGCAGCCTGGACTTATCCTGGTGTCCACGTATCACCGACATGGCGCTGGAGTACATTGCTTGCGACCTGCACAAGCTTGAGGAGCTGGTGTTGGACCGGTGAGCTTTGGGGCTGGGGCTGGGGCTGGGGCTGGGGCTGGAGCAATGGGTGGGGCAATGCAAACGAGTACGGAAATTCGTGTTTTCCTAACGTCACGGCACTTGTCCCCTGCCGCACAGGTGTGTGCGGATCACTGATACGGGGCTGGGTTACCTGTCCACCATGTCCTCCTTACGGAGCCTGTACCTCAGGTGGTGCTGCCAGGTAGGACGCTGATATGTCAGACTCCTTCGGATATAAGGAAATAAATAAGTATGTAATAAATATGGAAATAAATGGATGTAAGTGAATAATGTAAATGTGCATTAGCTTGTAAAGAGCTGAGCTTTTAAAGCACTCATCCTGTCGCTGTCTTAAAGGTGCAGGATTTTGGGTTGCAGCACTTGTTTGGTATGAGGAGTTTGCGGCTGCTGTCCCTTGCAGGTGAGCCCAGGTGTTTCTCGTACTTGAGACCTCAGCTGGGGAGTCGTTTCACAGCTGCGTCATTCCAGCATATTCTTTCGCCCACCCGTAGCCCATTGTAACTCTGTGCCTCGGGTTCTCCCTGTCCTAGGCTGCCCCCTGCTGACCACCACCGGCCTCTCGGGCCTCATCCAGCTGCAGGACCTGGAGGAGCTGGAGCTGACCAACTGCCCCGGGGCCACTGCCGAGCTCTTCAAGTATTTCTCCCAGCACCTGCCCCGCTGCATGGTCATTGAGTAGCGAGGCCGTGGGCGGGAGCTTGCGCTACATCGCCCGAAACCCTCCACCTTCTGTCGCGAGAAACCGAACACCGACCAACCTATTTCATCCAGCACCCTAGAGGGAGAAGGAGGAGAGAGGGGACGCGAAGAAGCACGGCGTGGATGGGGAAGCGAACCCAGAAAGAGACGCTCAGAAAGGGAGAATGTTAGGCATGGAACGGCGTGACCTGCGAAGTTAACACTCATACACACATAGTGTACGGAACATGAATTTCTACAAAAACAAAGAAACCTTCGCTTTGGTGTGGCATCACCCCCCACCCCCCCACCCCACTATAACGGAGGAAAAGGTGGGTAGAGGGTCCTGTTGTGGTGCCTCACCCTGGGGGCCCCTGGAAAGGAGCAATGCCCTGGAGGCTCACCACTGGCATTGGACCTTCTGGATGGACCCCCCAGTGGTGTTAAGACCCCTACAGTCGTCAAGCGGCCGCTTTTCCATCTCTGTCTTAACGCAAAAGAGGTTGAAAATCAGAAAAAAAGTTAAACGGCTCTGTAGGATTTTGCATCAAAGCTGCACGCTAACCTGCTTACCATCATAGACTTTTTTTAAATATTATTTTTTTAGATATTATTTTTGATTAACCCAGATGACTATAAGACATTTTAATTGTGGAAGAAAGGGAACCCTCTGCGAAGAAGCAGTTACCAAGATTGCGGAAGGTTCTGGAAGATGAAAATGAGGAGCCGCTCATCGAGGCAAAGGAGACTTCAGGGTTGACTTTGGGGGGGCAGGGGAGGGGCTTATTGATTGGATATTATTTACAGTCATTCGGGATTGTACATAAAGCGTACACTCAGCTTCGCCTTTTAATCGATTCCCGACCGTTCTGGGGTTTTTTCTGATGTCATATGATATGATTTAGCTGTTTCATATGGAGGCGTACAATGTTTCTGATGTCCTGTCTTGCAGCCAGTGCTCTCGAACGTAGGAAGCAGCTGAAATTATCGCAGTTAGAGGACGTTGCGTGTGATTTATGTGATTTTCGGAAGCAAGGAGAACGGTGACGAGGCCTGGTACTCGTCAGAGAAAAGTGCACCGCAGTACGTGGAAGTGAACTTTGCAGAACGATACTATGGTCAGATGGATTCCGTGACCCTCGCATACAAAGCGGAGCAGCTGTACGTGGAATTGATCTGTGGTTTATGGGGCGGATCACATGTACATGTGTCGGTTACGGCTTGGCGTCAGCATACCGCAATGCAGCGAAGTCTCATTGCAGAAGTTGGAGTGATAATTTACCCCGACTCCAACCCCTCAGTATTAATCTGAAAGGTCAGGGACCCACAGGTCATGGGCTCCTTGCGTCTCCTCTTACCCCACAGCTCCGCTTCCGTGATTCGACCCTTGCGCCCCCGATGTCTCCATTTTTACCTGGGTGTGTTTCTGCATTTTCACCAAGCCCGCCTGGGCGCTTTACTGGGCACCACTTAACAAGCGCAAGGTGTGAGGGAGGCGGGGCGGAGGCGATGCTGGAGGGGCATCCAACACACCCTGCCTGCACTGTTCCCCACGCCATCCGTTCTATCCAGACGATCTCTGGTAGGTGGTCAGGCATCAGTTCTCCGTCAGTATTTATGAGACCTAAACAACAAGCAACACTGTAAACTAGATGTATATAAACATGTAGCACGGTTGTCAGTCCCACCGAGTTCGAAAGCAGATTCTCCCTGAAGAGAAGGCGTGTTTTGCTTCTCTTGTGTCAGAGACCCATGTTACCTGCTAACAAACTTGGAAACGCTTCTTTTTCGGCTGCTGCATACAAGCTTTGGTGCCACCTAAAGGAGTGAAGAGGCTGCTGCTGCTGCTTCCTTTTCCTCCCGTGTGGATCCTTCCGCCACAGGCTGACTGCTCGCGGATCGGAGAGGAAGTATTTTGCACGAGAGCAGATGGTCTATATGTTGTGAGCTGAATGATGGCTGCGTGTGTCGGGGGTTGCAAAAGCTACCCTTGGGAGTAGGGCTGCAGAACCACCTCGTCCAGGGTGACGTTCTCGGAGATGTTCGAGGGCTCAAGAGCTGGATCCATTGGCTTGGAGGTGCTTCCACGACGAGGATCTGCGGGGACGCATGCCTCTTCATACCTGCTCATTCATGTATCCGCTGACGGATTGACTCGGCACTTGATTTACGTATGTCTGAGTGAGGCTGCATAATGAATTTATGGATGATTGTATTTATTTATCTATTTATTTACTTATTTATTGACTTACTTGCTGGCGGTGTGGGATCGGCCAGACGGGATCGACTTTGTGATTCTGTTTGGCTGCACAGTGGGACTACAGTAGGGTATCATGAGTGACCTTTTTTAACATTGTGTGTGTGTGTGTGTGTGTGTGTGTGTGTGTGTGTGTGTGTGTGTGTGTGTGTGTGTGTGTGTGTGTGTGTGTGAGAGAGAGAGTCCTCCAACACGAAGTTGTCCTCTGCAGGGGTTATGTCATGTTTCGAGGGTACAGAATCGGGTCAGTCGGTCACGTAGCTAATAAGTGCTGGAGCGATGCAGGGTCAGTCTTTGTTCCGCACGGATGCATCCCAGTGGTGCCGTGACGGGGTTTTGGGAGCCACTCTAACGGGATGGCACATTTCTGTGAGTGTTTATTGGGAAGGCATTACTGGTAGTGGTTGCGCACATGGGTATGGGTCAAGAGCATCAACCATTGGTGCGAGCGGGGGATGGATCGTTCACCTGGTGAATTAACCGTTTGCTCTCTAGCTACCCATGAACGGTAACTGTTTTCGGGTCGTCGGGCACATGGGTTTGAGCCCCACTCAGGCTTAATTTGCTGTGTTTCACACCGTAGCCGATGGTTCCGTTTCCAAGTCGGGCAGGGACTCTCTGGGCCAATTACTGCAGAGGACGCCGGAATCGGAATGACGTCTACGGGTGACCCGCCGCTCGTTTTGGGCGACACAAGGACATGAGTGTCTGCGCGATCAGAGCACAGAGATTGTTTCAATATTTTACCGTTTTAAAATTTTCTGAAACAAGAGGAAAGGCAATAAATGGAGCTCAAACATACACCCAACGCACCGGGCACACGCGGGACTTGTGATGTCCACGGTTTTCGTGGAGAGATGCAGTGCACGCGTGAATATTTGAAGACTTGCCACAAGGGGAAAAAACATCCATTAACATTAATATGATTGCCATTTGTAATATTTTCTAATATGATGCTTTTGCATTTGTTCACTTTTGGATAACAATTTTATGCAAACAACCACAGGCAATATGACAGTATTCTCTGTGTAATCTGGTCATAGTACATATGTGAGCCTCAGCAGGACATCGCTTAAAATAATGACCAAAACATGGTGGTTGTGGACTGGAGGACGGAAATGACCGCTCGCCGTTTTAGTGTAAGGACAGGTAAAAATGTGGAAGGGGACCACAAATCACCACATGTTGCTTTCAATGGGTTTATTCCCTCTAAGTTTTATTTATTCCTTATTGTTTTCAGTTATTTAGTCCTGACTGATAGGAAGCTAAGCTCTTGTATCAGGCACCACGTGCATTTCGACTTCCACTTTTTCAGCGACGGTTGACGGTGACGTACATGTCATGATGCTTTCCTTTGTTTTTTTTTTTTTCTGAACAAGCAAATTAGCAACAGCGTCAATCCTGTGGAAACGAAACAAAAAAGAACTTGGGAAAAAATATCTTCCGAAAAGACGCGTGTCATGACGCATGGCGTTTCTGGGCGAGTTGGCGTTTCGCTCGTGGATGATGTCATCATCTTGAATTGTTGTGTGAAGACACCCTCCCACAGTAAAATATGAAGGAAGCATATTTGGGAACCATTAATAATATGAGTTATGGTGTGGAACGCTACTAATTCCAGCAAATCGGTGACTGCGAGAGCTTTTGTTATGCATGCCCACGCTCCATACTCTGCAGATCAGTGATGGCGTCATATTTGACAGTATATAAGGCTTGTATAGACCTAGACCAGACTCAAGGGGCTACAAGACATATATCCCCTAAAACTGCCCACCACGAGACTCCAAAGATGTGGAATTTCTAAATCCAACTTTTTTATCCCAACCATATGATTATGTTTTGTTGGCAAGAGGCAAAAATGTCCCTGCAGCCTTGGGAAGCTGTAGAAGCAGAGAACCAAGACAATGAGCTGATCTGGTACCTTCTTAATGTTCACAATTATCTAAGAAGTAAATTTGAGTCAGATGGTCAACACAGGTATTACGAGGTATCTTCCCTCATGAGAATTTCTGCCTGTTTGTAGACTTGTGTTGCTGCACAAGAGAAAAAAAAGCATTAAAAGTTGACTGTGATCACAACCAACAGGGAAAGGTGTGCGATGTAAACGAACCCAATTTGCCTAGGAGCTATAACGCCGTCTATTAGCACACCTCGCTGTTCGTGGGAAACAGTTTGCAGGTTCTAGTGGATCCGTCTGGTTTTCCCTCCATTTGTGTAAATATCAGTGTGGTGGACTTTCTTTGGCGGGAACCCATCTTTTGTTGAGTTTACCCCATGGCTGCAGTGCCTTGTACGAAAAGCATTGTTGTTTCCAAATGGTTTGGTTGCAGTCTGCACCGTTTTAGTAAAAGTTGTAAGAAAAAGAAAAAAAAAAAAAAAACTGATGTTTGCCTGTTTTTTTTTTTTTTATATTCACATCATCACCTGTACATCTTTTATTTACAAGCATCAGCTAAATAAAAAAAAATGTAAGCAACTAACAGTGATTTACTCATATATTCAGGAGGTTCATTTTCATCGATTCAGACTGAGTACCTTCAGCAAGCAGATAGGGTTCCATCTCAGGTTCTATGAGTCCAAAGTACTGCGTGCGTGCGCGCACAGAGCCCACCATGCCAGTTACGCACACTCATGCGTATAGACAGACCCAGCAGTTCCCACATCAGCACCTGCACATGCTTACCATGGTAGTTACCATGTCTCCCAAACACCTGGTTGAAACTAGCTACTATGAATCCTCTAAACTCCTCCTTGAAAGTAAGAAGACAAACCCCATGCAAGCAAGAGATGCCCTTCTCCCCAAAACCCTCATTCCAGGTGAAAGAGCTTGAGAATAAAAGCGTACTGAATTCAGAGGCGCTATCTTCAAGTCCTTTAGTGAGAAAAACTAGTCACGTATGATGCGGTTTTTCAGATGAAGCTCTAGAAACTAAAACACTTGCAAATTCCTCCCTAGTAAAAGCTCTACCTGCAGCCAGTGGACATGTCAATTGGGCTCAGGTGGTGTGATCTGGTCAGAAGGTAATGGAACACCTACACGGAGACAGCAAGTTGTCCAGAAGAACAGACTGGTTATCCTGAAATGATCCCTACGGTGGCCTTTAGAGGAGGACGTTTCCCCATCGCTTGGGATACACAGGGCCTACAGACTCCCAGCACCTGTTGGCATCATCGATGGAGAGAGACACTGCTCAAAGGGTGAGTGTATCACTTTAATCACATATGAGCGGTGCTTCATATTAAAATTGTTCTTACTGAGAAGGAGACACAAACATGTCTGAACTGTTAGTACACAGGCAGGACAAAACAACCGGAGATCTGTACAATAAGTAGCAGGAGTTACGTGTACAAATACAGAATCGCTGTAAGGACCAAGGGAAGGGTATGTGGACAAGGTGGAGAACGATAGAGTGGCTTCCTCAGCATGGTCAGTGGAGGGCAACAGTGAGCTGGAAGGGTTGGGATCGTGACCTCTGACCCTTGACCAGTCCCTCTATTCCAGCAGCTCTTTCTCACCTCTTGGTCTTCGCCATGTGGGAGCCGTCACTGGTCCCAACAGACGCTGACACTGAACCGTCAGGAAACCTCTTATATAAGGACCCTAAATCATTAATAAACCCCCCAGATGAACAGTGGCAATAAAACGATATGCAGGTATGAAGAGGACACCAGTTGACCGTTTGCTTTAGGAGGTTGCAGGAGCCTTTCCTGTGACAGTTGCGGTCCGGAAGCCACTTCCGCATCTCCAGAACAGACGGCCAAACAAGCCATGGGTACAAAGGCGGGCATGAAGACAGCATAAAATCACAGTTTGCATAAAATGTTCCCATCACAAGTGGAGTAAGTCAAAGCTGAGAAGCGAAGCGGATGAAACGGATCACGTGATCCAGTGGCACTAAAGGAGACGGCGTTGATGGCTCGCAACGGAAGAGCGTCACCTGCGGCGGCACGCTTCTCGATCCCCGGTGGCCCTCGCTGGTTCTGAATCGGTGGCACTCACAGCTGCACTCACAGCTACACACACACGCTAAGGCGCTCTCTCGTGGCTTTCAGCACTTACAGGGTTGCGGCTCTGACGCGGACCGACGCGCTTGACAGGTGCCCAGTGTGTGCTTCGAGTGTAGCTAGGAGTACAAATTCGTGTCCTTGGGGAAGAAGAATACGACTTTCCGTGACCCGATACACTAACGTGTACAGTTTTTACAGGTGGGAGGGCGGGGCACAGAGTCAGGGCTGGGCTAATTAGCGGCACTGTCCCCACCCTCTGCTCCTCCCCCTGCCCCGCCCCTCTCAGAGCTGGCTCTCGCCGTCGCTCTTCTCCAGGGAGCCGTTGACGGGGCCGCCGCCGTTGCCCTCGTTGAGGCGCCGCACGCGGTACGTCTCGTAGTGGATGTCGTGAGTGACGTCTTTCAGGTCCTGCAGGTGGGATCTGGACAAGATGGCAGGGCGTCCCCTTAGAGTGCTGCTTTCATCGTCACCCACAAACTATTTCTCGGCAGACAAAGCGAGTAAGTGGCACTTTGAACGAAGGCACTCGTCCGCCGGTCTCAGTGGAAGGTGACGGGAAGGTAAATGTAAAGGGAATGTAAAGAGCAGCCCAAAAATAACCCAGTGGAAGGATAGAGTGTTATAGCCCAGTAAGGCACCGGGGGTGTAAATAAACTCGCTAAATGCCAATATGATCGACGCGTGTCAGAAAGGACCTGACAGGTGATTTAAAGGGGTTTCATAGTACGGCACGGGTGGTGAACTCCGGCACGGCAGCGGCGCTCGCGCTCTCCTCTCACCTGATGAGCAGGTCTCTCAAGTTGGCGAACTCGCAGTGTGCGACGTTTTCAACTGCGGAGAAGAAGCAACAAGGGCTGTTCAGGTTCACGGTGTAAACGGCGCCATCCTCACCACGCTTACCTTGGGTAGCTCCCTCCTCCTGCTTTATACACCAGCTCCTGTCGGGCAGGAGGAAGCGCCACATAAAGGAAATTCGGTGCAACAGCGTATAAAGACAGATGTAGACGGCTCTTTGGCTCCACAAACTGGGCCTTTTTTCTTGTTATGTGTATTTTTACCAATATACTGCTGTGCTGAGACCTTAACCAGCAGCCGGAGCCCAAATGCACTTTATCGGCTCAATTCAGACCTCCGTGTGCGGGACGTGAGCAGCGCTGTTTGCCGCCATGTGGTGACTGTCACGATCATACTTATTTATTCAGAGGATACTTTGTGTCTCTAAAGTGATACAAATATAAAACATGCTGCTGTGCTCATTTCAGTGTTGGCAAACTCTGTATGTTGGAGGTCCAGTGGTTTCTACGACGCCACTTTGTGGGTCCATGAAGTGATGTGTGGTAAAGCTGCAGTGAGCAGGCGAGGTAAAACACTCTTCCACAGTGCTTTGCGAGCGTGGTCACTAGGGGGCGGTGCGCTGTCGAGCGTTCCAGTGCCACGAGCGCGTGGCACATACACTCGTGCAAAGAATCTAGAGTGTTCCCCAGCAATCCTTTAACTGTGCTGCTGCTGTGTTTTGAGAAGCCGCCTACCTTCAATGATGCCCCACTTGGTTTTCCTGCCCAGGACCTTGTTCCCGTTGACCTGGTGCTCCTTGTCTGTCCCGACCACAGCGAACGGGATGTTTTCCTGCGAGTCCCGGGCGAAAATTTAAACGTTACGGCAGAGCGACACACGCTGTGAGACAGTCGTATGTATTGAAGCTACTCTCAACCGACTGGATATAAAGTTCCTAATCGAAACCCATAAATGCACAACGTTGCTCCTCTTGTTGTTAATCCCCAGCACCTAGGGACACTGGAGAGGGGCTATAAACACTGTGGAGGTGAGTTGAACGAAGGCGGTCCTACACTCCTGTTGCACTTGGCTTCCCTGTACCACCATCCGTTAGTTTGGGGGGTAAAGATAGGTTGTTTTTGATGAGCTGCAGAGATTTTAGGAAGCAGTTCAGTGTAGAAAATGCAGTTCTAAAAATGAATGAATGAAGAGAACCATGACTGGTCTCCAGTGCTGTATGGAAGTGGGATGAGTGGAGTAAGCGGTGCATCGGGAGAATTTAAGCGCAGATCCCTGGGCAACTGCAATACGTCAACGGTTGTGAAAACGGAGCGATACCCTGATTTTGTCGTTGCGTATCCTGTCCTCGGCATCCTCGTCGTACTCCCTCTGAGGGTACACCTGGATACCGTTGGCCTGCAGGTTGTGCCTTATCTGGAAGGGGGACAAACCAGACACAGGTTTTACACATATACACACACACACACACACACACACACACACACACACACAGCCAGATCTTCACATTTAACAGCTGCGGTTTAACTTGTGCTGCAGCATCCGTGAGCCCTTCCTCCACACATTCCTGTGCCGCACCGATGGGATTATGGGAAGACGGCCCCATAAATACACCGAAGTGGCGCAGCTGGCCGAGGTGGATGTTCCTCTTACTGATGGTGTGACACTGATACTCCTCGAAAACCCCAGGTGTGGCCCGACATGTTGCGTATTTTATGTGCTGACCCCGGGACTGTTTATGGAAAGTCGGGAATGAGCCAAGTGGGCTGCTGCTCTCCGGAAGGGGATCGGAGCGGGACCTTGGGGCCCCAACGGACCCCCAGTTACAAGATCCCCATCCCACTTCGCTCACAGGCGGCAATGCAGGTGTATTACAGCACTCTAGGATACAAAGGGGCCTGACGCCTGTTACGCTATGGTTGCGAGGTGCCTCCTTTGGACTCAAGAGATCACAAATTTGAGTCCCACTTCCTGCTGTAAAAACCTGCTCTGAACCAATACAGTAAAAATTACCCAGCTGTATAAATCGCTGTGAGCGGGTTATCCCGATAAGTCGCTTTCAAGAGAAGCGCCACATAAATACACCCTCAGTTGAGCCCCTCAACCAGCACTTAACATGTTGGCTTCTGTCATCATTTGGGTTCTCGAGCCAAGGTTCGAGGCCCACCGTGGCAGAACCCCTGCACTCCTTACCGTCTCCTTGAACTCGAGCCTCTCCTCCATGGTGAGTGTGTCCGCCTTGGCGATCACGGGTACGATGCTCACGATCTTGCCCAGTCTCTTCATGAACTCCACGTCGATGGGTCGCAGCCTGCGCAAAGGGGGAGGAGGAGCACAGCGGGGAGTGAGCGACCCCTTGTGGCGAGCGTGTGCAGCATTCGTTAATGCACCCCAGCCTTTTACCTCCCCCACCCCACCGTAGCGCCACCCGGGGACGCACATTGTCTAGCAGAACTGATCCAAGCACCGACTCCCACTCTCTTCTTGTCTCACTATATTTACGTAACGACTAAAATTTTTCTGTTCAGAAAGGAGCATCTCGTACATCTACACCACAACCTGTTGCACTCTGATCCCCTTCTGTCACCTTCTATGAGAAGGAAACAAACCTTAGTCCAAGTCTATTAAAAAACACTTCAGAGGACTTCACTTTTTCACCCGCGACCTCCCATGAGGGCTGCTGCTGACAGCGAGCATCACACCGGCTCATTTGTCTTCACACCTCTGTTGGGGTCAGAGGCCAGGGTCCCAGTGCCCATTTGTTGTCGCCTTGGGTGGGCGGGGGTGAACTAGACCTACCAGTGTCCCGTGGGGGGCAAGAAGTACACGCAGCAGTGAACGCGCGTGTCGGGGATGCGTCGCTTCCTGCTGACGTTGAGCTCCTCCACCAGGTACTTCTCGTACTGCTCATTGATGTACTTGACTATCGGCTCCCAGCTGCAAAGGCACAACAGTGAGCTCAACGGTTCCCCATCGGACCCCAACCCTCCCGAGAATTTATTCTTGCGTGGTGGGAGTCATGTGACTGGCTGATGTTTCGTATACCTGATTTTTAAAAATAATTTTGAAGTGACAATGTTGTTAGGAGCATATATGTTTTATCAAACTTTTTGCAAATTCAAATGAAACATTTTTCTTTTGGAAAAAAGGTACTAGTAGGACTCGCCCGACGTGCCTTGCTTACCAGTTGTTGTTATTAATCTGATCTCCAAAGCCAGGGGTATCAATCACCGTCAGCTTCATCTTCACCCCCTTCTCCTCGATCACTGTGAGGAAGCACAAAGGTGCGATTTCTGGTCAGTGCGTTTCCCAGGTGCAGCGCTAGGGGGCAGTGCCTCTAAGACAGCAGCACGAAAGGAGAAGGCCTGGGGTCATGAACAGAGGCTGACATCGCCGGTGTCCTCGTGTGTTCAATCAAGGTTTGTTTGCATGCAGTAATCAAGGTGGCCACGCCCACTTTGATCCCAAAAATGAAGCAATTAAAGGGGGAAGCTGCTGTTTAAAACCTGACTGATACCGCAAATCGATCCTGAACTCACAGATGAACAGAGAAGTCGAGCGCTGGCATTCTTTTCAAACCTGGCAGTGGTTTCCGGATAGCTCGGTGGGCCTGAGGGCAGAAAGAGGTCTTGAACACATGTGGGGACCAAACTCTGCCTCCTGGAGTAAAGAAGCCTGACTGGAGTCTCTGAATTAAGATAAGAGACTTTATTGCTGCTGGATCAGAAGGCTGCAGGGAATCTGCTGTGGCACATGATCGTTGCACTGCGTGGGGGCCTAAGTACGATCCCTGACCGCACCATCTGGGGCGGAAGAAGACTCCGGGGGAGCAATGTTTGTAGATCCCAGATGGATATGGAAAGCTGATAGCGACCCCAGGTCTGGGTTGGTAGGAACGTGTACACAGGGTACAAATGAAAAGCGAAGAAATCAGACTTGTAAACATTTGGCAAAGTCCAGCTGTTGTGATATGAACCTTTCAGAAGGGACGTTCCCTTTTCCTGAACCCCCTGCGGTCAGTAGTTTACTCTAGGGGGCTGCCTCTCCAGCTTACATGTTGCGACCCACACATCGGCCCCAGTCGGAGCTCCTGGCCCCAGGTGGGCGGGGAGGGGTCTCTCTGAACCGGCCCATGAGGCTGATGGGCAGAGGGTCTGCCTCTCATTAAACTTTCTTCACTTTGCAGGGCTGGAGGAGAATGTTCTGTGGGGCAGAAGACTGAAGGAAGTTTATGTTACTGTGAAGCGTTTCCCAGCACTGCCTCCACTCACCGGGTCCTGCTCTCTGGTGGGTCTGGGGTTCGAGTCCCACTTGGGGTGCCTTGCGACGGACTGGTGTCTCGTCCTGGGTGTGTCTCCTCCCCATCCAGCCTTATGCCCTGTGTTTATGGGTTAGGCTCCAGCTCCCCGCGACCCCGTATGGGACAAGCGGTTCAGATGATGTGTGTTGTTTGTTTATTTATTTATTGAGTGCTTTTATTCCCAGACTGTAATTATATTATTTAGCCTACAGCGAGATACTGTAAATAATTAGTCTTGTAAATGATTAAGGCACCCTTTGGGGCATTTCAGAAACGCCCGCTGTATGGGGGACGCCAGATTTGGCGGCGGGGTCGGCTCGCGGAAGTAGTGTGGTGTGCGTCACGGGTTCCATCGCGCTCCGCTGTTTACATTTCGCCTGGCTGAGAAGCCTGCCAAGGGTATCTCCGCTCGGGAAGTTGGACAGCTGGACGGTTTTGCACGTGTCAACACACACGTACACGCATCGCAGCCCCTGAATGGGACTTGCACACAATTACTGCACTGGTTCCTGTACCACGCAGCAAGGTGTAGAACTGTACAAAACATCGAACCTTGAACTACACTGCAGTCCTTTCACCCTGATCGCTCTGTTTATTTTTTTAAGATGCCAGAATGCATATTCGTGAAACCCAGCACCTTGGAGACCATGCTCAAAGCGGTGAAAAGTTCCAGAGAGCTTGAAAGCACACCTGAATGCTGAATTATGCAAATACACATTTCCTGAATACACAGCTGAAAGAGCTCAGTTGTACCTTTATAAGTGTTAAATTGCTCACTGCAGGAAGGCCTTGTGACCTAAGGTCACCACGTTCTTTACTGGTGATTGGCCCAAGAAACTGCCCCTTCTGGGTGCATTAATACCCGCTGGGTTCTGGTTTGTGTATGACATTTCCTCTCTGACCGTGGTCTCTAATCTAAATACCCATGTAACCAACAACCTTTAAAGCGAAAACAAACTTAAAACAACTGAAATTAAAAAAAGAAAAGAAAAACCTCTACAAACTCCACCTCATTCATCCCAGAAACATGTGCAACATTGTTCTTCTTATTGATGTCAACACTTAGGAACACCAGATGTGAGCTGTAAACGCTGTGGAAGTGAGATGGATTAAAGCGGTCCCACACTCTTGTTCTGTTTGTGTGCTTTTTACTGCCACCCGTAAGGTTTGGCAGGTGAGCTTAGGATATGTTTCTACAGATCTGAGCCAAAGCATCTCTGCTTGGCATACTGACACTAGTGAGGGTTGAAACCACAGCAGCAACACGCACCAAGCCAAATAGTGTCAAAGTGAACCCAAGTCTCGTTTGGTATCTCTCATTCGTTCTTCTACCTGCCCTGTGTGAAGGAAGAGACGGCAGGCAGCTGCGGTTTGCTCAGATGGTTTCAACATCTTGTGTGTATAACACTTGGTTTCTCCTCCAGTCTGAAAGTTGGGGTTTAAAAACCACGGCTTCTGCTTTCATGCCTGTTCCCAGTTGAGTGCGTTGGGACCTCGACAATGAAAACAGAAAACCATAGTCCTGGTGTGCGTGTATGTGTGTGTGCACGCACAATAGTGGGAAACTCAGGTCTTCCAAGCACCCAAGGATGAGTTCTGGCGAACTCTGGCCTGTTTGAAACCCTCCAACCTCCCAGACACCAACATTCCTGCTCACTTTGACTTCTGAAGGTGGTCAGGTAGTGCAAGCCCCAGGGTGTTTTTGCCACGGAGAAGAAAGGGTTAAAACCTATCTACCCAATGATGGTGATCTCAAGAGCATCTCCTTCACTGCTCTCAACAGAATTATTGTCCTGTTGAGGATATGGGGAGCTGGCGATTCCATCACAAAGTTTTCTGTTATTGCAAAAAGCCCAACAACCCCGACTAAGACTCATTCTTCAGCAAATGGTTCCTGGAGAAGGCTAGTTAGGGTCTTATCTGTGAACGGGACTGGACCATGTGTGGGGAGGGATGAAACTGTGTTGCTTTGCACTTCAGGTTGATCAGTCTGAGCAATGACTAATGCCAACAAACATCTGTTTGAGCATGATGGTTTCCAGTTCTAATCCATCACCTTCTTGGATTTCTCCACTCCTCAAAGTAGGTGTAACAGCCATCTGGCTCTCCTCCAGGAAAAACACTCCATCTCTGCATATCACCTGAGGGTCATCTGTAATCTTGTGATTTGCTCTTGAGTTTTCTTACTGGTCAAAAACAGAGTGACTGAGGACTGCTGGTAAACACCTCGGGCCCAACTCACCATGGCTGACCGACTGCAGCTGCACTGTCTTGGGGATCTTTTCCTCGTAGTTGGGTGTGCAGGACTTCCGGCTCACTTTGGACTTGAAGAGCGTGTTGACCAGCGTGGACTTCCCAAGACCACTCTGACCTGCAGAAGAGCACAAGCACCATGACGCCGGGTCTGACCACGCTCAGGTTTCAGTCCCGGAACCGAATGGTGTTCTGAGGGGTTGAGCAACAACTAGTTGTGATGAATCACTTGCGTGGTGAGCAAGTCGAGTCAAAGGGATGCTTTATTCTGTTTTATATCTGCCCTCCGGTCAAGGGAGGCAAGGCAGGGAGTAGAGCACCGAGCGGCAAAGCTGGTGGATCCATGTGGTGTTTAGTGACATTCTGCTCATTAATCACAAAGAATTTCGAAACTTGTCCAAAACAAACACAACAAATGTTAATGAAAAAACTGTAACTGAAGCCATATGAAGTAGAAAGAGAGCTGTTATCAGCAAGGTTACAGTGACAGCAGTGTAAACCGGAGCCCTTGGGCGTTCTGCAGAACTTCCCACCCCCCCGGAGACTCAACGTCAAGATGGTGGACCAACAAGTCAAGTGAATTTAGGTCGTTCCAATGAGGTCATGTCTCCTGGACCCCACAATGCCTCAGTATGCCTCAATATGCCTTTAATGACCACAAACAAATGTTAAACTCTTTCTTGTTATTTATTTCCTTATACAGCTCCTTTACTCTGTCGACTCAGGGGAGGTACCTTGGTTAAGGGTAGAGCAGTAGGTGTGATTTGAGCTTTCGGATCTGAAGGCAGCAGTGCTAACCGCTGTGTTCTGTCCTGCCCCCAGTGCAATGTTTGTCTTCAACATGAACGTTTCCTTCTTTCACACATCTACAAGAGCAACGGCCCATGAGCGGCGAAGCGGAACCGTTTTCCGAGATGCAACGGCACGAGTGTAAAGGGTGATAACATGACACGTCCAGGTCCATTCACTGATGGCGGGCTGGTATTTTTACCACGCAGCTGTGGAAACGGCGCAGTCCTGCAGCTGCGGTGCTATAGTCATACTGTGGCGGACACTGTTGGATTTACATGGTGCTATTGGACTTTCTGAGATGAAAAGCAGATCAGACTGGGTGCGAGACCCCGTTCAAGTACACGACACGACCCAGAGCCAAAGAATCAAAGCAGCAGGGTTTTAAATGCAAATTACTAGCAGCTTCAAATGCGTTTCGCACGTCTTCCTGTGTGGGGCTACAGTTGCAGAAGCTTCCGGAAGGTTTTTTTGCCTCCTGCTGTGATGGTAATGGTGTCCACATGACCCAGGGAGACAGAATCTCAATTGGAACCTGGCACAAGGGACACAGGGGGGTGACGGGAGGAGCGGGGTCTCTGCAGGGGGTCCCACCCATACAAGCTCACACCACCAAAATAGCACCATCTGGCCCCTCGGGGGCAGGACCAAACTTGTAGCAGAGGAAGTAGTGCAGCCCGGGGTGCTAACCACTTCCTGTAGACAACATTCAGCTTCATAATTCCTGTTTTCTTTTCCTTATCTAAATATCAGGGAGCACAGACCTGTGTGTGTGTGTGTGTGTGTGTGTGTGAGAGAGAGAGAGAGAGACTGCTCAAAAAGGCCCTTTTTGTAACGCATAAAACTTAGGTTCCGTATCAACGGAAGTACAGCTGTGTGGTGTGGTGCTGAGGTTCATTTTTCTTGTGTCCAGTGACACACTTTCCACTTTCCATAAACATGCCTGCGGCACTTTAATTACACCATGAAGAAATATTAAAGAAAAAGCTGAAATTCAAAATCGACATCATCACTAGTTTCCTTGGAAACGAATTCTGCTGATGAACACTGAGTTGTGATGCTGTTATTTCAGAACATCTCTAGATGGTCATTGGACCATAGAGGGGGTCCAGGTCACCTGAGAGCAGCAGGCAGGAACTCATCTCGCGGTGCCGGCTTCACCTAATTGGAATTTTACCTCTCCTCTGATCTTTGACCTTAGACCCGTGCCATTCAAAGCCTTTCAACCACCCAGAACACGTCCTTCTCACCCCCCCATGTGGAAAAAGTGCTTCTTCAACCTCATGCATTTATTCGTCTAGTCAGCGCCTTGTCTTGTTGCTTGAAATGTTCCCTTAGAGGGAGAACCAATTTTACCTGCTCCTTTTGTTTCATTTTCCTAAATCCCTGAGACATGAAAGGCTCGGCCTGCCAGCGCACCCGTAATTAATTCGGAGCCATGGAAAAAAGGCTGAGGACCTTGAGTGGAAGCCCAAGCGAATCTTCTTGATGTTTAAATCTGGTTTTGTTTCCTAATGTAGCGTGAATGACGGGATTTCAACTGGACTCTGTGTGTGTGTGTGTGTGTGTGTGTGTGTGTGTGTGTGTGTGTCTCTTGCAGATGGGGTGAAGGTGGAAGTCTTTAGGACAGGAATGGGGATGGGAAAGTCCGTTCAGAAAACTACTTCTTCAGCTTGACCTCAGGCAGACAGATTCCACAAGAGATTGTCTTAGTCTTTGAATTCCTGCATGGGAAAGGAAGGAGGGAGAGAGAAAGGTGTGTGTGTGTGTGTGTGTGTGTGTGTGTGTGTGTGTGTGTGTGTGTGTGTGTGTGTGTCTACGAAATGATGTTATTGGTGTGTAAGAATGTAGTGGTTGTACCCGATTCTTCCCGCTGCCCTTTAATTACACCGTGAGCGCAGGTAGAAAATCCTCTCCTATTAATGAAAGACTGAAGTAGCAGCAGAGATCCCTTAAACCTTTAACTGCTGTGTCGAGAGCGGCCTCCACATGCAGCATGCTGGGACTGCACACTTCCGACTCACCTGTCTGGACCACACCTTCCATTGTGTGTGTGTGAGTTGGGACCATGTGCCGCTTCCTGCTACTCACCCACCACCATGATGTTGAACTCAAAACCTGTCTTCATGGCCTTGCGCCGCATCTGGTCCAGCACCGCCTCGATGCCCACGTAGCCGAACAACTCGCTGCCGGTGATGTGGCCCTGGGGGTGGGGCTCTCCGCCTGTGACGTGGACTTGAGGGTGGGACTCAATGGAACATGGCTGCTGCTCTGGCTCCGCCTCTCGTTCCGCCATCTGGACTTGCGTGTCCGGGCCCTGCGTCGTATCTGTGTACATAATGTTTTTGGGGAGAAAAAATTTACTTTAGATGCATTTATACAAGGATACTGTAAGAATGTGACCATTTGTGCTTTGGGGCATCTCAGGAGGTTTCTAATTGGAACCAAAGAGCTAGAAGCCATTCTTCCTGGAAAACACTTGAGCGCAGTGAGTCAATTAGACAAGAAAGAATGGGTTGGCTGCGCTGTGACAGTTTTTCTTCTTAAATGTCATCCAAAGTGTAATTTCAAAGAGTAAAAGCATGTTGAGTAGAGGAACAGACAGACACATAAACTCAGCAAGACATGTGACACTACTGGCTGCTTCTCTTCACTTCTGGATCGAGCGCCAAAGTGCGAGACGGCCCAGCTTAATTTAAGAAATTGCAGAAACCCCCGAGTAAACACGAAAGTCTCGTGACGGCTGGAATGCGGTGACAACAGCAGCCCTCAACGTCAACACGTCCACCAAGTCTGGGTGGAAAGGTACGCCGATCATTGAGCCAGGATAGCTATGGCACCGTTTCCCGAGTCCAGCTGGCCATCCGATTTAAGAGCCAGCGGCACCTCCTTGCAGAAACAGCAAGGTGTATGGAGATCATACATAAAATCACGTGGAACTGATGAGTCGCACTTATACAGTCATTTTTATCCCACTGTTTTCATTTGCGTTCAGCAGGTGGTTTACAATGATAACGCGGTAAATCTAGTGGGTTGCCAAGCAGGAACCCAGTGAGGTGAAGCAGACGCGTGCCAACACGGTTCATCCTGGCATGACTACACTTGGAGGCAGGAAGGGTTCTAGTCATGAAATTGATCCGCAAGACGCCTAATTTGTAAAAATCATTTTAACATTAGCGTAACCTTATTATATGGATATTTTAACAAAATACTGCGCAATATGACAAGACAATAAAACAGATGTTTAGTAACTAAAATTAATAAATACTGTACTTTAATGGTATAATGCTACAACATTACTTTTTAAAAAACAATTTAGGGCCCTCTTTGCCTTTTAATTCTGGGAAATATACAAAAGAAATATTATTAGGATGCACCCCCAGGTACCGTGTGCATTTTTTACCCCTAGGAAGACCCAGATCGAAATGCACAGCAACAGCATGGGACACTTCCCTGGAAATCCAACAAACAGTCCCTCGCTAATTTCTGCCAGCAGAAAAGCCACGAAATTGTGCGAAACACAACTGGCCAAGGCAATGAGCGCAAATGAGGTGAGTGTAAATGAGGCAACTGTGAGAAGTGCGTCCTGTTATCTGCTCTTCGATTGTTTTGCGGAATTGCAAAGCGCAACACCTCTCCTTTTTTACAAGGTGGTCAACAGCGAGCCATCGGCTCTACAAACACACTATCTTTTCAACATTCAGTTACACTTTCAACACAGTCAGTATAAACCTTTACTTTTTCAGCCGCTATTCCACCTCGTAAAGAGTGCGCAAGGGAACTCGACGTAATTCTTTCGTATCTCAACAGATCTTGCTTCCAGGGTGCAGCTAAATCAAGTACGACAGAATCCGAGTGAACGGGGGGCTGCTGGTGAGCATTAGCATACGTACATCTACACACGGAGCGCTACCGCAGCAGAGCGCAGATCTCTTCGGCATCATTCCTCAAGATCGGTCATTAAAAAAGGTTAGAAAAGAAAACTGAAATGAAGCTTGCAGTAAAGCGTAAGCGTGTGTGAAATAACATTCGAGGCTGACCATCTTGGAAAAACCCTACAGCATCTGTGCTTTTTGTGTCTGGTTACTGATAACCTTTGTCAGGCAGTTAGTAAAGAGGCCAAAATCATAAATATACATGATATTCTCTCAGCTTGTCCCAGATAAAGTGTTATTTAGAGCAGAAACCCAGGTGGTAAATGGAAACTTGTAGGCGTCGAGTACGAAGTTCTTGTCTGAAGTTCATGTATGTCAGCAGTGGAGAAGACGTGACCTCTTGGACAGGGGCGCCGATGGGACACCACTTGTGTGTAGCGACGGAAATCATTTGCCTCCCTCCTTAGCCTCGTACGATTGTTTTTCTGCCACCCTGACGACCAGATAGCCATTCACTCACGTTTCACATACATCCGGGATGGGGCTGGAGTTGAGGAGAGATCTGCGGTGCGACCTCCTCTCTCCTGCTGAGTCGCCTGAACCGTAAAAGGGGCTTCGTGCAGCTGATGGAGTCCTGATTCCAAATGTCAGGAAAACTTCTTCAGGGTGTACCTTGGGAACGGTGACTGAATGCTGGGAGATGGATAGCTCTAATGGGTCATTTTACAAGCGTGGGAATTGCTGTTTACAGCCCCCGCTACGTTTCTCGCCGCTCACACTGACTCACACGTGTCTGACAATTGGTCCCAGCACTTCGCACCGCTGATCCAACTAGCTGCGAATGCCTGTCCTCTATAGACCAAAAGGAACTGCACATTGACTGCTCTGTGGACTCATCACAGAACTCACCTTAGACCTTTCGTGAGGCCTCACCCGCTATGCTCAGAGCATCCGAACGTTGCCCAGCCGCACCCTCTCCGCTGTGCCCCGCCTTGCGAATCCAGCCAACGGCCGGCCCCTCCGCCCACTTCGGCGTGATGCTCTCGGGATCAGGCCGCACACATGTTCGATCACTCATCCCGTGCTAAGATTGCTGCCCCAAGCACACGTGGAACATCACAAGCATGGACAAGCGGTGCTATTGCTGGACGAGGGTGGGGGTGACGGGGTGCTGGAACGGGAGACGGACCGAGAGGAGCCGTGAGAAAGGCAAACAGGGAGCAGGGGGAGGCGAGAGAGATGGATGGCAGCAAGGAGCTTCTGGAGAGCCAGCAGAGGGGAAAGTAGTCGGGAAGGTGACAGGAACACGAAGCCCGGCTGCTGCAGAAGTAAAATCCTGATGAGACCCCTCTCTCCCTTTATTCTCAGGTCACAAAAGCTAGAAAAATGAACAATGTGATTCAGCGCCTGTACACACTTATGACTGAAAGCAAAGCGCCACAATGCTGATGACTACACTGCACACTGTACTTCTTTTCCCTCCAAAAAACGATGCTGAGTCAGCCTTTATGCTTCCTGTAAAACGAAACGGTAAACGCACTCAGTAACAGCCTCCTTTAGAGTGTTTGTTTAGCTTTATAGGGATTATCTTCCTTAGTCTGTGACAATACAGAAACCGTTTAAGGCAAACTGCATCTTTAAAGGCCAGGAAATGTTGCCATTG
The DNA here is from genome assembly GCF_900964775.1 of Scleropages formosus. NCBI lineage: Eukaryota > Metazoa > Chordata > Actinopteri > Osteoglossiformes > Osteoglossidae > Scleropages > Scleropages formosus. Next base: position 31,593,811 of record NC_041813.1, on the reverse strand, counting down.
CGACGTTTTTAGTGTGATTTACGTGACAGTGCGGTCACGGTCTCCGCGGAATGCTCCCCTTTCCAGCCCCTCTGGCTCTAGTCAAACGCACAACTGGGAAGGAGCGCGTTCAAGTGTGAGTTGTTGCTAATGTTCCTGGTATCCTCGGCCAACGAGGGGAATATAACATGGGCCCATGCTGGCTGGTTGTCAGGGACAGCTGTGGGAGCTCGAATCGTGAGCCCCCTCGACCGTCGAGGCCCCACTTGCCTTTGTTCTCCAGACTCATGTAGCCTGCAGCAAATTGTCAGGTCTTTGATTTCATACAGGCCTTAATGTGATTGATTAAGGTCAATTTGTGGATCAATGCTGGGACAAGGAAGGATCTGTCAAGGTAGAGACTTGCTGACTATTAAGTTAATGCAAAACCAGTCATGAAGTTACTAGAACCTCTTTCCCCAGTCAGCTTTAATTCTAATTTACTTTTGCCAGATGTTATACAATTAAACATCAAAAAAAGACAATCTTTTAACACAACGCTATTATTATTCAGGACTGAACTAATTGAAAGCTATAATTTTTTGAGTTAGCCTGGTTTTTTGGACCCATGTGTCCATGTTTCTTAATCACAGAACTGCCAGGCCATAAGCTGCATCCCTCACCTTAGCAAGGTGACATAGGGCATGATTGTAATGGAGGGACACTTTCATTTCTTAGGAAGCTCCATGTTTTCTTTCAGTTTGATCAGAAAATGTTTAAGGAGTTGGAAAAATAAGCACTTAAATCAGATGTTCTGAACTGGGACCAAACAGAGTGGTGTTATTACTGCCCTTTACTCTCTGCATGTGTCTGTCATTTAAAACAAAAACTATGCGGTTATCAGGCATCTGCTGCCTGGGATGCTCTGTGTCTCGGCTCGTTTCTGACTTCTGACGAGTAAATATACATGTATTGGAATAGTGCCGATTATGTCTGAATTGAGAGTGTGATCATTCAGTATTTTAGTTCCTTTTAATGTTGGTGTTGGGGCAGCAGGTGGCTTTGCGGGTAGAGTCCTCATCTTGCAATCGAAGGACCCACGTTGGCATCCTTGCTCCCACCGTAGCACCCTTGATCGAAGCACTTAACCTGAATTACTGTCATATGAATTACTCAGCTGTATAAATAGTTGCATCACTGTAAGTAGCTTAGTGCACAAACCTAACAGTGTACGTTGCCTTGGACAAAGGTGTCGTCATCCAGGAAGGTTTTTCAGTTTACCTCAGATGCCCTGATACAGGAGACAACGTTACTGTGGTGAACAAGGTGCAGTTGCCCCCGTATCAATGAGCACGGTCAAGTCGTGACAGAATTTACTTAACTCCTGTATTATAGACGTTTTAAAATCAAACCTTTCTGGGATTCCAACGTCGTGTGAACTACTCTAAAATCGAGTGACTTAGCTTCCTGTTGTTAATTATACTTACAATGTCTGCACCACAGATAAGAGACGTCATGAATATGCTAACACACATACAGCCACTTATCTCGCAGGACCATGGCAAGGGTGCAGTAGAAAATGTGAGCAGAAATTTTGAAAGCAAGGTAAAGCAAACTGCAATTCTTAGCCCAGGAGCCAGCAACAGTCGTGCATTGTGGGTAATCAAATCTGCTCACAGTCCTCGCAATATAGTGATAGAGCAAAGACAGCAGAGTGGAGAAAACAGTCCCAAGAGGCTAGGCTACAGTTCAGATGATAATAAGCATCTAACCTCAGCCGATTTCAAAATTGCACAGCAGCTCTGTGAAATTGCGAGTATTAAGTATGTGAGAGGGTACCTGTCCATCACGTAGCTGGAGGAAAGGTTTCAAAGACGCCAAAAAAAAAGTGTTTGAACTTTGACGGAAGTCTCCAGAAGTACATACGGCCCCCCAGCTTTCCTCCCCCTGCCCTCACCCAGCAGCTCCTCTGCGCTCTGCTGCCTCGCCTGGCCCATTGTTAACCCCTTTCAACTCCATTCAAAGAAGCATTCCTACCTTCTCTCATTGAAAAAGCTTTGTGATCTGCTGTGTCCGATGGCCGGTTAATCCAATCACCTCAGTGCCTCTTGGAAAATGCAGGCCTCTGTGGCCACAGCAAATGTGTATTGCTAGTTCTGCTGAAGTTTCCCCCCTCGTGAAAAATCAGAGCAGAGCAAAGTAGACGTGATGCTTCCCAGCAAAGATCTCCCTCTCTCTCTGGAAGTGTGGGTCTGCGTCCCGAATGGCTCCAACCCAAGCCCTTCTCAGCCATTCACATGTAGATCGGCAAAGTAGCTTCCACTAATCCAACGGGGTGCTTCTCTCCCTCCTCTCCCTCTCTCTCTCTCTCTCCCTCTCTCTCTCTCTCTCTGTCTCTCTCCCCATCCCCCCACACTAATTTGCACACCCACCGAGCCGCAGAGATGCCGCCAGGAGAAGCACCCTCCTGCTCAAGGCCCAGGAGCAGGCCAAATTAATAATTGACCTATAAAGCAAAGTGGTGGGAAAAAATCATGGACTCTTGGGAGAGTTTCCCCGAAACGGCGCAAAGCAGCTAACAGAAACAGCATGTGTCGTTTGGTCTGTGGGCATAATGAAGTTTTAAAGGTCAGGCCTTGCACCCCCACCACCCCTGTTCAGTCATAAACAACCTGGTCCTGAGATTATCTGCAGAGCACTTGTATCGTCCTTAGAGCCCTTTGGCCTTTGAAGGGTAATACCAGTAAGATTACCCTTTTGATAAGAATAATTTGGTCATAAAAGTGCAGCTAGGTCTGTTTCCCCTTGTTACTTTTCAGTCTTCACTGATCTGAAATACTGTGCTAAAATGCCGTTCAGCTTTTCTCACACGGGTGTTTTTGTAGTTGGCATTATTTTTATGTTATTGCATTCTAAGAAAGATTCGCCGCTTGCTGCATGTGGCTCACAGTAGCACCTCATGGCAGCTTTGCTAAATAACCTTAATCAAATATTTAGTATTAACTGGCATTAGCCATACATAGCAGTCCGAGATATTGTACATTATCATAGGTATACATGTAGTCCAATTCAACAGTGTCTTATGTGAAATTGATGGAGAAAAAGAGATCGTTACTTTGCTAAATCCTAGAGTGAATTCTTGTCTGGCGGCAAACATTGTTTGGTCTCAACATGGAGACAAAATTTAAACTTTTTTTTTCACAAACGTTCTGTAAAATGAGGCCGAGTTGCAAAGAATGTTTATGTGAGCGCAAGCAGAATGGGGCAGACGCCGTCTGTTCAGCCTCACGAAGCAACCGATCAACGAGGGTGTCGAGCCAGTGGGTTGGCGGCGCTACGTGATTCCTCGGCGCCAAAAACGAGAAGCTGCCATGGATTTCCTTTGACTCCCAGATGCAAAGAATCATAGACACCCCACCCACCTTCTGGTGTTGCGTCCCCAGCATTAGCGGAGTCAAAGCGTCCTCACAGGCCGGCGGCTCCTCCTTGCACACACTCCTGTTTATCGTCCTTTTAGCATTCAGTCACTGGGGTGTTAATTGAATGTATATCAAAAGCTCCAATGTCCTTCCTGGCCACATGTTTTTACGCAGTTAAGGAGACCATTGTTCTGTCCCACTTAGTCTCCTGCTGAGCTGAGACAGGGCTGCTTCATTCTTTTCTAGACACAAAGCCCTGTCTTCCTCTGAGATGGGGATTAAACCTCTAGGGAGCAGGAGGGAGGCAATCACCCACCAGGGACCCTCCATCCATCCTGCAGGGACCCTCCATCCATCCTGCAGAGACCCTGCATTACTGGAACAGACTTCTGCTTACACCTCAAACCACAAGGGTCCTTATAGACTATACAAAATTAAACACCAAAAATTACCAGAATTCACCTGTATAACTGTCCCTTTTTCATCACTTTCCTTGCTGACACGCCACTGACTCTACATATACGTTGTGAAACGAACACTGTCCTCACTGCACTCGTGCTCCTACACGCGCTGGTGGTTGGGATGTGAAACCATAACTCACTGTGGCGCATGGATCGAGAGAGATTGCAGCTCTGCTGGGTGCACAGAGAGTGTAAATGCCCGAATTTGTAATGCCTTTACCTTAGTCGTCCCGAGGATGACATGCACAGCGATGGAAGCCACGCGTCTCGATCCGGGGTGTACAGCCTACCCAGAACGTCGGTTAACAGTCGAGGAGTGTGGGTAAGAGTGTGCACCTCGACCGCAGGCTTTCGCTTATAGGGTGATGCGTTTCCTGCCTTGTGGGATGCACTCCGCCTCTTTCAACTGAAGGAAGCCCTCAGTTACATACCTTTGGGTCCAAACGATGGCAAGATGGAGAATTATTTGCTCCTTTAGCCATTCAAATACCCCGAAGTCTCGAACCGCCGGTCGTTCCGCTAGCTGAGGACCTCTGTTAACGCAAATGCAGGTTGGCACAGCAGAACTTCAAATTAAATGTGTAAAAGCGGAAACACGGGTAGGTGTGTCAAAAGCGATAGTAAGCACAGAGTAAAAATTGCAGTAAAACAGAGTACAATTCTTACTTTTCCTGGTAGTGCTATATAAGATTAGAGACATGGTAATATGAGTTTTGAATCTAAAGCGTACTGTTAGATTACATTGCAAAAACTTGGCACGTGTTGACATTTGTTGGGTGTTCAGGGAATCTAGACGGTGGGAACGTCTATCAGGAGCTGGAGTTTGATCCCGTGGTGTGTGTGCCGTCGCCTCTTCTGGAATGTTGGAAACACGAGAGAGCTACCCATCGTCTCTCTCCTCTCAGACATACAGCTCCATTTTTAGGCTTCAGCACTTGAGATCGCACACATTCACATTTTCATTCCCAGTGCAGCCAGTCTCCATTCTCTCTGTGCTGAATTACAGGCTGTTCACACCCTGTACACCAGGGAGATGAGCGGGAAAAACCCATGTGATGAATGCTGTCATTGCTGCGGGAGCCTGGAGTGCAGCGCTGTCGGACCCGTCAAGTTTAAATTCGGCACATCCACCTTCACGAACCCCGAGGCACCGAGACTAGCGCATTTTGAACATTCTCCAAAATGATTCACAGCTCAGAGTAACCAAAAAAATGCATTTTACATCAGATGAAGCGCCTTAGATGCAGACACGAGATTGCTGAAGCACGGTTAATCCAATACCACTGTTGAGGCCAGCACACATTACACACGTACTATACATAGAACGGATGGAAAATACTAAAGTGATCTAAAGAAGTAGTATGATGCAAATTTATGGAGCTCTAAGGAGGTGAGAAGAGGAATGAGTCTGGAGAAGATGTCTTCTGAGACCTTTCTTTAGTGCTGAAAGGCAATCAGTAGTTCTGAGGGGCAGAGGGAGCTCATTTTACCACATGGGAGCCAGAAGTGAGAACCTAAAGACTTCTGCTTTTGGACCTGACATGAGCAGGACCAACAAGCAGCCAGAGGTAGAGGAGCACAATGCTCTTCCTGCGGTGTAGGGAGTGATCAGGTCTTGTAAGTACTGGGGAGAAGATCCTTTCACCGTCTCATAGGCTGTACCCAAAGTGTGGAACTTGATATGGGCAACTGCAAGAAGCCAGCATACTGTTTACTCTGCTGTGTAAATCCCCGTATGGGAGACAGATCTGTATGCAGGAAGCATGTGGAAGAGCCAAGATACAGAACACAGGGCCAAGTGTGCAGAGAAACACACTCAGTCCCCCAAAGATCTTCCTGGGTAATAAGAGGCTGTGATAAGAGCGCCCCTCTCACCGATGCTGTCGCGGCACAACACGCACACCTCAGCGTTGCTTTCACGCCCACAGCTGAGATATAGTGGGAAGAGGGGACATGGGGGAATAACGAGAAGCAGCTGAACTATTGCACCCTTGAGCACGGTTAGGTTTTCACTCCTCTTTACCGTCAGTGAAACTGCACCCAAACCATAAGTTACTGTAACATTAAGCCTAGTTTCGTACTCTCGCCCCTCAGTGCCGCTACAGGAGATGCACACCCTTCATCTAAACACCTAAAAGTGAGAGCGAGGGTTCGAGTGTTCAGCACGTTTCTTCCCTTCTTAGTGAAACCTCAGTCATCTGCTCCTTATCGCCCTCCACTGGTGGCAGGAGGCTTCACAGCAAAAAATGTGAAATGCTCTCACCTGTGAACAAACACAGTTAAAACTAAACCGAGACACTGGAATCAGGAGCTTCCTGACCTGTGTGGCTCAGCTTTTCCAACCTCCTGGGACACAAACGCTTCCTTTCTCTGTATCTGTGATAAAGCGTCTGTCGCTCAGATCCTCTGGGCCAACAACAGGCCTTCGCCCCTCTACCTGATGTCGCTCAGCAGGGTACCTGTCTGACGGTCCTCAGTCAGCAGTGGCCAACACATGCTGTCTTGTTAAATAGCGCGTTATAAATTGTTATGAACAGCATCCGCATGTATGACTCTACGAGCTGCAGGCAAGTCTCGGTTCTCCTTGTGCCACTGAATGCGCTCCTTCTGGTTTCTCAATTCGCGTTACTATAATTAAAGCTTCGAGCTCCTCAACCACACTGCTGTGGTTTTCAGTTTCCGTCACTAAAATGTAGAACGTTTATTTGCAGGTGGCTGAAATGGCAACTCAACGAAAGTGTGTGTGTGTGTGTGTGTGTGTGCGCGTGTTTGCATTGCCACAAGGGACCATCAAGGGCTCGTTCATTAAAAGCACATGTCACATCTCCAGTTGTTGGATTGCGCCGATGGTTGCCAAGGAGATGTGGCCACATAAAGTTGGATATATCAAATTTTCCGGAAAGCTCCGGCCAGCTGGAGGTCAAGCTCCCTTCCCGTTGCCGAAGGGTTTAAAGCCACCGGGGGCACATAGGCGATGGGCAGGGATGTAGCGGGAGCATAGAGTTACCCTGTCTGTTCCTCTGCTCTGTTTACACTCCGGCTGCTCGGCTCCAGACAAACCAGTCCGTGATCAGTGTGTGTTTCTGCCATTACAAGTGTTGTGTTCCTTCGGCGTGCCCGTGTGGAAACGCACATAATCTGCACAAGTTCACCAGCTTCCAAAAAGTTAACAGACATGTAACATGGACTTTCCCTGGGAATGACTGTACCCCGACTAGCCTAACGCCCTGTGCTTCTGGGATAGGCACCGGACCACCACGACCCTTCCTTGGGCAAGTGGGTCATGACAGTCAGTGAATGAGTGAGTGATTTCAGTCACTAGTCCCCTTACCGTTCATCCACAGAATCCTCTTCAGGTGGATACAAACCTGTGATACCTGACGATTATGATTTTTCTATAAAAATTAACTGAAAACAAGAAAAACGACTGTTCTGGAAACGGCCGAGACCTTCCCAGGTTCTGAGCAGCTAAGAAGGAAAGTGAAAAAAATAGAAGCAGCGGAGAAAGGAGAAGCAGGGCATCATGGGAGGATGTGAGCAGGATGCAAACACTGCACCCTTAACCCTTGACCTCCGACCTTCGACCCACTAGCTCTGACCCTCCTGGTCTCTCGCCGCTGTGCCACGCAGGTCCTTCAGTCACTGACTCTTCGCTAACAAGACGGGGTCACAGTACAGACAAAACAGGGCTTGTCTCCGGCAGGTTACTCGTTCGAATCCAAGGAGGGGAACGGCTCTTGTTACCCTGTGGGAAGTACTTAACCTCAGCGGCTTCAGTAAGACACCCGCATGGGGGTCGAGGCTACAGCTGTGACCTCTGGCATTTCATCCTAATGAGAGTTTTTTAATAACCATAAAGCAAGTCGCAACCCCGGGAAACGGAGCCGAGAGCTAACATTGTGTGGTCAGCCATATTTCACCGACCTGCCAGATTTAATGTGCACTTGGCGAAGAATTCGGGAGCGAGGCGTAGGTGATGTGCGTAATCCCCACCAGGGGATGCCGAAAACGACTCAACCCAATTGTGTCAAGCAAACCTTCCACACTGAGTGTTGTTATTGTTAATTTTGTTAATTGTTAATATTGTTAATAATAATTAATTCATTCATCTGGCACTTTTCTTTAAACTTACTTAAAAGGGCACAACGGAAGGAGCAGGGATCCACACCTGGTCCTTTGAGTGCAAAGCGACAGCTCAAACCACCACACCACCTGCTGGCCCAAATGCCCCAGTGCAACAAATCGCTCCGGCCTTTATTCTCCTCGCTGTGCCTCTCCTCAAATCTGGTGGACGTTGCCTTGGGTGCCAGGTGCGAGCCGAGGGCACTCGTGTAAAAGACGCAAGCAGGTGGGGACACCCACAGAAATGTACTGAAGTAATCAGCGAAAAATGTAATAAATAAATTAATAAATACATAAATAAATGGTGGCGCACAACAGACCAGCTCCAGTTTGAGCTCCTCCAGGGAGGGAACCGGTCTCCTCCTCTGAATGGGGAACTAAGGCTGAAATTCGAAGAGCTTCGCATTTGTTGAGAAGTATGCCGGTGTGCGACGGGAAGGCGGCCGAACGCCGACGAGCGTAACGCCGCAAACTTCGATTAACCTTGCCCGGATGTGGCCTGCGAAAGCTGCTCTGACGTAACACCTTCTATTTGGAGAAAAGGAGGGAAAGGGAAAGCGCGTCGTCTGCCGCTAAGAGCCGCCGATCGCTAATCCGGGACGTCAGGCCCTATTTCCAGCGCCGCCACCAAATCCACCTTCCTCCTGAGGGCGGCTGCAGGTTCAACGATAAGACGTGGCGCTAAAGGCGATTCGCTCCTACATGACTCCTGCAATGTCGCCAGCGCTCCTGGGGCGGGCCTGGCCATCGCACGCCCATCAGACTCGGGCGCCCTGGGTAACAAAGCGCACCGGAGCCGAGACGAGCCTTCCGCTGCACGGTACGGCAGCCGTCGCGTCCCTTACCCCTCCTCCACCCACTCATCGGAGCTTAAATGTCTCCAAACTGACTTTGTGGTCACTTGGGAGCGTGCCAGTTGTGCTCTCTGACTGTTAGATCTCACAGAATCTGCTTAGACCCCACCGAGACATCTGTCCCCCTCCGCATGCTGCCCCCTGTTGGACACACTGAGAACATCATGCTAGAGTATGAAAATGGATAAATTGAGTGTATTTTAGTGATGACTTTTATATTAATTTCCTCTTGCTTTTCTCCCAAGCATTTTAAAATGTTTGGGTACTTACACTGATATACCCATCTACACAGCAGGGAACTTTTTACTGTATCAGTTCAGGGTAAGAACCATCATCGAGGGTACGAGAGCTGGAGGTGGGCTTTGAACCCAGGTCCTTTGAGTGCAAGGCAGCAGCCCTAACTGCTGTGTCTCCTGCTGGCCATAAATATAGTTTATAGATTCATTTTGGGCTTTACCATTCAGTCCAAACAAAGTGTATAAGGTGTGGAATTTAAGGTCCAGAAATTGTGTGAACTGATAACAGACCGTAACCCAATTTTTAGGTCTTGGAGCCCCATTCACTTGATTGATGCATCTGAGAATACTTTGTAAGAGTCTCTTTTTCATAAAAAGGTGTTTTTTTAAAATACTATTTTTCCCTGCCTTGTATTGGCAACTGGGTGATCGCACACCTAGTATGTAGTTTTAACAGGATGTTACTTCTAACTGTAAGAAATGTTTTTACTCTGTTTATACTTCACTTTGAGCTTGGTAGGCGGTTGTATGTCCCTAACGGTCGCTATGTCAATCGAGTTTCTTGGCTCTCCACCTTTACTTGTAAAAGCACATGAGATGAGTACTATGGAGCACGGGAGCGGGAAGCGAAATGGCTGTTTTGGGCTCGAGACTCATGTCAAGATACAAAATGTGCGGATGGCCCCGCTCTTTGATCCTGACATGTTCGTAGCTCTTTGCGGGTTCGTTTTTAGCGAAGGGCACATCTGGTGTCTAACCCACACTTCCCGTAGCTCATTTTAGGGACTGAGAAATCCAGCAGGACTTGGCCTGTATCAGGTTTCCAGTTTGTGTGTGCGTGTGTGTGTTTGGGGGAAGTGTGTACGTGTTGATGTGAACGTGGTGTCGTGACCCGCCCAGGTACATCCCCACACAGCCTTCTCCCTGCCTACCGTGTTCACACAACCTCAGGGCCCATTTTATAATTAGAACTCGGGCAATTTCCTTGGGGTGCCGAAATCTGGGTGGCGTCAGATTTTGCTACTGAAATCAAAAAATAAATTGCATCTCGGAAACACATAATGAAAAAGACCATTCTTAATAATAATAAAGGAACAGTCTCACTGGATTAAGATCCGCTGCTTTATAACGTTGGGATCTTGCACTCGCACCCTACTGGACCGAGGCTCCTTACGTCATTACGCAGTGCCTCTGGATCTCCAGTCCAGGGGACACGATCTGAAGCCATAACGACGTTCTAGTGTCGCACACACTTCACACTTAGGCACAGGACCCTCAGGGCTCCGCTGAAATAGCGAGTTTGCTAATAGGGAGGTTTTGACGCAGGACTGGACCAGAAGTTGTTCCCAGGTCAGCGTTACCCGGGAATTTAATGCTCTTCTCATATCAGATTGAATGAGGCAGGAAAATGGACGAGAGCCCTTTGCTGAGAGGGATGAGGAAGATGCTGTATCACCTTTGAATGCTTGTCTTCCTCACTTTGAGTAACCTTCTTCCCTGTCAAGCTCATAATTAACGTGAGCTGTGTTCCACCTAAACTACCAGTGTGTGTGTGTGTGTGTGTGTGTGTGTGTGTGTGTGTGTGTTTGCCACTGGTCAAGGGAGCGCACTGGAGATGAAGACAAGCCTTCCGCCTGAGAAACAATAACAGGATCTTCCATCCAGATGCCGTCTCTCCATCATCACCCTCGGCATCACGTTTCAAGGGGGGTGGGAGTGTTGGTGGGGGGGTCCAGCTCCTCCGTAGAGCTGAGCCGATTCGGGGGTTGGGTCGAGCGGGGGTGGGGGGGTCTGCTGGGTTCCCACAAAACCCAGAGAAAAACAAATCCCACTCACCCTAACAGATGATCCTTATCTTATCAGGCTCAGATCATTCCAACGAAGACCCCCCCCCCCCAACCCCACTCCACTTATCTCCACGGGGGGCCTCTGGCTTTAAGAGGAGGCAGAATGCCAGACAACGAGGGCAAACCGCGGGAATTAACGCCGCATTAATCTACTTATTAAACGGGAATTAGGCTCGTCATAAATACGGTGCGCCCCGAGAGCTGTTGGCGGGGCTCAGCTGGGGTCTGATTTAAGGTCTACAGCTGGCGCACGTTTTAAACGCGTTTCAAGAAAGCGTAAATCATCACGCCGCACCCCACCCTGGGAATGGCTCTCTTTTCCAAGGCACGGAATGGCGAAAAAATGCAAATGTTTCGAAATCCGTACCAGGTTGAAACGCAGAGGAATTGAGTTGTGCTGACGATCAAATTGCTGGACGAACGTGTGTGTGTGTGTGTGTGTGTGTGTCTATGTGTGTACGAGAGAGCATCTGGGCATCGCATGCTTTTCACAGAAACGCCCTACTCACATGGGAAAATATGGCTGCTTTCATCTGGCCTGTCACCGTCACCCACACGACAGCGAAGATTTGTACGCCTCTTTATACTTACATGTGACACACACATTGAAACAGCCCGTGCCGCTAGATATAGTCAAGCACCGACGCTGCGGATCTTGTGCCCCACGCAGTTATTTCCAGCTGAGCTCTTACCCCTGGTGTTTATGTACTCTGTGGTGGGTTTATTACGGCTTTCAGGGGAGATAAACACAGCGTGGGGTGGGGGGAGTCTGCTCTTTCCTCTGTTCTGAAGATTTTAATAAATACGAAACCAGAGCCGACTGAACCCACTGGCTTCAGGACCAATTAAGGGAAACAAATGGCCGTGCTGTCTCATTTATAGCTGCATTAATTCATCTTTTTTTCTCTCTTAATGCGATTTGGACAGAAGCGTTATCTTATACTCATAGAGCTAGTTACAGCTAACGATATAGACAGTTAACCAACTGGCTACACACGCCTAGTTAGTTGGCTGGTTGTTCTGTCTGCAGACTGGCTGTATGCGTTCAGTTCGCTAGTTAGCCGCACAGGCCTGGTTAGCAAACTGGCTACGCAACGCTAGAGACAGGCCTAGTCTGGTTATGCGAAAAGGTTTCCGTTCACACACCGCTCAGCAAAACTTTGTGTTTAACCTGTAGCCTTCTTTTCTCCTTTCTGTCTCTGGGGAACTGACTGCAGCAATAGCCCTGAGTTCGAACTCCGGGCGTGTGCAGCTAGCACCGCGGTCACGTAGGTATAGGCCCGTTGATCGTTTGAGCGACGCCAAGAGTTGTCGTGATCAAGGGCAGAAGATTGTTGGGTTGCAGCGAGAGTTTATCAGTGATAGTTGGGGGTATTAATTTACATTTTTTCAGTTATCTGGTGCTTTTCCCCAAAGCAACTGACGGTGCTAAACTATTGCAATTATTCACGCATTTATACAGGTGGGTAATTTTTACTGGAGCAATTCCGGGCAAGTACGTTGCTCAAGGGGTGGGATTCAAATTTGTGACCTTTGGGTCGAAACGCAGCAGTTCTGACCATTAAGCTAGCTAAGCTACTTTGGGAAACTGGCCTCCCCTCCACCCCCCAGGGAGTCTTAGCTTCACCTGTGCCATACGACTGTCTAGCACCGTAACAGGACATCACCGGGCCTCCCCTTATGAACACATCCGCGCAGACGTACACAAACACCGCAGTTAGCTCGACTTCAACACCTAGTGCTTTTCACATTCCTTCTCGAGTTAAGAACAAATGTTCAATTCATCTGGATGAGCTCTTGAGCAATCCAACAGATCACAAAAAGCACACGGAGAGTCGAGGAACCCTTGTGTACCGATAAACAGACCATCTGGAACAAAAGGGAAATCCAAGTCCGAGAAATCGGTTACTAAACAACACGGCTCTTTGAAAGCGGCCTCTTTACTTCGCTCTCTGGACGAACCGAACACGAGCCTTTCCGACAGGTCATTTATTTCCAGGAGAGCTTCAAACTGGTGACATCCCACCTCTAATTAAGCGTGAGTCAGATTTAATGCTGTGTTTACAATCGGAACAAACACTTGAGTGTATCACTTATGCTGACGCTCCGCATCTTAAATTCCAAGCAATTAAACCGAGCCGCACTCCGTTTGTGAACTCGGAAACAATTTGCTCCTCTCGTCCCTGGGCTGTTTTCTTTTTCTAGGCCACCTATTAAAAAATCCCAGACGTTTTAAGAGTTAGTTTGTTGATCCTAAACTGCTTTATTTTACAGAAACATAACTTATTTGCAGCATTTTCCTACTAGCTAACATTTCTCTGAGACATAGAAGCACAAACTGGTACATTAGAACTGCTTTTACGGATCCCTAACCATAACCTTAACTACGTTGTTGGCACTTTGTCCAAACAACGGCTGTGCTCAGGTCATCGCGAGAAGTTATTTTTCCATAATCCTTTTCTGCAACACAGTAGATGTAAGCAGCTTTTGTGTAAGTAAAATGCTGCAAGTAAACATCAAAATAGTGATATCCTATATAATCCGTCCATTATCAATAAATGTTTGTCCGATGCAAGTTGCGGAGGTCCAGAACCCATCCCAGAACCAAAGGGTACATGGCAGGATGGACCCAGGTCAGGATGCCGTTCCATTGTAGGGCACTATTGTAAATATTGTGCAATGGAATTTATTGCTCATACTTGTCACTGAAAATAAAACTTAATAAAACTACTTTCAGGAAAAACCCCAAAGCCCAACCTTGCCTGTCAGTCCCAATTGTACCTGTGCTGTGAGATCAAAAGCAGCTTGCTACTGTCAAAACACAAGGCCCGGGCATCGCGATTCCAGCGTGTTTTACACTCGTTCCCCGGAGGGCTGCATTTTTCAGGGATTACCTCGCTGAACGCTCCGCAAGCCGTGACCGTTGGCAGGTTAGTGGCCAACAAGGAGCTGGGCACGGGTGTGACTCAGGTCTCAGGAATGAAGGTACGGCTTGTTGTAACTGAGAGAAGGCAAAAACGGCAGTCCTCGCTGGGGGCTGCTCGCCATCACAGGTGGTCCCGGAGTACAAAAGTTCCTTGTTTACAACCAACCGATCGGCCTCAGGAGACTGGACTGTGTCTCCTGACTGAGACTCCACTGAGGACACCAAGATGGGTTGTTTTTAAATCTGGAATTATAACTATCACAAGGAACAGATGAGAACCATTTTGGTACCTACACACCATCTAAGTGGTCTAAGGAACCAGAACACATTCTGGAGCTGATCTGATGGATCCAACTCATCCTAAAACAAGACCAAAGGACCTGAAACATCTCTGGTCTGCCCCAGGACATCCCAAACAGCCACAGGAAAGTTCAGGGGCTCAATAAATCCAAAAGCCAAAACAAGAAACTCATCACCAAGTCAGTTGTGGTGATGGCCATGATGTCATGATGGATGATCCATTCCAGCAGTAGCAATAAAGGAAGCAGTGATCACAGTCAACATGTCTGGAGTTCAAGTGGGTTGCATGGTAGTCAACATCTTACACTGTGACCAGAAGGTTCTTGTCAGGTCTAGAAAAACCATCCTGTCATATTTGTGACAGCAGAAGATGAGACAGAACGAAAGAGCAACCTACGCGTATGTCATTGAAAGGAGGCATCCAGTGTCATACACAGGACACCTCAAATGCAACTGAGCTCTCAAGATGCTAAAAGAGCAACCAGATATCTGCCTGAACAGTGTGGACCACAGATGTACAGTAAAACCTGCTTTAGAATGTGAACCAGACCTCTGAGCAGAGACAGGCTGAGCAAGAGCAAAGACTGGATGAAGGCTGAGGGGAAAGCATTACCAATTTCTTAAACCCTCAGCAGGGAGAACTCACCACTGGTGGTCCAAGCAGGGAAGGGCAAGGACTGTAGAAGAGCTGATTTGCTAATTTACAACATGCCTCCTAATAAATCACATCAGCCAGGGTGGTTGAAAGCGCTTGAATTTCCCCTGAAGCGTCTACCTGAGAAAGGGCCAAGGGTCCCAGAATGACAGAGATCATCTATGTTTCAGCAGAACATTTCTGCTCTCTCTACTTCAAGTATATTTTTCTAAAACTCTGTTGACTTAAATCACAATGTTTTTCCATCGAACTCAAGCTTAACAGACAAACGAAACAGCGAATATGTGTGAGTGAACATGTAATGAACCATCTGGCCATGTGCTCTTTCTGGTTTCACTTGACACACACACACACACACACACACACACACACACACACACACACACACACACACACACACACACACACACACACACACACACACACACACACACACACACACACACACACGTTTCATTGCATGACTGGAGAACTTTCATAGCCCTTAGCAGAAATATTCATCTCCAGAAAACAATTTCATTCCACCAGTTCGGCCTGTTGTACTTTTTTCCACTTCTGCTATTTTTAATTACAGGGATTAAAATGAGGTTCCATCACGGGCAGCTGTTTCAACTTAAACACTTAGTCAAAGGGCTGCGTGAAACGTTTCCTTTCTTTTCCTAATATGCACCGCAAGCATTTTTAACCACATTAAAAACTCAATTAAGTGTACCACGTCAGTGTGCCAGAAGTGTGTTTACAAACCGGCCATGGCCAATGGCCTCCCGTGGAGAAAATAAGCATAGTAGTTAAGTTTCTGAAGTTCCGCTTCCCCAGCTGATAAGTTTAAAATGAAATGGAAATCCTCTATAAATGAGATGCAGCAGTGGATGTACCCCCATAAACCCCGGTAATTCCCGCAAGATGTTCTCCGAGGACATTCTAGCCCTTTACCCTGTTATTTCCGCCTTGTGTCACAGTTTTTGTATCACTTCGTGACCCTTCTCTACTTCCCTATGCTGTTTTGTGAAGGACAGCTGGTAGCGTAGTGATTAGAGCTGCTGCTGCCCTTGGACTCAAAGGTCGCAGGTTCGAGTCTCATTGCCAGCTGTAATACCCTCGAGCAAGGAACTTACCCTGAAATTACTCCACTCAAAATTCCCCAGCTGTATAAATGGGTAAATGACTGTACGTAGCTTAACGTTGTAAGTTCCTTTTGAGAAAGGCGTCATCTAAATGAAGTAAATGTAACGTAAACAGATTCGGATGTAAATGACTCCTCTCTAACGGCAAATTTTCACACCTTGAGTAGAGGCCCTCAAAAATCAAATGTTAAAAATAAAGAATAGAGCAGGTATAAAATACTTACAGGTCCTGCTTTATCTGCAAAGCATTTCACACGCTGAGCTAAACTGACCTGCGGAGAGGAACGTGTTCCATCGTATTCCCACTGTACAGGTGGGAAAAAAAAAGAAAATCTTCACTTATGGCAAAGGATGGGAAGGCGTTAGCTTGTTCGTATTTGCCTTAATGTTTTTGTACAAAGCCCAAACATGTGCACACACACTCTCTCTTTCACACACACAGGCTTTGGCTCATTTTCAAGACCTTGTAGTCTTTCCAAATGCTTCACATGCTTCTGCTTTCAGACCAGAGAGTTGCAATGAGGAACCATGGGGTTCAGTAATTCTTATTGGCCTTTATTTGGGAGACATTTGTCACCCGATTTAGGACCACAAAGAAGATCTTTTCAAAAGAGTTTAAAACCCAGGACCTTCTACCCAGGGGGCAGGCTAATAGTTATTACCATTGCGTGATCATGAAGATCTGGCCCAATACAAGCCACATGTGTTCCCAGCCTTCAAGAAGTACTGAAAAAAGTACTCAAAGAAGTCCTGAAGTGAAGGTTCTTGTTGGTCCGTGCCAAATTCGCGAGCAGTTCTCTTTCAGCAAGCAATGTCCTACAGAGCCGCCGTGCCAAGCGCTGGGGTCACACTGGTCAGAAGGAGTTTAGAGCCCATTCAGGAATCCTGACTGCTTGCCAGGGGACAGCAAAATCGGAGAAATCCTTCAGGACTGACAGTTTGCCTTGGCACACCTACGCCAACACACCTCTTACTCGTTTTTTTTATTGAGAGATCTTCTACCTCCTGGTCCCACAGTCGATGAGGCCGCACACAAGTCGCTCCCTGAGCCAGCAGGAGTCAACAAACACAATAAGACCCCAAGACACCCAAGCTCGAGGGGGTAGCTCAGTTCACAGACGCTAACACTTTTCCCTCCAAAACAGTGTGTTCACCTACAGATGCAAGCAAGTACAGCTACACCCTGTATTCCTCGGTGAAACGGCCACCAAATCCCAAAAGATTCCCTCAGAAACATGTCACACATCGAGGCATCCCTGTTGTTTAGTGCACAGACACCGACCGTGTCTTTCGCCCGCATCATTTATCATTCATTACCGGCCTTCTGCTGCTCTTAAAGAGTGCACGCACCCCTTATCGCCCGTACTCGTGTGAAAAGGAAAGTATCAGATGACTCATTTCAACAAGCTACCTTGCCAAAAGACTCCCTTGGGCTTTTTTCACCAAGTGAGAGAAAAGACGGAACGTAATATCTGAAAACCCGCAAACAAACTTTGCCGTAAGAGAAACTCGTTAAGACGGTTAATGAACGCTCTCCCGCCTGCTTAGAAAGCGTCACAAATCGTAATGAATTCATCCCAGATGGGTGTTTGTGACGGCGGGAGGATGCAGATAACAGCTGCAGTTGTGGAAGTAAACCAGCTTCTTCCTGACAAATCCTCAGGGCGGATCATGTCTCCCGTACTCCGCAACCGCAACCCGTAACTCCGGATCCAACAACAGGAAGGACTCGGTAGTTCCAATCACAGAATGCAGTTTACTATTGAAAACAGGAGTCCACAACGAACGCATCCATGTTTACGGAGGAGTGCTGCTGCTACAGCTGCAGACAGTGAGCCAGACAAGCAGAAGAACCATAAAGATGGCGTTACGCAAAATGTAAATTTCTCTGTCTGGCGCACACAGGGAGCACAAAGAACAACAGGCACTCAAGCCGAGCTTCAGTGATGGTCTCCAGTCTATAGTATCAGTCATTCTGCACAGTTCGTGGTACACGGACCTTTTCTCAACAAAGCATCTGAGAAACAATACTGTCACTGACACTGAGTAATGGTTAATATTTTCTCCTGCTTCATCTGGGAATTGCAGTAGAAGATGCTGGCAACAAAATAGGGGCTCCAGTGCGTGCAGCCACCGAAAGGTCAGGGGTCAGAGGTTGAGGAAGGCGAAGCTGAAGTCACAGTGGAGCTGAGAAAGAAGTGAAAGGCCAAGGTTCGCACTTCCTGTTTGACTTTTGACAAGTCTTTGCAACAAATAGCTTTTCACTTTCAAACCGCAATAGAATGAACACTTTCGACGCGCAAGGTATCGATCGAGCCAACATTTCTCGAAAGGTCTTCATCGTCAGGATTTTCATCGTCGTGCTTCTGTACGACATGGCAATCACAGAGCACTTTTTTTTGTTCACCTACAGCATTCAGAAATAAAAACTTGTTGCATCAGCACTGCAAATAAAATCCAAACGCATAACGAAAGTATGCTGTTTTTCGCCGAATTTGGCACATTTACTCATGACAATAAAACCACTCATTTCTGGCCCTTGAGCAAAGGCTTCCAAAGTGCAGATTATTAACTTCAAACAGCTCCACGTTTGGAGCTAAAACAACACATTACTAAGTGCTTACATTGCTTACACTGTAAGTAGATGTGGATCCATTAGGCCTCTTGGCTATGAGTTGAAACAGGCACAGACACCATAAATAACACTTTGTTTTAATATGAGGTGTGTATTTTAATTAACTGCGTGTCATAGCCATATAATCAGTTGTGAGAAACAGCTGAGCCCAAATTCTGCACGTGAAGCAAACTGAGCAAGAATTCATGCAGTGCTTCACACACCCAGAGCGTATTTTGACTGTAGAAAGCAGTTTGGTGTCCCGAGGCTCCACACCATGAGAGCAAATGCAAGAGGGGCCAGCAAGTGTCGTAGTGGCTAGAGCGAATCACCGCACGTCTCCCTGGAAGGTCGTGTCTGCTGTAACTCGGTGTAATTTTAGTACGCATCTCAATCAGGAACATACAGCTAACATAGATACATGTACGACACAAATCACAGGAGAAAATGTAAGAACTGCTTCTAGCTATTTACAAGATTTGATCAACTGCTACACCTCAACCAGACCCCTTCGCTCGTCTACTTCTGCCCGCTTGGTGGTCCCGTGCACGAAAGGTAAAGCACGGAGGTTCTCGGTTCTAGTTCCGTTGTGGTGGAATGACCTCCCCCTCTCACTCAGAACTGCTGAATCCCTGTCCACATTTAAGGAGGGTCTGGAAACTCACCTCTTCCAGACTCATTTCGCCCACGATCTCTTAAGCTCATGTAAAGTGTACATGTTCATGCATCATAGCTTTATGATCATGCCCAGATAAGCCTTTACACAGCCACTCCTCCTGCATTGTGTGTAAATGTCTGTGTCCCTTAAAAAAAAAAGAAAATGTAGGAAGGTTATCAGGAATCGTCTATTCTGAGTTTTATGCCCCTAATCGTGCGATGACCATCGATGCACATAGTGGAAAGAAACAAACTAACTTAAGAATCACACGTCTGCAACTATGTCACCCTTTCTCATAATGCAATGCACAAATCGTATTTTCTCCGAGATGTACGTCTCTTTGGAGAAAAACGTCTGCTAAATAAATACATGCAAATGTAAGAGAAACAAACACAAATGTGACAAGTGATGAATATTGACGCGTGAGCCGAACACCAGACGGAGCTGCACTAAAGCAGCTAATGGGGGGGGGCAGCTAAAACCATCTGCTAGTGAAGAATTTATTCCTTAAATCACTGTAATTAAATGTAGTATAAAGTGTGCTGTAAGAGAGAGAGCACCCCCCCCACCCAACGTGTTCCCAGGCAGGCAGGAACACGACCTGTAGGTGGTTATGGGATGTCGGTGAGAGAGACGGAGAGGCTCCTGCTGAAAGACGTTCGCAGAAGGTTGCTCTCTCTCTGCGGAGAGGCGCTTTGTCAGACGCAGGGAAGGTAATTTGTAGCATTGCTACTTTCAGCAATAAATCCAGAAGGGCTGTCAGTCAGAGCCATCAGTCATCGGCGAGCAGGAGGCGCCTCCCGTGGTGGGGGGCCAAACTCTGGCCCGCTACGTTTTTTTCCCGCCCCCCCCGTTCGGTACTTCCACACGCTATGCACCCTGTTCCAAGCGGCATCGGTAGACCTCTCAAGTGCAGGTTCAAATCTCGTCTGGCAGGTACGCCCCCACCTGGGGGCTCGGTCGACCCCCTGTGATCTTGCACAGCTGCCAGGCAGCTGAAACAAATCATGCTGCACATATTTAACTGAATTTTAACTGTCCTCTCCTGTCTCACCAAAGAAGCCAAACGAAGAAACTGCTTTAATCTTTTCTTCTTCCACAAACCAGTATATGCGGTTCTATACTTGGTGCCGAAGGGGAAGAAAAACAAGATAGAAACGATAGTGACAGAGAAAAGACAGCTGGAAATGTGTTTCACTCTCTATATAATGTAATAACTAATGTTCCTATTAAAGATATATTCCTTGTGACTGTTCCCAGAACCTGAAATATGACTAGTGGTCATCCGGACCTTTTCGGTAAAAATGAAAATGTATGATTGTATAATTAGATTTGAAATTCCTGCTGGGCCCGAAACACGCCACATTAAGGTTCAAAAGTCATTTTCAAACGTTTTACCACAAAAAAAGCAAGATTAGAATTTTGCATTTGGAATAAATAAAGTGGACGGAATGAGAGGAGAGCAAAGTAGGGCGATCGTCAATGGTGAAATATGTTATAATAAAGTAAAAAAAGAATATCAAAAAACCGTAGGCTTCCGCGGTTAGAGTCAACTGACTGGAGGTTTTGTTCTTCTGGATTAAACCGGTTTAATCCAGAAGAACAAAACCTCCAGTCAGTTAAAAAAAAATAATTCTGAATTAAAGTTTCATAGCCAATATGTGGTGCACACACTTGTGAAATGTGTGACATATCGAAACCCACAAACACATCCTATTTCTCGTTGGATTTGTTCCATCTAATTTGTTTTGGCCTTTAATTCAGTAACAGGCTCCGCTGCCTCTCAGGATTATTAGACTGGAAAAGAACGTCGGAAGCGCGCGTCGTGCGTGACGTGCGCTCCGGTACCTTCTTTACACCTCTTCTCTATCACGTCCAGCCTGTCGAGGGAAGAGGCTCGTTGGTTCTCGCTCGACTCTTCTGTGCGGAACGGGAAGCGTTTCACGAGTATTTCCAGCACCATTTCACGGCTCTTTGATTCATCCGACTTGTTTCTTCAATGTGTTACAAAGTGGCGTCTCGCTTTAACTGGCAACTCCTTCTCTCCGACCTTCAGAGCAGTTCCTCCAGCAAAGAGTAATTTTGCGCCTGCTGTAATGACGGACAGTTCTGCTTTTGTCAGTCTACGCCATGAATCCGCATCATCGTAGCAAAGTGTTTTTTTCCACAGTGGACATGAGTGTATTACTGAGGATCTTCCACACCAAAACAAAGACAACAGTTTTGCACTGGAAGTTTGCCAGCCTTTTAAATAAGGAAATATTTCGAAATAGTCAGCTTAGAAGATGTGCAAAAAATGTGGAACACTGTTTAAAAAAAAGTTTCTATGGTTAGATGTGGTGGGTGGCTCAGCACCGTGCCATTCGCTCCACCTGACTGGATACTGGAATGACAGGACAGCCCAATGGATCACAATATTATTAGTTACATATATTTTCTCGAATTTCCCAAGAAAGAAATGGGCAAAGCGAATGTTAACAATGCAGTATTAATTTTACTTTTGAATTGCTGTATAAATGTCTATTTTATGATCATTTGGTCATATTACGCTGTGTTTTGTTAAATATTTTATTTGCACATAAGTTTTACTAATATGCAAAAATAATTCTCTTAAAAAAACCACACGTGATTCACTGTCAATTAATGACAGGTAAAACATATGACCGGACCCCCTCCCTCATTATTCCAGCCATCTGATGATGAATTTAGTATTAAGTATTTAGTATTGAGGGGGGCATGGGGGCGCGGTGGCGCAGTGGGTTGGACCGGGTCCTGCTCCCCGGTGGATCTGGGGTTTGAGTCCCGCTTGGGGTGCCTTGCGACGGACTGGGGTCCCGTCCTGGGTGTGTCCCCTCCCCCTCTGCCCTTACGCCCTGTGTTACCAGGTAGGCTCCGGTTCCCCGCGACCCCGTATGAGACAAGCAGTTCAGAAAGTGTGTGTGTGTGTGTATATAGTATTGATATATGGCCTGGAATCCACCCGTTTTTAAATACGTAAATCAAAGTCCAGTGGACTAAGAAATGAAAGCCCTTACAGGCAGGCCCTGTAAACAGTCAGCTTTGATTCCAGTGCCTGTGACACAAGCAAATCAATGTAGAAACTTCCCTAATTGAGTTATGATTTTTTTCCAACCACTCGAGTGAAATGTGTGCAATTGAGAGCAACCGCTAGTCGTAGGCGCTGTAGGGTTCCAGCTTGGCAATGCGGCATTCCCATTTGTGAGGGTTAAAGGTTAAAAGCATGGAGACCTGTTTCGGACGCCGTTTTGTCTCCGAAAGTTCTCGATACTGGGGACATCTGAGGGTCAGTGGTTCTCTCGATAATAACAGGCTCGATTAAGTTTCCATGACACAAATGAAACACAAAAAAATCTTTGTGGACCTTTCAGTCGCTTCCCTTATTGCCATGCGGGACATCAGATAGGAGACATTCCCTGCAGATCACTTCTAGACATTTCCCTCGCCACCGGTGGAGCAAAAACAAGCCCGTGGGGAACAGTGCAGCACTGTCGTAGACCTAACCAAGCGTCTCAAAGTAAAATTCTTCCGTCTGCTATCGAACGGAGGAATCTGCCGTGCCTTTGCCCCAGAGGACGGCATCCGGACGAAGGCCGCAGGCATTCCTTCGTTACAGCGAGCACACTGTAAATCCACAACCTCGGACCCAGCTATGTGAAAGAAAATCATCCCGTCCCTGCAGTAAATCCCTCAAGTCCTTCTCCTTCTCTCATCATCTTATTACTCCATTAAAGCCAACGTGAAAGGAACCGTCTGTGTTGCGCACATCTGCTTCTCGTCACCGGCGCCGATGGTTACTTATCCGCTTGCGGACGCCTTTCCGTGAGCTCACCTCACAGCAGAGGGCGTAGTGGTCAGAGCTGCCGCCGTGCACTCAGAAGGACCTGGATCTGAATCCGTGCTCTGGCTGCAGTACCCTCGATCAAGGTACTTACCCTGAATTAACAGAGCAGCAATTACCCGGCTGTAGAGATGGGTAAGTCATTTTAAGCAGATTAACACTGTAAATCACTTGGGAGGAAAATGTCAGATAAATGAGTTAATGGCACTCAGTACTGTGCAAGGTTTCAGGCATTTCCAATTCAGCTATGATCTTCGGTGCAGAAACTGCTGCACCCTTTTTAAAGGGTACGGTTCAAAAACAGCGCGCTAAAAAAAGAATCCGACAGTAAAACAGGGAGCGCAGAGCTCAGGCGGGTTTGGCAAACTGCAGTGTGTCTTACATACATCACCCCTTCTTTCCTGTTATCATAGGAAACACAATGACAATATCCTGACACGAGCACCGTGTTTTCCCGAACCTGGACCACAGGGGGGAAGAGAGGCAACATCTGAAAATGCCCACTCTTCAAAAATAAAACAAGTCATGAGGCACACGGGCTGCGATCACACGGAAAATATTCAATACACGGGCGTGTCGTGTCAACATGGTGGCACACGAACGTCAGAGTACAAAGCGCTTCCTAAAATCAGGCCAGGAAACCGAACGAATAGCTACGGCAGAGCTCGGAGCTCCGCAGAGGAGCATCTTATCAAAGGCAAAATAGACGATCCGGCCTGAAAGCCTCGCGTGGATCCCCCAAAACACAGACCAAAGCGCTTATTTCCGCGCAAACAAAGCAAGGAGCGCAGCTTTGCGAAGGAGGATGAAGACACACACTGTTTGTTTTCCACTTTTCTTCCGCTGCAGATTACAAAGTGTGCATTAGCGGCCGGCTGTGTCACAAGGGAAACGCAGAGACCACCCTAAATGCAGGGCGGGATGATGATGATAATAAATGTCCCAACGGTCACCGCGCTGTCCCGAGCTTCCAAACACTCTCTTTGTAGCTAAGTATAGTACAGGCCAAACAAAGGCTCTTTACTGTTCGCCGATAACTCTTGTGTTTGGTTTAAAACGGCCTGTTTCCTCCCCCCTTCACCCTAGGAGATAAACAGAAAAAAGCGGCATCTTGCGAACGCGACTCAACCCTTCGTCCGATTCGGGGCTGTTTATCTGTCCGGCGACACAAAGCCTTCGGAGAGGGGCGTTTGCCTTCGGCTGCGCGGGTCGTCGAACGTTCCCAGACCCGGTCCCGCCTCCTCCCATCGGTACCGACTGGAATTCTACAGGTAGAGCTTAGAACGTTTGAATCCAGATTAGAAATATGTGAGCCATTGTGCACCGCGCTGATGCTAACACTTCACCGCGATACATTTCAATGTATGTTAACATTTAGTGCTCCTTTTAGCAGTGGCGCACAAAATTGCCCTTTCTAAACAGGATCTCTTCTACTTTGTTATTACAGCAAACTTCTGATAACATCCGTATCTAGCGGCGTTGGTTTACTCTGCAGATGGTTTTCATGTTTATCTCTGCTGCTACAGGTGTTTCTGCTCAAACCAGATTGAACTCAAGATTCGAGATTCATTTCCCTCCATTTTTCCAGTCTTCTTTTTTTTTGGAAGGTTGCAATCTAAACTGTGCAAACAAACTTTGCTCCTTTTTGGAGCACTTAGTCGACAACTGATATGCCGGAAGTAACATTTCAGGATGTCCGTAGCATCAGCTCGTGCAGAACGCTAATACCTTGCCCTGTGGATTCACTTCTACCAAACCAACCGTAGATCAACGGGAAACACTTTCCGCACCTCAACTGCTTCTTCCTGGTAAGCAGGGCAGGAAATGAAGCAGGACCGACTACAGCTGCCGGATGAAAATGACCGTGTCACGGCGGCCATGGCCGCAGGGGGCCAATCTTATTGTACACGTGGCTGACCTGTGCCGCTTCGCTGTTGGCAGGCAAAAGTTTGTTGATGCTGCAGGGAATTCTTCCCGTCACTGTCCTAAACTGTGATGGGAGAGGTGTGGAAAGACAATCCCGATGACGGCGTCACATCAGACAAACAGCGGTGCAGATAGCCAGCGGTGAGAACCTCCATTACGTCACATTGGTTATTTATTTACCTGACACATGTTTGGAAAGGAGGTCCATTTTTCCACTTTTGTTTTTCACAAATCTTGTTCATATGCCAGGTTATCCTAATGCATAACAAGCTTTCTTTCCCCCACAGAACAGCAGCTCTTACCACATTGCTGCTGGGATGCCTGGTGCTGGATCCTATTGCCATTGAGCTCCATCCTTGGCCTAGACCCCACTGTGCTGGTGCTGCCATTAGGTGAAGAAAAGGAGGCGATCCTCTGGAGTATGGAGCCCACGCTCTCACCAGAACCTTCCAGGCTGGGGTCCACAGCAGTTGTCGTCACCTCTGGGGAAAGCTGAACGACCTGGGGCTGGGAGACCAGCTTCAGCTGAGGGGTCTGTGCTGGGGACAGGGGCACAGGTGTCTGGCTAACGCTGGGGACAGGCTGGGCCCCCATTGCCGACGTGGTCGGAACGATTGATGAGCCGCTCACTCTGCCATGGAGCCTGGGGAGGGGTTTGGGTACAGGAGAAGAATCTGTGGTCACAACCTGGTGTGGTGAGACCAGGCTGTCCAGATCTAGGGGGAACTTGTTGAGTCGTACAGGTTCCTTGGGTTTGGGTGGCTGGGACGGGCTGGAGAAGGATGGCACCCTTCCCACCGAGCTGGGTGTCTGGCGCTGAGCAGTGGTGGCCCATGTTGCTGGCAGGCCTCCGTACCGAGCCCCCAAGGGACCTACACCCCTCCGTCCACCACCCTCAGTGATCTGCAGGTCCAGAGAGGGCATGGAGCCATGATTGATACCTTTGGGCTCTGGAGCCAGGGCCGCCGGAGCCTCGGCGTCCGAGTGGAACACATTGCCGTGCGAAGAGAACTTCTTCAAAGCAGGGCTTCCCAGGTGCTGGGCTTTGCACTCGCTTGCAGTCATAGGACCCTGGAGATGGCTGAAAGAGCTTAGCTTCGAGGAGCCGTGATATTCCAAGCTGGAGGAGGAGCTATGCAGGCTGTCATTGTCGCTCCCTGGCCCGGAGGATGAGAACCCGTTCGGGTTGAACTTGCTCTGGAAGGACGAGACGCGGGTGACCCCTGAGCTCGTCTTACCGTTGGCTCTGGCCGTTCCGATGGTGCCGCGATTGAATGACAGGCTGGTCACCATTTTGGACTTCAAGACAGGACTTTCGGTGGGGCTTGAGTGGATAGTGATCCGTGACTGATAGGATGAGGCTGTGTGATTGGCTGGTCCTCTGCTTTCATTGGCTGGGACTGGGCTTGGACTCAGGGGTGAACTTAGGGTCGAAGACGGAGAAAAAGAAGGAATCTCGTCCGCATCCTCAACGTCAAAGGATCTCTTGAGGGCTGCAAATGCAAAGCACGTTTTTGTTAATACTGTGTATTTGCAACGGCATTCTGAGCATGCAAAACAAATAACTGTCATTAATATCTTCTTCCTGAATCGGTCTCTTATTCAATATAAAAGCAATGGCAGTTTAAAAAAAAAATCCTAATACTTCACTCTTCCTAGGTCCAACAGCTGCATTGAGTATGATCAGAGACAACACCAATCGTGACTGCTTTCCTCTTCAGTTCCTGCATAATACCTGTGTTTGTTTTTACATTGTTCATTCATGGGGCCCCGAGGAATTTTTCGGTATTCCTTTTCAGGCCCTAAAGATAGCCTAAACAAATGAAAACTAATAAAAAAGCATACACGCTCGGCTTTGATCTTGCAGTATCAACATTGCACAATCTCTAGTCCAAGGCATTTATGCTCAGTATTCAAACTTAGAAGCGCAATAAATATGTATGTTAGCCTTGGGAAGGACGTTATGAACGATCAAATTTCCATCTTATACAACAGGTTGGGAAATTAAAATTCACTATAATTATATTACAGTGCAGACAGTTTCAAAGCAGACACTGAATAGCAAGAGGACACAATATCTCTCACAGACTTGTTATTCTGGCTCCAGATTATACACTTCAAAGTTCTCAAAGCCTTTTTGAAACAACAATAAGGAATAAATTATAACCATTGTCCTCCAAGTTGGCTTTATGAAGGCAGTACAACCTTGAAAGGCTAAGTAAGAGCAGACAAATGCCCTGTTCCAATGGTCTTGCTTTGAAGCCGATGAGAGAAGTGGCTACAAGCAGATATGATTCAGTGCAGTGTTTTGACCTCATGCCACACCCTAATGGGGGGGTCACATGACACGGGTATGTGGGACAAATTATCTCATGGCATAAACTTAGTCCATAGATCTCAAAGGGACATCAAAGGATGCTGGGTCACACATGCAGCTATCAATGTGGGACCAACAATATTCTGACCACTTGAGCTGCAATATCGTGTGTCCTGTGTGGTTACTCTCCATATGAGACAGGAAAGCCTGGCTTGTCTGCAACGACGGAGAGCTGCTATTCCATGCTGGCTGGTGGGATTTGAGGGCGCTTGATTCACACGTCAGCTTTATATGAGATAAAGGAGATGTGCAAGAGCACAACCAAGTCTTTGTCCTGACCAGAGCCATGAGCTAATCTTGACCTAATCATGGTCCAGTTGGCCGTGAACGGTGTAGAAACATCCTAAATGTGCTCTGAAAAGTAAAAGGTTCCTCCTATTCATTTGTCAATGCCCTTCAGTGCTGTCGGCGAAAACCAGTTATCTGAGGTGGTATCTTTGAATAGTTCAAAAGCAAATAGACCCATAACAAAGGGCCCCGAGCTGTTTTACAGTAACATCCTTTTGTGGCCAAATATTTACTTTTACCCAAAGCACTTCTACACCTGGGTTTTTTTCAATTATTTAGTGTCTTTGGAGTTTGCTTGTTCTCCCTGTGTTCCCATGGGTTTCCTCCCACAGTCCACAGATATATTATAGGTGAACTGGTGACTCTGATTTACCCACAGTGCGTTGGTGTGTGTGTGACTGCTCTGTGTTGGAGTGGTGTAGCCTACCTCATATTTCACTCCTCACCTTTTGCTTCCAAGATAGACAATGGACCACCGCAAACCTGAAGCGCACAAGCGTTTACAGATGACGGTATTTTTACTGGAGTAATTCAGGGTACGTACTTCAATGACGAGTATCACGGCAGTCCAGTGTATGAGTCCAGTGAACATCGCCCTCTGATAGACAATGCGAGTGATTCGACTGGAGCTTCGGTCGAAGTGAAATGAGGCAGACAGGTGCTGGAGAGCTCAGGGGCGGAGGGAAGCAGCCTGTGGCGGTGCTCGCGTTCCCCAACGCGGCCTTTCCTCACCACTCCTTTGTCGCACACCACCGCTCTTCCCGCTACACAAAGGACCAATTCACTGTCAGGGTGCCTTGGGTCGAGGGTTTGGATTACCGCAGCCTGCATGCCGACCCGGAATTCCAGCAGGGGAACAATGCAGGCCCCCCTCAACTCCCCAGATCCACACACCCACGCACACATTGCTCAGCTACGAGCGGATGAATGGTGGCTATGAATGGGGGAAAAAATGGGAAAGCTCTGTTTGGCATATGGGCGTAGCTGCTTCACACAGTCGAGCCGCTCAAATGCATGTTTGTACGGAAAACATTGGACTGCTGTGGACACACACGTTACCACGCCTCGCAGACGTGTGTTTGGAACGGGCTGAAACCACCGCGGTAATCTGATTAACTCCCGCAGTAAGAACCTTTCATCAGCGTGGCGCTTCCGTAGCGCCCTTCGTAGCCGCCTTCCTGTTTTGTCCATGGCCCTTGACAGGCGTTTCTCCCCCCAATGAATGCCATCAATTACCTGCAGCCTGAAGTCCTAAATCAAACAATTAATGGTGGTGCGGTGCCCCAACGACACGGGCCGCAAAGCCCTATTTTCTGTCACTCTGCGCCAGCACAGCTGTACAAATTTCATAGCTGGTCCATTCCCAGCCATGTGACCTTCTGCTGCGGAGGTGCACGGCGATCCCCGCGCCACGAGCTCAGCCCACGCAGTTTACGCGTTGTGTTCCTTGTTGTTCTCTTTGCGAAAAGGACACCATTAAGACATTGTGTCATGGACAGGAGGTCTTTACGGGTGACTGGAAAGCACTTTTGGGCCCAATTAGAGTGGCAAGGGGGCGCATGTAATTTCAATTAGCCACCGCTACACCTCTCCTCACAGCTCCAAGGCTTCTGGGTGACGGAGTGAGGACAAGTGCCAGCTTGCTGCCCCATGACGATCAAGGTGGAGAGGAGCTGGTTCCAGGTAATTATCGGCACCCATTTGGATCCCCTGACTGTAATTACCCCTTGGCCGGGCATGCCGTCTCCTCTTTCCTCTAAACCGCTTTCCCGCAGCTTCGCAGTGCAGGTCTTCTCATCTTACACCTGGCAGTACATGAGTTCTTGCGAAAAGCTGTCAAAGGCAGGAGATCCAGCAAGCGCTGTTCAATGGCTCGATCGCACGCGTCCGCAATCGCCTACTTGTTTCTGGGAGATCGCCAAGAGCTAAGTGCTTCGGGCGCTCTGGAGGTAATTTGACGCTGTTTTCACGTGTGCTGCCTTTGGCATTCAGCGGTAATGATGGGATTGGCCTCAGTGGCAATGCTGGGTACCATCAGACACACTTTCTGGCAGTTTTAAGTTTGCACAACATGAAGACAAGGGTCTCATTCAGTGGCAGGGATCTAAAGAGGCTCAAAGAGACTTTTATGACGTGCCGAGCTCCTCAGAAAGTATGACTGAAATGGTCTGCAGGTGACTTTCTAAGTACGAATTGACTCGTCACACGCTTGATGGCATGTGGAAGCCCTGGCTGTCAATGACGGTGTAGAAAAGGGGGAAGAGCAAAGAGCATCATGGACACGGAGGTTTTACCAGAATTCCGCTTTGAAAGTCCTCTGCTCTGCTATCTGACACCAGGAGCAGCAGCACTTCCAGGCCGCAGCAGTCAGAGGTCCTCGCTTTACTGCCCGTGGCGAGGGTTTCTGCTGCCAACGGGGGCTGGGACCAATTCCACAAATCACAGCCTACGACCCCCAGGGCGACTGCGTTTGTGATGCATGTGCAGGGCTTCCGGAGGTGAGTTGAAAGAAGGTGCAGCACACTGTCCGTCTGCTAAGGATCCGTTTGGCATGTTGTGCACTATCAAGTGCAGGAATTAAAGGCCAAAAAAGACCAGTATAACCACATGTAAGAGTGTAAGGAATGTCAGAAATTGGTTTTCTTTTCTCAACGTTCTGCACGACGACTTGGTAGGCGAAGGCAGACCTCTCAGGGTGGGGGATGGGGGCGTTGCATCCATTGCTGGTCCGTGGACAGGCAGCGACTCGCCCCGGCTGGATTTGCTTCCTCCCCGTCCGCACATTCCTCCCTGGCATTAACCAGCGACCTCCGCCATGGATGCGTTCGTGGGATGGGGGAGGAGGGAGGCAGCCCCGAACATCAGGTGTGTGCCGGTCACTCGAGCACGGAGCACATCTGGAAGCAAGGTTACGAGCATCGTGACGGAAACACCGACACCTTGGATCCCGCTCAAGGCTCCCGTAGGTTTTCGCACTCGTGCGGCTTGGGGATTATTCGCCAACGAAAACATATCATCCGCAGGCTTCCTCTTCTCAACTCGTCTTTCGTCAGTCGCTAATGCTGTTGCTGGCTTGTGAGCAGGGCCCACCTCACTGTATTTACGGTTTGTCATGTTGTTTTTGACTCTTTCCTGGAACAGCAGAGCGCATTAATGGTGCCATTTTGGGTAATTATATCGTATCCAGCCGTATCAGAGCCGCACGCCATAGTTCACCGTCATCCTGCCAAATTACATTTTTATATCTAAGTAAGAGGAGCAACTATCGTAGCTAGAGCTGCTGCCTTTGGACCCAAAGGTCACCGGTTTGAATCCCACCTCCAGCTGTAGTAGCAGTACCCTTGAGTAAGATACTTACCCCGAATTCCTCCAGTAAATTACTCAGCTGTAAAAATGGCTAAATAATTATCAGTACATTAATAGTGTAAGTCGCTTTGGAGAAAAATGTCAGCTAAATGAATACGAGAGCTTGGCATTGCCGTATCTGCCTCCTGCCTACTGTCAGTCTGCATCCAAGGAGGCTGGAGCGCGAGGATCTAATTTGTTTCCACGTGTTGTTTTCCCAGGACGTGTTGTGCTGTTTCACTGGTTACAGGTAACAGTGTAAATATTGTTCCAAGCGACACTGGAAGCAAACATAAATGACTGTCATGTCTCCAAGGCCCTTTCCTGCAAACATGCCCCGTGGTCGCTGCTCGTCTGGGAAACGACCCGACCCATTTCCCCGTAAAAAGCCAAGGTGCCAGGCTATGCGTTCATGCTGGAACACACTTGGAGACACAGGCAGCCTGCAAACACAACCACGCCGGACTGAAACAAAAGGACAACTGCTAATAAGAAGTTGTGAGATGCCTGCATACAAACCCATCTCCTGGAGACCTCCTCGGGCAGCCTCTGTTGCCCCACACCTTTGAGATCAGTTGCCCTGAGCCTGATGCGTGAAAGGAGAGGGGAAATGCAAGAAACGCACAGAAGCAACGGCGCAAAGGACCTGTCGCTCAGGCTTTTGTTTTAGTCCCACTCGTCAACATGACCGAAAGACCTCCGTCTTGGATCCCATGCCTGTGAGACCCAAGTCAAGCCAAGTTCTCCAACATTTTGTGAATCCATCCCCCATCCCCCACAATGCCACTCCACTCACTGGCCAGCCCCCCCATTCACGGGGCGTGGCTTATTTCTGAACCCACAAGATTCTCTGAACTTCGACACTCCATCTCCACTGCAGGGGTGCTATTATCACACCTTTTAGGATTACAACACACAGCGATATAAAGCTCTGCAACTTCTTTTCAGATGATCCCAACCCCAACCCTTGGTCCAGCTCCCTTATTGGTTGGCCTTGTTGACATGGATGACATGGACCAATAAACTGAGGCAGGGACTGTAGTGTCCAGGGACAGTTGCCCAGTGACTCCTACAGGGGTCATTCTTGTTTTGACCAGACCCTTCTCAGCCTACTGAGAAAGACACCCACTGACCTGCTTTACCCCGTGCTGTAATTCAATTAAAATGTTCCACTAGCTGTAATGTTACGCCATGTTATCAAAAGCTCCTGGGACTTGGAGATGAACCCCATGGGGAGTAAAAGTCATTGAACCGGGTCTCTGGGAGGAGAATCCACATGGGATCCACAGCCAAATGGTCACGTTTAAAGAAGCCACATAAGTGAAAACTTTCAGCCGGATATTCGCAAAAGGTGCAACATTTACATTACTTTTATCAGCCAGAAAAAAGTCAGAAAAGCAGCAGTTTGAAAAAAAGTCAGGGAAACTTGCTTTTCAGTGTCAAATCATTGGTAAAACTAGGATTTACCAATGATTTTACACTGGAAAGAAAACATGTAAAATGAAAGGAAGTGCAATGCCAGGCACTGCTGTGACAGAGGCTTGTGGTGATGATATTATTACAAGAGGAACAGCTGCCCCTGTTTGTTACTCGCACATGAGCCAGAAGGACCGGAGCTTCACCACAGACCATTTCACCGGAGCCCCCCTGCGTCCAATGGAAAAAAAAGAAACATTTATTCTGAACGGTGCTTGTTTAAAACTTTCGACGCCAGAGTGTAATGTAAGTCTGCTAACAGAAAAAAGAGGCACTAATTGCACAAAGCGGTCCCACCAGAGGACGATCGTGCCCTATTTCACTGTAACACAGTATCAGTTTAACGCATTTTTTAAAAAAGGTCTACAATGGAAAAAAGGAATTTAGAATTTGCTCTCCTCAATTATTTTTTAAGAGCTAATTAGTGTAAAAGTCACCCAGTCCATGATTATGAATGTGTAAATCTGGAGATCATCCAGGCTTTGTGTGAGCCCAGAATGCCCCAACTTTGCTGGCCCACGCCTCGTCCCCGGGACCTACAGCACGGAGACTTTTGTACAAAAAATACACCCTTGATTAATGAGCTTTGGCGAAGCTGGATTTTCTCCAGACATTTGCTTTAAATCCTCAAACTGGATCAGCCTCCCCCCCACCCCCCCCACCCCCAAAGATCCTGAGCCAACAGCACAAAGTTCTCAGAAATCAATGAAACTGGGAAAAAAAAGCATGTAAAAAAAGCACTGTACACATGATGTACAGGAGACTGATGTGATGAGCGTATAAGTTACAAAGAGGCAGAATGATAAAAAGCAAGGAAGACTAATAAAAGGACTAATAATGAAGGACTTTGCAGAGCCCTGAGACACAAACATAATTTAGTGTTTCTTGGAATATAAACGTATATATTATTGACATGATCTGTGTAAGTTTTGTAATATAAACTGACCACCTTCTGCATGGAAAAACCGAGTGCATGTGGAGTAATTTAACTGGCCTGAATGCGGTTAATTCAGTTATGTTTATCCAGTAAATTATTTTTCTATTGTTGTTGTTATTATTATAATACGTACCCTCAAAGTCTGACAGTATCCCCTCCAGATGATCATTCACAGACAGATCCGACATCCTGACTCCCACTTTTACGCACGGCCACAAAGTGGTCACTTGTTCTTTTTCGCCTCTTCCTCGCAGGAAAAAGGTGCCCGGGGTCTCTGGAAGCTCCGCGCTCACGCAGCAGGGCCAGGAGGGCGGCGAGGCGGTGCGCTTTTCTCGCTGGGAAACGGGAGGGAAACGGGAGGGAAACGAGCGGCGCTGCGGCGGAGCGGCGGAGCGCTGAGTGTCGGTCGGGCGAGGAGCGCAGCGGCGCGGCGCGTCTCGTCTGTGGGAGCGCGCGTCTCCTCGAGAGTACAGGCGCGCGCGCGCGGACCCCCCCCCCCTCTCGCCGCCACGGCCGGCCGGCCCCTCCCCCTTGAGGTGAGCTCACAAAGGGTCGGACCCCCGCGGGGCCCCTCCGTCGGAGCCCATCAGCGCTCCTTGAGCATCGGCGCGCTTTTTACTCTGATTTTGCGGCGCTTGTAGTAAAACTGCTGCTCCTACCTTCGCTTCGCACTGCATCTGTTTCATCTTCCACGTGTATGGTGGGGGGGGGTTGTAACGTACTTGATTTACATCAACATGATCCTAACACACACCGCTCGTAACCGCCGAGCGAGAGTACCGTGTTTTTACACTGTTTCACAGCGATCCTCATTTTCCTAGTACCAGTCCTTCTTACAAGCGTCTCACTGCCTGCTCTCTGCCTCTGCCACAGGGGTCACGACACTTTTCTCTTGTGTTTATCGCTTCACTCTCATTGTTTGTTTGTTTGTTTGTTGGCTTTTAGGCGATTGTATTGAAAGCAGTGATTAGTTCTGCTCACTGGTTCAAACCAGAGGGGAAGGGGTGAGCTCAGCGCTTCTCTGTAAAAGTCTCCTTCTTGTGCG
The DNA here is from genome assembly GCF_900964775.1 of Scleropages formosus. Lineage (NCBI taxonomy): Eukaryota > Metazoa > Chordata > Actinopteri > Osteoglossiformes > Osteoglossidae > Scleropages > Scleropages formosus. Next base: position 31,559,384 of record NC_041813.1, on the reverse strand, counting down.
GTAGCAATGCTCTCATTTCTTCTTCTTCTTCTTCTTCTTCTTATTATTATTATTATTGTTATTATTGTTATTATTATTATCATAAAAATAAAGAGCCATGCTTATGCTTTTCTCTCATATTTCTCAGCCCTGACTGGAGGGACGTCTGCTGCCCACTCCATGGGCTATAGAACTTGTGTGTGTGCGTGTGTGTGATTGGGGGGTGGAAGCAAGGCGATGAGCACATCTGGGAAGCACACACTTTTTCTGCTTTGCTGCAGAAGGAGGAGGAGAACTGCTGTAAAGGGTGAAGACAGCCGCCCCCCCCCAGGCTGACTAGTGTCACGCACCGCGGTCCTATCAGTGTTTTCCTGTGCCACGGCGAGCACCTCCCACATTTTTCCTGTTTCTTTCTCGGCACTTCCCGTTGTTTTCCTCGACTCTTTTAACGTGGGCGAGCGAGCAGGACTCGCCTTCCTGGGCTCCCCAGCGACTCGTTCTGTTTGCGGCTTCGGTCCAGCTGATGAAAGACCCCCCAAGGTCTCCGAGCGTCCCACAGGTTTGTCTCTCCTGTCCGTCACCCCGTCCGTGCCGAGAGATTCACCACATTCCCTCTGTTCACTAAGTGCAGCGTTGCACGCAGGGACCATCAGGTGGCGAGGTGGTTGGCGCTCTCTCCTTGATGCTGAAGGTCCCAGGTGTAAATCCCACCCCCTGCTGTAATGCCCTTGATCAAGGTACTTACCCTGAACTGATACAGTAAAAAAATTCCCAGCTTCATAAATAGGTAAATCAGTGTAAGTAGCTTAGAGAACAGTACAAGTAGGAGAAGTAAATATAAAGTAAAATACATGAGTCATTTGTGCCAAGAGCTGCTAACAGAAAAAAGCTGGAAAAACAAGGCTGAGCACAAATTCCTCCCGTTTGCTCCGGGTTCGAAGAACCAGCTGTGCCACAGTACAGTTTTGCTTGGTTTTGTGCTAATTTTCTGCTGCACTACATGCCAGATTACCCAGAATTCCTCTGTCCAGTACGTTGTGCAGGGCAGCTCTAAGCTGGACACTTAGGCGTGCCCCCCCCCCTTTGCGTAAGGCGAAAGTGGACACACGTTTTTCGATGACGAGTGAACAGTCCCGTTTGAAGGCGAAGTGTGCAGGAGGCCATGTGACCCGATTCCCACCCCCCCCCACATTCCCACCTCCGGCCTGTGAGCTGCAGCGCCTGTGTGGCTGCGGGTTCGTGAGGAGCCCTCATTAGCCACGTGAGCCCAGCGTGGGTGGGGGGGGCTGGGGGATTACTGTCGCTGTGCTTTATCGTGCTCCGTGAAATGGGCCTTTGAAAGGCGGGCTGGGTCGAGGGTTCGAGGTGAGGGGAACAGGGAGTGAGGAGTGGGGGGGTGAGCACAGTCAGAGCGAACGTGTCACACGGTTGGGTCCTTCAACACCACCTCTTATCGCTGTGGCCGCTTGAACAGTAAGCTCGACAAAAAAAAGTTAGCAATTAAGGCAGGAAGTACATTGTCACAACTGGCAGCATTTATTATTATTATTATTATTATTATTATTATTATGCTTTCAAGTGCACTTTGGGCCCTGACTGCTTCCCCTCTCTGTATTTGGACAGCTGAGATACGGAAGATGACTATCAGCCTATGAACAATAAGTAGGAACCGCCGGTCCAAATTCGCCAGCCGTTATTGCACAAATTATTTAATTGTTTAATTATTTCTGCACAAATTATTTAAAAACACCCATGTTGAAGTAGATTGATATGACAAAGAGGAGTTCATATCCTTGTTAACATTTACAGAAATGGGTTGACTGCTGTTACTTTATAATTGCATTTGTTTTAAAATCTATTGGCAACATTTGTCTCCAGATTTTAACTTTTTTAAGAGGCTATATGCACTATATTGGATAATGAAATATAATAAATACAATAATAATAATATCATGAAAATTATAGCTCATTACACATGAAAAATGCATTAATACAATGCCATTGTTCATTATAACATCAATAATGTAACCACTGTACTATACAGTGTAAGATAATGAACTTAGATTTGTTAAATAGTAATGTTAATTAAAATAAATAAATAATTGTTTATAATAAAATTGAACAATAAATGGTCAGTGGCCATATTTGTTACTGCAAATGGGATGTTCAGGCTCACCTTCCAAATAATTCTGCTTTGACTGATCGTTACCCTGGAGCGGCACTTCTGAACTCCTTTTAAAAATTTATTCACAAAATGCCGAATATTATATTGAGAGGATTTGGCTCGGCAGCAAACGCTGAGTGTGACGCAACAGGCGAACGCTTCATTTCAAGATTCGGTCTCGATTGTGACCGTGTCTGGTTGCTCTGTTCAGCACAAGGCGGGAGGTTACAGACTACTGGAGATAATGGAAAGTGTGTGTGTGTGTGTGTGTGTGTGTGTGTGTGTGTGGGGGTCGGGGGGTCAGGGGTTGCTAGGTAATTTTGGCAACCTGTCAAAAATGTGAGACATATTTCTCTGAATTGGTTTCGGCTCCTTTTGTGCTCCCTCACATGTGCGGTCATGATTTGGTCAATTAGAGGAAGTGGTGAGCAGGTCAGGTCAAGGCTCTGGACAGTGACAGTTTTTGTTTACTGTATAACAATTTACAGTGCTTGTCATGGCTGGATGGGGGGGTTGTTGGGTCACATCCCTCCAGTAACTCCTATAGAAGTGACATTCAAGTAGTAAATACATAGATAATCATAGCAGGTGGTGTTGGACTCATTCTTGGAGCTGTCAGGAGATCAGGAAGCCAGGTGGCCCTCAAAGACATGGGTTTGAGACCCTTCTTCAGTGTGGGAGGGGCTCAGCAGCTCTGAGGGACACAGGGAGTTTCAGATTTCTAGCCTTACGATGTATGGCGGCAGACTGAGGTCTGTCAAGCCACAGGAGGTGTGTGTGTGCAGACAGCCTGGGCCTCGTGGAGATCCCCCGCAGGACGGTTACACAACCCTTCCAGTTCGGAAACAGGCAGTGCAGGAGGCTCCGGAGGGAAGGTTCCTGCGCTGAAGTATGACAGCGCTGCCATGGAAATGAATTGTTTCACCATAAGACGGTTTCCAAGGAAACAAATGGGAACCAGTGTGGTGGATGTTCCGTGGTATATCGCGGTTATGGGGGGGCAGGATGGCAAAGGTCGCACGCCACTCCACCGCCTGGCCGCAACAGCAGCAGATCAACAGCGCATCACCTCTAACTGCGCTTTCATACGACTGGACAATCCTTCGGGATCTTTTGGGAACGCGGAAGGATCTCAGAAATGCACATAAAGTAAATGTCTAAAATGAAAAAATAATTTACTGCACCCCGAGCGTCCGGGATGGGCTCCGGACCACCCTGACCCTGACGTGGACTAGCGGTTAAGGAGCCTGAGTGAATGAGGGATTTTTACCTTGTGTCTCTAGTGCCCCCTGCTGGTAGCCCATGTCAGCCGATGGGGCTCAGGATGCTCCACTTCTGGAAAAAGCTTTTGGACTCCTGACCAGAAGAGGCGCTGCACGCCCCGGCTTTGCAGTGCTCCCGAAACATGGTAATTTCACAGCATGAACCAGAACCGCAAGGAAACAACCAGCATCGGTGCCACCAAATCATTCATACGAATAAATAACCAAGCAGGGATGGTGACTGGTAGCATGGCGCTTATAGGCGCTTCCTTTGTATCCGAAGGTTGGAGGTTCGAGTTCCGTCCCCAGCTGTAGTACCCTTGAGCAAGGTACTTATTCTCAGTTACTCCACTCTGTTTACATTTATGCACTTAGCAGATGCTTTTCTCCAGAGCGACTTCCAATGAACTCTTTGTAGTGCTATCAGCCCACACACCTTATTCACCACGGTGACTTACACTGCTAGATACACTACTTACACTGGGTCACTCATCCATACATCACTGGAACACACACACTCTGTGTCACAGCTGTGTAAAGGGGTTGATAATTGAAGGTAGGTTAATGTGGGTATCTGCTTTGGACAAACATGTCAGAGGTAACAAAGGTAAATTTTTGATGGTTTGTGGTTAAACCAGAGTACACAAATACACTCATCGCATATGTGTGTTGCTGTGTTGTTTTAAGTACCGTTTTCTCCAAATACGCCAGCTGAACAGCTATGAAAACGTACATATTTGCATGTAATTTATGATTAATATGACGTTAATATTTAATTTGTTACATAATTTGTACTTCATGTAATTCATCATTAATGCTCTTTACTGTTGTATTAAAATGTCCAGGAGGAATGTTTCTATGTACTTGTACATCATTACATGTGTCCCGTACAGGTACAGGACCAGCATGTCTTTTCATCTGCATATGACCTCATTAAGTAATGCATAATGCACTTTATTTCATGATTCTCATTCCAGGAGGACCCCCAGCAGTGTGTGCAAACAACCCTACCTGCCCCGCCCCTTGCCAACCGTCAGGGATGGAATTTGCCGGAACGATGGGTTGAAAGATGACCCAGAGAACTGTTTCTGACAGCATCGCTTCTCCATCCGGTCAAGACGTGATCGGGGACAGCGCGCCCTGTGGCCACCGCGGGTCCCTGCTCCCCTACTGCTCCCTCTCGGGGGGAGCGCAGCTCGTCCGTGCGCTTGCGTGTGCGCTTGCGTGCGCACGTGTGTGTGCTCGCACGTCACCTGCAGAAAAGGACACCGCTGCGGGGTGAACGTGGTGCAAAGGCCACGCGCCCGTGTCCGAGAGGCCCGGTGTCCGATTTCCACAGACGGAGGCGGCCTGGGGGCTCCCGCTCTCCCACATGCACTCGTGGGGAGTTAATTAGGGGACACACCTGTGCGGCTTATCTGTACCGCGGTATTCATTAAAGCACTTCAGCCACAGATGAGGAATGTGTTATTTATCATGCGAGGTGGGGTGGTGTGGGGTGGCGCGGCACATTGCTCCCCACACGTAAGCGGGGCCCTCGCATCTTTTAAACACGACATGCTTTGTCAGTTTTTGTAAAGCAACCGTGGTACCATCCAGATTACTCTGCTAATTAACCTGCTCGCTGTCACTATACAACGTGTGCAGTGGAGAGAACAGGAAAACAAATGTTAAGCTTGAGAAAAATGTTCACTTTTTGCGCAATTTTTTGTCAGCGCACATGTTGCACACTGCCACCTAGAGGCTATTTAATGAACTTCACAAATGACCCTGAAATGATCTATCTATCTATCTATCTATCTATCTATCGTTTATATTGTTTTATTTTTTTAATTGTTTTATACATATACACATGTTGGATTTATATGTAAAGGGAACCACTTTCTTATCTTTTCAAGCTTCCTCCTATATTTCAAATATAATTATTGATGGGTGGAACTCCACTTCCACAGAAAAGGGGTGGAGCCTCAGCATATTGATTACCCTGAAACAATCTGTGCAATTTTACCCATTTTAGAGTCTGATGGAGAAAAAGAAAGAGCATAAAACTGCACATAAAACTGTGTGTAAAAGGCACATCACATCATCATCGTCGCTCTTTCTTTTTTTGGAGAATTAGTGATGGCAGCAAACGGCGCCTTTCAGGCCACATTCTGCACTGACAGCCTCGTGATGCCGTCAAAAGGCAGTGTGCGTCATGTCCCCGGGGGCGAGAGCGAGGACTCTGCAGTCCCCAGAGCTTCCTGCTGCTGCACGCGGGCCGGAAGTTTCTGGAAGGCGACCAGACAGTTGTCTCCGCTTCTGTCTGATTGACCGCCTCTGTCATCAATACATTTGACAGTACCTGTTATATCTAGAGATGGATGAGCGGAGCTGCATGTAAAGTGTTATGTGGTCAGGCCAGAAGGTGGAGTAGTGGTTTGAGCTCTTTGGCCATCACAGACCTGAGTTTGAATCCCATCTCCTGCTGACATAGCGTTAATCATGGTACTTACCATGCATTGACACTGTAAAAATTACCCCGCTGTGTAAATGTTTAATTCACTGTCGGTGAATGAACAGTAACATATTATTTACATTTACATTTATTCATTTAGCAGACGCTTTTGTCCAAAGCGACGTACATCTCGGCAAAAGTACAATTTATGCAGTACATTAAGAGAAAGAGACATAGCTACAGACATGTATGTCTCAAGCAAACCTATCTATTTATCCTGTGTTTATACACCTACTCAAACATTACTGTAGGTGTGTTATAATTATAGGTCACAAAAAGAACTGAGGCCTCAAGTGGCAGAGCGAGGCAGAGGTTCGAGGACTGTGTTATTTTACACAGTTTTTTTCCCCCACAGGTTGGTCAAAACACGGTAATGTAGAAAGTTCTGAACGTGCACAACATGCAAGTCAAACAGAGGGTTTTACAGACACACACACACAGAAGCTCCCACTCGGGGGTGTGAATTCTGGGCGCCTGTCGCTGGTTCATGCCAACTGCCCGCTGTGTCAGGTATTGGATTTTTCTTCCCCTCTCATTAGGGCGCCTCCTGCAGGCGTCTGCAAAGCTGACGGCTCGAACCCGAGGCCACCGTCGACGGGGCGACATGCTGCAAAATGAATTAATAAAATGCAGCATTTATTGGCATATGATGGACAGCTAGTGGTAACGCAGAGCACCTCTGACGGGTGATGATGTGAGACTTTTTACTGTTAATACTCCACCGTTACGGATTTATTCCACCGGTGTCCGTCATTTCGGAGGAACATCCGTCAACGACGAGAGCCGAGCAAACAGCATTTCTGAGGGAAGGGGGTATTGGCCTGGAAATGAGCGCGGGGCGCTGGGCCTTCCCTCTGACAGGTGGCCGCAGCGTACGGACGCATTCATTCATCATTCGTAACTGGACAAGGTGCTGAGATGCCCAAGGCCCACGGCATCACCTGGAGAAGACGGGCCGTGGGTGCAGAACAGTGAACGCACTTCCACTCTCGCACCTTTACTGCGGTGTCTTTCGTCACTGGCCGCGCGCACAGCCGCGCAGCATGTTTTTACCACAGTACAAGGTATCTCCGCTGCACGGGCACGCGCAGCGTCTGTGGACACTTGCACGGATAATTTTTTGAAAAGCGGACGGACCCCGCGAGCGGGTTATGATCTCAGAGTGTTCCGGACAAGCTCGGACACGCGCACACACGTGGCCAGCAGGAGGCGCTGTGGAGCGGAGGAGGAGCGGGGAGAGGAGCGGGGAGAGGAGCGGCGGGGAGGAGCCGGGGAGGAGCAGGGATGGGGGAGCGCCGGGATCCGGGCGGTCAGTGTGGTCAGTGGGCTGCGGACGGGCTGCGCAGGAAAAGCGGTGCGAACGAGAGGAATAATAAAACGCAGGAGAGAAGTCAGGGCTGCGCAACGGGCAACCCCTCTCCCTTTCTCTCTCTCTCTCACACACACACGACACGAGCTGAAAGAGAGAGAGAGGAGCCGGAGGGAGAGAAACTAAAATCCGCCAAGTTCCCGTCGGAGGAGCGACACGGAGAACAAGAAACAAAGGTGAGACATAGAGCGCAGACTGACAGTAGCAGTAACTGCGAGTGTAACAGCAGTGATTGATTGACTGCGCTGGTTGTAACAATAGAGTAACATTTGCTGTGACTGTAACAGTGTCGCTGCAGGTCCGCCTTCCACTGAATTACTCATTGCATCATTTATCACACATCTCGCTCAAAAAGTTCATCTGAACTTTGCTAGAGTTCAGAAGGTTCCAGAAAATGTTTTCTGCTCTAACGTGAGGAGGATGTGACAGTGATGGCGAAGACCAGAGAGGAGTTTGTGGTGGACATGTCTAATGGGGACACTTATCAACCTTCTGCTCTGTGTGTGTGTGTGTCACCGTGTTTGTTGGTGCTGTTTGAATGTTCTATGTGCTTTGTTTTGCAGATGACCCGTAAAGCTGTGTTCCCAGGTGCACTTTTATGACACGGTCACCTGTCCAGGCCAAGTGGTTAAAGGCTGCTGGACGAGCCATGCTGCTGAAGGAGTACCGCATCTGCATGCCTCTTAGCGTGGAGGAGGTAGGCCTTCAGGAACCCTCTGACCACCCCTTCAACGGGAGAAAGTTCCGGAACGTCCACGCTGTCCACGTAGAGCTGCTGAGCTCCAAAGCAATGCAGTTCGTGTTCTGCGTACGTGTGTGTATATATGTGACGTGTACATGTCGTGCTGTGTACGAGCGCGAGTGAAAACCCGGAGGAGGGAAAAGGTAAATCTAGTGGTGGAAATAAGGTGCGAAGACTTTTTTGGACCGCGTTGATTTGAACCCGTAGATTGTAAGGGTTCAGGTCGAAGCACTACGCCCCCTGCAGGACCGTAGCTGTTACTTCTGTTATTTGACGCACAGGTTTTTGGTAACTCTGTAACTTGTAGCTGTATGATGAGCTTCCGGATGACTGCACCGTATCGATTGGAAAAGGGGCGTCTTTCTTGCGCAACAATCAATCAGCTGATTTGAGAAGAGTGTGGAGGAAAGTACAGAATCGAGTGGTTTACCTGTTTCCACCCTGTTTACCTCTTTTTACTGTAGTAAAATTTAGTTCTGTGTATTTAAGGAGGTGTCAGCAAAGTGCTTCTTTCTCAGCTGTTAATAAAATTTCAAATTAATGCAGTTTTTCCGTTCAGCAACCTTGTTCATCCTCAGAAGTGGGTCGTCTTCGCTCTCCTGGGTTCAGCTGGGGTCATGTGATCATATTTCCTATGAAATGCGCTCTTTCCCCAGTCTGCTGCTCGCTCGAAGAGGACGGATAAATGATTAAAAATGACGCTCCGCTGATGCGGTCGTCTGCGGGACGCTTTCGACACGTTTGAAACCGCTGCTCCAAATGAAATGATTTTTCTTTTTGTGCCGAGTCACCACAAAGCCATCATGTTTTTCAGCTTGTTTGAACTTTGACCTCCGCTGAGCAGCATTACCATGGTTCGTGGGTCCATGGGGTAAATCCACATTGCTGCACGCTGAGATGAACCGCATTAACTCCATTTAATGTGAATAAAATGAGAGGATCGTGGGAGAAGTTACTGCTGAAATGAGGGAACCCTGTTTCCTGCAGGATCCGCTTCGGTTGAGTTCAGAGACCCCCGAGGTGAAGGCGGTGCCGCCGCACGCATCCGTGCGCTATGATTACCTGCTTTGAAACGTGTCTTATATTGTGTGTATTTATCCTGCGGGGTGGCAGATGTGTCAGCGCTGTTCCGAGCTGCCCGAGAAAGCGCACCTTGATTTCGTGGTACACTTGTACTGCTTCTCCTGGCCTGCAGCACCCCGGGGAGGGCGTCGGCGCGCTCTTTTCCTTCATCAATAATTATATTATTATTTCCGCCTGTAGGAATGTTTTGCTGACGTTCTGTTCCGACACGGTGCGATTTCGTTTCATAACGTGGTGCTGGGCGCCGAGACGCTCTCGTCGCGTTTGCTCTCTGCCGTTCTCTCCGTTCCGTACAAACGGCTACATCATGTAATTTCAGAGTGAACGGTTAGTATTACAGGGTTCTAAGCACGGTGCTCAGAACGTACGTGTGTGTGTGCGTGTGTGCGTGCGCGCGCTGGAGTGGGACTGCGTGGGCCGAGTGGAGCGGGAGATCATAATGTCACTTCATAATAATATTCGCTGTTGCTGTTTTTACTCATCACCTTCACTATTTACTGTAAAAGAGGTCGTGATGCACTGTTTGCTCTTACTGCCTTATTGACCACGCTTTTACTGTTTACTGTCTCCTGTCTCTGTGCCACTCATCGCAGTGACACTGAACTTTACATGCTTGTCTCTGTCTGCTCCGCAGCTTTCTACGGCCGGCGCGAGTTATGAAACGGTGAATTTGGACACTGCTGCCACTGAGAAGCGTTTCCAAAAAAAAGGCGTTTGTCAGCGTGCTCCTCTACTACGGTATCAGTCCTCCTGATGTCACGTAACCTTGAGCTGAAGCCACTCCGAGGAAGCGGCGTGAGCGTTTCGGCCGGAGCCCATGGGAGTTTGTTATTGGAAAGAGCTCTTTGGCGTGCTCGAAGGGTTCCTCTTTATTCTTTCCGCGAGCTGTCCTCAAACGTCCACTTCGTAACGGCGTTAATGTGTGACGAAGACGTCGAGCGACGGCAAGGCGCGTCGTGTGGTCGGGCGGCGGGGTCTCGCTTCGCTCTGGTAGCAGCGCCCGTCTCGCTTCGATGCTTAATTACATGTGAGAAGTTGGCGCGGTTTTCCCGTCTTGTGACCGCATGGGCTCCGAGTCAGCGATTCGGCCCTTCGGGTGCTCAACCAGAGAGAAAAACAAGTATTGGATTGCCTGGTGTGGGGCAAGTCGGAGCGGTCGGGGATGTGTGTTCATCGGTTTTCCTGCTCGTAAAGGGAAATGAACCACCCCTCCCCTCCCGACATGGAGTCAAACACACTTAACACTTTGGCCGTGCGATACACCCCCGCAGACGTCACGTTACTTCCTCTCTTCTGAGTCCTTCCCCCAGGGTCCCGGTTATTAAAAGAGCCTTTGTGGGGTTTTTTTTCTCTCGTTTACGCTCCAGCGACCCCTTATAAACTTTGAACTCGCTGTGTTAGTGGAAAAAGATGACATTCTGCCTGCGAAGTGAAGGCTTCCTGTTTGAACAATGCGGAGGAAGCGGCGGCCGCGCGTTGGCGGGAAACGGGCCGGCGCGGGGCCTGCCACGTACGAGCGCTCGCCTCGCTTCGCCTCGCTTCGCCTCGCCCTCTCCAGCCTTTTATTCCGCCGCTCTCTTGTAGCGGTCGCCGCAAATCGAAATCGGAGCAGCTAACGCAAATGTCCGGGAGCCAGCGGCGCAGTAGCTACGTGAGCCGTCGCTGGTGTGCGTGTGCGTGAGTGTGTGTTCGCAGGTGAACTCCAAGCCTCTGCTCCCCTGCAAATGCCTCAAACGGGCTCCTCACGACGGAACCGTGACGGGTTATTGATTATCGTTCGGGGCAAAGTCCCAGGACTCTTCTGGAAATGAGCTTTAGCCTTTAGCCACTGCGGTCGTCACCGTATTTCCCTGTCCCGTGATGAAAAACGGGCTAATCGACGTTACGCGGTCATTAGAAAAGGTGTCAAATTTCCCCCGTGAGAATTCTAACGCTTCGGCATTCTGCTGGTAAGGTGCGCAGTCGCTCTTTCGGCAACGGTCCTGCTTGAGGCAGAAACGGAGGGAAAGGATTTGAGACGTGAGCGTTTTGCCAACACACCTTTGCACCGGTGGCCACTCCGTCATTTTTGGGATTTCTCGATTTTCCGACACCCAATTTCTAAGACACCTAATAGCTAAAAGTGATCCGCTGAGCGAGTAGTACGGTAAATGCTGAAGTTCTGTCAATTTCTGACATTTTTGCAACTTTGCCCTTTTTACCCAAAATGTATGGAAAATAAAAAATGTAGTAAATATACACTACACTGTATATCAATATAAACATGGGTAGACTAAAATCTGGACAGATGTGTCAGCCCAAGAGTGACAAATTAGAATTTGGGAAAGGTAGGGGTGACTATGGGATGCGGCGCGCAAACCGGGATTAGCAGATCGCAACTTCCTGTGTAATTTTATCCGCTCGTAAAGTTATGCAAATACGTGTAATGAATATGAATGCGTGGTACGAAGTGGCGGACGGGCCCTCGTTAAACCCTCGACTGAAGCGCGCCCCCGAAAACGGGAGTTTCTGCGGCGCGGCTGCCGCTTCACCGCCGTTGCCATGGTGACAGTGCTTTGTTAAAGGACTCCCGCCAGTACGTGCGGAGGGGGCCGTTGGATCGGAGGGAACCTTGAGGCAGCTGCACGCTCAACCTTTGGCAATTAATTTATTTCCCTTTTTCACTGTCCCCTGTCCAGTGGAGCAGGGTGAGGAGAAGCTTCATCCTGATGCCTGTGAGCAAAGTGTGTAGTTATGAATATTTCCAGTAACTGGAGTGTGGAGTTTTTTTTTTTTTTTTTTTTTTTTTTTAAAAAAAACTACTCTTTGTACCTTTTTTTTTTTTTTAAAAAAAAAACTACTCTTTGTACCCAGCACCAATTCTATACACGAAATCTTGAAAAATTGTCCGTGTTTGTGATGTTCTTCATATTTTTGCGCTCTCTTCCCACCTTTTCAGACTTTAAGTGGATACCAGGGTACAGCTTGTTTCTGCCGCATCCTCTGGTATGTCAGAAATTCCTTGGCTACGATTGCAAATCGACAATGTTTTGTTTGCCTGGGCCTTGAGTTTTTTCACCGCAGACAATGTGCTGTAAATCGGCCGCAATCAGTGGCGGTGGCCCCGCCCTCCGTCGGTCCCCACCAATCAGAACGCTTAGTTTGCTGTGCCAACACCGCTACTACATTTACCGTAGCCTTGAAGACAAGGATAGTGGAGGAACTGGCTTCGCTGTTCAGGGTTTGTCAGGGCAAAATGGTGGGTGTCCTTGCGTTTTAAAGTTGAGACAAAAGAATTTAGCCTTTAAACAGCAATTGCAAAGTTGATGCTCTTTCGTGTGCCGGCAAGTCTCAAAAACATGTGTTTCTATGGAAACTTGCATTGCTTTAAAATGCATCTATAACAACATAATTAAATACCGCAGTGTTTTTTTTTTTTTTTTTTTTTCTTTCTCTTTTGGTCCGTTTTAGCAATCGGCACAAAAACAGCATGACTGTCCACCCCAGTTTGTAGTGGAACATTAGTGGAACAACTCTCTGGCATAGATTTTGTAATTAAATTTTATAAAAATTGAATATTTTTCTTATTTGGAGTTGGTGCTGCGGTTGTATAATATTACGCTTAGATTATTTTAGCTGTGTAATATTTGCAGTGTGGACTGAATTTAGGAGACGGGGGGGCGTCGCTCTCAGTTCTCGCTGAGTTTGCAAGCCAGATTTAGCTCCTTTCACACATAAGGTGTGATGTAGTTACATAAAACGCGTCATCATACGGCTGCGCATATTGCGAACAGCCAGGCCACGTCGATGGGCTTGACAATTTGATCTTGCTTTTTACAGTTGTCCCTGAACTCAGATGCTTATTAAACACCAGTTCCTGCACGCTTGCATCCTATCGAGTGTTTTCCAGCGTTGCTACCTGTTTTCTTCATATCGCCGGAATCCCGTCAATTATACTCTGTGTAATATGAGAATTGAGAGTGCTGTCCTCTTTCCTTGAAATCAGGGGGGGGGGGGGGGGAAACGATTCCTAATAAGGGGCTGGACCTCTCCGTGCTTCTCTCACTTGTCCTCATTGCCTAGGCAGGCCTGTCGAATGCAGTGAGAAGGATGCAGAAGAGGCGTGCGCCGCGGGAGAGGCGCCGAGTGGCTTCCAGCATCCATGCTCTTGTTGTATGTTAATGTGTCCGACGGGGTGTAGAAGGATGCGCTTCAGCAAGGAGGACCTGTTATAAATGGCTGCGTGAAGGTGTGAATGCGCATTACAGCAAATAGTCTGAATGCAGCTGTGATTGCCGAATAGTCTTCTTGAATACTGGGAGGGATTCAGCAGCTCTGAGGAGCAGAGGGAGCTCCTTCCGCCACCATGGGGGCAAAACCTCGGAGGTGCTTCTCACGTGAAATATGCACTTGTATAAATGGGCGCATGTGAGAAGCTGTCAGCAGGGGGCATGGTGGCTTAGGACACAGCCTTGTCGGGATAATTTTGCTGTTTTTAGGGCACATGAGTGAGAGAGCTATAGTGGAATATTCCAGATGGAAGGAGCAATCGGAATCTTGTTCCCGATTTATCCAGAGCTGCATAAATACATTTTATTGGAAAAACAAAAAAGATCACATAAAACCAATCCACGCCGGCTGAGGGTGGAGTAGACACTGAATTTGTGGTGAGACGGACAGTTCGCAGATGAGATGAAGGCAATTTTCCATCCATTATCATTAGGGAATATGTTGCACAGAAACTGTATATGTGACACATAGACCTGTACAGTTGGGTGATCAGTCCCTGTTTGGACCTGGAGTTCCACATTAAAAAAAAAAAACACACCTTTTCTCCTCGATACAGGGAAGCACAAAGCATCTGGTGAAACGACACACTTCTAAGGGTCCGAGGCATTTTGTAAAAGGGCAGAAAGATAAATCGTTGAATATTGTGCTTCATGCTGTGGGCTCCTGTTCTCATCACATCGTTAAGAAAAGAGTCGTGTTAACATGGAGCAGAGCTGCATGCGATGGACAAACACCCCTCCGCACGCATCTTTCCACACGCCGCTTGGTTCCTTACTCCCGCCGTGTGTGGCGGTCCCGCGTTTCGAGATACACGTTTTGAAAAATGTTTCTGCGCAGAGAAGCTGCGGTGCTGGGGCGAGAGAAGGAATGCAAGATGGGGTCCTGGCGACGCGTGCGGGAGGGCGATTTCACGCGGGAAAATCTGGGAGGCGACTGTCTCTCTCTCGCTCTCTGCTCCCCAGTACAGGATAGGGCAGCTGTACACCATCAGCAAGCACAGCCACGAGGAGAGCGACAAAGGCGAGGGGGTGGAGGTGATCCGCAACGAGCCGCACCACGACCCCGTGCACGGGGAGGGCCAGCTCACGGAGAAGAGGGTTCACCTGTCCAGGTAAAGCTCACCTGTCACCTCACCGTCACCTGTGCGGGAAGGGGCAGCAATAGTGAGAAAAGTAAGTACCTTGACCCAGGGTACCATAGCAGGAGGTGGGATTTAAACCTGGGCCCTTCAAGCGTAGGGCAGCACCTGTAACCGCTACGCCACCTGCTGCCCATAAATATATTTGTTCTTATTTTTGAGAGTAATATTTAATGCTGCATATGTGCAGTCAACCAGTTGAAAAGAACAAAAGCGTAATTAGTTGGGTTTCACATTGATAAAGTGTTTCTGAGTACGTTCCCAGCGGCAGTTCACAAATTTTATGGCGCCTGCTTGATTTGTGACGTTTATCAAGAGTGTCACGCTTTGCCCTCCTGCTGTGCTTTGCACTTTGCTGCTGGGATGCGACTGGAAAATAGAGTAAGAAACAAAAAGCGCTGAAAAGAAGACTAAAAACAAAGAGGGCGGTCAGCGGTGTGTGTGTGTGTGTGTGTGTGTGTGTGTGCGTGCGTGTGTGTGTGTGTGTGTGTGTGCGTGTGTGTGTGCGTGTGCGCGCACGCGCCCTCATCCTTTGTGAAGCCTGAACACGGATCGCAGTGGGAACACGGTGTTCTGTGGGTGGGATCGTCTAAGGGACACGTGGTCCGTCACCTCTGTCTGCTCGCCACACCACTGGATGCTGGTGGACACTCGAAAGATACCC
This sequence comes from Scleropages formosus, assembly GCF_900964775.1. Classification (NCBI taxonomy): domain Eukaryota; kingdom Metazoa; phylum Chordata; class Actinopteri; order Osteoglossiformes; family Osteoglossidae; genus Scleropages; species Scleropages formosus. The sequence goes on along the minus strand of NC_041813.1, from coordinate 31,544,217 downwards.
AGAGAAGCACAGTCTTTCCTTCCTCCTTTTTAAATTACATTGAGATGTTAATAATAATAATAATAATAATAATAATAATAATAATAATAATAATAATTAGTCATTTACAGGGTTCCTCTCGTCTAATACCGGCACCAGATGGGGACAGATATTTCTTCAAGCAGCTTACTGTGGTCAAGCTTTCATTTAAAACTATCTGTATACTTGCTGCTTAATCTCTATCGCGTTGAGCGTCTCAGCCAATCACAGCCCTCGATGAAGATAAATCTAATATCGCACCTGAAACAGCAGGTTCAGCACCATTGTTATTAATAATTCATTTGTCCCACAGTTTTCTCCAGAGCGACTTTCACTGTTAAGCTGCTTACACTGATTTACCCATTTGTAGAGCAGGGTAGTTTTTACTGGAACGATTCGGATTCGAACCCGAGCCCTTCGGTTTTAAATTGGCGGGTGGAAGCGCCGCGCTCCTCCTTTCCCGTCTTGCCCGTCTTCGGCATGTTGTTTAGCTCCGCGGTGCCGAAATGATGGTTGAAAAAGAACGATTTCTCTTTGCGTCTTTTTCAGAGCAGCTTCACTGCAGACTCTACGTGACACTTTTTTTGACATGGTGCTGTACCACCTACGTACACTATGGGGAGCGATAGCTAGTAGCCAACAAGTAGGAGGACCACAGAAATAGCATGTGTGCGGGGGGGGGGGGTGGGCTGCTGGCTTAGAGCACTTTTAAACCCGTCTTTGCGTCGACTTTGTCGTCTTTTAAGAGTTGAGGGCGTCGCTGTCGCGAACCACGAAGCGTTAAAAAAAACGAATCGTATCGTTTCACCTTCCATCCGCTCGCCCTTCGCTGGGACACGCAACTTTTGGGTCTTTTTTCACCTGTCCTCATGGCCCCCCCAGTGCTCCCACGTTCCTTCTTGCTTGGTGCAGCTCCTGTTGCCTAGCAACGCTCTGTGGTGTGAAACTTGTTTTTTTTTTTTTTTTTTTGAGCTATTAAAGCACAAGAAGGAGATCTTTCTGGGGCTATTTTTACCCTCCCTGCGCCGCTCCGCTCTAAGGCTCCGTGTTTTTCGCACCAGCTATCCACGACGGCCCTGGCAGTGGCGGGAGAGGGGAGGACAGAGCGGCCGAGGTGCCGACGTTCTCGCGCGGCGCTTTCATTTTCCTTCCATTAGCGCACAATGAGGGGCGGCTGTTTGATCTCGCACCCTGGACAGACGGCGCATTTCTTCGGATACGTGCCGCATCGTGACCACGTGCTTGCGCCGTGTACGAAAATGAAGTAAAAACTCACCTTTTCCCGGGTCGGAATATGCGCCTGTCGTCTGAGAACAGCAGCGGCGCGCTTTCGAACCCGCTCCCCGCGCCGTTTGTCGTAGCTGCCTCGGGATGCGAGTGTTTCCACGCGGAGAAGCCTACGCCTACCGCCTACATCGCGTCGTTTGCCCAAGTTGCCAGTTACACCAGGTGGCGGGGCAGATGCCGCTGCTGTCTTCCGACTGTAAGGAGTCGGGTCGAATCCCACCTCCCGCTGCATTGGCCGTGGTCATGGTACTTACTCTCGTATGAGACGCGTTAAAAATTACTGAGCTGTAAAAATGGGTAAATCGCTGTAAATAGCTCAGTGTTGCTCAATGAATGCGTGACTTGGATTTCCACTTATCGCCACGATCTTACCTGCTCAGAGCGACTTTTTTCTGGGAGCAAATCAGAGGGACCCTCGACCCCCCTCGTCCGTCCGTCCGTCCGTCCGTCCGTCCACGCATCCAGCCATAAGTGTGACGGGGATCTGTTAATTTGCTTTATTTCTTTGGAATCCAGCGCTCTGCTCTGCTCTCCCCCCTTTGCCGTCACGAAACTCGACTTCCTTTTTGCCATTTGCAGTAAACTCCCCAGCTGGGCGCGGGCCGTGGTGCCTCGCATTTTTTACATCACAGAAAAGGCGTGGAACTACTACCCGTACACCATCACAGGTAAAGCCGCTCGTCGACACTCATATCACAGGGTCGTTGGATGGAGAAGAATCTGGGAGGACGTTCAATGCTTTCACTGGTTTTTTTTCAGTCAAATGGCTATTTTATGCGTTATTTAGATGTTCCTCGTATTTCCCCCTTGCAAATATAATCAGGAGTCTCATTCATCGTATTAATTAACTTCTGTATTTTAATGTAATCTCTGAAATCTCTTCTCTGTCCTTTCATGCACTCTTGGGTATGGCGAAATTCCAGAGTACACAGTAAGTTTTCCGCTTTCGGCGCAAGCGATACTTCTGAATCGAGGCCCGTGGCTCCGTGTCTCAGGGTCGCTCTGCGGCTGCGAAAGAGACGAAACGGGCCTAGGACGTCTCCCCGCCGCTCGAGCGCAGCTCCTCTTTCGGGAACTCTCAAGTAATTTCTTATTTTAATGTTGTTTCCAGTGCTCATTTTTACCGAAATTCTCGATCCACATAGAGACAAAATACGAGGACAACTGTGGAAATAATGACAACGTAAGTAAAAATCGGGATCGTGACTTTGCGGCGGTGCCGATTGGCCGGACGAGGCGCCGATGAACGCGGCAATTGTCCCGTTGTCCCTCTGCAGATATTCAACGTGGAGAAGAACGACGACTTGGAGGTGGACTTCCTGGACATAGCTTACGACGAGATCCCGGAAAGACACTATAAGAGCGGCGAGGTATGAGCGGCGAGTCCTGTGACGTGGTCTTCGCTCCTCGACGGTGCACCGTGGACCTCGAGAGCGGGAGCGGAGCCTTTTCCCGCACCCATCGTCCCCGTTCGCCCATTAAGACGATGCGTTCTGCAAAAATCGTCTCGGGACTCTTTCCCCTGATGCCGTGGTGTGACTGCAATGCTGCTCAGTCCAGTGTTTGCAGTGGAGTGTAACAGAGCGCACATTACGGCCTGTTCGCTGCTACCCTTATTTCAGAAAGCATGCTGATATTCCGGCACGCTTCGTCCCATAAGCATCCCTACTCCTCTGAGACCAACAGAGAAATACAGAAATAACACAACGCACCATTTCTGTGTGTGTGTGTGTGTGCGCGCGTAAGCCAGGCGGTGTACAGTAGGACCAGCAGCGATAAGGCAGAATGTGCACAACTGATATGACTCATCCATCAAGAACTGTTATATACAGCAATTGTTCCATATTTCATATTTAACAGGCCATGTGTGTATGTTTGGTTCACACTGATTCAGGTGGCTGAGTTCCATCTGAGAGGCTGATATGTATTCATGTACGTGCTAAGCTGTGAGATGCCATGGACAGTGATGCTGTAGTATCTAGTGCTTGAGCAGTTCAGAGCATCATCTGTGTGTGTGTGTGTGTGTGTGTGTGTGTGTGTGTGTGTGTGTGTGTGTGTGTGTGTGTGTGTGAGAGAGAGAGAGAGAGTGTGATCGCTTTACCTGTGCCCCCCCCAGGACCTGCGGCACTTCTCCTCCCAGAAAACAGGGCGGGGTCCCCTGAAAGAGAACTGGAGGGAGAACACCAAGCCGGTCATGTGCTCCTACAAGCTGGTCAGGGTCAAGTTTGAGGTGTGGGGGCTGCAGACCCGGGTGGAGCAGTTTGTACACAAGGTGTGGACATGATCCTTCCTCTGGTTGATGATGTTGTTGTTCTTGGTGCAAAGTGTCACTGTGTCAAAGTCAACTCATGGTTATGCATTCACAGAGTGCTTCCAGAAAGTTCTGTCCTCTGCTTCAGTGCTTAGTGTTGGAAGGGTCTTCTTTTTCCTCCAACTTTCTCCATCATCACCATCGTTTTGAGAGGATCCAATGTTCTCATGACGTTTCCGAAGTGCGATAACCTCGGTCCCATCACGTGTGCTTCCAGTGACGGTTCTGGTTTCATTTGATCCAAAAACCATCTGTTTGTCTCCGCCTGTCCGCGGTGTCCTTAAAATTTCCCTTCCCTTACAGCCGTACCTCGGCTTCTCCTCGCTTACTTGAAGCTCTGTGTTGCGTGGAGCTCTTCGATACACCACTGAGATCTACTGCTCTACTACTAGTTTGACTTTTTGGAATTTTGGTGCTGCTGGATCTTCGCGGGGGGCTTTTTGCCCCCTGGTGCTGAGTGACGGCACCAAAGGCACAATGTACTGTAGTTGGCCACCGTACTCCATGCGGGCGGACGAGGGCAGTCGTGTGCACTTCCTCCTTGGGGCTGCGATCAGACGTGACCTGAGCGACCCTGCCACCAGCACCAGGATGAGGATGCGTGGAGTGCTGTTCATTTAGTCACATGTGCTGTACATGGGCAGCAGGACACATCTGGTGACTGTCCATTTTGATTGATTGATTGATTGATTGGTGTCAGCAGTCTCAGTACACTTTCTCACTCAAAGGCTCCAGTTCTTCTCTCTGATTGAAAAATATGCAAATGGGCCAGCGGTGGCAAATCTCAATTATAATAATTAGTTTCAGTCTTTCAGTTCAGCCAACCATCTGCCGCGTAGGTCTTAGGCTTGTAGACATTAAAGGCCGCTGTGTGGGGGGTGCTGGGGGAACCGTGGCCCCCTCTCATGGTATGTTCTTCTGACCAGAACTGGGGGGGACCATCTGGTTTCTTCGTCTTCTGAGAACCGCAGCGGTCCCCCCTCCCCGTGTCCGCGCCGGAACACGTGACGGTTCCCCCTCCTTCCCTGCTGCTGCTTACCCTGCGCTGCTTCTCGAAATAGAAACCTTCACGCTGGAGTTCGTGGCATAATGAGATGGGAGCACGGCTACGCAAGGTGCAAAAACAGCGCTATTTTTAGGCTCCCCTCGCTGCATCCCGGTCCCAGCGCCGCCTCGCTCCCGTGGCGGGAACGGTTGCGGTCACCTTCCCCGGTAATGCCCTGGCAGTGGCCGATGTGTGGCCTCCAGGTCAGCGAAGGGGCCGTTTCAGCCAGTCAGCCTCTCCTTCAAGTGCCTCTGGTTTCCAAACATCCAAATGTAAGGGGTCGGGATGCGTGGGCCAACAAAATAAGACTATCTGTGATGTATAATAAGGACTGTACGACATATATACACACAGGTGTGTGTATCGGAGAAGGATGATTCCGCACATAAGGAAAGCGTGATGGGTCCGTCGTCGGTGAAGCCACTTCGCAATCAGGTTACCGAGCAGGATTATTGGCCCCCCAGCTGCGGTCTGCTCTGAGCGATCCGTGAGAGCCGTGATGACCGGCCAGCGATCTTCAGAGGGCCTCGTGGTAATGATGCAATTATACGGTGGGCTCGCTGTCTGCACGCGTGGATGCGCACCGGTATCCTTTTAAGCGCGGCGGTCCAGCAGGGGGTTGGCCGAGGCCCCGGGTCGACGAACCGCCCGGCTGTTAAGTGCCGGGCTGAATCCGAGAGGCAAAAAGCCCTCGAGGCGCCCTAAGTGGCCCGCCGAAGTGCTCGTCCCGCGGCTCGTTCCAGCGATTAGCCGTTAGCCGTGAGCCATTAGCGTCTGCCTTTTGTGTTTTGCCTCCTGTCGACAGCCCCTCTCGACGGAAGCCGCCCGTAATGCTCTGTCCTCTCTTTTCACGCCTCTCGCAGGTCATCAGGGACATCCTGCTGGTCGCGCACCGGCAGGCGTTTGCGTGGGTGGACGAGTGGTACGGTGAGTAGCGAGCCGCCCGCTTTCCCGCTTCGGCCGCGCTTGACCCCGCTGACGGAGGCTGGGTTCGAGGTCACGTTGGGCCAGAGAGAGTCCACGGGCAGCGCTCTGCTGTGTCCTGCTGCTTCCTATGCTGTCACCCTCGCTGGTTTCCGTGACCTCCGACCTCATCGGTGCCAGCAAAACTCCCGTAAGGACCTTTACCCCGGGGTGCATAAGGGAGTCCGGCAGCCCGCCGTATGCGCGTCGGCTCGTAGGCTCAAAAATGCGAAAGGCTTGTTTCGCAGCCTCAGAAACACACAGGCACTTGATATTTCACAGATTAACTACGAGACAAATTACAAACGTGCTCGTAGTGCTAGAAGTGACACGTCAGCGGCTGAAAAATAAAACGCAAAATATCTCACAAGACATGAAATGGGGCTCCTGCAGAGGATTTCAACGGGTGACTGTCGGGGCCCATCTAGTCCAGGCTCGTAGCTTCACGAAGCCTCCCCGATGAGGGCTTTTCTGGAATAAACGGGGCCCAGCAGCGCTCGTCTTGTACCCGGCCTCATGCGGATGTGTGTAACTACGTTTCTGTCCCTGTGATTAGAGTGTTTGCCCCCCCCCCGGCTAACCCTCGCTCGTGTTTGCCTTTCTGCCGAGCGCCCTGGGAAACGATGCCTCGCCTGCAGAGCGATGGCCCTCATTTCTGCGGTTGCCTCGAGATGCGCTCACCTTACGGCCTTTCTAACCTTTCTTTACCCTCTTCTAACCTCTCCGTTCCAGCTCCGAAAGACGCCTGTCCGCTTCCTAACGGCGCTGGACTCCTCCGCTCTTTTTTTTGTCCCCCGCCAGCAGCCGAACCCTTGACCGAGTGCTGCCTTCTTAATGGTCTTCCACTTTGTCACTGGTTCGCTTGCTCACTAACCCCATTGTGTCCTCACTCTGGCTGTCGGGATGTCGGCGACACGTGAGGAGCGCGCCGCCCTCTCTCCGGCCCGGGAACGTGCCGCGGCCCCTATCGCGTCTTTATCGCTGGGTAAACTGAAGGCGACGCACGATTCATTTCCCCTCGGGCTCACGTTTCAGTTTCAGCCGGCGATTTATTTGACTTTGACGCTGGCGGAGCGCTAATAAATCACGCGCGTCTTCGTTTCCCGCGCCCGCCCGTCGCGTTATGCGAGCGCGGCGCCCGGTGCCTTTTCCGCCTCGGTCGGCATCCCGTGCTTTCGCTTTGCGGCAGAAACTCAAACGGTAAGATGATGCGGCCGCCGCGGCTGGAGCGAGAGCCTACGTCGTGGGAAAGGCCGGACGCGGAAGGAGCGCGTAGGACGACAGAGATGAAAATAGCAGAGAGGTGAGCGCTGCGGAAAAACAGCCGCGTCACGGAGGGGGCGGCCATCAGGGGGTCGCGATGGGAGTAACGGGGTCGGGGCCTCGAGGGTTCGAGTTCCACTCTCGACACTTCGGTACCTGATATCCATGTAGAGGGTTGCGTCACTCGTGGAGGTTCCACTCGTTTCCGTGAGTAGCATCGAGTGCCAAGGGGCTGAGTGGAAGAAGCTCGACGAAGCGGCGGCTGCTGACGTTGTCCTTACTGCGGTACTTTTTACTTCTCTCACCACAGTGAGTCTTTGCTGGGACCGTCGCGGTGTCCCTCAAAGTAGGATGTGCGCATCGCACAGCCTCAACAAGGGGAAGCTTTCCCTACGCAACCTGCATAGCTTCGCGCCACAGCTGAGCGTTGGGAGCTCTCTTATGCCCTTCCTCCGTGACTCGTACGGCGAATGGCCTCTTGTTCCCGCTTTGCTTATTCCTGACGCTCCACATTTTAATTGGCTCTGAAGGGCTCCGGGATGGAGGTAAGGCAGATATGCAAATAAGGGCTCCTTCCTCAGGTGTTCCTCAGAGTCCCACCTGTTCCCCAGGGCACTTTTGAGAAATCTGCTCGCTCCTTACGTAGCAGGGTAAAATGCAAGAATGCCTCATGAAAATACATACCCCCTTCCGTAAAACAAGCTTATTGTTGTTATTACTGTTATTATGTATCCGATATTTTGGGACAGATATGCGCACTAAAGGGTTTTGTCCCTCAGAGGTGTCATTCTGGCTATTTTCTGAGTAAAACTACCGCACTCAGCTGGACGTTGCCATGGAAACCACGAGCAGCGGTGTAAATAAAGCCTTACCAGCCAAACGGATGAAGGTGATCTCGTGTCAAACGTGTTAGTGATGCCCCACAGCGCCCCTGACGTCACGCTTTGCAGAGCGACCGACACAGCCAGCGGTCTTCGGGTCTTTATTTCTCCCTCTTATGAACATTATCAAAATGTCCCTTAAAAGGTTGGAAGGAAAAATGATCACTTTTGTAAAAACATGAAATATGCTTAATTTCAGGTGGCTGTAACGCACTCCATTATGTGAGGGATGGGCGAACACTGCAGGGGGAAATGGACACAAGTGAACAGATGTGTTTTCTTCAAATCCACAAACACTCCATTCTTGCACATATGCATTTATTACATCATAACCAAATCAAATATAAGGGGAGCCGCTGTGTGTAAATGGCAATGCTGCTTAATGGTAATCTCACACACACACACACACACACACACACGTGTTCTGCTGAATCTGACGGGCATCTTGAATTTCATTTCGTTCCAACATGAAACAAGTCGAAGGCTCGACCACGATTTGACTTGTCGAGTGAGATGCCGCTGCTAACGTCGCCTTCTCCGCAGCCATGACTCTGGAAGACGTGCGTAAGTTTGAGGCTCAGATGCACGTGGCCACAAATCAAAAGCTGGGATGCCTGCAGACATAGATGCCACCTCCCTGCACATGTATGTTGTTTTTCTTTATTCTTCTCTAATATATCTTCTTTTTTTAAAGAAAAAAATTACCTTCTTAATTCCAGGCCTTAAGCAGCTCGTGCTTTTGTTCAGGAGTTACTGCTGAGTTGCGTTGGAACGTCAGTCAGCATGAGGATCGAGTGTCTGACACCGCCATCCTCTGGCGACAAAGCGCACTCGCGCTCTAACAATTTTCTTTCTTCACACGATGTTTCTTGCTTGCTTGATGTTTTTTTGCAGGATTGGACGGAGTCAGTCAGTCTCTCATATGAGACGCGAACTGTTCCACATCCCGAATACCGGAACGCGTTTATTTTTGCGCCGTCGTCACTGTAACCTCGTACCCTTGGCCTTGTTTCCCCGACCCGTGCATTTACACGCGCTGCATCCCGCGCCCAGGCATGTCCATGGACGAGGTTCGAGAGTACGAGAGGGAGACGCAGGAAGCCACCAACGAGAAGGTGGGCCTCGTCATGCCCTCCATCTCCGTCCACGAGGTGCCACGTGCAGCAGCGACCCGCAGCGCCCCCGCCAGCGCGCCGTCCACGCCGGTCAACGGCGACCCCCCCGACTTCCTGGCCGTCCCCCGCGACCGACCGCGCAAGAAGTCGGCGCCCGAGACCCTGACCCTGCCGGAGCTGAGGGAGCTTTCCTCCCCCAAGTAGCCATCCCAGCCGCTGCCCCCTCCCCCTCCGCCTCTGCTAAAATTTTTGGGTTTTCTGATCCAGCTACTGATGGGCAGCTCAGTGCTCCATGTGCTGGAAAGGCAGTTGAAACACAGCAGGTTGCAGTGACCGAAAAAGGACCGTGCTGTGGCGCTTCTGAGCGCGGTCACTGAAACAAACAAACAAACAAACAAAAGGTGCAATGGAAGGAGATATAGGTGTCTGGAAAATGAAGCAACTGAATTTTCTTGTTATCCTTGTGTTCAGTCTCTGCATTTGGACTCCCTCAGAGACGAGAAAAGGAGAAATGTGTTTACGTGGCCATTCGAGTAACGCCACTCCCTCCAACGTGGTGTCACTCACTCACGTTTCAGGTCAAATGTCCCCTTTGCGGTCGTCCTCAGCCTTCGACGGGGACAGAAGCACAGAAAGAACTTTCCAGAACGTTGGCGGCGTCGCAACGCCTTTTTCCTGATCTCGCCGTTTCCGGAAGGTGGATGAACGTTGCGGCAAAAGCAGAGAAGAAAAGGAAACATCCCGATGTCTTTTAGGTGTCAGTCATGTCTGTCCATGTGTGGTGGTGGTGGTGTTGTGCAAACGAAAGCAAGTGAAGCCAAGTGAGGTTTGTCTGCAAGCTGGATGTGCAGTGAGGGCTCTAGACCCCGAACGGGTCCCGATGTAAATGCCTGCTTTTTTTTTTTTTTTTTTTTCGGAAGTGCGTCACGCACCTGATTAGTTGCCGAGAGACGCGTCGCCGCTCGCCCTGCTCCGCGGGCCGTCTCTCCAATTTCTCTCATTCCTCGTAATTAGTCGAAATGAGCCTCGTCGCTCATGGAGCTGCAATCAGTGTCTCCAGAAGCAGAAAGGAGACGTGTGAACGAGGGGCTGTGCGCTCGCTAAGGTGCGAGATCTGTCACTCAAATCAGTTCTATACTCGTACTTTGAAATTTTTCCTCGGAAATCAGTGGATGTAGCGATGATGATGATGATGACGACAATAAACCAATTCCTTCTTAAAACGTGGTGGTTTATGCTTTAGCTGTTGAAATGTCCTTTTGGAAACAGTGGAATATCTCCAGGAATTGTATTGCTAAGGTTCAAGTGCAGCACATCTGGGAACACTGGGTCTGGGTGTCCTGGGTGCTCTGGTTTCCTCCTGCAGTTCACAGATGTGTTTCAGGCAAATTCCCCCTTGTGTGCATGTGTGTGCGAGAGGTCGTCCTGTGGTGGACGGGTGTCCCATCCAGGCCAGACCCTTCTGCACGTCCTGTTCTCTGGCAGGGACTCTGGACCACCATGACCCTGCACCGGGAAGGCAGTTGCTAATGATGGGCAGGTGGGTGGAGGCTCTTGGTGTTTTGCTGCGTGCTCACGATGGGCTGAATTTGCGGACGCTGACCACGCCGTTCTCGTCGAGCACTTGGAGCCCGTCCTCCGTCGCAAAAGGTGCACAGGGAGCCGTCGGTCAAACATCCTCCTGTCCAGTTGGTGTCCTCAGCATTGTGGCCTCGCATGAAAACATCTCATTCACACTGATTTACATCTCTTTCACCACAAGGTGGCAGGAGGCTGCCTGATGATGATGATGATGATGACGACGACGACGACGGTGTGCACAGAAAAAAGACCCGAGAAGTACAGTTTCACTGGTGACAGAAATCCATACACTAACAATTCCTAAATCCTTGGGAGTGGAACAACGCTAACTGGCACCAGAGAACAGAGGGAACGGTCCCTCCGGAGACTCGTAGCTGTAACCAAAGCTGGACCAGAACGCCACCGTGCGTGGTTCTGTCTGTACTGTCCGAAGGTCACGCGCAGTAAGATGGATTTTGGGAAATGAGCACAAGCCGAACAGGTCTTCGGCAGGGACACGGCTTTCCGGGGTGTTAAATGAGGGTGGAAGGAGGTTCGGGTTGGGACTCTTAGCGGTTAGAACTTCAGCTTGAACTCCCCGGGACGGTTTTAGTGGGAGAGAAGGAGTAAGCGTACCTGACCGTGTACAGGGAGGAGGCCTCGCGACGTCTCGACCAAACGGAGCGCAAGCGACTGAAGACGTGAGGCAGGGCCCAAGGGTGGAGGTTTGGGAGGAGAAAATGGCCTTAAAATCCCAGCGAAGTGGAGAAAATGTAGCAGGTGCCACATTCTGACCTGCGCGTAGGAGGACGAAGAGTGAAAACGGGTGTTTTTGTCAACACGAACGGGGCCTGCAGCACTTTCTCGCTTCTCGGAGTGCCGCTGTGCATCTTCCCAAGTTGAGGAGAGTTACCTCTCAGACATCTGACGTGGGGTTTTTAAACGACGGCGTGGACCGGAGGAGTTATTACCTTCAGTCCTCGGATTCGGCAACTTCTGCGATTGAGTCGTGAGCTGCCTCTAGGGATCATCGATTACGGTTGCCGTGGGCTCCCATAAATCCGTCCACATCGGGGACTCGAGGAGGCGCCGCTCATCCAGCATCTGCCTAACCTCTTGATGAATGGGTGTTCTCCTGCAGGTGGGCCTCACGTGGACGTCCCATAAATGATGCTCAAGTAAGGACGTGTCCCAGAATCAGTGTCACGCTGAAAAAACATTGTCTTGCCTTACGTCTGTGGGTTGAGAAGATGGGGGTTTGGTTTCGTTAAAGGGGATAACGGTCAATTTAAAGACGGGGGAGATGCTGTCGCTCCATAACGTTCGACTTCATCTTTCTAACACAGGGGTAGGTCACCCAAGGCGGGGGGGCGGCGGGGGGACTGCCTGCTGGAACTAGTGTTTGCCAACGCTGTGCTTGCAGGATACGAAGGATCTGGATGAGTTCTAATCAACTGCTGATCTGACAGTAGCTTGATGTTTGAGTGCTTCTCCAAGTGCTGCGGAGTTCCAGGAGCAGACGGAAGATCTCCATGGAGCGATGTGGAGACATGGGGGGGGTCAGAAGGGCTATTTCATACTAGTGTCTACAGGAGATGTTTGGATCCTGGTGCTGGTTATGACCTGTTTACGGGGAGTCGAGCTCTCCCAGGGGGGTACAGCGCTGAGAATTCAGTCAGTGGGTGGGTTGGGGGGGGTATGCAGTCCAGTGTGGTGAAACTGGCAGGAGAGCAGGGTAATATTCATCAATCATCACCTACTTCACTTGGGCTTTACTGATCTGCAGCTCCTGACCTCTATAGGATCGGACTGCTGTCAGATGTGAACGAAAAGCCCAAATGCAGCCCGGAACCAGAACCCAACCCTCAGCAAACCAAAGCCCCCGCGAGCCGGACGGACAGGGATGTTGTGCGGAGCCACTGCTCCTGAGGTTCTCCAGAACCTGAACCTAAACCTGAACACGCTCACACACACACACACAGAGAGAGAGAGTCCCTCCCCGGGTTCCTGTCTCCGTGGCCAGCTGAAGGGCAATGAGAGCGCGCCACAGGTCAGCAAGGACCTCGGGAACTGACAACAGGGGGGGCGGGCAGAGAGGAGAAGCGCGTGCACTCGCACGCTGACACACACGCGCGAGCAGGTTCCCTCAGCGCCTTTTAAAGAATATATGAGAAACAGAGCCGCGCACGCGCATCCATCCCCCGCGGCCGGCAGGCAGGCGAGGGGTTAACGGGGAGCGCGCGGGCGCGTGTCAGCCCGGCGGACACCGTGAGGGATGCTGCGGAGCGCGCGAGGGGAGCCGTAGATCATCATCATCATCATCATCATAGTCGCAACCCGGCACGGACAGCAGGAGGACGCGGGAGCGCGAGCGCGAGCGCGGGAGGACGCGGACCACGAAGAGCGGTGAGATGCACGAGCGACCCGGCGGCGGGACGGACGCGGCAGCGCGAGGAGCAGCGGGAGGCGAGGGCGCGGCGCGCGGCCGGCACGCGCACACGGTGAGTGGCGGAGGGACCCCCCGCAGACGGCACGACGCGTGTCCGCAGTCACACGCAGTGCGGGAGTTATTAGACACGGCGAGTACATGACACGTGGGGGCGGGGCGCGAGCGCCTCGATTTGTTTAATGTAAAAATCAATGTAGCGGAGCACATGGTGGTGGTGCGAAGAAAGACAGGAGCTCCTGGGCTCTTAACGCTCTTTGTAATGAGGTCCCTCCCCCGGAATCTTACTCTTCATCATGCAGTGTGGCGACGGGACCAGCGCTCAAGCCCTGGCTTCTCACACTGACTCACACGTGCGCGCGCGCGCTCGCTCGCTGGCTCGCATCTTCTGCACACCACGTGTCTCCTGGTCCAAACACATCCAGTGCAACAGTGTAGCCAGCAAGTTTCCTTTCCTTTTCCTTTCCTTTTCCTTCCCATCCCGTCAGTTTGGTTACAGTCAGTGCGTTTTGTCCTTTACACCTGTTACTTTCCAGGGAAGCTGCTGCTGAAGGTACTTGTGTGTAATCATATAATTATTACAATAATTCATTATAATTTCTCTTATGACGTACACACTTCTGAGGTGCTCCGAGGTTTTCCTGCTCCGCTCCGCACGTGTGCGTCTGCGCACGAGCCTCTCCCGCGCCGCGACCGCTCCAACAGCTGTCGGCGTGTCCGGGTCGAGCCTTTCGGGTCACCGTGTGCCTGTTCTGTTGACTGCGTGGACCTGAATGGATCCTCCATACCAACATGCATCAAATACACCCCTTTGTCACGTTTCGAGCAACACGGCTGCTGTTGAGGGCTGCGCTCGAAGCGGAAGTGATGGCGCTTCGGAGCCGGTCCCGTGCGCACTTTGAGAAATCCTCTTCGTCTCATGATTCCGCCCTATGGTTCCGTGGGCGATGATGTGTCAGTAAGGGTTGTCTTTTGGGTGTGTTTCACCATGAATGAGTGTGTCGCTTTTCTCGTGATTTAGCGTTGTCGCCAAGAGGGTCACGGCTCACCCGTGTCCTCAAGATCTTCTTTGAACGAACGGCATCTTTCGGGTCGATGCGACGCGTTCGCCTTCCGTGACCTTTCGGGTACGTCGTTAAAAGGCCGACCGCTTTTCTGGCCTGGCGCTCGGCTCGGGGTTCGCGGATCGTGGCCCGTGGCCCGAAGGACGTGGCGAAGATGCGGTGTCCCGGCGGCGCGTGGCAGAGCTGAGCTCCTCGCTGAAGAGTAAGCGCTTGTTTTGGCGCGAATGACCTTTGACCCGTCTTCATTTGGATTCCTCGTAACCGTCGCCCCCAGGTCGCGTGCGGAGGATTTATAGCCGCCTGCTCGTAATTTTCCTTCCGCAAAAACATCAGTGTGGAGACACGTCATCCTTCAGTGTTGTTCTCCAAGGCCCTTTCTCTTTCTCCCTATTTCACACACACACACACATATTTCTGTTCATACACACAGTATATGTGGAGATATTTGCGTTCTCCTCTCTCCTGCTTTCTTCCACCAACGTGGTTTTGTTCATCGGCCCTTTTTCACATCCATTCTGCATCGCTCCATTTCGCACAATCTATTCTCGCGGTGCTGTAATCCTCTCGCACCTGTTTCCACGCCGTGCCTTTAATTGCGTGGGGATCTAGAGACGGGAACGTCGGCGGTTCGAATCCCAAAGGGGCGCGTCGATGCTGCGGTGCCTTTTGGCGGAGACCACATCGCCGCACCGGTACCGTAGAGCGGCGTTGCTTTAAAGCTGCGAGGAGCAGCACGACGGCGTCATGAGCCGCTGGTTATGAACGCAAAATTAAAAGTGAGCGGGGTGTCCCGGACAGGTGTGTGACACGCTCGAACCCGTTGCGCACCACTTGCGCTGAAATATATCTGTGTCTCAAAGAACGTGCAATAAAGCTATCTCTGAGACTGCTGTGAATATGGAAGAATTTGTATGATAGGTAAGTAAATATAGAGGACTATGCTATAAATATCGAAGAATCTGTGCGCTATAAATATCGAGCACTCTTGCCAGCATTATTGAGACAGGGCCTCCTGTGTGTTCGTATCTGTGAACTTGGGCACACACACACACACACATTTTCAGAACCGCTTGTCCCATATGGGGTCACGGGGAACCGGAGCCTACCCGGCAACACAGGGCGTAAGGCCGGAGGGGGAGGGGACACACCCAGGACGGGACGCCAGTCCGTTGCAAGGCACCCCAAGCGGGACTCGAACCCCAGACTTACTGGAGAGCAGGGCTGTGGTCCAACCCACTGCGCCACCGCGCCCCCTGAACTTGGGCAATGTCACTGAAATATGGTACCATTTCAATTGATTGCTGCTTGACCATCTGGGGCAGAATTCCGTGTAGAGTGCAGCTTACATTTAGTTCTGAACTTCTTCTGGTTTCAGGGCGACTAATGGCTCCGCCTTTTGGGCTTCGGTGCTTCTGGAGAAACCTTCGAAGGAGGTGCTTGAGACTCGTGGCCCCAATAAGAGCAACTTCTGGATCTTCCCAGTGTGACGCTTGCATGGCGTCGGGGCTTGACCTCCGTCGCGGACCGCCGTACGCTTGGCTCTTGATGTGTGCTGAAGACCATCGCGGAGGCGTAGCTGCTGTTGTACCTTTGAGGGAGAATGTGTGAGCTGAACCAAGGAAAATATCCACATGTACGAGTGGACAACGCTATTAATCACTTTGGAAAATAGTAGCAGTTTTTGTGCCATTGAGTCCACGTGAACTGAAACGGAGTTCCTCTAGAATGTCCCGTGCGCCACTTGTGTCCTTAGAGTGGGAAGAGTGTGTCCGCCGTTACTGTGTTTGCCTCCGTCCATCTGGTTGCTGCTCCTCCTCCTCTTCTTTGTCCTCCACCTTCTCCATCATCATCGCCGTCCTTTCTAGAGACTCGGTCTTTTCGTGAAGTGTCCAAAGTACGGTATCCTCACTCTCATCCTCTGTGCTTCCGGTCGGTGCTTAGATCCGATCCGACATCCATCTGTTCTCCTGGCTGCGTGTCCCTGGTGGAATTAGAACTCCTTTCCACAGACCCAGCTCAAAGGAGCCCAAATTGTTGCTGATCTGCTCCTTCGGTGTCCAACCTTTCACATCCGTATAGCGTTCCAGAAAGATGCAGCAGTGGAGCAATGCTCCTCGTGCTTCTTACGCACACCTGTGGACCTGTTCCAGATCTTTCCGCTCTTCTCTCATCTCTTGCTGTCGATCACCGATCCCAAGAGTCGAAAGCTGTCAACGGCTTCCGTGTCTCCACCGTCAATCCTAAATTTTGCTGCTCTTCCCGGCGTCAGTATCCTTTACATTTTTTATTGTTTTAAAATTATATTTATTCATTGCTCTCCACCCGGACTTTTAGGAATTTAAGGTCCTTTGGATCATTGAGTTAAGTCGCCTGGGGTGAGAAGGAACCAGGTAGTGGTGGAGTTTGAGCTTGGGGGATGTTTGCCCGTGTCTCCGGCGCTCGCTGCTGTTGTGCGAGATGGCGACCCGATACACACCGTCCCCATATGACCTCTTCATCCGGTGGCGGAAGGAGCCGGTATTGATTGGTTAAAAGGAAAGCGTTGGCCTGGACATCCATCACCCTCCTGTGTCCGGTGGCTGCTCGTCCACTTAGCGGTGCCGTGGCCCGGGGGGGCAGACGGTGAGGGGGTAAAGCCGTCCGCATGCACTTTCCCTCCGTCTCATCGGGGTGTAGACCTGGAGAGTGAACGTCATTTCTGCTCGAGTGCGGTAAAAGAGAGGGACAAACGGTGTACCGCTGTATTATTCATCTTCCCGCATCGACATCCTCCCCCCAGGAAGAAGACTGCTGTTACAGGGGGTTCTGGGACCTTGAATTCAAAGCAGAAGCACAGCATCCGGAAGGAGGAACTGCACCGTTAATGTCTCTCGAACCCGAATGCCCGCGCGCGTCACTGTGCCTCCAAAGGACTGGGAGTCACGGCAACCAACAACAAATGACGGAAAAAGAGTAACGCAAAATAACTGAACGTTTCACTTGCCGTGATCATCATGGTAGCGGAGAAACTGAGAGCAAATTAAGAGCCATTTTCAGTTGTGTGACGTAAGTGCAGCTCGGAAGCGGCAAAGAGGGACAAACGAAAATGTGCAACACCCCCCCCCCCCCCACCACCACCACCACCACCGCGGGCCACTGTGTCATTCCCTGTGATGTTGTTGAAAAAAGACACACTGGACAGTAAAGGCAGAGGGATGCCTGCGGTAAAGGGACAGGAAAACTTTCCCTGCTCCATAGATGGTTAAATTGCTTTAAATAAGTGTTTTTTCTTAACTTTATTAAGAAATAAGTATTTGACGCTCAATGTACTGAAGTGAGTCTAAAAACATTAAAGACCACAAAAGGAATAATAAAACAGACTTTGACTCGGTGAATAATGAGACGCAGACATGGTGGTACAGTCGTCGTAACCAATAATAACCACTTTTTCACCTAAAAACTCGACAGTTAGGTTGACGGAGGACAAAATCGCATAATCAACGAAAATCAGTCCCAGGTCCAGTCCTTTTCGGAGTTTAGTGCGAGGTGGTGAATTAAATGAAAATAATAATGATCAACGATGTGATCGGTTCCCTCGGCTCAGCAATTTTATCCTTTCAGTGTCGCTCAGCTTTATAAGGCGCATTCGGGTGGCGAGCAGTTCGAAGCCCAGCAGGCCCAGGGCTCGGCTCTCTGCAGCCTGTGTGTTCACCACGCTGTTGGGGGGGGGGGACATCAGCTGGATTGTACCTTTGATTGATTGGACGGCACAGCTGGTCTGGCATCTTTCAGCCCCGGTTACGTGGAGGAGGATATTTTAACAGTACTGAATGTGACTGATGCCCCAGTTGTGTGTGTGTGTGTGTGTGTGTGTGTGTGTGTGCGTGTGTGTGCGTGTGTGCACTCGCTCTTTGCTGTAGGGATGTCAGTTACTGTGCAAGTGCTGCAGAAACTGCGTGGGACACACACCGAGTCCTCAACTTACACACACGGTTGGGACCACAAGTCTGTTTGTAACTCAATTTGTTCGTAAATCTGAGCAACGCAGGACAATCGGTGAAAAGTGCGATAATTCCGACGTCCCTCGACTTACTCGCAGGTTCTGTTCTGTAAGGAGGCGTGCATGAAGCTACGATGAACAAAAAACTAGCAGTAAAAAGCTTTGTTTGTTTGTTTGTTTGTTTGTTTGTTCCGTTGTCAGGAACGGTTCATCCAGTGGTCAGCTGAGTTTTACTGCTCACTGGAGGAGGGAATGGGGTGGGGGCACAAAACTCATTTAAAAAATCATTTTAATTCAGGAGAAATGGTTGTCGCTCGGGGGGCGCTGTGGCACAGTGGGTTGGACCGGGTCCTGCTCTCCGGTGGGTCTGGGGTTCGAGTCCCGCTTGGGGTGCCTTGCGACGGACCGGTGTCCCGTCCTGGGTGTGTCCCCTCCCCCTCCGGCCTTACGCCCTGTGTTGCCGGGTAGGCTCCGGTTCCCCGTGACCCCATATGGGACAAGCGGTTCTGAAAATGTGTGTGTGTGTGTGTGTGTGTGTATGTGTATGTGGTTGTCGCTTCTGAAAATTTGGAACTTCAGCAGTTGTAGCATGAGGACTCATTTTGATGATGATGATGATTTGTCCTGACCAGGCTGAGGACCCCCGAAAGCTGTCTTTCTCAGGCTGGTTTCTCTCATGCATCATGAGATGTGCGCGCGCGCGCGTGTGTGTGTGTGTGTGTGTGTGTGTGTGTGTGTGTGTGTGTGTGTGTGCGTGCGCGCGCTCCCTGTGTTTTCTGCAGTCAGTAACCTCTTGAAATTCTGGATGTTCCTTCAAGGAACCAGGAACAGATTGGGAATTTAATGGATAAACTATGAGCTTCAGGGGGAGTCTCTTGTAATGAAACTCTGTGTGTGTGTGTGTGTGTGTGTGTGCTGACTTGTAGACACAGGAAGGTCCACACCCTTCACATATTTGTCCAAAAAACAAACATGAGAAGTTAAGTATGTGTGATGAAATACATCCTGCAGTACGTAAACAATGCGTATCCTAGCAACAGCTGCTCCCTCCATAAGTTGCTGTAAGTGTGACGTGCAACTCCAAGGTTTTGGCGCATGAATCCAGGGAAAAAATATGTGCGGGTGTTTGAAATGTATTTTTGGTGGGGTTTTACATTGTTTTGGGAGTTTTTAAATGACACTCAATTGGTTTGTTTAGTTTTTTTCGGTCGGTTAGAGGCAGTGTTGCTAAGGCAGCAGTTTAAATAAAATGATTTAAAAGTGAAAATACGTGGATTTCCTTAGTTGAGTCATTTTTGTTTTGGATTTGAATCCCTGTGTGTTTTTTTTTTTTACTTGAATTTGTGTGAAACATGCATTGTTCAGTCTTAAATTTCCACTTAAAAAAAAAAAAAACTAAATAAAAGATGTTGAGATGTTTATTGCAGTGCTGGCAGGACAGTTTCTCTCACTGCACTGACACTGATTTCAGTGCCTTTGCTCTCATCCACCCTGAGCTGTAGTGGTGCCAGGGCGCCGCCTAGTGGCCGCAGTGCGAATATTCCTGGTGCCACTTGCCCGGCGCAACAGGCCCAGGCAGGACTTGGCAAACACACTTTCTGTAACTGACCGCACCCGTCACACTCCTCCAGCTGCTGACACACGTGAAGCTGTGCGCTGATTTTTGGCTGTCTGGGGACCCCAACGGTTGACCGTGCGATGAACCCTAGTGGTGTAAAGGCCTTATTACGCAACCTTGATGTTCACGTTTCATGTTGGGGAGGGGGGGGCTCTCCAACCGCGTGTAGGAACAGGACGTGTCCAAACATCCGTGTAGCACACAAATGGAGGTGACCTGAAACACAGAGTGTCGGACCTGCGGTCGAGGCCTTTCGGCTCGTTCTCCGCTTCCTGGTTTATGGGCTTCGACGCTGCGGCGGCCGGGGGAGACGAAGCCCGTGTGCTCGGTGAGGACGATGAGCAGTGGCAAAGTGAAAAGGTCAGCGGTCGCACGCGGTCAGGGGCCATGTTTCTGCTCAAATCATGACCGGACCCCAGATCTGTGTCCCGAAAAGCGCTTTTAACGCCTGAGAGTATTTGGCCCAGCAGGGATTGCAGACGTCCTTAGGGGTCATGTCCCAGTTCTGCTGGTCCTTTGGAGCGGGGTGTCCAACCTTCTGCTGTCCAAGAGCCCCAACTGTGAGCGAGTGAACTAAACTGAGGACCGTGTGGGATATTGACCGAAAACGACACACTGAGCCTTAAGTGTTAATGTCGCTTAATTCTGCTCGTGAATAAATGTAAATGTTTACAGTGAAAAGTGGTTTTTTTATTCTCTCTTATTTCTGACTGTGTGTGTGTTTGTTTGGGCTGTCTCTGGAGAGGAGGAACCTGAGAAGATGGTCCCAAACACGGTAACGGATGGTAACACGTCATGTCATTGCACTATGTTTTCACCGTCCCGTCTGTCCTCTGTGCGCCTCGGAAACAATAAAAGGACACATCGACACACCTTCAGCACGGCTACGTAAAGTGTTAAATAACACATCGTAGTAATTTATTGTTGAACACTCCCCCGCCCCGTGCTCGTCGGCCGGGTTCAAGGACGGCCCACAAACGCTGCAGCCGCACGTGAGGGAGGGAGGCCGGGTTCGAGCGAGGACAGGACTCCGCACCGCTGGGTCGGCCGGGCCGTGGAGTTAATTAGAAAGTTCCGGCGCTGATTGGAGCGTCGCGGCTCTTCGGGAGCGCTGGGCAGGTGTCGATCCCAGCTCAATCATTGTAACCGCAGAGGGGCGGGACAAACTCATTAGGAGCGCGTCCCCTGCAGGGAGAGCGGAGGCGCCGCGGTGCACGACCCCAACCCGTAGGGGGCGCTCTCTCGGAATCGCAGCGGGAACCCATAGGCGCCGCGGCTTTCGCATCTCTCGCGGCCGCAGCTCCCCGAGTTCAAACATTTTGTCAACATTTTCCAGTTTCCTTTACTTCCCACTTTTCCGGTGTCTCTGTGTGCCGAGCAGAAGTGACCGGCGTTTGCCCTCCGAACCAGGAGGTGGCGGCAGAGAGCACCCAAGCAGAGTGGGGCCGCCTTAATTCGACTCGCACACGGTGCCTACAGCTCGTGTCCGGTGTCCTGGGTGTCCCACGGAGGACGACACTCGTGTTGAAGGTGCGAGCAGGTCGACAGTAGCGGTGTGCGGAGGGGATGCCTCATTTCCTCTCCTCCTAACTGTCTTTGTTTTGTCACTGAAACCCCTTAAAATAAGACAGTGACACATTTTTCAGCTGCGTCCAACATGTCCACAGGTCCAAATGGGAAAATGCACCAGTTTGTACTGAGTGCGACACCGTTTTAAACATCTCGCTGGAGTTATGAACAAAGCGAGTTACGAACAGTGCCTTGGAGTCAAGGAGTAGGTGCTGTTGCTTCACTCGGCGTCACGACACTGTGTGCGCGTGTGTGCGCGCAGTGCGGAACGTTCAGCGGCTCTGACAGCTCATGCAGCCGCGAGTGTCAGGATGTCACTTTGCGTCCGCGTTCCTCCTCTTTTCCTCATCTCCCGCCCCCCACCCCCCAACCCCGGAAGGGCTGTCAGCAACCATTTGTTCGGATAAATGTCCCTCGTCGGGCCTGGAGTTGCCGTTCTGCTCGGAGGAGACGAGCGCCGGGAACCTGAGACGCGTCACCGCTTCATGGACTCTTCCTTCACTCAGAAATCGGTCCTTTCCCTTGGGTGGGGAACTCGCAGACGGTCGAGTCCCCTTGGGGGGGTTTTGCGAATGACCGTGGTGAGGACATGTCACCAGGTGAGGCACAGACGTGGCTGGCTCTGTGTGTGTGTGTGTGTGTGTGTGTGTGTGTGTGTGTGTGTGTGTGTGTGTGTGAGAGAGACACCTGATCGTTCCCTGAACACCAGAACTGAGCTGCATCTTCCTCCCAGCGTAGTGTGCGGTGCGACCAACGTCCCACTCTCGGGGGTCACCAGCGTTGTGACAGAGCAGGAAAGGACACACGTTTGAGCCCCCCCCCCCCCCCTCCCCCGCTATGAGGAGCTGCGCCACAATTTGATTCGTTGACTCACTTTTCAGCGAGAAATCAGCTGGTGGAGCTGAAAGACCCCCCACCGTTGAGAGGTGCGTGCGGAAACAGGAACACGACAAGAGGCCCCTCGTCGGATTGAAGAAAAGGAGCCAAAACTGACGTGGGAGTGTCGTTTGTCCTGAGTACCGAGTGCCTGTGTGCCAACAGTGCAGTCAGACATGGCTTCCCAGCGGCAGTGAGAAGCGCGGTATTTAACCTCGCCGAGCTGCGGTGCTCATTTGCGCAGTTGTGCCGGCGGCCACAGGAGGGAGCCCTCAAAGCGAAGGCCTGCTGCTCGTTGCAAAGGGCGGCGACGGCCACAGCTTTGACCGCCAGTGTCTAACTCCCCCCCCCCGCAGGACGCACTGCACTATCAAGTCTGCGAAAGGTCACAGGGAAGTAAGGAGGTCATGAGGTCATTATTTGCAGGGGGGGAACAAGGAATTATGGACTGTTAGTGGTTTAGCTCCTGGGAGGAATAACAGAGCACGTTTGACCCCCCTCCTCTGTCAGAAATGACTTAGAATTTCTCTCTTGCAATTTGAATCGTCTGCAGTGTAGTACGGTACCCGTAGTACCGCAGTACAGTGCCCGTAGTACCGCACTCCAGACCCAGTGCGATTGTTGCCCTTGTACAAGTAGAACGATTAGTGAGGACGGACCCTTTGGACCCTTAACCGCAAACACGCCCGAAGACAGGTGTGGCAGAGCTGCGTCCTTCAAAATGCTGCTCTTCTCCTCTCGAAGTCGTCAATAAACGCATCTGCGTTTTCGCTTCTTCTTCGCCCTTTTTCCTGGTTCCGTGTAGCACTTCCCTCCTGTAAGCGAAAGCGCTCGCGGTTTGAACTCGATCCCAGCGCCGGCGAGGCCACAAAACGTGCTGTCAACGGCGGCGGAAGCGCAAGAGCGGTTTGATTCGCACAGAGCGTCGCGCCGGCACCATATCAGCGTTTCGCACACCTGTGCAAGCTGGACCGTATGCAAATTTCCCGAGGATCCTGCCAATCCACTCGTTTGGAAAATGAATATGCAGATTACCGTGTATTTACTGAATACCGGAGTATCCCGCTCTCGACTCTTTTATTGATGTTTCTGCTAATCAATGAGCTTTTCCAATTTATTATGTTTGTTTCGTGTCTTTGGGGGGGGTTGTAGCAATAAAGCTGAACCCACTACACAGGACCAAGTGTTTTATTGCATCTCTTTATTTGTGTGTCTTTATTATGGGTTTATAAAATAAGGTATCTTAGTGTAATGTCCTTCAGGTGTCATAACTGATAGGTATAAATTAAATACAGTGATTTATTTTTTTGGGGGAGGGCAGGGTTAGCTTCTCATAGGTTCACATTGTCCTCTTTGGCGACCCTCTCGTAGCCCTGGCGTCGGTTGAGGTGCGCCGTCTGTGAAATCTGCCGACTGAATGATCATCGATAAAGGATGAGCGCCCTTTCACGTGCATCGAAGTTCAAGTTGGTGTTTTCTGGCCCCTCCCTTCACGCACACCTCATATGCAGATGAGGACGGGTGCCGTCAGAGGACCCCTTTTCAGACTTGGCAGAACTGTCCGAGATTTGCGATAGAATGCAAACCTGCAGAAGATTAATTCATACTAGAAACGTGCTTTGCGTCATTTTGGGCTTCAGATATAGGACAGGTGACCATCGACATCAGAACTGAAACACATCCTTCCCCACATTATTTTTATTTTTACTCATTTTTAATATTCTTCAATGTTGATAGTGTTGTAAAGAGCGGAATAAACGTAAATAAATGTAATATGAAAAAACGTTGATGGTGTCTTCCAAATGTTCCTGTTTATCAGAACTGAGATCTCGAAGGTGCCAGGGGAATAGATCCAGGGAAGTCCTTGTCATTAAGCTTTAAAGGTGGCTTTGGAGTTGCAAACAAAGCGAGTTGCGAACGCAGTGCCGCTCCTGTTCGAGAAGAAACTTTGGAATTCGGCGAAGTCGTGGAGTTGTGGTCGCGGTCACCTTGAGGCCTTGGGCCAGCTGCTTATTTGCGAAGCTCATACAATATGGAACAGTTAAAAATGTAATGTATGCCAATGAATTCCTTTTTTTGCAAGTTTGGGAGGAATGAGATGCTGCTCTCTGTCCACATGCGTCGGGAGACACGAGAAGCGAGGTTAAACACCGCGCTCCCCGCTTACATATTTACCGCGCTTCGCCTCGCGTTGGGATGGAGACGGTTTGACAGTTATTGAAAAAACCTCAAGTGTCAAGTGTTCTCCGCACAGACTGTCTCGCTTGGTCCTGGTTGCCCGGACCTGGTGCTGGATACCAGGGGCAGGTTTACCTCGTTTACCGTGATTCCCATTGCAAACTGAGACGTGGTGGAATGCTTTTCCAACCACAAACGTTGACTTTGAGTCTCAACCCCCAAAGAAATGAATATGGGTGCTTATGCTAACGTGGATGGGGCGTCTACAGCAGGGGGAGCTCGGTGTGTAGTGCTGGTTGGCGTTGGTGTGTAGCGCTGGTTGGTGTGTGACGCCGGTTAGCGTGCGGCGCTGGGCGAGGCAAACGCACCTCCGAGAAACGGCGTCTCGTCCCACGATTGTTCTGTTGGGTCTCTCTCCTTGTCCTGCGGAAGCCGAGTGGCAGCGGTCCAGCGAACCATCCGGAAGATGGATGGTCCTGCCGTGCCGCCCTGGAGTTGTTCCTGGAGCCCCCTGCTTTTCAGTGCGGCTTTGCGGTGCCCCACGGAATTCTGGGTACTGTTGAAATTCTTGCTGTTTGTTGGGTGTCTTCGTATGTGAAGGGTCATGTAGAGGGGCGACACCTCAGCGTTGCTGCAGTTGCTGGACACACGGATGGACAACAGGGATGGACAGACAGATACAAAGATCAGAGCTTCGTTGGTCATGAAGGAAGTTTCAAGTTTCCCTTAACAGGTGACATTATTTTGGCTGCTAAAAAGGGCCAGTTTGGAAAGTGGTGCAAGGAGATGAAAGATGTGTTTGGATAAGGACTCGTGGGGCGATGAGTGACACGGGGGGATGACTGACACACACACATTTCAGCTGCTCTGCTCCATCTCTCTGCCTATGCGATCAAAGCAGGTGTGACCTTGGAACAGGTTGTACACCTTCTATGCGGAGAGCCTGGAAAAAATATAAATTTAAAATATTTCTTTGTGAGTCATTGGCATGGGGCGGGGGCGAGGGGGGTGGGGGTTGCAGCTTCCTTTGAAGGAAAGGTGACAGGAAACTCCTCCCCCAACATATTTCCCCAAAGTGGAAGGAGTGACGCTTTGGTGTCTGAAGGTGATTTCATTAATGTCTTGGGGGTTGGGGGTTGGGGGTTGGGGGGGGCGCAGATCTCCGTCCTGAGATGAAGAATTGAATTTTGAACCGTGCTGCTCATCTGTTGACGCTGTTCATCTCGACACCCTTGACACCCTCAGTGCCACAAGAGACCACGGTTTGGGGACGCGACCGCGACCAAAGTGGGACAAGGAGCAGGAAAGATACTTGCTGAATAAGGGCTCGGTGTCCTCCGCTGTCCTGCTGAGCACCGCGCAAGGGTTCGAGAGTCAGGAATCCTTTTCTTTGCTGCTCTGAGTTGTTTTGCCTTTCAGTTTTGATCCTTTGACCTTTGACCTCTACGTCTGTGATGTGGACAACGTGCGACAGGCTATTCGCAGACTCGTGACGGCATGATGGAATCGAGATGCGGGGATCGAACGGGCGCCAACGGCCGGGTCGTCGGTCGCCTCGGCCGAGCGGTCGACACTCCACCTCGGCGATCCTGACCTGAATTCTGCTTTGCGATGTAGAATTGTAATTATTTTTAAGGATGTCTGTCAGAGAGGATGTTTTTGAAAATGAATTTGGATTCCAGAATGAGTATATTAATTGCCCAGGAGGGGTGGGCAGCCAGTTTGCCTCGGTCCACCGGTTTCCATCTCCTCTCTCGTTTTCCGGCTTTTTCCCCTTCTTAGTTCTTGAAAACTTCTGCTTTATAACTGATTTTACTATTATTATTATGATGTTTTTGATTTCATCACATTGCTTCATTTCAGCTTGCCACTCTCATCATACACTTTCACTTTCCACTTCCACAGTGACCCTCCGCCAAAGTCCCTGCGACGTGTGTGTAACACGTTTCAGTTGTGTGTCTAATTATATTTCTCGAGAGGGAACCTCGCCCTTGTTTACCTCATTAATTTATATCGTTAATTATACACTCGACTTGTAGGTGCTGCCGTGGCACTAGGGTGCCTTTCCAACGTATTGTGGAAAAACATGATACGAAATTGTGAATATGCAAAGAGAAGCGATTAAAAGGCATGACGAGACATTTCTTCGCCAGTGACGTGTTTTTCTATTGCGGCGCCTTCTAAGAAGAGGGTAAAAAACCCAGGTTAATGAGGTAGACGTTGTATAACCCTGTGACCCTAGGGCCAAAATTAGTCGTAATAATTATGAATAAAAATGAGAGCTCAGGCTCTCGGGTTCCGCTGGTTGTGGTGACGAAGAGCAGGCCCAACGAGACGTGTTCCGGGTGCTGCGGGATGTCAGCGGAGGAGGGTGCTAACGCGCTACATTTACTCCATTACTTGGGTAAACTGTTTTTGGGCAAGTCGTGCTTTTCGGAGTTGTTTTTTTTTACCTACTCCGTCACATTTCCATCACCCTCTTCTTGTCACTTCTGAACTTTGCACTTTTCGGACTCTTCTGGTTGCTAGGGCTGTGAATTTCTGTGAATTTCATTGGCTGCTGTCAGCCGCGCCCACTTCTCTGGTGAACCACTCAAAATGTCTTTATGCTGTCAGCTGACTTCTGCTGTTGATTTCATTGGCCATCACCCGCTAGCAGTAGAACAGTAAGATTTTAGTGTTGACGTCGCAAGTCAGGCGTGTGCGAATATTCAGCACTGATTTGGTTTGTCAACAGCGCTCCTTACAGAACTTATTTAATTTTTTTTTTGCCTCCCTGGTCAAACCACTTTGGGAACAACAGGAATGGTGTAAATCTACGTCTACCGTTGGTGAAACGCATTTCTGTTTACTCTGCATGCTACGTGGGATCCCAGGAAAGCGTTTGCTCGAGGCCTGGACCCCCAGTGGTCTCTGTGTTTCAGGACGACCAAGAGTAACAAAACCCCTAAGGAGTAAAAACCAAACGGCTCAGTAGTAAATGTGATAATTTAACAGCCCAACAGGCCGTCGAAGCTTGTCGGTATGCTGAACAGACCCTAATGGCTCGGGGACTGAACTTGCTGGAAAAAACCGGAACTCTGGAATGAGAGCCGGTGCCGAGCACTTCTTCAAGGTGTCTGTGACCAAAAAACAGTCCTGGGTTTCACTCATTCTTGTGGGCTGTTTCAGGAACTCGAATGACAAGCCCCGATGTGTCGCAGTCCGTGTGTGCCGTGTGTTTGGGACGGGACCGAGTGGCACTGAAGGCGCGAGGAGATGCTTGCAGCCAGGGGGCACTAGAGCCCTGGAAGATGTTGTTGCGAAGTGCCGTGCCCCACCATCCAGCTTCATAATTGCTGCCGCGGGGCTGAGGCGAAGCCGTGGGGAAACGCGCCGAGGTGCTGCTGCTCATCTGGAGACAGACGCCTCCGTAAAGCCTCCGAAATTTCCTGGCCTTTTGTTTCCGGCTTCAAAGGCGGAGGAATCGGCCCAAAAAATGTCAGCATTAATCTGCTCCATTAGCACGAAGAAAAGCCACATTTAACCTAATCCTGGTGCCGAGGGTTCAGGTTCGGGACCCTCTCTGGGGTTTTAATTACACTCGTGTTCATCATTATCGTCTCCAGAACGTCTGTTTATGAGACTCTGTTTACAGCCCACATTATAATTTTAGGGTAAACAGACAAGCGGCTTGGCCGAGGCAAGTGCTGCAGTGAATTGTCGTGACAACACCGGTCGTGGGAGGGGCTTAGTCGGCTTGCCCAGGTGATGTAGGTGATGGGTGTGTCCGTGAGAAGTTGTGGATCTCATGCCTCCTCTGGATGTCGGGCGCGTCGCGCTCAGAACTCGCTTCCTCCAGGAAGGGCTGTGTTAGGAGACACTGATGGGGACCCCTGCAGTCTCGAACGAGCGTCTCCAGAAAGCCTTTGGAATATCAACGCTGTTGAGAATTTTTTCAGCAGGTATTCCCATTATCGTACCATTATCCCAAACCGATGGGAGTTTTCTCATCAATATTCCTGCTCTGTGTCATTTTTTATGGCTAATATTTACACTCTCCTCTGCATCTGCCCCTTTATTTTAACACAAGACTGGGTTTAAGTTTGGCTTTGGGGCAGCAGGTGGCGTAGTGGTTATTATAATAATTTATAATAATTACGAACTGTCACAGTATTGTGATTATTTCTGAAATCCTGACTTTTCATGGCCATTCGGGAAAAATTCAGCTTATGTCTTGAGTTGGGCTCGGAATGTCCCTGACACTCGGGCCCCCGAACGTGCAAATCGAGCCTCTCCGTGACCTGCCTTCCGGGTC
This sequence comes from Scleropages formosus, assembly GCF_900964775.1. Classification (NCBI taxonomy): domain Eukaryota; kingdom Metazoa; phylum Chordata; class Actinopteri; order Osteoglossiformes; family Osteoglossidae; genus Scleropages; species Scleropages formosus. The sequence goes on along the minus strand of NC_041813.1, from coordinate 31,515,747 downwards.
GTCGTCCGCCCCCGAGATTCACAATGTGCCCATAATGCACTTCTGTCCTCGTACCCACTCCCTCCCTCTCTCCCTCTCTTTTTTTATTTATTTATTTATTTTTTTTTATAAGGCCAGTGTCCTTCTGCACGTGAAAAATTGTCCTATTTTCCTGTTGCTCCACCATGTGTGATATGTCAGGGTCAGTTGGTACTGTACTAAAATATTACCGTGTTTCTGCAGTCGTTGACAGCTTCTTTACAGTTCAGCCTCTCCACACTGTATCCTTTATTGTTTGTTTCACTCTTTAAGTTGTTTTTCTGTCCTTTCTTGTGGACAATGATGTTGCTCACAATGTGCCCAGTGGTCTCAAGTTGAAGGGTGACTTTTTTGAATATTTTAGTCTCCGACGTGGGCGCTTCTTTCATTCTCCTCTTTGCAGTTTGGAGCTCATCGAAAGGTCCTGTGTCGCTCCGGCACCGGAAGGCAATTTGGTTTGTGAAAACAGGCGAGGCGACTGGACCTTCCGGGTTCATGGACGCTTCCCAACCGCTTAGAACAGCCCATCAAGATTTAATCAGAGCTCAATTGAAAAACGCAAATACACACACACATTTTCAGAACCGCTTGTCCCATACGGGGTCACGGGGAACCGGAGCCTACCCGGCAACACAGGGCGTAAGGCCGGAGGGGGAGGGGACACACCCAGGACGGGACGCCAGTCCGTCGCAAGGCACCCCAAGCGGGACTCGAACCCCAGACCCACCGGAAAGCAGGACTGTGGTCCAACCCACTGTGCCACCACACCCCCCACAAAACGCAAATATTTAATTTAAAAAAAAAAAAGGAAAAAAAGAGAAACGTTCACCCTGGTGATGGTGTTTTCTGGAAAGACAAACTGCGGAAGGCGCGGCGGTTCATCAGCGTTGAAGAACAGTGCGTGGGACAACGTGAGGTGGAGCATCGTGTTAATAAAGTACATCATCTGCGGGAGGACAATGATAATCAAGTCGTGTCTGAGACACACGCATCTTAATATGTATGACGTCTGTGTTGACGTGCCGCAAAAGGTACATCTGTGACAGCTACTCAAATATGCATAAATCCATTATGTGTAGGAAAAAAATCGGTGGACTAATATACATGAGTTAATCTGCCTGATCGCGAGTGTGAGAAAATGAGATGTTGGGCCGGAAAACAAATAGGAGAGACGGATCGGCCCCCGAAGACTAATGGGCTGGGTTCCGTTCTCGGAAAAGTCAATTTTCTTTTTTTTGTCTTCTTTAACGGCATGAAAGTGCTGTGCCTCGGGTTCCGTTATTATCAATATGGTTATTTATTTATTTATTTATTTTTTCCCGTGGATTCAGGGTGACGCAGGCAGTACGGTTTCACGCTTCACATGCCAGAAGTTTCCTGAGGCCTTTCGTTCCTGAATCTGGGCCTCGCTGCCCTCCCCCCGTATATGTCCTTTATGTGGAATCATAACAGATGGAAATAGAGAGCAATATCACACTTTTAATATTCTGCTTGCATCTGCCTGCATGACCATCTAACTGCAGCTAACGCAGATAAACACGGCTAGAGGGAGACGCGTGCGTGTATATGATGTGTATGATGTGTATGCATCCCAGCACGATAATCTGCAGGATTATGGTAATTAGGGAAGCAGGGCATTATGGGAATTTTGGGTTTGGATGTCAATTCTCTCTCACTTGAGGGTGCTGATGCTTGGCGTGGTGCAAAGCGCGGTACACTTAAAGCAAGCGTCGTGTCCCCGCCGTGATTTACCGTGCGTGTGTATGCGACAGTTGTTGACAGATGAGTTATTTTGATAATTCTGAGTATGTGACAGCTGCAGACAAGGCGTGCCACTCTGGACGCTCGCCCCACTTCTGGGCACAGCTGCCAGGCGCCCCAGCTAATCAGCATGCGCCGAGACGGCCCACGAAGAGCGCAGCAGATGTTGCGCATTTCGGCGCTCCGTCAGCTGGGTCGGGCCCAAACCGGCTCCGCCCCAACGCCGCGCCGAGTCACCGCAGTCGCTTTAATTAACCGGTGGCTTGGAAAACGTGACTGGTTCTGGGCCGGGATCTCACGCGTAACCAGCGAACTGCAGCGTCCTCTTGGTGCGGCTCTGCATCACCAAAGTGCGCTGCTTCGAGTCCCTGGAGAGGACGGGGGGTTTTGCTCTTTGCTCAGGTTCTCTCCCTGCTCATCCGCCTTTGCAGACAGACTCTATGTGTAGGTGTGTTAAGGGGACTCTGTTACCCTGGCATGCCCGTTGACCTTTGCCAGTAATGTAGCGAAGGTTCAATCCCCTAAATCCTGTTAAAGACCTTTTAAAGGTCTGGCTCAGATTTGAAAGAAATGGGCCTCAGCTTGGGGCAAAGAGTGGGGCTGCAGGGCAATGAGGCTGGTCTGAATGGGCGGGGCATCTGAATGGGAGGGACCATCAGTCCCTCTGTCGCTTCTCATCTGTTGGCCCGCCTGGGATGAAGGACGCTGCTGTACAACCGATATACAGGTCATGGAACAGCAGGGCTGAAAGAAGCCAGGAAAGAAACGCGGCGAATGCACACGATTATGGGATGGATGGCCCTTTACCTTGCCCGACACGTTTCCATGGCAACGGCCCCCAATTTTCACAGTGTGCGACTCGAGTGCCCGGAGAGCTGTCCAAGGACGAGGGCTCCTGTAAACCGCTTTGCTCCGGGATGCCGATCCACTTGGGATTCGTGAGGCCAACATTTGAGGAGGAGGAAGAGGGCAGGAAGAACTTCAGCGAAGAGCACTTCCTCTTCTTAGTCTTTGTTTGACGGGCACAGCGACCTCATCTGCTTCGTCACTGCCCAATTTCACATAAAAACGGCTGCTGTTTTTCATGTTGGGCTCCCATTGTGACCTCTCACCTTGCAGTTATTTGCATACGACACTCTTTGACCGTAAGCGCAAAGTGATGTCGCATTGTTTCTGGGGTTTTGTCAGCGTTTTCGATGCCACTGTTGGGTAGGTGGACGTCTGTTGAGAGAATAAAGTGTGTTAATTAAATCCTCCTTCGGCAGAGCGGGTGGGATCCGCCGCATCTGTGCCGTCTGCCTGCGCAGGAGACAACATCTGCCCATTAGCAGCCCCTGCGTGGCGCGCCTGTGGTTCCGGAATGATCTGCGTGGTAAAGAGAGTGTGTAGGTGGAGGTCACAGCATTGGAGGTGTGGGGGCGCTGTGCTGGACGCTCTGCCCCGCCGTCTCCCCCCCTCCTCCTCCTCCTCCTCCTCAGGGAGGGCATGAAGATGGGAGGATGATGGCCGGTTGCCACGGCGACTGTCCCACTAGTGATGCATATGTCCAAATTATACATCAGTGATATTCCTTTTAAAGTGCAAAATGATTTTGTAATGATGTTTGTATGTGTGAAACTTTATAGTAAAATTAAAATATACCTCGGATTATTACTGACCCTACGGGGTTATGTAAGACGTGGGCTTTTCATCGCAAAAGTAAGTTTTTTCACCACCAGCACAAGATGATGCTCTCGGTATCGTTTAATTTGTTGATATTTTTCCACTTAAATTCGGAAAATATTTACGGATGGATGCGCTAACAACTTTTTTGGCATTTACACTGCGGCAGGAAGCCTTGCCATTAACCGCACTCCTCGCTCTTTAGTGGAGGCAGGGCATGTTTAAGCCCCGCCCCTCCCTCCCATTGCACCCTCTGGTAATGGTGAGCTGCAGCATCTGAACAAACATTCTCAGTTTATGCAAATTGGCGCGTGCTGAAGTCGCACGTGCCGCCATTCATCACGAGAACGAGTTAATTGGATAATTTATCTCCCGTGTTGTGTGTGCGAGGCACGCGCCCGTTCGCCTTTCCTCCTCGTTTTACCGGCTTGGACGAGACTCCCGCCGTACGGCAGAGAAATCGCACGCTGCCACGCCATTGGCTCTAAGGCCTGGCTCTCGAACCGCCGGCCGGGGGGCTGTGGGGAGATGCGCTCAGGAAGGCTTTGTCCCAACACCCTCCTGGTCCAAGAATCGAAAATCGGTGCCCGGGCGCCGCGTTGTGTATCAGTTATTAACAAGCATTTCCCAATAGGGACCTTTGTGGCGTGTAAAGCGTTTTTCAATCCTCTCATTTTTAACACACTATTGTTTCCTTCTGCGGTACTCATTAAGGTGAAAGATCTATATTGCTTGTATTGCATTTAAGTGTCATTTTGACTTTGAAGAAACCTGCCAGTGCTGTTTGAAGGTTCTGCTCACGGGCTGTCAGTGCTGGCGCCTCTCTGAGAACTCGGCCGGGTTTTTACCCTCTTCGTTCCACTCGGCTGCCGTTCGCCTCGACACTTTGAAGTCGCATTACCCAGAAGCCCTGGTCCCTTCAGCGCTCTTCTGTATGCAGTGAGGAGGAGGCCTCGCACCGCTGTCCCCCAACTGGATTTGCGATATTGCTTCTTCACATCGCTGACCTGACGGGCCCTCCCCCACCCCCCCCGGTCGGCACTTCCACCATGATTACCACCTCTGCTCGGCCTCCCTTTACAGCCGCGACCGTCGCGCTGATTATACTCCTCCAGTTACCCATTCGCACCTCCCGCGGCTCGGATCGGCGCAGAGAGCCGACCCAAACAGAAGCGCCGGGGACTAATGGGACCCGGGTTTGCAGCACAGGGCCGAGCTGTGCCGGGCGCCGCCACTTGGGTGCTCGTCTTCTTTTCCGAAAGGGGTTATTACAGGATGGCGGTGGTGTTAAACGGCGCCTGCTGCGCATTTCCGTACGTGAACGTGTCCGGGTGTTGATGACCGTGAACTCTGCAGGAAGTGGCCTTGGCTGGCAAACGTGAGTCTCCAAACGTACTGGACATCGGAACAGTGCTGAGCCATGGGGTGGATCCTTCAGAAATGTGGGGGAAATGACATTGTGTCAAGTCCCCTGAGTTAGCCAGGTGGAAACGCACAGCGCTTCAGGTGTTTCCTTGGAAACCTGCATCTCGTACGGTTCCCAGGGAGGAGCCGTCAGCGGGTACGAGTGGGTTCCGCAATGCCCTCCTCCATTAGTCACGCTTTGGGCTCCCGGTGTCTGGTAAGCTTGGCTTTCCTCCTCCCTGCTCATAAACAGGTCGCCGCCAACGGCGCTGGTCTCTGTTGGCATCGCTGCTCGCTCGTACCCTCTGAACACGGGTTCGACGAGCATCACTTGATGGTTACAGTGCAGCAAAACAAGGTTTTTTATGAAACCACATTTCTCCAGATGTTTGTGTACCTGGTGGTATAATGGTGAGTGCTGTCTCCTCGCGTCGAAAGGACCCGGGTTCGAATCCCACCTGCTGCTGGAGTACCCTTAATGGGGGCGCTTATTTCGAACTGGCACAGCAGAAAGTACCTTGCTGTACATTGTGAATCACTTTGGAGAAAAGTGTCAGCTAGAAAAATAAGTGTAATTATGTTACGATTTCCCCGCCGTAGCAGAAGTCTCAAGTTAAGAATATTATTATTCTCTGTCTTGCTGGGTTTGCTGTGAACAGACATTTTCTAGCGGTAGTTACCAGACCCAAAATTACTACGGTAATGGTCCGTAGTCGTGCACAAGAACAGAGCTACAGATGATGTGCATCTTCCTGCTGCGGTGCGTGTTGTTTTCCAGAAAACGTAAGGGTCATGTTCACGGTACACTCCAGTGCTGTACACACTCTGAAGGTGAGAAGAGCGTCCTTGGAAGGAGCATTTCACCCGTTGGCGCCCCCCCAGCTGGACTGAGCCCATCGATCGCGCCCTCGCACTCGGAGTTGACATGTGGAGTTTACACAGGCCTCCAGCGGAGATGCACACGGGAAGCTAATCCCACCCTCAATGGGGTGTGGAACGACGCGCCGGTGGGGCCCGCGTTGAATAGTGACAGGCGGAAGGATCTGGAGATGCTGCGTTAGCGCACACTTGCGGCTTCATCTACGACGTGGGGCAGGAGTAGCGGGGCACGGCGAAGGCTGCCTTTAGGAGGTTAAGAGCGTCCCTCCGCAGAATCCCAAACGATGTCAAATGGCCAATCCAGACACGGCGAAGTCGAGGGGAGCGCGCTGGTATCAGTCCGCAGCCGACGGCGCCGATGCGGACCGCCTGCTGCCGTAATGCGGCTACTTATCGGCTCACGGAGGCCATTACGCCCCACGCCCCACCTCTCTAAGTCTATAAATAGATAATAGGAAATGTTTACCTTTCAAGAGCGTTGTCATTTGCCAGTGCTTGTTTTTCCCCAGGGAGATGGAGCGGTGGGGGAAGGGCAGATATGGAGAAATCTGCTCCCTTTCCCGGTGCGAGTGTTCAGCCAGAGACAACATCAGATGTTGAACAGATCTCCCCCAGGGAGCCCGGCAAGCACTCGGCCTCCCGAGCGCCGGCAGCCTAGCCGATCCGCCCGGCCTCCGTCGCGATTTTGCCCTCTTCATAAACCCCGTCCCCTTGAGCCCCGTGGCCGTTTCGACTGGTTACCTTATGATGTGCTCTGTAAAGACACGATTTGAGCTTTATTTGTGTGGAGTGGTTATTATTAGCCGTTATTTATAAATGATTTGTTTTTCCGGTGCATTTGTAAAAGTCTATGAATCGCTATGATTTGTTGATCGATTGCGTGGTTTCGCTCTCCACTTTTTCAGCGCGCCTCCAAAATCATATTAGTGTTCTCTTACAAAGCAGGTTGGATGGATCATGAGGACCGAACCACGTGAGGAACGAAGCGGCAGCGCGTCGGCCTCAGAAGAAATCCCGCTCCGGAGAGAATGTCTCCTCGTTCCTCCGGGTGGCCGAAATGTTTCCGTGGCTCTCGAGATGCCGGCGACGCCAGAGAGGATCGTTGTAAACGACGCACTCGTGGAAGTCAAACACAGCACTCATCTCGTCTCCCTTGTGTCACACCGTGCGAGAGAAAACAGCCTCGGTGTGTTATTGTCTGCGAGAAACGTAATTGTGCCTCCAGCAGCCCGGCGTCCCCTTGAGGCCGAATCCCTCCATCGGCGAGACTCCTGAGCCGAGATGTTTACTTCTTCTTGAACTTCTCCCTTAGTGTCGTCTCGCGCCCCGTAAGCCCGCGTCCCAGGGAAGCGTTAGTATGCAGAACTGCGACGGGCCGAGAGCTTTTACACCGTAATTGTATCAGCGAAATTGCAGCAGAATCCCCCGGCGAATCTACAAAGCCTGATTGACGATTAGATACCGCGGCGAAAACCAGCTCGTGGCACAGGGCGACTTATTGAATGATAAATCCACATGCAAGTTCACCCTAGGGAATCAACAATGTTCCCACCGCCTTTCATGCAAACACACCGAATTTTAATTGAATTTGTGTAATCTTTTTCTTCATCCTTCGTGACTGAGTGGCGGAACCGCTGGATGACGGCCTCCGGTGACCTTTCCGCTAGCCTGGTGGCACCTCGTTACCTTTAACGCAACACGAGGAGAAACGGCACAAATGTAAATAGGTAGGTTGCCGTGGGTTTCGCGTCGACTCCTGTTTGCACACGTAGGGAATTCCTCCGGAGTCCTACTCCGGTCAAGTCGGACCTTTGTCTGTACGGGTGGAAACGGCCCGTGGGAAGGCGGCGTCGAGGGCTCGGCTCCGTGATGCTCCTCCTCCGCGTTGTCCTTCGACTCTGACACGCGACAGCTGTCGTCATCCGCATTCCTCTGGCGACTTTGCGCTTCTCCCCCTCATCTGCTCAGCTTCTGAGTGCCGTTTCATCTGAATGCCAAACGCATCGAAACCGCATTCAATTGAGAGCGAGAGGCAGGGAACATCCCCCCAATCGCAACGCCCAATTTCCAGATAATGAACCACTCGAGTGTTTAACGAGACGCGCTCCTCTCCCGGCATCTTGAGTGCTTCGAACCGGGAAATCAGGGCAAACACTCACCGGTGGTGCGGCTGGAGCCGTTCCCTCAGTGGCGGAGTCGCAGCCCTGCACCACGTGACTGGATCCCACAAGCGAGCGCGTGCAGTACGTGGTATTTTACACGTAAACGCTTGCGTCACATTTCAGTCGAATACGTGTGGGGCTGTATAGTGTAGTGGGATACCTAAAATGATGCTGTGTGACTTTTCTTTTGGCTAAATATTCTAAGTTTATCTTTTCCGATTTATTTATTGATTTACCCGCCTTGTTTATGTACCTTATCTCTCTCTCCGATTGTTTTTTTTATTGTCATTTTCTTCTCTGGCTTTTTTCTTAGGTTCAGCTGTATTAAGGTTCAGAAATACCGGTGGGCTTTAGTACTTCTGGATGTTCCGGAAGGGCTCAATCAGCTGCACAGTGACGTGGCTGTGACGGTTCAGTGCCATGTTGGAGGCAACGTCTGGTTGATGGGGGTGGCCGGTTGAGATTCCAATCATCCGTAAACCCCCCCGCTCCTGCGTGATCGCCGTGGCGACAAGGCAGCCGTTCGGCTGCTCTCCTCTTCCCGTCATGGGCGGATTTGTTGATTTCACGCGTTAGAGCAAAATCGTGCTCGGTGATGGATTGCGGATGTCGGGGTGCAGACGCGGGGGGGAAGCCCTTGAAGATACACGGTCTGATTCCTTCACCCTGTGCTTTGAAAATAACTTGAGATAAAAAAACTGGCCTCACTTCATTAACAGTAACGACAAAGAAACCCGAACAAGATGTGTTTAAACACACATTTGCGAACTCGGATTTGGGATTTACCGTGCGGGGCCAGCAGAGCATTCTGGGATTTCTCCCTCAAGAATCAGGACAGCAGTGGCCCCACTAAGATAGCCTCAGCTTCACCATCTGCGTAACACGTAATGATTAGAGATGATGGGCATTGGAGTTTTTCCTCTAATTCCAGACCTCAGCCCCTGTGAAAACGAGATAACCTCTTTTCCCCCATAAAGTACTATGTTTTCTTCACTTAGATGGATGAGCTCATTTATTAGACACCGCATTGTAGTCGGCAACCTGTACCCATGACACGTGCCCCCCATAATGGCTCTTCTTCCCAATATGTTGTCTAGTCAGCAAAAAATTCAGTTATGGTGAAAGGAGAAATACTGTGAATGATTATAATGACACTGGTAGTCGGGGACGTTAATAATTAAGCAAAATTAGCCGACTCTAATTTTTGAGGTCGGAGCAGCTGAGGCAGTTGAATTATATTTATCGTATGAATATGACTGCTGTAACGAGTCACTTAAAATTGCCCATTGTTAAGGCAAGTATGGAATGTGGGGGAGATTTTTCCCAATGTTCCTTGACCGCGTGAGGTTTTGTGTGCTGGGCTTTGGCTCCCGGGCTTTCGCACCTCCCTTCCGTTCTGGGACTCCCCCCAGGGCACCGGGTGCACGCATGCACGTGTGCGTGCTCCTTGCTGCACGAGCGAGAGGGCAGCGAGTGGCGCAGAGGACGCGCGGGCGATATCCTCGCAGCTCAACCCCCGACGCGGTCTGGCTAATTGCGGCGAGGCCCGGTGTGCTCCCAGCAGCCCACGCCAGGCCTGGCCAAGGTCAGCCTGTTAGCATGCGGCGCGAGCGTGTCCTTCCTGTTTATGGCGCTGTCACCGCTTTATTGGCCGGGTGATTAACACGGAGGCGAGACCTTCGCAAAGGAGACCTCTTCCTTGAACTCTTAAATACTCTTTATATGATGACTTTGTAATAGCCTCCGGTTCAGAGTTACAGCTCCCTGAGCAACTTGTTGCCCATAAAAAAAGGTGAAGCCACTTGTGCATCGTGCCACAGGGCAGCTTCACTTAGCGTTTACCGATGACCACTCCTTTTATGGTAATTGTACGTGTGTCTGCGTGCGTGCGTGCGTGCGTGCGTGTGTGTGTGTGCGTGTGCGCGTGCGTGCATATATACTTTACATGACACCTTTTGTTCGCAGGACTCTACAAAACACACTGATTTTTATTGGTTGCCGTCAGAGAGACACCCCGTGACCGGAGCGACGGAGGGAAGCCGCACTGGGGTGTCGTGGAAAGGAACACGTTTTGTTTGTGACTGTAAAGTCCCCTTTACCTGCTAAGCCACAATCAATAGAAGCTTCATCGTACGGACGGCCCCTGACTGACTTAGTAGTTCGGGGGGTAAAAGTGTGGGATATAGCTATAGTAATTAAAAAGAAATGGAACAGTGAGGAACAGCGGACAGGTGACCGGACTGTAAACACCGTGGAAGTGAGTTGAAGGAAGGCGGTCCCACTGTCCCATTCTGCTTGGGTGCTCTTTTCTGCCATCCGTTGAAGAAACGGCAGTTACAAATAAATAAATACGCTGGAAAAGGTCCGTGTCTTCGACAGTTTGTAACTCAACCCTTCGCACCATGAGGAGCCGGTTTGCTCAGCATCTTCACATATAACTTTTGCTTGCGTGGTGAAAGGAAGCTGATACACCTGGCTGGCGTCCCCACTAATGAGCGTCACTTTCGCGCTTCCGAAGTGTGACTGTTAACTGCTCGTGACTCAGAGCCCGGCTGTGTCGCGGTTGTTAGGCGAACCTTCCTTGTCTACTGGAGAGCGGAAGAGCCATCGCGAGAAAGAACGGGGAAAAAAACCAAGCGATCCTCATGATCAGTCTAATACATTTTAAATTAGGCAGGTAGTTTTGTGCAGTGATTTATTGGATTTTACTGCAATGATTAATTACAAATTTATTACCTTTGCTTTACCATCAATTAATGCCTCTTAACGTGTTCTCTGCCTCCATTTGTTTCACGTGTCTGGTTAATGGATTAATCTAATTTCGGGTGTACAGATCAGTGGCTAATACTGGAAAAAAGGCATTAAATGTGCAGTAATTAACCCTAAATTGTTTCTTACATGGTCAGCAGCTATGAGAATGTGTAATGGAGAACTGTGTGTAATTTTACTCTAGGTGTGCTGATTTGCATAATTATACATAAGTGCAAAGTCATCCATCCATCCATCCATCCATCCATCTTCCTCCGCTTTTATCCGGGGCCGGGTCGCGGGGGCAGCAGTCCGAGCAGAGTACTCCAGACCTCCCTCTCCCCGCACACCTCCTCCAGTTCCTCTGGGGGAACCCCAAGGCGTTCCCAGGCCAGCCGGGAGACATAGTCTCTCCAACGTGTCCTGGGTCTGCCCCGAGGCCTCCTCCCAGTGGGACAAGCCCGGAGCACCTCCCCAGGGAGGCGTCCAGGAGGCATCCGAAACAGATGCCCGAGCCACCTCAACTGGCTCCTCTCGATGCGGAGGAGCAGCGGCTCTACTCCGAGCTCCTCCCGGGTGACTGAGCTCCTCACCCTATCCCTAAGGGTGCGCCCAGCCACTCTGCGGAGGAAACTCATTTCTGCCGCTTGTATCCGCGATCTCATTCTTTCGGTCATGATCCAGAGTTCATGACCATAGGTGAGGGTAGGAACGTAGATCGACCGGTAAATTGAGAGCTTCGCCTTACGACTCAGCTCCCTCTTCACCACAACAGACCGGTACAATGACCGCATTACTGCAGACGCCGCACCGATCCGTCTGTCGACCTGCCGCTCCATTTTTCCCTCACTCGTGAACAAGACCCCAAGATACTTAAACTCCTCCACTTGAGGGAGCAACTCCCCCCTAACCCGGAGGGAGCAATCCACCTTTTTCCGACTGAGAACCATGGCCTCGGATTTGGAGGTGCTGATTCTCATCCCCGCCGCTTCGCACTCGGCTGCAAACCTCCCCAGTGCACGCTGCAACTCTTGACTTGATGAAGCCAACAGGACCACATCGTCCGCAAAAAGCAGAGACGAGATCTCGCGGCCACCAAAACAGACACCCTCCGTTCCCTGACTGCGCCTAGAAATTCTGTCCATAAAAATAATGAACAGAATCGGTGACAAAGGGCAGCCCTGGCGGAGTCCAACATGCACCGGGAACAGGTCTGACTTACTGCCGGCAATGCGAACCAAGCTCCTGCTCCGGTCATACAGGGAACGAACAGCCCGTAGCAACGAGCCCCGAACCCCATAATCCCGAAGCACCCCCCACAGGATGCCACGAGGGACACGGTCGAATGCCTTCTCCAGGTCCACAAAACACATATGGACTGGTTGGGCAAACTCCCACGAACCCTCCAACACCCTAGTGAGGGTATAGAGCTGGTCCAGTGTTCCACGGCCAGGGCGAAAACCGCATTGCTCCTCCTGAATCCGAGGTTCGACTATCGGTCGGATTCTCCTTTCCAGTACCCTGGCATAGACTTTCCCAGGGAGGCTAAGGAGTGTGATCCCCCTGTAGTTGGAACACAATCTCCGGTCCCCCTTCTTAAAAAGAGGGACCACCACCCCGGTCTGCCAGTCCAGAGGCACCGTTCCCGAACTCCACGCGATGCTGCAGAGGCGTGTCAGCCAAGACAGCCCCACAACATCCAGAGACTTGAGAAACTCGGGGCGGATCTCATCCACCCCCGGAGCCTTGCCACCGAGGAGTTTTTTGACTACCTCAGCAACTTCAGCCAGGGTAATGGACGAGTCCCCCTCCGAGTCCCCAGCCTCAGCTTCCTCTACGGAAGGCGTGTCGGAGGGATTGAGGAGATCCTCAAAGTACTCCTTCCACCGCCCGAGAACATCCTCAGCTGAGGTCAGCAGCGCACCACTTCCACTGTAAACAGTGTTCGTGGAACACCGCTTCCCCCCTCTGAGTCGCCGGACGGTTTGCCAGAATCTCTTTGAGGCCGACCGAAAGTCTTCCTCCATGGCCTCACCGAACTCCTCCCAAGCCCGAGTTTTTGCCGCGGCGACTGCCAGAGCCGCGCTCCGTTTGGCCCGTCGGTACCCGTCAGCTGCTTCAGGAGTCCCATGAGCCAGCCAGGCCCGATAGAACTCCTTCTTCAGCTTGACGGCATCCCTTACTTCCGGTGTCCACCACCGTGTTCGGGGATTGCCGCCGCGACAGGCACCGGAGACCTTATGGCCGCAGCTCCGAACAGCCGCACCGACAATGGAGGAGCGGAACATAGTCCATTCAGACTCAATGTCCCCCACCTCCCTCGGGACCTGGTTGAAGCTCTGTCGGAGGTGGGAGTTGAAGACCTCTCTGACAGGGGCCTCCGCCAAACGTTCCCAACAGACCCTCACTATGCGTTTGGGCCTGCCAGGTCTGTCCAGCTTTTTCCCCCGCCATCGAATCCAACTCACCACCAGGTGGTGATCAGTCGACAGCTCAGCCCCTCTCTTCACCCGAGTGTCCAAGACATATGGCCGAAGGTCAGAAGAAACGACTACAAAGTCGATCATCGACCTCCGACCTAGGGTGTCCTGGTGCCAAGTGCACTGGTGGACACCCTTATGCATGAACATGGTGTTCGTTATGGATAAACCGCGACTAGCACAGAAATCCAATAACAACTCACCGCTCGGGTTCAGATCAGGGAGGCCGTTCCTCCCAATCACGCCCCTCCAGGTATCACTGTCGCTGCCCACGTGGGCGTTAAAGTCCCCCAGTAGAACGACAGAGTCCCCAGTGGGAGCGCTTTCCAGCACGCCCCCCAGGGACTCTAAAAAGGCCGGGTACTCTACACTGCCGCTAGGCGCATAAGCACAAACGACAGTGAGAGACCGTTCCCTGACCCGAAGGCGTAGGGAGATGACCCTCTCATTCACCGGGGTAGACTCCAACACATGGCGGCTGAACTGGGGGGCTATTAATAAGCCCACACCAGCCCGCCGCCTCTCACCCTGGGCAACGCCAGAATAGTGGAGAGTCCACCCTCGGTCGAGTAGAGTGGTTCCAGAACCCAAGCTGTGAGTGGAAGTGAGCCCGACTATATCTAGACGGTATCTCTCAACTTCCCGCACCAGCTCAGGCTCCTTCCCCGCCAGTGAGGTGACATTCCAAGTCCCAAAAACCAGAGTTGGCGCCCGAGGTTCGGGTCGGCCGGGCACTCGGCCCCGACCACCGCCCAAATCACAACGCACCGGCCCCTTATGGTTTCTCCGGCAGGTGGTGAGCCCACCGAAGAGCGGCTCCACGTTGTGGCTTCGGGCTGAGCCCGGCCAGGCCCCGTGGGCATAGACCTGGCCACCAGGCGCTCGCATGCGAGCCCCCCCCCCAGGCCTGGCTCCAGGGTGGGGCCCCGGTGACCCCATACCGGGCGGGGTAAACGGACGCCTTGATTTTTTTGTCATAAGGGGTTTTTGAAGTGCAAAGTCATTATAAGAATATTCAAAGAGTGTGTAAAGTCAGAATATTCAAAGTGTGTAATGGCGAAAGAGCTCAAGAACACCCCCCCCCCCCACCCCCAATGAGAAGCTCAATTTCTGGACAATTGTGCAGAATTAATTCTTTGCTGATGACATTCCTGAATTTATTCCTTTTTTTGGTGGTTCAGTTAAACTTCTGCACATGTAAATAAATGAGCTGTTGATCCACTGTCACTTCCGGTTGCTGTCTCATTTCATTTTTTCGCAGAAATGTGTATAAACAGGTGAGTAGGGATGACTTCATGTGTGCATTGATATGTTATTTATTCTCACTTGTGACTTTTGCCTCCTTTCTGCCTAGTGAAGTTGACACCGTGCTGCTCTGAGTTGCTTCTCGGTTGCTTTTTTGGGCGACTCCATGCGAACACCTGCGACACACGAAGGCTCCGCGCCAGTGTACTCATGCCTCTGTAGACCCTTGTTTCACCGCCCACGACTTCACCTCCAGCAGTTCCTCGAATTTCTCAGACTGGTGAAGTACGCTAATTCCGCAAGGGTTAATTGAGGGTGAGGGGCTTTTCCGGAAAGCCCTCTGCGGCGCTGGCGGCGGCGGCGGCAGCGGCGGCGTTTCTCTTCCGGCCGTAAACAACGTGCGGTGTAATTGAAAACAGCGGCAGCGCGCCCAAATCCGTCATTAGCCGTCTCCTTCAAAGGCCTTCCGCTCGGAGGACGCAGAAACACACCGTGGGTGCGCTGGCGACCTCGACTGAGCGAGCAGGTTAATTATTTGAATGAATGA